>NC_079191.1:118039122-119414122 GCF_029499605.1 Hyla sarda
TTCAAAAGTTCACTCATCTCTAATTCCTATGTTTTTTTTTTAAATAAGACTGCCACATAAAGGTAAAGGTCTGGTTGAAGGTGTGTGAACTGGTGGGATTAAGAGTTGCAAAAATTGTTGTATAGTTGATCTTATATTGCTTAATCTACTAAACTCCTCTAACACCAACAACAAAGCAGGTAATGACGTCTCCTGTTGAGAAATATATAAAAGATCATCAACAAAGGGGAAACATTTAAAGTGCAAGTTCCCTATTCACACACCTTGAATCATGTCATTGAGCAAGATTGTTTACATAAAAGTCTCCATAACAAGAATGCAGAACAATGGCAAAGAAAGGATAACTCTGCAATGTTCTATTTTTGATCATCAGAGGCTTAGAGAGGGCACTAAGTAATAATGCTGATCATTGGGTTACAAGAAAGAGTGAATATTCATTGCAATATTGTTGGCCTAGATCAAGTAAAGCGAGAACTCCAAATCTACCTGGTCAAAATCCTTCTCTCTATTGTCCAGTGATAGGATCATACAGGACTTGTGATGAGACTGGGTATGATTAATGAGAGAGAAGCCGTGGCGATCCGATCATCCATCATGGCGGCCAGAGGTCCCCTCATCTTGCTCTGGCCGTCTCCCGGCGTCTCCTGCTCTGGTCTGAGGTCGAGCAGAGAGATAGCCGATAATACTGATCAGTGCTGTGTCCTATACATAGCACTGAACAGTATTAGCAATCAAAGGATTGCTATAGATAGTCCCCTATGGGGACATAAAAAGTGAAAAATAAAAGTTGAAAAATGTAAAAATAAAAAAAATTTAAAAGTGAAAAATCCCCTCCCCAAATAAAAATAAAAATTGTCAGTTTTTCCCATTTTACCCCCAAAAAGCGTACATTTTTATAAACATATTTGGTATTGTCGCGTGTGTAAATGTCCGAACTATCAAAATATAATGTTATTGATCCCGTGGGTGAACGGCATAAACATAAAAAAAAAGTCCAAAAATGCAGCTTTTTGTCACATAAAAAAAAAAATAATAATAAAAAATGATATAAAAGTTTTATATATGCAAATGTGGTATCAATAAAAATTTCAGATAACGGCGCAAAAAATGAGCCCTCATACCAGCCAATATATGGAAAAATGAAAAAGTTATAGGTGGTCAAAATAGGGCGATTTTAGATTACTGATTTTGTACATAAAGTTTTAGATTTTTTTTAAAGCGATACAAAAATATAAAAGTATCTAGCCATGGGTATCATTTTAATCGTATTGACCCACAGAATAAAGAACACATGTCATTTTTACTGTAAATTGTACAGTGTGAAAAGGAAATCCTCCAAAATGTGCAAAATTGTGGTTGTCATTTAAATTTCCCCCCTAAAAAAATATTTTTTTGGGTTCGCCATACATTTTATGGTAAAATCAGAGGTTTCATTACAAAGTACAATTGGTCACACAAAAAGCAAGCCCTTATATGGGTCTGTAGATGGAAATATCAAAGAGTTACAGATTTTAGAAGACGAGGAGGAAAAAATTGGCCTAGTCCTTAAGGTGAAAATGGGATTGGTCCTTAAAGGGGTACTCCGCCCCTGGCATCTTATCCCCTATCCAAAGGATAGGGGATAAGATGTTAGATCGCCGCGGTCCTGCTGCTGGGGACCCCGGGGATCGCCGCTGCGGCACCGCGCTATCATTACAGCACAGAGCGAGTTCGCTCTGTAAGTAATGACGGGCGATACAGGGGCCGGAGCAGCGTGACGCCATGGATCCGCCCCTCATGACATCACGGCCCGTCCCCTTAATTCAAGTCTATGGCAGGGGGCGTGACGACCGCCACGCCCCCTTCCCATAGACTTGTATTGACGGAGGTGGGCCGTGACGTCACGAGGGGCGGAGCCGTGACGTAACGATGCTCCGGCCCCTGTATTGCCCGTCATGACGTGCAGAGCGATCTCGCTCTGAGCAGTAATGATAGCGGGGTGCTGCAGCAGCGATCCCCGGGGTCCCCAGCAGCGGGACCCCGGCGATCTGACATCTTATCCCCTATCCTTTGGATAGGGGATAAGATGTCTAGGGGCGGAGTACCCCTTTAAGGGGTTAAGCCTCTCTTCTAGTCCAAGCCTCCGGATGGACAAGGCATTCCTAAAGTGGAGCAAGCAGCTTAGCATTCAATTTAGTATTAATATCATCAAGAAAAATTGGCCTTTAACTTAAAGCGTACTCGTCAAATCCAACATTTTTTTTTTAATATATCCCTCAGTACCTAACCCTGACCATGTATATCTAATTTTTATGTGTCTAGCACATTTATTTATTTTTTATTACACTTGTAATTTAGCTCACTAGTCTGAATTCCTCTCAAAGGGAGGGGGTGTGGCCTCACTGTGCAGGTCTCCACCCCCTCCCTCAGTATGCTGTCTGCTCACATCTCCCCTAGCACTAGCAAAACTACAACTCCCAGCTTGTCCTCACACACATCAGCGGGACACAAGCTGACAGTGGGAGGATTTTTCCTCCAGCTCTGAGCCCTGCGCTCACGGCTGTCAGTCAAGGAAGTGTGTCCATGACGCATTGACACCGCAGGACTAGTATGTGTCCAAGCAGGGAGGGGGGCAGTTGTTTGACTGGCTTTTGTCAGCGTGCTTGTGTCATACACGGCAGGTTCCGGCTGCTATCAGCAGCCGGGGACCCGCCTTTAATGGCCAAATGTCCTCCATTAACCCCACAGATGCCGTGATTTGTACAGATCACGGCATCAGCGGCAGTGCGGTACTTTGAATGGATGATCAGATCGCCCGCAGCGCTGCCGTGGTGATCCGATCATCCATCATGGCGGCCAGAGGTCCCCTCACCTTGCTCCGGCCGTCTCCCGGCGTCTCCTGCTCTGGTCTGAGGTCGAGCAGAGCAGGAGATAGCCGATAATACTGATCAGTGCTGTGTCCTATACATAGCACTGAACAGTATTAGCAATCAAAGGATTGCTATAGATAGTCCCCTATGGGGACATAAAAAGTGAAAAAATAAAAGTTGAAAAATGTAAAAATAAAAAAAATTTTAAAGTGAAAAATCCCCTCCCCCAATAAAAATAAAAATTGTCAGTTTTTCCCATTTTACCCCCAAAAAGCGTACATTTTTATAAACATATTTGGTATTGTCGCGTGCGTAAATGTCCGAACTATCAAAATATAATGTTATTGATCCCGTGGGTGAACGGCATAAACATTAAAAAAAAGTCCAAAAATTCAGCTTTTTGTCACATTTAAAAAAAAAAATAAAAAAAAAATGATATAAAAGTTTTATATATGCAAATGTGGTATCAATAAAAATTTCAGATAACGGTTCAAAAAATGAGCCCTGATACCAGCCAATAAATGGAAAAATGAAAAAGTTATAGGTGGTCAAAATAGGGCGATTTTAGATTACTGATTTTGTACATAAAGTTTTAGATTTTTTTTAAAGCGATACAAAAATATAAAAGTATCTAGCCATGGGTATCATTTTAATCGTATTGACCCACAGAATAAAGAACACATGTCATTTTTACCGTAAATTGTACAGTGTGTAAAGGAAACCCTCCAAAATGTGCAAAATTGTGGTTGTCATTTAAATTTCCCCCCTAAAAAAATGTTTTTTGGGTTCGCCGTACATTTTATGGTAAAATCAGAGGTTTCATTACAAAGTACAATTGGTCACACAAAAAGCAAGCCCTTATATGGGTCTGTAGATGGAAATATCAAAGAGTTACGGATTTTAGAAGGCGAGGAGGAAAAAATTGGCCTAGTCCTTAAGGTGAAAATGGGATTGGTCCTTAAAGGGGTACTCCGCCCCTGGCATCTTATCCCCTATCCAAAGGATAGGGGATAAGATGTTAGATCGCCGCGGTCCTGCTGCTGGGGACCCCGGGGATCGCCGCTGCGGCACCGCGCTATCATTACAGCACAGAGCGAGTTCGCTCTGTAAGTAATGATGGGCGATACAGGGGCCGGAGCAGCGTGACGCCATGGATCCGCCCCTCATGACATCACGGCCCGTCCCCTTAATTCAAGTCTATGGCAGGGGGCGTGACGACCGCCACGCCCCCTTCCCATAGACTTGTATTGACGGGGGTGGGCCGTGACGTCACGAGGGGCGGAGCCGTGACGTAACGATGCTCCGGCCCCTGTATTGCCCGTCATGACGTGCAGAGCGATCTCGCTCTGAGCAGTAATGATAGCGGGGTGCTGCAGCAGCGATCCCCGGGGTCCCCAGCAGCGGATAGGGGATAAGATGTCTAGGGGCGGAGTACCCCTTTAAGGGGTTAAGCCTCTCTTCTAGTCCAAGCCTCCGGATGGACAAGGCATTCCTAAAGTGGAGCAAGCAGCTTAGCATTCAATTTAGTATTAATATTATCAAGAAAAATTGGCCTTTAACTTAAAGCGTACTCATCAAATCCAACTTTTTTTTTTAAATATATCCCTCAGTACGTAACCCTGACCATGTACATCTAATTTTTATGTGTCTAGCACCTTTATTTATTTTTTATTACACTTTTAATTTAGCTCACTAGTCTGAATTCCTCTCAAAGGGAGGGGGTGTGGCCTCACTGTGCAGGTCTCCACCCCCTCCCTCAGTATGCTGTCTGCTCACATCTCCCCTAGCATTAGCAAAACTACAACTCCCAGCTTGTCCTCACACACATCAGCGGGACACAAGCTGACAGTGGGAGGATTTTTCCTCCAGCTCTGAGCCCTGCGCTCACGGCTGTCAGTCAAGGAAGTGTGTCCATGACGCATTGACACCGCAGGACTAGTATGTGTCAAAGCAGGCAGGGGGGCAGTTGTTTGACTGGCTTTTTCAGTAAAAGTTTTTGTATCTGACAGTGCCCATTTAACTTCATTTTGAGATCTTAACTTTTTTAGGGATCTGAAAAAAGTGGAACAGAATAGGAAAGTATCAGAGACTGGGTTAAAGGCAGAGATCAAGGAAGGGTAGAGTTTTAGTTTAGGCATTTTACAAAAAAGCTTGGTTAAATAACCCTGTAAGGTTGTATAACCTTCAGTCTCTGATGATGGAGAGAAAAGGGCAGTTAGTGACTGGGGTGACAAAGAGGGCAATGCTAAATGAAAATAATGTATAATAGCTGGAGAAGTTTTGACACAGAAGGTTTGACACCAGTATTGAGAGGCTACAAAGGTCAGAGTAATAGGGGGAAATTTATCAAAATTAATGCAGAGGAAGAGTGGTGCAGTTGACCATAGCAACTAATCAGACTGATTCTTTCATGTTTTAGAGACCTTTTTAAAAAAATGAAAGATGCAATCTTATTGGTGGCTATGGGCAACGCCACCGCTCTTACTTTACATGAATTTTGATACATTTCCCGTATAGTCCTTAAAATTAGATAGAATTTGCGAGGTGAGATGCACTAATTCAACCTGATAAATTATTAACCAAGGGTATATGCAATGCCACTGTCTTATTACAAACTGCCCCCCTACTCTATTGCCCCATTCATAGTGAACACTAAAATATATTTAATGATACCTATTTTGTATTCTCTCAATGAGCATTTGGACCTCTTTGAGGATCTGAAGAAGGTCACATATGTCCTCCTAGGTAAGTGCTGATTTATGCAGAGACATTAAGGAATATAGGTGAGAGAGCAAGGAGCTAAGTTTAGGTGCCACTTCCAATTCATATTTGTTGCCATGGATTATTAGGATCGCCCTAAGAAGACACTTAAAGGAGTACTCCAATGAAAATGTACTTATCCCCTGTCCACAGTAGCTGATCGTGGGGGTCCGACCGCTGGTGGCCCCTGCGATCATCTGGATGGGACCCTTGCGCTCTCAATGAGGAGTACATGTCGTCTAACGCTAGACAGCACGTGCTTCATTCATTTCTATGAGAGCACCAATGATGCCCTAGAACTGTACTTGGGTCTTTTCAGTGCTCCCATAGGAATGAATAAATACTCACTGAGCCCCGGGTCCCATCCTGTTGATCATGGGGGGCCCCAGCGGTTGGTCCCTCCATGATCAGCTACTTATTCCCTGTCCCGTGGTAGGGGATAAGTAATTTTTTTGCCAGGGATCTCCTTTAAATGGGCACTGTCATGAAAAATAATTTTTGATATGTTGTAGTACTCAAGTACTACAACATATCTCTAATATACTTTTATTAAAAAAAAATGCTTTTAAAACATTTTAAAAGCAATTTGAAATTCGGCCACTAGGGGGCGCCCTCCTAGTGGCCGAATGCAGTGCGGAGTGACGTCACAGCAAAATTCCGACTGATTCCGGCAGGGCATCAGTCGAAATTTTGCGCAGGCGCAGTAACAGCCAGGGCTCCGCATCGGCTGACGGCCCTGCTGCAAGGTGCAGGCGGCGCGGGGGGTTGGCTGCTACAGCAAGGTGCGGGGAGTGCTGCTCTAAGGTACGGGGGGGATGGGGGGTGCTGCTGAAAGGTGCGGGGGGATGGGGGGCGCTGCTGCAAGGTACGGGGGAGGATGGGGGCGCTGCTGCAAGGTACGGGGGGGGGGGATGGGGGTTGTTTGGGTTTACTTACCGAGCGGCAGGAAGAGTCTCTCCCGCATCCGTCCCTCCCGCATCGGCTCCTGGCTCACTCCTTCCCCCATGAAACTCCTGTCCTGGGTGCCTCCAGTTGTTTTATCACTACAACTCCCAGCATGCCCTGACAGCCAATACATGTCAGGGCATGCTGGGATTTGTAGTGGTGAAACAGCTGGAGGCACCCTGTTGGGAGAACTAAGGGCGGAAGTCCCCCCCAGGAGGCATCAGTGACGTGGTGCCTGCTGGGGAAGTCTGCCTGGTAGTGAGCACACTACCAGGCAGACTAAATGCCATTTTAAAAATAGTAAAAAAAATAAATAAAGGCAGGGAGGGTGTTAGGGATAGAAGGGCAATAGGCAGGGACAGAAAAAAAAATCATGATGGTGGGAGCTACCCTTTAAGTGCTTCACACTGTGTTTTTGTGTGTGTGACCATGGCATTGTGTGTATGGCCATGAACAGGATTTTTAATGGCTACTTTTAGATCAACCAGTCATAGAGCATTTCTAACTATTGGCTCCACATAAACTAATTGTGAGGGTTATCAGGTAATTGAAGCTCACAATGGACAGTAGCATGGTCTAAGTGAACAATATTATCTATAGAGGCAGACAAAAAGTTTGGCAGTAGGATATGAGGTATGAATATATAGTCCAGTCTCGTGCACATATTTCATGCATGAAAATAGAATGTACAATCACAAGCATCCAGATGAATAATTCTCAAAGCATTGCTTAATTGCATAAAATGAGAGAACATATGATTTTATCTAATGTAGCATTGGTAAGTGTAGATGAGCCTGCTGAGCCATCTAAGGCAGGATGAAGAGTCAGGGTGCGTTCACACTACGGAATTACCGTGGAATTCCACGAGCGGAACTCAGCAAGCGGAATTCCGCGGTGTGAATTTAACATTAGTGTGGGTTCACACTGCGGAATTTCTGCGGCGGACAATTCCGCCGCTGAAATTGTTCCACGCAAAGAAAGAACATGTTCATTCTTTGCACGGATTCCACGAGCACTGCATAGCCATCAATGGTGACGGCATAGTGCCCCGCAGCCCTGGCGCCAAAGTACTCTTGGCGGTGGCCGCCAGGCGGAATCACCACTTGCGGACTTCAGCGAGCGGAGATTCCATAGTGTGAACGCACCTTTACAGTGAAATGTCCATAAACTATTAGGGTACCCTAGGAAAATATGCTCAAGTTATTTAGCATCCTTGATAGAAACATCTGCTGACATTAATGAGCATCAATATCTTTTGAAATTTCCAGAATCTGTACAAGCAAGGATCTGTGGGGGGAAAAAAAACAGCTACACCTTTAACTTCATGAGAGACACTTCTGCTATAACTCTATGTGGCAGCATAAAGGCAGGAATTTGATCATGCAGAAAATGGGTTTCCTGCAGACATACTGTACAATCAAAGATCTCAATTTGTGCAGTGAGTACAAGATTTTTGCTCTCTTTTCATGTACATTGAAGCCCCAAACATTAAAGGGGTACTCCGGTGGAAAATTATTTTTTATTTTTATTTTTTTTAAATCAACTGGTGCCAGAAAGTAAAACAGATTTGTAAATTACATATATTTACTTAATCCTATATGTACTTAATGCTGCTGTATGCTCCAGAGGAAGTTATTTTCTTTTTGAATTTCTTTTCTGTCTGACCACAGTGCTCTCTGCTGACACCTCTGTCCGTGTCAGGAACTGTACAGTGTAGAAACAAATCCTCATAGGAAACCTCTCCTCTTATGGAAAGTTCCTGACATGGACAGAGGTGTCAGCAGAGACCACTGTGGCACTTTCAGACAGAAAAGAAATTAGGGCGACCTCTGGGACTCCCGCGATCTCCTGCCTGGCACCCTGGCTTTCCCCATGAAATGAGCTGTGTCGACCACAGCATGAAGCGGTATGTATCTATATGGGAGAGCCGGTGATATGCGAAACGCTGTAACTCCGGCTCTTCTATAGAGATGCATAGAGGAAATGTGTCGGCCACTGCTTCGTGCTGTGGTCAACACAGCTCCTATCATGTGGAGAGATGGGGCAGCAGACAGGAGATTGTGGGTTGTCTCAGCGGTCAGACCCTCCATGATCAGACACTGATCCCTTATCCTTTGGATAGGGGATACATTTTACTAAACTGAAGTTCTCATTTAACCCTTTAAGGACCCAGCCAATTTTCACTGTAGGACCCGACCATTTTTTGCACATCTGACCACTGTCACTTTAAGCATTAATAACTCTTGAATGCTTTTACCTTTCATTCTGATTCCGAGATTGTTTTTTCGTGACATATTCTACTTTATGTTAGTAGTAAAATGTTGTCGATACTTGAATCGTTTCTTGGTGAAAAATTCCAAAATTTGATGAAAAAAATGTAAATTTTGCATTTTTTTTTAACTTTGAAGCTCTCTGCTTATAAGGAAAATTAATATTCCAAATAAATTATATATTGATTCACATATACAACATGTCTACTTTATGATTGCATCATAACATTGACATGTTTTTACTTTTGGAAGACACCAGAGGGCTTCAAAGTTCAGCAGCAATTTTCCAATTTTTCACAACATTTTCAAAATCAACATTTTTCAGGGACCAGTTCCGTTTTGAAGTGGATTTGAAGGGCTTTCATATTAGAAATGCCCAACAAATTACCCCATTATAAAAACTGCACCCCCCCAAAGTATACAAAATGACATTCAAAAGGTTTGTTAACCCTTTAGGTGTTTCACAGGAATAGCAGCAAATTGAAGGAGAAAATTCAAAATCTTCCTAAAATGTGTAGCCCAATTTCTCTCGAGTAAGGAAATACCTCATATGTGTATGTCAAGTGTATGGCGGGCACAGTAGAGGGCTCAGAAGGGAAGGAGCGACAATGGGATTTTGGAGAGTGAGTTTTTCTGAAATGGTTTTTGTGGGCATGTTGCATTTAGGAAGCCCCTATGGTGCCAGAAAAGCAAAAAAAAAAAAAAAAAAAACACATGGCATACTATTTTAGAAACTACACCCCTCAAGGAACACATCAAGGGGTACAGTGAGCCTTAAAACCTCACAGGTGTTTGACGACTTTTTGCTAAAGTCGGATCTGTAAATGAAAAAAAAAAAAAAAATTCACTAAATTGCTGGTTTTCCCCCACATTTTATATTTTTACAAGGGGTAATAGGAGAAAATGACCCCCAAAATATGTAACCCCATTTCTTCTGAGTATGGAAATACCCAATGTGTGGACATCAAGTGATCTGCTGGCGCACTACAATGCTCAGAAGAGAAGGAGCACCATTGAGCTTTTGAAGACAGAATTTGGTTGGAATAGAAGTCGGGGGCCATGTGCATTTACAAAGCCCCCCCCGTGGTTCCAGAACAGTGGACCCCCCACGTGACCCCATTTTGGAAAATACACCACCCACAGAATTTAATAAGGGGTGCAGTGAGTATTTACACACCACTGGCGTTTGACAGATCTTTGGAACAGTGGGCTGTGCAAATGAAAAATTACATTTTTCATTTTCATGGACCACTGTTCCAAAAATCTGTCAGACACCTGTGGGGAGTAAATGCTCACTGTATCCCTTATTACATTACGTGAGGGGTGTAGTTTCCAAAATTGGGTCATATGTGGGGAGGTCCATTGTTCTGGCTCTATGGGGGCTTTGTAAACACACGTAGCCTTCAATTCCGGACAAATTTTATCTTCAAAATCCCAATGGTGCTCCTTCTCTTCTGAGCATTGTAGTGTGCCAGCAGAGCACTTTACATTCACATATGGGGTATGTTCTTACTCAGAAAAAATGGGGTTACAAATTTTGGGGGGCTTTTTCCCTATGTTTCCTTGTGAAAATGAAAAATTTTGGGTAACACCAGCATTTTTGTGAATTTTTTTTTTCATTTTTCCATCCAACTTTAATGAAAATTCGTCCAACACCTGTGGGGTGTTAAGGCTCACTATACCCCTTGTTACTTTCCGTGAGGGGTGTAGTTTCCAAAATGGGGTCACATGTGGGTATTTATTTTTTTGCGTTTATGTCAGAACCGCTGTAAAATCAGCCACCCCTGTGCAAATCACCAATGTAGGCCTCAAATTTACATAGTGCACTCTCTCTCTTGAGCCTTGTTATGTGCCCGCAGAGCATTTTACGCCCACATATGTGGTATTTTCCTACTCAGGAGAAATTGCGTTACAAATTTTGGGGGGCTTTTTTCCTTTTAACACTTGTGAAAATAAAAAGTAAAGGACAACACCAGCATGTTAGTGTAAAATTTTACATTTTTTTACACTGACAGGCTGGTGTAGCCCCCAACTTTTCCTTTTCATAAGGGGTAAAAGAAGAAAAAGCCCCCCAAAATTTGTAACGCAATTTCTCCCGATTACGGAGATACCCCATATGTGGCCCTAAACTGTTTCCTTGAAATACGACAGGGCTCTGAAGTGAGAGAGCGCCATACACATTTGAGGACTAAATTAGGGATTGCATAGGGGTGGACATAGGGGTATTCTACGCCAGTGATTCCCAAACAGGGTGTCTCCAGCTGTTGCTAAACTCCCAGCATGCCTAGACAGTCAGTGGCTGTCCGGAAATGATGGGAGTTGTTGTTTTGCAACAACTGGAGGCTCCGTTTTGGAAACACTGCCGTACAATACATTTTTAATTTTTATTGGGGAGACAGTGTAAGGGGGTGTTTATGTAGTGTTTTACCCTTTATTATGTGTTAGTGTAGTGTAGTGTTTTTAGGGGACATTCACACGGGCGCAGGTTTACAGTGAGCTTCCCACTCGAAATTTGCGCTGCGGCGAAAAATTTGCCGAAGCTCATACTTGAAGCAGGAAACTTACTGTAAACCCGCCCGTGTGAATGTACCCTGTACGTTCACATGGGGGGGGGGGGACAAACCTCTAGCTGTTTCAAAACTACAACTCCCAGCATGTACTGACAGACCGTGCATGCTGGGAGTTGTAGTTTTGTCACAGCTGGAGGCACACTGGTTGGAAAACCTTCAGTTAGGTTCTGTTACCTAACTCAGTATTTCCAACCAGTGTGCCTATAGCTGTTGCAAAACTACAACTCCCAGCATGTACTGATCGCTGAAGGGCATGTTGGGAGATCTAGTTATGCAACAGCTGGAGGGATCGCAACTACAACTCCCAGCATGCCGAGACAGCTGTTTCGGCATGCTGGGATTTGCAGTTTTGCAACATCTGGAGAGCTACAGATAGAGACCACTGCACTGTGATCTCCAAACTGTGGACCTCCAGATGTTGCAAAACTACAAATTCCAGCTTGCACAGACAGCAAACAGCTATGTGGGCATGCTGGGAGTTGTAGTTTTGCAAGATCTAGAGTGCTACAGTATAGAGACCACTGTGCAGTGGTCTCTAAACTGTAGACCTCCAGCTGTTGCAAAACTGCATCTCCCACCATGCCCAGCAGCTGTCTGGGCATGCTGGGAGTTGTAGTTTTACAACATCTCCTCAACAGGTTTTGCACTCCTAGTTTGATGATTAGTGATGAGCGGCATATGCAATATTCAAATTAGTTAGTTTAGTTTTTGATATTATGCTGAGAAGCAATAAGATCATTATACAAGATTGTAGATGTGCACCATGTCTGTTTTCTACCCGAATTCAAATTAGTGATATTTCACGAATATATGGACGAATATTCGTCCTATTTTAGCGAATTTTGCATATTGAGACACCGTAGCTTGTAGATCTGACACTGTCTGAGTTGGAATATTTCCAGGTCCTTAACTTAGTCATGCAGAACATCAATATATAATGTAGCCTTAAAATCAGTGTCTAAGGCGGTGACTCCCAACTGGGGTGCCGGCAGGCCCTGCCTGGGGTGCCTCCTTGAGAAAGATGGCGCCGCAGGGGGGAAGAGAAGCCTGTGTGCGATTTGCTTGTGCGTGTGCGTGCACGTGCACTGCGCACACAGCGTCCCCCAGCATCCCCCTCACCCCTGTGGCGCTGTGAGATGGAGGCTGAAAATGGTGCCCTGTTACACCAGAGAGGGGAAGAAGTTGCAGTGAAAGCTGCTTCACCCTTTCCACCTCTCTGTTACCCCTTCTCAACCCTGTCCATCCCCATAAATCATGCCCCCACCCCCCGTCACCCATGTCCACCCTCCTGTTATCCATGTCCACCTTGCCTATCCCCCTGTCCATCCCTGTCACCCATGTTCACCCACCCCATCTACCCTCCAGTCTACTTCCTGTCACCCATGTCCACCCCTCTATTCACCCCTCTGTCCCTTTGTCACCCCTTTCACCCCTCTTTTATCTCCCTTGTCATCCTTGTCCAACCCCTGTCCACCCACCCTGTCTCCCATGTCCACCCTCCTGTCATCCATGTCCACCTTAGCCACCCCTCTGTCACCCCTGTCCATACCCCGGTCACTAATGTTTATTCCGCTGTCCACCCCTCTGACCACCCCCAGTCTACCCCTCTGTTACCAATGACCACCCCCTATTCACCCCTCTGTCCCTTTGTCACCCCTGTCCACCTCTCTCTGTCACTCCTGTCCCTCTTTTACCCCCTTGTCACCCTTGTCCACCCCTCTGACCCCTGTCTCCCATGTCCACCCTCCTGTCATCCATGTCCACCTTGGCCACCCCTATCCATCCCTCTGTCACCCCTGTCCTTCCCCCTGTCACCCATGTTCCCCCCATTGTCCACTCCCTATTCGCCTATGTACACCCCTCTGTCACCTGTGTACACTCTTCTACAACCATCTGTTACCATTGTACACCCCTCTACACCCCTCTGTCACCCCCTATGCCCCCTGTCACCCATTTACACCCTTCTACACCCATCTGTCACCCATGTACACCCCTTTGCCATCCATGTACACCCCTCTACACCCCTCTGTCTCCCGTGTAAACTCTTCAACACCCATCTATCACCCATGTACACCCCTCTACACCCCTCTGTTAGCCATGTACACGCCTCTACACTCCTCTGTCACCCATGTACACTCCTCTACACCACTCTACCACCCATGTACACTCCTCTACACCGCTCTGTCACCCATGTACACCCCTCTATCACCTCCTATACCTATCTGTCACCTATGTACACCCCTCTGTTACCAATGTTCACTCCTCTACACACCTCTGCCACCCATGTACACTCCTCTACACCCCTTTGTTACCCATGTACACTCCTCTACAGTCCTCTGCCACCCATGTACACTCCTCTACACCCCTCTGCCTCCCGTGTACACTCCTCCACACCTCTCTGTCCCCTATGTACACCCCTCTGTTACCCATGTACACTCCTCTACAGTCCTCTGCCACCCATGTACACTCCTTTACACCCCTGTGTCACCCATGTACACCCCTCTGTTACCCATGTACACTCCTCTACTCCCCTCTGCCACCCATGAACACGCCTCTACACCCCTCTGTCATCCATATACACCCCTCTGTCACCCATGTGAACCCCTCTATCACCCCTACACCCCTATGTTAACCATGTACACTCCTCTGCCACCCATGTACACTCCTCTACACCCCTCTGTCACCCATGTACACTCCTGTCGCCCATGAACACTTCTCTACACCCCTCTCTTACCCTTTTACACCTATACGCCCCTGTATTCCTCTTCACTTGTAAAAGGGGAATCTGGAGGCTGTTGCTGGAAAATTGCAGAGCTTATTAGGTTTGTTTTGCAGGTTTAATGGTGAAGAATCATGGCTGGAAGAAATCGTCATGATGACCGGGATCAGATGGAGTAGAAAAGGGAACGATGCTGATTAGAGAAGATGTAATTTGTGAGTCCCTGGCATAATGTACATAGCCAACAGATAAATAGATATTTTGCATTGTGGCTTCTTCCTTTTTTTTTTTTTTTTTTTAGCTTGTCAACTTCGGTAGGGGTGCCCTGCGAAAAATTTTTTTTCCAAGGGGTACCCCGAGACGAAAAAGGTTGGGAAACACTGGTCTAAGGACCAGTTCTGGATTAGCTTTCAAGATCTGTGTTTCTTGTGACATCACATGTTGTTACAATACCTCCCCACACGACAAGGTAGGGAGGGGGTACATTAGGAGAAGACTGGTATGGAGACAGGAAACCCCCTTTTGATGTAAAGCAAGTTACATGGCAGAGTTCACGTGGTCCAGAGGCCCTGTGGAATGACAGAAGGAGCTCCATGATGGGTTTAGGAATGCTCACAAAAGTTCAGGAGCAGACTTAAGAGGATCTCAGTAAAAGAAAGTGTACAGTCCAATACCCCAAAGAGTAAGGTTACCCAGGTACCACAGTCTGTGCAAGTGCTGAACTCCCTGCTGATACCTTTTGGTTGCTATCAGTCTCTGTGTTAGTTAGAGAGTCCATGCCTAAAAAAAACAGACTGAGGGTCCCTGTTGCTGAATCTCCACTGCTAAAGATGGCTCAGTAGAGAGTTCAAGCAAAACAGTTACCTATGTACTCTACCATTTTGAAAATGAATTAATGAAAAAACGCCTATATGGCTACACACTATACCTACAAACTTGAGAACACATGCAAATTTTATTCAAATGGTCGGTAATGTAATCTGCTGTACATCTTCCATACAAGAAATCTGTTGCATTTATGTTATATATGAATGTACCCTAATTGTTGAGCAACTATTGGGTAAAGTAGCCACCAAGCTGTCAGACACATGGTTGGATATGTTGCCTTACTATTAAGTTAACAGCAGCCAGATGAAACATAGGAGTAAAAGAGATTTTAACTGATCCCATATGCATAATGTGGCTGGGAGTAGCAATTCTCATGACATGCAGTTTTTTATTGCCGTTTTTTAATGATGTTATTTAAAGTCACAGATTATTCTTGCCACCACAGTTTTGCTTTGGATTTCAATTTGGAGAACCATGATATTAGTCTGCAAAGTAATTTTCCATAGAGGTAGTCATAGGAATATATTCCTGAAAACCGATCACAAGCGCTCATGTATTTATATGTGTTCTTTTGCTGCATATTTTTTTCATGCTATTGGGGCCGTTGCGTTCTGTCACAAAATCACTGCCATTTCTGAACACAACCTATCAATATGGAAAGGCTACAGGCATAAATGAGGATAAAGAAATCTGGCTTATGTTTCTATATTAAAGTTTGTATTTTATCCATATTTCTTTGCAAATGGTCCTAGACACCATGAATAGTTTCAAGACTTATATGGACGTGATCTGTAGCTGTATTCTTCCATTTGGCTGTGAGCTAAGCATATACTTTGTCTATGTTTTTTAGATCCTGATATACTGTAGGAGATAAACATGAATTAGTGCTCTGGTTTTCCCATCCATTATAATTACCTAAATATACAACATAATGCTAATCTCTCAAAGGACATGAAATATATAGCAAACAAGTAGAACCATTTGTAGTCCCCTTCATCCCATCAGTGCCTCTTAACAGCACTTGTAGATACAGTGAATACACATGTGGTATGGTAGTCATAAAAACATTCCATAATTTGCTATAATCAAAGAGCACACTGTGCCTTAAACAATGGCATAACCCAAGGGAAACCCATTAGACTTTGTGGAATTTCGGAAAGGCTTTAATTGCTTGTTAGTTTGTCTGAGAAAGCAAGCAGCGGGTCTTAAAAATGAATTATAAGCTTTCCAAACGTGTAGACAAGTATGTGTTCTATGTGTTAATTGGTATCAACCAATCCACTTTAGGGGCATTTTATTTGTCTAGAATTAGCACCTTCCCTGCTCGATCAGTCAACAACCCATTGTTCTGCTATGCTTTCCCCATATCTCCACAGGGAGAAATATTTCATAATTGAAAGTGAAGACCATGAGACGTTTGTTTGGGCAGACAATGCCCAATCCAATCTCTCAGAGGGAACCGTAATCCCTCTAAGGTATTTATTGATGAGGTTCATTAAGGGCAAGATACTTGACTGTAGAGTTCTTGTGACATGTCTGCGGTGAGGTCTTTTCAGCTCAGACATCATAAGGGTAATAAGGGAAAAGTCATAGAGGTACAGGGAGAGCGTCTAGAAACTGGCCATTATCTTTATACTGACTACTGGACACGAGTAACACATTCACTTTCATAACAATTTGGAGAATCCAAACTTAAACAAATGAACTGATCCATATAAACACTAGTGTTGCTCGCGAACATTCGCAATTCGAATTTTAATGTAGCGAATATAGCACTATATATTCGTATTTTTTTTGCGCATATGCGAAAATTTATGCGCATATGCGCGAATATTGTCCCCTCCCTTCTTTAATGGTATAGGGAACTATGGCTAGTGCATAAACTCTGTGATTTTTTGCCCATTGGAACCCATAGGGCCATTGTGGTCTATGGGGATCTCACAGCATGTAAAACAGTAAGATAAGCAGGACTGTCTTGGCAGCACAGTGGATGGGAGACCACCGTGGGTTTGAGTCCCGGGGTGGGACAGAGTGTTACAGTGTTAGGGGTTAAACTTTACTTTCCTGGAAAAGCTGCTGAGTTTCCCCTAGCAACCAATCAGATTGCTTCTTTCATTTTGTAAAAGGCCTCTGAAAGATGAAAGAAGCAATCTGATTGGTTGCTATGGGAAACTCAGAACAGGACAGGTTTTGATAAATCTCCCTCTATGGGGGAGATTCATCAATACCAGTGTAGAGGAAGAGTTGTGCAGTTGCCCATAGCAACCGATCAGATTGCTTCTTTCATTTTTGAAAAGGCCTCTGAAAATTAAGGAAGCAATCTGATTGTTTGCTATGGTGAACTCAGAAACTTTTCTTCTGGACAGGTTTTAATAAATATCCCTCTATGGGGGAAATTCGTCAAAACCACTGTAAAGGAAGAATTGTGCAGTTGCCCATAGCGACCAATCAGATTGCTTCTTTCATTTTTAAAAGGCCTCTGAAAAATGAAAGAAGCGATCTGATTGGTTGCTATGGGTAACTCAGAAACTCAGCGCATATGCGCTATTCGCGAATATTAAGTCCTCCCTTCTTTAATGGTATAGGGAACTATGACTAGTGCATTAACTCTGTGATTTTTTGTCCATTGAAACCAATTGGCCCATTGTGGTCTATGGGGATATCACCGCATTTATAACAGTAAGATAAGCAGGACCATCTTGGCAGCACAGAATGGGAGACCACAACGGGTGTTACAGTGTTGGGGTTAAGCTTTACTTTTATGGAAAAGCTGCTGTTTCCCATAGCAACCAATCAGATTGCTTCTTTCATTTTTTAAAAGGCGTCTGAAAAATGCAAGAAGCGATCTGATTGGTTGCTATGGGCAACTCAGAAACTTTTCCTCTCGACAGGTTTTGATAAATCTCCCTCTATGAGGGAGATTCATCAAAACCAGTGTAGAGGAAGAGTTGTGCAGTTGCCTATAGCAACCAATCAGATTGCGTCCTTCATTTTTCAGAGGCCTTTTAAAAAATGAAAGAAGCAATCTGATTGGTTGCTATGGGCAACTGCACAACTCTTCCTCTACAATGGTTTTGATGAATCTCCCCCATAGAGGGAGATTTATCAAAACCTGTCCAGAGGAAAAGTTTCTGAGTTGCCCATAACAACCAATCAGATCGCTTCTTTCATTTTTCATATTCTTTTTCAAAAATGAAAGAAGCGATCTGTTTGGTTGCTATGGGAAACTCAGCTGCTTTTCCAGTAACGGAAAGTTTAAACCCAACACTGTAACACTCTGTCCCACTCCAGGACTTGAACTAGTGGTGGTCTCCCATCCACTGTGCTGCCAAGACAGTCCTGCTTGTCTTACTGTTTTATATGCCATGAGATCCCCATAGATCAAAATGGGCCCATTGGTGTCAATCGGCAAAAAAATCACAGAGTTAATGCACTAGTCATAGTTCCCTATACCATTAAAGAAGGGAGGGCTCAATATTCACGAGTATGCACATATGCGCTTACATTTTTGCATATGTGCAAAAAAAAACGAATGTAAGGAATATGCGAATTTCGCGAATATGTGACGAATATTCATCCATATATTCGCGAAATATTGCAAATTCGAATATGGCCTATGTCGCTCATCACTAATAAACACTATAGAAGGCAACTAGGGTCTACAATTTGATATGCATCTGATATACAATTTCATTAATTTATAATATAATGATGTATTCTTCTTGTAGAATACCCATATCTTTTAACATTGACAAGGAAAATACTGATTTTGTCACCAGGGATCCAAATTATCTGCAAAAAAATTATTTTAGAAATCTGTATTTTAAACTCAGTATTTACAAATTTAAAGCACAACTCTAGTCACACTCGGGCGGCAGGATGTTTGTTTACATTTTTGTGGCTCTACCTAAGCCATCCGAGCCTGAGACTTGCACAAGACTACAGCGTACAATCTACAAATTTAGCGGAAGTCCCATAGAATGTTGTAGACTTGTGCAAGTCTCAGGCTTGGCTCAGGTGCAAAGATTTAAACAAATATCCTGTCACATGAGCATTACTGGAGTTGTGCTTTAAGGCTATAGAGGATTGGTGTATGCGCATTATCACATACATCTAGACTTTATTGGCTATGTACAGTGTATGGATACAATATGCAAACAAAGCAGCAAAATGTAAGCCCAAATCCCTTTTACCACATGCTAACATCTAAACAAAATGGAACCTTTCATACTGGCCTATATTCAGAAGAAATTTTTTGAGAACATAATTAATTCATACAATGTAAAACCATTACAGTTAGAAAAGAAAAGAATACATTTTGAGGGTAGGGTCACACATAGCATATACACAGCAGATTTTGCTGCATAGTTTCTGCAGCTGATTTTGCAACCCATTGCCTTCAATGGGTAGGAAAATACGCAGTAAAAAGTGCAGCATATATGCTATGTGTAACCCTACCCTATACATTTTACTTACTTTTAAATGCAGTTCAGAATTTATAGGAATCTGATTTGCTTCTGTTCATCAGCCTTTTACCCCAGCTTTCTGGATTTGGGTGTCACTTATCTCCAAAGCCAGCTCATAGGCTGTATAAGCACTGTGGGGTGTACTCAAGATACTGTATATCTAGCTGTGAACAATGTCTCAGCAAGAGATGCACTACCCAAAAGTAGCCTCTGAGAGCCTTTAGGGCAGCAGATATATATTTTTTTTCAGCCTGAAGATACAATTAATGTTGTCCTATAATATAATGTGTATAACAAAGCAAAAATATTGTATGAAAGCCATTGTATGGAGCAAGACTTTCACTGAGGGAAAAAACAGTACTTAAAGGGGTACTTGGGTGGAAAACTTTTTTTTTTTCAATGAAATCGATTGGTGCCAGAAAGTTAAACAGATTTGTAAATTACTTCTATTAAAAAATCTTAATCCTTCCAGTGCTTTTTAGCTGCTGAATACTACAGAGGAAATTCTTTACTTTTTGAAACACAGAGCTCTCTGCTGACATAATAACCACAGTGCTCTCTGCTGACATCTCTGTCCATTTTAGGAACTGTCCAGAGCAGCATGTTTTCTATGGTGATTTTCTCCTACTCTGGACAGTTCCTAAAATGGACAGAGATCTCAGCAGAGAGCACTGTGGTCATGATGTCAGCAGAGAGCTCTGTGTTCCAAAAAGAAAAGAATTTCCTCTGTATTCTGCAGCTAATAAGTACTGGAAGGATTAAGATTTTTTAATAGAAGTAATTTACAAATCTTTTTAACTTTCTGGTACCAGTTGATTTAAAAAAAAAAAAAAAAGTTTTCCACCGGAGTACCCCTTTAACCTCTTAATGACCCATGCTGTACCGGTAAGTCATGAGTCCGCTCCCTTTCTATAATGCGGGGTCGCGCACTATTAACCCTTTAGAAGCGGTGTTCAAAGTTGAATGCACATCTAAAGTGAAAGTAAAACAATGTCGGTTAGCTCAGGGAGCTGTTCGGGATCGCAGCAGCAAAATCGCGGCATCTCGAACAGCTTACAGGACAGCCGGAGGGTCCCTACCTGCCTCCTCACTGTCCGATCGCCGAATGACTGCTCTATGACTGAGATCCAGGCATGAGCAGTCATGCGGCAGAATCATCGATCACTGGTTTCCTATGAGAAACCATTGATCAATGTAAAAGATCAGTGTGTGCAGTGTTATAGGTCCCTATGGAGCTATAACACTGCAAAAAAAAAGTGAAAAAAATGAATAAAGATCATTTAACCCCTTCCCTAATAAAAGTTTGAATCACCCACCTATTCCTATAAAAAAAAAAAACTGTGTAAATAAAAGTAAAAATAAACATATGTGGTATCACCGCATGCGGAAATGTCCGAATTATAAAAATATATAATTAATTAAACCGCATGGTCAATTGCGTATGCGCAAAAGGGTCTGATCAATACAAAAAAGGGTACAACTCTCACAACTCAGGGTACAACTCAGGGTACAACTCAAGATCATGGCGCAAAAAAAAGAGCCCTCATATCGCCCCATACGCGGAAAAAAAAGTTATAGGGGGTCAGAAGTTGACAATTTTAAACGTATACATTTTCCTGCATGTAGTTATGATTTTTTCCAGAAGCACGACAAAATCAAACCTATACAAGTAGGGCATCATTTTAATCATATGGACCTACAGAATAAAGGTAAGGTGTTATTTTTATCGAAAATTGTACTGTCTAGAAACGGAAGCCCCAAAACTTACAAAATGGCGTTTTTTTTTTCAATTTTGTCTCACAATGTTTTTTATTTTTGCTTCGCCGTAGATATTTGGGTAAAATGACTAATGTCATTACAAAGTAGAATTGTTGGCACAAAAAATAAGCCATCATATGGATTTTTAGGTGCAAAATTGAAAGAGTTATGATTTTTTAAAGGTAAGGAGGAAAAAACGAAAATGCAAAAACGGAAAACCCCCACGGTCCTTAGGGGGTTAATAATGGCCAGTCTTCAGCACAGGCCAACAATAATAGATGGCCAGGGGTCCAACTCTTGGCACCCCCATCAATTAACAGGGACACAGCACTTGGGTGAATTCTGAAGCCTCTTCTTTCTTGAGGTTTTACATTGCACAGTATGGTACGTTTTGAAGTGGCTGTGCTTGGTATTGTAGCTGTGTCCCAAGAGAAATAAGCCATTTATAAACTACAATTCCACAATGAAGGGGAAAACTTCCTCTAACATGTTCTTTAATGTTTTATTGTTTATTATTGTTATACTTTTATTTTAGAAAATGATTAGATTACATCTTTTACTTTCGGATGATCTGCTCACCCATTGCTTTGAAAGAAAGCTGCATCTGGAGTGTAAATCAGTGTCCTATATTTATGTTTATACCGTATATACATCCATTATCCTTGTATTTCTGTCACTCTTTGAATGTATGTAAATATATCTAGGCCCTGAGTTTCTTTCATCTTAGTTACTTATCAGTCAGACCACACTGTAACCTATTTAATTTACAGCAGGGCCACCAATGTCTTACAAATATGTTATGGAAAACAACACTTTACCACAAAAGATCCTACAGGAAAGTGCTCTTTGCTTGACGTCTTGAATTTCCAAACAGAACTATATAATCTTTCCTACTGACGGGCAATTGAATTAGAGTTTTGGTTTTAATTACCCTCCTGCCTTTCTTTCTGCCTTCATTACTTACAGCACATATACATTCTTATTACTCACTTTGGCATGCAATACAATAGGTTAGACCACAATTTCAGTAACTGATACATTATTGAAAACTTATGTACTGTTTATTAAGTTGCAAGCACCATACTAACAAAGGGCAGAAAAAAAGGCTTTACCATCTAATTGACTGAATAAATCAGGGATGGTCGGCTGGAGAGTTTTATATGCCGAGATTGTTCTAGTCTCAGACAAGGTCTTTCTAAATAAAAAAAAAAGTGAAATATTTGACAGATTGCATGGATACAACATTGTAATTAATATCTGCTTATTCTCTGGGCTAATAAATAATAAAACATAATTTGTGACAAGTTGCCCATAGTAATGAGTGCACACATGACATGTAAAATAGAACCTTGCATTCACAATTTTGATGTTAATGGTTGATAAATTTTAATAGGTGTAGACAGAAGATGTTTTTAGATAGTCTTCATCTGTATAGTGCCGTGACTATCAGGGGTGCAGAATTTAAAGTCATTCTTGGACCTTGGTGACTTAAAGGGGGTACTCCGGCCCTAAGATATCTTATCCCCTATCCAAAGTATAGGGGATAAGATGTCTGATTGTGGGGGTCTTGCCGCTGGGGACCCCCGCAATCTAGCATGCAGCACCCACCTGTGAGCACTGCAGGAATTGCTGGAGGTTCCAAGTCTCCTGCCTCCCGACCATTGGATTCAAAAGAACTGAAAAATGGACCTTGATAGGCGCTCAGGTATCCAGAGTAGAAGATATCACACGGCCAGAGTGATATGAATAAAAGTTCTTGTTTATTTAAAACAAGTTAAAACAAAAGTAATTGTTTTACTTTTGTTTTAACTTGTTTTATTTAACCAATAAACACAAACTTTTATTCATATCACTCTGGCCGTGTGATATCTTCTACTCTGGATACCTGAGCGCCTATCAAGGGCCATTTTTCAGTTCTTTTGAATTCCTCTTCAGGACCTCCTTTTGGTTGCTTGATGGGACTTTGGGCCAGCACAGGATTGTTGCACCTCTACTTTGAGGCTATATGCGTAGTTACTATACGCCTAAGGTGAGCGGCCATCTTACAGACTCTCCGTCTCCCCCTGCCCACCCATCTAACCAGGGGTAATGCACAAGGCGCTGTTTTGGGGCCTTTTTTCCATTTTATTTTTCTATAGGTTCCCGACCAAGGGGACAGAGTGTCGTGACGTCACGCCCCCGCCCCCGTGTGACGTCACGCCCCACCTCCTCAATGCAAGTCTATGGGAGGGGGTGTGAGGGCCCTCATGCCCCCTCCCCCTTGCATTGAGGGAGCGTGATGTCACATGGGGGTTGAGTCGTGATGTCACAATACTCCTTCCCCATGGTCGGGAGGCATAAGACTTGGAACCTCCAGCGCTTGCTGCAGTGCTCACAGGTGGGTGCTGCATGCTAGATTGTTGGGGTCCCCAGCGGCAGGACCCCTGCAATCAGACATCTTATCCCCTATCCTTTGGATAGGGGATAAGATGTCTTAGGGCCGGAGTACCCCTTTAAGAGGCCCAAAGGCCCCCTGCAACATGTATAAATAAAAGTTTTATACATAGCAGACGGAGGAAACAGTAGTGTGCTAGGAACTTTATGTACGTAATGGAAGCAGACAAACTGTACTTATACAGCTGCAAAGCAGACAAGGAGGCGCACTTCTACCCCCCCCCCCCCCCACACACAAAAGAAAAATAGTGCCTCCTGCTGCCTATGAGATAAAATGTAAGGTCCTATACTTATTCCCAGCCATATATTACCAATACCACTGGATTGGCACACTGGTGATGGATTTACCTGAGCAATAAACGAGGGGATCTAAGACTTGCACCCTTCTTTCATCGAATTAGCAATTGGAAAACAAGGAACTCATATAGGCACAGATTTATTAAACTGTGTGAGAGAAAAACTGGGAACTGATTTTCCCTTAAAGGGGTACTCCGGTGCTCAACGTGTTTTTCCGTTTTTGACTTACCCTATTTGTTTTGTTTCATTTCTATTCTTGTTGTTTAGGCAGCTCTATTTCCATTATTTGTTGTCTTTTTATCCCCCACTTTGTTTTCCTATCTTTGCTTCTATTTCCTGTTTCTTGCTGTGCTGAAAACTACAAATCCCAGCATGCCACATGCCTTGCTGGTTTGGGGCGGCTCTTTTTTTTTTTGTTGTTTCTTCCGCCCTTTACCCACCCTACTATTTTCCCTGGTCGGCCCCCATATACACACCACACTAATATAATCAGCCCTTGTTGGGATACACTGGAATACACACACAAAAGGGACTACAACTCCCAGCATGTGTCATTCAGGAGTCTTCAGTCTGTGGTATAACACCAGCATGCTGCCTCTGTAGTCTCCTGGGGTTGTGATTCACCACACCTCTATAGGGCATACACCAGTGTTTCCCAACCAGAGGGCCTACAGGTGTTGCAAAACTACTACTACCAGCATTCCTGGACAGCCAAAAGCTGTCCGGGCATGCTGGGAGTTGTAGTTTTCATACAGCTGAAGACACCCTGGTTGGGAAACAATGCACTTCGTTTGTAATATACTGAATAGGCTAGGCCAGTGTTTCCCAATCAGTGTGCCTCCAGCTGTTGCAAAACTACAACTCCCAGCATGCCCAAAGACTGTCAGGGAATGCTGAGAGTTGTAGTTTTACAACAGCTGGAGGCACCCTGGCTTGGAATCACTGGTGTAACATGATGTGTATGCTGAATAGGCTAGGACAGTGTTTCCCAACCAGTGTGCCTCCAGCTCCAGCAAAACTACAACTCCCAGCATGCCCAAAGTCTATCCAGGCATGCTGGGAGTTGTAGTTTTGCAACAGCTGGAGGCACACTGGTTTTTAAACACTAGCATACACACACATAACAGGGACTACAACTCCCAGCATGTGTCATTCAGGAGTCCCCCCCCCCCTCCCTTCAAACATAGAAATCATCCCCAGTCCGAGATTTATTCCCCTGCAGTCTATACATCCCCAGTCCCTGCATTTTGTTATCCTCCTCTTCAGATAACACTCTTATCTTCTCTGTCTTCTTTCAGTGCAGACCTGCATCCTCAGAAGACAGAGCAGGGGGAGGGGAGATGAGGAGCTGTGTATGAGCTTCTTGTTCTCATGCACACTCGAGACCCCCGTGATCTCGGGTGCCAGACATCTGGTGCATGGAGCAAACTTCTCTCTGTGCCAGATGACTATCAATGTGATGTCACGACCTTGCTCCCTCAATGCAAGTCTATGTTAATGCAAGTCCATGTCACAAGCGGGGCGTGACCGTGACATCATGAGCCTCCGGCGCTGCACCCGACGCTCTAAACGAGCACCAGGTGCAGCAGGGAGATCGTGGGGGTACCCATAGATAGATCCCGATTGGATAGGGGATAAAATGTCTAAGGGCAGAGTACCCCTTTAATGTACAGTCTATTGGAGCACAGGAGATAGGTACAATTGTAAAAAGTTGCAAATATTTTCAAAAAATGAAAGTTGGTGCACAAAATTTCCAATTTCTGACAGAACACAAAACACTGGTGTAACTAGTTGATAACTTTCCCCCTTCTCAGCACTACTACCTTCCTTATTTCTCCTTACTCCATAATCTTATAAGGAAAGGGATGACCTAACTAGTGTTGAGCGGCATAGGCCATATTCGAATTCGCGAATATTCACGAATATATGGACGAATATTCGTCATATATTCGCGAATATTCGCATATTCGTTATATCCTCGTTTTATTTTCGCATATGCGAATATTCGCATATGCGAAAATTTACAGATGTGGAAATTAGCATAAGGTAAAATTCGCATATACGAAAATTCGCAGATGCTAATTTTCGCATATGCGAATTTTCGCTCGCCAGTCTCACACAGTAGTATTAGAGCCTTCTTTACACCACACAAGCTGGAAGCAGAGAGGGGTGATCACTGTGATGTGTACTGTGAAGAAAAAAAAAAAAAAAAAAAAAAAAAAAAAAACGAATATTCGTAATTACGAATATATAGCGCTATATTCGCAAAATTCGCGAATTCGCGAATATGCGATATTCGCGAATAATATTCGAATTGCGAATATTCGCGAGCAACACTAGACCTAACCCTCTTATTGTTGCAAGGTGATCACTATTTGCAGGTCATCTAAAAGACTTGTAATGTAAGGTATTTGGAAATAAGGAAGATCTTATAACAGATCTCTGTGTACTGGCACACATTTAAAAGATAATAGTCTGATGTATTGAAACATTAAAACATTAAAGCAAAGCGTTTTGTACAGTACAGACGTAGGAGCTGCACATCAAAAGCTTTAATGAACAGGAGAGACATGTTAGCTTTAAGATCTTCCAGCGCTCAGAGCCAACTCGATGACTCAGAAACTTGGCAAGAAGAAGACTCTCTACATGCACAAGGTTGTGGTTTTGTAAAGTTTTCATGCAGGAAGCAAATAATCTAGGTATCTTCCTGTACAGTGCTCAGCATTGGCTGGCCCTTGGACAATGCATGGAAAATGTCATTGGGCTACTTCTACTGAAACAATAAAACACACTGTAAAACTGAGTCTGTATATTAGCAAACAATATCCAATAAAACTACAGCCCCTGGAAAAGATGATGGAATGGCCACTCTTAGAGGATTTTCACCCAGCTTTTTTTTCCTTTATAGCAAATCACAGATATGACATGAAACAATGTTTGATTTATAGGTTGTTACGCCGAGCGCTCCGGGTCCCCGTTCCTCCCCGGAGCGCTCGCCTCATCCTCGTTGCTGCAGCGCCCCGGTCAGATCCACTGACCGGGTGCGCTGCGGTACCGCCTCCAGCCGGGATGCGATTCGCGATGCGGGTGGCGCCCGCTCGCGATGCGCACCCCGGTCCCCGTACCTGACTCGCTCTCCGTCGGTCCTGTCCCGGCGCGCGTGGCCCCGCTCCCTAGGGCGCGCGCGCGCCGGGTCTCTGCGATTTAAAGGGCCAGTGCACCAATGTTGGTGCCTGGCCCAATCTTCCCAATTACCTTGATTGGCTTCCACCTGCTCCCTGGCTATATCTGGTCTCCTCCCTTGCACTCCCTGGCCGGATCTTGTTGCACTTGTGCCTAGTGAAAGCGTTCCCTTGTTTGTTCCTAGCCCGTGTTCCAGACCTCCTGCCGTTGCCCCTGACTACGATCCTTGCCGCCTGCCCCCGACCTTCTGCTACGTCCGACCTTGCTTCTGTCTACTCCCTTGTACCGCGCCTATCTTCAGCAGTCAGAGAGGTTGAGCCGTTGCTAGTGGATACGACCTGGTCACTACCGCCGCAGCAAGACCATCCCGCTTTGCGGCGGGCTCTGGTGAAAACCAGTAGTGACTTAGAACCGATCCACTAGCACGGTCCACGCCAATCCCTCTCTGGCACAGAGGATCCACTACCGGCCAGCCGGCATCGTGACAGTAGATCCGGCCATGGATCCCGCTGAAGATCCTACACTGGTCGCCCAGCTAGCCCTAAAGATTGCCCAACGAGATCAACAGCTGGCATACTTGACCTCCGAGACACTGCGTCTTCAGTCACAGATACAGCAGCTGCAGCCGCAGATACAGCAACTTCAGTCACAGCTACAGCTGCAACAACCATCTCCTCCGCCGGCTCCTGCAACTCCTCCGCAGCAACCGGCCGTTCCTAACCCCTGCTTGTCCCTGCCGGACAAATTTGGCGTAAAGATCGCCCAACGAGATCAACAGCTGGCATACTTGACCTCCGTGACACTGCATCTTCAGTCACAGATACAGCAGCTGCAGCCGCAGATACAGCAACTTCAGTCACAGCTACAGCTGCAACAACCATCTCCTCCGCCGGCTCCTGCAACTCCTCCGCAGCAACCGGCCGTTCTTAACCCCTGCTTGTCCCTGCCGGACAAATTTGATGGGGACCGCAATGATCCTGCCACAGCCACAGTCCAGTCCTTCTTCGCTGAGGTCCGTGGTGTCTTCAAGGAGCCTGCCCGAGCTTCTTCTGCCGAGATTGCCCTGCTGAACCTGGCCCAGGGTGTTTCTTCCGTTGGCGAGTACGCCATTCAGTTCCGTGCTCTTGCTTACGAGTTGTCCTGGAATAGTGAGGTTCTCTGCGCGACCTTTAAAAAAGGCCTATCCAGCAACATTAAAGATGTTCTGGCCGCACGAGAGACTCCTGCTGACCTACATGAACTCATTCATCTTGCCACTCGCATTGACATGCGTTCTTCCGGATGGCGTCTGGAGCTCCGCCTGGATATGGACTTTGTTCGCACGAAGCGTTTTTTCTCCCCGGCTCCTCTCTCCTCTGGTCCTCTGCAATCCGTTCCTGTGCTTCCCGCCGCGGAGGCTATGCAAGTTGACCGGTCTCGCTTGACACCTCAAGAGAGGACACGACGCCGCATGGAGAATCTTTGCCTGTACTATGCCGGTACCGAACACTTCCTGAAGGATTGTCCTATCCGTCCTCCCCGCCTGGAAAGACGTACGCTGACTCCGCACAAAGGTGACACAGTTCTTGATGTCAACTCTGCTTCTCCACGCCTTACTGTGCCTGTGCGGATATCTGCCTCTACCTTCTCCTTCTCTACTATGGTCTTCTTGGATTCCGGATCTGCAGGAAAAAATTTTTTGGCCTCTCTTATCAACAGGTTCTACGTCCCTGTGACCAGTCTCGCCAGACCCCTCTACATCTATTGTTTTAACAATGAAAGATTGGACTGTCTCGTGCGTTTCCGCACAGAACCCCTCCTAATGTGCATCGGACCTCATCACGGAAAAATTGAGTTTTTTTTCCTCAGGTTCTTTGGCCCCAAGAAGAGGAGGAGACCCAAGGGGGGGGGTACTGTTACGCCGAGCGCTCCGGGTCCCCGTTCCTCCCCGGAGCGCTCGCCTCATCCTCGTTGCTGCAGCGCCCCGGTCAGATCCACTGACTGGGTGCGCTGCGGTACCGCCTCCAGCCGGGATGCGATTCGCGATGCGGGTGGCGCCCGCTCGCGATGCGCACCCCGGTCCCCGTACCTGACTCGCTCTCCGTCGGTCCTGTCCCGGCGCGCGCGGCCCCGCTCCCTAGGGCGCGCGCGCGCCGGGTCTCTGCGATTTAAAGGGCCAGTGCACCAATGTTGGTGCCTGGCCCAATCTTCCCAATTACCTTGATTGGCTTCCACCTGCTCCCTGGCTATATCTGGTCTCCTCCCTTGCACTCCCTGGCCGGATCTTGTTGCACTTGTGCCTAGTGAAAGCGTTCCCTTGTTTGTTCCTAGCCCGTGTTCCAGACCTCCTGCCGTTGCCCCTGACTACGATCCTTGCCGCCTGCCCCCGACCTTCTGCTACGTCCGACCTTGCTTCTGTCTACTCCCTTGTACCGCGCCTATCTTCAGCAGTCAGAGAGGTTGAGCCGTTGCTAGTGGATACGACCTGGTCACTACCGCCGCAGCAAGACCATCCCGCTTTGCGGCGGGCTCTGGTGAAAACCAGTAGTGACTTAGAACCGATCCACTAGCACGGTCCACGCCAATCCCTCTCTGGCACAGAGGATCCACTACCGGCCAGCCGGCATCGTGACATAGGTGAATAATACTGGCCTTATAAACATTCCTCAAATACATGACAGAAACTTATTTTAAGTCATTTTATGCCATGTATTTTCCAGATCAAGAAAAAAAAAATTCAATATAAAAAAACAAGCATTGGGGCTGAATTATTTCATACACGGACCTCAACGCTGACCAATATTCTATATCCAGACAGTTCTAACTTTGTTACAGAGTAGTAACAGAGTAGTGACAGAGACGCTTTGTAGGGACTACTTATTTTATTTTTCTAAATCAAATGTTTTCTTTTTTCATTCTTTTTTCAATTTTTTATTTAATAGTTGAATATAGATCGTAAAATGTACCTATCATAAAAAAAACTGTTAATATAAAGTAGATAATTTATGTATATTTGTAATATATAGGGATGAGTGAATCGAAGCTGATGAACTTGAATTACTTACTGTCACGATTCGGCTGGCTGGAGGTGGATCCTCTGTGCCAGAGAGGGATTGGCGTGGACCGTGTTGGTGGACCGGTTCTAAGTTGCTACTGGTATTCACCAGAGCCCGCCGCAAAGCGGGATGGTCTTGCAGCGGCGGTAGCAACCAGGTCGTATCCACCAGCAACGGCTCAACCTCTCTGACTGCTGAAGATAAGCGCGGTACAAGGGAGTAGACAAGAGCAAGGTCGGACGTAGCAGAAGGTCAGGGCAGGCAGCAAGGATCGTAGTCAGGGGCAACGGCAGGAGGTCTGGAACACAGGCTAGGAACACACAAGGAAACGCTTTCACTGGCACAATGGCAACAAGATCCGGCGAGGGATAGCAGGGGAAGTGAGGTATAAGTAGGGAGTGCACAGGTGAACATACTGATAAGGCCTGCTGCGCCAATCAGTGGCGCAGTGGCCCTTTAAATTGCAGAGACCCGGCGCCGGGACAAGACAGACGGGGAACGGGTCAGGTACGGGAGCCGGGATGCGCATCGCGAGCGGGCGCCTCCTGCATCGCGAATCGCATCCCGGCTGGGAGTGATATTGCAGCGCAACCGGTCAGCAGGTCTGACCGGGGCGCTGCGAATGAGAGGATGCTGCGAGCGCTCCGGGGAGGAGCGGGGACCCGGAGCGCTCGGCGTAACAGTACCCCTCCTTGGGTCTCCCCCTCTTCTTGGAGCCTGAGAACCTGAGGATAAGACTTTTGTCTAGGATGTTGTCCTCAGGTTCCCAGGATCTCTCCTCTGGGCCACAGTTTTCCCAATCCACCAAAAAAAATCTTTTACCTCTGACAGTCTTGGAGGCCAGAATCTCCTTCACAGAGAAGACATCAGACGAACCGGAAACAGGAGTGGGAGAAACAACTTTGGGAGAGAAGCGGTTAAGGATGAGTGGTTTAAGGAGAGAGACACAGAAGGCATTGGGATTACGGAGAGAAGGAGGAAGAAGGAGTTTGTAAGAGACATGGTTAATCTGGCACAAGATTTTGAAAGGACCAAGATAGCGTGATCCCAGTTTGTAACTGGGGACACGAAAGCGGACATATTTAGCGGAGAGCCATACCTTGTCTCCAGGAGCAAAATTGGGGGGAGTTTTTTTTTTTATCAGCAAATTTTTTCATCCGGGATGAAGCCTGTAAAAGAGAATTTTGTGTCTCTTTCCATATGGTGGAAAGATCACGAGTCACTTCATCCACAGTGGGCAAACCAGAGGGCAAGGGCGTAGGGAGGGGAGGAAGAGGGTGACGGCCGTACACCACGAAAAATGGGGATTTAGCAGAAGATTCGGAGACTCTGAAGTTGTATGAAAATTCGGCCCATGGTAGAAGATCTGCCCAGTCATCCTGGCGGGAGGAAATAAAATGCCGTAAATAGTCACCCAGGACCTGATTAATTCTTTCTACTTGCCCATTGGATTGGGGATGATAAGAAGAAGAGAAGTTTAATTTGATCTTGAGCTGTTTACAGAGGGCCCTCCAGAATTTAGACACAAATTGGACGCCTCTATCCGAGACGATATGCGTGGGCAAACCGTGAAGGCGAAAAATGTGTACAAAAAAGTGCTTTGCCAACTGAGGCGCTGAAGGAAGACCAGGAAGAGGAATAAAATGTGCCATCTTGGAAAATCGATCAACGACCACCCAAACAACTGTGTTGCCACGGGATGAGGGCAAGTCCGTAATAAAGTCCATACCAATCTGTGACCAAGGCTGTTCAGGAACAGGCAGAGGATGAAGGAGACCAGCAGGCTTCTGGCGAGGAGTCTTATCCCGGGCACAGACAGTACAGACCCGCAAGAAATCAACAACATCAGTCTCCAGAGTCGGCCACCAATAAAATCGAGAGATGAGTTGCAAGGATTTTTTGATGCCCGCATGGCCTGCGAGGTGGGAGGAGTGTCCCCATTTGAGAATCCCGAGACGCTGGCGTGGAGAAACGAAGGTCTTCCCTGGAGGAGTTTGCCTGATGGAAGCTGGAGAAGTGGAGATCAGACAGTCCGGAGGAATGATGTGTTGCGGAGGGACCTCTACTTCAGAGGCATCAGAAGAACGAGAGAGGGCATCGGCCCTAATGTTCTTGTCAGCAGGGCGAAAATGGATTTCAAAGTTAAAACGGGCAAAGAACAACGACCACCTAGCCTGGCGAGGGTTCAGTCGTTGGGCAGACTGGAGATAGGAGAGATTCTTGTGATCAGTGTATATAATAACTGGATATTTTGATCCCTCCAGCAGGTGCCTCCATTCCTCAAGCGCCAATTTAATGGCCAGTAGTTCTCGATCACCAATGGAGTAGTTTTTCTCCGCCGGAGAGAAGGTCCTAGAAAAAAACCCACAAGTAACAGCATGCCCGGAAGAATTTTTTTGTAGAAGGACAGCTCCTGCTCCCACAGAGGAGGCATCTACCTCCAATAGAAAGGGTTTAGATGGGTCAGGTCTGGAGAGCATGGGAGCAGAAGAAAAGGCAGACTTGAGATGTTTAAATGCGTCTTCCGCTTGGGGAGACCAGGACTTAGGATTGGCATTTTTCTTGGTTAAAGCCACGATAGGGGCCACAATAGTGGAGAAGTGTGGAATGAATTGTCTGTAATAATTGGCAAACCCCAAAAAATGTTGGATAGCACGGAGTCCGGAGGGGCGTGGCCAATCTAACACGGCAGATAGTTTATCTGGGTCCATTTGTAGTCCCTGGCCAGAGACCAAGTATCCTAGGAAAGGAAGAGATTGACATTCAAAGAGACATTTCTCCATTTTGGCATAAAGTTGATTGTCCCGAAGTCTCTGAAGAACCATGCGGACATGCTGGCGGTGTTCTTCTAAGTTGGCAGAAAAAATCAGAATATCGTCCAGATAAACCACAACACAGGTATATAGGAGATCACAAAAAATGTCATTAACAAAGTCTTGGAAGACGGCAGGGGCGTTGCACAGGCCAAAGGGCATGACCAGATACTCAAAGTGTCCATCTCTGGTGTTAAAGGCAGTCTTCCATTCGTCCCCCTCCCTGATGCGGATGAGATTATAAGCACCTCTTAAGTCCAGTTTGGTAAAGATGTGGGCGCCTTGTAGGCGATCAAAGAGTTCCGAGATAAGAGGTAAGGGGTAGCGTTTTTTTACCTTGATTTTATTAAGTCTGCGGTAATCAATGCAAGGGCGTAGGGAGCCATCTTTATTGGACACAAAAAAAAATCCAGCTCCGGCAGGAGAGGAGGACTTGCGGATAAACCCCTTTTTTAAATTCTCCTGGATGTACTCCGACATGGCTTGAGTCTCTGGAGCAGACAGAGGATAGATTCTGCCCCGGGGTGGAGTAGTACCCGGGAGGAGGTCAATAGGACAGTCATAAGGCCTGTGAGGAGGTAAAGTCTCTGCTTGCTTTTTGCAAAAAACATCAGCATAGTCCATATAAGCCTTAGGAAGACCAGATACCGGGGGAACCACAGGGTCACGACTGTGAGTACTGGGAACCGGTTTAAGACAGTCCCTGTGACAAGAAGTACCCCAGTTCTTGATTTCTCCTGTGGACCAATCAAGGGTTGGGGAATGGCGTTGAAGCCACGGTAATCCAAGAAGAATTTCTGAAGTGCAGTTGGAGAGGACCAAAAATTAAATTTTTTCGTGATGGGGCCCGATGCACATTAGGAGAGGTTCCGTGCGGTAACGCACGGTACAGTCCAATCTTTCATTGTTAACAGAATTGATGTAGAGGGGTCTGGCGAGACTGGTCACCGGGATGTTGAACCTGTTGATGAGAGAGGCCAAAATAAAATTTCCTGCAGATCCGGAATCCAAGAAGGCCATAGCAGAGAAGGAGAAGGTAGAAGAAGATATCCGCACAGGCACAGTAAGGCGTGGAGAAGCAGAGTTCACATCAAGAACTGTCTCACCTTTGTGCTGAGTCAGCGTACGTCTTTCCAGGCGGGGAGGACGGATAGGACAATCCTTCAAGAAGTGTTCGGTACCGGCACAGTACAGGCAAAGATTCTCCATGCGGCCTCGTGTCCTCTCGTGAGGTGTCAAGCGAGACCGGTCAACTTGCATAGCCTCCACGGCGGGAGGCACAGGAACGGATTGCAGAGGACCAGAGGAGAGAGGAGCCGGGGAGAGAAACCGCCTCGTGCGAGCAAAGTCCATATCCTGGCGGAGCTCCTGACGCCTTTCGGAAAAACGCATGTCAATGCGGGTGGCAAGATGAATAAGTTCATGCAGGTTAGCAGGAATTTCTCGTGCGGCCAGCACATCTTTAATGTTACTGGATAGGCCTTTTTTAAAGGTCGCGCAGAGGGCCTCGTTATTCCAGGATAATTCGGAGGCAAGAGTACGGAATTGGATGGCGTACTCGCCAACAGAATAATTACCCTGGACCAGGTTCAGCAGGGCAGTCTCAGCAGAAGAGGCTCGGGCAGGTGCCTCAAAGACCCTTCGAATCTCCGTGAAGAAGGAGTGTACAGAGGCAGTGACAGGGTCATTGCGGTCCCAGAGCGGTGTGGACCATGACAGAGCTTTCCCAGACAGAAGGCTGACTACGAAAGCCACCTTAGACCTTTCAGTAGGAAACTGGTCCGACATCATCTCCAAGTGCAGGGAACATTGCGAAAGAAAGCCACGGCAAAACTTAGAGTCCCCATCAAATTTATCCGGCAAGGATAATCGTAAGCTGGAAGCGGCCACTCGCTGTGGAGGAGGTGCAGGAGCTGGCGGAGGAGATTGTTGCTGAAGCTGTGGTAATAGCTGCTGTAGCATCACGGTCAGTTGAGACAGCTGGTGGCCTTGTTGCGCTATCTGTTGCGACTGCTGGGCGACCACCGTGGTGAGGTCGGCGACAACTGGCAGTGGGACTTCAGCGGGATCCATGGCCGGATCTACTGTCACGATTCGGCTGGCTGGAGGTGGATCCTCTGTGCCAGAAAGGGATTGGCGTGGACCGTGTTGGTGGACCGGTTCTAAGTTGCTACTGGTATTCACCAGAGCCCGCCGCAAAGCGGGATGGTCTTGCAGCGGCGGTAGCAACCAGGAACGGCTCAACCTCTCTGACTGCTGAAGATAAGCGCGGTACAAGGGAGTAGACAAGAGCAAGGTCGGACGTAGCAGAAGGTCAGGGCAGGCAGCAAGGATCGTAGTCAGGGGCAACGGCAGGAGGTCTGGAACACAGGCTAGGAACACACAAGGAAACGCTTTCACTGGCACAATGGCAACAAGATCCGGCGAGGGAGTGCAGGGGAAGTGAGGTTTAAGTAGGGAGTGCACAGGTGAACATACTGATTAGGCCTGCTGCGCCAATCAGTGGCGCAGTGGCCCTTTAAAATGCAGAGACCCGGCGCGCGCGCGCCCTAAGGAGCGGGGCCGCGCGCGCCGGGACAAGACAGACGGGGAACGGGTCAGGTACGGGAGCCGGGATGCGCATCGCGAGTGGGCGCCTCCTGCGTCGCGAATCGCATCCCGGCTGGGAGTGATATTGCAGCGCACCCGGTCAGCAGATCTGCCCGGGCCGCTGCGAATGAGAGGATGCTGCAAGCGCTCCGGGGAGGAGCGGGGACCCGGAGCGCTCGGCGTAACACTTACGAATTTCAGGAAATATTTGATTCGCAATGAATGTGAATATCGCTGCGATTCTATTGCGCAAATTGTTTAATTAAACTCAATTTTACAGTGTTCCAGGCTCCAGGGCTTCTAAAATGGTGGATGTCAGTACATGGGGCAAGGGATGCTGGGAAGGTGGGAAGGGAAGTAGGCAGTATGAACCTGAATCACATGCAGGATGCAGCCTATCAGCAGCCAGTCACCCCTGTGATGTCACAGCCCTATATGATCGGCAGCCATATTGCGGCCAGTCACTTCATTCATTACACTGCAGAGAGATAGGATGGATGGCCTGTGTGTGTGTTACAGCAGATAAAAGCGCAGTCCAGCAGCGTTTAACATCCTCCTAGTCACATCAGCGTTCTCGTGGACAGAGAGCATTGTTTTTTTTTCACTGAAAAGGATTTTTACTGCAGCTGTAGGCATTAACCTCCCAGTCACTTTCTTTGGTATAGTATTACAGAGAGGGGCACATAGCTGTGTGTTGCCTCACACATTTCAACAAGCTGCATCAACGTCATAAACCTTAGCAGAGGAGGCAGGCATAATTTTTCAGCGCAATTCAATGTCTTTGTTCCACAAAAAATCATCTACTGGTTATACTTAGTGTTGAACGGCATAGGCCATATTCGAATTTGCGAATATTCGCGAATATATGGACAAATATTCGCGATATATTGGCGAATATTCGCATATTCGTAATATTCTCGTTTTATTTTCGCATATGCGAATATTCGCGTATGCGAAAATAACATATGCGAAAATTCGCACACCAGTCTCACACAGTAGTATTAGAGCCTTATTTACACCACACAAGCTGGAAGCAGAGAGGGGTGATCACTGTGATGTGTACTGTGAAAAAAAAAAAAATGAATATTCGTAATTACGAATATATAGCGCTATATTCGCGAATATTCGTGAATTCGCGAATATGCGATATTCGCGAATAAAATTCGTATTGCGAATATTCGCGAGCAACACTAGTTATACTAGTCTGTAGACGATATAATACACAGCAGTCCATTCCTAATAGTCTGTGACAGTGCAATTTTGTGTTTAGTACACAGCTTTTTTTGGCTGCATCACTGTTGTGTACTGCTGGTGCTTTACAAAAATATATATTTTTAAGGGTACTGTAGCACATTTTTCTGCCCTCATCAGTGCATACCGGATACGTACATCTAAGTAGTCTACTATTTTGTACCTGTTAATCTGTCAAGAGCCTACGTAATGTGAAAGGACAGCCAAAAGTAATCACCAGTTGGTGTTGTACTCAGATACTTTTTTAAGTGTACAGTAGAACATTTTTCTGCCCTCATCAGTGCATACTACATACCTACATCTAAGTAGTGTACTATTTTGTACCTGTTAATCTGTCAAGGGCCTACATACGGTGAAAGTCCAGGCAAAAATACTCATCGGCTGGTGTTGTACTCAGATACTTTAAGTGTACTGTAGAGCTCTATGGTCTCCTCATGCTAATTCTACCACCCATGCTAATGCTACCATCTCCAGGCTCTGTCATTGTGCCTCCATAAGGTCTCCTCATGCTGATGCTGCCACCTCCAGGCTCTCTCAATGTGCTGCTCTATGGTCTCCTCATGCTGATGCTACCGCCTTCACGCTCTGTCATTGTGCCACCATATGGTCTCCTCATGCAGATGCTGACACCTCCAGGCTCTCTAATTGTGCTGCTCTATGGTCTCCTCATGCTGATGCTACCACCTCCGGGCTCTCATTGTGCTGCCATGGAAACTGCAAAATATAATTAAGGTGCTGGTCCCCAGTTTCAGAAAATCCTTGCATTAGGGTCACTTTCAGGACTCCTGATGCCACCTCCAGGCTGTGCCATTCAGCCACTATATGGTATCCTCATGCTTCAACCACCTCCAGGCTGTGCCATTCAGACACTATATGGTCTCCCTATGCTGCCAAAAACTCCAGACAGTCATTAAGCCACTACATGGTCTCTTCATATTGATGCCACCTCCAGGCTCTGTCATTGTGCTGCCATGTGACATGTGACTCCTTGTTAGATTTGGTCCTTTGTACCCACACGCCGAGGCCCAGGACACTAAAACTTGAGAGTTAAAAGTTCAATTTTAATTTAAAAATCTTAAATTTCTGTTTAAAATTCTTAAATTTTAATGGTCTCCCCATGCTTTTGCCAAATCCAGGCCGTGCCATTCAGACACTATATGGTCTCCTTATGCTTCAGCCACCTACAGTCTGTGTCATTCAGCCACTATATGGTCTCCATATATTGACTGTGTATTGTAGGAAACATGTGGCTATCCTTGAGTTACTATCCCAGCATTATTACCATGTTGATACCAGTCCAATAATAAAAGGAATATTGCTAAGGACTAGCAAAAACAGGGAACTGTGTATACTGACCACCGGCTGTTGGAATTGACTGACTATCCCAGGTGGTAGATTTACCATTTTGAAGTTCCTCAGCTCCAGTAGGCTTTAAGTCGTTCATTCTTTGTTGTGGTTCTTCAGTTGTAGAATTAAGCTGTATCATTTTTTTATGTTCCTCCGATGAGCTAATGTAACTGGAACACACAATACTCATATTGTCATCTAATGAAGGATGCTTTCCTTCAGAGAATGTATGTACCATTTTATTATTTTGAATGTCAGGGTGTATTCTGACAATTTCTGATTATAAAGGAATTTTGGAATCTGGGTAAACACTGGTAAACAAGTATTTTTAAGCATACTGTAGCACATTTTTCTGCACTCATAAGTGCATACCACATACCTACATCTAAGTAGTATACTATTTTGTAATTGTTAATCTGTCAAGTGTCTATATACTGTGAGAGGATAGCCAATAGTGCACACCTGCTGCTGTTCTAGACAAATTAAGCGAAGTGAAGCGTATTGTACTCCCCTCATATATGAAATAAGTATTTCATGCAGAGTAGTGAAATTTAAATTTCAAAATCTTAAATTTAAATTTCAAAATCATACATTTCAATGGTCTCATCATGCTTCGGCCACTTCCAGGCTGTACCATTCAGACACTATATGGGCTCCTTATGCTTTGCCCACCTCCAGGCTGTGTCATTCAGCCAATATATTGTTTTCTGATGCTGCTGGGACTGTCTTGGATATTACCTACAATTTTTTTTTATGGTAGCACTCGCAAACATACATGCTCAACAGAGATTTCAACATTGATCTTTTAATGTTAGGGGTTGTGAATCCCTCTTATGAACGCATCCTGCTGCCTGATCCAGGCTGTGTGTTTCAGGAACTACTTGGCTGCGTCATTTACCCACTATATGGTCTCCTCATGCTGCCAACACCTCCACGCAGTGTCATTCAGCCACTTTATGGTCTGCTCATGCTGCCAACACCTCCACGCTGTGTCATTCAGCCACTATATGGTCTCCTCATCCAAGCTGTGTCATTCAGCCACTATATGGTCTCCTCATCCAAGCTGTGTCATTCAGCCACTATATGGTCTCCTAATGCTGCTAACACCTCCATGCTGTGTCATTCAGCCACTATATGGTCTCCTCATGCTGCCAACACCTCCACGCTGAGTCATTCAGCCACTATGGGGTCTCCTCATGCTTCAGCCTCATCCAAGCTGTGTCATTCAGCCACTATATGGTCTCCTCATGCTGCCAACACCTCCACGATGTGTCATTCAGCCACTATATGGTCTCCTCATGCTTCAGCCTCATCCAAGCTGTGTCATTCAGCCACTATATGGTCTCCTCATGCTGCCAACACCTCCACGCTGTGTCATTTAGACACTATATGGTCTCCTCATGCTGCCAACACCTCCACGATGTGTCATTCAGCCACTATATGGTCTCCTCATGCTTCAGCCTCATCCAAGCTGTGTCATTCAGCCACTATATGGTCTCCTCATGCTGCCAACACCTCCATGCTGTGTCATTTAGCCACTATATGGTCTCCTCATGCTGCCAACACCTCCACACTGTGTGGTCTCCTCATGCTGCCATCACCTCCACGCTGTGTCATTCAGCCACTATATGGTCTCTTCATGCTGCCTACACCTACACGCTGAGTCATTCAGCCACTATGTGGTCTCCTCCTGCTGCCAACACCTCCATGCTGTGTCATTCAGCCACTATATGGTCTCCTCATGCTGCCAACACCTCCACGCTGTGTCATTCATTCACTATATGGTCTCCTCATGCTGCCAACACATCCACGCTGTGTCATTCATGCACTATATGGTCTCCTCATGCTTTAACCTCATCCAAGCTGTGTCATTCAGCCACTATATGGTCTCCTCATGCTGCCAACACCTCCACGCTGTGTCATTCAGTCACTATATGGTCTCCTCACCTTCCAACACCTCCACACTGTATCATTCAGTCACTATATGGTCTCCTCTTGCAGCCAATACCTCCAAGCTGTGTCATTAAGCCACTATATGGTCTCCTCATGCTGCCAACACCTCTACGATGTGTCATTCAGCCACTATATGGTCTCCTCATGCTGCCAACACCTCCAAGCTGTGTCATTTAGCCACTATATGGTCTCCTCATGCTGTCAGCACCTCCACGCTATGTCATTCAGCCACTATATGGTCTCCTCATGCTGCTAAACCTCCACACTGTGTCATTAAGCCACTATATGGTCTCCTCATGCTGCCATCACCTCCACGCTGTGTCATTCAGCCACTATATGGTCTCTTCATGCTGCCAACACCTCCACGCTGAGTCATTCAGCCACTATGTGGTCTCCTCCTGCTGCCAACACCTCCATGCTGTGTCATTCAGCCACTATATGGTCTCCTCATGCTGCCAACACCTCCACGCTGTGTCATTCATTCACTATATGGTCTCCTCATGCTGCCAACACATCCACGCTGTGTCATTCATGCACTATATGGTCTCCTCATGCTTTAACCTCATCCAAGCTGTGTCATTCAGCCACTATATGGTCTCCTCATGCTGCCAACACCTCCACGCTGTGTCATTCAGTCACTATATGGTCTCCTCACCTTCCAACACCTCAACACTCACACTGTGTCATTCAGTCACTATATGGTCTCCTCTTGCAGCCAATACCTCCAAGCTGTGTCATTCAGCCACTATATGGTCTCCTCATGCTGCCAACACCTCTACGATGTGTCATTCAGCCACTATATGGTCTCCTCATGCTGCCAACACCTCCACGCTATGTCATTCAGCCACTATATGGTCTCCTCATGCTGCCAACACCTCCACACTGTGTCATTAAGCCACTATATGGTCTCCTCATGCTGCCATCACCTCCACGCTGTGTCATTCAGCCACTATATGGTCTCTTCATGCTGCCAACACCTCCACGCTGAGTCATTCAGCCACTATGTGGTCTCCTCCTGCTGCCAACACCTCCATGCTGTGTCATTCAGCCACTATATGGTCTCCTCATGCTGCCAACACCTCCACGATATGTCATTCAGCCAATATATGGTCTCCTCAAGCTTCAGCCTCATCCAAGCTGTGTCATTCAGCCACTATATGGTCTCCTCATGCTGCCATCACCTCCACGCTGTGTCAGTCAGCCACTATATGGTCTCCTCATGCTGCCAACACCTCCAAGCTGTGTCATTCAGTTACTATATGGTCTCCTCACCTTCCAACAACTCCACACTGTGTCATTCAGCCACTATATGGTCTCCTCTTGATGCCAATACCTCCATGCTGTGTCATTCAGCCACTATATGGTCGCCTCATGCTTCAGCCTCATCCAAGCTGTGTCATTCAGCCACTATATGGTCTCCTCACTGCCAACACCTCCACACTGTGTCATTCAGCCACTATATGGTCTCCTCATGCTTCAGCCTCATCCCAGCTGTGTCATTCAGCCACTATATGGTCTCCTCATGCTGCCAACACCTCCAAGATGTGTCATTTAGCCACTATATGGTCTCCTCATGCTGCCATCACCTCCACGCTGTGTCATTTAGCCACTATATGATCTCATCATGCTGTCAAAACTTCCACGCTGTGTCATTCAGACACTATATGGTCTCCTTATGCTGCCAACACCTCCACGCTGTGTCATTCAGACACTATATGGTCTCCTCCTACTGATGCCACCTCCAGGCTCTGTCATTGTGCCGCTCTGCAGCATTGACTCTAAAAGCGATGCTGGTAATATGTGTGTCATTCTGAATAACTATATTATTTCACTACCCCAGCACACTCCACATGCGTGTTAGAACACAGCAAAGTGTTTTACAACCCTATTGAGGCTCTCTGTAGGCCAGAAATAGCCATTTTTAATATAGATTTGCTGCAAATAAATTCGGATCAAAACTAATTTTTCAAAACATTCGGCGAATCGGCCAAATTCAATTTTAAAAAAGTTCGCTCAGCTCTAGTAATGTATATTGATAAAAAATATATATATTTTTGGGTGATGAAATGCTGTCCCTGCAGCTATTGCCTGTGTGTCTGTACGAGGAATCTAAATACAGGAAGTGAGGGCAGGATAGGCAGGGCTCTATGCAGGCTCCTGGCTTGTCAATCATCCTGATGTGCGAGCCGGGAGTGTGTCACAGAGCATTACTGCACAAAGCCCTGCTTGTCCTCACTGCACAGAACCCTGCTTGTCCTCAGTGTACATAGCCTAGCTTGTCCTCAGTGTACAGAGCCCTGCTTGTCCTTAGTGCAAGGAGCCCTGCTTGTCCTTAGTGCAAAGAGCCCTGCTTGTCCTCAGTGCACAGAGCCCTGCTTTTCCTCAGTGTATAGAGCTCTGCTTGTTCTCACTGCACAGAGCCCTGCTTGTCCTCAGTGTACAGAGCCCTACTTGTCCTCACTGCACAAAACGCTGCTTGTCCTCAGTGTACATAGCTCTGCTTGCCCTTACTGCACAGAACCCTGCTTGTCCTAAGTGTACAGAGCCCTGCTTGTCCTTAGTGCACAGAGCCCTGCTAGTCTTCAGTGCACTGAGCCCTGCTTCTCCTTAGTGCACAGATGGTGAATAAATCTTGAAAAAGCCAGGTTGTAGCGCAAACCAAACAGACATCTGCTTCTTAAGTGCAATGGTTTCTTTATTTAAGCCAAAACAACGCGTTTCGAGGCAACTTATTTATCAGGTAAAAGACTTGTGTACAAACATTGGAGCAAGCTTGGTTTTTATATACAGTGATAATGGCGCAAAATTATGTAACAAAGTCAGACACGCCCACTGGGCTATAGGGAACTAAGTCATGCAGGGAGAAGACACTGATAAAATTCACAAAGGAACACAAAAAACAACTATACAATGATGTCCTCATACATAAAATATGTTTATTATTAAAACTTGGTGGAATACTATGTAAGAATGGCACTCCCTTGAGTGCTGATGCGGAGAACGGGGCTCCTGCAGTCCATGCGGCTGTGTGCATCAGCCCAATGTCACTCGGAGTTTGGTGCGCATGTGCCAACTGTGGAATTTACTAGTGATGACTGCTGAGCGCTGTATCATAGGAGCGCATGGCCCCGTGAGGTAGCCGGGACATATGTGTGGAAAGTATAAGTGGTAGGGTACAAAACCATGCAGAAAGGAGGGAGAGAATAGTATTTAGAATAACGTGGAATAAAACAATTGACAATGAGGAGTGTGACGCTTCTTGGAACTGTTATGGAGAAGGAAAAAGGGCTAAAATGACATGGGTGGCACGGGTATGTGTGCTATGGGGGGATGTGGATATGAAGGACCCTGTGAATAAATGGTGGAAGCTGGTTAAAGGAAGGAATAGATACCAGGAAATTGGTAGTTGCATTGCATAAAGGAAACGCATGGTTGTGCAAATATATGTGGTGATGGACTAAAAATGAAGGCTAAAATGTAGCCACAGGGTTAAATTGAAAATTGAATGGCAATTCCATGTAAAAATGTGGAATGGAGGGATTAAGACTTAAGAAGGCATCTTGAGAGAGAATAAAAAGTTGCGTAATAAAACGTATGCTAATGCAATTTGTGACACACACAAGTAAAAAAAAATGGGGGTTTATGAAGAAGTCGTAGTGATGAATGAATGAATAATAAATAGATATAAAATGAGTAAAAATGAGTATGGATGGGCATGATATTCAGTGTGTAGAAAGATAATTATGGGGTACTAACGGATAAAATCCATGCCTTCATTGAAGCCTCTGGGGGACAACGTGTTGAGCTTGTATATCCAGAAGGATTCACGTTGTTGTAAGCGTTCCCTTCTATTGTGTAAATCTTCTGGGATACTCTCTATAGCTGTAAGACTGAAGGAAGAGAAGTCCTAATTGCGCACCTCATTCGCATGTCGGGATATGCTATGGAGGAAGAATCCTTTCTGAACGTTGGACCTTTGTTCATCCGCGATCTCAACTGTTGAATTGTGCGACCGACATACTGTAAATTGCATTTACATTCCAACAGGTATACCACATATGTAGTGGAACAGTTTATTCAGTTCTTAATTTTGATGGATTCACCTGTGACGTTACTCATGAACGTATTGGTGCCGTTTTTAATATTCTGGCAACACTTGCAGGTGCTGCTGTAACATTTACAGGTACCTGGTGCAGATTCTCTATCCTTTTTTTTTTATAGGTTTACTGTGTCGTAGCCTACTGGGGGCTAATTTATTTTTTAAAGTTGCTGCTCTTCTGAATGCTAGTTGTGGTTTATTTGGAATGTGTTCCTGCAGTATTGGGTCTTGTAGTAATATCCTCCAGTGTCTTTCCAGGATTTTTCTCACTGTATTGTGTCTGGTAGAGTATGTGGTGATAAAATTATGCTTGAAATCTGGTTGCTGCTCTTTCTTCTTATCTTTATCATCCGTTTTCATGCACTCTTCATCTTTTATGGCTCGTTGATATGCTGACGTCACTACTTTTTTGGGATAGCCTTTCTCAATAAGCCTCCGAGATATGATATTGCTCTGTGTGACGTAGTCCTTCTTTGTGCCGTTTCTCCTAAGGCGATGGAATAAACTGTTCCCCTACATATGTGGTATCCCTGTTGGAATCTAAATGCAATTTACAGTACGCTGGTCGCACAATTCAACATTTGAGATCTCGGATGAACAAACATAGGTCCAACGTTCAGAAAGGATTCTTCCTCCATAGCGTATCCTGGCATGTGAATGAGGTACACAATTAGGACTTCTCTTCCTTCAGTCTTACAGCTATAGAGAGTATCCCAGAAGATTTACACAATAGAATGGAACGCTTGCAACAACGTGAATCCTTCTGGATATACAAGCTCAACACGTTGTCCCCCAGAGGCCTCAATGAAGGCATGAATTTTATCCATTAATACCTCATAATTATCTTTCTACACACTGAATTCATAAACCCCCATTTTTTAACTTGTGCACGTCACAAATTGCATTAGCATACGTTTTATTACGCAACATTTTATTTTCTCTGAAGATGCCTTCTCAAGTCTTAATCCTTCCATTCCACATTTTCACATGGAATTGCCATTCAGTTTTCTTCTAGCCTGCCATACCCCTGGGGCTATATTTTAGCCTTCATTTTTAGTCCATCACCACATATATTGGCACAACCGTGCGTTTCCTTCATGTGATGCAACTACCATTTCCCTGGTATCTGTTCCTTCCTTTATTCAGCTTCCACCATTTATTCCCAGGATTCTTCATATCCACATTCCCCCATAGCACACATACCCGTGCCACCCATGTCATTTTAGCCCTTTTTTCCTTCTCCATAACAGTTCCAAGAAGCGTCACACTCCTCATTCTCAATAGTTTTATTCCATTTTATTATAAATACTATTCTCTCCCTCCTATCTGCATGGTTTTGTACCCTACCACTTATACTTATATATGTTCTTTATATTCTGTAGCTCAATGTGATTAAAACAATGCCCAATTTATATAGTTTTTCTATTATTTTACTACTTTAATAAGAAGTAAAAATGTATTGAACAATATTGTCCCTTTTTGATCCCTATAACTTTTCTATTTTTCCTTATACGGGGATATATGAGAAAATCTATATGTTGATTTATTTTTTACTCTTTTTTTTTAATTGGAAAAGAGAAGAATTTTATTTTTTATTGGAGGAGATGATTATTCTTTTTTAAAAGGAGTAGTACTGTGAACAATGTTTTCATCTATTGTGCGAGGGCTACAAAAAAACAAAAAACAAACATTAATTCCCCTTCTTCCATTCCCCCGTTGCACCGCTATATTGCATTGGTCCTCCGGTCCGGTCTCCTGCCTTCTTCCACATGCTCTGGTCGTCACACTGCAGTCAGCATATTGCCGGCCGCAGTGACGTCCCTACTTAGACGGTGATAGGCTAAGCACAATGTCATGTAAGGAGCCCAGGTAGCAGGAAGAAGGCGGAGCCCAGGCTGCTTACGTGACACTGCGCTCAGCTTATCACTGGCCGAGGCGGACATCACTGCAGCTGATGATACGCTGACTGCAGTGTGGCGATCCATGCACGTGGTGCAACAGAGAAACGGAGGAAGGTGAGTTAATATTTGTTTTGTTTTTGTTTTTTTGCAGCCTGGGCACAATAGGGTGAAAACATTTTTCACAATACTACTCCTTTAATAAAAATGTTCTTAACTTTTTTTTAAATTTTCATAGTCCCCACAGGGACTATATATTGCAATCTTTAGATTGCAGATACTGATCAGTGCTAAGCATAGGCATACCGTAGCACTAGTCAGTGTTATCTGTGATTTACTTCTCTGGTCTGCTGGAGGGCAGACTAGAGAAGAAGAACCTGTGATGGTAGGAGGCAGGTAAGGAGACCTACGGCCATGCTGCGGACAATCAGATCATCCACCGGAAGCGCTACATAGCCGCAGATGGCGTGATCTATTAGTCACAGCATCTGAGGGGTTAATGGCAGATATCAGTGCGATCGCTGAGCATGCCCAGACAGCCAAAAGGCATGCTGGGAGTTGTAGTTTTGAAACTCTGGAGAAACTCTGGTTGGGAAACACTGGTCTAAAGGCTGCAGTATGTCCAATATTGCAGCTCACTTATATCCATTTGTATCAAGTTAAGTTTCAATACCCAATATAACTTATGGACCGGAATGGTAACTTATTTATTTTTAAAAGTAAATGCATAATTTTTTTTTCACAAAAAAAATGTGTAACATAATTTTAAAACATACTTCTTTGCTTGTATGACTTTATCATATAATCATTTATTTAACATTATTAAAAGTTCTTACCTGACTTTCCTGTCACTTCAAGGTCAATATGATATATATTATCTGAGTTATAGAACAGACTATACTCAGTTATGGCTGTGCATTCCTTTCTTCACACATAGTTATTACCACTGTTTGCTATTATTATCTATGATCTGAAGATGGATATTTATTTTCACTTGTGAATCACGCCCCGAGGGCCACCTCTAAGCAGATTACTTTGTCAGCTGACATTCCCTGACTGCATTTAGAGACATATCTTACCGCAACGCCTCTTTGGCATATATTTGATCCTTTAATTTCAGATGTATATATTTTTTACAGCTCTAAAATCATAAACATGACCTTAATGGATTTTTAAGAATAATTCTTTGCAAGAAAGAAGATACAATAGCAAATGTCGGGCCAAGAATGTTCGTTTGGCGCCAGCCATTCTCTCTTTTTTTTTTTTTGTAATACAGTTCCCACATAGGGTAACTGGAATGGATCAGTTTTCTATTTCATTAATATCTTACAAAACTTCCCAGTATATTTCTCACATAAGGGTGTATTGGCTTCAGAATTTTGGACTGTAAAAAAAAAAAAAATACTTTTGTGAACCTGAAATTACAGCCACATTTATCTGTATCCATAGTAGCCTGATTCTTTTAGTGCTCAGTTTTGATCACATACTGTATTTTATATTGCTCACATATAACAGTCATGTTGCCACACAACAAAGCATGGCTGTCTGTAATCTACTGGAAGTAGGCTAGGGATGCTTACTTGCTGATGTAGTTTCCATGTTGCTCTATGCTTATAGTACCCTGATCTACCCCGTACCCCTGGTGCCAGTGAGTACTGGGGGAAGTTGTTTTGTGGGCTTAGTATTGGATGCCATCTATTAGATTTTTCCCACATATTAAGCTGAAAATAAATAATAAAAAAAAAAACATACACCAGGTTAAAGAAAAACTTTATTGAAATAACATCCCACACCTTGTTACTAGAGATGAGCAATTTTTTTTTAAATTCGATTTGGCTGATTCTCCGAATCTTCCGAAAAAATTTGGTTTGGTCCGAATTTATTTGTGATGAATCACTGTTAAAAGAAAGCTATTTCTGGCCTACAGAGAGCCTCAATAGGGGGTAGAACACTTTGCCTTGCTGTAATACGCATAGGGTGTGTGCTGGGTTAGTGAAAAAATACTGTTATTCAGTATGACATGCAGATCAGAGGTGTCACTATTAGAATCACTGTTGCAGAGTGGCACAATGACAGAGCCTGGAGGTGGCATCAGTATGAAGAGACCATATAGTGACTGAATGACAACAGCCTGGAGTGTGAGGCAGCATGAGGAGACCATATAGTGGCAAAATGACACAGCCGGGAGTTGGCGGCAGCATGCTGAGACCACATAGTGGCACAATGACACAGCCTGGAGTTGGCAGTAGCTTGAGGAAAACACATAGGGGCTGAATGACACAGCCAGGAGTTTGCAGCAGCATGAGGAGAACATATAGTGGCTGAATGACACAGTGTGGAGGTGGCGGCAGCATGAGGAGAACATATAGTGGATAAATGACACTGCATGGAGGTGGCGGCAGCATGAGGAGACCATATAGTGGCTGAATGACACAGCCTGGAAATGGCGGAAGCATGAGGAGACCATATAGTGGCTGAATGACACAGCATGGAGGTGGCAGCAGCATAAGGAGACCACATAGTGGCTGAATCACACAGCCTGGAGTTGGCGGCAGCATAAGGAGACCATATAGTGGCTGAATGACACAGCATGGAGGTGGCGGAAGCATGAGGAGACCATATAGCCTCAATAGGGGTGTAGAACACTTTGCCCTGTCCTAACACGCTTAGGGAGGGTGCTGTGTTAGTGAGATAATACTGTTATTCAGTATGACATGCAGATTACAGGCATCGCTATTAGAATCACTGCCGCATAGCGGCATGTGGATGTGGCAGCGGGGAGACCATATAGCATCAAAATTGAAGAGATTAAAGAGATTTTAAATGTATTTTTTAATTAATTTAATTAGAATTTCTAAAAAAAAAATTTGAGTACCCATTCTGGTGAGCATCGAGCTGGCGGTCCTCTGCCAGGCGAGATACCACCTGTTCCAACCCCTGCCACTCAGCGCCCCCCCTGACTGTGAAAGTGCTAATGTTTCATTTAATCATTTATGGTTCATTGTAATCGCTTCAACCTGTTTCATTGGATTCTTGTTGTAATTCCATGGGTAATATATTACATCAATGACCATAGGGCCTCAGTCTTGAAAAGTTGACATCGATTTTTTTAAATTTCAATTTATGATTTATATTAGATTAACAAATTGAATATCCCGACGTTTACTTTGACAGAGCCTAGAGGTGGCATCAGCCCGACGAGAGCATAGGGCCTCACAATAGAGAAGATTAAAGATATTTTGTAAAATTTTAATTGAAGCTATGAAAATTTTTACATTTTTAATCTAAGATGCCAACAGCATATGGTGGCATAATGGTCCAGCCTGGAGGTGGCAGCTGCATGAGGAGACCATAGGGCCTCACAATTCCAAAGATTAAAAGATACATTTTGAAATTTTAATTGAAGATTTATGGTAGCTAGTGCTACAATAAAACTTTTTAGGTGATGTCCAAGCAGCATGAGGTGACCACTTGGCGGCAAAATGACACAGCTGTGAGGTGGCACCAGCATGAGGAGACCAAAATGTGGCAGAATGACCAAGCCTGGAGGTGGCAGCAGCAAGAGTAGACCATATGGTGACAGAATGACACAGCCTGGAGGTGGCAGCAGCTTGACTAGACCAAAGGGCCTCACAATTTAAAAGATTTAATATTTTTTTTTTTAATTGCATGTGGCCATGTTAACATCCTCCGGATACCTGATTAAATACTTCCAGAACGCAGAGTAGCCGCCAACTCCAGGAACCCCTGTTCACTACCTCCCGGGCAGGTAGGCTGCCACACATCAGGTAGTCTACCCCGGGCATGTTTGCCTCCAAACTTCCCACTGCTGCCACCATGCTGACTTTTAACCATGCTACCACCTTGCCTGCTCAACTGCTGCCTCACGAACAAACTGCCACCCTCTTTTCCTGATGATGAAATCCCTTCTGCACCCGGCTCTCAATTGCTATCGGCTTCATCATCATTGAGATGTGTCAGCACGTCACTGATGTCCTCCTCAGGTTCCTAAACAGTGTGTGCTTCAGGAGCCTGAACACTCCTAACACCACCTACCACGCCACTCTCTTCATCACTACTTGCCCATGCAAAGGAAGCAGGGGTTTTCTCCTCCACTTCTTCGCTTGGCTTCTGATTGTCCTCTAGTAGATCCTCCTGACTAAAAAGTCAGCACAGCATAGGACAGAGGCAATTGGAGGACAGGGTCTGCTCCCGGGCCATGCCAACTGATGGTTGTGTCTGAGGAACCCACCGACTGTTGACTGGGTGTGTCAGAGGTCACTTGTGATGAAGTGGATGACCAAGTGTATCAGTCAATGACAGCAGATGGGTTGCTGGTCGAGACACGACCGCTAGCTGATACCAGAAGCTCAGGCCTCTCGCTGCAACTCCTGCTGCCACTCGCCCCTAGTCTGCTGCGACCTCTGCATGCACCTGATGGATTTAGGCCTCTGCCACTCCTCTGTGCACATCCTGGCACTTCTCAGTCTGACATACTTTGTGCATATATGAGGGGAGTACAATACACTTCACTACGCTTAAAACAGTATTTGTCTATAACAGCAGCAGGTGTGTACTTTTGGCTGGCCTTTCACAGTAACTAGGCCCTTAAGACTTTAACAGGAACAAAAAGGTACACCCCTTAGATGTATGTATGTGGTAGGCACTTATGATAGGAGGAAAATGCGCTCGAGTACGCTTAACAAAGTATTTGTGTACAACACCAGCCGTTGAGTACTTTTTCCTGGCCTTTAACAGTATCTAGGACCTTGGGGCTTTAACAGAAATAAAATATTGCACCACTTAGATGTACGTATGTGGTATGCACTTATGAGGGGAGAAAAATGCGCTACAGTACGCTTAAAAAAGTATTTGTGTACAACACCAGCCAGTGAGTACTTTTGCCTTGCCTTTCACAGTATCTAGGCCCTTGAGACTTTAACAGGAACAAAATAGTATACCCCTTAGATGTATGTGGTATGCACTTATGCTGCAGCATACAGTCGCTGTGTACTATACTTAAAATTGCACTTTCTATCTTAATTTCACTCCCTTCCCTATCAGTGCTTTTAGGCAGGACTTGTGCTTGAGCTGAATCACTGCTGTTCTTTGCTACACACTGCTCTCTGTAATAGAACGCTGTAGTGACTGGGAGGTGAATCGCTGCAGTAAGAATGATTTTCTGTGCAACACACACTGCTCTCTTTCCCTTGAGCTTGCACTGCACTAAATGGAGTTTAATGAAGTGATCAAATCGCACCGATATTCACATTCGTTGCAAATCAAATTTTTCCTGAAACTGGCAACGAGTTCAGATTTGCCAGATTCGATTCACTCATCTCTACTTGTTACCCATTTAATTAAGTAAACAAATAAAAATATTTTTCTTTATTTATTGACTTGACATAGCTTAATCTTGATTCAAAATAGTCCTGATCGTCTTCCTGTAAAAGAAAAAAGAAAAAAAATTGTAAATAAAGATTTAAACAAACTAAAAACCATAATTGCCTCTCTGGCATTGCCCCTGCTAACTTTTACAGAGTTTCCCAGGCAGAAGCACAGGGTGTGCAACATTTGCTTCACAATCTCTATGTAGATGGCCCTGCACCTAAATCTGGTGCCCTTTTTGTTTTTGCCCAGGAAGCTTTATAGCAGTCAGAAATTGGCATGCAAGTTAGCACTGTGTCCAGCAGTGTTGGCTTGCTGTAGTGCAGGAGAGGGGGGGATCTACTGGCAGTGAGCTAGGAATGATTAAAGCATCCTTAGCTTTAGGGCCAGCAGTACCTTTAGGCAAGGTAGGCTCTGGCCTAGAGCATCCACTGGATGAGGGCGCAGTGATGAGGGATTTCTGTGCTGGCAGTGGCAAATCCAAACAGATGGTAACCAAGGAATCTAGATGAAGAGCGCAGCACTGCATGGCACCCACCCTTTACTCAACTAACTGACAGCTCTTTGAGGGGAGAGGGTCGTGGAGCTTTAGAAACAGCAGCACCCCTAGTGGTGGGGAGAAGGAATATTCAACAAGAAGAGAGTGCACACTAGAACACGTAGTTCACAGAGCACCAGCCTCCTGATGAGGGCCTACTGATGAACACATATTAATCCAGAAGACAAATTACTTATATATATCACACCACTAGAGGGTAATAACAAATTAACCTTGGTAATAATGGGGTGCAGTGAGAGGAGATGGGCTTATACTTGTTTTATTTGTATATTATTATTATTATTATTATATTTTTTTGCAGTGCTACTGATTACTTTTAGCTATTAAGTGGCAGCTGCAGTCCACAAGATTGTATCCAACACAATGGGGGAGGTTGTTTTGCACATTGAATTTAATTGAATTTAGGTAATTGTCATCAAATTTTTCACTATTTCCATGTAGCCTGCGCTGACTTCATCATTTTTTTTGTTCTGCTCTTCCAGGGGGCGGGGTTAGAAGATGCACTGGTTAGTGCGATGACTTTATCACTTGTACAAAAAAAATTGTTATAGCACAAATGTATTCTAGAATACAACTGGCATTTTACCCTTGTTTGCACTATTCAAAGACAACCTGTCATTTGCACAAATTTATAAAATGGTGTGCGCTACATATTAAGTTTTGTGCAGCAATTTGAAAAACTAGGTTTCAGACCGCATACAAATATGCTCTAATGTTAAACTCCTGTAATATATTGCTTTGAACTGCAGCTTTAGCACACCATTTCAGTGGAATCATCCTTTATCATAGCTATAACTTGGACAGGAAACAGGGCTTCAAACCAGAAGGGCAATCTAGCCAGCCTTGACTGATAGATACCTCCCTATTTGTTTTTATAGGAAAAAGCGCAAAAACAGAGCTCTCCCCTGTGTGAATCTATTGTATTTATGTATAGAGGTTTATACCAAAATACTACTCGTCTATTCGATGTGCAAATGCCCCTAGACACAGTTTTCTACTTTACAGCCTACTCTCTCTTACTCCATCCGCATTATACTCTCTCTTAGGGCGATGAGGACACAGTTTTTCCACACTTCTCCCAGCCTTTCTCCCATCCGTCCACGCTGCATATCCACTATTCTTTGCAAGGTTACAACCCCCAGCATGATCTCACTGTAAGGGCATGCTGTGGGAGTTGTAGTCTTGCAACAGGTAGCGGTGGATGGTAGATGTGCAGCACGGGTAATAGATGTGCGGGTGGGTGGGAGAAAGGCTGTGGAGCGCTCCTCTGGCTGCGCTCCACAGTCTGTCTAAGCGGCGGGAGATGTGCAGAGAAACTGTGTCCCTGTCCCCCTGAGAGAGGGTTGAAAACTGTGTCCCTGTCCCCCTGAGAGAGGATAGTGGGGATGGAGTGAGAAGGAGCAAGCTATAAATCAGAAAACTGTGTCCCTGTGCGGAGGGTCACATTCCACTACAGGGACACAGTTTTCTTCATTACACTGGCACAACTTGCATAAACAAGTAAACAGGTGTACGGCAAATGAAGCCAGGCTGCTGCTCCTGTTCCAAAAACTCCTCTTAGAGGATGACAGAGTGCTTCCACAAATGATCATAGTCACATACGATGTGTTTCAAATCTTATCCAGGTCCTTCCACAGGTACAAGACATACCTGTAGAAGGAACCAGATCAGCTCTGAAACATGTTGTACATGAAATATGCCACATTATACTGTACTTTTTATCATTATTTTGGTTTTATCACCATTTGTGGCAGCACCCATTCATCCCCCTAGGAGAAGTTCTTGAAGTTACCTGAAACACTATTTGCTTTTAGGGAGAGAACTTTAAATCCAGCTGCCAGGGACAGCCTTAAAGGGGTACTCCGGTGCTTTAACATCTTATCCCCTATCTAAAGATAGGGGATAAGATGCCTGATTGCAGGAGTCCCGCCGCTGGGGACCCCCGTGATCTTGCACACGGCACCCCGTTTGTTATCAGTGCCCGCAGCGTATTCGCTCTGGGTCTAATTAGCGGCGACCACAGGGCCGACGGCGTGTGACGTCACACCTCCGCCCCCATGTGACGTCACACCCCGCCCCTCAATGCAAGTCTATCACGCCCCCTCCCATAGAATTGCATTGAGGGGCGGAGCATGAGGTCACACGGGGGCAGAGGCGTGACGTCACACGCCGCCGGCCCCGTGATCGACAGTAATCAGACCCGGAGCGAACACGCTACAGGGACTGATTACAAACGGGGTGCCGTGTGCAAGATCACGGGGGTCCCCATCAGCGGGACTCCTGCGATCAGGCATCTTATCTCCTATCTTTTGGATAGGGGATAAGATGTTTAAGCACCGGAGTACCCCTTTAAAGGCTTGGAGCCCTATGTCAGCAACATAGAAACAGTGACAGGTTCCCTTTAATTAAATTACAAGGAAATTATTTCTGTTTGAGTAACAATTTGAACTTGTAGAATTTGTTTTTTCCAAGCTCAGGTCTCTAAAAAATAAAACCCTAGAGAAGTTGTGTATGCAAGTCACTGTACATTTGGATCAATGTTTAATTTTCTCCGAATTATTGATTTATTTTTCACTGTGAAAGCACTACTTCATTTTTAAGGCTAAATATTTGGCTATATGAAGCATCCCCTACTACACACATTTCTTTCCCTGAGGAATAATTTTACTATGTTTTTTTCACGGTTTATTTACTTCTATAAAGACTTACAATTAGGTGATCTCACCTTCAGAACTAGAGATGAGCGAACTTTTGGAAAATTCGATTCGGCTGCTTCGCCAAATTTTCCGAAAAAGTTTGTTTCGATCCAAATTTTTTCACGGCGAATCTATATAAAAAAAAAGGCTATTTCTAGCCTACATACAGCCTCAATAGGGGTATAGAACACTTTGCTGTGTTGTAAAACGCATATGGAGTGTGCTGGGGTAGTGAAATAATACTGTTATTCAGAATAGCATGCAGATTACCGGCATCGCTTTTAGAATCACTGCCGCACAGCAGCACAATGACAGAGCCTGGTGGTGTCATCAGTGTCAGGAGACCATATAGTGACTTAATGACACAGCGTGGAGGTGTTGGCAGCATGAGGAGACCATATTGTGGCTGAATGGCACAGCGTGGAGGTGTTGGCAGCATGAGGACACCATATAGTGGCTGAATGAGACAGCTTGGATGAGGCTGAAGCATGAGCACACCATATAGTGGCTGAATGAAACAGCGTGGAGGTGTTTGCAGCATGAGGAGACCATAAAGTGGCTGAATGACACAGCATGGACATGTTGTCAGCATGAGGAGACCATATAGTGGCTGAATGACACAGCATGGAGGTGTTGGCAGCATGAGGAGACCATAAAGTGGATGAATGGCACAGCCCGGAGTTGCCAGCAGCATGAGTAGGCACTAGGCCTTCACAATTCCTAAGATTAAAAGATGAATTTAGAAATTTAAACTGAAGATTTTGGATAGCGGGTGCTACCTATGATAACATTTTAATTTCCTAGACCCAGGCCCAGCAGCGGCATCAGTAAGCCAAATATTGCCTGAATGACACAGCCTGGAGTTGGCTGATGCACGAGTACACAGCAGGGCTTCACAATCCCCCCCCCCCCCCCCCAAAAAAAAAATAAATAAATAAAAAATTTAAAAAAACACAACAAATTTAGAATTTTTTTTAATAGATTTTGGAAAGCGGGTGCTACCTATGAGAAAATTTGAATTCCCAGACCCAGGCCCCACAGCGGCATCAGTAACCCATATATTGCCTGAATGACACAGCCTGGAGTTGGCTGATGCATGAGGAGACCATTGAAATGTCAGATTTTTTTATTTGAAATTAAAATCAAACTTTGAGGGGCCCGGACCCCATCGTGTGGGTATGAAGGACCAAATCCATCAAGCCCCCACAGCAACATCAGTAAACCATATGTTGCCTGAATAACACAGTCTGGAGTTGGCTGATGCACGAGTACACAACAGGGCGTCACAATCCCCCCCAAAAAGCACAACAATTTTAGAAATTTTTGAAAAAGATTTTGGATAGCGGGTGCTACCTGTGAGAAAATTTGAAATTCCCAGACCCAGGCCCACAGCGGCATCAGTAAACCATATATAGCCTGGATAACACAGCCTGGAGTTGGCTGATGCATGAGGAGACCATTGAAATGTCTGATTTTTTTTTTTTTTTAATTTAAATCAAACTTTGAGTGTCCCTGACCCCAGCGTGTGGGTACGAAGGACCAAATCCAACAAGCCCCCACAGGGCTCATGTGGCCGTGAGATGTAGGTGCAACGTCTCCATTGCCCTGACCGGCCATTGTTTCCAAGACTTTTTGCCAAGGCAAACCATGTGAAGAACAGCTTGACACCGCCGTGCCCTACACACATGGTACGATGAAGGGCCACCGAGATTTGGACGTGCAGTGGAGGCCAAGGACACGGTGGAGGGTGAGAAGGCGGCGTTTTACACTGTAACATGACCAACTGCTTGAGAGCGAGAGCGTGGAGGAGGAAGCGGTGTGACCTGTCCAAGTTGCTGTTGTGGCTGTGCAGGAACCACATTTACTCAGTGGGCTGTAAAAGACATGTAATGTCCCTGCCCGTAGTTACAGCTCCACACGTCGGCGCTGCCGTGCACTTTTGAACACACCGTCAGGCTCAAGGACTGGCCCACCTTCTCTTGTACAAACTTATGCAGGGCTGGTACTGCCTTCTTCGGAAAGAAATGACGGCTTGGGATTCTCCACCTCGACTCGGCACAAGCCATCAATTCTCTGAAAGGTGCAGAGTCCACCACTTGAAAACTTGGACAGGAGCACATTCTACTTCTGCACCATTGGATGAGTGGGTGCATACTGTTGTCTCTTGGACATGGCTTCACTGATGGATTGTTGGCAGAATGGCTGACTAAAAGCTGAAGAAGCAGGAGCATATGGAGCGACAGAAGGAGGGTTTGACACACAGCTCCCTTCGGCTGAGGTGGTGGAGCCTTGGCTGGATGTAGGAGGGAGCGGATGGCCACTGGGTGATGCAGCAGGCTGGACCACTACATCGGAGCCACGGTTCTCCCAGGCCGCTTAATGGTGGCGAAGCATGTGTTGACGCAGGGCCGTGGTGCCGACATTGGGACCCTGGCCACGCATCACCTTCTGCCGACAGATCTTGCATGTGGCTACGTGAACCTCCTCCGGATGCCTGATGAAAAACGTCCACACCGCCGAGTAGCTGATTTTCCCACCTACAGTCCGCACTAATTGACTGCTACTGGCGCCGTCTCCAGGAACCCCTTTTCCACTACCTCCCGGAAAGGTAGGCTGCCGCAAAGCAGGTGGTCTCCCCCGGGCACGTTTGGCTCCTGAATTTCCACTCCTACCACCAAGCTGACTGCCAACCATGCTACCGCCTTGCTGCCTCAAGGGCAACCTACAACTCTCTTCTCCTGATGATGATGAAGCCCCTTCTGCACCCGGCTCCCAATTGCGATCGGCTTCATCATCATCAACAGGTATGTGCACGTCACTGATGTCCTCCTCAGGTTCCCCAACAGTGTCTGATTCAGGACCCTGAACCCTTGCAACAATGCCTCCCACATCACGCTCCACATCACTACTTGGCCGCCTAGCGGAGCAAGCGGCGCATGTCTCCTCCCCTTCTTGACTGGGCAGTAGCTGCTGGCTGTCCTCTATTAGATCGTCCTCAGTGAATAGTGGAGCTGAACCCACAGCATAAGATACTTCTCTAGGAGAGGAAACAGCATAGGACAAAGGCAATGGGAGGACAGGGACTGCTCCCGGGCCATGCCAACTGAGGGTTGTGTCTGAGGAACCCACTGCCTGTTGACTGGGGGTGTCAGATGTCACTTGTGATTATGTGGATGAGCGTGTTAACCGATCGATGACGGCAGACGGGTTGCTGGTAGAGACACGACCGCTGGCTGATAACGGGAGCTTAGGCCTCTCGCTGCGACTCCTGCTGCCACTCGCCCCTAGTCTGCAGCCAACTCTGCCTGAATAATTTTGGCCTCTGCCACGACTCTGTGCACGTTCTGGCATTTCTCTGCCTGACATATATTTGTGCGTATATGAGGGTATTACAATACGCTACACTACTCTTTAAACAGTATTTGTCTAGAACAGCAGCAGGTGATTACTTATGGTTGTCCTTTCACAGTATGTAGGCCCTTGACAGATAAACAGGTACAAAATGGTACACTACTTGGATGTACGCATGCGGTATGCACTGATGAGGGCACTAATATGCGCAACTATACTCAGAAAAAACTCAGTTTTTTTGTAAAACACCAGCCGGTGAATACTATTGTTTGGACTTTGACAGTATGTAGCCCCTTGACAGATTAACAGGTACAAAATGGTACAATATTTGGATGTACCTATGCGGTATGCACTGATGAGGGCAATAATATGCGCAACAATACGCAGAAAAAACTCAGTATTTTTGTTAAACACCAGCCAGTGAGTACTATTGTTTGGACTTTTACCGTATGTAGCCCCTTCACAGATTGACAGGTACAAAATGGTACAATACTGGGATGTACGTATGCCGTATGCACTGATGAGGGAAATAATATGTGCAACAATATGTAGAAAAAAATCAGTATTTTTGTTAAACAACAGCCAGTGAGTACTATTGTTTGGACTTTGACCGTATGTAGCCCCTTGACAGATTAACAGGTACAAAATGGTACAATACTTGGATGTACGTATGCGGTATGCACTGATAAGGGCAATAATATGTGCAAAAATACGCAGAAAAAATAAGTATTTTTTTTTTAAATACACCAGAAGGTGATTACTTTTGCCAGTAGTCAGGACTTTCCCTGTATCTAGACTTGTTACAGATACAGAATAGTAGACTGCTTTGATGTAGACATGTGTTATGCACGTATGAGGGCAGACAAATGCACTACAGTCCGCTGAAAATAACGTATTTGTGAACAGCAGCAGGACCCAACAGTGCAGCACCACAAAAAAATAAAAATAATCCAGGAATTAAACCCTAAATTGCAATCTGTCACACAATTCTGAGCAGCAGATGATTTGTGCTGAAAAATGAGGAGATAAGATGGTTCATAAAGTTCAGGCAGCTTGTTGATCTGTATGAGGCAGCTAACAGCTATCTGCCCCTCTGCTGCAATGCTCAATAACGTGAATAGGGAGGTTTAGCTATCAATGATCCTTCTCAGTGAGAACAGCACAGCACTCTGCACTCCTGTCTTTCCCCAATGCTGATGTGACTAGCAGTTGCAGTGTAATGCTGTGGTATAAGCTAGTCAGACACACGCAGTCCCGTTCTCTCTATCTCTGAGTGCATAGATTAAATGAAGAGAGGCAAGATGGCTGCCGATTATATAGGGGCTGTGACATCACAGGGTTCAATGAACACTGATAGGCTGCATCTCACATGTGATTCAGGGTCATCCCGCCTACCTTCATTCCCGCCCTCCCATAATCCCCTGCCCCATGTACTCACATGTGGATCCGCCATTTTAGGTCTCCAATAGTCTGGAACGCTGTAAAATGAAGTTTAATGAAGCGATTCGTGCGATCGAATCATGGCGATATTCGCATTTGTTGCAAATCGAATATTTCATGAAATTAGTAACAAATTCGGGTTCTTCAGCTTTGATTTGCTCATCTCTAGTATTTTAGGGAGCACCTAATCTAGGCCTCAAAATTGCTCCCACAACAAAAACTTCAAAAACCATACGTCAACATAACCATCAATCAATGTTATCAGATGCAAAAGGATATTTCAGATGCACGCAATGCAATAACTATAAGATCACCACCTTCCCCAACAAAACAGAAACAGTGACATGAAACTCAAATACAGTTTACACCATTAAAAATCTTGCAATAGCAAAAATATTAATTACACTAGCTGAGTACCCGGCGTTGCCCGGCTTTTCCTTCCTAATCCTTGTTGGGGAGGAAAATAAACAAAGGACGAAGCTTTTGACTTCATATGCCGTCCTCCTATCCCGACCTCCTATCTCGACCTCCTATCCCGTCCTCCTATCCAAACCTCCTATCCCGTCCTCCTATCCATCCTCCTATCCCATCCTCCTATCCCGACCTCCTATCCCGTCCTCAAATCTTGACCTCCTATCTCGACCTCCTATCTCAACCTCCTATCCCGACCTCCTATCCCGTCCTCCTATCTCGTCCTCCTATCCCGTCCTCCTATCCCATCCTCATATCTCAACCTCCTATCCCGACCTCCTATCTCGACCTCCTATCCTGACCTCCTATCCCGACCTCCTATCCCGTCCTCCTATCCCGTCCTCATATCTCAACCTCCCATCTCAACCTCCTATCCCGACCTCCTATCCCGACCTCCTATCCCTTCCTCATATCCCGTCCTCATATCCCATCCTCATATCCCATCCTCCTATCCTGTCCTCCTATCCCGACCTCCTATCCTGTCCTCCTATCCCGTCTTCATATCTCAACCTCCTATCCCGACTTCTTATCTTGACCTCCTATCTCAACCTCCTATCCCGACTTCCTATCCCGAACTCCTATCCCGACCTCCTATCCCGAGTTCCTATCCCAACCTCCTATCCCGACCTCTTATCCCGTCCTCATATCTCAACCTCCTATCCCGACCTCCTATCCCGACTTCTTATCTTGACCTCCTATCTCAACTTCCTATCCCGACTTCCTATCCCGACCTCCTATCTCGACCTCCTATCCTAATCTCCTATCCCGTCCTAATATCTCGACCTCCTATCCCGTCCTCCTATCCCATCCTCTTATCCCGTCCTCATAGCCCGTTCTCCTATCTTGAACTCCCTTCCCGACCTCCTATGCCGACCCGTAATATGTAAACCAGGTATTGAAATATGTCCAGCCGTACGGAAGTTATGTGGGAACATACATTTCCCATAGATTTGCATGGGACTTTAAACAAAAACCCTGACCCACACAAATGGGGGTATTTAAGTGTTAAATTAACTATCCTATATTTTAAGTGGATATATAAGTAACATGTGACCAAGTATTATCGAAATATCTCCAGCCGTTTGGAAGTTATGAAGTAATATATATTTCCCATACACTTGTATGGGACTTTAAACAAAAACCCTGCCCCTGGCAAATGGGGATGAGTAAGGGTTAAATCGCCTATCCTGTGTTTGTTGTAGACATATAAGTAACATGTGTGCCAAGTTTCATGTTAATATCTTTAGCCGTTTAGACGTGATGCTGGAACATACACATATACACACACACATTGAGTTTTATATATATATATATATATATAGATTATTCAATGCCCCTGTAAGAAACAGTACATTGGTCGGACATCAAGAACCCTGAAAAAACGTATCACAGAGCACTTTTACAACATCAAAAGGAGGTTCGAAAAACACTCACTGTCTGCACATTACAAGGAATGCCATAACAGCCATATCAGAGGGACCAGCTATGCAGCCCTCCAGTCTATTCACCCAGACTGGAGAGGAGGAAATTTTATATAAAAAAAAAATGTCTAGGTCAGAATCTAAGATGATCTATTAAAATTGACACATTAATCCAGAAAAGGTTAAACGCAGCGTTAGAAATTTTTGGTTTTTATAGTTGGAGACTGACCCCATGCTGCAAGTGGAATCAGGAGCCAGACTGCATACCCAGTGCCTTGACTCCTCCAGCACAAGAGTCTACTCTCCCCTATATAATTTTTTCCTCTACATTATATACACTGTACAACTTTTACTTTCATATTCCTATACCCTCTAAAAGATACGTCTCACTCCATTAACTATTAATTTAATTATATATCTTTCTTTCCTTATCGTCCCAAGGCAGCACACAGATGGGATATTTCATCCCCCAGTCTACAACCTAGGACCGTCCACCTAGCAAGATAATTAAGAAATTAGCATAGTTAATTGCTGACCTGATAAGAACCCCCTCCTACAGATCACACCTGTGTTTAATTTTGTCCTCATTCCACCAGGAGATGTTCCACCTACTCCTTCTACCTGTGGTTTTCCCTTTGTTTTGGATGTTTCTGGACTTACAGATCTTCTGATCAGCCTTGCGGGGTCCTGGCTGCAACGCAATTAAGTGCCGGTGCAGTATCCTGGCCATGACCTGGTCTCAGAGTATATTTTGAGCTTTATGCTTTACCAGTGCGGGGTCCTGGTAATACCTGTGCCAGTGTCCTGATATGAGCCATTAGCCAGCGCGGGGTCCTGGCCGACTCATACTGGTTCCGAGATGTTCCGTGTGCCCATCGCTTATCTCAGCCCTGCGGGGTCTTGGCTGCAACTTTTTGAAGTAAGTATTTGCCAGTGCGGGGTCCTGGCTGTTCCCTGCCATCAAATTTTTCCTGCTGGTGCAGTATCCTGGCAGAGGCAGATGGCAGGGATATGACCGGTGCAAGGTCCCGGTTTGAGGTAATGATGGATGATTAAATATTTAGGTAACCAGTGCAGTATCCTGGATAAATCATTCTGAACCTTTGGCTGATATCATATTCCAGCCCTGTTTTGCCCTTCTATTATGCTGGTGAAGTATCCTGGCTGGGCTCCCTATACCTGACTACTGGTGAAGTATCCTGGCGTATCGATACCTTGCTTATGCCGGTGGAGTATCCTGGTGTATCGGTACCTTGCTTATGCCGGTGGAGTATCCTGGCGTATCGGTACAGCTGTCTCCTCCTTGTTCTGGTCCGGTCTGTCATCACTTCGGATGTCTGGATCTGGTCTGCTCCACAGTATATCCGGTGCTGGGTCCTGGTGAAGACTGGAAATCTCCATGAGGAGCAAATGTTTCCTACACTTGCTGGCATCAGGTATGTTTCACGCTTAGGGGTTCCCTGGCATTAATAACATTACCCATCACATGGTCCTGCCAGCAGATATGTCCTTAAACCCTTTGCAGACTTCTCTGACCAGAATTATGGCTATAGCCGCTGTATTTGCTTAAATGATGTGCACAATGGGTTGTACATTGTGTCTATCTTGCTGTTGTGCAAATCCATCATGAGAATCATGGCGACCGTCTTTTGCGCTGCATTCTGGTAAATTGTATGCAGTGACGTCGCTTCAGGAATAAAGATAAGTATCTTATCTATACTGTTGTAAGACATTTAGACTGCATAAGGCCTGTAATGCCTGTGGATACACTATTGCTCTCTGTTGTCAGCCATCCAGTCTGTGTATAGCCTGTGGTACTTGTTGTTACAGGCTATTGCTCTCTGTGGTCAGCCATCCAGTCTGTATATAGCCTATGGTGCTTGTTGTTACAGGCTATTGCTCTCTGTTGTCAGCCATACAGTCTGTATATAGCCTGTAGTGCTTGATGATACAAGCTATTCTCTGTGGTCATCCATCCAATCTGTATATGGCCTGTAGTGCTTGTTGGTTCAAAATATTGCTCTCTGTGGTCAGCCATCCAGCTGTATAAAGCCTATTGTGCTTGTTACAAGCTATTGCTCGCTGTTTTCAGCCATTAAACTGCATAAGACCTGTAGTGCTTGTTGATACAAGCTTTGCTCTCTGTTGTCAGCCATCCAATCTGTATATAGCCTGTTGTGCTTGCTACAGGCTATTGCTCTCTGTTCGGCCATATAGTCTGCTTAAACCTGCAGTGCTTGCTATTGTTCCCTGTTATCAGCCATCCAGTCTGTATATTATATGTATGGCTGGGTGTTGCGGGGCTTGGCCCCTGACATGCCGGGATGGCCTTTTGTCTGTCTTGGTGTTCTGGGAGTTGTGGTTGTGGACACAAGCTGTTGCTCTCTGTTTTAAGCCATGTAATCTGGTGGCCGTGGTGACTCTGGGTGTTTCGGAGCTGTGGCTCCTTGCATAACGGGACGGCCTTTGTCTGTCTAGGTGTTCTGGGAGTTGTGGACACAAGCTGTTGCGCTCTGTTTTTAAGCCGTGTAATCTGGTGGCCGTGGTGACTCTGGGTGTTACGGAGCTGTGGCTCCTTGCATAACGGGACGGCCTTTGTCTGTCTGGGTGTGCTGGGAGTCGTGGTTTTTGGCATCTGAGGACACTGATATAGTCTGTATAGAGCCTGTTATACTTGTGAATACAAGTTATTGTTCTGTTAACCATATTGTCTGCATGTATGGTGTGTGTGTGTATATATATATATATATGCTGTAGATACAAGCTGTTGCTCAGCCATATAGTCTGCAGGTATCATTTATCCTGTTATATGTAGTGCTTGTATCCATATAGTCCTTATGTAGCATGTAACCTATGCATATAATATGTAGTGCTTGTATCCATATAGTCTGTATGTACCTGTATATAATATGTAGTGCTTGTATCCATATAGTCTGTATGTAGCATGTACCTGTGTATATAGCTACTGCTCTCTGGTAGCAATCTAGTCGGCATGAAGTCTGTTGTGCCTGCCTGACATAGTCTTCATAGTCTGTATTACCGTGGTGAATACAACCTGTGGCTCACTATACTCCCTGTGAATACGACCTATTGTTCACTTGATCATATAGGCTGTATTAACCCTATAGTGCCTATGAATACAACCCTTTCCCTGTGGTCAGTCTTATAGTCTGCATAGAAAGTGTAGATCTTGTAAATTCAAGCTTGCTCCTGTTGTCAGCTATATATTTGGGTGAAGGTTGTAGTACTTAGATATACAGATTGTTACTCTGTTATCAGCCTTGTTTAGAGGGGTATTTTCCTTACTATTTAGTTCGGCTTTGTTGCCTATCTATGTTGCAGATAACGTCTAACCGCACATTATAGATATATATATGCCCTGTATATTGTCTTATGGGTCATTTCTTGTGTATAGGGCCCTGGGTCAGGGTCTCTTATTTTTATAGCTGGACCTGGCACCAATATGTTTCTACCACCATCTGCTCTGGTGGTTCTGTGGTTGTCATCTCTATCATGTACTAATATATATTTTTCTCTTACAGATGTCAGGCCCTTCAGATGGAGCCTCTGTGTAAGAATACATAGGTCTGATCCGTGTAATATGTGCCAGAAATCTTCTTCCTGCTCATCTTTGGCTCTGGTGTTGCAGCTCAGGAGTAGCAGATCTGTTAATAGATGTCATTACATTATAGGCATCTAACTAAAGTAGATTCATTTCCATGGGTCTGATTAACATCAAGCAGATGACTTATACATTATCAGTTAAAGCTTCAGCTTCTAGTTTGGCACATGACAGTCAACATGATAGTAGATATTCACATCTTTAAATATAGACTTTACTGTTCTAAACGATTTATTCGTCTTCTCTTTGTTCCAGGTCCATTCTTGAAGGAAGAAGTTGTAATGGTTTCCATAAGATCTGTCTCCTTAACTCAAGGATCAGGCTTGTTGTCCATGTGGTACTCATCTCCACAGAGTCTTAAGCTCTTTGTTGTCTTGTCTCTGGTCCAATGATATTATGAAGTGTCTATTGGGATAGTAGCAGATCTGTCTCCAGATGGCTCATGTGGTGCTGTACTCTAAGCATGGCGGTTTACAAGCAGTAATTCTTCTTCTTTTCCAGAAGGTTCATAAGTTTAATTCTTTACTTTTATCACCAGAATAATTCCAACCATCAACTCCGGGTCTCTTGTTGAGGATTGCGGATTGAGTGTCTTTTGTACTGAGGAGACGTTCACCATCTCACTTCTGCTACATGATTGTGTTTTGGACAAAGAGCCACTTCAGAGATAATCAACAGGAGATCCTCCGGTCCGGTTGTCGGTTTTCCTTCTAGCTTCTGGCATAATGAAAGGTGGTAATTTTTAGTACGCCATCTTCATATCAAAGTGGATCTCTAAAGAGAATACATTCCGCACTGGACATGTGGCGGAATTTGTAGCAGTTTGACCGTATCAAAGAAATCTAGTCCTGATGATGATCCACAAGAAAACAACAACCAGTACATACTACAAGTCTATTAGGATTCAGCAAAGTTTATCCTAGAATCTTAAAGCCACATAATAGTTTTAATGTGAGAGAAGAGACTATACCATCAAAGTGTGACTCGAACCTCTTCTTGTTAAATCTAGAAGATCCGGAAATACTCTGGTACCTCAGAGTTCATCAGAGAGGTTGTACCTCCACAGGATGCTGATCTACCAGGACGAGATGTTCTCTGCTAGTGAAATAGTTTCTATCAATCTTCTTCATAAGGAAATCTTACAGAAGGTCTTCACTGTATCCATTGTGATGTCTTTCTGTTTGGCTTTCAGAGTCTGGTTATTCCAACCATTGAGTATTTAGGAGAGAATTCTGTAGGCTTCCTCTGCACCAAGATTTACTGTAGACAAAATTCCTATAATCTGTACAACCGGCTTCGATTGAACGGAGATAAAACTCTAATTCCTTCATTGTTGATCCTTTCCTTAGGAAATACAGCTACACTTGAGTCTGTAAGCATCTATTATGAATGATATTCTGCTCTTGAAGAACCATCATATAATGAATACAGTATGTGAAGTCGCCAGGTCCATAGGATTCCATAAAGGGATGAGAAATTTGTATTTGATTTAGAGAATTTCTTTCGTTCTGTAAAGAATCTACCAGAAGGATAGAAGAAATAGTCGTTTTCCTTCATATATCCATGGCCGCTGGCCCTGAACTGTACCTGAAGGCCCGTATTGCAGAACAGTAGAGGAATAATCCGTATTGGATAGTAAGAGGCTCTCGCCTTGTCCTAAACAAAGTGTTGTCTAGCTGAGATCTGCAAATGTTTTGTCCTTCCAGGCCACAAGAGCTTGAAGTTCATAAATCTGAGGTGGAGTTGGGTTTTTCCATCTCGTGATTTGGAGCAAAAAGAGAATTTTTCCTTGTAGTTTCTTCAGTCTCTTCTACTAGTTCAACTTCCTCCCGATAAGCATAGAGGGTCCAAATTTTGAGTCTGTAATGCAGCCTCCTGGTCCATACTGCTATCCTGTGTCAAAGTATAGGCTAGTAATTCAGCCTTTGAGATTGTAGTCCTTTTAGGAATTACCCTCCCTTTGGGTTTGTATGTAAGATCCCATCTGTGTGCTGCCTTGGGACGATAAGGAAAAACAAAATTGTTCTTACCTGTAATTTTGATTTCCTTGAGTCCCAAGGCAGCACACCAATACCCTCCCAATACTATTTTTTTCTGTAATTCGTCTCTATTTTATTAACACAGGTGTGATCTGTAGGAGGGGGTTCTTATCAGGTCAGCAATTAACTATGCTAATTTCTTAATTATCTTGCTAGGTGGACGGTCCTAGGTTGGAGACTGGGGGATGAAATATCCCATCTGTGTGCTGCCTTGGGACTCAAGGAAATCAAAATTACAGGTAAGAACAATTTTGTTTATATCTGACTATACATTATAATGCCATATTTTATGTAGTATTTTGTCCATTTTTATATATGTATCTGTATACATATATGTAGATCCCCACCTAAGCTGTCTCTTATATTTACATTTTTCAACATTTGCTATTGTCATTTTTTATTTTTCTCTTTTTTATTTATTTATTTATTGTTATTATTTTTAATTAATTAATTAATTAATTAATTAAATATTTTATAAAAAAATGTATTATTATTTTTTATTAGTATTTATATATTTTTATATTTTCTTGTTATTATTTATTCATTTATTTTTATGTACTGTATTTATTTTCATTAATCTTCCTATTATGTCCCCATAATCTTATTTTATTTTATATACTACGTCTCCATATATTATGCATTTCTAAAATAATGCCACATCTAAAGATATACACTTCCTTAGATATACACTATTTATAACATAGATGTACCCATAATCAACTCCATTTCAACGGTATCCTCATTTCCTTACATTTCTTTTATTTTGTTTATTGCTATATATGTATAGTTTATCTTTTTAATGTATCTATTATGTATTTTTCACCTCATTTACCTTTTCTTTATTGTTAAAATACAGCCACATATATTATCTGAACATATAGTAGTCTAATCCCCAATCTTATTGCCATTCCATGCCATATCTAGCCAATACCAATCCCCCTTTGAATCCATTCCAGGTTTTATTTTTTCAACCTGTTAACCTGTATCGAATCAGACCCAATCAGATCCAAAGTATCCTTATAAAAAGCCACCACATTTCCGTTTTAAACTTACAGAGCTATTGAAAAAGGAGCAAAGTACACTCCTAAACGCGTTTAGCCTCCTAGCAACACAACACTGCCACTTCAAGATCTTTAAGTTTATCTTCATCCGACACAAAGACAGGATATCAGTATCCAGGATGCTAAATCCACATGGAAGACGCCACCCGCAGCATCTACAGGACATCACATAGCGACCTCTCCCTCCCGTGGCTTGCTGGCGTCAGTGGATCACCAACCAGGACAGGCGATACTACTATTTTGCTGGAACCATAGGCGGGTAAGTGTGAGAGCGCCGCAGGAACGAGCATCGGGATTGGTAAGCAGTACACACACCGTTTTCCTTTACAGGTTTCCTGCATAGGTTATCATTGTACCAACAACGGATATACAAAATCAAATAGGACATACTATCTACAGTACGGTGCATAGCACCTATTACCTTTTTTTCACTACGGTACTCCACTATACCACCAATGGATACACAGCATCTAATTGTAACATCACCCTGCTTTCCCAGGATCAGAAAACAAGATTTTCTGCTTATCTTACAGGAACTAGAACTATCATACCTTTGCAAATATCCCCTAAGATAAGCTTTAAACCAGGACTCATTTTATACTTAAGTGGCAGTACGATATTCAGTTTTTTAAGTTTATTTAAATTTTTATGGTTTTTTTATGAAATATTTTTATCTACGGATTAATACAGTGAGCTTCTGCAAGGGCCCTGCAGACAGCTCAAGTTTGTAATTAAATGTTAAATAAATATGTGTATTTTAATGATATCATTTGGATACTGATTGGATACAACATCAGTATTGTACATATACAAGTAATACAGCTGATTCATTGTACATTAAGCTCAATACACTACATATGTAAGGATTCTACTAGAGAATGGTTACCTTTTCTCTTCACAATGTCACATTTGCTAAAATTTAATTTGGGATTAATTGACAAAACCACAAAACCCCAATGAAAAAAGAGCTCTTTTTCCCTAAGTGTAATCTAGAATGTGGTGTTTCATTTTGTCATAATGACCCAACAGAATAAATGCATGCAGTGCCTGGAACAGCAGGAAAGACACAGTCGGCTGAAAGTAAATATTTCATATTAAGGTTCACCCAAAAACATCATGGAGTAGAACGGACTCAATAGGTTGAGATTTAACTGGAACAATTGCTTGAAATAAAAATGCACTGTTCTGTACTTGCACCTAAAACCGGCTTTTCAGAGTCTCCACAGGCAAAGCTCTTTACTTTATTCAAGATAGCTTCATTTAACCTGTACATTTGCCAGTAATCCCTTTCATCTATGACAGCTGCAATATACTAGTTAGATATTTGACATAGAAAGAGAAGACCCTATTTACACCTTTCCTGGTTTTTTATAACAGCATATTAATTTCTTCACTAAAAGATTTCAGTGCAGAGCAGGGGAAGAAAAATGATTTGATTTTCCATTGAAAGTAATTGCATTCCAGGAAAGAATACTTTTTTTTTTTTTGCCTGAGACAAATCTAACATTTTAACATTCAGTTCTTTGAAGTGTGAGAACTGACTAAACCATGCAGTTCTGAGGAGAAGCTGCATGTCCATCACTACATCTAAAATAATGCCCTGGTCATTTTATATCTGTAATATGGTCTATAATGTGAAAAGAGCCTTACATATGGTGTCTACTTGGTTGGACAAAGGCCCCATATGGCTGATATGTTATCTTGCTGTTTATTTAAAGCCCACCTCCGATGATGGTCCCAGAAGCAGCAAATCTGTTTAAATTTTACAGCAATTTCAGAGTCATAGACTTGCGCAGAGAGTATCACGATCTGGAGATGTATTTACTGGAAGTCCTATGCAAGCCTATGGGACTTCTGGCAAATCTGTCTTCTGATTGTGATAGGTAGGTGTAGGTGTAGGTGCTTTAAAATAAATAAAAATATCCGGCCACCAGGACGATCATCTGAGATGCCATTTAATATGGTTTTGTATTAAAGTACTACACGCTGGTACATTTAATTTATTTTTTTGTATGTTGTGTTCATTTATTTAATTTCTTTTTTTGTATGTTGCATTCTTGTGGTTAGCAGGATAACCATCAGAACATTTAGTCAAATGTAAAAGTATTGCATATGCACCTATATAAAAGGTCAAAAAAGACATGTTTCAATTTACCAATACGAATTTGGCAGGCTGGGGATGATATCATGGGTGCCCCCATACAATTTTAAACAAGTTTTTAAATATCCTTACAAGTAGAGAAATATTACAGTAGTTGCACCAAATCCCTCCTTGTTTCTTGATGAGACTAAGTCCGCAAGTTGGTGGAGTACCATATTTTCCGGCATGTAAGATTACTTTTTAACCCCATAAAATGTTCTCAAAAGTCAGGGGGTCAACTTATACATCAGGTGTCGTCTTATACGCTGGGTGCTGCAGTCGGCCGAGACGCCCGGGGTATGTATTATCCATACCCCCGGCGTCCCGGCCGAGATTAACTTCCACATCACATTTCGGACATCCCTGTGTCCCGAAAGATCTTTTTGGGACCCAAGGATGTCCCGGTTACCTTTCTGCAGCCCCGCGTTAACTTTAAAAATGCAGGGACTGCCAGGAGGTAGGGCACGCAGGGACGTCCCTGACGTCCCATGCGTGCGCCCATGGCAACAGCAGAGCAGAGAGGAGTGGAGCAGCGAGGATATGCGGGCATGGTAAGTTACCAGCACGTCATCTTTGGGGGTCAGACCACCGCTCTTTCAGTCCCGGGACCTACTGCTATGGCCTATAGATCACGACTCCGGACCGGAGGAGCAGTGGTCGGAGCACTGAAGTGGGCAGTACACAGACACACTGTATGTGGCTGAAGGCTCTATGTCTGTGGGGTCCACTGCCTACCTAATGTGGGGGAACTATACTGCCTACCTAATGTGGGGGAACTATGCTGCCTACCTAATGTGGGGGAACTACTGCTTAATGTGGGGGGAACTATACTGCCAATCTAATGTGGGGGAAATATACTGCCAATCTAATGTGGGGGAACTACAACCTAATGTGGGGGAACTATACTGCCTACCTAATGTGGGGGAACTATGCGGCCTACCTGATGTGGGGGAACTATGCTGACAACCTAATATGGGGGAACTATGCTGACAACCTAATGTGGGGGAACTATGCTGACAACCTAATGTGGGGGAACTATGCTGACAACCTAATGTGGGGGAACTATGCTGACAATCTAATGTGGGGGAACTATGCTGACAACCTAATGTGGGGGAACTATGCTGCCTACCTAGTATGGAGGAACTATGCTGACAACCTAGTGTGGGGGAACAATGGTAAGGTACTGTGTCATGGTAGAGGGGTAGTCTTATATGGTGAGTAAATCCCAAACTCTAGATTTTAACTGTAAATGTTGGGGGTCGTCTTATACGACCAGTGGTCTTATTCGCCAGAAAATATGGTACTTATTCTGTAAATGACAACCCATATATCTCAGGAACCTCATTCGATCCTGCTTGTCCTTATGCTGGTACCCTACCAAAGACTAACTTTATACTGCGAAAAAGTTTGTGGTGTATTTTATTTTACGTGCACATTTTTACCCATAGACGGTGAAGGCATCACCAAAACTTTTTACTCATTATGGCCAAAAATGTGTGTGTAAAATAAAATAAGCTGCTAAATGTTATGATTTGTTAATTTAGCCTTAGAGTAACTATCACCTTTACATTTTACCATTCAGGCTCATCAGGGAGACTTCTATAGTAAGCATGTTTTATGCTTCAAAGCTTTAGTGTCAGTAGCCAAAGCCAGTGGGCCATAATGCCAACAAGGAAAGTAATGACTAATGGATTAGTTACAGGAACATTACAGTGAATTTTCCTTGCCCTCCAGGCTTTCAGTCCACAAATCTAAATCATATACAGAATCTCTGGGATGATATAGAACAGGCTGTTCAGTCTCTTCATCTAATGTGTGGCTACTATGTCCATATGGACCAATATTCCAGCAGAACAATTTTAACACCGAGTAGAAACTATGCCACAACAAATGTCCAATATATTTCACATCATTTGGCCTTCAGGCTTCATTTTATCATGTTAGGCCATGTTATCCCTGCTCCATGCATTCACTATGGACTCTCTGAACTTTTTTGAGCTTAGCAGCATTCAAAATACCCATAGAAAATGAATGTAGCAAACTGCAAGTTATCTCCTATCCTAAGGGTAGGGGATAACTTGCTGAAATAAAAATTCTCCTTTAACCCCTTAAGAACGAAGGGCGGGCCCGACCTCTAACAACGCCCTGGTCCAGTGGCTAATAGCACGCAGCACTGATTGCGGTGCCGCACACTATCAACCCTTTAGACGCGGCGTTCAAAGTTTATCACCGATTGCAGAAGGACACCTCAGTGTCTGAGATCCAGGCATGAGCAGTCAAGCGGCAGAATCATCGATCAATGGTTTCCTATGAGATAACAATGATCGATGTTAAAGATCAGTGTGTGCAGTGTTATAGCCCCCTATGGGAACTATAACACTTCAAAAAAAAAAAGTTTAAAAAAGTTAATAAAGATCATTTAACCCCTTCCCTAATAAAAGTTTGAATCACCCCTGCTTTTTCCCATTAAAAAAAACAAAAAAACACGGTGTAAATAAAAATAAACACATGTGGTATCGCCACATGGGGAAATGTCCGAATGATAAAAATATATTGTTAATTAAACCGCACGGTCAATGGCGTATGCGCAAAAAAAATCCCAAAAAAGTCCAAAATAGCGTATTTTTGGTAACTTTTTATATCATGAAAAAATGTATAAAAAGTTATCAAAAAGTCAGATCAATACAAAAATGGTACCTATTCAGATCACTATTTTTCAGATCATGGCGCAAAAAATTTGCCCTCATACCTCCGGAAAAATAAAAAAGTTATAGGGTTCAAAAGATGCCAATTTTAAACGTGTAAATTTTCTTGCATGTAGTTATGATTTTTTTTCCAGAAGTAAGACAAAATCAAACCTATTAAGTAGGGTCATTATAAACGTATGGACCTACAGAATAAAGAGAAGGTGTAATTTTTACTGAAAAATTTACTGCATAGAAACAGAATCCCCCAAAAGTTACAAAATGGTGTTTTTTCTTCAATTTTGTTGCACAATTATTTTTTTTCCATTTTGCTGGTAAAATGACTGATGTCATGACAAAGTAGAATTGGTTGTGCAAAAAATAAGCCATCATATGGATTGTTAGGTGCAAAATTGAAACAATTATGATTTTTTAAAGGTAATGAGGAAAAAACGAAAGTGAAAAAATTGAAAAAAACATGAGTCCTTAAGGGGTTAAAGGGGTTGTCCCTCCAGGACAGCAATAGACATGCTTTAGAGGGATCCATGCTTGTCTTGGGGCTAAATGGTTTAGTTTTGAGTCCACCATAACACTTCTGCATTCCTTCCCTCCAACTACTAATCCTAAGAACCCTTGTTTGTAAGTGTGAGGTCCCTTTTCTCCCTCCCACACATCAACCACCCCACCTATTGCAGCACAGCTAGGCTCCCTTTCATGCATGCTGTACTTGAAATGACCATTCCCTGCAGCCCTGTGGAGAATGATTTCCCTCCCACCAAGCAGTAACTCCACCAACTGAAGAACAAATATGCTCCCTTTCAACACCTGATTACTGATATAATGTCTCGGATTGCATTGCAACCTGGAAAAATCCTGAGACAACAGTAATTTTTTATGTTGCTAAAAATGAACACCGGGGCAAAGATCACATTAGAACTGAGAGACCAGCCATCAAACACAGGCACAGACACTATATTAGGAACTACACTAGCTTTACAGCCCCTGTAGCACAGTTTAATAACAAAAAAAATCCCCAAATTACCATTTAAGTTCAAGTTAAACACAAAAAAAAACATAATAAAAGAGTATATTTGTAACAGAGTCTGTATAAAAGCATCCACAGCACACAACCACAGGGACTGCTTCTGCCTCTGTACAGACTCCATGCACATGGCTCTGCCTTGTGCATGACTCCTTAATTTTCAGTTAATTCTCTTTTATATTAGAGAAAAAAAAACTCTTATATAACCATCTTTTTTGAAGGACCAGCTGTGAAATACATCATCATCAAGGTAAAATTATGCCGTCATACTTCAAAGGAACAAACATTTTATACCTTTTGTGCTCTGTAATTATGCTGTGCTTTCCAGTTGTATTATAACTAAACAACAGCAAACAATGCATTCTGCCGATACTGAAATCATGGAGAAATAAAGGGTTAGAAGGAAAATAGCTTCTTTATATTACTCTTAAACATCATCACTTTGGCACATGTCTAAATGTTTACAGATTCTATTAACACTGCAGCAAACCGCAAACTCCTTTGGGTTCCGTTCTAATGGTAATCTTGCCAGTGAAGCCTGGTTTGTCAGTAATGGGATGCCGTGCAGGCGTCACTCTTAGTACAGAAACTGTATACAAACGTTCATTTCCAATAAAAGTACAGTATAACAGACACTGATGAAATGTAAGATTCCTCAGATGGAAGCTGATACAGTCCACCCTTAAATCTAGAATGTTAAAACAAATAGTTTTCAATAATTTTGTGACAATCCTCCTAGGCAGGAAATTTTTTGGTAATGTATGATTTTCTTGTATAATTTTTTTTTATAATATTTTATTCCTTCTAAAAAAAAGTTTAGGTAAAAAGATATATTTGAAACTTTCCCAACACATGTTCACCTTTGAATACTTTTTTAAATATTTTACTATATATTAAATGACCTCTCATGTACGTTTTTTTTTTTTTTTTTTTTTTTCACAGGGCCTAAAGGGCTTTGGGCTAGGCTGCCGAGCTTGTGGGAGCTCAGCTGTTATATACAAATATTAGAAAAGATAGGTTTACTTACAGATATGTCATCCTGGTTGGGCTTCTGGGTGTCGGCGTGCTGCTATATGAGCGGGCGCCGCCGGTCCGCACTACTGTGTGAGCTGCAAGGGGCCGGGAAAGAGCGGCAGGCTCATGCTGAGTCGGCACTGGTCTGGGAGGACGAGAGTCTTTCAAGGGATGCAAAGGAACTGTATCTCACAGCTTGAGATAGGGGCAATAGTTTAAGATAAATAAAAATGGGAAACATACTTCCCTTTTATGTGTAAATGAGTGAATGCTACTTATGTATACATGCAGGGGCGTAGCTTTAGAGGTAACAGAGGCAGCAGTCGCACCAGGGCCCTGGTGCCTATGGGGGCCCAAAAAAATGTGTGCACCATAAGAGATCAGTATTTTATCTGGCATATAGGGCCCTGTTGCAGATTTTGCATAGATGCCCAGAAGCTACAAGCTATGCCTCTGCAATACATGTAATCTGCCACCAACTAATTCACTCTTATTTACACAGTCCTGTGTATCCGTTGGCTTACTTCGAAGTCTTTTTACCATCTGCACACAGTAGCGCTCACAAGAAAAGAAGCATCCAATTTTACTGTGCTTTCCACTATTTCTTATTTTCGTAACCTTTGGGACTACGGATAAGGGGGTGTGAGCAGCAGACTGTCTACAGTCACCCCAAAAAAAAAAAAAAAAAAAAAAAAACACCCTACGGTATTAAATGTGCCAACCTAATTGTACAACTACAAAAGGTCAGTATGACACCTTTGGTGTGGTGGTGGGCATACTAACTTATTTTTAACTTTTTCTCCAAATACTACACTAGGGAGCACCCCACATTTTTTTCTTGTTTTCCTTCCTATAAATCTTTATCTTAAAATGCTTCTCTGTGATGAAATGGAACAAGCTGTTCACATAATGTCAGTTCGAGATGAGCAAACTTTTGAAATATTCGATTTGGCCGATTCGGTTCGATGTAAATTTATTTGCGGTGAATCTATATTAAAAACCGCTATTTCTGGCCTACAGAGAGGGGTGTAGAACACTTTGCTGTGTTCTAACATGTATATGGTGTGTCGGGGTAGTGAAATAATACTGTTATTCAGTATGACATGAAGATTACAGGCATCACTTTTAGAATCACTGCCACAGAGCGATACAATGACAGAGCCTGGAGGTGGCATCAGTATGAGGAGACCATATAGTGGCTGAATGACACAGCATGGAGCTGGCAGCAGCATGAGTAGACACTACGGCTTCACAATCCCTAAGATTAAAAGACGAATTTTGAAATTGAAATTAATGATTTATGGTAGCTAGTGCTACCATAGAATTTTTTTAGGTCCAGGCCCAGCAGCATCAGTAAACCATATCTTTCCTGAATGACACAGCCTGGAGTTGGCTGAAACATGAGGAGACCATATAGTGTCTGAATGGCACAGCCTGGAGTTGGCAGCAGCATGAGGAGACACTAGGGCTTTACAATCCCTAAAATTAAAAGATGAATTTTGAAATTTAAACTGAAGATTTTGGGTAGCTAGTGCTACCATAACTACAGTTTTTTTCCCAGACCCAGGCCCAGCAGCATCAGTAAATAATATATTGCCTGAATGACACAGCCTGGATTTGGTTGAAGCACGAGGAGACCATATAGTGTCTGAATGGCACAGCGTGGAGTTGGCAGAAGCATGAGAAGACTATTGAAATTTATGATTTTGAAATTTAAATTTAGGATTTTGAAATTTAAATTAAGGATTTTTGGAATCAAACTTTTAACTGCCATGTTTTATGGTCCTGCGCCCTGGCATGTGGGTACAAACGACCAAATCTAACATTCACAGTCAAATGTCACATGGCAGCACAATGACAGAGCCTGAAGGTGGCATCAGTAGGAGGAGACCATATAGTGGCTGAGTGGCATAGCCTGGAGTTGGCTGAAGCTTGAGAAGAGACCATATAGTGGCTGAATGAGACAGCCTGGAGGTGGCATCAGTGTGAGTAGACCATAAAGTGGCTGAATGACTGCCTGGAGTTTGTGGCAGCATGGGGAGACCATATAATGTCTGAATAGCACAGCCTGCAGTTGGCGGCAGATGAGGAGACAATAGGGCCTCACAATCTCTAAGAATAAAAGATGAATTTTGAAATTTCCATTGAAGATGTATGGTACCTAGTGCTACCATAAACATATATAGGGAATGTCCTAGGCCCAGCTGCATCACTACACCATGTAGTTGCTGAATGACACATACTGGAGCTGGCTGAAGCATCAATAAACCATTTATTGGATGAAGGGCACAGCCTGGAGGTGTTTGAAGCATGAGGAGACCATATAGTGTCTGAATGAGACAGCCTGGAGATGGCAGCGGCAGCATCAGGAGTCCTGAAAGTGACCCGGTAACAGAGTGGTGCATTGTGCGGCAATAACAGTACCCGGTGACGAAGGTGGGTGAAAAAAGGTCTGATGCTGAGGAATGTTTGAAACTGGGGAGCAGCGCCTTAAATCTGTTTGACACTATCCATATTTATGAAGTGTGGGTGTGGCATCATGGTCAATCTACTCTCATGCATCAGGCATTGGTGGTTGGAAATCCTGGCTGATCCATGCCTGATTCCTCTTCGCAAAGGTCAGTCTCTCCACATTTTTCGTGGACAGACGAGTTCTCCTTGGGGTGACTATGGGCCCCGCTGCACTAAACACCCTGATCTGATGGTACACTACTGGCCGGGCAGGACAGCTTTTCCAGGGCAAACTCTGCTAGTTATGGCCACAAACCAAGTTTAGCTGCCCAGAAATCCAGCAGATCTTCAAAGTGTGTTGGCATGGGCATGTCAAGGTACCACCTGCTGGTTCAGGTCCTGCTCCGGATGTACCTGCTGCTGATGAGTTGCTTCACTATGCGGATGAAGAAAGCTGCTCATCAGCGACTGTAGACTCAGGCTGCTGCTGATGGAGCTGGTACTGCTCCTGCCACTCCACCCCTCCCCAGCAGCCATGACAGTGGAAGGTGAGCACAGGGAGCGCCCTAATTCAGACCTGCAAGAGGATGGATGATGGTGCCGATAGGGGGATACCGTTCTGACGCTGCAGCTCAACGAGGGTGTGCTTTGCAGTGTGGCTGAAGTGCATGCAAAGTTTCCTTCCCTTTGTTATGGGGGGAACACTTCAGGAACTGCTTCACATTCAGATCAAACATGTGTGCCATGCAGAGCGCATGGCTCAGCCTTTCCAGTAACAGTGCATGTTCTTCCTGTTGTCAGTCACCATGGTTCCCATTTCCAGTTTTCTTGGAGTAAGTCATACTCCGATTTCTTTACGAATTACTTTTAGCAGCTCCTGCCCTGTGTGACTCTTTTCGCGAAGGTAAACCATGTGAAGAACAGCATGACACCGCCGTGCCCTGCACATATGGTATGCTGAAGGGCCACTGAGACTTGTCTGGGCAGGGGAGGCTGAGGACATGGTGGAGGATGAGGAGGCGGAGTCGCACACTGTCACAGGACCAAGGGCCAGAGAGCATACAGGAACCACATTCACCCAATTAGCTGTGAAGGTTATGTATTGTCCCTGACAGTAGTTACAACTCCAGACGTTGGCACTGCTGTGCACTTTGGTACACACCAACAGGCTCAAGGACCGGACCACCTTCTCTTCCAAAAAATTGTTCAGGGCTGGTACTGCATTCTTCGCAAAGAAAAGACGGCTTGGGACTCTCCACCTCAGCTCGGCACAAGCCATCAGTTCTCTGAAAGGTGCAGAGTCCACCACTTGAAAAGGGAGGGACTGCAGCACCAGCCACTTAGACAGGAGCACATTTTGCTTCTGTGTCATTGGATGAGTGAGCGTATACGGTTGTCTCTTGGACATGGCCTCGCCGATAGATTGTTGGTGGAAGGGCTGACTAAATGTAGGAGGAGCAGGAGCATCTGGAGTGACAGAAGGAGGGTATGACACACAGCTCCCTTCGGCTGAGGTGGTGGAGCCTTGGCTGGCTGAAAGAGGGAACGGCGTGCCACTGGGTGATGCAGCAGGCTACTACATTGGAGCACAGTTCTCCCAGGCCACTTTAAAAACTGCCACAACACTGAGTAGCTGAGTTTCCCACCAACAGTCTGCACTAATTGACTGCTACTGTCGTCGTCTCCAGGAACTCCTGTTCCACTACCTCCCGGGAAGGTAGGCTACGGCAAAGCAGGTGGTCTCCCCCGCACACGTTTGGCTCCAGAATTTCCACTTCTGCCACCATGCTGACTGCCAACCATGCTACCACCTAGTGGCTCAGCTTCTGCCTCATGGGCATCCTGCAACTCTCTTTTCCTGATAATGATGAAGCCCCTTCTGCACCCGGCTCCCAATTGCGATCGGTTTAATCGTCATCAACAAATGTCTGCACGTCACTGTTGTCCTCCCTCAACAGTGTCTGCTTCAGGACCCTGATCCCTGGCAACACCGCCTCCCACGTCACTCTCCTCATCACTACTTGCCCACCTAGTGGAGGAAGCAGTGAATGTCTCCTCCTCTTCTTGGCTGGGCAGTAGCTGCTGAATGTTCTCTATTAGATCATCGTCAGTGAATAGTGGAGCTGAAACCACAGCATAAGATTCTTCTGTAGGGGAAGGGAACAGCATAGGACAGAGGCAATGGGAGGACAAGGACTGCTCCCAGGCCATGCAATCTGAGGGTTGTGTCTGAGGAACCCACTTACTGTTAACTGGGGGTGTCAGATGTCACTTGTGATGAAGTGGATGACCGTGTTAACTAATCGTCGACGGCAGATGGGTTGCTGGTCGAGACACAATTGCTAGCTAATAACGGGAGCTAAGGCCTCTCGCTGCGACTCCTGCTGCCACTCGCACTTAGTCTGCTGCGACCTCTGCCTGAAGGATTTAGGCCTCTGCCACTCCTCTGTGCATGTCCTGGCACTTCTCTGCCTGACATACTTAGTGCACATATAAGGGGAGTACAATATGCTTCACTATGCTTAAAACAGTATTTGTCTAGAACAGCAGTAGGTGTGCAATTTTGGCTGTCCTTTCACAGTATCTAGGCCCTTGACAAATTTACAGGTACAAAATAGTACACTACTTAGATGTAGGTATGGAGTATGCACTGATGAGGGCAGAAAAATGCTCTATGGTACACTTAAAAAAGTATCTGAGTACAACACCAGCCGATGAGTACTTTTGCATGTCCTTTTACAGTTTGTAGGCCCTTGACAGATTAACAAGTATAAAATAGTACACTACTTAGATGTACGTATGCGGTATGCACTGATGAGGGCAGAAAAATGTGCTGCAGTACGCCTAAAAACTCAGTATTTTTGTAAAAAAAAAAGAGCCGGTGATTACTTTGGTCTGTCCTTTCATAGTATGTAGGTGCTTGGCCGGTTAACAGGTACAAAATAGTACACTATTTAGATGTACATATGCAGTATGCACTTATGAAGGCAGAAAAATGTGCTACAGTATGTAACAGAGCTAGATGTTGATCCTCTAACCTGTGTGGTGGATTACTCAGACCGTATCGGAGTCTAAGGTGCCGCTGGTCTTCACCAGAGCCCACCACAAGGCAGGATGGGCTTGCTGCAGCAGGCGACACCCAGGTCACTAATCCCCGACACGGCTCGACCACACAGAGAGCTGGGTAATGCGAGGTACCGAGGATAAGGCAGTAACGTAGTCAAATGTAGCAGAAGGTAAAGGCAGGCAGCAAAGGTGCGGAGTCTAATAACGTAGCGGAAGGTCTGGAAACACGAGTAAGGTTAACAGGCTGTAAGGGTCGCTTAATCTCAGGCTAGGGGCACTGAAGGTCGGGCAGGGAAGTGAGGGAGATGCAGGGGCTTATAATGTGGTTTCAGGTGCAAACACAAATTATGGGCTCACTAAATTTCAGAGCTCCAGCCCTAGGAGAGACACAGAAGCAGCGAAACAAGGTGAGTGAAGGGCTGGGATTCGCATGCGGGCGCGAATCCCAGCCCCGCTGGTAGACAGCATCGCAACGCGAATCCCAGCCCCTCCGGCAGACAGGGACACCGGGACACTGCGCTTACGACTGGAGCATGCGGCCGGGGTGCAGAGTGTAACAGTACCCCCCCCCCTTTGGTCTCCCCCTCCTCTTCTGCGGTTTAGGAATTTCCTGAGAAGGTCCTCATCCAGAATGTTGTCCTGCGGCTCCCAAGCACTCTCCTCCGATCCGAATCCTTCCCAATCTACAAGAAAAAAGCGCTTTTCTCTGACAAATTTGGAGTCCAATATCTCCTTAACAACAAATCATCTGAGGTGCCAGAGATGGAAGAAGGTGAAATGTCCTTTTGAGAAAAATGGTTGTAGATGACTGGTTTCAAGAGGGAAACATGGAAGGAATTCGGGATTCGGAGCGAGGAGGGCAGATGGAGGGATTAGGCCACAGGATTAGGTTTCTTCTTGACTTTATAGAGACCCAAATAGCAAGGACCTAGATTATAACTGGGTATCTTGAACCGGATATATTTAGTTGATAACCAGACTTTGTCCACAGGAGAAAATTCAGGAGGAGGACATATTTTCTTGTCCACTTGGAATTTCATGCAAGAAGTAGCATGTAGAAGAAAGCGACAAAGAAAAATTCTGCACTTGTTCATCAACAGCAGGAACTCCAGAGGAAGAAGATAAGGGGTGAGGAGGACAAGGGTGAAGTCTATAGACTTCATAGAAGGGTGAAGTACCAGTGGAATCAGAATCTTTATTATTGTAGGAAAACTCTGCCCAGGGAAGCGGATCAACCCAGTCATCTTGTCACGCAGAAATGAAATGGCGTTGATAGTCTACCAAGATCTGATTCACCCTCTCCACCTATCCATTAGATTGAGGGTGGTAAGCCGAGGAAAAATCCAGCTTAACTTGAAGGCGTGAGCAGAGGGCCCGCCAGAACTTAGAAACAAATTGGACACCACGGTCAGATACTATATGGGAAGGAAGTCCGTGTAAGCGAAAGATATGCTGAAGAAAAAACTTAGCAAGCTGTGGTGCAGAAGGAAGTCTGGGTAACGGTAAAAAATGAGCTATTTTAGAAAATCAATCTGCTACCACCCAGATGACTGCATTGCCATAGGAAGATGGAAGTGTCATATACCATGGCAAAATATGTATTCATGTTGCATTGTGATTGCTTGTCATTCATTACTGGAGATACATGGTTTGCCAAATTCCATCGGTATGCACACTTTTAATTCCATTACACACCTATCTGCATTACTTAACATTTCAAAGAACCCCTTCTGTTTGGTCTAACTGTCAGAAAGACGACAACCTGAGCGATAGCATCCAGTGGCCAGTGGGGGGCAATTAATCATCTTTTGATCAGGGCACCATGGAGCCTACATGTCTATCCAGCCAGGGTATAGGTGTGACTAATCCTAGCAGGGGGTTCATTAACACAGCTGCTCTATGACAGGAAAGGTAACACCATTTTAGCCAGCAAGGCACCAGCCTGGGTGTCAATAGATGAAAGATGTATGAAGTTGACCCAATATCTTCCAAATATTAGATATGGGGGTCAGTGAAGTATGTCCGAAGTCCCCATATTATACGGTTAGATTCTCCATCATACTACCTTTAAAATGAGTTCTCACATGACCCTTGTGTATTGATCCCTGCCCGAACTGTATGCGCTGGGTAAATCATACACAATAAGGGGGTCATGTCAGGTACCCCTAGAAAGAGGATTTGATGGAGAAGCCAAATATAACAAAATGATGTGGGTGCCTGACTTTTGTAAGTAAGTTTTTCCCTTTTATTTTATTTTCTGTGTGGTGAAACTGTCTCGTTAATATTTATTTTTACATGTACTGTGAATATTTTCCTTTCATAATAAATCATTAAATTATTAAGTACCGCCTTATGTCTGGTAAAACTGACATACATTGTCCTTGAAGAGATTGAAGTTATAGTCTTAAATTTACTTACCGGTTCGGCTACATTATAGATTTGGATTAATCTTTTTCCTGTTTTTATATACTACTGGGGATAGTAGATTATATTTGGGAATTGTAGCATATCCAGATTGGATTGATAGCTTCCTGTCGGCTTAAAACAGGCAGGTGGTGGCAGCGATATCGTTAAATTGGGTGGTGTAAGAGGGAATATTTATCATTATTTTCAGTCTAGTGCAGACAAATAGTGATTTTAGAGATAACCCTTCCACCTGCACGTCTCGGTTCGTGACAGGAAGGTCAGTAATGAAGTCCATGGAAATATTGGTACAGGGAACTTCTGTAACCGACAAGGGCTGAAGAAGTCCCGCTGGTTTGGAACATGGGGTCTTGTCCTGACCACAGACTGAGCAGGACTATACAAAATCAACAGCATCCCGTTTTAAGGTAGGCCACCAGTATTGTCTGGAGATGAGCTGTAGGGATTTACGAATACCAGACAAGACCGGCCAGAAGAGGCTAATGTCCCCATTTGAAGATTCAGAGCTTCATACGGGGAGATACGTAAGTCTTTCCGGGAGGCAGATGCTGAAGACTTGCAGGTGCTGCAGAGATGAAACGTTCAGGAAAAATAATATGCAGCGGAGGAGATTCATGGTCATGCAAATCAGAAGACCAGGAAAATGCGTCTGGTCGTAAATACTTTTCTGCAGGATGGAAATGGATGTAGAAGTCGAATCTGGCAAAAAATAAAGACTACCAGGCCTGCCGTGGGTTGAGTCGATGGGGTGTCTGAAGATTGAGCAAGTTTTTGTGGTCTGAATAAATAGTGACAGGAAGTACAGAGCCTTCAAAGAGGTGACACCATTCTTCGAACGCCAACTTAATGTCCAAGAGCTCGCCATCTCTGATCGCATACATTTTTTTTGCAGGGGAGAAGGTTTCAGAGAAAAATCCACAGGTTAAAGGGGTACTCCGGTGGAAAACTTTTTTATTTAACCCCTTAAGGACCCAGCCATTTTACACCTTAGGACCCAGCCATTTTTTGAACATCTGACCACTGTCACTTTAAACATTAATAACTCTGGAATGCTTTTAGTTATCATTCTGATTCCGACATTGTTTTTTCATGACATATTCAACTTTAACATAGTGGTAACATTTTGTGGTAACTTGCATCCTTTCTTGGTGAAAAAATCCAAAATTTGATGAAAAATTTGAAAATTTTGCATTTTTCTAACTTTGAAGCTGTCTGCTTGTAAGGAAAATGGATATTCCAAAAAAAAAAAAATTTTATTCCCATATACAATATGTCCATACACAAAATTGACGTGTTTTTACTTTTGGAAGACATCAGAGGGCTTCAATTAAGTTCAGCAGCAATTTTCCAATTTTTCACAAAATTTCCAAACTCACTATTTTTCAGGGACCAGTTCAGGTTTGAAGGGGATTTGAAGGGTCTTCATCTTAGAAATACCCCACAAATTACCCCATTATAAAAACTGCACCCCCCAAAATATTCAAAATGACATTCAGTCAGCGTTTTAACCCTTTAGGTGTTTCACAGGAATAGCAGCAAAGTGAAGGAGAAAATTCACAATCTTCATTTTTTACACTCACATGTTCTTGTAGACCCAATTTTTGAATTTTTACAAGGGGTAAAAGGAGAAAATGTATACTTATATTTGTAGCCCAATTTTTCTCGAGTAAGCACATACCTCATATGTCTATGTAAAGTGTTCGTCGGGCGCAGTAGAGGGCTCAGAAGCAAAGGAGCGACAAGGGGATTTTGAAGAGTACGTTTTTCTGAAATGGTTTTTGGGGGGCATGTTGCATTTAGGAAGCCCCTATGGTGCCAGAACAGACCCCTTGAGGAACGTAACAAGGAATAAAGTGAGCATTAATAACCCACAGGGGTTTCATGACTTTTGCATACGTAAAAAAAAAAATGTTTCAGTAAAATGTGTTTCCCCCCCAAATTTCACATTTTTGCAAGGGTTAATAGCAGAAAATACCCCCCCCCCCCCAAAAAAAAAAAAAATTGTAACCCCATCTCTTCTGAGTATGGAGGTACCCCATAAGTTGACCTGAAGTGCACTACAGGCGAACTACAATGCTCAGAAGAGAAGGAGTCATATTTGGCTTTTTGAGAGGAAATTTTGCTCTGGGGCATGTCGCATTTAGGAAGCCCCTATGGTGCCAGGATAGCAAAAATAAAAACACATGGCATACCATTTTGGAAACTAGACCCCTTGGAGAACGTAACAAGGAATAAAGTGAGCCTTAATACCCCACAGGGGTTTCATGATTTTTGCATACGTAAAAAAATAATAATTTTTTCACTAAAATGTGTGTTTCCCCCCCCCCCCCCAAATTTCACATTTTTGCAAGGGTTAATAGCAGAAAATACCCACCCCCAAATTTGTAACCCCATCTCTTCTGAGTATGGAGGTACCCCATAAGTTGACCTGAAGTGCACTACGGGCAAGCTACAATGCTCATAAGAAAAGGAGTCTGGGTAGGGGTATGTGTATATGTAGTGTTTTTTACATTTTATTTTGTGTTAGTGTAGTGTTTTTAGGGTACAGTCACACGAGCGGGGGGTTACAGCGAGTTCCCCGCTGTGAGTTTGAGCTGCCGCGCAAAATTTGCTGCATCGCAAACTTGCAGCCTGATACTCACTTTAAGCCCCCTGCCCATGTGAATATACCCTGTACATTCACAGGGGGGGGGGGGGAACCTCCAGCTGTTGCAACACTACAACTCCCAGCATGCACAGTCTATCAGTGCATGCTGATAGTTATAGTTTTACAACAGCTGGAGGCACACGGGTTGGGAAACACTGAGTTAGGAAACAGACAATGTTTCCCAACCAGTGTGCTTCCAGTTGTTGCAAAACCACTACTCCCAAACATTCTCAGGCATGCTGGAAGTAATTTAGAGCCAGATGTTGCCAAACTACAACTCCCTGCATGCTTGGGGTTGTAGTTTTGCAACATCTGGAGGACTAAAGTTTGCAGACCACTAATACAGTGGTTCCCAATCTGTGCCCTTCCAGATGTTGCAAAACTACAACTCCCAGTATGCCAAAACTGTCCAGGAATGCTGGGAGTTGTAGTTCTGCAACATCTGAAGGGCCAGATGTTACAGAACTACAACTTCCAGCATGCCTGGACAGTAAGGGCATGCTGAGGATGTGTAGATTTGCAACATCTGGAAGGGCACAGTGGTCCCAAAACTGTGGACCTCCAGATGTTGCAAAACTGCAACTCTCAGCATGCCCGGACGCCAAGGGCTGTTTGGGCATGCTGGGAGGTGTAGTGTAAGGGGACCAGATGGAGCAGTCCAGATCACTTTATGGCAGTCTGGACTGCTGCAAAGGTCCCGTACCGCCGCCGAAGATCCACTCACCTGTAGCCACCGCCGCCGTCTCCGCCACCGGGATCCGGGTCTTCACGGACGAGGTAAGTACCGGTGCCGGGCCCCAGCACTCCCCCATCCCCTGCCGCGTCCTCCGGTCTTCCTCCTGTTCTCTATGGACTTCCAGGGGCAGGGGAAAGTAACCCCCCCCCCCTGCGATTGGTCGGTTAGCTAACCGAGGAATCACAGGGGATAGGAGGAGGTGGCAGGCTTGCCACCTCGCTCCTATACTTCAGCATGGTCCTGGCTGTCTGTGACAACCGGGTTCATGCAAAATTACCGAGCGGTCGGGTCCCAGAGACCCGATCAGCCCGATAATGCCGCAGATCGCAGGGGCGATTTCCCTCACGATTTGCGACGATCGCCGACATGGGGGGGCGACATGGCCCCCTCGGCGTTTGCCCTGGATGCCTGCTGAAGCATTTCAGCAGGCATCCGCTTCCGATCTCTGCCCGGCACGGCAGGGACCGGAAAACGCCATGACGTACTCATAAGTCATGGGTCCTTAAAGCCCAGGGTGCGGAGACGTACGCATACGTCACGTGTCCTTAAGGGGTTAAATGAACCGGTGCCAGAAAGTTAAACAGATTTGTAAATTGGCAAAAATGAAAATAGCCAGGACAACTACCTAAAACACGGGTGCACGCTGCTGTGGCAAATACAGAGTATATAAAAAAAGAAGATTGCAACAGCACAAAAATCTGTCAAAAAAGCAGCAGTCAAAAAATTGAGGCTCTTAGAGCACTTTTTGATCAAAACGTATGCACCACGCAGAGGTGGCCTCATTTCGGCTGGGACCCTAAGGCTTGTTTCACACTTGCAAATTACTCCGTTTGGCAAGTTCCGTCGCTAGTTCTGTCCTAAAATCAGCTGTCACCGGCAGTAACCAAATCCTATACGTCTGTTAGAAAATCCCATTATAGTCTATGGGATTTTTCTAATCCATTTTAATCTGTTATAGTCCGTTATTGATAACGGACATTATTTTGTGACGGAAGATAGTACGGAAGAAAATAGTTCATGATATATCACTGACTCACACCCAACGGCAATGTACCGCCATTGTTCCTCTTTTATTTTGTTGCCCTTGCTGTAAGTGTTGATCCCTGTTCAAGCTGGGGAGTTGTTGCCTTCTTGTGTGTTATAGCAGTTTACTGTGCTGATCCATGCCTTCCTTTCCTGTTTTATTGAAGAAAACTTTAATAAAGCATTACTTTAAAGAAAAGAAAAAAAACATGTCATGTTTAGAATAGTAAATCAGGTCCATTGTGTTTAGTCTGATACTACCGGCTCCATTCTATTGGCCTCCTGTTTCTTCGTTATCTATAGACAGTAGGGTACGTCTGTTATGCACAGAAAACTGGTATTTTTAGACAACAACTATCCAACCGACATGAACAATGTTCTAAAATAGTACTACTGTTTCTATGGTATATTTTCTTTATGAATACAGCTTTAAAAAAAAAGCAGGTAAGAATAGAGAATTTTACATCTTTGTAAACCAGAAGGATCTGCAGGCAGAGCAATACAAAAGAAATCTTGTAGATTTGTGGGGCTCATTATGTTATGACTAAGAGCGCATTCAGCGCTTGAAACGCGTTACTTGTATCCTCCTTGTCTTATGGATTAAAATCTTTTTATCTGCACGAGCTGGATCCATCTCTCTTTGTTCCTCTGATTTGTGGGGCTCATTGTATGCAAAATATAATTCACTTTCTTAAACTATTAGAAGAGCAATCCCAGTGTCCTTGATAGTAACCAGTGATAGAAGATTCTTCCAGATGTTACACATTATTACTATTATATCATTCATTTCTAATATACCAAACATTCTTTTGTTTTCTAAGCAAGACATAACACAGATGTTGGATGTGATATATTTCCCATACACACATCCAATTATAGTCTTAATATTTTTCATGTTGTGCCCCGTAGCACATTGATCCTGTGCTTGTAAAAAAAATTAGTAATATAATCATTTCTTTGGCACAAGTTATAAATAATTAAATTTTTAAGGCGCAAATGCTATCCTGTAGACATATTCAAACAAATGGGATCAGGCATACACTTGAGAGGTACATAGTGCCAGCAGATCTAATGTGTAGTATTGAGCGCGAATATTCAAAATGCAAATTTTTACTGTGAATATCGGCACTTTGCGATTTTGCGAATATTTAGAATATAGTGATATATATTAGTAATGACGAATATTAGTGTTTTTCTTGTAAATATGCGAATATGTAAATATTCGCAAATATGCAAATATTCACGGGTATCGGCACTTCCAGTCAGAGGACACTGATCCCTCCCTTCTTTTAGGTGAAAGATATAATCTCGCATGTACACTATGCGAATTTCATTATGAATTTTCGCATAGAAAAAAAAAAGAACGAATATAGCAAATATGCGAATTTATAGGCTGAATATTAGTCCATATATTCACAAAATATCACTAATTCGAATATGGCCCCTGCCGCTCATCACTACTAATGTGTGAGAGTAGAAAGAAAAACAGAAAAAAAAAACTTTATATTGTGTAATTATGTAGGGTATGCAGTACACATACATAACAATAGGTTTTGTATGTTTAAAGTGTCAGTGCCATCTGTTAAAACTTTTGGCATGTCATCCAGACATGTCAAAAGTTTTGATTGCACCGGGTTTAGTCCTGAGACCCTTTGTGATCATCAGTAATAGCAGGTTGAGGTGCACAGTAGCACTCTTCATTGCCTGTTCTGACTCTTTCACTGCATAGACCAATGCAGTAAAAAAGTCAGATTTGAGTGGCAGCTGGGGAATGAAGCACTTGTTGCCATGCACTTTACCTGGATATCACTCATGATAGCATGTGAGTACTTTGTGGGTGGGCACATGGGAGCAGATGCGACAGAGGCAGGCTAATATAAAATTAGCCTGTATGGACATCTATTGGTCAGAATTATAATGGCTCAGTATAAGGTAAAAATCACAATATTTTTAAAAGACCTATCAGAGATCATGTTATAATTACAATATCTGTAACATATCAATAGTTTATGTTGGTGACAGTGCCTCTTTAACCCCTTAAGGACTCAGCCCATTTGGACCTTAAGGACTAAGACAATTTTATTTTTACGTTTTCGTTTTTTCCTCCTCCCCGTTTTTTGCGCGACCGGTTGTCTGTTGTAATGCCATCACTCACTTTACCATGAAACATATGGCACAACCAAAAAAATACAATTTGTGTGGGGAAATTAAAAAGAAAACCGCAATTTTGCAAATTTTGGAAGATTTTGTTTTCACGCCGTACAATTTATGGTAAAAATGACGTGTTTTATTCTCTGGGTCAATACAATTAAAATGATACCCATGATTATACACTTTTCTATTAATGTTGCGATTAAAAAAAATCGCAAACTTTTTAACCAAATTTGTACGTTTAAAATCCCCCTATTTTGAAGACCTATAACTTTTTCATTTTTCCATATAAGCGGCAGTATGAGGGCTCATTTTTTGCGCCGTGATCTGTACATTTTATTAATACCATATTTGCTTATACAAAACTTTTATTACGTTTTTTATAAAAAAAAATTTTGGAATAAAATGTTATAAAAAAAAGCAGCTATTTTGGACTTTTTTTTTTTTACGTTCACGCCGTTCACCGTACGGGATCATTCACATTTTATTTTAATAGTTCGGATATTTACGCACGAGGCGATACCAAATATGTATATAAAATAATATTTTTTTACACTTTTTGGGGGTAAAATAGGGAAAATGGGACAATTTACGTTTTTATTGGGGGAGGGGGTTTTTCTCATTTTTTTTCACTTTATTTTTTCTCTTTTTTTACTTTTATTTTTACACTCTTATAGTCCCCATAGGGGACTATTTATAGCAACCATTCGATTGCTAATGCTGTTCAGTGCTATGTATAGGACACAGCACTGATCAGCATTATTGGTCATCTTCTGCTCTGGTCTGCGGGAAGGCAGATCAGAGCAGAAGACTCCCGGTAGGCAGCGGAGCCAGGTGAGGGGACCTCCATCTGCCGTGCAGGATGATCGGATCACCGCGGCAGCGCTGCGGGCGATCCGATCATCCTGTTAAGTGACCGTGATGCTGCAGATGCAGTGATCTGTATTGATCACGGCATCTGAGGAGTTAATGGCGGGCATCCGCGGGATCGCGGGTGTCCGCCATTACCGGCGGGTCCCTGGCTGCGATCAACAGCCGGGACCTGCCGCGCATGATGCCGGCATCACTCCGATGCCCGCGGTTATGCTCAGGGTGTAAATGTACGTCCTGAGTCGTTAAGGGGTTAAAAGAGAAATTGCTTTTCAATCTTACTGAACTGTACATTTGGCTAATGGAAAGAAAACATAATGCCACAAAAGAGTTGTAAACTGAAACAAATAATGATAAAACGTCAAGATGAAATGCCAGCACAAAGTGTGGCAAAAGATGTTGGTTATTCCCATTCAACTGTGAGCAAAATTTGGTGCAGGTATTAAAAAAAATGGCCTGGTTATAAAAAGAAAACACACAGGTAGACCTAAAAAATAATCAGAATAGAAAACTCAATTTGATATACTTTGAAAATAGAAAATATATACCAAAACAAGTTGGCAGAAACAGTAGTCACAGTAATTCCCAACAGTGAGTGCCTGGGATAAACCGATAAACAATATTATACTAGGTGGGCCATTGTTTTTCTGTTGTCAATCTTCTATGTTTCAACGGTTCTTTATAAATCCATTTAAGATTTATGGTAATAGCTGCTTTTTGATAAATAGCCTTTGGAGGTCCTCTACAATTTTTCTTTATTTCATGGCATTTTATTTATATTAGATACCCTACCAGTAAATCAACCTTTTACTGGGATTTCCATAATAGTTTAGCATTATCCAGTTATTCAAGCTTCACAAAAATACTAATTTGTTAAAGTGTTATAGCCAACACTCCCAGTCAGAATAGTGGCCGCTATTTCATCCATGACCCAAGTATTGTTAAAACATAACCTTGGTGGATGAATTACCTGTAAAGAAACAGTGGGAGAGCTGTTATACGTGGCTATTAAATGTTCGGGACATCTTATTATCAGGTGTAACTGTTCTGCTAATTAAACTGTGCACTAATGCTGACCTCGGGCAAACTGCTCACCAACAAGAGCATTCAAGCCAAACCTATCAATATAGTAACCTATTTACTGCTGCCAGGAAGAAAAAAAAAGGGGCTGAAATCACACATATAGTTTTGGGTGCAAGTTTTAGTGCAGAAAATATGAGTGGATAAAAAAAATTTGAAAACTTGCTTGTTTTCCTTCTGTTTTCAGCAAATAGCCTGATTAGAGAGGATGGAAATGCTTCCTTCCGATCCACGATCCTCTTCTAATCAATAAGTTAATAATCACTCCTAAACTGTCCGTGCTATCTAACCCAACCTTTTCTGGCTTCTACCACTACTATTCCTTTCTCTCATCATACAGGTCACTGGTGAATCAGAAAATTTGAACCTATTTCGAATTTTAACCACCAATATAATTCCCTATAGTGCTTATTCCCTTTTCATGATCTCCGAACATCATTTTTGTTATTTTCTTATCTTGGTATTGTCTTTTTTTGTTTGATTTTTCTTTTTTTTTTCTTCTTTTCACTCTTTTCCTACTAGTATACTAGGGATGAATTTACCACTGGACATTGAGATATATTCTCCATATTATAGTCTGTTTTAGCTCCATAAAGCTCACAGAGCTTTCCCCGGCTGCAAAAGCCCAGCAAGGTTCAGCCTTAATTTAATATTGCATAGTAATGCCCTGACCCCTTTTTATAGGTCTTCACTGCTTTTTGCTCACTTGAAAGCCTACACAGACACACAGGAAATACTATCTGGCTCATAAACGGTAATACCGGCTGACGTTACCCTTCTTGCACTGATATAAACCAATAAAGTATGGCCATAAACAAACAAGGTACTGACCAATGTTTGGCGCCAAAATGCATCAAACTGACACAATATGATGAATGGATATAAATCTTTATTATTATCAAATAGGATAAAATATGATAAAAAATCAGCATTAGTTAGAAAGAAAAGGACTCCAAACAAAAATGTCAAATATTGTCCAATAGGTACATAGAGTGGCACATAAATATAAGCATATGATACTCAATAAGAGGTGGACTTAATAACAAGCCACAATACATATGTATAGGAATACACCTAAAAATGCCTCAGTAAACCCAGTACACTAATGTAAACAGAAAGGACATATATAAAAGCATAGCATGTAAAGTGTCATTTGCCTAGTGCTATCGGCAGTATAAATACAGGGAGACAGGGATGTTAACCATACAAGTCTGAGGGGAAGAAAACCACCTCAATAAGAGTTGGAACATCGATTGTCACTGTGATAGAAAAAATCATATAAAACTGTCCATGCATCTAGCCATTTGACACCCAGCTAAACCTACATGAGTCAGGAGCCTACCCCTACATCGTTTCGCTCACTCGCTTCCTCAGGGAGTGTCATATGGAGGGTAAACGGAAGTTTATATACGTGGTATCGACCAATGAGAAGCGGTTCTATATGAATAAAATACCTGGTGCAGCTGCGCGCGCTGTTCGCGTGGCGTGTAATGGTCTGTGCCATCTTGTGTTCAACCGCGCATGCGCATGGCACCACCGGAGTGCGTGCATATTGACATCACCACGATGGTAGCAGGCGCGTGTGCAGTGAACACAAGAAGCTGAAACTGGTAAGGGAAAAATCCAACGCATGCGCAGACTGATATGTAAGCTGCGCAAGTGTGGAAAAGATCAGCCCGTACTCAACAGGCGCATACATACTAATAATAGTAGTATTGGGAGCGCTATATTCAAAGAATAGACAACACAACCCACATGTAGTGAGGACAAAAAAGTGCAAAGTGCTCGAGCCCAAAATAAAATAAAGTGATCATGCTGGTGAAAACGTGAAGCACAATGAAAAGACACAAAGTAAGATGTAATAATAACACTACATAATGATGAATAAATGAGGATTTAAAATGACACATACATGTATAGTAAATAAAGTGCATGTGTGCATATGCAAATAAGTGCATGTAAGTGTATTTATAGATGTATTTATACATATATATGTGTAAAGTGAGTATGTGAAGTAGTAGAATATATTACAAAGATAATAATGGTGTAATATGAATCAGTGCATATAATCCAGCGCTGAACTCAGACTCCGCAGACGTGCGGGGTACCTGAAATGAAAAAGAGAAGGAAAAGGAAAGGAAGCAAGAGAAAAGAAAAAGGTATTAGGAAGAGGTATTAGAAAAGAGAGACCAAGATAAAGATGTGGACAAGCCTGGGAACAGGGGAAAGGGGAAAGGGGGAAGAGGAAAAGGAAAAAGAGGGTACGAATGAGGAAAAAGAAAGAGAAGATAAGACAAAAGAATATAAAACCAATTAGTCCATAAAATCACAAAAAATTATAAAACCAACCACAGACCAAACATGTGGTCAGTGCAATAATGTATGAGACATACAAATAAAAATAAAAATATGGGGAACAACCATAATTACAGAAATGGAGCATAGCTATTGTGCTCATTGAGGCCAAAGGGAATAACAGTTTTTAAATAAAAAATCCACCGAGTTTCCCTCTGTGCCAAAGTACGCTTCCAGTCTCCCCCTCTGGGTCCCACAATCACCCTATCAATTCCTCTTACCTTCAGTAGATGTCCATTGCATGCATGATGTTCTTTAAAGTGCCTGGCCAATGTCTTGAGCTTGGTGACATCCTGTTCATCCCCCACAGGGTTTGCACTCCCATTTGGGGCCCCTCGTTCCGAAAATGCCTTTCATAGATGATTTTTTGTGATGGCTGTGCACAAGTATATCTTTAAAATTTCTAGCACGTCTATATGTAATAGATGGCTTTGTGGTTAAGTACTGTGCAAATACTGGATCCATTTGAAAAATGGACCAGTGTTTTTGTAGCACTCTCTGCATTTATCGCCAGCTTGAGGTATAGTTGGATATATATCTCACCTGGTTATCCAGGGTTTTCTGCTTGGGTTGCATCAACAAGTTGTTCCTGTGGGTATTCTTTGCTCTTGAGTATGCTTTTGATATATCCTGCTGTCTGCATCCTCTTTCCTTGAATCGATTGGTGAGGTCCTTAGCCTGTTCCTCAAAGAATATATGTGAACAGATGTTTTTCATCCTGAGGAATTGACCTACAGGGATATTGGAGATGAGAGGTTTTGGATGAGAAGATGTCGCGTGCAGAAGCAGATGTCGCAGAGGGAGTTTGTGGAGGTATTTTTGCGATATATATTTGATATGTATCCGTCTGATTCGATGTTAAATAGTACATCCAGAAACTCCATATTTGTTCGTCCACACTTATATGTAAGTTTAATATTATAATTGTTGTTATTGAGTTGATCCATAAATAATCCCAACTCATCAATGGACCCATGCCAGACAAACAGAATGTCGTCAATAAACCTGCCCCACAACGACACCTTTTCAATGAGTGCAGGGGGTTCAAGCATGAATATCCTCCTCTCCCACAATCCAAGGAATAAGTTTGCATATGAGGGTGCACAAGCCGCCACCATAGCAGTTCCTTGGATTTGTAGGTAGAGGAGGTCCACAAATAGGAAAAAGTTGTGCGTAAGGGCAAATCTCAATAAGTTTGGAATAAACTCACAAGTTTCTGGTTCGAAGTCAGTCATCAAAAGGAACATCTCCACTGCTTCAAGACCGTCTGCATGGCGGATGGACGTATCTAAGGCTTCAACGTCACACGTTACCAAAAGGGCATCGTTATCCAATTGGATGCCATCTAGCCGTCTCAACATGTCCGTTGTGTCTCGTAGGTAGGAAGGTAGGGATTCAACAATGGGTTTGAGAAAATGATCAATGTATCTACAAATGAGTTATTGCCTGCCACAATTGGGCAACCAGGTAGATTTTCCTATCCTTTGTGGATTTTGGGGAGAAAATAGTGTGGCCGCCGCAGGGTGTTCTGGTAACAAGTATGAAAATAGATTTTGGGTAATCACACCCTCTTCCACACCTAATTCCAAGATAGAAGCAAGTTCCTGTTTATACTTGGAAAGTGGGTTGAAGGTAAGGCGTTTGTAACATACATTACCCCTTAGCTGTCTACTTGCTGCTTTCTCATATATCGATCTGGGCCACAGGATGACATTGCCACCTTTTATCAGATGGTTTTATGACAATGTCGTCCAAATGGCCCAGATCGATGAGAACCCTGTGTTGTGCCTTTGTAAGATTATCAGATGCCCGATTCCTGGGTATGCGTTCAAATTCTTTAGCAACCAACTGGACAAAGATGTCTACATGATGGTTCAATGTAAGCGGAGGGAAGTTTTTAGACTTGGGAAGAAGATGTTTGGGAAACTTACCAATTTCTGGGGGTTGTTGTTCTTCCAGAAGTTCACTCAGTGTACGCACTGCATCAATTTCTTCTGCTGTTTGGAAGGTCTCTGTGTCTGGTGTAGAATGAAACATCTTTTAAAAAATTAGAGATGTAAGTCCTTCACTGCAATAAAGGGATTAAAAGATGAAGAGGGTGAAAAAGTTAAGCCCAGGCTTAGGACCTCATGTTCTGCAGGGGTCAGAGTCCTGTCTGATAGGTTAATTACCTTGCGTGGACCATTAGAGCACCTATTGTCCATACACTCCTCAGCTCTTTTCCTTTGATTCTGTCTATTCCTCTGTGGTTTCCTATTGGTAGCAAATCTAGGATTGTGGGTAGTAGATGTATATGATGAGGTTGTAGATCAACCCCCTTGATGTAGTAGAGGAAATGGAGGGTATCCTGGTTCTGCCCTCTCTCACAGCCTGTTTCCATTTATACACTTTATTCCCAGTGAAATCACCCACATCTCTTGAGAATTTCTTAGCCTTGTTGCTCTTAATTTGTTTTTCCCATATTTTCATTGTTTCATCCAATTCTGCTTTAATGGTGCAGAAGTCTTCAGATGACAAAACCTTAGATATTTCTTGTTCAGCACACACAATTTGTGCAGCTATTTCTCCCAAAGATTGTGTATTGTGCTCCATAATTATGGACCAAAAGGTCTTTGAGCAATGACTACATGCTTCCTCCCATTTTTTTTTGTATAAGACTCATTATCCAAATTAAAAGAAGGAAAAGTCTGTATCCTAAGGCCCTGTGGTATTAACTTGTCAAGTATTACACAGTTCCACCAGATTTTCATTTGTTGATTAAGTAGATTTTTCAAGGAGTTCTTCAGCTCCTTAATATTGCACTGTTCCACATCATTACTAGCTGCTGCTGATTCAGAAAAAAGAGTGTTGGCTTGTTCCAGCCAAACTGCTTTTTGGGCCTGAAAGTCCATTGTCCAACTGGATGAAAGAGCCTTCTGCAATAAATACAGGAAAAACTTAATATAAACCAATAAAGTATGGCCATAAACAAACAAGGTACTGACCAATGTTTGGCGCCAAAAGATACTAGAAAATACTAGAAGATACTAGATTAACCAAACTGACACATAAATAATCATATAAGACTGTCTATGCAGCTATACTTACATGAGTCAGGAGCCTACCCCTACATCGTTTCGCTCACACTCTTCCTCAGGGAGTGTCTTATGGAGGGTAAACGGAAGTTTATATACATAGTATCGACCAATGAGAAGAGGTTCTATATGAATAAAATACCTGGTGCAGCTTTGCGCGCTGTTCACGTGGCGTGTAATGGTCTGCGCCATCTTGTGTTCAACCGCGCATGTGCACGGCACCACTGGAGTGCGAGCGTATTGACATCACCATGATGGCAGTGGGCGTGCGCACGCAGTGAACACAAGAAGCTGAAACTGGTAAGGAAAAAATTCCAACGCATGCGCAGACTGATAAGTAAGCTGCGCATGCGTGGAAAAGATCAGCCCGTACTCAACGGGCGCATACATACTACCCCTGTGGGGGATGTGTGGCTTGTCCCAACATTGAAAGGGCCACAGACTTCTGGGACTCCACGGGGTCCAAAAAGTACAAAATCACCCATGCCATAGACTGCTGTACTACTGGGGTGGTCTACTATGCTGTCTGTCCCTGCAATTTGATCTATGTGGGTTTAACCTCTAGGGAGCTACGGAGAAGTGTGAGGGAACATGTTCTGAACATTGAAGCAGCAAAGAATGAACAGGATGTCACCAAGCTCAAGACATTGGCCAGGCACTTTAAAGAACATCATGCATGCAATGGACATCTACTGAAGGTAAGAGGAATTGATAGGGTGATTGTGGGGCCCAGAGGGGGAGACTGGAAGCGTACTTTGGCACAGAGGGAAACTTGGTGGATTTTTTATTTAAAAACTGTTATTCCCTTTGGCCTCAATGAGCACAATAGCTATGCACCATTTCTGTAATTATGGTTGTTCCCCCTATTTTTATTTTTATTTGTATGTCTCATACATTATTGCACTGACCACATGTTTGGTCTGTGGTTGGTTTTATAATTTTTTGTGATTTTATGGACTAATTGGTTTTATATTCTTTTGTCTTATCTTCTCTTTTTCCTTTTCCTCTTCCCCCTTTCCCCTGTTCCCAGGTTTGTCCACATCTTTATCTTGGTCTTTCTTTTCTAATACCTTTTCTTTTTCTTTTCTCTTGCTTTCTTTCCTTTTCCTTCTCTTTTTCATTTCAGGTACCCCACACGTCTGGAGATTTTGAGTTCAGCACTGGACTATATGCACTGATTCATATCACACCATTATTATCTTTTTAATATATTCTACTACTTCACATACTCAATTTACACATATATGTATAAATACATCTAATATTGAAACACTTACATGCACTTATTTGCATATGCACACATGCACTTTATTTACTATACATTTATGTGCCATTTTAAATCCTCACTTATTCATCATTATGTAGTGTTATTATTACATCTTACTTTGAGTCTTTTCATTGTGCTTCACGTTTTCACCAGCGTGATCACTTTATTTTATTTTGGGCACGAGCACTTTGCACTTTTTTGTCCTCACTACATGTGGTTTGTGTTGTCTATCCTTTGAATATAGCACTCACAATACTACTATTATTAGTATGTATGTGCCCGTTGAGTACGGGCTGATCTTTTCCACGCATGCGCAGCTTACATATCAGTCTGCACATGCATTGGATTTTCCCCTTACCAGTTTCAGCTTCTTATTTTCACTGCGCGCACGCCCCCGCTACCATCGTGTTGACGTAGATACGCACACACTCCGGTGGTGTCGTGCGCATGCGCGGTTGAACACAAGATGGCGCAGACCATTACACGCCACGCGAACAGCTCGCACAGCTGCACCAGGTATTTTATTCATACAGAACCTCTTCTCATTGGTCGATACCATGTATATAAACTTCCGTTTACCCTCCATATGACACTCCTTGAGGAAACGAGTGAGTGAAACGATGTAGGGGTAGGCTCCTGACTCATGTAATTATAGCTGGGTGTGAGATGGCTAGATGCATGGACAGTCTTATATGATTATTTCTATCACAGGGACAATCGATGTTTCAACTCTTATTGAGGTGGTTTTCTTCCCCTCAGACTTGTAGGGTTAGCATCCTTGTCTCCCTCTATTTATACTGCCGATAGCACTAGGCAAATGACACTTTACATGCTATGCTTTTATATATGTCCTTTCTGTTTACATTAGTGTACTGGGTTTACTGAGGCATTTTTAGGTGTATTCCTATACATATGTATTGTGGCTTGTTCTTAAGTCCACCTCTTATTGAGTATCATATGCTTATATTTATGTGCCACTCTATGTACCTATTGGACAATATTTGACATTTTTGTTTGGAGTCCTTTTCTTTCTAACTACTGCAGATTTTTTATCATGTTTTATCCTGTTTGATAATAATAAAGATTTATATCCATTCATCATAATGTATCAGTTTGGTGCACTGAGCAGAGTTTCCAATGTTTCTGCACTGTGTAATGGAAAGAACACTATGTTAAAGAGGGAAAGGGCTGAACCATGCAACCCATGGGAACACCCTGTAGGCCTTAGGAGCTAATTAACATTTGGATTATAACAAAGATATCTCAGCGCTGGAGGGGTCAATTTTTATAATCAGGTTGCTACGAAATAAAAATAAAAAATTAAAAAATAAGACCATGCCCATAGGTTAGACATTAAAATCCTGCAAACATCCTTCAGTAAAAAAAAAAAAAAAAAAAGACAGCACTTCTCCAATGTACAGCATAAAGCTTCTACATAATTTAAATTGAAAATGCTCACTTCAATGGTGTGTACAACCGTATGCGTATATTTACAGTTTTATTGCAAAAACTTCTGCTACTCCCCCATTCGTATGGTCTTGCAAAAATCCATGTACTTGCTACCTGTAAGCCTCTTAATACATTTTGCACACACTTTGGTTATCTATATGCCAGAAAAAAAATTGTATATGCCAACTGTGAGCAGCCATAGCTTTCCACCATAACTTATTCCCAATTTATAGATTAGGTTATGGGAAATCTGTTACTCTAATGGAGGCCAAAGCACTTCTTGAGAAACTGCCTGATGTTCTTATGATATTTCCAAAGTCATATTGAAGCATATAAAAATATGGATTTCGTGTAGATTTAAACTATAAAAGAAGAAAATGCCAAACTCTACTAAACTCCATTGATAAGATATATCTGTCCAAGGGGACTGCCAAAATCATGGGCAAATCTGCCTGCCAGATGTATGCAAAAAAATTACAGAAAAAAGGCCACTTACTGGTTACTGATACAAGGGCAGACTATGTACCTTTTCCCATTATGCTGCAGATCAGCCACAATGCTAAATAAGGAAAGGTCACATAGGTGCAAAATACTTATGCAAAATACTGATTCTATATTTCAGGGTACCTGGACCACAGCTGGATGAGATATAAGAAATCCAGGAAAGAGACAAATCTCTAGCAAAATCCGCTTGCTAGGGACTTTTTTTTTAAGTCATATTTTCGGGCCAGTGGCTAATGTGAACAATGTACATGAAGTCATTAAAGCAGCAGCACTTCTAAAGATTTTTTATTCCTTTTTACCCAGGTTACAACCTGTACTAAATGTTTTAATTCCAATACAATAAAGAAAAGAGTCCGGCACTGCTACTGATACTTGGAGTCTCTCAACCAGATGATACTGGCTACATCGTATAGGATATAAACGGGGGTGCAATCCTCCAACAAAGCACAATGAATGACTAAATCAAGTATGGAAAAGGATGCACTCACCTGTGTCAGCTTGCTTGAAGAAGTCATTCACAAACAGCGCAACATAGTACAGCAGGTAGATACAGCGAAGCGGCCTCAAAGCTGTGAGGCCGCTTCTCTGTATCTACCCGATGTACTATGTTGTGCTGTTTGTGAATAACTTCTTCAAGTTGGTGCTGAAGGGCCACTGAGACTTGTCCGGGCAGTGGAGGCTGTGGACACGGTGGAGTATGAGGAGGCGGAGTGGCACACTGTCACAGGAACAACGGGCTGACAGAGTGGAGCAGGAAGCAGCATGAGTACATAAGAGGGGTTTGCAACCCATAAAATTAAAAGGTGAACGTTGAAATCTCTATTGAAGATGAATGTTAGGTAGTGCTAAGCATCCAAAAATATAAGGCCAAAGCCCAGAAGCATCAGGAAGCCAGGAGTCAGTCAGGAAACGGCATCAGTAGTACACAAAAGGATTTCATAACCCCTAAGATTAAAAGATCAATGTTGAAATCTCAATTAAGCATGTATGTAAGCTAGTGCAAAACATCCAAAAATTTAAGGCCAAAGCCCTGAAGCATTAGTAAGCCAAGTAGTTCCTGAAAGACACTGGAGCAATCAGGAGCAGGCATCAGCAGTACTTTAGCTAGTGTTAAACATCCAAAAATGTAAGGGCCAAGCTCAGAAGCATGAATAAGCCAAGTAGTTCCTGAAACACACAGTCAGGAGCAGGCATCAGCAGTACCCAAGAGGGTTTCATAACCCCTTACATTGAAAGATCAATGGTGAAATTTCTATTAAGCATGTATTTAGCTCATGCTAAACATCCAAACATTTAAGGCCCAAGCTCAGAAGCATCAATAAGCCAAGTAGTTCCTGAAACACACAGTCAGGAGCAGGCATCAGCAGTACACCAGAGGGTTTCATAACCCCTTACATTAAAAGATCAAAGTTGACATTTCTATTAAGCATGTATATAAAACTTGCTAAACACCCAAAAATTTAAGGTCCAAGCCCAGAAGCATCAATAAGCCAAGTAGTTCCTGAAACACACAGTCAGGAGTAAGCATCAGCAGTACACCAGAGGGTTTCATAACCCCTTACATTGAAAGATCAATCTTGAAATCTCAATTAAGCATTTATGTCAGCTAGTGCTACCAGAACATATTTGGAGTTAAGTCTATATAGAGAGACCTGTACCTGGCACTGCGCTGTAGGGTATTAAACGTGCATGAAGTCCTATAATGACAATGTAGCAGCGGGTCTGTCCTGTGTATAGGTGGTGATGGTGCAAGCTTGTGAAGGCAGCAGACAAATCCAAAATATGAGGTAGGTCAAAGAGAAACAAGCGCACTCACCACTTAAGCAGCATAAAACTTGACTTTATTGCGAACATCCAGGTAGCAGACATCAAGAGTGCAGGGGAACGAGAGGGAAGGAGGTAGTCGTGGGCTGAAGCACCGTCTCGCTCACAGCGGCGGTTTTTAAGGCCCCTACTATATCACAGGTAAGAAGGTGTGCTTAAAAAGGACCCGGCCGATGTGTTCCCATGGATACATGTACACAACCTCGATTGCACCAGGCGAATGCTGCCCGCAGTGGATAATAGAAAACATATATACACAGCGGGACAGAAAAATCCTATTAAAAACAAATTCAAACAGAGACAGCAAGACTGAAGCAGGCTTAAAGGATATGAACTATAACAATACAAGGGAAAACTACAAAAAGACGCCCATCTCGTTTCGGTCATTAAGTCCTAACGGGCCTGTTGATTGATAAATCTAGGTGCTCCTGAACCTGTGCGTAGTGATCGGAGATGTTCTCGGTGAAAAAGGGGTCTGATGGTTTTCCCTATATAGTAAAATCTGCAGCCACAGGTAAGAGAATATACCGTGTATGTAGATTTACAGGTGATAAACTGGTTAACTTTGATGGTATGCACACCTAATTTAATATTGTCACTTTTCATATTGCATTGGCAAAAGGAGCAAGAACTTCAGGCATAATTGCCTTTCGGCCTTGCATTTCTTAACCATTTGGTGGTATCTGATTTATTTTCTTGCTTTCTTTTGATATTATTCTGCAGAGTTTTGTTCCGTTTATGTTATTATCGGCCAATTTTCTGTGACCTCTTTAAGGTCCTCATCTCTTTCTAACATGAACCAGTTGTGTAATATTGCCTGTTTGATTTTGTGGTTCATAGGAGAATTCTGAAACCTATTATTTTTTCTCTTTTTATTTTTGGTTCTCAATAAATCATTACGTGGGATTTGATCCACTCTTGACTTCGCTTTATTTACAACCTCAGATGGATAGCCTCTTTCCAAAAACCGTTCAGCCAGCTCGGACGCCTGAACATCGTACAAGTCTGAACTGTTGTTAATTCGCTTTAGGCAAAGGAGCTGGCTGAACGGTATACTATCTTTCATTTGCTTGGGGTGTGAGGAGTCATAATGCAGCAGAGAATTCTTGGAAATTGGTTTCCTGAAACCAGACGTAGTAACTTAAGAAGCGCCGCTGTGCGTGAGACGGTGCTGTAGCCCGCGACTACCTCCTTCCTTCCCGTTCCCCTGCACTCTTGATGTCTGTTACCTGGATGTTCGCAATAAAGTCAAGTGTTATGCTGCTTAAGTGTTGAGTGCTCTTGTTTATCTTTTACCTACCTCATATTTTATATTTGGAGTTAATATCCCAGTCCCAGTATCATCAGAAAACGATATATTGGCTTCATGACACAGCCTGGAAGTGGGGAAAGCATAAGGAGTCCATGTAGTGTCGGAATGGTACAGCCTTAAGGTGGCTGAAGGATGAGGAGACCATTGAAATACAAATATTTTAAATAGAAAACTAAGATATTGAAATTGAGGATTTTGAAATTGAACTTTTAACTCCCAAGTTTTAGTGGCCCGGGCCCCGGCATGTGGGTACAAAGGACCTAATCTAACAAGGAGTCCCATGTCACATGTCAGCACAATGACAGAGCCTGGAGGTGGCATCAGTAGCAGGAGACCATATAGTGTCTAAATGGCACAGCCTGGAGTTGGCTAAAGCATGAGGAGACCCCAGGGCTTCACAAAAGTTGTCAGAATATCACCTGACATTCAAAATAATAAAATGATAGATACGTTCTCTGAAGAAAAGGATCCTTCATTAGATGACAATATAAGTATTGTGTGTTCAAGTGACATAGCTCATCGGAGGAACAGGAAAACATGATACAACTTTATTCTGCAACTGAAGAACCACAACAAAGAATGAACAACTTAAAGACTACTGGAACTGAGGAACTTCAAAATGGTAAATCTACCACCTGGGATAGTCAGTCAATTCTAACAGCCGGTGGTCAGTATGCACAGTTCCCTGTCTCTGCTAGTCCTTGGCAATATTCCTTTTATTACTGGTCTGGTATCAACATGGCTATAATGCTGGGAGAGTAACTCAAGGATAGCCACATGTTTCCTACAATACACAGTCAATATATGGAGACCATATAGTGTCTGAATGGCACAGCCTGGAGGTGGCTGAAGCATGAGGATACCATATAGTGGCTGAATGGCACAGCCTGGAGGTGGCATCAGGAGTCCTAAAGTGACCCTAATGCAAGGAATTTCTGAAACTGGGGACCAGTACCTTAATTATGTTTTGCAGTATCCATGACAGCACAATGAGAGAGCCTGGAGGTGGTAGCATCAGCATGAGGAGACCATAGGGCAGCATAATTAGAGAGCCTGGAGGTGGCAGCATCAGCATGAAGAGACCATATGGCGGCAGAATGACAGTGCCTGGAGGTGGTAGCATCACCATTAGGAGACCATATGGTGGGAAAATGACAGAGCCTGAAGGGGGCAGCATCAGCATGAGGAGACAATATGGTGGAACATTGACAAAGCGTGGAGGTGGTAGCATTAGCATGAGATGACCATAGAGCAGCAGAATGAGAGAGCCTGAAGGTGGCAGCATCAGCATGAGGAGACCATATTGCAGCACAATGGCAGAGCCTGGAGGTGGTAGCAATAGCATGATGAGACCATAGAGCAGCACATTGACAGAGCTTGGAGGTGGCAGCAGCAGCATGAGGGCCATGCCAACTGAAGGCTGAGTGTGAGGAGCCCACCGACTGTTGACTGGAGGTGTCGAATGTCACTTGAGATGAAGTGGATGACCAAGTGAACCGATCAATCATGGCTGCTGGGTTGCTGGTCGCGACACGACTGCTAGCTGACACTGGGAGCTCAGACCTCTCACTGCGACTCCGGCTGGCACACACCCCTACTCTAGCTGCGCCTGATGAATTTAGGCCTCTGCCACTCCTGTACGTGTCCTGGCAATACTCATTCTTCCTGACATACTTATTGCGTATATGAGGGGAGTACAATACGCTTTACTACACTTAAAACAGTATTTGTCTAGAACAGCAGCAGGTGTGTACTATTGGCTGTCCTTTCACAGTATCTAGGCTCTTGACAGATTAACAAGTACAAAATAGTACACTGCTTAGATGTACGTATGCGGTATGCACTGATGAGAGCAGAAAAATGTGCTACAATACGCATTAAAAACTCTGTATTTTTGTATAACACCAGCCGGTGATTACTTTGGCTGTCCTTTCACAGCATGTAGGCCCTTGACAGATTAGCAGGTGCAAAATAGTACACTACTTAGATGTACGTATGCGGTATGCACTTAGAAGGGCAGAAAAATGCGCTATAATGAGCCTAAAAACTCTGTAAGTTTTCTAAAGCACCAGCCAGTGAGTACTATTGCTTGGACTTTCACAGTATGTAGGCCCTTGACAGATTAACAGGTACAAAATGGTACTTTACTTAGATGTACGTATGCGGTATGCACTGATGAGGGCAGAAAAATGCAATACAATACGCATTAAAAACTCAGTATTTTTGTAAAACACCAGCCGGTGAGTACTATTGCTTGGACTTTCACGGTATGCAGGCCCTTGACAGATTAACAGGTACAATATGGTAGACTACTTAAATGTAGGTATGTGGTATGCACGTATGAGGGGAAAAAAATGCGCTACAGTACACTTGGAAAACGTATTTTCATGAAACAGCCAGGGATTAGTTTTCCCTGGCCTTTTACTGTATGTAGGCTTGTTACAGATTAAAAGGTACAAAAAAAGTGCACTACTTAGATGTAGGTAAGTGGTTTGCACGTATGAGGGCAGAAAAATGCGCTACAGTACACTTGGAAAATGTATTTTCGCAAATCACCAGCCGGTGATTACTTTTTCCTGGACTTTCCCAGTATCTAGACTTGTTACAGATTTACAGATACAAAATAGTAGACTGCTTTGAAGTAGCTATGTGGTATGCACATATGAGGGCAGACAAATGCACTACAGTCCGTTGAAAAAACATATTTTTGCAAAACAGCAGGACACAACAGTGCAGCACCACAAAAAAAAAGGGATTAAACCCTAAATTGCACTCTGTCACAGAGTGTTAAGAATGGTGTGAACTGGTTTTCATACCGTCTACAGACTAGTATAAGCAGCAGAAAAAATACACAGAATTGCGCTCAAAAATCATTCCTGCCTCCTGTGATAAGGTTCATGAAGTTAAGGCAGCTTCTTGATATATATGAGGCAACGAAAAGCTATCTGCCCCTCTCTGATAAAATGCTGAATGAAGTGACTGGGAGCTTAATTGCTGGCGTCAAAATCCTTCAGTGACAACAAGCACTGCACTTCTCTCTGTCCACAACGCTGATTTGACTAGCAGTTGGCAGTGGAATGCTGTGGTATGATCAATTTAGTGTCTATTTGTAACACACAAAGACACGCAGTCCGTCCTATCTCTGCAGTGGATATGGCATGATATTAGCAAACGCAAAATGGCTGCCGATTATATAGGGCTGTAACATCACATGGGTCAATGAATGCTGATAGGCTGCATCCCACATGTGATTCAGGGTCATCACTCCTACCTCGCTTCCCGCCTCACATTCCCGCCTTCCCAGTATCCCCTGCCCCATGTAATGACATGTGGATCCGCCATTTTAGGTGTCCTGGAGCCTGGAATGCTGTAAAATGGAGTTTAGTGAAGCGATTCACGAGATAGAATTGCGGCAATATTCGCATTTGTTGTGAATTGAAGAAATCAAATTCGGGTTCATCTGCTTCGATTCGCTCATCTCTAGTTATAATGAGATGGCAAGATAGTAGAGTAAAGCAGATAATTCCAGAGATTCATGGGCATTGGATGCACGGATATCAGTAGGCAGCAGGAAAGCAGTGAACACTCCTGTGTGTTTTGCACATTATCTTAGTATAAACTATGAGCCGCGGTCTAGACATTAATCATACACATCATAATCATTACTCAATGCCTCTAATCCACCTCCAGAGACATGTATATCGTCTTCCTGAACCATGGCCTTGACAATATGAAGAGTGTGAATAACGCATCATGTGCTACAAGGCTTATGACATATAGAATGCTTGCTTTTTAATAGAAAACAGATTGAGGGACTTTTTTTTCTTTTTTAAGAATTCTTACAATATGCAGAAGATGAAATTACCTGATAATTCTACTCACACTATATATTACATGAATATACATTTTTGTCCTTAATGGCGGATTTCATTTAAGAACCATTCATTCTTATGGTCTTACACTTTCATCACATTTGGCCGATGGATTGAGTGTATGAGAGTTATCTGATGAGCCTGAACACCAGCCAGCACCATTAGGTAACACAAGACGGTTTTGCTATTCACTCCTACCGGTACCCACAAATATTTAGGGCTTTGTGGTCACATTTATTAAACAGTGATGGCGCAGGAAGATGATCTCACTCACCTAGATCCCCTATAATTGACTAATTTATTGAGAGAAATTGGCAGCACCTTTTTATTTGCACTTGATTAATCTCATGTGTTATGTATTGATTGAAAAAAAAAATCCTTTGCGAAGGAAATTCCTGCTGACTCAAACGTTATTTTTGGAGGATTTTTTGCTCTCTGGGGTTTGATACATGAGCAGATTACAGTGTTCCAAAATGTTGCAATTGCTAAAGAGTTTGATAACTTGAACCCAAAATAAATAAAGCTTTAATTATTACATGATATAGTTGTGCAGATGTAGTAGAGCTGACAACTACACAACTTCCAATGATATAAGCTTTTTTTTAATAGCTGGTTTTAGGCAGGAATGTAGATACATATGTATTCTCTTATTTGTAAAAATGCAGTCAATAAGAATTAACAATGAATCCTAAAAAGGGTATTCAGCCAAAAATGAAAGAAGGCTGCAGATACATTACACAAAGCAACTGTGTAGCAGTAGTTCTGTATTGTAAACATGTAGAATTACCTTCTTTTTGTCATATATTTAGCCCCTTCGTGCATAAAGAGTAGACAGGCTTAAAAATTTGTGTCGCAGACGTGAGTTCCCATCATGCATTGCTGACACTTACACGAGGTTATTATTACGAGAAAGGAAAAAAGGTGACTGGTTCTCTAGGTCTATGGGGATTACTATAGTGATGTTCTGGTGAGATTGGGTGGTGGTGTGGTAGGGTGTTGTCAGTGTGTCTGTATATATGGAATGATGGTTATGGTAGAGTGTTATATAATATGAATGTGATATGTATGGTAATGAATGTACTAGAATGTATGAGATGCGTTGAAAATGTATGACAGTGTGTGTGTGTGTATGATGTGTGTATGGCTGAGGCATGTATGTTAGTGTAGCTGTGATAGAGGTTAGGTGTGATGGGGGGATGTGAAGAGGACAAAGAGAAAGAAGGAAAAGTGGAATGGTTTGTACTTGGATGCTTAAACATTTTATTTGTTATAAAATGACATAAAATATATGGAAAAAAGTGCTGGGCCCTAGCACTTATGTTTTCCAATACACAATAAAAAATAATAATAATGATGATGATGATGATGAATAAAAAACAAATTAATATATATAGTACTACACTAATAATACCAAGTCAAATAATTATACCATAGAGTCAGTATTCAATAGCCATAAAGTCAATAGTTCAAAGCACTGGACAGAAGCTCTGCTTCTCAAGTAACCGATGATAATATTCACGTATATTGTCCCGTATGTCCCACTGGACCATGTAACCAATTGGCCAATGCACAGCATAGTAGTGCTTGACTTGGTATGCTAGGACTAGACGCGTTTCGGACCTGCTAGGTCCATCCTCAGTAGTCTAATGATCTGCTGCCATGATGGGCCTTAAATACAGTCCAAGTACGATATTGGAGGGAAACAGAAAAAACAGGGAGGCAGATCCAATTTTGGAAAAACCGACATGGGTCCAGGCTCAGGATAGAGAAATGATGAGAATAGTAGGCAAAGAGAATAGGAAGTAAAGATACACAAAAAGTTAAAAAGTGAGATAAGAATAATGTATGCTACATGAGGAGGTATAATAAAAGTGTATATGTAGATGTTCTGTTGTGTAGACGATAAGTATGAAAATAGATGAGTTATGTGTGGGGGAGTATAGCTGTAGTATAGAGAAGCTAAAGCTCACTTGAGATATATAGAGTAAAAATAGATATATACATACACACATATATATTCACATATGTGTAAGGAAACATGAATATAAAAAATATAAAAAATATAAATATCTAAATATAAAAATAGGTATATAAACATACTTAAGATGTAATATATGTAAATGAGAATATAAAAATAATAATATTGATTTGAAATATGTTAAAAATGTGTAATAATAAATATTTTTGGTGAATTGGTGTGGAAAACATGGATATTGCACTATTGTAGAAATCCAAAAATTTCTAGGTCTGCATTTAGACCAAAAGGTGTCAGTGTTTGTAGATCATAAATCAGTTTACTTTCGTGTCTGGACATTTTTTTGATGTGGTCGCCTCCTCTCCAATCATGTTTCACTTTTTTCATGGCCGCAAAGGTGAGTCCTGATGGATTCCTATTGTGTTTGTCTCGAAAGTGTGCTGATAATGAATGTTTGTCGAAGCCTATTTTAATATTGTGGACATGTTCTTTTACTCTCTTCTTGAGGCTTCTTTTTGTGCGTTCCACGAATTGTAATCCACATGGGCATGTAATTGTGTAAATTAGACATACTGTCACAGGTAAGGAACTCAGTTATTCTGTGTTCTGAACCATTTGATTTGGACACTATTTTCTCAGTTTTTTGGGAAAATCAGTGAGCCTACAATTTGTACATTTTCCACAGCGGAAAAAACCTTTGAGTTTCAGCCATGTTTCTTTTGTTTTTTGGGTTTCATCCACCTCTGGTTGTTTTGTGGTTGGAGCTATTTGTAATCCCAAGTTTGGTGCTTTTGTGTAGATGATTTTAGGTTTGTCTGTTAAAAATGGATTTAAGGCTTTGTCTTTTTGTAGCAATTCCCAATGTCTTTTTATAATATTTTCAATCTGTTTATGCTGGTTGTTGAAAGGTAGGAAAATTTTTAGGTTCTGTTCCATAGTTGTAGATTTGTTTTTTTGCATGAAATAATCCTTTCTTCCTGATTTTGTCTAATGCATCTGTCAATAGTTTTTTTTGGGTATTCTTTTTTTCATAAATTCTTCTGTTAATAATTTTGCTTCCTTTTCAAAGAGACACAGAAATCAGGAAATACAAGAAGAGATAACCTTATCAATACAGGAATCAAAACAACAAACCGACAACATCACAAAAAAGAAGGAAACAATCACGGTAGCACAAGTACACCATCAACCAGTAAAAACAACAAGCATGATAGCATACATGCAACCAAAGAAAATACAAGAGAAACTCAACCAACATTCTGAAAAAAACTGCAGAAAAAGAGAGTTAGACATAGAAACAGAAACTTGGGAACAAGAAGAAACCCCAAACCAAAAGAAGAAGATGGGAAAACCGAACTGGATTCAGCAATCATCAACCTAAGTAAAATCACATTGATATTACACCAACAAAAATTATTAGAAAAAGGTTTAAAATATGCCCCAACCAAGGAAATGAGCAAATTCGACATATGTAGGCATTGAAAAATTCATCAGAAATCTGAGCCTCAAAAAATACTTCCTGAAAAAAACATTGGAAAGGAGAGAACCCCCAGCATAGCATTATGTACACACAAATTTAAAGAAGAGGTCAACATTTTACCCAACACAAGAGGTTGGAGGTGAGATCAACGCCTTCAGACATTGTGTGGAGAAGGAGATACGCCACGTAAAACTTTTGAAGCAAAGAAACAACAACCTAACAAGAAAGAATTGCAAGAGTACAATAACATCACCATCAGACCAGTGGACAAGGGAGGGGCCATTGTCATTTTAGACATGGAAAACTACGTAGAAGAATGCAATAGACAATTGAAAGATTCAGACACATACGAACCTCTATCGGAAGATCCCACCACACAATACATGAAAGAATTACAACCCTTATGTGAAGCAGCGCTACAAGAAATTTTTTTAAACAAGACCGAATTTGATTTTATACTAGGGACAGAGAATAGGACTCCAGTTTTTTTATTGCCTCCCCAAAGTCCATAAGCATCCAACAGACCCTCCCGGACGTCCAATTGTCTCAGGCATACAATCCATCACGTCCAACCTATCAAAATATGTGGACCATTTTTAACAGCCATACGTAAAAAGAATATCATCATACCTACTGGATACCACAGACACCATTAAAATTTTGGAAGAACTGGAATGGCAAAAACATTGGATTATTGGAACCTTAGATGTCAGCTCACTTTACACTTGCATAAATCATGAGCAAGGAATAGAAGCCTCACACTATTTTTTAACCCAAGCTGAAGAACTGTTTCCCACCCAAATAGGTTTTTTAAAAGAGAGTATTAAGTATATTTTAACACACAACTATTCCTTTTTTAATTAACAATTTTACCGTCAAAAAGTTGGCACAGCCATGGGGACCAGATTTGCGCCAAGTTATGCAAACCTCTTCATGGGTTTTTGGGAACATCATGCCATTAGTCCGAGGCTTGGCGCAGATCTGGTCCTATGGCGCCGCTATATAGACGACATTTTACTAATCTGGAGAGGCTCAATACCCCAGCTGGATGAATTTTTAGATTCTCTCAACATCAACAATTTTAATCTTCTTTTTACCCCACAAATTAGTACAGAACAGGTTGAATTTTTAGATCTTTTTATCACAATTAACAATGGTCATTTAAAATGTCAAACATACACAAAACCGACCGCCAGAAATTCATACATCCTCTTCAACAACTGTCACCTACCTCGATGGCTCCAGGGTGTACCTCAGGGACAGTTCAGGCGCCTAAAGAGAAACTGCACCAAAGAAGACTTTGAAAAGGAAGCAAAATTATTAACAGAAGAATTTATGAAAAAAGAATACCCAAAAAAACTATTGACAGATGCATTAGTCAAAATCAGGAAACAAGAAAGAAAGGACTATTTTATACAAAAAAAAACAAGTCTACAACTATGGAACAGAACCTAAAAATTATCCTACCTTTCATCAACCAGCATAAACAGATTGAAAATATTATAAAAAGACATTGGGAATTGCTACAACAAGACAAAGCCTTAAATCCATTTTTAACAGACAAACCTAAAATTATCTACACAAAAGCACCAAACTTGGGATTACAAATAGCTCCAACCACAAAACAACCAGAGGTGGATGAAACCCAAAAAACAAAAGAAACATGGCTGAAACTCAAAGGTTTTTTCCGCTGTGGAAAATGTACAAATTGTAGGCTCACTGATTTTCGCCCAAAAAACGGAGAAAATAGTGTCCAAATCAAATGGTTCAGAACACAGAATAACCGAGTTCCTTACCTGTGACAGTATGTCTGTAATTTACACAATTACATGCCCATGTGGATTACAATACGTGGGACGCACGAAAAGAAGCCTCAAGAAGAGAATACAAGAACATGTCCACAATATTAAAATAGGCTTCGACAAACATTAATTATCAGCACACTTTCGAGACAAACACAATAGGAATCCATCAGGACTCACCTTCGCGGTCATAAAAAAAAAAATGAAACATGATTGGAGAGGAGGCGACCACATCAAAAAAATGTCCAGACAAGAAAGTAAACTGATTTATGATCTACAAACACTGACACCTTTTGGTCTAAATGCAGACCTAGAAATTTTTGGATTTCTACAATAGTGCAATATCCATGTGTTCCACACCAATTCACCAATAATATTTATTACACATTTTTAACATATTCTAAATCAATATTATTATTTTTATATTCTCATGTACATATATTACATCTTAAATATGTTTATATACTTTTATATTTATATTTTTTATATTTTATATATTTTTTATATTCATGTTTCCATACACATATGTGAATAGACATATATATATATATATATATATATATATATATATATATCTTTACTCTACATATCTCAAGTGAGCTTCAGCTTCTCTATACTACAGCTATACTCCCCCACACATGACTCATCTATTTTCATACTTATCGTCTACACATCCCCCACAGAGAAAATAATATCCTACTATACTGGAATTATCAAACAAAAGTTACACCCACACAAGACTATCAAAAATACCGATCTACATGTATCTACATTTATTTATGCTTCTACATTTAGTAAATTTATTGTATTTATTTGATTATGTCTGCTCAGATCATAATACACGATTGAATACAATCCATTATATATTATCAATATTCCCAAAAACCAACAGAACATCTACATATACATTTTTACTATACCTCCTCATGTAACATACATTATTCTTATCTCACTTTTTTACTTTTTGTGTATCTTTACTTCTTATTTTCTTTGCCTACTATTCTCAACATTTCTCTATCCTGAGCCTGGATCCATGCCGGTTTTTCCAAAATTGGATCCGCCTCACAGTTTTTTCTGTTTCCCTCCAAAATAGTACTTGGACTGTATTTAAGGCCCATCATGGCAGCAGATTATTAGACTGAGGATGGACCTAGCAGGTCCGAAACACGTCTAGTCCTAGCATACCAAGTCAAGCACTACTACTCTCAAGCACTGCAACAACTAATCTAACCCTGAGGCTAAGCACAGACCAAGGAAATCATCCTAGCTCGCCCGGGACCACACACGCGCCCATCACCACCAGCTCCGGTCACCGCTGACCGGTACAGCATAATTTCTTCACCTGCAGAGAGGACGGACACCGCAGAAACTACAGGAAGCACCGGGTGAGCGGTACATAGTACCTGACATATTATCCCCCTTATCTGCTTACCTATATTTGCAACTGCTGGAGCCTCATCTGTCTGTCCCACCACGGGACCGCAGTACACCCTGCGGCTTTCCCGCTCTGTTGTATCCAGCACGGTCGCAGCACCGCCAACAGCTATACTACTGCAGGCTTTTATCCTTCTCATATCACAGCCACAATATTGCTATATCAGATACAGTGTTTCTACGGGACGAGATTGTCCCCACTGTCGCAGTACCGCTATCTCCATAACTTTGCTTCACTTTACAATTGATTGTTTCTTTCACCTTTGCATTGTCGACACTGCATAAGTACGGTCGCAGTACCGTGGATAACTTACTAACTTCTTTTCGGTCACAGCACCGATACTGTGCATTGGCCAATTGGGTGAATGGTCCAGTGGGACATACTGGACAATATACGTGAACATTATCATCGGTTACTTGAGAAGCAGAGCTTCTGTCCAGTGCTTTGAACTATTGGCTTTATGGCTATTGAATACTAACTCTATGGTATAATAATTTGACTCGGTATTATAAGTGTAGTACTATATATATTAATTTGTTTTTTATTGATTATTATTATTTTTGGAATATTTTATGGAAAACATAAGTGCTAGGGCCCAGCACTGTTTTCCATATATTGTATGTCATTTTATAGCAAATAAATTGTTTAAGCATCCAAGTACAAACCATTCCAGTTTCCTTCTTTCTCTCTTCTTTTTTCTCTTTGTCCTCTTCACATCCCCATCACACCTAACCGCTATCACAGCTACACTAATCACACGCCTCAGCCATACACACATCATACACACACACTCACACACACTGTCATACATCTTCAACGCATCTCATACACCGCCATACACTCTAGTACATTCATTACCATACATATCACATTCACAATATATAATACTCTACCATAACCATCATCCCATATATACAGACACACTGACAACACCCTACCACTCCACCACCCAATCTCACCAGAACATCACTATAGTAATCCCCATAGACATAGAGAACCATTCACCTTTTTTCCTTTCTCGTACTAATTGCCATTTGGGTATATAGGAGATTATACCTTGACTGAAGTTCTCAGTCACCACAAACAGAGTGCATCTCACAAACCTATTTTTTCTTTACTTACACCAGGTTGTTCTCTTTTGCAGTATTCCTCTAACTATTGAAGAGTCAGCCTTCAGCCTCTAGTGGCCTATCCATTGTGCTTCCTCACTGTTGAGCTTCTTACATCAGTTCCTAATTCCCATCCTTTACTGTTTCATAGACAAATATCTAATACTCCTATATAACTCCTAGTGCTGCATCTGAGTAGACAAACAGCTATGAACATCAAGTTTAATCTCAATAACTAATAAGGGCTTATATGGGGCTCTACTATAAAGGCAATTACTATATATATTGAGGATTTTTACTTAGCACTGCATACTTTCATATAAAGTTAACTTTGTATAATGGAACAATGCTCTGAATTCAGCTCTCTTACATATATGGTCCAGGGACCAGGTCATCTTGAAAACATCAAAAGTACAAATTGTCTATGCAACATATTGATGTAAAAGATTGAATTAAGAGTTTGATTACAGTCTGTTTGACTAGAAAGTCCTACACACATGTACTATGCCATAAGTGTTATCCATAATAAGCATTATTCTGCAATAATTACATTTGTATCTATTCAAATCTTCTGTGTAAACCCTTATATAACATAATTGGAGCCATAGTTTAGTCAAAGATTCCAACTTCTCTTGAAATCCTATTCAACATAATAACAGGACATGCAGTCAGATCACTTTAATGGCTCCTGATCTACCTTTTTATATTGGATAGTGTGTATAATGAAAATCTATCAAATGGTCACCATGATGCCAGTACATGAAGGGTTAATTTGAAAAATGTGAAGGCTATACCTGAATACAGAGGTAGATGAGCATTACCAACCTTGTGCCACATTAGCTTGTTGCTGTAACTGGGAAATCCACTTGTTAGCTGTCTGTGTGGCATGCCATTCATAGAACAAAAGGAGAGTGTCTTAAAGACTTATATGCCATTCCTGCTCCACTTGGAGTTCTGCAAATAAAGATGTGCAAAGCAGCTTTCTGAAAGCACATGTTGGATATACCTTTCCCTTCAAGTCATTGACTAAGGGTATGTTCACACTGAGGAATTGGGGCGGAAATCAAGCAGAAATTTTCTGCCTCAAAATATTGTTACTTTTCCACAAGAACTCAGAGATTTTGCGCAGAATTGGCGCAGAATAACAACAAAGATAGTAAACCTAAAGAAGCATAGTTCTACAAGTCAATAACTACTTTAGTTCCAATCTGCAAACAGCTGTTTCATGTCTATCAGAGATCATTACCCTTAGATGTTAACATTGTGACTTCTGTAGTGGAGAAGTCTATGGAAAAGCAAGCAGACAGGGGAACCAATAAGGATATAGTTTATTGCAATGTTATAGATACAGTATTTATTTCAGCTTCCTCTGTTATGTGAGGTGAATGGTTCTAACATCATCAATCTCCTGTTAGCACAAAATATGATACAGCTGAAAAGGAAAATGAGTTTTCTTTTTCTTCATTAATACACTCCCCCTACCTAACACATTACTCACATTACTTTAATGTTTAACTTAGACAGATATAATGTACACTACAAGTTTCCATGACAGATTTATAGTGAAGTCATCACAAGTGTAAAATATAGTTCCTGCAGCTATCTGATGATATCACCAAGAACTCACAAAGAGAAAATAAACAACTTATTTATATTCTTCCATTAGAGCATTTCATCTCCCATCACTAATTTGGGCCTCATGTGCAACATTTAAGATCAAAATCCCAATCTTCTAGATTGAAACATAAGCTATGAAGTCATTTTATGAAATGATAGATTTTCTTCATTCAGGGGGTAAATTACCATTTCATTTTGCTTGATTTAGTATTGTGTTTCCGTCTAGACTTTGCTATGGTTACATGAGTTTAAAGGTACATTAGAAAAAACACCTGCTTTTTAAATGAAGATATAATAGGAGAATAGGCCAGTTCAGGGATGGACACAGAGATAGCTCCATATACAAACAATGTGAGGGCCTTCTTTCATCACCATTCCCAAAGTATTTCAAGTATCTACTTAAAAAGAAATAAATACTCTAAAAGAAAAAAAATATATATATTCAATGGCATCTGGTCTCCCATGTCCTTCACTCCATCATGCTTCCAATGACTTACCATTTGTCTAGGGACTGCCCTCTTAGCCAATCAACGTTGCAATGGAGATCTGTTTCAACCATCAGAGTTCTTTGGAATAGCAACAGGGAGAACCTGGGACAGTGAGTTTAATTTTATTTTTATTTTTTGCAGCACCCCTCTAAAAACCCATTCAATGATAACATGTCTGAGGAAAATGGAATTGTGGGATTTATAGTAAAAAAAAAAAAAGTCAAACAGGAAATACCAGTTGATAAAAAGCTAGCCACAGTTTTATGGTAATCTCACAACATAGCCATTTATTCCCAAGACATGCGCAGATCCTTCATAAGCATCTCAATTACTGTCTGCTAGGTATATACTAAAATCACCTTATGGTGGATAACCCCTCTAAATTGTAGGTATACATAGGTATAGGGGATCTAATCCCTTAATTTTAATCTCTAAGTGAGAAACATTAAGTAGAAAAAGTCATGTAGACCTCAGCTCACTCCAACAGAAAAGCAGGAAACTTTCTACTTTGTCCATAAGTTAAAATATTTTAAAATAGTTGCAACTTCCACTGTAAAGTGCAGCTCTGTTAAAACATTTATGAGCGTTCAAAAACGTCAATAAAAATGGGATTCAAAATAAAAATGGTATTATAGTACAAAGAAAGCAGTGTACTGCCGCAGCCAACGTGTAATTGGTTGGTTGCTCTCTTTTCAGGAATGGTATCTCCCATAGGATGTGTGTCACAACATAAAGAAGGTGTGCTGCTAGAATACCCAGAAGCGAACACAATTTACAGGAAGCAGATGGACTGGGACATCCTCTTTATTTCATTTTCCAGCTGATTCCATTTGGAGGTTTAATGCTTCGATGTTGAGAGATGTTGAGCTGCTTAAGGACATATCACAGGCCCTTCTGCTCTGTTTGGGCTAACCCCCTTGTCCAAAACCAATCACACTTTAGCTGTCACTGCTTTTCGGAACTCCACAATATAAAGGTATAAATCATCCATCACTCCTCTTTCATCGGGTGCTAAACTTTTTCCCTGTAGTGAGTGACAGGTGGACACTTTGCTTCACATGCTCACGGCACAGAAGTGTTGGATGAAATGCAGAGAAGGCTCAGTAAGAAATGAAGCAGATTTCCTATTAGAGATGACATTATTTTTTTGTAACTCTGCGGGAAAGAATAAGTGACAAGCTTTGGTTTAAGCATTAACATAGTATTTTTCCTTAAGAGGAGATCTATACAGAATGTTTAGAACATCTGGGTATTCTCTCAGTAAAGAAAATGTCTTGCATTCCACTATAAGAGAGCGGAAAACTTTAGTGCTTTTATTTAATTTGTAGTGGTAAAATTCACTTTTTAGGAAGTGAAATGAAATACTTGATAAGTTGGTCTGGCAGATAAGTCAGGGTCTCGGAGATTGTTGTAAAGGGAGCCTCATGACATGTTTGATGCATTCTTCTTAGGAATACATCATGACATAGGCTAAAACATCCCATAGTCATTAAGTAAAAGGATACATAGTTAATTTCCCTAAACAGCTTGGGAGCTGTATGTCGGACCAGGCTGACTGACATGTAATAAAACTCATTTAAGACAGATACATTCACAATTTCCTTATTACACGACTTGCATTACATTTTGATATAATATATTGGCAAGAAAAGATACATTTTTACATTCTTCTCCAGGTTTCCATTGACTCAATGAACCTCAAATATGAAATCTGCCCAAAGCATTCAATTCCTGTTTTATTTCTTGAGTAAAGCTAAATTCTGATTGGTTACTGCTGGCCACAAGGTTCTTTTCTCTTTAAGACAGTCTTCCTACATGATGTCTATTGGCTTTATTGTTAACCATAAACCAGAACCACTGCTTATTTAGGTCCCATTCACACTACGGAATCTCCTCTCGCTGAATTCCACGAGCAGAGATTCTGTCTGGTGGCCAACGCCGGGGGGGCTTCGGCGCTAGGGCCGCGGGGCACTGAGCCGTCACCATTGACGGCTATGCAGTGCTCGCGGAATCCGCACAAAGAATGAACATGTTCTTTCTTTGCGCTGAACAATTTCAGCGGCGGAAACAATTGTCCGCTGCCTAAATTCCGCAGTGTGAACGGGTCTCGCGGAGACCCATTCACACTAATGTTAAGTTCACACCGCAGAATTCCGCTCGCGCAGTTCCGCTCGTGGAATTCCGAGAGAATTCCGCGAGAATTCCGTAGTGTGAACATTGCCTTAGGCAGAAAGAAATGTCTATACATATACAGAAGATACTTCAGCGCTTCAGTGCCTCTCAGAGTTAGGCGAATGCAATCTAGACAAGTATCTCCGGACACTATATTCACTGGCTTGGACGGTGGCTAGCAATGAACTGCATTGTGTGCATTGTTGCTCACTAAATTCATTTGACTATGGGCTTAGCACCGCTCAGCCTTTACATTTACACTCCACCTATCCCAGGGAAGGATAAGTGAGCGACAGGGGTGCATACATACAGTCTTTTCTTTGTCACTCAGAGTACAGCAGCAGAGGGTTCAGCTTTTGAGAGGTGTCCCTGCTCCTGAAGAATAATATGTTGATAGCATACTGCACCTTGCGGAAAGATTTTTTGCATTGCCTTTAAAGTTGACATTAGTTAAATCTATACAGAAATAATAATAATGATTTTTTTTTTTTAATCAAATGGAATAGGTAAAATAAAGCATACTAAGATCTGCACCTAGTGGTTTCATGATGATCAAAATTATATATACTGTAACTATGATATAAATGGTTTATATACTGTAACTATAATATAAATGGCTGTTATTGATTCAATAAATATCAGTTTGCTATTATACTGGACCTGGCGATTGTTGCTGTTTCCTTTGGAGAGATTGTGAAGTGTACCCGTCCTTGGCGTTCGGGTGGATTATAGGCACATCCCCAGTGGTCATCCAGTGCTGGCTCCCTCTGTGTTTTTTCCTGTTTTTTTTTTTTATAATATAAATGGTTTTGAAAATACTTTAACCTAGATCAACTCAGTAGGGACTCATTGGGGTTATAGGTTGAACTTGATGGACTCTGGTCTTTTTTCAACCTTATGAACTATGTTGCTATGTTGCTTGGTTTCATTGTATTTTTCCAGTAGTTCATTTTTCTTCTGAAGCCTGGAAGTCTCCAGCCCCTCTCTTTCCTCTCCTGAACTGTGTGGTGTGTGTCTAATTTTATTGTATTTGTCTAAAATTATGATTAACAATTGGGGGGGAGGGGGGGATTTATCAAAGTTGTCTATTTCCCGCATCAATATAGACATACCTACAGAGGGTTAGGCCGGTCTATTGTGCGCTTAATTTATCAAAAGTTGTATGGCTATTGATGAATTCTGCACACTGACTTCGGGATCTATGGTTTAGACTGTATTAACACCTGTATGGTCTGATATTTCAGCATACTTTCGGCCAATGTGAGTTTTCACCGAAGAGTCGCTATTGATAAATTCAGCACCAATGCATTTTTCCGTCTAAAATAGACTAGAATGCATCATGTTCTAAAAATCCTCTAAAGCAAAAGTCGTGAAAAAGTTTCACGTATTTAGACTGTGACTTTGTGTTTGATAATTTTAGACAGGAAAAAGCAGTCTAAATCCTTTGATAAATCCCCCCCCCCCCAATGAGACCAAAATATTTTGTTTGTCTGAATTAAAATGCTATTATATTGTTATGTGTTAAGAAACTCATCTTCTCTGAGAACTAAAGGAGATTTCAGTCTACACAGCATTGTGATAGTATTCATCGATTTCATTAACACATTGAGTAAGAGATGTGATTAGACTTTGATACGTGCGGCATGCTCTCTATCCTAGTCTATCAAGTGCAACAGAAAGAAAAAGTCCAAAAGTGTCTGCAGAACAGCAGCAGGTGGTAGACTGGAATACAGCACAGCAGGCGCACAGTCTGCCATTCAGAGCCACATTATTCTGCATTTTGACTCCCTGAAAGTTTCAGGATTTCAGGCACACAGATTGTTTCTGATGTTATTAATGGGATGGGAAGACCACATCTTGATTTAAAGAGATCATTTATTCTCAAAGTGAGTAATGGAAAATGATAAGGCAAGATGTATGTGATACTATCATCTCTAGAGAAGCAGCGGTGGTATGATGATGAAATGATTCATGTAACGCCAAGATGGAGAGCATACAGGGTTTAATAATGTAAAATCTGTTAAATATATAGTTATTATACGAAATCCTAAACTCTTGTAACAGATAAGATAGCATTTTTATGTATATGAATTTAATAAAATTAAAAAAACACATTTAAGCGTACAGTAATCATTTTAACCAATCAGCAATTTGATACCTGTTTACTGTTTTGCAAGGTGCCTTCCCATTTTATTTTTCAATAGGTCACATCCACGGAATGACAGCAGAATGAAAAGTTGTCGTATGTTAAACAAAAGACTAGTGGTAAGATTTAGTGTTTTGTTCTTGTAGTTATCTTTGTGCCCCCACAACCTGTATTCACTTTCCTGCAGTGCCATTTGCATTATACCAGCTTAGCTGCATCTATATGTTTCATAATTGTAGCTGGGTCAGCTGAACCACCACTCTAGAAAATAACTTGCTCTAATGTGTAACACAAAGGCCCTCATTTACTAAGAAAATCGGGTTGTAAGTCTATCTTGCTTTCTTACCCGATTGCTTTTTTCCCCTGGTATTTATTATTATGTCGCATCCTGTTTGTCGCACGTGGGTTTTGTAGGTTTTGGTTTCCAAGTCCTCTGAGCTGTCGGGAAAAAATCCACAACAATTCAACAAATTCGGGTTGGAAACCTTAATAAATACGTGGGAAAGCTCAGAAATGTTGGGTAACGCCCCTTTTTCGGGTTTGGGAGAATCCACATCGGGTCCGTCGGGGAAAAAATGTCGCATAGTGTCGCAGACTGGCGCACGATGTCTGCGACATGGCGCAGACAAAGATGCGACAAAAAAACCCGACAAAAGAGGTCGGGTTTAGAATAGTAAATGAGGGCCAAAGTGTCTGTCCTATGTAGTTTGTAGGGAGTAAGTGAGTCTATACACTGATTACTGCAGAGCTACATTACTCCCCTGACTGTCTGTACTGTGTGCTGTTATCAGATAATTTAGTGTGTTCTTTGTGATAATATTTTACATTGTTTTCTTGTATTTAAGAGGAAAAAAAGGAAACAGGCTGAAGCTATATCTCATATGTCAGTCCATAGTGTTAGTAAGGGGACCAACATTTTATTGCAGCACTTGGATAGAAATCATGGCAAGTGCAGTGGTAAGACTCTTCACCTCTCTGCAAAGCCGTAAATGTAGGCTGCATTAGGAGAACCATACTGTGGGGAAAGAAGAATCAAGATGGCATGCCCCATCAACTAAAATGGGTATGCACAAGTATCAACTTTACACAGGTGTCTACTTTATCATTTAATATCTAAAACAAAATAGAAAAGTTGTCACCAGCTTCTAGATTAAATCTTACTTACTGCAATGACTAAGAACTAATGATAGTTCACAAAGCATTGGTGTTTCTCAGTTTTTTCCATGTTTTTTTTTATGTTTCTCCACAAAATTTTTAAAGATATTCTATTTCTAATTTCTGGACTTCTCTGAACCAAAATCAGCCCACATCTTATTATGATCCGAGGTTCCTGCAAAAAATATTGCATCTTTCTCTGAGATCCTGCGTTTAGACCGGCGGTTACCTGATTAGCATTTTTTCCCCTTTTTTATTATGTAATAATATTCTTTTTTATTATGTAATAATATTCTGCTCTATATAAGAAATATTCTCAGAGTACTTCTTTGAATAGCCACTACAAAAATTTGTATAATAAGGGATTTCTATTAAGGGAAGTAAAAAAAAAAAAATAAATGGAGATCCTTTACAATTACACAATGATCCTGTTTTGAAACATAACCTTTATTCATCATGTAAATAGCCTGAACTAAAAGGAAGTTTTTAGAGTACCTTGTAAAGACAAACAAATAAAAAAGCTGTAGGTATACAGTATGTTATGTGTAGCACACCCAAATATTTTGCCTAATGCTTGTGTATTTTGGATCTTTTACTAGGTTTTATAAATGTTTCTTTTATTTCTCGCCTGGCTTTTTAAGTGTGCTGTAAGAGTTGTGCTGTGTGCTCTGACCAATGAGATGTCCCCATCTTACACACAAGCTGAAAAACTAGAACATGATTCTCCTCCCTCCTCCCCTCTCACAGCAGAAGTTTTGCAAAGATACTGAGACACTGCAGCAGTTTCCTTCTTTTTTTTCCTTCCCTTCCTTTGCCTTTTATCAGCTTTTATATTACCCAAGATATATATATATATATATATATATATATATATATATATATATATATATATATATATATATATATTTATGACAGTATATCAGTGTATCCCAACCAGGGTGCCTCCAATTGTTGAAAAACTACAACTCTCAACATGTTTGGACAGCCAAAACATTTCGGAACATTTTCATAGAGCCAGTAGGGAAAGAAGAGAAGCAATTTATTATCCTAACAAGTTATGGTTAAAAGTTTTTCATATTCACATGTACTACTCATATAGAAAAAATAAAATGACAAGTAGGCCTTACATTTCTAAAAACAAAACAAAAATGAAATAAGGGCAAGGGAAGAATAGACACCCCTTGATGTTCTTGCTGTCACCATGTTTTTCTTTCTTAATTTATTCTCTTCAGAAAGTTATAGTATATGGCTTTTGGACAGAAGTATGGTAACAGCTGTCTTCCCAGAATTTTCTTTACTCAGACAGCAGAATATTTATTTCCATTGCTCTATATTTCAGTATTTTCTTTTTTTCCCCTGTATATCTGGGGAATTGCTTAAGGTTATTTATTGTTTTGCTCTGTGAGCCCGCAAAAAAAAAAAAAAAAATGAGGGCTTGGTCTCAGACAGAATGAATGTAACCACAAAGTAGCGGTAAAGCTGTTTGAAGTGCACAAATACCAAAACATTGAAGACATAACTGGCTGTGCTCACTGCTTATTCCCTCTAATGGTTTATACATCAGGAATGTATGTGCAGATCTGTCTGCTGGTGGATTATATATGCATTGTGAGTAAGCAAGCAGATGTGACTGACTGGACGGGAATCCGGCGAGAATATCCATATTATGAATAGGAGACTCATCTGCACAGTGGAAGCCAGAACCCTGTCCTTGCTTATTTATGTCTCAAACAACTGTGCTGAAATTTCTTCACTAAAATTAAATCAATGTTTGGAGCTTAGTAAATTTTAAACACTGTATTTCTCTTTAGTCATCCTAAAACACGAATGGTCACAGTAAAACAGACGCAAGAGATCCGAAATTCAAAGAAAGGCTTCAAGTTTTATTCCACACCAAAGTGTATACATGTGCAACGTTTTGGCTTTGCGCCTTTGTCAAGCATGCTTGACAAAGGCAGAAAGCCGAAACGTTGCACATGTATACACTTTGGTGTAAAATAAAACTTGAAGCCTTTCTTTGAATTCCGGATCTCTGGCGTCTGTTTTGCTGTGACCATTAGTGTTTTGAGATTGCTATTCCAGCTGTGCTATGTTGGTAGGTCACATGCAACAGTCAGAAAGAGTCAGGTGCTGAACTTAACTACACATAATCTCTTTAGTCATCATTACAGGACTAGAAGTGCTTTGTTGGCTACTCAGACCTTCTATGATAAATTCTGCTTAGTATCAGATAAACGTTAAATCACAGACATATGAAAGACGTGAGGAAATACCAAACGCACACATTTATTCAAACGCAGAGTATTTCTAACTGAATTTAAAATACATTTGCATTTAAAACCATTGATAGTGAACACAGAATAGTCAACTAATACGTTTGTATGGAAAAAAAGTAACCCGGCACTGGAAAGCCATGAAAAAATGTATATAAAAAGCCAGTACAAAAAAAAAAGTAAATGCACAATGCAATTGTGGGGTCATGAAATTAATGAGACAAGGCTTTGAGTGTGTGAGTGTGTGGAGGTGCTCACGAGGAGATAAGTTTATGCAATGAACTAGTAGTAGAAAAAATAGTTGCACTCACCACGGAAGATTTTCAAGTAGTTCAAAGTTTATTCATCTGTGCTGTACATACAGGCAGGAGGGAAAGGAGGGGGAGCGGACATCAGCTCTATGGAGCTGACAAGGAGCGACAAATCGTTTCACAGTAGGTCTGCTTGTTCACGCAGAATAGTCAACTAAGGCCATGTCACTTGTTTTTTTGGGTTTAATTAAACATATAGCATTTTTGCCTGGGTTTCACATAAAAACACATTGAAAGCATTGAAGGTGAATGTGGATTACGCATTTTAGCCCAAGTTTCCTGTATTTTCAGAGTTTTAGCAAAAAAGGCAGTATTTCTACCTGTGTTAAACATAAATATGCGTTAAAGAGTAAAGTGTAAATGGTGAATAGCCATCTAAGGCCGAGTTATATATATTTTCTGGTTTTAACATAAATACACATTTCTAGCATTGAGAATGTGGTGAAAGTAAAAGTTGACTAGAAGTTGAGTAACAAATCACCCCAAAAACATAAAAATATCCTGTAAATCTCTTTCTATAAAACATATGTCTGTAAAAGGAATTGTTGGAGGGTTAGAGGACAGAGTACCACTGCCATGTCCTCTGCCAGTGAGAATGTTGATTTCAGTGACAGCATCAGTACAGGTGGCAGCAGAAGCTAGGTGCTTCTTGGCAGTAGTATCAGCCACATCCGCAAGCAAAAGTTCTCATTGTCTTAACCACTTCCCGACCTATGACATGTACGTCATGAAAGGGAAGGTTTTCCCGACCCATGACGTACATGTACGTTGTGTATTACATTGGCCGCCACTAAAAGTGCAGTGCTGTGCCCGGTAAGTTGGTGGCAATCACTGATAGCCAGCCATCTTGCCTCGGGACCTAGGGGGAGGGGGGTTCATCCCCCCCCCCCCCTCACAGCGATCGCTGCTATCAGCTAGTCAAATCTGACTAGTTGATGGCAGCGTTTCGCACATAAAAATCCTAAGCAGTGTGGTGTGTTTGGGACACACACTCCTCTGCTAGGAGACCCAAATGTCCCCCTTCCCCCGGTGTCCCTTACCTGTCCGGAGGTGCCGGTGCTGGGAAAAAATTTGATTTTGAACTTTTGTAGAAAATTTGAAAAAATGCTCATAATAACATAAGCCTTCTAATGTCATAAAAAAGTAAAGGAAAGTTTAGCAAATGATGCCAGCATAAAGTAGTTGTGGATGTGAACTCATAACTAAATTTATTTGGCATGACTATTTCTCTTACAAGTAGAGAGTTGCAAACATAGATAAATGAAAAGTTTTTAAATTTTTCACAATATTTTAGTTTTTCACAAAAATCACTTCATGTATCAACAAAAATTTACCACTAATATAAAGTACAATATGTCTCGAAAAAACTGTCTCTGAATCACTTTGTCTGGTAAAAGCAGTTTAAAGTTATTACCACTTAAAGAGACACATGTCATGAAGGCCAAAACTAGCTGGGTCATGAAGGGGTTAAAAGGGTTGTGTGGTTTTGTAAAATAGTACAGCCCTAGTGCTTATTTGAGGTTTTCTAAGGAGGAGGAATAGTCTAACAATTACGTTAAGTCAGGTGTCAGTGAATTCCTCATCTTCAACAGTTACAGCATGGTGGAAATGTCCATCCTGGATGGTCTGTTCCATCATCTGTTTTTTTTTTTTTTTTTTTTTTTTTTTTTTTTTCTTCCCTAGTGCTAAGTAGAAGGATATCATTAGCCAACGAGGAGCTGTGTGTGGGCCACTGTTGGAGTGTGTTGCAGAGGTGGGGGAGGTAAAAGCAGTGGCCAAGCAGTGCACTAGTGGGACTGGTGGTAGTAGGCGAGGTGGTGAGATTGTAAAGCATTACAATTGATATGCTGAGGGGGAGACATCAGAAATGTATGCAGAGAGGAGTAGCGGAGATGATGAGGAGAAGTTTTTTGATGATGTGTTGTACAGAATATGGCAATCAGTTGAGCAGGAGTTCATGTGTTCAGAAAAGGAGGGTGGTGGCACTGCCAGCAAAGAAGGGCAAACCTGAGGTTGGGGAAGAACACCTGATACACTTACCAAACATAGACCTGCTGGTCTGATCAGCTCAGTTGACATCAATGCTTCATCTGTAGGCCTGAGGAAACAAAACTCCCAGAGAAGGTGCACAGTCAGGTAGTGGTATAACTGTCCATAATTCTTCTGTGAAGAAATTATTTTCTACCTTGCCAGATGCAAAAAAAAAATGTGGCACTGTGCTGGCTCTGCAAACATAAAATAGGCATTGTTTTTTCACATTGTTTTCCAAGGATCATGCACGCTAACCACCTGTTCATTCATGTTAGTTGTGTTGACCTATCTTTCCCTTTAAGAGAATAAAGAGGTAAAGGAAATATAGATAACAGATAATGGGAGGGAAAGAGAAAGGTGGTGTATGGGAAAATGGTGAGTTTTGGATTATTTTGCTTCTATAAAGTTCTAACCAAAATCTTTCCACTATAAACTGTAGTGACTCTTCTTATGATGGTACATACTCTATGTAATATTATGTATTATGTGTAGTCAGGCTAACACTCAGCAGGATCTTTTATGTGAACATTAAAGAGCAGAGAGCACAAGGTTTTTCAATCACACTGTAAATAAGGAAGATGGACGAGCTAGATGACAGTTATGACCGTAGCTGGCAGATGAATACATTAAACCTCACAACTATGTGAAAGATGGGATTTTATTAGGGATCAGTGCACTCGATCCACATTTCCCAACCTGAGCTATAGAGGTGGTTGAAAGAAAACATTCTAAACATTGTGTATGATTAGCAGTATAAGCTTGGAATATGACCAACAAGTACTGCCAAACAGGGCAGAGTAAAGATTAAAATATATACAGAACCTATAGATACATAATGTAAAAAGATATGTTCTAGAACAAAGGACAAAATGAGATCCAACACTGAAATAATCTAGCATGTTGTTGACATCGGGGACTAAAATAGATAAAACAGTGGTATAGTAGTTCTCTATAGTCATCCTAAAACACGAATGGTCACAGTAAAGGGGGACTCCGGCGCTAAGACATCTTAACCCCTATCCAAAGGATAGGGAATAAGATGCCTGATTGTGGGGGTCCTGCCGCTGGGGACCCCCGTGATCTTTCACACAGCACCCCGTTACCATCAGCCCCAGAAGTATATTTGCTCCAGGTCTGATGACTGCCGATCATGGGGTCAGAGTATTGTGATGTCACGGCTCCGCCCCCTCAATGCAAGCCTATGGAAGGGGGTGTGACAGCTGTCATAGGGGATAAGATGCCTTAGCGCCGGAGTACACCCTTTAGCTGCAATTCACATTCCACACTGCTGGCACTGTTAGCTATTACAACACATAGTATCTTTCATATATCTTTCAATGCTTCCATAATATAGAAAAATGTCTCTGGTTCCAAGCCTCAAATAGGAATCCCAGCCCCTGAAGTGCTGAGGACAGGAATGCCTCCTCACTCCCATCCCTGTCCCTGCTTGATTGACAGTCAATATTTAGCTTCTAGTGCTCAGCCCCATTTCCAAACCTCATTCCTGTCCTGCACATACAAATTGTGTGGAGGGGATTAGTACCTAGTTTCCTTGATGCTAGCATAGGTCATCATAGAAACTATACAGAGAAGCAAGGCCTCCTGCTTTTTTGACAGACGTCCTGGCACCTACACAGTAAGCAGTGATGCACTATGCATTTCCACTTTATGCATTTCCACTTGAAAAGCCGAGTATGTCCACATTACTCCAAGCTTGAATCCGAATTGGCTGTTAACTTTAGATCAAATTAAAGAAAACCCTCTCAAAATAAATTTTGGGAGTTTCTCTCATTATTAGAAGTATAATCCACATGGCTATTGTTCCTCCAAACCAAACTTAGTTCACTACAGAGCTCTATGTTGGGGTCTGTATAGCTTTGAGGGTTTCGAGTGTTGTGGCTGTAAAATTATCTCAAGGCCCATTTCTATTACTGGTACACAGGTTCTACATTTACTAGTTTGACATCTTAGAGACATATCTAAAGTTTTGATCAGTCAGGGTATCAATGGTCAGGCCCCTATTGATCGCCACATGAGCAGGAAGAGAAGCACATGGCAGAGCTCTTCTCTCCAAGCTTTTTGTCAATGGAACAGTCCTATAGACTTGCATTATGTGACCATCTCAATCATGTAATTTAGAGCTGTAATTTGTATTCATTTGTTTTATATGTCCATTACACATTTCAATTACTATTAGGGTATTTACACTGTGTATATTATTTTTGTCTGTCTTTATCACTGTATTCTGACTTCCGCACTGTGTAGAGCCATCACAACAGTTGATTCTACTATTGTCAAAGAAAGCCACAGTTCAGTAATGATTCTTTAAAGTCAGACACATGTATTACAACCAAAGAATACAGTGTCTCCTTGAAGAACAGCAGCACATGTTTTCTTATTCAGACAAGTGCATCATTCTGACATTTCTCGAAAAAAAAAACTATGATTTCAATAACTCAAATGTTCCAAATATATTTGTTTTGGCACCAATCCAGACTTGCCCGAAACTCTCCAATATGGAATGGATTATAGTTTCCTTTAAGTATTAAAACCCATTTCTGTGCCAGCTTTTAAAACAGAACCATCTTTCCCAACTAGGATAAAATAGCTAAGAGGAGGGCTCCTGGGCAGTTATTTCTGTCTAAGATGAATTACACTATAACGTTCCCATGAGTTTTCCAAGAGAAAAACGACTTCACTCTGATCATCTCCGTATTGTAGTCAAGTTGTGACACACAGGAATAGTTATACAATTTTATCAGATTTTTTTAATTCGTTTTTTTTTTTTCTCAAGGGGAAGTCGGTTATTTCTCTCCTGTCTCTGCTTTAAATGTGATAAAATGGGAGTTTGTGAAATGATGTGTGTCTTGTATTGAGGATTGGCATCACCATGTTCTATAATTATTTCTGTATTATAAAAATAATTAAGGCGAATGGGTATGACTTGAGAGGAACAAGGAATATATCTTTCATTATGAACTCCCTAAAATATCACTTTCTGTAAAAAATTAGCAGTCTAGTATTAAAACGAATTGTGCGGGAGGGGCATGGCTTGAAAACCCTGTATATTAACAAGTGAAATATGTAGCTGTGCCAAATTCTATAGACCCAATTTATCTTCCAATAATTGGAGCAAACAGATGAATAATTTCAAGGTTTATTACATTTTTTCTGTAGAACTGGGGGTTTATGCTGGAACTTGAGATAGAATAATGGAGGCTCGGTTCATTTGTAAGCATAAAAAATAACATTAATAACATAGAAAAGGGATTACTCAGTTTTGTAAGTGTTAGCTTTTTTCGTATGTATATTTGAGAGGACTAAAAAGCTATTACAATACTGGGATAGAGGTAAAAAGCTTTGCAAAAATGATTATGCTTCATTTGCAACCCTAAAAAGCACCATATCAAAGTGTAAAAAATAAATAAATAAATATATATATATATATATATATATATATATATATATTATACTGTTACGGTCACTTACTGGACATATGGTTTTTCTAACCCATAATACATTTGGTGCCAACAGCTGCCAGGATATGAGAAGTCAATCTTGTTGATCAACACTTGTTTAGAAAGCCTTTCGATGCCTTGATGATCGTGCAAGCAGGGCTGTGCAAACAATTGCTCTATCACCAGTACAGCCCTTTATTCATTCCTTTGTTGGACACACATCCCCTACTACAAAGCTCAAAAGGGAACACTTAAACAACACATTGTAACTCCAAGTCAATCACACTTCTGTGAAATCACACTGTCCACTCAGGAAGCAACACTGATTGACAATCAATTTCACATGCTGTTGTGCAAATGGAACAGACAACAGGTGGAAATTATAGGCAATTAGCGAGACACCCCTAATAAAGGAGTGTTTCTGCAGGTGGTGACCACAGACCACTTCTCAGTTCCTATGCTTCCTGGCTGATGTTTTGGTCACTTTGGACTGCTAGTGGTAGCATGAGGCGGAGTCTACAACCCACACAAGTGGCTCAGGTAGTGCAGCTCATCCAGGATGGCACATCAATGCGAGCTGTGGCAAGAAGGTTTGCTTTGTCTGTCAGTGTAGCGTCCAGAGCATAGAGGCGCTACCAGGAGACAGGCCAGTACATCAGGAAATGTGGAGGAGGCTGTAGGAGGGCAACAACCCAGCAGCAGGACCGCTACCTCTGCCTTTGTGCAAGGAGGAGCAGGAGGAGCACTGCCAGAGCCCTGCAAAATTACCTCCAGCAGGACACAGATGTGCATGTGTCCACTCAAACGATCAGAAACAGGCTCCATGAAGGTGGTATGAGGGTCCAACATCCACAGGTGGGGGTTGCGCTTACAGCCCAACACCGTGCAGGACGTTTGGCATTCGCCAGAGAACACCAAGTTTGGCAAATTCTCCACTGGCACCCTGTGCTCTTCACAGATGAGGTGAACGTTCAGCTGCCTGCAACATCCTCCAGCATGACTGGTTTGGTGGTGGGTCAGTAATGGTGTGGAGTGGCATTTCTTTGGGGGGCCACACAGACCTCCATGTGCTTACCAGAGGTAGCCTGACTTCCATTAGGTACAAAGATGAGATCCTCAGACCCCTTGTGAGACCATATGCTGGTGTGCTTGGCCCTGGGTTCCTCCTAATGCAAGACAATGCTAGACCTCATGTGTCTGGAGTGTGTCAGCAGCTCCTGCAAGAGGAAGGCATTGATGGTATGGACTTCCCCGCCCGTTCCCCAGACCTGAATCTGATTGAGCACATCTGGGACATCATGTCTCGCTCCATCCACCAACGCCACGTTGCACCACAGACTGTCCAGGAGTTGGCGGATGCTTTAGTCCAAGTCTGGGAGGACATCCCTCAGGAAACCATCCACCACCTCATCAGGAGCATGCCCAGGCATTGTAGGGAGGTCATACAGGAACGTGGAGGCCACACACATTACTGAACCTCATTTTGACTTGTTATAAGGACATTACATCAAAGTTGGATCAGTCTCTAGTGTGGTTTTCCACTTTGATTTTAACTTGCACACATTCAGGTATAGATTGGTATCCTTTTTTTAAACTGTAATGAAAACCATTCTTGACCACATGTTTCAAAACAACTGTACACATCTATACATCAATGGGATTCAATGGCAGATGTATGCAACTGTATACATAGACAATTTCTTACTACATGGCTTGACCATACTTTATGTAGCACTGGACTAATATGGTTACTCCAAACTACTGTATATCTTATAATGAAACACTTACCATTAGGAACTAGAGATGTCGCAAATTGTACGCCGGCGAACTTAGCATGTCTGCGTTCGCATTGCCGGGCAAACATATGTGAAGTTCGATTTGCCCCCTATACTTTAACATTACGGTAAACTTTGACCCTGTGAGTCAGAGTCAGCAGACACATTACAGCCAATCAGCAGCAGTCCCTCCCTTCCAGACCCTTCTACCTCCTGCACGGACACCATTTTACCTTCATTCGGCATGCTGCAGGCTTAGAAAGTGGAGGGACAGAGAAGCTGCTCCTGCTGCTCCTGCTGCTAGGTGGTGTATTCAGGGTCCACTTTACTCCTAAAGCACTAGTCTAACATCTGCTTTAAGGACAGCACCCAAAAAAGCCCTTTTTAGGGCTCAAATATCAGTCCATGTGTCTTGCAACAGCTGGAGGAACCCTGGTTGGGAGGGAACCACTGGTTAAAAGGGGTACTCCAGTGTAAAACTTAAGTTCCTTCAAGCAACTAACTACAGTATTAAAAGGGCTATAAGTTCAGTACGTGTGTCTTGCAACTACTGGAGGCACCCTGGTTGGGGACCTCTGCTTAAAAGGGGAACTCCGCTGGCAACCTTTTTTGCTCATTGTCACACTAGTGCAAATCACATTTGGTGTGACAGTTGTTCAAATAAATAAAAAATACCTTTTTTGGCTGTGAAATAAAACCAGTGCTGCCTAAAGGGGGGCTCTAACTATGTGCTGCCTAAAATGGGGGAATCTATGTGCTGCCTAAAGGGGGGGATCTAAATATGTGCTGCCTAAAAGAGGCTCTATGTGCTGCCTAAAGGGAGGCTCTAACTATGTGCTGCCTAATATGGGGGAATCTATGTGCTGCCTAAAGGGGGCTAAAGCACTTTATTCCAAAGAATTTAGGAATAATAGGTGATTTATGCCCTTTATGGATTAAAACCAGACTCTGCCTCAACTATGTAATTTTCCATGGGAGTTTTGCCATGGATCCCACTCCGGCACGCCACAGTCCAGGTATTAGTCCCCTTGAAACAACTTTTAAATCACTATTGTGGCCAGAAAGAGTCCCTGTGGGTTTTAAAATTCACCTGCCCATTTAAGTTAATGGCGGTTCGCGGACATTTGCGAAGGTTCGCGTTCGCTGTTCGCGATCCGAAAAATTTATGTTCGCGACATCACTATTAGTAACAAATATGTCAACAGAGCAGGAACTTCAAATTCAGATACTGGTGGATATTGTGACCTACTTCTGGCAGTGGAACATGCATGTTCATGATAAGAAGTAGGCCTTGGTTTAGAGATTAGAGTACAAGCTTGCACCTCTGCAGGATATGTAGGGGGACTGAAAGCTGAGAAGATCCTATGGAACAAAAAGCCAGGAGACATAGTGCAGTCCTGTGTAAAACTGCTCAGGAGAGTTGCCTGAGCATGAAGGGTTAGCCTTGCTAGAAAACGCATTGTTCTGCTTATAAAGTATGGATTGTACGGGGTGAGCTAGTAAAATGACCACATTTACTGTACTGGTACCAAGTCATGGAAGTGAGTGGTGTTCAGTGTGTGCCAACGAGGAAAGAAATTAAGTCCACTTTAAGCCTGTAGGTAGCTCTAGGGAATTTGTAGGCAGGGCAGGTACAAGGATTTCTGACTACACAAGCGAAGCTCTATTTTGTTATTACTGTATACCTAACTACTGTATGCAGTTACCAACTGATACCACTAAACAAGCAGCAAATATTACCATACGTTATTGTAACCTGACCAGATCGGGCATACTGAGACCAACAATAACAATAATACCGGTGCACCTTCCTCCTACTGCTGTACCTCCTCCTCATTATTCAAATCCCACCCAAAGCTGTACCCCCTCATCATTCATAACACCTCAACCTCCCCCTCCTGTGCCTCCTCATCATTCCCCCGCTGTGCCTCCTTAACACATTTATCACCCCCGCCACACACTGCTGTACCCCCTCACCATACCCCAAACGCCCTGTGCCTCCTCATCATTCATCCAAACACCACCTTCAACCTTTCCATCGCCCCTGCTGTGCCTCCTCAACATTCATCACCCCCCTGCTGTACCCCCTTATCATAACCTAATCACTCCCCGTGCCTCCTCATTATTCATCCAAACAATCCCCCTCTTCTGTGCCTCCTCAACATTCACCCCCCCCCACTGCTGTATCCCCTTATTATACCCTAATCATCCCGTCCCATGCCTCCTCATGATTCATCCAAACAATCCCCTCTTCTGTGCCTCCTCAACATTTATCACCCCCCACTGCTGTACCCCCTTATCTAGGGATGAGCAAGTCGAGTCTCACAAATCCAAATTTGTTATGAATTTCAGGAAAATTGATTTGCAACGAATGTGAATACCGCCGCGATTCTATTGAGCGAATCGCTTCATTAAACTCCATTTAGTGCGGTCCAGGCTCCAGGGCATCTAAAATGGTGGACCCACATGTGAGGACATGGGACAAGGAATCCTGGGAAGGCGGGAACAAGGGTAGGCAGGATGACCCTGAAACACATGCAGCATGCAGCCTGTCAGCATCCAGTCACACCTGTGATGTCAGAGCCCTATATAATCAGGAGCCATATTGCGGCCAGTCACTTCAGCCTTTCACTGCAGAGAGATAAATAGAGACAGACAGTGCTGTGTGTTACACAGAAAAGCTTTTTTTCAGCAGTGATTCACCTCCTAGTCAAGTCAGAGTTCTGTTGCACAGAAAAAGGGACAGAGAGCAGTGTGTGTTTCATAGAAAAGCATTCTTACTGCAGTGATTCACCTGCCAGCCACTGTCTACAGTGTTCTATTACAGAGATGGACAGAGAGCAGTGTGTTGCACTGTGTGTTGCACAGAACAGCAGCGATTCAGCTCAAGCACAAATCCTGCCTAGAAGCACTGATAGGGAAGGGAGTGAGATTGAGAGAGAAAGTGCAATTATCGATGTAGTACACAGGGACTGTGTCCTGCAGCACTGGTGTGTACTGCTGGTGTTGTGCACAAATACTTTTTTAAGCGTACTGTAGCGCATTTTTCTCCCCTCATAAGTGCATACCACATACGTACATCTAAGTGGTGTACTATTTTTTTCCTGTTACAGTCTCAAGGGCCTAGATACTGTGAAATGCCAGGCAAAAGTACACACCGGCTGGTGTTGTGCACAAATACCTTTTTAAGCGTACTGGAGCACATTTTTCTCCCCTCATAAGTGCATACTACATACGTACATCTAAGTGGTGTACTATTTTGTTCCTCTTAAAGGCTAAAGTACTCACTGGCTGGTGTTGTACACAAATATTTTTTTAAACACACTGTAGCACATTTTTCTCCCCTCATAAGTGCATACCACATATGTACATCTAAGTGGTGTACTATTTTGTTCCTGTTAAAGTCTCAAGGTCCTAGATACTGTGAAAGGCCAGCAATAATCTCAGATATATCAATGAGAGAAAACAACAGGAGGTGCGCCCCTAGTGAGGACCGTTTAAATAAAATGAAAGAGATAACGCAAAGATGGGTTCTTACCCCTAGGTGTTGCGCTCAGAGCACAACACCATTCAGTAGCGTCTATGTGCAGGAAATCGAGGGAAACCGCTGCCACGAGGAACTTCCCAGTGTGACGTCCGGTGGATAAAAATGGAAAGAAATATGTGAACAAGTTCCTCTCAAGAAGGCGCTGGTACCCGGAGATGAAAATAAACTTCTTTATTGGCAACGCGTTTCGATCCCGAACAGGGATCTTCGTCAGCAATAATCTCAGAGTTCCCCTCACACAGGTTTATGGAACGGTCTGTTGCAGAAATCTTTACAACTTAAACTGCCCCCCTTTTTAATCCACCCTTGATGACCTTGTCACAGATAATACTACCTCTTTTTTGATAGCACTTTTATCACAGATTTTAGTGTTTTTTGAAGTTTGTATTTTTTGCACTTGCATGTTCTGTAATCAGGGCTGTAGCTCCGATGAAGTGAGCCTCATGTGCGCTGTTGCAAGGGGGCGCAAGGGGGGTCCAGCACACATTACACTGAGGCATTGATTCCCAACCAGGGTGCCAGGACACTCTGGTGGGAAATATGGTGGTAAATGTTTTAGATTTTTCTGCCCAGGCCTGCGCACCTGTGAGTCACAGGCATGCAGGCCGGGCGGGAGGGAAGTCTGTGTGCAGTGCTAGAATGGGTGATGCTGCAGCTCCAATCCTCGTGTATCCTCCCTCTCCTGTGGAGCAGCTCTTGACTCTGGATTCTCCCTGGTCCCTCAGCAGAATCATGTGGATGGAGGAAAGGAGCAGGGGCAGCGCTGACAGAGGCCTGTGGCCTACTCAGCTTCAGGTAATGCACCCCCACCCTTCTTTCACTCCTCTACACCTCACTTCTCTGTAACCCCTGGACACCACTCTGTCCTCCCGTACACCCCTCTGTCACCCCTCTACACCCTTCTGTCACCCCTGTACACCCCATGGTTACCCGTACACCCCTCTGTCACCCCTCTACACTCCACTGTCAGCCCTGTATGCTCCTCTGTCACCCATATACACCCTTCTACACCCCTATGTCACTGTGGGGTAATGCAGGAGGCATTTTGTGTGCAACCAATGAGATTTCTTATTTCATTTAGCAAAGGTCTTTGTAATGTCCCAGTACAGGACATTGTCCTGTACTACCTTTAGGCCCTGTCAATGACCTGGGGGCTCCCCTGCAGGGTCTCCCCCTGTTGTTTCCAGAATGTTGTGTATACTGCTTTAATGTATAGACAGGATCCTAATGTATAGATAGAGCAGAGGACCTGTGAAAGTTTGTCTCAAGGACCTGTAAGTCTGTCACATATTATGTTATGCAGTCACACGATTTGTTGTCACATGTTCGCCCAAAGAGCACCAGCTTAACCTATGACCCGCAGCTTGACCAATGGGCCTAAGTCCAGCCCCCCACTATATAAAGGGGCGGCCATTACAATTCCTTCTCTTCTCTTATGATCTTTGCTGAAGAACAGTTAACACCAGATATCTCAGTACAAGTGACCAGCTGTCTGGAAGGTCACAAAGCTACAGTGATTCCAAACCAGCCAGTACAGATGTCTCAGTGCTGGTTATCAGCTGCCTGGAAGGCCACAAAGCTACAGTCACTCCAGTAAGTCAAAAGTCTATGTCTACTGTCACTACAAGTAGTCAAGTCCTGCATATAATCAAACCTTAAGATAATTTGTCCCAAAAAACTGTGAGGTCTTCTGAGTTCCTGGCCCCCTCTCTGGGAATCTGGCCTAGCTGCGTAGAGAATACCATATGTCTTAAACTAAGTAAAGCCTCCATTAAACCATAACTGGTTGTGGACTCTAATACAGGAATATGGGTGCACTACTGTGGTAGATGTATACAATGACATTGGCTATCCCTCAACACTGATGTTAAAATTGAGACATTCGCCAGTGTATCCTTATATGAAGGACACACCAGAGCCCGCACACCAACGCCAAGGTTTCTCAAGATGGTGCGGGTCCTACGCTAATCCTACCTGTGCTTGATAAGCAAAACAGGGGCCAGTGGGCAATTACGGCAGCATTCGATCGACTCCCAGATACCCTCCAGCGTGACTGAGCACACATGCAATGGGAGGAGGGAGGCAAGCTAAGTTGGCTCATATGGGTGCCTGGCCTCACAGGTGCTACCTTAATGCTGCCTTGAAGATATTCAAGGTGCATTAATTTGGAGTTTATACACCTCCAAGTATAAAATTTAAACAAACAACAAAAAACGTGGTCTCAAATGGCTGGAGGTGCTCAACCCCAGATGCGGTTGTGCATTTATACTGGGGGAGCAGATCCTGCCCTTGTAGTCCGTTGCTAAGGGCGATCCCCAGCATAAAAATGCATACAATGGAGGATGCCTGCAGCGGACTACAAGTGCCACAATAGAATCTTACACCAGATAAACGGTGTGGATGTGTAACAATTAGAATACAATACAGGAATATGGGTGCACTACTGTGGTAGATGTATACAATGACATTGGCTATCCCTCAACACTGATGTTAAAATTGAGACATTCGCCAGTGCATCCTTATATAAAGGACACACCAGAGCCCTCACACCAACGCCAAGGTTTCTCAAGATGGGTCCTTCATATAAGGATACACTGGCGAATGTCTCAATTTTAACATCAGTGTTGAGGGATAGCCAATGTCATTGTATACATCTACCACAGTAGTGCACCCATATTCCTGTATTGTATTCTAATTGTTACACATCCACACCGTTTATCTGGTGTAGGATTCTATTGTGGCACTTGTAGTCCGCTGCAGGCATCCTCCATTGTATGCATTTTTATGCTGGGGATCGCCCTTAGCAACGGACTACAAGGGCAGGATCTGCTCCCCCAGTATAAATGCACAACCACATCTGGGGTTGAGCACCTCCAGCCATTTGAGACCACGTCTTTTGTTGTTTGTTTAAATTTTATACTTGGAGGTGTATAAACTCCAAATTAATGTGCCTTGAATATCTTCAAGGCAGCATTAAGGTAGCACCTGTGAGGCCAGGCACCCATATGAGCCAACTCAGGTGGGGCTTGCAGCTTGCCTCCCTCCTCCCATTGCATGTGTGCTCAGTCACGCTTGAGGGTATCTGGGAGGAAGTTGAGTCGACCGAATGCTGCCGTAATTGCCCACTGGCCCCTGTTTTGCTTATCAAGCACAGGTAGGATTAGCCTAGGTCCCGCACCATCTTGAGAAACCTTGGCGTTGGTGTGCGGGCTCTGGTGTGTCCTTCATATAAGGATACACTGGCGAATGTCTCAATTTTAACATCAGTGTTGAGGGATAGCCAATGTCATTGTATACATCTACCACAGTAGTGCACCCATATTCCTGTATTGTATTCTAATTGTTACACATCCACACCGTTTATCTGGTATAGGATTCTATTGTGGCACTTGTAGTCCGCTGCAGGCATCCTCCATTGTATGCATTTTTATGCTGGGGATCGCCCTTAGCAACGGACTACAAGGGCAGGATCTGCTCCCCCAGTATAAATGCACAACCGCATCTGGGGTTGAGCACCTCCAGCCATTTGAGACCATGTTTTTTGTTGTTTGTTTAAATTTTATACTTGCTAGAGCCAATACAGTTGGAAGATCATCCACTAATTTGACCAGAAAGGAGTCTAGTCACCGTTATTGATGGGAAAGTTCCAATCCGGCTTGTCAATCTATCAAGTGTGGCTATCATTTTACCAAAGTTCACTCCAGTGGCCCAGCTGTATCTTTTAGAGCCAGGTGATATTTTATCAGAACACATAGTGGCTTCACAACGAGCAGCCCAAGTGAATCCAGGTTCTGTGGAAAGTCCCCCCGAACCATGGTGGGCGCTACTTCAAGTGGGAGACGAAACCACCCCAAAGGATCAAGTCAACGGGGTTATCAATGTAACCAAGAGGCACCACAAAGCCTTCAGTAAGCTTCCAACAGACTTTGGATGTACGTCCATGATCCAGCATCGGATTTTGACAAGCGACAACCCACCTATCAAAGAGAAACAACGTTTGGTTGCACTAGGCATGTACCAAACCGTCAAGAAGATGTTAGTCGCCATGAAGGACGCTGATGTAATTCAGGAAAGTCAGAGTCCCTGGGTGGCACCCCTTGTTCTGGTCAAAAAGGATGGAATCCTCCGTTTCTGTGTGGATTATAGGAAACTGAATGACATCACCAGTAAGGATGCTTATCCTCTTCGAAGAATCGAGAAATCACTCACCGCCCTTGGGTCGGTAGCGTACTTCTCCACCTTGGACTTGACCAGTGTGAATTGGCAAATGCCTATGGCTGTGGAAGACCGAGAGAAAACAGCCTTCATGACCCCCATAGTACTGTTTGAGTTCAAGAGCAAGCTGTTCGGGTTGTGCAATGGCCCAGCTACCCAGCTGATGGAGTGATGTTTGGGCCATTTAAACTTCCAGAGTGTCCTGCTGTACCTTGATGATGTCATCGTATACTCTAAGTTCTGTCAAGAGCACCTTGGTCATCTGTCAGGCGTCTTTCAAGTACTGATCAAATATGGATTGAAGATTAAGCCGTCCAAGTGCCATCTGCTCAAACCTCAGGTACACTACCTAGGTCATGTTGTCAGCGTGGAGGAAGTCCAGCCTTATCTCAACAAGGTGGAAATTGTTAAGAACTGGCCTACCCCGCACACAGTGAAAGACGTCAGGAGCTTCCTGGGATTTTCCGGCTATTACCGCCGCTTCATTCCTCACTTCGCCCAGATTGCAGAACCCCTCGCAGCCTTCTTGTGGGGTATAGTGAAGGAGAACTACAGTGGGAAGCTACCTGTGGCCTGGACCAAAGAGCACGAGACAGCCTTCCAAGCCCTGAAACACCTATTGACAGAACCACCCATGCTGGCATAACCAGACTACACTCAACCGTATCGGCTGTACACCGATGCCAGATTAGAACGTTTGGGGGGCGGTCTTATCCCAAGTTCAGGAAGGACAAGAAGGGTTGATAGCCCATGCCAGTCGTAATCTGCACGGAGCAGAAAAGAATGATGCCAATTACAGCTCCCTAAAGCTGGAACTCCTTGCCCTCGTATGGGCTGTGACTGAGAAGTTTAAAGGGGTACTCCGGCGCTAAGACATCTTATCCCCTATCCAAAGAATAGGGCATAAGATGCCTGATCGCAGGGGTCCTGCCGCTGGGGACCCCTGTGATCTCGCACGCAGCACCCCGTTACAATCAGTCCATGGAGCACGTTTGCTCCGGGTCTGATTACTGGCGATCACGGGGGCCGCAGCATTGTGACAGCTGTGACAGCTGTGACAGTAGCGTCACAATGCTCCGGCCCCCGTGATCGCCAGTAATCAGACCCGGAGCAAACGTGCTCCGGGGACTGATTGTAACGGGGTGCTGCGTGCAAGATCCAGCGGTGGGACCCCCCTGCAATCAGGCATCTTATCCCCTGTCCTTTGGATAAGGGATGATGTCTTAGTACCCCTTTAAAGATTACATGGCTACCACACCATTCACTGTCTATACGGATAATAATCCAGTGGCCCACCTGAACACCGCCAAATTGGGCACCATTGAACAGCGGTGGACTTCAAGGTTGGCCAATTATGACTTCACCATCAAGTACAGAAGCGGCAAGTCCAATGTCAACACTGATGTACTATCTCGGATGGCCCCCCGCGATGAACAACCTGTCAAAGACGAGTGGGAAGACCTGGAGATGCCTCCATTCTACTGGAGATTTGTGAGTCAGAATACTGTAACTACCTTTGATGAGGGTGAATTGAGGTCCAAGAAAGTCCAGGAAGATTTGTACATCTGGAGGACTCTGCAGGACGAAAGTCGAGTCATGGGGCATCTGTTGGGACCTTCTGATGAAAAAGGTACCAACCCGTTGGGCTCAGAGCAACTGCAAGTTGAAGGGACGCGACGAGTTGAAGGGACGCGACGATGGTCCTCAATGCTTACCATGATCAGTCAGGACATTTCGGAGTCCACAAGACAGAAGCCACTGTCAGGCTATGGTTTTACTGGATTTGGATGCGGAGCGACATTGAGAAATGGTGCAGTGAGTGTGCCGTCTGCAAAGTCACCAAGAACGGGCATAAGGACGCCAAAGCACCCCTCCATTCCATCCAGAGTGAAAGGCCTAACTAGTTGGTCGCGCTAGACCATGTCAAGTTGTCTCCTACCCGGTCCAGGAACTCTTATGCTTTAACTATGGTGGATCATTACTCCAAGTGGGTTGTAGTCGTACCAGTCAGAGATCTTACAGCCTAACCCACAGCCCAGATGTTCTACTCCCATTGGGTACAAATCCTCGAATGTCCAGACTCTGTCCTCACTGACCGAGGAACGGCCTTTGAGGCCCAACTCTTCCAAGAGCTGTGTCAATTTCATGCCGGCAACAAACTCAGGACAACTGCTTATCACCCTCAAGGGAGCGGGCTCTGTGAGAGAATCAATCAAGTCTTCATTCACATGCTACGAGCAGCGGCTGTGTCCAGACTCAAAGTGGCCCCGGTTGTTACCTGATTTATTGGAGATTTTTAACAACACAGTGCACTGTTCCACTGGATTCCCCCATTCTACTTGATGATGGGCCGACATGGTCAACTACCAAAAGATTGCACATTTGTGTTTCAAGCTCCATTCAATAACTCTCTGCAAGCTTCTATGGAAGGGGTTTTCGACCACCAAAGGAGGATCCAGGAAGCAAAAGAGATTGTCAACAGAAAGATGGGTGAGGCTCAACAGAGGCAGCAGCAAGACTATTACCGTCATGCCTCCGCCAAACCTCTTCAAATAGGTGACAAGGTCTGGCTGCAAAAGTTCCCGAGGACCCACAAGTTGGACTCTATCTGGGAAACAGAGCCCTATACGATGACTGCAGTACCCTATCCCAACTCAGATGTGTATGCAATCCAGAAGTCATGCATCGCAATCAAATCAAGTTGTGCTCCCAGTGCCTCCCTCCCCACCATTCTAACCTGCGAGGGAGTATGTGCCCGGAGAGGGAATTCACCCGTCCATGGATGTTCCCATGTTCCCTCCTGGCTGAGCTGCAATCTTCGGTTTCATACCAACCCGTGGGCCTGTACAACCAACTCTAGTCACTATACCTGCTCAAGTTCTGTCACTGTTGGTGCAAGATATACTCCGGTCTCCAGACCACATGCCTCAACCATGACTGAACCTCCAAGTTCAAGTCCTGTCAGTCCAGAGTTACCACCTACTTTGGCTGCTTGAAGTTGGGAACCTGCAGTAAGTCCAGCTGAGTCAAGAGCTCCTGAAGAGGTTGCTGTACTTGAGTCCCAAGAGATGGTGCTGCGTATGTCCCAATGGTCCACGCAAGGGCAGATACAAAGACTAAAAGTACACACAACCAGTACACATAATGTACACATAAGTATTGTATACCTCAGTCACATACAGTAGTACTATAGCCCTCAACATTTCACAGTCTACTTAATGTCAAATGTATCTAATGTCATATATCATTACGTTCGTGAGCGGGATACTTTCCTGGCCAGAAAGTACTCTTGATACTCCCCTAAATGCACGTAGTCAATACATGGTAACAGTAATGTCATAATGTTATCTGTGTCATTTGTCTAGCATAAACTTAATACAGTAATCCCTCGAGATGTGATGGCCTCGACATTCGTTATTTTCAACATATGATGGCCTCTCAGAGGCCATCGTGTGTTGAAAGCAGTATCGACATGATACTTTTTGTTGGGGCCATCATTAAAATTTGCGGTCCTCTGGTAGCGCTGGCTGCAGCAGCTGCTACCGGACTACCGCTGGGCTGTTAAGTAGGTTTACATATCGGTGCATGCCGGAGCAGCTAACCCCCGTGGTGCCGGAGCAATCTCCTTGCGGCGCGCGGATCCTCACTGTCATGTGACAATGTGCCGGCCTGCCCCTCAGTCGAGGAGCGCCGCCGGGAGAGGAAGACGCGGAACTGGTCATTTGCATGGCAGCGGCGACGTTAACCCCTCACCCCATGGCAGCGGCAGTGTTATCGCTGCCGCGGGGTGAGGGGTTAACGCCGCCGCTGCCATGGGGTGAGGGGTTAACTTAACCCTTCACCCCATGGCAGCGGCAGTGTTAACACCTCATGCAGCGGCAGCGATAAAACTGCCGTTGCCATGGAGTGAAGGGTCAAGTTAACCCCTCACCCCATGGCAGCGGTAACGTTAACCCCCCTCTCTTAAGCGCAGCACAAATCCCCAGGCCTGGCCCATAGCCCCACCAGGCCTGGCCCATAGCCCCACAAGGCCTGGTCCAATGCCCCCACCTCGGGCCTGGCCCAAAGCCCCCACCTCAGGCCATTGCCCTGGTTGAAATTTCATGGACTCAGGAACCAATTACTAGTTTTCCATAAAGATATGTACTCAACATATGATGGTCTCGGGGTTCCGGAACCAATTACCAGTTTTCCATAGACATATGTACTCAACATATGATGGTTTCAAGATATGATGGTCCTCCCGGAACCAATTACCATCATATGTTGAGGGACCACTGTTATAGTTTTCTGGGGAGATGTGTTTTAAATGCCAAGGGACCCCAGTAGCCAAGGCATTGGGCAGAGAGCCTCAGGCAACCCAATCAGAAAATGTCTAAGTTTAAAGTTCTAAGTCTGGTCATGTACAGTGTCTAGTATATAGTCTAGTCATGCATAGTATGTTATATACATAGTCACAATGTCAGGTTGTGTATAGTTAACTGTAAAATGCATAGTCCAGTTGTTATATGCATAGTCAAAGGTCCTTAAAGAAAAGTTATCTGTCATCACTAATCCTGTTCAACCACAAGTCAGAGCGTGTATGGACAATTTATAGAAAGACTCTAATTTCATCCGTTATTTCATCATACTGACATGGACATTTGTTATCTCAAAATGCCTCTGGACTGCATCTGGCCCCACGGCCACTTCGTCCCTCAACTCTGACAGCACCTACGTCGAGAACAACTTATGTTAAGTAGGGGGGTTTGTAATGTCCCAGTACAGGACATGGTCCTGTACTACCCTTAGGCCCTGTCAGGGTGAGCACCTCAGTGACCTGGGGGCTCCCCTGCAGGGTGTCCTCCTGTTTTGTTTCCAGAATGTTTTGTATACTGATTTAATGAATAGACAGGATCCTAATGTATAGATAGAGCAGAGGACCTGTGAGAGGTTGTCTCAAGGACCTGTAAGTTTGTTATATGTTATGTTATGCAGTCACATGATTTGTTGTTACATGTTCTCCCAGAGGGCACCAGCTTAACCTATGCTTATTTCCAATAGATTCCCTTGTGGGAATCCAAAAGAACCCTAATTTCCCATATACTACTTAATTGTGAGTTAAAAATCCCCTAAGCTTTATTGGTTACTACACACTTTTATATTAAAATCAAACAGCGCTGTTTGCTCCATTTTCTCTTTTAAATATTAAATTCTCAATGCAGACTTCTCTGCTAATTTTATGCTTCTTATTTGTGAATGGACTATCCTGTATGCCTGCAGGTCATACAGGATTAATACATAGGAGAAGCAGCGCTGTCATGGTTAAAATATCCACTCTGAGGGGGGCAGAGTGGATATTTTAACCATGACAGCGCTGCTTCTCCTATGCATTAACCCTGTATGACCTGCAGGCATACAGGATAGTCCATTCACAAATAAGAAGCATAAAATTAGCAAAGAAGTCTGCATTGAGAATTTAATATTTAAAAGAGAAAATGGAGCAAACAGTGCTGTTTGATTTTAATATAAAAGTGTGTAGTAACCAATAAAGCTTATGGGATTTTTAACTCACAATTAAGTAGTATATGGGAAATTAGGGTTCTTTTGGATTCCCACAAGGGAATCTATTGGAAATAAGCAAACAAAAATTAACCCTCCATATACTGGTCTATACCAGGTATGGCCAGCTTAACCTATGACCCACAGCTTGACCAACGGGCCTTAGTCCAGCCTCCCACTATATAAAGGGGTGGCCATTACAATTCACTCTCTTCTCTTATGATCTTTGCTAAGGAACAGTTAACACCGGACATCTCAGTGCAAGTGACCAGCTTCTGTTCTCACCTCAGGAGCAAAAAGTGCTAGCTACAGCTCTGTCTGTAATGCACATCACATTATGTAACAATGTTTAGCACTTATCTGGTCGCTCTTATAAGAGCCTTGTAGTTAGAAGACTTGGTTTAAAGATGTTTAATAATTTATGAAAAGTGACTTGTAAATTTAATAAATAATCATAATTTATTGTGCGTTGTGGGAAGGCTGGTGACTTTATGTTTGGAGGGGGCTGGAGTCATTTGTAGGGAACAGAGGAGGATAATGTTGGAAAAATGCAGAGCCTAATACTAATATGTTTGTGTTGCAAGTTGCAAGTACTAATGATGTCCTGGGCCAGATGGGGAAGAAGTAAAGAAGAGAATGACTCTAATTAGGGAATATGTCATTTGTGAGTTGCTGCACAAAACCGTAACCCCTTAACCGTAACCCCTTAAGGACCAAACCCATTTTTACCTTAAAGGGGTTCTCCGGTGCTTACACATCTTTTCCCCTATCCAAAGGGATAAGATGCCTGATCTCAGGAGTCCCGCCGCTGGGGACCCCCGTGATCATGCACGCGGCACCCCGTTTGTAATCAGTCCCCGGAGCGTGTTACGTCACGCCTCCGCCCCCGTGTGACGTCATGCTCCGCCCCTCAATGCAAGCCTATGGAAGGGGGCGTGACAGCTATCATGCCCCCTCCCGTAGGCTTGCATTGAGTGGCGGAGCGTGACGTCACACGGGCGGCGGCGAACACGCTCCGGGGACTGATTACAAATGTAGTGCCGCGTGAAAGATAACGGGAGGCGGGACTCCTGCAATCATGCATCTTATCCCCTATCCTTTGGATAGGGGAAAAGATGTGTAAGCACCGGAGAACCCCTTTAAGGACCAGGCCAATTTTATTTTTGCATTTTTGTTTTTTCCTCCTTGCCTTCTAAAATCCAAAACTCTTTTATGTTTCCATTTACAGACCCATATAAGTGCTTGTTTTTTGTGTGAACAATTGTACATTCTAATGAAACCTCTAATTTTACCAAAATATTTATGGCAAACCCAAATAATAATTTTTTTAGGGAGGAAATGTAATTGAAAACCACAATTTTGCACATTTTGGAGGGTTTCCTTTTCACACTGTACACTTTACAGTAAAAACGACATGTGTTCTTCATTCTGTGGGTCAATATGATTAAAATGATACCCATAGCTATATACTTTTCTATTTTTGTACTGCTTAAAAAAACTCAAACTTTTTGTACAAAATCAGTATTATAAAATCGCCTTATTTTCACCATCTATAATTTTTTCTATATATGGGGCAGTATGAGGGCTAATTTTTGTGTCATCATCTATACTTTTTATCGATATCCCATTTGCATATATAAACTTTTAGATCCACTTTTTGGGGGTAAAATGGGAAAAAGGGACACTTTTCATTTTTATTGGGAGAGGGGATTTTTCTCTTTTATTACTTTTTATTTTTAAAATGTTCTACTTTTTTCTTACATTTTTTTATGTCCCCATAGGGGACTATCAATAGCAATCAGTTGATTGCTAATATTGTTCAGTGCTATGCATAGGGCATAGCATTGATCCCTTTTATTGTCTATTTTCTGCTCTGCTTGATCTCAAACCAGAGCAGAAGACCCGAATAGACAGCCGGAGGCAGGTGAGGGAACCTCCGGCCGCCATGACAGATGATCGGATCCCCGCAGCAGCGTTGCGGGCGATCCAATCATCTATTTTAACATGCGCATTGCCGCAGATGCCGTGATCTGTATTGATTACGGCATCTGAGGGGTTAATGGCGGACATCTGCACGATCGCAGATGTCGGACATTACCAGGGGTCTGTGGCTGCTAATAGCAGCCAAGACCAGTAGTGCAGTGCGGTCATACACAGGACATAAATGTACGTCCTGGTGCGCGAAGTACCTCCGCACCAGGAAGTACATTTGCGTCAGTGTCCGTTAAGGGGGTAATCAACATAAGAAATATATTTAAAACATTTTTTGGTAAGGGGGGTGCCCCAAGCCAAAATGGAGGGGGGGGGGGCACAATTTTCTGTTCCCACCTCAGGAGCAATAGCTGTCTGTAATGCACATCATGTAACAATGTTTAGCACTAATCTGATCACCTTGTAGTTTGCAGACTTTGTTTAAAGACATTTTATAATTTATAAAGAGTGACTTGTAAATTTAGAATTTTTTTAATAGAATTTAAATAAATAATTTTGATCCATAAAAGCCAGGTAAGAAGTCCAGAATGGAAAGTAACTCTTGTCACTACATTCTCATGGCATAAAGGACATTTCCAAAATAATCTGAATGTCATACTGAATAACAGCATTTTATCACTCAGCACACACCCTTAGCATGTTACAGTAAGGCAAAGTGTTCTACACCCCTATTGAGGCTCTCTGTAGGCCAGAGATGGCCATTTTTAACAGCAATTTGCCGCAAATAAATTTGGAATTTTTCAAAAATTCGCTCATCTCTACCATTATCATCCATACCCCGGCGCCTCTTCATCATTTATCTAAAACCTTCTTTCTGTGCCTCCTAAACATTCCCACCCCACCCCCCAACCCCCCCCTCCCATACACACACTGCTGTAACCCCTCATCCTTCATTTAAACATATTGCTGATGGACTGCTACCGCCACTGTGCGCCACTTACCAAATGATTGTGCATTGTACACCCCAAGGCTGATGGCCTCTTCCGTCTTGCACCCATTCTGTACTACAGTGGTCCGGCTTGGACCAGTTCTGACAGATGGCTGTGCAGCGTAGCTCCATCACACTCTGCCCACTGCTGCCTACGTTGCATCACACAGGTGCAGGAGCGCTGTCCACACCCCAGCAAGCACCTTCACCTCTGTGATAACGGGTGATGTCTCACAGCCGGCCTGCCGCAGGCTCTCACCAATTAAAAGAGGGTGATGCGCTGCGTGTCCAGCGCAGCAGTGGCCATTTAGAAGGGTGAGCTGCAACGGCGGCCCCCCGACTGGCGGCGCAAGTGAGTTCTAAAAAAAAGAAGGTCTCAATTTTTCCGCCGCCATCGGCTGTGTAGTCTGTGTTCCCTAACATGGCCGGGCCTGTTGTAATAATATCAACCTGGCAATGAGTAGCATATTGGCACAGTTAAGACGATTTGGAGAATTGTGGGGGAATCCTTAGTCCATGTGGGTTTGTTGCTCGGCAGGCCTTAAAAGTGTAGTCAAAGGAACTGAACTTTTTAGACACTTATCTCCTATCCACAGGACCTCCTGCAATCTCCTGTATGAGGCCCCAGCTACTTATATGTTTTTGGCGAACTCCGGCCTATGGATGCATAAGTAGCTGGGTCCAGGTACCAAAGACTAATGTACAAGACAATGTCTCCTATATGGCCAGGTCTGTTTTTGCCATTAGATATCAGTGGGCTTGAGCCTAGGGCAGCAGTGTGGAGGGGCGTAGTGCTGCAGTAAGTAAAAAAAATGATAAAAACTCATATTATAGCTGCTGTTGCCATGCTGGGACCTGAAGAAAAAACAGTACTTTTCTCCCATCTGGTTGAATCCACATGCTTCAGAACTGCTGAAAATTTGACCTGCACATTTGTAACCCCAGCCGCTAATTGTGATGTGGACTTGTGATTGATTTCACCATATTCTGTGTATAGAGATGAGATCCACAGTGTATCTGCAACAAAATCAGCATGGAACTCATGCAATGCAGTTCCCAGAAGATTCCGCAGAAAGGCTGTAATCGGAATTTCCAAGGCATATCTTTTTGCTGCGGAAATTCCGCCATGTACACGATGCAGAAGAATCTTTTTACATTTTCTAAGATTGAAAGCTACAGTCTAGACATTATATCTAAATGGTGATTTGCTGCTTAGAAAACTTTCAGTGCACACAGTGGCTACCTTAACCTGACCAGTAGGTGACGGTTCTGCTTTAATTTGATGAATTGATGAGAAAGAAAATCATCACAAACAGGCCTCCATGAGATTTATTAGAACACAGGGACTTTGAATAGCTTTGAACGTAAATGCATGTTGTGTTTGGTTAGGGTCCAGATATGCTGGCTGTCCTGGCAAAGATTATGCAAACGTAGTTAAATCATCCATAACTCATGTATTCTTAGCAAAAGTAAACAAAAAAGAAACAGAATAATTAAAGTGAAACCGTCATTGATGGATGGCAGGAATTATAGGATATATATATATTTTTTTTTTTTAGATTTTGTTGCTTCATATTCTTTATACATGGTTAGTTAATACAGCTGCACAGAATAGTTTTTTAAAGGGGTTCTACAATATTAGCAAACAATTAAACAAATGACCTTTAAAGTATCACGTACAAAAACTTATCCTATGGATAGGGGATAAATTTAAGATTGCGGGGGGTCCAAACGCTTAGTTCCCTCCCCCCCCGCAATCTCCTGTACGAGGTCCTGGCTCTCCCCAGGAACAAAAAGTGTTGACCCTTGCACTAAGAGGCAGCCGACATGCCTTCTCAATATATAAATCAATGGGAGAGCCGAAGATAACTAAATGTCTCTCCCATAGAGATATATGGAGGGGGCTTGTCAGCCACCGCTTCGTGCATGGGTTGACAAGCTCCATTCCGATAGAAAGCTGAGGCTCCATAAAGAATATTGCAGGGGGTCCCAGCAGTCGGACCTCCAGCGATCTTGAACGTATCCCCTTTTTGCAGTTTTTGTACGAGATATATCTTCTTCAAAAACGTTTTGTGGCACTGTAGACAGATTGCACTCAATCTTATATTAGTAACTATCAGTGGTTGGAGTCACAACATAATTCCACTATTTTGGACATGCACACCAAACAAAATGTATCATTTGTGTGTTTGGCCTTTTTTTCATTGTTGCGGCACATGCAATTATTGTGCAAGCTTCTTCAAGCATGTTGCTCAAAACCTTTACCCCTTTACCATTGAATAGAGGTGTTTAGCAGGTTCCTGGTTAGAGATGAGCAAACAGAACCAGAAGAACATGAGTGTGTCAGTTTGGCAGAATCTTCTGAGATAACATCAGCCATGTGTCAGAAAGAAGGAAGGTTTACATGGCCTAATGGAATCCCTTAATGCCTTTGAAACTGCTCTCCCAGCCAATCAGGATTCAGTATGGCATGATGTCAAAGCCACTATAAAAGCCTATGCACATAATTTCAGCAGCTATTTTAGAGATATTAGGTGTTAGGTGAAGATCTCTGTAAGGGATACTAAGCAGTGAACAACACAGATTGGAGCAGGACCACACATATATATTAATTGTAGTAAAGCAGCAGATAGTGTTTTGAATCTGTTCTGTGCAAAATTAGCTTCAAGTGTAAGTGTGACAGTTTTTTTCTATACCAAGTGGGAACAAGCCATGCAAAGAGGGATCTGTTTTACTTTTGTGCACTTTCTAGGATGCCAATCCTGTTGCTATGTCCCAAAATGGGAATCATTTTTACAGCTTGGAAAGAGCCATTGATTCTTTACTTTCAGAGTCAAAACCTGTTAACATTGTCAAAAAAGGGATTTTTTGGGGGACTTGGACCACATGGAAAAAGTCATTGCTTTTTTTAAATCCTCTGTGTTCATATAAAACCTGGCAATATCTGCCTTCAAAAAAGCATAATTTTTAAAGATTAATTTTATAAAGTATAAAAAATACACTAGTGGGGTGTTTTTAATAAACCTGTTAATTACCACCGTGTATCATCCATTTACCCAAAGGCATACATGTTGCCATTGAAGAACTAAACTTTTGAACATTTACTCATCTCTAGTCCTGGTAGTTGTTTACACTTAATCTGTGAATATTTATTTAAGAACCTTTATCTGAGAATGATTGGCATAGAAAAACAAAAAGTATCTTTCCTAAACTGGTATTAAACTTATGTTAAATGATATAAAAACATTTTCTAGTTCTTTTATAACATTGAGTTAATGCATATATTTTCCAACCTCCCCAAATATGAAAACATTTGGCACAGTTGTAAGTCCATGTTTTGTCTATGGGGAGACGTAAGTCACAGCTAGACGGCTCTAGCACCACTTTATCCTCCAATAAAAAAGAGTTGGGCAGTGAAAATCCAACATATCCAGCCCATCTCTTCATTTTTTGTCAGTGGAGAGTTGGGAGACCATCATACGCTTTAGATAGTTGTCTGAGCCAGTTAGTGGCCTCTAAACTTTCCGTCAACAGTCAATATAAGCACTGACCCTCCTCATTCCCATCTGGACTTTTTAACTCCCCTCTCGAGCTGTTCTCAGCTCCCGACAATTGGCCTACGTGCGAAGAGCTCACTTGATATGTTATGAATTTCTGTTGTTTGTTTTAACTACACTTGGAATATCTGCTTGCCTACTCATTAAATGCGGTAGGTAGCTGTGTCTACTTTAATGTTATTGTTTGTTCTTAAAACAATAAAAACATATTTGATAAAAAAAACTGTCAATATAAGCACTGAAAATTGTGATTTGTTCATAACTTATTATGCATAAAAACAAAATAGTTAATGCCCTTTATGAGTAATGTTTAGATAAAAGCAAATCATTTTTTCATGACTCAGTCAGTCCAATTTCAGATTCATTTTGTCCCTGCTCCTGTACACTGAGTAGCTCCAATGTAAATGGCAATGCTTTATGCAAGGCAGCTTCCACTTACTATATTTGCTATGTCTGGACTCTGCACCTTGCCAAGCTGCTCAGAACAGGAGCAGAGACTCCTGTCTTTGATAGGAGTTCTTGCTCCTGTACATACTGATCTTTACCTGGGGAATGGCAGGGTAATCAGGACAGTTCCCAATCTGAGTAAGGATCTGAATATAGTTCTAATAGTTAGATTCTATAAGTTTAACCCAAAAGATGAGATTCGCTCATGTCTAGTACTGCTGCTTCTACAGGCAATGTGTAGATATATGACCTAGAAAAATAAATGTTATGACCTGACTTGTTGCGAAGTTGTCATCCAATGTCATTGGTGTCATTGAGCTCTTCAATGTAGAATGCAAAGCTACTGTTTCTTCTCTGTATCCATTTTTATTTATGTAATTTCTCACAAAGGTCAGGTGGCCATTCGTTGAGGAGCACATTTAAATAGAAAATATTCTTGGTAAGAATTTTTACATAAAACGTCTTATCTTTCCATTTGGTGTGAAATTGTTTTTTAAATCAATGTAAATCCGAAAGCATCACATTTGTACTGAAACATTATCAAAAGGTAATTGTTCTAGCTTTTGTTTATAATATCACACATTTTTAGTTGTCTTTTGTTATACTAAATGACTGACATTATCTGAGGCACTCATGTAACTTCGCTTAATTTCATTTATGTATTTCATGCTACAAATAAGCAGTTTATGTATTGAAAAACCATTTTCATGGCTGTAAAAATGAGACAATGGAAAAATCCTCTTCTTCTCAGCACACGCCGAGCCACAAAATTATGTTGACTCCAGGCTACAGCATTTTTGATGTCTTAATACGGGAACCATAAAGCTGACACTAAGCTGACATCCGTCAGCTGAACCAGAAAATCGCTATGTCCTCTAGTTGATTTTTTTCTGGTTTTAAGTCACAAACAGATTCTTAGGTCAAAAGAAGAAAAATTATTTTCCACAAGCTTGTTTTTGTGTTTGTGAGGTAAACAGAGTTTGTGATCAAGCCTTACTTAATAGCAGTTTACATGACCCCTCTTTGAGTAAGAAATAAAAGCTTCTTTTTCTTTTCAAGTTCATATTATTAAGTGAAACAAATTATTGATTTAAAATGGGGTATGAAAGATACCCCTTGACCCCACATATAATTCATACTTGGTAACAAGAAGATTGCTATTTTTTTATATTAATAAATTACACAGCCAAATGCTTCCAACTGAGATTATCTTATTCCACCTTCTCATTTTAAAAGAAATCTGTCATCAGTTCCACCTGCACTAACCTGCATAGGTAGCAGATAGTAAAGACGTCTTAAAGGGGTTGTGCGCTGCCCTGACTTTCAGAGCTTCGCTCACAGCGTCCGGAATTCATTACTCCGAACGCTGTGTGCGGGCTTCCATGCTCGCACCTCGCAACGTCTCGCCCGCCCCCTCAACAAAAGACTATGGTGGCGGTGGCGGCGAACACGGAAGCCCGCACACAGTGTTCGAAGTAATGAACTTCCGGACGCTGTGAGCAGAGCTCTGAAAATTAGGGCAGCGCACAACCCCTTTAATTCAGGTCCTAAGTAAACTATTCCTTAGGTGTACTCAATAAATTAAGTGCATGCTTTTAAATTTTTGGCAATGTGGCCCATTCATTGTCCTTAAACAAAGGAGCAAGACAAAAAAAATGTTAGCTGATCCCTAATGGTTACATGCAGACAATGAAAATATAATATTTGACATAATTCATTTAGGTGAAAAAATGTCACATCTTTATTGGCATAGTCACATATCCAACACATAGTAATGTTTCAACCCATACCTTGACAAAAACTCTTGGGTAGTTGAAAAAAAATGTATGTGTTAAAGTGTATGAGTAAGGATTTCACAATTTTTATCCTCTTATCAAATTTGTTCTAGGCATTGGATTCAAGAATTGTCTAAAAAATCTAAATGTGTGAATATACTCAAGATTTGAATGAGATGAATGTCCATGAATTAGTAAAGAACAAGTGCATCTGGCTGAGCATGTAAAGTACATGCAATAGAAAACTAGACTGCGGACATCACTGGAAACAATAGTTAATTCCAAGACAGCATGAAAATTCACTCATGAAAAAATTTAGCATGCAACCTTTCTCAAGGACTTGGATACCAAGATTTTTCATGTGTGAATAAAGAGTTTGTTTATTTTCACCTGGTTGTGCTTCCTTGGAATTTTTTTCAGCAATGTCTGCAGTCTAGTTACCTATCTTATGCACATGGACATCTAGAAGCACCTGTTCAGTACCATGTATCGGCAGCAGTAATAATTTCTAATGTTACATACCGTATTATTCGCCGTATAAGACGCACTTTTTCTTCCCCAAAACGGGGGGGGGGGGGGGGAGTTGGTGCGTCTTGTACGGCAAATACCTGTCCTATTGCAGCGGTCCCTGCGGCCATCAACGGCCAGGACCCGCGGCTAATACAGGACATCACTGATCGCGGTGATGCCCTGTATTAACCCTTCAGACTCGGCGATCAAAGCTGACCGCCGCGTCTGAAGCGAAAATAACACTAACCCGGCTGTTCAGTCGGGCTGTTTGGGACCGCCATGGTGAAATCGCGACGTCCCGAACAGCTTACAGGACACCGGGAGGGACCTTACCTGCCTCCTTGGTTTCTGCTCCGTGCCGGGATCCCCTGCATGGCCAGCACTCTCCTTCGTCGTCATCACGTCATCGCGCGCACCGTCCTATCATCCAATAGGAGCGGCATGCGTAGCGACGTGATGGCGGCGACGGAGACAGATGGCGGGCAGCAGAGACGTTCCGGAGCGACGGGGACACCCCGGGGATGCGGTGATAAGGATGGAGGGCGACATCCAGGGCAGCGGTGACGGGTCCGGAGCGGCGTGGACACGTGAGTATTACCTCCTATACCAGTGGTCTTCAACCTGCAGACCTCCAGATGTTGCAAAACTACAACTCCCATCATGCCCGAACAGCCAACAGCTGTCCGGGCATGCTGGGAGTTGTAGTTTTGCAACTTCTGAAGGTCCGCAGGTTGAACATCACTGTCCTATACTTTACATTGTATTTGGTTCAGAATCTTTATTTTCTAGATTTCTATACCATAAAATTAGGTATGTGTTATATGCCGGAGCGTCTTATATGACGAAAAATGCGATACTTAAAACTCAAACTTGTCCCGCGCTAAAAATATTTTTTTAAAGAGTGGCCATGCAGAAAGTGCAATGTACACAGTGATTGAGTGGAAAGTTGCTGCATTGCTGTCATGTCCCAGGGAGAAGCTGAGAGAACCAAAGGCCAGGAGCTGGTGGGACTGCAGCATTGAGAGTGCAGAATTGAGAGTATAATTCACTTTTTATTTTGGCGGCACCCAGAGTCCTTTTGAAAAATATTTTTGTCTACTGATAACTATATTAAAGGCTAAAGAATAAGTTGGCCAGCACTATTTGATTCCAAACTATTGTATAGACCTGTCTCACAGGTGCAGGCTGCTGGGCTAAATATACAACAACAGGAGAATACAGCAGCACACTGCTAGCACAAGGATATAGATAAAACATGAGTATATAGATAAAACATGAAAAGCTATACAGCTGTAGTGCAATAAATGAAAATATGAAACTATGAAATTATGAGGTACTTAGCTTGCGAATTTGGCGGCCAAATAGCGTGGACCGCCCCACCACGGTAAGATGACCTCATTCTGGGACGGACCCTACACTATAAATATGCCTCTGTGTCATAGTGTAGGGTCCGTCCCAGAATGAGGTCACCTTACCGTGATGGGACGGTCCACGCTATTTGGCCGCCAAATTCGCAAGCTAAGTACCTCATAATTTCATAGTTTCATATTTTCATTTATTGCACTACAGCTGTATAGCTTTTCATGTTCTATCTATATACTCATGTTTTATCTATATACTCATGTTTTATCTATATCTTTGTGCTACCAGTGTGCTGCTGTATTCTCCTGTTGTTGTATATTTAGTCCAGCAGCCTGCACCTGTCTTTACAATAGTTTGGAATCAATAGTGCTGGCCAACTTATTCTTTGGTTGTATTACACATACGGGGGAGTGGTTACCTCCATGTTGGCTCTTGCACCCCACCCACCTCTATTAGGTGTATATAAGGTGCCTTGGATGTTTCAGACCTTGCAATGCCTGTTGAACTGTTCACACAGAGGCATATACACAGTGTAGGGTTCGCCCCAGAATGAGGTCACCTTACCGTGGTGGGACGGTCCACACTATTTGGCTGCCAAATTCGCAAGCTAAGTACCTCATAATTTCATAATTTTCATAGTTTCATTTATTGCACTACAGCTGTATAGCTTTTCATGCTCTATCTATATACTCATGTTCTATCTATATACTCATGTTTTATCTATATACTCACGTTTTATCTATATCTTTGTGCTAGCAGTGTGCTGCTGTATTCTCCTGTTGTTGTATATTAAAGGCTAAGGATAATGAAAAAAAAAAAAAAAAAGCGTCACTTAGAAAAGATAAAGGAAAAAACAAAGGGTCACTTAAAAAAGTTTCTCTATTAAATCCTGTGTAAAACTGAAACTGACCGCTGGAAATGTGCTTAAACCATCAGGTAGAAAGTCGGCATGTTGCACTTCATTGTGTAAGCGTGATATAGGTACAGGAGCTTTTCCCTCTCAAATACCTGTTGGTTTCCCAGCAATGCCATGATAAGCCCCTCTTTGATGTATGCCATGGTAATCCAGTAGAGAATGGGATACAATTTAGCATTCAATTAACTCCTATTAGACTTCAGTGATCACAGAAGACACAAGGAATTGTGGGTTGTGTTCTACAATGTGATGAGGTGAGTAGGTATCCCTTTGGGAATGTGGAAAAATCAGAACCAGCCAGCTTTCTTCTGACCCAACGACCTTATAAGTGCTGGCTCTTTTCCCAGTCTCTTGCAGATGGCGAGCAAAAGCATGGAGTGCTGTCCTTCCGACTTCCCTGAGGAGAATGTAATAAAAGTATAAAAGAGTTATGAAACACAACAAAAGAAAAAATAGATTAACATAAACTGTGTACTGCGTTAGTAAACAATTCTTGGAGTGTGGGAAATCTCTCAGTCACTTTACAAGTAAACATTATACAAGGTATCCTGCTGCCTCAAGAAAACTACTTGTAGAAGTCTTGCTACTTCCATAACTTAGCTATCAATAGGGGTATTTTCTGAATGTGGTGCTGTTTGCAATACTTCGGCATAGAAATCTATCTGCACGAGATATGTAAAAGTATTTACCCCTGTGATTATATATTTTATTTTGCTTCCTGTATAAAATGGATTATTTTTATGCAGAAATATCATCTTACTCATGTTTACTGTGTTACAGGTCAATGTTGCATACATCTATAATACAAAATGCATGGAAGTCTATGAATCTATACAATGGTCATGTCCTGGAAAAAAAAAGTACAGGAACTTGCCCAAGATTTCCATTCAAGAGCTGGTCTCGCAGGACTGCTAATGGGAACCTTGCTGTGGGAAAAAGTGCAGGAACTTGGTTCCCACATGTTCCTGCAGGACTTGATCCCTGAATCTATAAAGAATTCTTATGTACATTTGATTTTATAGTGAGGCTAAAAATGCTTTCTTTCTGGTTAAAGAATACAGAATGCTATATTACATACATGGTGAGTACAGTGCCATACACAGATACCACATGACAACAAATTACCCATGGGTCAATAAGATGTAAAAGTAGGGCCCCATGTGCCATTACACAAGCTCCATGCATATGGGAAAACCATTCAAACATGGCAATAATAGCTTTAGGCTGTATTTAGGCTACTATCAAAAGTCTGTTTGGAGGCTCTATTGGAAGTTGATCTGTAAAATTTAAAGGGGTATTCCAGGCCAAAACTTTTTTTTATATATCAACTTGCTCTGGAAAGTTAAACAGATTTGTAAACTACTTCTATTAAAAAATATTAATCCTTCCAATAGTTATTAGCTTCTGAAGTTGAGTTGTTGTTTTCTAACTGCTCAATGATGATGTCACATCCCGGGAGCTGTGCAGTTCCTATGGGGATATTCTCCCATCATGCACAGCTCCTGGGACGTGACATCATCAATGAGCAGTTAGACAGAAAACTTCAGAAGCTAATAACTATTGGAAGGATTAAGATTTTTTAAGTAATTTACAAATCTGTTTAACTTTACGGAGCAAGTTGATATATGAAAAAAAGTTTTTGCCTGGAATACCCCTTTAAAGGGAAAAATAGTGCAGCATGAAATGATAATCTTCCTGTCAGAATGATGTACAGCAACCGACCCTATGATATACCAATGTGGTCCATCAGGTTCACCATCATGGCTTCCAATATGACAACAGTGTGAACAGAATCTAAGTTGAACAAATCCTAAAAGCATATACATAATGCATTTATTTTAGGTCAAGCTTCTTTTTTTTCAGATATACAGTGGTCCCTCAACATACGATGGTAATCCGTTCCAAATAAACCATCGTTTGTTGAAACCATCGTATGTTCAGGGATCCATGCAATGTAAAGTATAGGACAGTGGTCTACAACCTGCGGACCTCCAGATGTTGCAAAACTACAACACCCAGCATGCCCGGACAGCCAACGTCGGTCCGGGCATGCTGAGAGTTGTAGTTTTGCAACACCTGAAGGTCCGCAGGTTGAAGACCACTGGTATTGGAGGTTATACTCACGTGTCCCCGTCGCTCCGGACCGTCCCCGCTTGTCACCGCTGCCCTGGATGTCGCCTTCCATCACTGTCGCCGCGTCCCCGGTGTGTCCCCGATGCTCCAGCAAGGCCTATGCTTCCCCGGCATCCTCGCTCTCATGTCGCCGCCATCATGTCGTTACACATGCCGCTTCTATTGGATGACAGGACGGCGTGCGCAGCGACGTGATGATGACGATGGAGAGCGTCAACGATGCAGGGGATCCTGAAGAGGACGCGCCGAAGCCCCGAGGACAGGTAAGTGATCATCAACGGACCACACGGGGCACCGTAAACGGCTATCCGGTGGCAGCTGAAGCAGTCTGCGCTGCTGGATAGCCGTTTATGCAATGGCCTCGACATACAAAAGCATCGTATGTTGATGCTGCCTTCAACATGCGATGGCCTCTGAAATGTTCTCTGCGATGATCATACGATGGCCTCTGAAATGATCGTATGTCGTGGCCATCGTAGGTCGGTATATCACTGTACTTGAAAGAACTAAAAACAAATAAAAAAAGGAAATAAAAACAAATAATGTAAATTAATCTTCTTCATGTCTTGTCAAATAATAATATAGAGTAGTTCTCCTTCTGGTCTACAATACACAGAGGAGTCCACCCATATAATTTCTTTAGTTTAGTGAATGATTCATATTTCTCATGAAACCCATTTAACAATCAATCAATACAATGCTATGAGGACACTAATAGCATAGTACTGATTGAAAAATTCATCATATTCTTAGGCTGTCTAGTCTAAGTTTAGACCAACTATTAGTTGTCTTAAAACTGAAGCAGAATTCTCAAATTTCTCAAAGCCGTATTCCGTTTTTGTACAGACACCTGTTTTTTTATGTGAAGGTGGGGGGAAAGTGTCTAAGAAAATCAAACTACTCATAATAAGTGTCCCAAAAGTCATAACATTTTTGGTCAAAATTTTACCATTTGCAACAGTAAATCTGACTAATGATAGAGTGTCACCAAATGTTGTCATTGTCAAAAGCTACACATCCATATACAGTCATGGTCGTAAATGTTGCCACCCCTGACATTTTTCTAGAAAATGAAGTATTTCTCACAGAAAACGATACTCTGTGTGTATTGGAACTAAACCAAAAAGGAAGGAAAAAAGTAAATTGGACATAATGTCACACCAAACTCCAAAAAATGGTCTGGACAAAATTATTGGCACCCTTAACTTAATATTTTTTTGCATACCCTTTGGAAAAAATAACTGAAATCAGTCACTTTAAGCCGGAAATCAGCCGGAACATTGGACCACTCTTTCTTTGCAAACTGCTCCAGGTTTCTCTTATTGGAAGGGCACCTTTCCCAACAGCAATTTTAAGATCTCTCCACAGGTTTTCAATGGGATTTAGATCTGGACTCATTGCTGGCCATTTCAGAACTCTCCAGCACTTTGTTGCCATCCATTTCTGGGTGCTTTTTGTTGTATATTTGTGGTGATTGTCCTGCTGGAAGACTCAAGATCTCAGACGCAAACCCAGCTTTCTGACACTGGGCTGTACAGTGCAACCCAAAATCCCTTGGTAATCTTCAGATTTCATGATTCCTTGCACACATTCAAAACATCCAGTGCCAGAGGCAGCAAAACAACCCCAAAACATCATTGAACCTCCATCACATTTCACTGTAGGTACTGTGTTCTTTTCTTTGTAGGCCTCATTCCTTTTTCGTTAAACAGTAAAATGATGTGCTTTACCAAAAGCTCTATCTTGGTCTCATCTGTCCACACAACCTTTTCCCAGAAGGATTTTGGCTTACTCAATTGGCAAAATGTAGTCTTGCTTTTTCATGTCTCTGTGTCTCCTGGGTCTCCTGCCATATCATTTCATTTCATTTAAATGTCAACTGATCGTGCTGACACTGATGCTCCCTGAGCCTGCAGGACAGATTGGATATATTTGGAACTTGTTTGGGGCTACTTATCCAGTATCCAGACTATCCTGCGTTAATACCTTTCATAAATTTTTCTCTTCCGTCCATGCCCAGGGAGTTTAGCTACAGTGCCATGGGTTGCAAACTTCTTGATAATGTTGCGCACTGTGGACAATGGCAAAACTAGATCTCTGGAGATGGACTTGTAACCTTGATATTGTTGATATTCTTCCACAATGTTGGTTCTCAAGTCCTCAGACAGTTTTCTTCTCCTCTTTCTGTTGCCCATACTTATTGTGGCACACAGACACACAATGCAAAGACTGAGTGAACTTCTCTCCTTTTTATCTGCTTTCAGGTGGGATTTGTATGTTGCCCACACCTGTTACTTGCCCCAGGTGAGTTTAAAGGAGCATCACATGCTTGAAACAATCTTATTTTTCCACAATTTTTAAAGGGTGACAATAATTTTGTCCAGACCATTTTTGGAGTTTGGTACTTGCTTTTTTTCCTCCCTTTTTTGGTTTAGTTCCAATACACACAAAGCGAATAAACATGTGTATAGCAAAACATGTGTTACTGCAATCCTTTTCTGTGAGAAATACTTAATTTTCTAGAAAAATTTCAGGGGTCCCAACATTTGCGGCCATGACTGTATTGATATACATATAAGATCATTAATTATCAGTAGCAAAATTACAGCTAAAAACCCTTATGCATTACACTATACATAAAAACTTTTCATGACTTGAAGTAGTAATATATATATATATATATATATATATATATATATATATATAGTTTTGTTATAGTGAAAAATTGCATAGTTACATAGTAAGCATAAAAGTTTATAGACAGTATAAGCTGCAATTCACAACGTGGCTGCTCACATGCAGCAAAACTTTTTTAATGGAAACACCTGTTTCTTTTTGATCTTACTATAAATTCACTTTTAATGTGTTATATAACTTCTCCCTAGATACAGTATCTGATCCAAAACCCTTCAGGCCTGTATGTCACAATACCTAGATCAAATTAGTAAGAATAGGTTTTAATTGCTTACATCTTCATTATGTTTCTGCAGCGGTTTTGAATTTTTTTTTTTACTTTAGGAACTTACAATACCTATGGGAACTATTGTCAGCTACATTGTACACCTGCAGCTGGATATAAATAGTTTATTACACCATAACATAACATGTATACTCCAGTACTAGTATAATGTACCGAAAACTGCAAATACGTGCAACCTCTCACAACTGTGTTGTAGCTTCTGCTAACAGTGGGAGCCATGATGCTGTTCTGGATCTGTTGTAATGGGGCTCCAGTCTTCTGTTATCACTTTCCAACTTTTCTACCTATATGAAAACACATTTTAAAGCAACTTGTGATGTTACATCTCTATACAACTTGTTTGAAAAACCTCAGTAACTTAGAATATTCTTGAATAGAGTAGAGTGAACTGAATCTGAAAAACCCAAGTTTAGGAAAAGTTTGTCTTGGTGCAAAGGCAAATTAAATCTGGTTTGCTTCTGACCAACCTGGTAAAATGGTGTCGGCCCCATGTAAGAATAGGAGAAAGAAGGAGGACTATATGACCTCAGGATTGCCCAGAATACCTTGTAGGAAGGAGGAAGGAACACTGGACCTCTGGTCAGCCAATTGTCTTGAAAGAAAGAGGAAGGATCACCTGAGCTAAAGGATGCCAATAATGTTTTTGTCACGATGCCGGCTGGCAGGTAGTGGATCCTCTGTGCCAGAGAGGGATGGCGAGGACCGCGCTAGTGGACCGGTTCTAAGCCACTACAGGTTTTCACCAGAGCCCGCCGCAAAGCGGGATGGTCTTGCTGCGGCGGTAGTGACCAGGTCGTATCCACTAGCAACGGCTCACCTCTCTGACTGCTGAAGATAGGCGAGGTACAAGGGAGTAGGCAGAAGCAAGGTCGGACGTAGCAGAAGGTCGGGGGCAGGCGGCAAGGATCGTAGTCAGGGGCAACGGCAGGAGGTCAGGAACACGGGCTAGGAACAAACAAGGGAACGCTTTCACTAGGCACAAGTGCAACAAGATCCGGCAAGGGAGTGCAGGGGAAGCGAGGTGATATAGGGAAGTGCACAGGTGGAAACTAATTAAGCTAATTGGAAGATTGGGCCAGGCACCATCATAGGTGCACTGGCCCTTTAAATCGCAGAGACCCGGCGCGCGCGCGCCCCAGGGAGCGGGGCCGCGCGCGCCGGGACAGGACCGACGGAGAGCGAGTCAGGTACGGGGACCGGGGTGCGCATCGCGAGCGGGCGCCACCCGCATCGCGAATCGCATCCCGGCTGGAGGCGGGACCGCAGCGCACCCGGTCAGTGGATCTGACCGGGGCGCTGCAGCAACGAGGATGAGGCGAGCGCTCCGGGGAGGAACGGGGACCCGGAGCGCTCGGCGTAACAGTACCCCCCCCCCTTGGGTCTCCCCCTCTTCTTGGGGCCAAAGAACCTGAGGAAAAAAAAGTCAATTTTTCCGTGATGAGGTCCGATGCACATTAGGAGGGGTTCTGTGCGGAAACGCATGAGACAGTCCAATCTTTCATTGTTAATACAATAGATGTAGAGGGGTCTGGCGAGACTGGTCACAGGGACGTAGAACCTGTTGATAAGAGAGGCCAAAAAATTTTTTCCTGCAGATCCGGAATCCAAGAAGACCATAGTAGAGAAGGAGAAGGTAGAGGCAGATATCCGCACAGGCACAGTAAGGCGTGGAGAAGCAGAGTTGACATCAAGAACTGTGTCACCTTTGTGCGGAGTCAGCGTACGTCTTTCCAGGCGGGGAGGACGGATAGGACAATCCTTCAGGAAGTGTTCGGTACTAGCACAGTACAGGCAGAGATTCTCCATGCGGCGTCGTGTCCTCTCTTGAGGTGTCAAGCGAGACCGGTCAACTTGCATAGCCTCCGCGGCGGGAAGCACAGGAACGGATTGCAGAGGACCAGAGGAGAGAGGAGCCGGGGAGAAAAAACGCCTCGTGCGAACAAAGTCCATATCCAGGCGGAGCTCCAGACGCCATCCGGAAGAACGCATGTCAATGCGAGTGGCTAGATGAATGAGTTCATGCAGGTTAGCAGGAGTTTCTCGTGCGGCAAGAACATCTTTAATGTTGCTGGATAGGCCTTTTTTAAAGGTCGCGCAGAGAATCTCACTATTCCAGGACAACTCGGAAGCAAGAGCACGGAACTGAATGGCGTACTCGCCAACGGAAGAAACACCCTGGACCAGGTTCAGCAGGGCAGTCTTGGCAGAAGAGGCTCGGGCAGGCTCCTCGAAGACACCACGGACCTCAGCGAAGTAGGACTGGACTGTGGCAGGATCATTGCGGACCCCATCAAATTTGTCCGGCAGGGACAAGCAGGGGTTAGGAGCGGCCGGTTGCTGCGGAGGAGTTGCAGGAGCCGGCGGAGGAGATGGTTGTTGCAGCTGTAGCTGTGACTGAATTTGCTGTATCTGTGACTGAAGATGCAGTGTCACGGAGGTCAAGTATGCCAGCTGTTGATTTCGTTGGGCGATCTTTAGGGCTTGCTGGGCGACCAGTGTAGGGAGGTCGGTGACAACTGGCAGAGGAACTTCAGCGGGATCCATGGCCGGATCTACTGTCACGATGCCGGCTGGCAGGTAGTGGATCCTCTGTGCCAGAGAGGGATGGCGAGGACCGCGCTAGTGGACCGGTTCTAAGCCACTACAGGTTTTCACCAGAGCCCGCCGCAAAGCGGGATGGTCTTGCTGCGGCGGTAGTGACCAGGTCGTATCCACTAGCAACGGCTCACCTCTCTGACTGCTGAAGATAGGCGAGGTACAAGGGAGTAGGCAGAAGCAAGGTCGGACGTAGCAGAAGGTCGGGGGCAGGCGGCAAGGATCGTAGTCAGGGGCAACGGCAGGAGGTCAGGAACACGGGCTAGGAACAAACAAGGGAACGCTTTCACTAGGCACAAGTGCAACAAGATCCGGCAAGGGAGTGCAGGGGAAGCGAGGTGATATAGGGAAGTGCACAGGTGGAAACTAATTAAGCTAATTGGAAGATTGGGCCAGGCACCATCATAGGTGCACTGGCCCTTTAAATCGCAGAGACCCGGCGCGCGCGCGCCCCAGGGAGCGGGGCCGCGCGCGCCGGGACAGGACCGACGGAGAGCGAGTCAGGTACGGGGACCGGGGTGCGCATCGCGAGCGGGCGCCACCCGCATCGCGAATCGCATCCCGGCTGGAGGCGGGACCGCAGCGCACCCGGTCAGTGGATCTGACCGGGGCGCTGCAGCAACGAGGATGAGGCGAGCGCTCCGGGGAGGAACGGGGACCCGGAGCGCTCGGCGTAACAGTTTTAAGGTAACAAACAAAGAAACTGTCGAAAAATGCAATACACTCACCCAGTGTAAATCTTCATGCTTTACTCTTGAACAAAGCTGGATGTCCACCCATGATGAGCGAATCAAATCGAACAAAGTCAAATTCATTCCAGATTTCATGAAAAAACTATTCAGACTGAATACGGACTTTGACTCGATTAAAAATAATGAGTTTCTTCAGTAGCAACAACCCAGCGATCGTCCTGTATAATGTATAGATGCAAGCGGCTTTCTCCTGTGCTCTCATCTCTGCAATAGATAGGATGATCGCATCGGGTGTCAGGAGTGACACCTGCTGTCATCTGTCCTTAACTGCAGTTACTACCGCTCCCAACATGGAGCACACTCTGCTCCATGCTTGGGAGCTGTATTACCTGCATTAATAGACAGATCGCAGTGAAAATTAAAAAAAATATGATTTAGAATGCAAGCATTATGAAATTCACTCCTCATTCATTTTTAATATTGAGCGTTGAATTTTCTGGTCCCTGCCCGCTCCCGAAAATTGAAAGACAAAAAAAAAAAAGCACATTATTAAAATGCATTACTAATAAAAATTTGCTGAGAATTTAGTCGGATCAAATATATATATTTTTTTTAAATTTACAAAATTAGCCGAATTGAATTTTTCAAAAATTCTCTCATCTCTATCTACCGATAATGTGGTAACAAATCAATAGGTAGGTAATCTGTGAAGCATGTAGGTGAGCAGGGGGTGGAGACAGCAGCAGTCTGTTTTAAAGGAGCTTCTTTCGGTTCACAGGAGAAGAAGCTCCTGTGAAACAAACTATTGTCTCCGCCCTCTGCTCACCTGCCTGCCACACTGCTTTCCTACCTGTGGATTTGCTACCCCATTATCGGTGGACATCCAGCTTTGTTCAAGAATAAAGCATGAATTATTTACACTGGGTGAGTGCATTGCGTTTTCTACAGTTTCTCTGATTGTTACCTTATGGTGGACTTAGCAGTAGCAAGGTTTAGGTTGTACCATATATCCATTCTAGCAGCACACCATAACTTGCAGTGCCTAGGCTACCTCTATTTGAATATCAATGCCAATGATGTTTGGCATACAGATCAAAGGCATCAGAACAATCTATGCATGCAGCTGCAGTGATAATTTTAGGGAGAACAGCCGTGAGAAGCAGAGGGACACTGTGTTCGTAACAGCTCAGATAAACAGCCCAGATGGAGTAGGACAACTCCACCACTCCAATATTCCAAAGCAGAAAGCACATGGCAGACAGCCTGCTACATTTGGTCTGCCAAGGCAAAATCTGAATTATTGTTAAAGAGTACCTATCATGATCTAAACTCTTCCTAACCCCCCCCCCCCCATCTGACCCTGACTCTCACTGACACTATGTGTTCATTTTCATTCAAAACACCCTTGTTTCTACCTGATTTATTGTCTTTTTGGCTACTCATTCAACCGTCCTAGTGTGAGAGAGGAAGGGAGCGTGGCCCAACATAGAGGCTGTGAACACAGCAGCTGGCAGCTCTGAATCTCCTCCTCTGTGTTTACAACTGCATGTGCAGAGAGAAGAAAGATCGGAGCTCAGATAGTAAAATGAATGAGGGCATGCTGTAAGGCAGAGTTAGGAATATGCCCTGCTGTGCTGTGAGCACAGTGCTGGCTCCTGCCTGTCTGATTCACAGGCAGGGAGAAGTGCTGAGCTTGTCTGTGTCCTGGCTGCAGTCTGAGATTTAGGACTCCAGCATGAGTCAGAAATCTATAAAAATAAAAAAAAAGCTTGTGGCCAGGACTGGTAGGGAGACCCCTAGTGGTCTTTTTTTTTTAAAGGGGAAAATTAAATAGAAAGAAGCATATTTTTTAATAACATGCTGCTCGAAAGTTATTCTGCATACATTAATCTATAATATATCTATAATATGATATAAAGGTACCTTTAACTGTGCCTGTATTTTTGTTTGTAGATAAAAAGAAAAGCAATGGAAAAAAGGAAGTGCAATTTTTCAAAATTACAACTAAAAATGTTTGGTATTCAACTTGCTACTACTCACCAGTCCACCACGCCTGCTGCTGACTCAATGCTACCATCCATCCATTACCTCTGCCGCCACCCGCCTCTACAGTAAGCACAGATCCACTCACCTGTACTTCCACTGCACTGCTGCTGATGCAGCCCACTTGTGCTAGCATCTCTGCTGCTGTTCCTGCCATGCCCACACAATCAGATAATCCCCAAAAAGGGTTAATTTTTTAGCTTTTTATTTAAAAAATAAATAAATAAATAAATTGTTCTTTGCTAATCCTGTTGCTATGCCCAAAATGTAATCATTTTTCTGGCTTGTAAAAAGAAAATGTTTATTTGCTTGCCAGACACAAAAACTGTTTAACAAAAACTGACACAAAACTTATTTTTGGACTGCTTGGGAAAAAGCATTGCTTCTTTTTATAACTCTGTATACGTATTAACACCAGCAGGCAACTACCACCAAAAAGGAATAATCTTTAAAACTTTTTTTTTGAAAGCATACACAATCTGCTAGTTCAACGTGCACTGCACCTGGCTTTTGCAGAGACATGACCTTGTTGTCAGGGGATCTATCACCATGTAGCATGGCACATGCAATAGACAGGGGATACAGACTAATCAGGAGGGTGGGACACTAGGCCATTTAGAGCTGGCACCCAATGACTCATTACAGTGAGTGTATTAAACCAGTGTCTACTGACCATAGACGCCCACGATTGGTCCTTCTACTGCCTATACTAGCGTTCTCTAGTACTCAGATGTCCCTGGATCAAAATTTTTCATTTTCCCCACTACTAAATACTATTTGAGAACTAAAAATATAACTATTTAACTAGCTATGGCTGATAAAGCTTTCTGATCAGCTGGAAAATGCATTAACATTCGATTTTCAGACAGTTTTTATGCCTTCCAATAGATCCTGACTATAATGGTCCCATTTTCATTCTTCTATATCTGTCCTGAAAATGCTTATATGTCAGAGGATGTGAGTCCTACTTGTCTCTTCCAGAAGGTAAATGATATTGGAGATAAATTTCTACTTGGCTCTATCTGCAAACCATTTTATCATTGGATTTCACTTACTGAATTCACAATGATAGAAAGAAAAAAGGGAGAACAGATCATCAATAGTCACTAGGACGGATCTGCTCTCTTTCCGGCAAGACAGTTTAATGCAGATTTTAGTGCAGACTGGAGCTTCGTCACTTCTAATGTGGTGTATGGCTACACTATCAATGAAAATGTGCTGAGAAATGCTAGATGCCTAGATCTGGCTTATCCACTGCTTCAGACACACAGCTGGTTGCCTGGAAAACAGATGTGAGGTCCAAGCAACATGAGGTCAAGCAGCTTTGGGATCTGTGGTGCCTCCCCCTTACAATATTTCTCATCCAGAAAACATCTTTAGAAAGTAGTCCAAAGTAAGTATTTGTTGGACAAAATCCCAAAAAATGATATCCAAAAAGTGCTGGGGTTTCTGTTTGTTTTTAACTTTACATAATACAGAAGATTTATTTTGAAATGTATCATACATTTAAATTTGTATAAAATATATTGAATTATGCTGCAAGTACAAATAGAAATGTTTATTTTTCAAAAGGCAGAAAAACATTTGTAAGCGTATGCTTTTTGCTTTGTGATTATTCTGACTGGGTGGAATTGTATTGTAAGAGAGGAAGACTAGAAAAGACATTTACTTTGTATTCATTGTGTTTTATATTAAGGGTTAAAATGAATATTCAAACAGTGTTAAATAAAAATGGAATCCAAGTAGGATAATAATTGTCTGCTGGACTTCTTCAAATGAATAAGTGCTGAAGAATGTGAAGTGGATATTCTACAAGGTTTGGATTCTATCTAAAATTGACTTTGACTGAACTGTATTGCTCTTTATTCATGACATTCTGCTCTCTATCATTCTAATACGTTCTTCACATTCTTCTTTTTTTTTTTTTTTTTTTTGGCCACTGCCTTACATTAAGCACTCCTTTAAATCCCTAAATGGGCACTGTCAGATACAAAAACTTTTTATGTGTTGTACATCTTGGGAAAAAATAACCTTTTTAATATACTTAATAGGAAAGTTTATTTTATAGATATCATTGCTTATAAAATCATGGCTCTGTCCAAGCTGAAGCACAGGCATGGACAAAGTCCAGTAAGTGAGGGTGGGCTAGCAATCCTCTGTCTGATAGGACAGGAGAAAGCACAGAGGAGTCCTGTCAGACAGGAGAGAACACAGAGTAGTCCTATCAGACAGGGGAGAGCACAGAGGAGTGCTACCAGACAGGAGAGAACACAGAGGAATGCTATAAGACAGAAGAGAACACAGAGTAGTACTATCAGACAAGATAGAGCACAGATGAGTTCTATCAGACAGGAGAGAGTACAGTGGAATCCAATAAGACAGAGCACTATAGAGTCTTATCAGACAGGATAGAGCACAGAAGGGTACTATCAGGAGAGATCACAGAGGAGTCCTATCAGGAAGGAGAGAGCACAGAGGAGTGCTATCAGACAGGAGAGAGCACAGGAGAGAGCACAGAGAAGTACTATCAGACAGGAGAGAGAACAGAGGAGTAATATCAGACAGGAGAGAGCACAGAGGATTACTATCAGACAGGAAAGCACACAGAGGAGTACTATCAGACAGGAGAGAGTACAGTGGAGTCCTTTCAGACAGAGCACAGAGGAATACTATCAGACAGGAGAGAGCACAGAGGAGTAATATCAGACAGGAGAGAGCACAGAGGAGTACTATAAGACAGGAGAGAGCACAGAAGAGTGCTAGCACAACCTCACTTGCTGGACTTTGTCCATGCCTGTGCTTCAGCTTGGACAAAGCCATTATTTTTTAAGCCATGATTTCTTTAAATAGGAAATACAATTTTCTTATGAATTATATTTGAAAGGGTAATCTTTTGCCAAGATGTACAACAAATAAAATGTTTTTGTATCTGACAGTGCCCATGTAAATCCAACCTAAAAACTATCTCAGGAAGAGATGAGCGAATTTACGAAAAATCTGATTCGGCCGATTCGCCGAATATTACAAAAAAATTTGTTTTGCTCCAAATTAATTTGCAGCAAATTAAAAACGGCTATTTCTGGCCTACAAAGAGTGTCAATAGGGATGTAGAACACTTTGCCTTTCTGTAACTCGCATAGGGTGTGTTGGGTTAGTGAAATAATACTGTTATTCAGTATGACATGCATATCAGAGGCATCACTATTAGAATTACTGATGCAGAGCGGCACAATGACAGAGCCTGGAGGAGACCATATAGTGGCTGAATGACACAGCGTTGAAATGGCGACAGCATGAGGAGCCCACATAGTGGCTGAATGACCCAGCGGGAAGGTGGCAGCAGCAGTGGCGGCAGCATTAGGAGACCATAATGTGCCTGACTGACACAGCCTTGAGTTGGAAGCAGCATGAAGAGACCATATTGTGGCTGAATGACACAGCCTGGAGTTGGTGGCAGCATGAGGAGACCATATAGTGGCTGGATGACACAGCATTGAGGTGGCGGCTGCATGAGGAGATCCTATAGTAGCTGAATGGCAGAGCATGGAGTTGGTGGCAGAATGAGGAGACCATATAGTGCATGAATGTCAGAGGCTGGAGTTGGCGGAAGCATGAGGAGACCAAAAAGTGCCTGAATGACACATCGTGGAGGTGGCGGCAGCATGAGGAGACCATGTAGTGGCTAAATGACCCAGAGTGGAGATGGCGGCAGCATGAGGAGACCTAATAGTGTCTGAATGGCACAGCCTAGAGTTGGCGGCAGCATGAGGAGACCTTAAAGTGGTTGAATGACCCAGCATGGAGTTGGCAGCAGCATGAGGAGACCATATAGTGGCTGAATGACCCAGCCTGGAGGTGGCGGCAGCATGAGGAGACCATATAGTGAATGAATGACCCAGTGTGGAGATGGCAGCAGCCTGAGGAAACCATATAGTGTCTAAATGGCACAGCCTGGAGTTGGCAGCAGCATGAGCAGACAGTATAGTGGCTGAATGACCCAAAGTGGAGGTGGAGGCAGCATGGGGAGACCATATAGTGCTTGAATGACACAGCGTGGATGTAGCGGCAGAATGAGGAGACCACATAACGGCTGAATGACCCAGCGTGGAGGTAGCGGCAGCATGGGGAGACCATATAGTGCTTTAATGACACAGCGTGGACGTGGCGGCAGATTGAGGAGACCACATAGTGGCTGAATGGCCCAGCGTGGAGGTGGCAGCAGCAGTGGTGGCAGCATTAGGAGACAATATAGTGCCTGAATGTCTCGGCCTGGAGTTGGCGGCAGCATGAGTAGACCATGTAGTGGCTGAATGGCACAGCCTAGAGTTGGCGGCAGCATGAGGAGACCTTAAAGTGGTTGAATGACCCAGCATGGAGTTGGCAGCAGCATGAGGAGACCATATAGTGGCTGAATGACCCAGCGTGGAGGTGGCAAAGCATGAGGAGACCTTAAAGTGGTTGAATGACCCAGCATGGAGTTGACAGCAGCATGAGGAGACCATATAGTGGCTGAAGAAAGCAGCGTGGAGATGGTGGCAGCATGAGGAGACCATATAGTGGCTGAATGACCCAGAGTGGAGATGGCAGCAGCATGAGGAGACCAAATAAAGCCTGAATGACACAGCGTGAAGGTGGTGGGAGCATGAGGAGACCATATAGTGGCTAAATGACACAGCTTGTAGATGGCGGCAGCATGAGGAGACCACATAATGTCTGAATGACACAGCCTAGAGTTGGCAGCAGCATGAGGAGACCATGTAGTGGCTGAATGACCCAGCATGGAAGTGGCGGCAGCATGAGGAGACCTTATAGTGGTTGAATGACCCAGCGTGGAGTTGGCAGCAGCATGAGGAGACCATATAGTGGCTGAATGACCCAGCATGGAGTTGGCAGCAGCATGAGGAGACCATATATTGGCTGAATGACCCAGCATTGAGTTTGCGGCAGCATGAGGAGACCTTATAGTGGTTGAATGACCCAGCGTGGAGTTGGCAGCAGTATGAGCAGACCATATAGTGGCTGAATGACCCAGCGTGGAGGTGGCAAAGCATGAGGAAACCACATAGTGGCCGCATGACCCAGCGTGGAGATGGCTGCAGCATTAGGAGACCATATAGAGCATAAATGACACAGCCTGGAGTTGGCAGCAGCATGAGGAGACCATATAGCTGCGGAATGAAACAGCGTGGAAGGGGTGGCAGCTTGAGGAGACTATATAGCATCTGAATGACACAGGCTGGAGTTGGTGGCAGCATGAGGAGACAATATAGTGCCTGATTGGCACAGCCTAGAGTTGGCGGCAGCATGAGGAGACATTAAAGTGGTTGAATGACCCAGCATGCAGTTGGCAGCAGCATGAGGAGACCATATAGTGGCTAAATGACCCAGCGTGGAGATGGCGTAGCATGAGGAGACCACATAGTGGCTGAATGACCCAGATTGGAGATGGCGGCAGCTTGAGGATACCAAATAGTGCCTGAATGACACAGCGTGGACGTGGCGCCAGCATGAGGAGACCATATAGTGGCTAAATGACACAGCCTGTAGTTGGCGGCAGCATGAGGAGACCACATAATGTCTGAATGACACAGCCTAGAGTTGGCGGTAGCATGAGGAGACCTTACAGTGCTTGGATGACCCAGCATGGAGTTGGAAGCAGTATGAGGAGACCATATAGTGGCTGAATGACACAGTGTGGAGGTGGCGGCAGCATGAGGAGACCTTATAGTGGTTAAATGACCCAGCGTGGAGTTGGCAGCAGCATGAGGAGACAATATAGTGGCTGAATGACCCAGCGTGGAGGTGCAAAGCATGAGGAAACCACATAGTGGCTGCATGACCCAGCGTGGAGATGGCTGCAGCATTAGGAGACCATATTGTGCCTGAATGACACAGCCTGGAGTTTGCGGCAGTAAGAGGAGACCATATAGCTGCTGAATGACACAGCGTGGAAGTGGCGGCAGCTTGAGGAGACTATATAGTGGCTGAATGACACAGGCTGGAGTTGGCGGCAGCATGAGGAGACCATACAGTGACTGAATGACCCAGTGTGGAGGTGGTGAAGCATGAAGAGACCATATAGTGTCTGAATGGCACAGCCTGGAGTTGGCGGCAGCATGAGGAGACCATATAGTGGCTGAATGACCCAAAGTGGAGGTGGAGGCAGCATAAGGAGACCATATAGTGGCTGAATGACCCAGTGTGGAAGTGGCGGGAGCACGGCAGCATGTGGATACCATATAGTGCCTGAATGACCCAGCGTGGAGGTGGCAAAGCATGAGGAGACCATATAGTGGCTGAGTGACTCAGCCTGGAGTTGGCTGCAGCATGAGGAGACCATATATTGGCTGAATGACCCAGCATGGAGGTGGTGGCAGCATAAGGAGACCTTATAGTGGTTGAATGACCCAGCATGGATTTGGCAGCAGCATGAGGAGACCATATAGTGGCTGAATGACCCAGCGTGGAAGTGGCGGCAGCATGAGGAGACCTTATAGTGGTTGAATGACCCAGCGTGGAGGTGGCAAAGCATGAGGAGACCATATAGTGGCTGAGTGACTCAGCCTGGAGTTGGCTGCAGCATGAGGAGACCATATATTGGCTGAATGACCCAGCATGGAGGTGGTGGCAGCATAAGGAGACCTTATAGTGGTTGAATGACCCAGCATGGATTTGGCAGCAGCATGAGGAGACCATATAGTGGCTGAATGACCCAGCGTGGAAGTGGCGGCAGCATGAGGAGACCTTATAGTGTCTGAATGACCCAGCGTGGAGGTAGCGAAGTATGAGGAGACCACACAGTGGCTGAATGACCCATTGTAAAGATGGCGGCAGCATTAGGAAACCAGATAGTGCCTGAATGACACAGCCCAGTGTTGGCGGCAGCATAAGGAGACCTTATTGTGGTTAAATGACCCAGCGTGGAGTTGGCAGAAGCATGAGTAGACCATATAGCGGCTGAATGACCCAGCTTGGAAGTGTAGGCAGCATGATGAGACCATATAGTGGCTGAATGACCCAGCGCGGAGGTGGCGAAGCACGAGGAGACCGTATAGTGGCTGAATGACCCAGTGCAGAGATGGCAGCAGCATTAGGAGACCATATAGTGCCTGAATGTCACATCCTGGAGTTGGCGGCAGCATGAGAAGACCATATAGTGGCTAAATGAACCAGCGCAGAGGTGGCGGCAGCATGAGGAGACCATATAGTGCCTGAATGACATAGCATGGAGGTATGGGCAGCATGAGGAGACCATATATTTGCTGAGTGACACAGAGTGCAGGTGGCGGCAGCTTGAGGAGACTATATAGTGGCTGAATGACACAGCCTGGAGTTGACGGCGGTATGAGGAGACCATATAGTGGCTGAATGTCCCAGCATAGAGGTGTTGGCAGCATGAGGACACCATATAGTGGCTGAATGACACAGCATGGAGGTGGCAGCAGCATGAGAAGACCATATAGTGTCTGAATGACACAGTGTGGAGGTGGCGGCAGCATGCAGAGATCCAATATTGGCTGAATGACCCAGCATGAAGGTGGCGGCAGCATAAGGCGACCATATAGTGGCTGAATGACACAGCCTGGAGTTAGCAGCAGAATGTTGAGACCATATAGTGGCTGAATGACATAGCCTGGAGTTGGCAGCAGCATGAGGAGACCAAATAGTGGCTGAATGACACACCCTGGAGTTGGTGGCAGCATATAGTGGCTGAATGAAACAGCCTGGAGTTTGTGGCAGCATGATGAGAACATATAGTCACTAAATTACACAGCCTGAAGGTACCGGAATCATGACTAGACAATATAGTGGCTGAATGACAGCCTGGAGTTGGCGGCAGCATGAGGAGACCATATAGTGGCTAAAAGGGGTAATCCACCATATGGTGATTTTAGTACGTACCTGGCAGACTGTAATGGACATGCATACTGTAGGAAGGGTCTTGTGTTGGGGCTAAATGGCTATGTTGTGAGATTATCATAACACTGTGGCTAGCTTTTTGTGATCTGGTATTTGCTGTTTGATTTTTCTTTTTTTGACTACAAGTCCCATAATTCCATTTTCTCCCTCCCAAACATCAGCCACCCCACCCATTGAAACATAAATGAGCTGCATCCATTCAAAAGACCTTTGGTTTTCAATCAGGGTGCCAACAGCTGTTGCATCAGTTGAAGATTGATCTCCCTCCTACAAAGCGATCGCTCCACCCATTAAAGCAGACAGGCTCCCTGCCATCAGCTAACTAGTGAGTCGGGTCATGGCCGCATTGCAACCTGGGAAAAATATGAGACAACAGTCATTTTGTATGATGTTAAAAATAGATAATGGGGTGAAAATCACAGAAGAATTGTGAGAAAACCGTCACACACAGGTACAGACACTATATTATGAGCTACACTAACTTTACAGCCCCTGTAGCATAGTCAAATAAAAATCCTGGAATACCCCTTTAATGACACAGCCTGGAGTTGGCGGCAGCATGAGGAGAACATATAGTGGCTGAATGACACAGCTTGGAGGTGATGGAAGCATGAGGAGACCATATAGTGGCTGAATGACACAGCATGGAGGTGGCATCAGCACGAGGCCAACATATGGTGGCAGATTTAGACAGCCTGGAGGTGGAAGCAGCAGCATCAGGAGTCCTGAAAGTGACCCGGTGACAGAGTGGTGTGGTGGGTGGTAGACAATATTTTCGGTTTTGATTTTTCGGATACATTCGGTATTCGGGTGTTCGGTTTGATTTTTTTTCGGATACATTCGGTATTCGGGTGTTCGGGTTGATTTTTTTTTCGGATACATTCGGTATTCGGGTACATTTGGTAAATCTTTTTATTCTTTTTTGGACTTTAGCGATCCTAAAAAATTATGGAGATACCTTTTTTATTAAAATTTCGTAGGATACCATAAAAAAATCATAATAAAAAAGATACAGTAGTGATGGAAAAAATTGCATCTAACGAAATGTATCTTTTTTATTATGAAATGTTTATTAATTTTTAAACAGGGATCAATTTAATAAAAATGTATTGTGTGCATGTTTTTCACTTCTTTTTTTTTTTACATTTTTTAGGTAGTACTACTACTCCCAGCATGGAACACACTCTTCCATGATGGGAGTAGTAGTTACCTGTACTAATTGACAGATCGCCGGGTTCCCTTGTATGTGAATATATATACGGCTGTGCAGGGGACCATAGGAGAGCGGCCGCCGCATCCATACATTATACAGGAGCATCACAGCGGGTGTCAGGAGTGATACCCGCAGTGATCTTTCCTTTACTACAAGTACTACTACTCCCAACATGGAGTACACTCTGCTCCATGCTGGGAGCTGTAGTACCTGCATTAATAGACAGATCGCAGCGGGTGTCAGAAGTTACACTCACTGCGATATGTCTATTAATGCAGGTACTACAGCTCCCAGCACGGAGCAGAGTGTGCTCCATGTTGGGAGTATTAGTACCTGCAGTAAGGGACAGATCCCAGTGAAGTCACTCCTCCTGACACCATCTGCGATGTCCTTATGTGAATGTCGAGATCAGCTGTTCTCAGGGCTACAGAGCTGGGAGAACAGCTGACGCTGAGCCGTAGGTATACATCGTATATCTACTGCCCAGCAAGAACTTACAGTGAGCCTGCAATGTGTATACAGTATACACATTGCTGGCTCACTTAACCCCTTGCTGAGCTGTGCGCTATGCGCAAGCCCAGCAAGGGAAGAGTTAACTTACACTGCTGGATAGTGTAGGTTAACCCTTTGGGCGGTATACACTATATACAGCTATCTATAGTTAGCTGTATATAATGTATACAGAAGACGAAGTCCGCTTACTTCCCTCGAGTACCGGGCAGGTCTGTGTAGCTCCGCCCCCTAGTGATGATGTTATTAGGGGCGGAGCTACAGAAGGGAACAAGGCTAGTTAATCTGAAGCTCTGTTCACACTGTCTGATTTGTATAATATGAACAGACCCTTCTGGCAGTGTCTACCCAGACAGGGAGACTCCAGCTGTTGCTAAACTACAACTCCCAGCATGCTGTCCATTGTAGGCCCCACATAGGAAATTCCATCTATTTCCACCTAAAAATCCTGGGAAATGACAGTGTTTGTAGTAGGAAATAGGGAGAGGTTCCTGTGTGGGGCCGCCCTTTTTAGGGTGAATAACACTTGCCAAGAAGGGAATTAATAATGCGAGAGTAGGGCCTTACAGGGGAAGTTTTTACCCAAACCGGTTATAATGGACCAAACGTTGTTCCCTTCCACCTTTTAGAGGTCTTTGCATCACATCAATACTTGGTGGTGTAGGTGGCACATGGTGTTTTTTGCACACCTTTCCTTTTGTTTGATTCAAAAAAAATTGAGGTACATATATTTTATATACGATGTCAGTGTGAGTTGCCACTGGTTGATATTCAAGTTAAACAAGGGAGTTCCCCTGTCCGCTTGAATCATCAAGAAATCGGTGATGGCTTTTCTCTGTTAGCATATAGTGATGTGTGGCAGGGGCAATATTCGAATTTGCGATATTTCGCAAATATATGGATGAATATCCATCCAATTTTCACAAAATTCGCATATTTGCTATGTTCGTTCTCTTTTTTTTTCATGCAAAAATTTGTAATGAAATTTGCATAGTACGCATGCGCAATTATATCTTTCACGGAGGGATCAGTGTCCAGTCTGGACGTGCCGATATTTGCATAAATATTTGCATTAAAAAACACACACATATTCGTCATTACACACACATATATATATATATATATATATATATATATATATATATATATATATCACTATATTCAAAATATTTGCAAAATTAATTACGATGTGCCGATATTAGCGGTAAAAATTAGCATTTCGAATATTCGCGCTCAACACTATTCATATAGTCGGTCCAACATATGGAGGGTGGAATTCCAACATGTGGAAACGTCTCAAATCAGACTTTGTTGGGAGATACCATTCTGACGCTGCAGCTCAAGGAGGGTGTGCTTTGTGGTGTACGAGTGGCTGAAGTGCATGCAAAATTTCCTTCCCATTGTTAGGATGTCTTGCAGATAGGGGAACACTTCAGGAACCGCTTAACAACCAAATTAAACACGGCGCCATGCAGGGCACATGTTTTACGCTTCCTTGTCGCAGCGCAGACAAGATGTTCTTCCCGTTGTCAATCACCATGAATCCCATTTCCAGTTTTCATGGAGAAAGCCATGATTCGATTTCTTGATGCAGACTTTTAGCAGATCCTCCCCTGTGTGACATTTGAAGAACAGTGTGACACCGCCATGCCTTGCACACATGGTATGCTGGAGGGGCACTGAGACATGTCCGTGCCGTGGAGGCTGATAACATGGTAGAGTATGAGGAGGCAGAGTCACACACTGTCACAGGACCAACGGCCTGAGAGCGTGGAGGCGGAAGTGGTGTGACCTATCCAAGTTGCTGTTGTGGCTATGAAGGAACCACATTCACCCAGTAGGCCGTAAAGGACATGTATTGTCCATGATCATAGTTACAGCTCCACACATCGGCACTGCCGTGCACTTTGGTACACACCAACAGGCTCAAGGACTTGCCCACCTTCTGTTCCACAAAATTGTGCAGGGCTAGTACTGCCTTCTTCGCAAAGAAATTATGGCTTGGGACTCTCCACCTCGGCTCGGCACAAGCCATCAGTTCTCTGAAAGGTGCAGAGTCCAACATTTGAAAAGGGAGGGACTGCAACACCAGTAACTTGGATAGGAGCACAGTGGGCCCATACTGTTGTCTCTTGGACACGGATTCGCCGATGGATTGCTGGCGCATGACTGACTCGAAGTAGGAGGAGGAGGAGGAGCAGGAGCATGAGCATCTGGAGCGACAGAAGATGGGTATGAAACACAGCTCCCTTCGGCTGAGGTTGTGGAGCTTTGGCTGGCTGAAACAGGGAGTGGCGTGCCACTGGGTGATGCATCAGCAGGACCACCACATCAGAGCCAAGGTTCTCCCAGGCCGCGATCGGCATCATCATCATCGATTTATGTCTGCACTTCACTGATGTCCTCCTCAGATTCCTCAACAGTGTCTGCTTCAGGAGCCTGAACACTCGCAACACGACCACCCACACCACTCCACTCATAACTACTTGCCTGTCTAGCGTAGGAGGCAGTGGATGTCTCCTCCATTTCTTGGCTGGGCAGTAGCTGCTTACTGTCCTCTAGTAGATTGTCCTCATTAAATAGTGGAGCTGAACCCACAGTATAGGACAGAGGTAATGGGAGGACAGGATAGACAGCATAGGACAGAGGTAATGGGAGGACAGGGACTGCACCCTCAGAAAAATGGATACAACAGGATATACATATAGAACACTGTTCAAACTGAAAACAAGACAGGAATAGCAATCCCTCCGAACACCCCCAGAAGACAAGGAATCCTATCGAGCATTAACAGGGATCTAACATAGGACACTGTTCACACTGGACACACAAACTGGACACTCCACTCCACTATAGGAGTAGCCATTAAGAATAAATCCAAATAGACTACTGGCCAGCAGCACATTCACCATTGTGGACAGAAGCTGGCCCGGTAGAAAAACAGAAATATAAAACACAGAACTTCACGTAAACGGATACAAGAGAAAATACAGTGTGAACACACATAGCAGAAAGGATATACAAATCCTAAAACCGACTAAACAAACATAGCTAGAAATTCACTAAGAGCATGCCACCTAACATGGTTAAAACCAGAAAATACTAAGTGCATGCTAGAACAGATATAGTAGATTAAAAGCTCAAACAAAGAGTGTTTCACCAAGCCACCATTGGCAGCATAGCCAGCATGTTAGCAGCTAGACATCAGGAAGTCCATCAGTAAATTAAGTTAATCACCAGCACTGAAGCTAGTCAGTGCTGAACTTAAGTAGACACACCCTAAAGGCTATTGGAAAACAGAGGCTTAGGCTAAAAAAGCCAGAGACATTAACTATTCCCTGACCAGGGAACATAAAACTGTTCACACACAGCAAATCCAATACATAGCTGTGTGTGAACACAGACCAGGACAGACATGACAATTTGTGCACAAAACCAGCAGGTATGTACTTTTGCCTGGCCTTTCACAGTATCTAGGCCCATAAAACTTTAACAGGAACAAAATGATACATCACTTAGATGTATGCACAGGTTACACTTACTTTTAGTCCTCACATGTGGATCCGCCATTTTAGATGCCCTGGAGCCTTGACCACACTAAATGGAGTTTAATGAAGCAATTTACATGATCGAATCACAGCGATATTAAAATTAATTGCAAATCAAATTTTTCCTGAGATTAGTAACAAATTCGGATTCGTCAGATTCGATAAGCGCATCCCTAATCTTTAAGGCTTTATTTATACAGATTTATCAAACTTGCGTAGAGGAAAAGTTGACCAGCCAACCAATCAGATTGTTTCTTTTGTTTTAAAAAGGGCCTCTGAAAAATAACAGAAGCAATCTGATTGGTTGCTATGGACAACTGGTCAAATTTTCCTCTACACAGGTTTTGATAAATCTCTCCCATATATTTTCAGGCTGTTAAAAGAAAAAAAAGTCGTAGAATTGCTGAAAATTTGCTCCACTTTTTGTAAAATTATTGTGCTCTATGTAAGTCTATGAAAAAGTGTTTGATTATGCACATAATTAATTAAAAAGGGAATATTTTTGGCACCCATAAAAATAAATGGCATGTCACTGTACTGTGACATCACTGTGTATGTTAACTCTGTATTGTGAAGTCACTGTGTATATTAACCCTGTACTCTGATATTACTTTGTAAATTATCCCTGTATTGTCATGTCAGAGAGTATATTAACCCTGTATTATGATGTCACTGTGCATATTAACCCTGTACTGTGACTCACAGTACAGGGTTAATATGCACAATGACATTACAGTTGATGGTTAATATATACAGTGATGTCACAGTACAGGATTAATACACAGTGATGTCACAGTACAAGGATAATATACACAGTGATGTCACAGTACAAGCACAATATACATAATGATGTCACAGTAAAAGGATAATATACATTGTGATGTCACAGTACAGGGTTAATATGAACAATAAGATCACAGTACAACATGCTTTAGTACTGTGATGTCATTGTGCACATGGGGTAAAGTAGGGCATAGCATTGGCCAGCTGGCCAAGACATGGTCAGTATTTAAATTTTTTATTTTAGAACCTTATAACCACCCTTCTAATGCTGCAGCAGACCAGTGAAGGCGCTGGAGGCAGCTACCACTGATAATCAGGTCACGTCACCAAGAGTAGTGATGATGAGGTGACTCCTTCTGCTTCTTTGTCCCCTGTGTCTCTCTCCAGTAAGCAGCTGTGGGCGAGGCAGAGACGTACTAGATGTGCCTGTGTGTGGCATGCTATCAGCTCGTGAAGCCACTTATCTTAATGTGACAAAGGGGCTGATGTACTCGCTTGCAGGGGTGGGGACCAGCATGAAGCCTTAGACAACGGACCAGGTGGCTTAATAGAAGATGTAGAAGAAGAAACTAAGACGACACTGCACTATTCAGCCATTAACAGTTGACCAGGTATGGAGTGTTAGTAGCTTGCACCAGTCTTCTATCCTGTATAGAGTCGGTGGTGGTGCTAGGATGTAACAAGATATATGTCAATGTACGGGATATGAAGAAAAACTGAAAATCATCCGCACTCACTATTAAGTATACGACAATGCTCCTAAGACCGGGGCTGACGGAGGATACAGGCTGCAGAGATGGATGTCACTCAGAGGCTAACTACCGGTGTTTTCGCGCAGGTCTGCGCTTCATCCGGCCACCTCTGGCACTTTATATACATAACATATTCTTTATTGTCTACTGTATGTAAATATAAAGTTTCTCTTTAACAGCTGCCATTCCCTGAGGAAGGTGTATAGGTAAAAACCTTCTGTGGCCATAGATATATCTTACACCATGGCACTAACTGCGTAGTGGTGGAAGTGGTGATCAGTAGTGTTGAGCGGCATAGGCTGTATTCAAATTTGCGATATTTTGTGAATATATGGATGAATATTCATCATATATTCGCTAAATTCGCATATTCATAATATTTGCGTAAAATTTTTGCATATGCAAAAATTAGCCTTAAGCGAAAATTCGTACACCAGTCTCTCACACAGTAGTATTAGAGCCTTCTTTACACCACACAAGCTGGAAGCAGAGAGGGATAATCACTGTGATGTGTACTGTGAAAAAATAAAAATAAAAAAAATAAAGAAAAAGAAATATTCGTAATTACGAATATATAGTGCTATATTTGCGAATATTCACGAATATGTGATACTCACGAATAAAATTCACATTGCGAATATTCGCGAGCAACACTAGTAATCAGTTGGAGGCAAATGACATGTCATAGTAACCTGGCTTCATGACTACATATAGAGAATAATCCTTTGCCACACTATTTTATATAATGACATTTACTTTTATCTAACAAAAAGTATCTTGTTTAGAATCAGAACAGCACTGGGCTCATTTATCTCTGCTAGCATGAAATATTGCAAATAATATTTTCTGTATCCTTACTACAGGGAGATGTGACAGGTGCTGTGCGGGCATTATAATCACCACCTATGAAGAATAGTTAAGACACTGGAGTTATGGGAATCCTGCCTGCTCAACTCCAAGGAGTGTTATGTAGCACTGGCAGGTATCCAGGCACAAAAAAAAAAGCATTGCCTGCATTCAGCTGAATCTGACAGCTCCATAAGGAGACTTATTGTTTCTCCAGCACTATGTGAGCGAGTGATCATTGCAGGTGAAGTGGATCGGTGAACACCATAACAGTGTGTTACACAGTGTTTGCTCAACACTGCTGTAGAGAATGCCTGCCAAAATCAGAGCCGGATAGGGAATACTTATCTAACAACATGTAACTTACACAACATGACAATATTTCCATTCATATTTGCAAAAGTCAAAAGTCTACAGCTCACAAATAATAAGTAACCATGAAAGGGGTTGGGGGGGGGGGGGGGGGGGGGAGTAAAACACCCAGCAGGCTCATTTTGCCAGCAGCAACATTGAAGCCAATGGGGAAACAGTGACATATTTTATAGTCTACAGTGACTGCTACTTTGAGTACATGTCTCTTATTTTGATAATTGTTTTATTTATAAGCCATGTGAATGTGACATTGCCTATGTATATATATATATATATATATATATATATATATATATATATATATAGAAGTTGTAGGAAAACAGCACATCCAGAAAAATATATTAAATGTTTTATGGTGCTCGCAGGTCCAGACCCGGGTCAGGGATCCATTTCAAATAAAAAAAGAATATCCACAGCACACATCCAATGGGTGAAAAATCAAAGGTGGTTTATTCCATCAAACAGAGTGTCCAGAACAACGTTTCAACCAGCTCTCCTGGTCTTTTTCAAGCTCAGAATATCTAGTGTCTCACACATCTTATATAGGGGCATTCATCAAATGCCGTCAATAACAATAATCATACAATTAGTGCAAAATTATACATAATTACTCATATAAAAAACTAACAACGTGCATACATTGTGTACATAGATATTAAATATAGAAAAAACGTGCAAAAATTACATAGATGTTATTCATGATCACAACTAATAGTGCTGCATTTCTTAATTGGACATTATTATATCAATCATAACGTCCAGGTGATAGTTAAAAACAATTAAAAACAAAATATACAGTGTCTATGGGAGCGCTCACTCACCGGTACATGATTAGGTGTTCTTGGCTTGTAAACATAAAGAATGCGCATGTCTGTTGCGCTATCTAACAAATTCGTCTCATCGGCGTCACGTTACATCCGGCCGGGGCCACCAATACCGGAAGTGCATCATCCATCGTCATGGCAACAAACCAACTGCATACTGCGCCTGCGTGCAGTGTAGTATACTATTCCGGCGCACGTGCATATCGCCTGCATATGCGCGGCAGCCATTTAACTTAAGGGAAAAGCAAAAGGTTCCATATATGAATACCGTGCGTTCATGAGCACACGGCGGGCTTGTTAGAAACTGGCAAATCTGCCCTTACTCCGCTATTAGCCATAATCAGGGTATTAAAGCAGTATGAGAAGGTAAGGTAAGTATATTGGCTTGGTACGCGGCACAATGAAGTGTCGGATGCCCAGACATGCTGACATGAGATATTAAATCACACTATTTTTTGGAGTGCTGCGCCTGTTTTTGGTTTCTATATATATATATATATATATGTGTGTGTATGTGTTGGGCTTAATTAGCCGTATTTGTGGGTGGGGCAACTCATTCACACCACACTCACAGGTAGCAGTCGACGTCATCCTCAATTATGTCAAATGTGTCACTGGTGTGTTCAGCTTTAACACCTGTTGTTGGAGGGGCTACTGTCCCTACTTAAAGCACTAAGGTCGTCTCCTACGCTGACGTCATCAGGGCTTGCGTTCCTGTTGGCGAGAGCTCGGGTTCAGATTCAGCTACTCGGCAGCATTCAGGAGCAGGTGTAACAGATAGAATTCAGGAGCCAGCATAGTCCACGAGAAGAATGGAGCTTGTGAACATCAGCGGGCAGCATACAGCACGGCTCCGGCAGGTTATATCTTCTAGCGGCAGGGGGTGATGGCAGGGACGCCACATTAACTAGGGGCTTTGGCTTTCATGGTTTCGGGCAGTATGTAGGCTCTAGGTTATAAGAAGGCTGGGTTGATCGCTGGTATAGCTGTATTTCTTTGGCTTCAGCTGTCTGGCCATGCTAGGAGTTGTAGTTTTGCAACAGCTGGAGGCTTATGCTCTTAATCAGCTAATAGAGAGCTCCTACAGGCGGGGGGTCATCTGCTGGCTGAGGTTCGGTTTTACTTGTGGAATCATGAGAGGGCATAACTCTCTGTGTCGGTGCAGTTTCGGCAGTTTCAATTTTTCAGGGACCAATTCAGTTTTGAAGTGGATTTGAAGGGTCTTCATACTAGAAATACCCCACTATAACCCTCAAAGTATTCAAAATGACATTCAGAAAGTTTGTTAACCCTTTAGGTGTTTCACAGGAATAGCTGAAAAGTGAACGAGAAAATTCAAAATCTTCATTTTTTTAACACTCGCATAATCTTGTAAACCCAGTTTTTGAATTTTTACAAGGGGTAATAGGAGAAAAAGCCCCCCCCAAAATTTGTAACCCAATTTCTCTCGAGTAAGGAAATCCCTCATATGTGTATGTGAAGTGCTCAGCGAGCGTAGAGGGCTCAGAAGGAAAGGAGGGACAATGGGATTTTGGAGAGTGAGTTTTTCTGAAATGGTTTTTGAGGGGCATGTTACATTTAGGAAGCCCCTATGGTGCCAGAACAGCAAAAAAAAATAAATAAATAAAACACATGGCATACTATTTTGGAAACTACATCCCTCAAGGCACGTAACAAGGGGTCCAGTGAGGCTTAACACCCCCCAGGTGTTTGACGACTTTTCGTAAATGTGTAAATGAAAACATTTTTTTTTTCACTAAAGTGCAGTTTTTTCCCCAAATCTACCATTTTTACAAAGGGTAATGGGAGAAAATGCCCCCCAAAATTTGTAACCCCATCTCTTCTGAGTATGGAAATACCCCATATTAGGATGTAAAATGCTCTGCGGGCGAACTACAATGCTCAGAAGAGAAGGTCACATTTGGCTTTTGGAAAGCAAATTTTGCTGAACTGGTTTTTGGGGGGCATTTCACATTTAGGAAGCTCCTATGGTGCCAGAACAGCAAAGAAAAAAAAAACACATGGCCTACTATTTTGGAAACTACTCCCCTAAAGGAATGTAACAAGGGGTACACTGAGCCTTAACACCCCACAGGTGTTTGATGACTTTTTGTTAAAGTCGGATGTGTAAATGAGATTTTGTTTGGAATGGAAGTCAGGGGCCATGTGCGTTTACAAAGCCCCCCGTGGTGCCAGAACAGTGGACCCCCCCCCCCCCCTGCATTTACCCCATTTTGGAAACTACACCCCTCACACAATTTAATAAGGAGTGCAGTGAGCATTTACACCCCACTGGCATTTGACAGATCTTTGGAACAGTGGGCTGTGCAAATAAAAAATTAAATTTTTCATTTTCACGGACCACTGTTCCAAAAATCTGTCAGATACCTGTGGGGCGTAAATATTCACTGTACCACTAATTACATTCCATGAGGGGTACAATACAGAAATGTAGGTGCACTACTGTGGTAGATGTGTACAATGACATTGGCTAATCCCTCAACACTGATGTTAAAATTGAGACATTCGCCAGTGTATCCTTATATTAAGGACACACCAGAGCCCGCACACCAACGCCAAGGTTTCTCAGATGGCACGGGACCTAACGCTAACCTACCTGTGTGTAATAAGCAAAAACCAGGGGCCAGTGGGCAATTACAGCAGCACTAGGTCGACATGTAGCCTGCTCCCAGTTCCCTCCAGCGTGACTAAGCACACATACAATGGAAGGGGGGAGAGAGGCTACAAGCCCCACCCAAGTTGGCTGATATAGGTGCATGGCCTCACAGGTGCAACCATTCCATGAGGGGTGTTGTCTCCAAAATATGGTCACATGTGGGGGCGGTCCATTTTTCTGGCACTATGAGGGATTTGTAAACACACGTAGCCTTCAATTCCGGACAAATTTTCCCTCTAAAAGCCCAATGGCACTCCTCTTCTGAGCATTGTAGTGCGCCCGCAGAGCACTTTACATCCACATACGGGGTATGTTCTTACTCAGAAGAAATTGGGTTACAAATTTTGCAGGGCTCTTTTCCTATTTTCCCTTGTGAAAATTTAAAATTTAGGGTAACACCAGCATTTTAGTGAAGAAATTTTTTTTCTTCATTTTCCCTTCACACTTTAATGAAAATGTGTCAAACACCTGTGGGGTGTTGAGGCTCACCATACCCCTTGTTACGTTCCGTGAGGGATGTCGTTTCCAAAGTGGGGTCACACTTTTCTTTTTTTGCGTTTATGTCAGAACCACTGTAAAATCAGCCACCCGTGTGCAAGTCCAATTTAGGCCTCAACTGTACATAGTGTGCTCTCACTTCTGAGCCTTGTTGAATATTTTACGCCCAGATATGGTTTATTTCCGTACTCAGGAGAAATTGCGTTACACATTTTGGAGATCTTTTTTCTTCCTTTTACCTCTTGTGAAAATAATAAGTATATGGCCACACCAGCATGCTAGTGTACATTTTTTTACACTAACAGGCTGGTGTCGACCCCAACTTTTCCTTTTCATAAGGGGTGAAAGGAGAAAAAGCCTCCCAAAATTTTTAGTGCAATTGCTCCCGAGTACAGAAATACCCCATATGATGCCCTAAACTGTTTCCTTGAAAAACACTGCCGTACGTACTTTTTCATTTTTATTGGGGGGGGGGGGCAGTGTAAGGGGTGTATATGTAGTGTTTTACCCTTTATTTTGTGGTAGTGTAGTGTAGTGTTTTTAGGGTACATTCACACTGGCTGGGGTTTACGGTGAGTTTCCCGCTAGGAGTTTGCGCTGCGGCAGAAAATTGCCACAGCTCAAACTTGAAGCAGGAAACTCACTGTAAATCCGCCTGTGTGAATGTACCCTGTACATTCACATGGGGGGGGGGGGGGGCAAACCTCCAGCTGTTGCAAAACTGCAACTCTTGGCATGTACTGACAGACCATGCATGCTGGGAGTTGTAGTTTTGCAACAGCTGGAGGCAAACTGATTGGAAAACCTTCAGTTAGGTTCTGTTACCTAACTCAGTATTTTCCAAACCATGTGCCTCCAGCTGTTGCAAAACTACAACTCCCAGCATGTACTGATCACTGAAGGGTATGCTGGGAGATGTAGTTATACAACAGCTGGAGGTACGCAACTCCAACTCCCAGCATGCCAAGAAAACTGTTTGGGCATGCTGGGAGGTGTAGTTTTGCAAGATCTGGAGAGCCACAGTTTAGAGACCACTGCAAATGATCTCCAAACTTTAGCCCTCCAGCTGTTGCAAAACTATGAATCCCAGCATGCCCAAACAGCAAACAGCTGTCTGGGCAAGCTGGAAGTTGTAGTTTTGCAACATCTGGAGGGCTAAAGTTTAGAGACCACTGTAACGTGGTCTCAAACTGTAGCCCTCCAGATGTAGCTAGGCAACTCATCAGCTTCCATAGGATCTAGGGAGCCACATCTCCGTCCTCTGCTGCCGCCGATCGTCATATGTTTCCATAAGTGTAGTATAAATGTTTGTGTTTCTATAGTGGGCATTCGTGCACATGACTGGTGTATATTCCAGGCATTCTTCACCACATACATTTACTATAGTCGATATACCATTGTAGCTGGTTTTCATGTACTTGTTACTATAGCATATACATGTTGCCATATCACATGCGCTTGGTATGCAGCATCTAAACATTTATACTTAGTGCTAACATACAATATTATGCGTACGTCACTAGCTCACCATACAAATGGAGGTCGGGTACAGTTGTATACTTTGCTTCTTGTTATACGTAGGCACAAAGAGTCTAGTGGGCATACACTCAGTGTTGCTATATCGATGTTATTAGCAATACGTACAGGTTAGCATTTTCAAGTTTCACATGTTTCAAGTGTGCTAAGTAATGGGCTTCAACTTTATGGTCACGCTTCCTCATGTATTCAGTGCTGGTTGTTTTCTTAGGCGGCTATGGTTTTAGTTCTGTTGCGTTATCATGTGTGTAGGTTTGCTTTCTTTAGGGTCAGTCATGTTTCAGGTGGCCCCAATAGTGTCTAGACCAATTTTCTCATGCACTAAAGTTGGGTTTTGGCACACTTGTAGGTCTGTCACACTATTCAGGCTGTCACTACATTCAGTACGATTATTTTGTTCATTCGTCTTGTTGTTTGTCTGTTACAATAGATTTGCTGTCATGTTTTCAGCTAGGTATAGCAACTAGGTCTAGTACATCTTAAGGCTATAATATTTGTATCACTGTTTATCATGTACACAAGCTATTACCTTAGCTTCATTTTAATGGTTCTCATGTTCTTGGAACAGTCAACCCTAGACTATCACAATAGCTTTGTGTCTGTTCAGGTATCTTAGTCTAAGTTCAAGCTGTCACAGTTGTTTCACTATTATGCAGTGTGCTTAGGATGCATGTTACTGCATCACTCATAATTCATCAAGTACATGCCACCAATTCGCACGTAAACTGTGTAGGTACCTGTGTGAGCGCAGGTATATTGGTATTTGCGGTACATTCAGGTTTGATACACTAAGGCCTTGCTTGTTTTGTAAGCTCTATTTATAGTGAAAATTGTAGACTTACCGTAATTTTGCTTTCTTCGAGACAGAAGGCAGCACAGAAGGGATATTCCCGGCCTCTTTTATTCCCGGTAGGACCGCCCACCTAAAAAAAAATCAAACATGCGTCAGCCAATGGAACGTGTTCCATTCATCTGCACACCTGTATGCGCTTGTGTAAATGACTAGACACTTTTCTGATTGCAAAAAATAATACATTTATTGGGTGGGTATATATGTGTTGCCTTCTGTCTCGAAGAAAGCAAAATTACGGTAAGTCTACAATTTTCACTTTCTTCTACGACATCCGGCAGCACAGAAGGGATGCTCGCTAGCAGACAAAATAAGACGGGAGGGTTAATCTTGTAATACCGCAGACAAAACCCCAGAACTGAAGGCTGGACTCTGTGCCTGGATGTCAAGCCTGTAGTGATTGATGAAAGTGGAGGACGTTGACCAGGAAGCAGCATTGCAAATGTCGACCAGCGGCACTTGTGCTCTCTCTGCCCATGAAATTGCAGCAGCCCTCGTGGAGTGTGCCCTTAAAGGAAAGGGAGGATCCAAACCTTCCAACTTGTAGGCTTCCATGATGGTGGTTTTAATCCACCTGGCTAAGGTGTCTTTAGCTGCCTTCCTGCCTTTCCTCGGACCGGCAAACTGGACAAAGAGGTTTTCCTCCTGACGAAAATTCTCCACCCTGTTCAGATAACACAACAGAACTCTCTTGTCATCCAGCGACTGAAGATTATCTTCATCCTCAGCGGGAGAAAAAACTGGCAAAAAAACTTCTCTGCTTATATTTGCGTCTGACCCCACTTTAGGCACGAAGGAGGGGACGGTTCTGAGTAGCACACCTTGTGGAGTGAATTTAGTGTATGGAGACTTAGAAGATAACGCTTGAAGTTCTCCCAGGCGCTTGGCAGAGGTGACAGCGACAAGAAACAGAGCTTTGCAGGAGATCCATTTAATATCTGCTTCTTGAATTGGCTCAAACGGAGGCTGGGTAAGCTTCTTCAACACGAGAGAAAGATCCCAGGAAGCAACCGGAGGTTTCACAGTTGGCCTAAGCTTCTTGAGCGCTTTGAAGAATCTAGCGATAAGTGGTTGCTTGGCAAATCTACCATCAGTGGAGGCATTTATGGCTGTCACATGCACCCAGAGTGTATTTGGTTTTAGCCCTTTTAAGAAACCGTCTTGCAAGAATTGGAGGATGACTGGTAAGGAGATCTCAGGATCTCCTTTTTCCACCTTCCAAGACAAAAACTTTTTCCACAACTTAGAATAAAGCAGATTTGTAGAAGGCCTGCGAGCGGACAACAGTGTCTCAATTACCTCTTCTGATAAGCCTCTGTTTCTAAACTTCTGCCTCTCAAACTCCACACTGTTAAATAGAGGCGATCGAGATGCGGGTGGAAGAGGTCTCTCTGGAGCAGCAGATCCTGATGGAGAGGCAACTTCCAGAAGTTCCCGCCGGACAGGCGGAGCAGGAGCAGAAACCAATCTCTGCGAGGCCAGAAAGGAGCGATGAGTAGAACAGACAGTATCTTGTTCAGCACCCGACTCAAGAGGGGAACTGATGGGAAGAGATAGATGTACAACCCTTTCCAGCTCTTTGTGAGAGCATCTAGGTGATCTGGATGATCCCGACTGTAAAGAGAACAGAATTTGGGAAGCTTTCTGTTTTCCCTGGTGGCCATCATGTCCCACTGGGGACAGCCCCACCTGCTGACGATCTGGGAAAAGTACTTCAGATTCAGCTCCCACTCGTTGGGGTCCAGGACTTGCCTGCTTAGAAAATTGGCTTGAAAATTTGATTCTCCTCTTATGTGGACTGCAGACAGGGTATAGAAATGCTGCTCGGCCCAGCTCATTAACATTCTGCACTCGTTCTGCAGAGCTGGAGACCTTGTGCCGCCTTGCTTCCGCAGATAGTAGACTGACACAGAGTTGTCTGACTGTATCAGCACTGGACAGTTCTTGAGAAGAGGTGTGAAGTGCATGACTGCTAACCTTATGGCCCTCAGCTCTTTCAGATTGGAAGAAAAAAGTTGTTCTCTTGGAGACCACTGATGCTGGACCCAATGGCCGCTGTAGTGGGCCCCCCAGCCATTCTTGGAGGCGTCTGTCGTAATGATACATGGCTCCATCAACCTGAAACTGTTGCCCCGAGACAAATTTTCTTTCTTTAGCCACCAACGAAGCATCAGACGAGTGTGGTTTGATAGACACAAGGGGGCTGACAGATGATTCGGACAGTGATCCCAGGTCGCTAGAATCTCTGCTTGAAGCTCTCTTATATGCGTTCTCGCCCAAGGCACAGCTTCTATGGCCGATGTCATAAGGCCCAGGACCTTCATGGCGGATCTGATAGTTACCGTCGGTGTCTGAATCAGGTAGGTCACCTGCTGGAGAATAGCGGTCTGTTTCTCTAGAGGTAGAAAGACCTTCTCTCTGACGGAGTCTAGAATGAGACCGAGAAAACGCTTCTGTCTTGACGGCAAAAGATCTGACTTCGCTTCGTTCAGGATGAAGCCGCACTCTTGAAGAAGGCTGAGAGTGGTCTGGAGCTGACGGGCTATTAGATCCTGAGAAGCTGCAATCAGTAGCCAGTCGTCTAAATAGGGTATGATCTGGATCTGCTGGAGTCTGAGAGCTGCAACAATAGCGATCGCCACTTTGGTAAACACTCTCGGAGAAGATGACAGGTCGAAGGGTAGGGCTCAGAATTGGAAGTGTTGCACTACACCTTGCTGGACGTCCGCAACTCTTAGGAACTTTGAGTCCACGTTTATGGGGACATGAAGATATGCGTCCATTAGATCCAGAGAAACCATCCAGTCGTCTTTTTGCAGGATATTTGTGGCAGATGTTACAGTGTTCATGCGGAACTTTTCTTTCTTTAAAAAGCGATTTAGGAATCTTAAATCGATTATTAGTCTACATTTTCCGCCTGTCTTGGGGACTGGAAAGACTGGCGAGTAAACCCCTTGACTGTGCTGTTCTAGAGGAACGGGTTCTAAAGCGTTCTTCTTTATGAAGTCTTGAAGGAGGGACTGAACTACTGTGCTGGCTCTGTTCACAAGTAATTTCTCTGGTGGGGGAGAGCGAAATTTAGACTGTAACCTATTGAGACAATCTCTAGGATCCAACTGTCCATGGTGATCTTGGTGACCGCCATGCTTCTTGAAACCTGAGTAGTCTCTCTCCAACCGTGTCGTCTGACCTGGCGTCAGAACTCTGACAGATTGTTCTGTATCTGGCTGCCTTTTCCTGCTACCAGTCTGGTAGCGACGATTGTATTTTCCCTCACGATACGGTCTTCTTCTGAAGCTTGACTTTCTGAATCTGAAAAGACGAAAAGGTTTCTTCTTATCTTCCACAGGAAAAAACATTTCTTTCGTCTCTTTACCTGGCACCAGGATTTTCTCCAGCTGGGCACCTATCAACAGACCAGGTTCGAATGGCAGTGCGCAAAAGTTAGTTTTGGAGGACGTATTTGAGGTCTTCCAAGGCTACAAAAAGATTACCCTTCTAGCAGAATTTAACACCGCCATATTCTTTGCACAAATTCTTGTAACATCCAGCGGGAAGTTGCAGGAGAATTCCGCTGCCGTCTTGAGAGTAGCTACTTCTTTAAGCAGATCACTCCTAGAGACTCCATGTTCAATATCCCTGCTGAGCTGGCTTAGCCAGACTCTGAGAGCGCGAGCCACCGGAACAGCCGACATGGCTGCCTTAGTTAGCGCGGCCGTGTTGGAATACGTACGCTTTAAAAGGACAACTACCTTTTTGTCCAAGGGGTCTTTCAATACAGAAGAGTCATCTGCTGATAAGAGTGTCTTCTTTGAAAGCTTAGCCACCGTCGGATCCACCTTTGCCGGTTCTTCCCATGCCTGAGAGTCTGCTGGGTCTAATTTATACACGGAACGGAATCTGGAACCCATTTCCATTCTATGGTCAGGGTTTCTCCACTCCTTCTCCATAATTGTCTTTAACACCGGATGACCTGCAAAGACATTAGACACCTTCCTCGGAAAATAATACAGTGCCTCTTTATCCTGAGCGTTAGACTTCTCCCTGGAGGTCTCAACAATATCTTTAACGGCTCTGATTAACTTATCCGCATTCTCCTTTTTGAAAAGAAAAAAGTCCTCTGCAACTAACTCCTCAGGATCAGAGTCTGACGTGCAGGAGGAGCTACTAGAGCCAGATGAGGACGGTTCATGGAACTGTACTTTATCACTTCTCTTACGCTTCTTGCCAGTACACTTAGAAGTGGAGCCAAACTTCCCTTTAAACCATGAGAAGAACTCCTTAGCTTCCTACAAAAAATTAGACGTCTCATGGGGCTCAGCGCATTTCTCACAAACAGTAGAATTAGCGTCAGGGGGTAGACGTTGTAAACAGCTCACGCACCTTGCACTGCGCCCATCCGAACGAAATCTCAGGTGGTCCTTGCAGATGTCACAGAAGTCAGCTCTCAGGTCATCCGGAAGCGGCTGATCGCAGGATCTGCATAGCCTATGCTTAGACTTGGACTTCCTTTTGCGATTTGCTGAAGTGCTTGACATCTATAATAAAATAAGACATTAACACGGGGGAATTGGCTTATGACTCATGAGCATTGCCCCAACACCTATAGGCAGTAGCAATACAACAAACATCTAATAGGGTAAGGAGCAAAGCACCAGCACCTAAGAGCACTAAACCCACAGGCATAAAGTCTAAAAAGCTAGCGCAGCCCCACATAGAAAACTGTCAGTAACCTAGCTGACAAAAAAATGCCCAAATACCCCGCTCAGTAGTGCCATAAAAATTTCTTACCTTAGCAGGCAAGAAGTCCGGCTGCCTCCGATCCAGGAGACTGGACGCCGGCTTCTACCTGATTTTAAATATGCCGCCCGTCTGTCCAGCCTCGCCGCGGTGCATTACTGGGAGTTCCGGTCTCCCAGGACGTCACTTCCGGTTTTCGGCGTGCACCCGGCCGCACTGCTGTACAGCTCAGGCGCGGACCGGAAGTGCCATAGAAGACACAGGCACAGCACCGGAGGACAACAGAGGCAAAAAGGTAAGACTTACCTTGCCAGGGACAGAGGTACGGGCCGGCACACTACTGCGGGGACATCAGTAAGGGGGAGCCGTCACCCCAAGATATAAAGTGCTCCCGGAGAGAGCGCAGGGGGCAGATACTTACCAGGCCCCCAACAAAATACATTCCTCCTGTTGTGCAGGCCTGTAAAGGGGGAACTGTCACCCCAAGGCACTAATCCACAGCCTCCAGGTCACTAACATTAAGGAGGGGCACAACACCTGCTTTAAGCCCCTAAGGGGGCATTCTTACTAAAGCCTGGGTCACCCTCATGGGCAGCAATTAATGCAGGGCACCAGGCAGACCAGGGTTTCCCACATTGGTCCTCAGCAACAGCTGGAGGCACTGGTGTAAAGCACAACTTAAAATCCTCTTTTTTCTTATAGTTTAGACCTGAAAAAAAAAAGAAAAATAAATTAAAGGTGGGCAGAGGGGTGTGAAGAAAAGAGGACAGAAAAAAACACAAGCGCGTACAGGTGTGCAGGTGATATGTAAGGTATGTCCACGTTCCATTGGCTGACTCATGCCAGGAATATCCCTTCTGTGCTGCCGGATGTCGTAGAAGAAAGCATAATTACTGTTTTCTCGGGTCCACTGGCTTACGCTGTCCATGTTAGCGCTACCAGGCATATGTTATACACATACGCTTACCATGTTTTTTAGCAATTGTTTTAGCATTTCTATTGTATTTATGTTTTCAGGTTGATCATGTGTAGGCTGTTGCATATGGTGGTTGGTCCGGTACTCAAGGCCTGTTGTCTTTTGGCTGTCATATCGGCTTTTGGTCAGGTCTTGTCAATGTTTACATAAAGACCTGTCACGTCGACAGGCACAATGGTTTTTCCAAAGACCTATTACGTCTTCAGGCACGATGGTCACGCTATGTCCTGTCACGACTACAGGCATGATGGTTACGCACTGTACGGTCATAACTACAGGCATGATGGTTAGGTATTGTCCGGTCACGACTACAAGCACATTGGTTATGCTATGTCCTGTCATGACTGCAGACACGATGGTTACGCTATGTCCTGTCACGACTACAGGCATGATGGTTACGCATTGTCCGATTACGACTACAGGCACGATGGTTATGCAATGTCCTGTCACGACTACAGGCACGATGATTATGCAATTACCTGTCATGACTACATGCACCATGGTATGCAATGTTCTGTCACAGGAACCATGGTGAGTAATGCCCTTTCACGACTACTGGAATGATGATTACGCATTGTCCTGTCGCGACTATAGGCACGATGGTTACGTTAAGATTTTCCCCTTCCACAGGCTCGATGGTTATGCAAAGATATGTCATGTATACAGCTACCATTGGTCACGTTGAGTTCGATTAAGTATACAGGTAACCAGGCTAAATTTCTTCAGAATCTGATTCACAGAGCTTTCATTGAGTAGTGAGAGCATTACTTTCTTCCAGGGTATACTGAGATGTTCATTTAAACTTTCATTTCACCTACCCGCTCTGTCATACTTTGCCACTTAGATTTTAGGCTATTTGAGGTGCTACAGGCATTCACTTTAGAGAAGGTATTCAGGTTATCCTGGTTCACCATAATGTCGTAAGGTGCAGGTATGGGTAAGTAGCTTGTCATTTATGAGGGTTACCACATGCGTACTTCATGCAAAATATAAACCATGGTCACTGCTTTCCAAGTACTTATTCATGTTGTTACAATTATCATATTGTACTATGTCACTGTCCACATATGGTAGTCTTCAGTGGTCATATGATTACTCAAAGATCCTCATGGTACAGATAGTACATTTTTCTGTATCTTTAATGACCCCACCGGTTGGATTTTTGACCACTTTATAGGCATACTTTCATTCGGCGGCTAGGGCGGCTAGGGCCCATCTTACTCAGTCATCATGCTTGGTCAACCTCCGGTCACGATTTATTCTGCATTGTAGTACAGAGGTAGTTGGGCTCGAGGCTTTCTGATAGTTGCCCTGACCACAAGTGTTAGGCTTAATTAGCCATATTTGTGGGAGGGGAAACTCATTCACACCGCACTCACAGGCAGCAGTCAACATCACCCTCAATTATGTCTAATGAGTCACTGGTGTGTTAGGCTTTAACACCTGTTATGAGTGGGGCTTCTGTCCCTACTTAAAGTATTCAGGTCGTTTCCTACAGTGGCGCCATCACTGCTTGACCCACCCTTTTTATATTTCATACTTGCCTTTTTACAGGGTATGCCCACTTTATAGGCGTACTTTCATTTGGCGGCTAGGGCACAATTCAAGCCGCTTATTGTATATATAAGGTAAGTCTTACTCAGTCATCATGCTTGGTCAACCTCAGTTCTTGATTTATGCTGCATTGTAGTATAGAGGTAGTTAGGCTTGAGGCTTTCTGATAGTTGCCCTGACCACAAATATATATTATATATAATGTATGTCATTTACAGACAACAATTTTCAAAAGTTTGCTTAACAATTTTGTAGGTACTTTGGATAGTTACTTTATTGTTTAAAAACATTAACGGAGAACTCCAGAATATAAAAATTGTACCCCATTCTGCCGACAGTAAAAAATAAAGATGTACATACCTTCCTTCGTTCCCTAGGGGCCTCCGGTAACCGGCTCCGGTCTCCGCCGCGATACTCTTCCTGGCTACTGGTGGTTGGCGAGTCATGCTGCGCTTAGCCAATCACCGGCCGCAGTGAAGTCCCGACTCGGCCGGCGATAGGCTGAGCAGCAGTGTGAGAATGCTTCAGGACACAAAATTATTCACTACACCAGCCTATCGTCGGCTGAGCCAGGACTTCCCTGCGGCCGGTGATTGGCTGAGCGCAGTATGACTCACCAACCACCAGCAACCAGGAAGAGGATGGCGGCGGAGACCGGAGCCGGTTACCGGAGGCCCGGGGGAGCGGAGGAAGGTATGTACATCTTTATTTTTTTTTACTGCCGGCAGTATGGGGGACAATTTTTATATTCTGGAGTTCTCTTTTAAATAGAATTAAGGAGAATTTAATGGAGTAGTGATACAATATCAGCATATCCTATGACTTATGTCTAAGAATATTGAAATTGATCCACATACAATAGCAATATATTTGGTATAGTTTAGGGTAGAACATCCTACTCCCTATCAATCTTTAAGGCAAATCTTCAGTTTTCTAACAGAATGAAGTTCCTCATATAAATTAATTCATAAATCTCTCATTTGCATTTAATATATAGAAGCAGCAGACTACAATGGTATTATATTCCAGACAGAGAACTGAAAATACATCCTACTTGCTCAGACCTTTGCTGGAGACAATGTAGATCTAAAGGTACAGTTACCAATATCCCTTTGTCATGCCCTAAAATATCAAATGTCTGGAAAAGTATCTCCAGTATATTACAAACAATTTCCACCAAAAGTTCCCTCTCTCACCCCAACTTGCACTACTCATCATAGACATATATAATATATATCCGCTTCATAGGGTCTTTCATTGTTAAGTTCTAATCATTTTGAAACTTGAAATTGCAAGATACTGGAAAATTACATTATCCCCAGTGTCATTTCAACAAGTCATTTCAACAATGAACATATTACATGCATATGAATCAGCTAATGCACCTGGGAAAGGTTCCTTACAAAAGTTTTCTTCTATCTGAATTCCTTGGAAGATTCTCCTCAATTTTCGAGTATCTTTGATGCTCCTATAGACAGAACATTGAGTGAGTGCCAACACACCAGTGCATGCACAGAGAGAGAAAGGGGCACTCTTCTGGAACTCACGTAGTGGAGTAGCCCTTTGAAATTATATAGCTTTTAGGGGAGAATATCTCTGCAGTACAGAATGCAATATTGTGTGTCACAACTTGTTTCTTACAAATTTAAATGGAATCCATAAGAAAAAAGGGTCTCTGTACTGCTGTGGCTACAAAGCGGTGTCAATGCAGAGGTAAATAGTTCGGTTAAAAAACGTTTCTATAAGGTTCAACTAAGAGCATTGGAAATGGGGAATATAAATATATTATATTAATCTAAAATATGTTTAGTTACTCATTAAGCACAAATCAATCTACCCTTTAATCTCAACTACAACATGGTGCTCAAGGCTGGTTTTTTCCAGCTCCCTGTTTATTAAAGGGGTATTCCAGTTAAAACCTTTTTTTTTTTTAATCTCCATATTCCCAAGCTGTCATTATTAAAAAAAATAATCCTTTACTTACCTCCCATCGCTTCCCTGGTGCCTTCAGTATCACTGTACAGTTGTAAGACTCATGGCACTAGGCACAGGTAGTAGATCCGCTGGACCTGCGTGACGGATGACATTGGCCGTGCCAGGGAGCCGAGTCTAAGGTGCTGCTGCTTTTCACCAGAGCCCGCCGCAAAGCGGGATGAGATGTACAGGAGGGTTGAGGTAAGACGTGGTCTGGATAGCGGGAGGTCAGGGCTGGCAGCGTAGTCAGGAACGTAGCAGAAGGTCAACAGGCAGGTGGCAAGGAGCAAGGTCAGGTCATGGAAAGGTCTGGAACACGGCAAGGCAACAGAGAAAACACTTTCACTTGGCACTAGGGCAACAAAGATCCGGCAGTGAGTGATGGGAGGTGCAGATATTTATAAACACAGTGCAGGTGCATGTACTGGCCCTTTAAACTTCAGAGCGCCGGCACGCACGTGCTAGGGGATGGGACATGTGGACTGGCGCTACACGAAGGCAGAAGGAACAGAGGAGGGCGGAGATGAATGACAGGCTGGGATTCGCATGCAGTATGACTGGCCGGAGCGTGGACCATAACCGCCCTCCGCTGGGATTCTTTTCTTACTTTAGGGGCCCAGCACACAACATTGTAGTTTAGCTAAACTATGGCTGCAACAATATATTGTCTCAGCCAATGATTGGCTGAGTAGAAACAAGACATATTTTGCCCAGGCACCAGGAAGAAGACAAAAAGAAGCAGGAAGATGATCACAGCAGAGGACAGGACAGAGATCTCGGTGGCACCAAGTGAGCAGCGGGGGTTAAGTCTAGGTTTATTTTTTTAATTGAGGCAGCCTGGACATATGGAGATAACAAAAGATTTTTGCCGGTGCTCCCATTTAATCACATAGCCACATGCACATAATGTACTGTAAGTAATACATATATATAAAAAAAAAGTCAGTTTACATAAATTTTTGATAAAAGGTTAAATTTATCTTGTTGCAGAAAATGCCCTTTTTTCACTTATTAGACTGCTCTGCTCCATTGCTTATGAACTGATCACTTACACTCAAATCACCGGTTAACACTTGTTGAGGCTTAGATGAAGAGGGTTATCATCAGTCAGGCTACAGCTGCTGCCAATTGAAGTTTCTTTAGAAGAAAATAAAGAGGGTATTCCGCCTCTAGCTGAAGGGACCCCTGCGATCTCCGAGTTGGCCCCGCAACATTCTGAACACAAAAGCTTGAAGCTTCCATGTTCGTGACATCAGGCCATGCCCCTCCATACATGTCTGAGAGGGGACGTGACAGCTAGTACATAGCTATCACATCACATCTCCTCCCATAGACATGAATGGAGAGGACGTGACTGTTATGGCAACCCATCATCTGGCTTGAAGCAGAGTTCACTCTGTACACCAGATGACTGGGATGCCGTGCCGGTGATCGTAGGGAGTCCCAGCGGCCAGAATCCCGCCATCACATATCTTATCCCCTATCCTTCAGATAGGGGATAAGAGTTTAGGAGCAGAGTACCCCTTAAAGCAAAGAAAACAGAAATGCATAGATACACAGGCTCTTATGCCGCTTCTAGAAAGCATTCTGTCTCATCCCAGATCTTTTATTTACAGCTTACATTGCTCATGACTGCTCTGTGATGTCCTCTTGTTTGATCTCTTCTTCTGTGTGTGTAATGTATGAGAGAAATCATAGCAGCTAGTCTTCACCCACTCTATAACTGAGATCAGGGAAAACTGACATTTAGAAATGGAACTTTCAAAGGGAAAGAATAGAGACAAATGCCGAAGACAAGTCATAGAATGGCCCGTGATACACTATTACTACTTCCCTGGCTATTTCTTTTGTAATACCATTCAGCAGATTTGCAGTGGATACATTTTCACAAAATATAACAATGGACTAAACATTTTAGTTTACATAGATATAATAATCAGGAATCACAAAAGTAATAAAGGCAGAACAAAAAGACATTCTAGCCCTAAACATCAAGTCCAATGAGGTCATTATTTTTACATCCCAACACTAAATAATTATACTAAGCTTCACTAGACAACAAGCCCTAAACACGGCCTAGAAAATGAAAAATGGCCCTAATTATTTTAGCTGCAAAAATTACATTATCAGTAAGTATGGCTGGAGATTACTCAATGTAACATTTCCACCTTATCTGTTTGCATAGTGTAATTTTCATTTACAACATTAACACTGATTTAGTTGGTTAATGTATTGTCTGTGTTATTTTTCCTTTCCTGTAACAGTGTGTTCATTTTTGTATTCATGTGCTATTTTAAATAATGAAGTCAAGGACACACAGTATAGTATTTTAAGCCTAAATGTTTCAGTATTGCAAAATTACCAAATTTAAATGTGGTTTCCAGGGCATACATTAATAAATTATATATGTGTGTGTGTATATATATATATATATATATATATATATATATATATATATATCACATGTATAGCAAATGCCTAGAACCCCCCCCCCCCCCATGCACCTTTTTTCCGATTTTTCTTTTTATTCAATGTTATAGCTATGTGCAGCTCATTGGCTCATTGGTTATCACTGTCACTGTTCTAAATTTAAAAGGGCAAAGCTGCATTTGAAATTTCCCCCCACATCCGATGAGCCAAGATGGTGGCTGGAGGTCCCTTTACCTGTCTCCTGCTGCTTTACTATCTTTTTCTCTGCTCTGCCTTCTGGCAACCAGAGAAGTTAATAGCAGATTATAATGATCATTAGCAATCAAAAGCATGTTGTAAATACTCCCATATGGGGACATAAAATAAATGTAAAATAAACAGGTTAAAATATGTTAATAAGCCTCTTCCCCAATAGAAATTTAAATTGCCCCTTTTTCCCATTTAACAGAAAAGTGTAAAAAAAAATAATAAAAATTATAATAAAAATATTTTGTGTCAGCACATGTGTAAATGTGTAAACTATTAGAATATAATGTTAATGGTTCCGTACGATGAATGGCATAAACAAAAAAAAGCCAATTTTTTTGGGTCACATCACAAAAAAAATTTAAATAAAAAGTTATTGAAAAGTCTGGGGCAATTTAAACTTATTTTTGTTAAAAAAGATGAGAGTTGTCTTTAAGTAGTACAATAATAAAAAAAAAATAAACATGTATACATGGGTATCAACTGTATTTGCCCACAGAATTGAGAAAAGATGTTAGTTTTACTATAAAATGTGCTATATAAAATGACCCCACCCCCTCCCCCAAATTTGTCAAACTAGATTTTCCTTTTCAATTTTCCTACACAAATAATATTTTTTTGTATAGCCACTTTATGAAGAAATGAAAGGTTTAATTACAAAGTACAACTGGTCAAACAAAAAACAAACCCTCATATGGGTCTGTAGATGAAAAACTAAAAAAGTTAAGGCTCTTAGAAGGTGTAATAATATGTGTCATAAAGACAAAAATGGTCTGTGTCCTTAAGGAGGTTAAATGTGCTGGGTGGCATACAGAAGTATAACAAAAAACTTCTAAATCTAGAAGTGCCCTGATTGTCCTATAATTACCCATGCCAAGTCAATGTAGGAGTCCTGCTCTTGTACAGTTCACTGAGATGCAGAGCACCCGTCCACAGGGACATAACTGTAGGGGGTGCAGCAGTGGCACCGGGGCCTAGTGCCTAAGGGGGCTCCAAAGCACATCTGCCCTATAGGAGCCCAGTATGATGAAGGTATGTTCACAAGATGGATTTCCACATTAGAATTCTGCTCGGAGATTCTGCAGCAGTGGATATTAGGGATTCTGCTGCATTCTACACATGATAATAATCTTGTGGACAGGTAATGGTGTCCACTACCTAGTATAGACAACTCCCAAGAATTGTACAAATGATTACAGGGGGGAGAGAAATATATAAGTGCTAATAAAACATAGCTTTTAATATATCGTATAAAACACACTGATTAAACAAAGTGATGTATAGATAAGTGACAAGGCAATTGTCAGCCCTGTGACTTAAAGATAGACACTAACAAGGCTGTTAAAATTGCATGTGAAGGGATTACCCCACAGATGCAAAAGCCAAATTCAATTGTATGCTGCTATAGATGATTAGATAGAACTACTAGCTATGCCCAACGCGTTTCAGCACATTGTTACATGTGACCTCATCAGGGGCTAACTGGCATAGAACAATACAGTCATTGCATGTGATAATTAATATAGGGGTAGCTTGATACATTAGCGACCCCTGCAAAGAGCGTGCTGGATGTAATACACAACTGCTCTGTACAGCATATAGATGACAGGACCCGGACGCAACCTGCAAGGAAGCACATAAAGACAATGGTCCTCAGTAAACATATCGTTACCGTGAAGAGTAGGGTACCTGTAAAGCAAAAAAGATAGTTACTCACGGTTATGGTGTCTATCTGGGATAAATCCTAACGATGTGTGTGTAACCCGCAGTGGCGGGGAGCCTAGCATCCAAGCCGGCTGCTAACACGCATGTCAGAGAAGAGCGGCGTCTGACGACTTATCCGCTTCCGGTCTGGGTGGGCGTGGCCCGGCTAACAACGCCGTCTCCATGCCAGCGCCAAACAATGGAGAGCGCGTCATCCGTCCCGCTGATCTCGCGGGGCGGTAGCACAGGCATGATTAACCCCATCCAACCCGAAGGTAAGCCAGTTACAATGTCTAATGATTAGACAAGTGAAAAAATTAGCTTCTTATGGCAGCCCAAAAATACACTCTGGATCTATAGATTAGAGTAGGCGAGGACCTAACCAGACACTTATATATACTGAGTCAGATATTAGACATTAAATAATGTATAATAGGGGGACAGTACATAGAATAGCACATCCAGGTAGTACCAATAAAATTAAATTATTAAATTTTTGTTAAATTTTTGTAATTAGGAGTAAACAGGCTAGGAATCAGAGACCAAGAATTACACAGAGAGAGATCGCGGATAAAAATAACCAATAGCAACTCTGGTAAATTACGAAAGGTAATGATACCCGATACCCTCATAATGGGGTATCAGTATCCAGGGTGTCCGAAGGGTATTGTGAAATAAGGGGGGGGGCCTAAATAAAAGAGGGAAGGGGGAATGGCAGGGGCCTAGTGAGCCTATAGAAATTCCTAGGCGTCCCTATACTAAGCCCTATGCCTAGGCGGTGTGGCCGCCCTAAAAAGGGCGGTCCCGCTCAGGAACCTAAGCCTAGTGTACCCTAGTGATCCCTAACTAGGGGGTGTACTAGCTGATTGGCTGACTACAGCCACCCCTAACTACCTAACAAACACCCCTAAATAAAATACCCTTACGGACACTCTTAGAGAAAACTCCCATAGCAGAGTAGCTCATTCAATCCTTTTGGTGTGACAGTTTCTAGATTAAAGATCCAGCGTGCTTCACGCTGTAAAAGAAGCTTGTCTAGGTCCCCACCTCGAGAAGATGGATTCATCTTTTCAATTCCAAAAAATGTCATGCCCTTAGTATCCCCACCATGTATCTCATTAACATGCCTAGCCAGGGCAGTGTCTCTCTTATTTCTAATGTCACCTATGTGCTCAAGCACCCTTCGACGTAATTCTCTGATAGTCTTACCTACGTACATCAGGGTGCACGAGCACACAGCGACATAGACAACTGCCCTGGTACTGCAATTAATGAACTCTTTGATCTTAAATAGTTTGTTAGAAATTGTGATGGTAACACTTTCTGTCTTTTTCATAAAGGGACATGCCCGGCAGTGACCACATTTGTGGGATCCTGTGATGTTACTTCTGTCTAGCCAGGTACTTGGAGGGGGAAGAGGGGCCAGATGACTATGCGTGACCATGTCCCCTATGCTTTTCCCTTTTCTGTATGTAATTTGTGGGTAATCTCCGACAAATGTCCTAAGATCCTTATCCATCTGTAATATGCCCCAGTGACGTTGTAGTATCTCACGTATGGGGCCTGACATGTTGTCGAAGGTACCAATCACCCTACATAGAGATGTTGTCTCCGGGTGCTTTTTGGGTACCAATAATTGTTGTCTCGGGGTAGCCCTTGCGTGTTTAAAAGCTGGAATAAGCACCCGGTCCGGGTAACCTCTGTCTCTGAATCTGGATCTCAGATCCCCAGCCTGTCTGAGGAACTCCCTTTCCTGTGTACAATTCCTCCTGAGGCGGAGATATTGTCCCTTCGGGATACCCCTCTTGAGGGGCCCCGGGTGACAACTCTCCCACCTCAGGAGGCTGTTAGTAGCAGTGGCCTTCCGAAAGACCCTAGTAGTAAGCCCACCTAGTGCATCCTTCACAATGGTGACATCCAAAAAATCAAGGGAGGATGGGTCCAAAGTGAAGGTAAATGTAAGGCCCAACTCGTTCTGATTGATGGATTCCATGAATTGTTTGAATTCGCAAGCTGTACCCGTCCACAAAACCAGAACATCATCTATATACCTTGTCCAAAATGGGACAAGGTCCAGGTATTTTTCTCTATCTCCGACGAACGCCATTGTAGCCTCCCACCAACCTAAAAAGATGTTAGCATAGGTTGGCGCACAGGGACTGCCCATGGCAGTCCCCTTTAGTTGGTGGTAATGGCGTCCGTCGAAGAGAAAATAATTGTGGATAAGAATATATTCCATCAATTTCAAAACGAGGGCATTATGACTCTGCATGTATGTGCCCCTTGAGGACAGATAATAAGATACAGCTTTGAGGCCTTGGTCGTGCGGAATTGAGGAATACAATGCTTCCACATCGATTCCACCCAAAAGGGTATTCTCCTCCACCACTAATCCATCAAGTTTAGATAGAAGGTCCATTGTGTCACATGTGAATGATGGTAATGACATGACAAAGTGTCTAAGGACTCTATCAACATATACCCCCACGTTCTGTGATATACTGCCTATTCCTGAGACGATGGGACGACTCTTAAGGGGTGTGACCCCTTTATGAATTTTAGGTAGCGCATAGAACGTGGGGGTGATTGGGGCAACTGGAGTCAAAAATTAAAATTCCTTATCACTAATTAAGTTTTCCAGTCTAGCATTCTCTTGAATAAATATGAGTTCCTGTTTGTATGTCTGTGTTGGATCACCAGAGTGGACCTCATAGGATTCTCTTTCCCTCAAGATTTTATAACACATGTCTTTATACTGGTCCCTACCCAAAATGACAGTATTCCCCCCCTTATCCGAGGGCTTTATCACTATCTTATTGTTCTCTGTCAGTTCCCTCATAGCCCTTCTTTCATTAAATGATAAGTTATTTCTGACTGGGCTATCCAACTTGATGAGGTTTTTTAGGTCTCGGGCAACCAGCTCCTTAAACACTTCAATACAAGAGATTTCACTAGTGGGTGGTTGTTTTTTACTTTTTAGTCTAAGGTCTGTGAAAGGTCCAGATCCCCGGTCCCTTTCACCTGTTTCTAAAAGATCAGTGAGGTCCCTCACTGTGGCTAAATCCTCTACTGAAATACCCAGAGCCTGACAATTCTTACGTTCCATATCTAGATGAAACTTGTGCCAACTGAGCTTGCGTGTGAACAAGCTAATATCTTTCGTCCATGTAAAGGCATCAAAATTTACAGTGGGCACAAATGACAAACCTCTAGTGAGAACAGCTAACTGGGTATCAGAGAGGACCTGGTCAGATAAATTCAATATCTGTGGAGTCTTTTTATTCTGGGATACATTGTCTATTATTTGCCTCGTCCTGCCGTCGATCTGAGGAGGTAAGGGTTCTCCCCTAAAAAAGGATGTGATACTGAGGGAGAAGAGGGTACAGAGGGTCCAGTTTGCACATTTCCACATTGTTGATTATATTGTTGATTTCTTACTGGAGCCCTAGATCTATTTTTACCTCTGTATCTATATGATCTACCCCTTCCCCTTCCTTTATCACTTTTGTTTTTTTCTCGGTCAGAGGCGTCTGTCTCTGAGGAGGAAGCCTCCGTCTCAGTTTCCCTTTGTTGGTAACTTTTTTCCAGCACCGTATATGCACGGTTGTCCCGAAAATCCTGGAGGTCTCTGGTAAACTGTATATGTTTACGTTCTTTCAGATGGTAACAGAATCTTTCAATGGTATTTTTAAGTTGGGTTTCTTTTGTTAAAAATTCAGGATCACCTTTAAATTTAGCAGTAATATCTTGTTGCTCTCTAAGTTTTGTACCAGAGACTTCCAGATTTCTTTTTTCTTCCTCGAGCAAAATTTCAAGGAATTTTACTGAGCAGATGGTGGCTTCCTCCTCCCACTTTTTTAGTACCTCCGGGGTGCAAAGTCTTAAAGATGGTAAAATGGCTATCCGCAGCCCACGAGGCACTATTTTGTTCTTTATATAAGACTCAAAACTCTGGACCTCCCAGAAACTAGTGATAAATGATTTGTGACACTGTGTCAATTCACGGAAAGCTGCTTTGAGGGACGGTGTATACCTAGATTGTACTAGCGTTTTGTCTGAGAAGACGTCACGTGCCTCACTAATCCAATCGTCCAAATTAGGTGTACCTGTCACCAGGCTAGCCATTGCCAAAAGAATAAATAAAGATAATAATCTTGTGGACAGGTAATGGTGTCCACTACCTAGTATAGACAACTCCCAAGAATTGTACAAATGATTACAGGGGGGAGAGAAATATATAAGTGCTAATAAAACATAGCTTTTAATATATCGTATAAAACACACTGATTAAACAAAGTGATGTATAGATAAGTGACAAGGCAATTGTCAGCCCTGTGACTTAAAGATAGACACTAACAAGGCTGTTAAAATTGCATGTGAAGGGATTACCCCACAGATGCAAAAGCCAAATTCAATTGTATGCTGCTATAGATGATTAGATAGAACTACTAGCTATGCACAACGCGTTTCAGCACATTGTTACATGTGACCTCATCAGGGGCTAACTGGCATAGAACAATACAGTCATTGCATGTGATAATGCAAGTGTTACCATCACAATTTCTAACAAACTATTTAAGATCAAAGAGTTCATTAATTGCAGTACCAGGGCAGTTGTCTATGTCGCTGTGTGCTCGTGCACCCTGATGTACGTAGGTAAGACTATCAGAGAATTACGTCGAAGGGTGCTTGAGCACATAGGTGACATTAGAAATAAGAGAGACACTGCCCTGGCTAGGCATGTTAATGAGATACATGGTGGGGATACTAAGGGCATGGCATTTTTTGGAATTGAAAAGATGAATCCATCTTCTCGAGGTGGGGACCTAGACAAGCTTATTTTACAGCGTGAAGCACGCTGGATCTTTAATCTAGAAACTGTCACACCAAAAGGATTGAATGAGCTACTCTGCTATGGGAGTTTTCTCTAAGAGTGTCCGTAAGGGTATTTTATTTAGGGGTGTTTGTTAGGTAGTTAGGGGTGGCTGTAGTCAGCCAATCAGCTAGTACACCCCCTAGTTAGGGATCACTAGGGTACACTAGGCTTAGGTTCCTGAGCGGGACCGCCCTTTTTAGGGCGGCCACACCGCCTAGGCATAGGGCTTAGTATAGGGACGCCTAGGAATTTCTATAGGCTCACTAGGCCCCTGCTATTCCCCTTCCCTCTTTTATTTAGGCCCCCCCCCCTTATTTCACAATACCCTTCGGACACCCTGGATACTGATACCCCATTATGAGGGTATCGGGTATCATTACCTTTCGTAATTTACCAGAGTTGCTATTGGTTATTTTTATCCGCGATCTCTCTCTGTGTAATTCTTGGTCTCTGATTCCTAGCCTGTTTACTCCTAATTACAAAAATTTAACAAAAATTTAATAATTTAATTTTATTGGTACTACCTGGATGTGCTATTCTATGTACTGTCCCCCTATTATACATTATTTAATGTCTAATATCTGACTCAGTATATATAAGTGTCTGGTTAGGTCCTCGCCTACTCTAATCTATAGATCCAGAGTGTATTTTTGGGCTGCCATAAGAAGCTAATTTTTTCACTTGTCTAATCATTAGACATTGTAACTGGCTTACCTTCGGGTTGGATGGGGTTAATCATGCCTGTGCTACCGCCCCGCGAGATCAGCGGGACGGATGACGCGCTCTCCATTGTTTGGCGCTGGCATGGAGACAGCGTTGTTAGCCGGGCCACGCCCACCCAGACCGGAAGCAGATAAGTCGTCAGACGCCGCTCTTCTCTGACATGTGTGTTAGCAGCCGGCTTGGATGCTAGGCTCCCCGCCACTGCGGGTTACACACACATCGTTAGGATTTATCCCAGATAGACGCCATGACCGTGAGTAACTATCTTTTTTGCTTTACAGGTACCCTACTCTTCACGGTAACGATATGTTTACTGAGGACCATTGTCTTTATGTGCTTCCTTGCAGTTGCGTCCGGGTCCTGTCATCTATATGCTGTACAGAGCAGTTGTGTATTACATCCAGCACGCTCTTTGCAGGGGTCGCTAATGTATCAAGCTACCCCTATATTAATTATCACATGCAATGACTGTATTGTTCTATGCCAGTTAGCCCCTGATGAGGTCACATGTAACAATGTGCTGAAACGCGTTGGGCATAGCTAGTAGTTCTATCTAATCATCTATAGCAGCATACAATTGAATTTGGCTTTTGCATCTGTGGGGTAATCCCTTCACATGCAATTTTAACAGCCTTGTTAGTGTCTATCTTTAAGTCACAGGGCTGACAATTGCCTTGTCACTTATCTATACATCACTTTGTTTAATCAGTGTGTTTTATACGATATATTAAAAGCTATGTTTTATTAGCACTTATATATTTCTCTCCCCCCTGTAATCATTTGCATTCTACACATGGCTGAATTTCCACAGCTGATGTTTCTGCTGTGGAAATCCCAATTCCGTAGTCTGCAGAAAGAATAGACATATGTCTGCACGGAAGTGCATTGCCATCTATGCGACAGCGCATTTCCAAGCGGTCCTAGCACCGCTGTCGGAGGTATGTCCATACAGAAATTTTCCGTGCAGACATTGCCCACGTGCACATAGCCTAATTGGCACATGGGGCCCTGTTGCAGATTTTGCATTGATGCCCAGAGGTCACAAATTATGCCTCTGCCCAGCCCAGTGAACAAGTGAGCATTACTGCTTACCTCCAGGCTGCTAAGTGTACAGGAGCAGATATATAATGAATTCAAAACAAATCACAAAAAAGTTTAGATTCTAACTAATCAAATTTTTTGTGAAATTCAGACCAAATCCAATTTGTGCTGAATCGATTCCCTCAGCTTCAGTAACAACAATATCTAGGCACAGAAGCAATATTTAAAATGATTAAGCTGCTATACACATGTGCAAAAACTCAAGAATTGGTCCCTCCTGTAGACACATTTATATTTATTTATTGATTTTTATATATTTTTTTTATATTAAATCAATGTCTGTTTTTTTTCAAAATGTTTAAAAATATTGGCTAATAGAGAAAGAACCTTAAAGGGGTTATCCACCATAAGGTGATTTTAGTACGTATCTGGCAGGCAGTAATGCACATGCTTAGGAAGGATCTGTGCTTGTCTTTGGGATAAATGGCTATGTTGTGAGATGACCATAACACTGTGGCTAGCTTTTTGTGGACTTGTATTTCCTGTTTCACTTTTTTCTTTTTTGCCTACAAATCCCATAATTCCATTTCCTCCCTCCCACACATCAGCCACGCCACCCATTGAAACATAAATGAGCTGCATCCATTCAAAAGAATGTGCAAATAGTGCAAATGAATAAATGGTAACCTATAGATACAGGCAAATACATATACAGCCAAATAAACTGCTAGTGCTGACGAAGGTCACAGGACCAAAACACGTGTTGGGGTGGCGGCATTATGGGACTTCTGACATTCCAGTGCTGCACTTTGGTTGGTATTTCTGCTATATATAGCCTGTATGGACCATGATGTTTATGATGGAGCTCTAGCACTTTAAATGGCTGTATATTTATTTGTCCGTATCTATAGGTTACCATTTATTGATTTGCACTATTTGCACATTTCTTGTACTGGTCTATGCCACCATTCTGTTTACATATAGCATTGCACATCATGTAGCTATTTGTTCATCATATACAATATATTATATTTGTCCTGGGATTGCCGCCCATTTCTGATGTTTACTTCCTCCTCTTAAATGTATTTTTAACCCTTATCCATTTTGGCATTAAGGACCAGGCAAATTTTTAAATTTGCATTTTTGTTTTTGACTCCTTGCCTTCTAAAAATCATAACTCTTTTATACTTTCATCCACAGACCCATATGGAGCTTGTTTTTTTCATCACTTATTTTACCCTAAAATGTATGGCGCAACCAAAATTTTTTTATTTATGTGGGAAAATTTAAAAGAAAACCACAATTTAGCAAATTTTAGAAGGTTTTGTTTTCACACTATACACTTTACGGTAAAAATGACATGTTTTCTCTATTCTGTGGGTTAATATGATTAAAATGATACCCATGTGATATGCTTTTCTATAATTGTACCACTTTAAAAAAAATCTCAAAGTATTTTAACAAAACTAGTATGTTTGAAATTGCCCTATTTTGACCACCTGTAACTTTCAAAATTTTCCGCATACCAGGCGGTATGAGGGCTCATTTTTTGCACCATGTTCTTTAGTTATTATCGCTACCACTTTTGCTTAGGTTTGACTTTTTATTCATTTTTTATTAAAAAAAATTTTGGGGAAATAATTTGACAAAGCTGCAATTTTGGACTTTTTTTATTTTTTCGTTTACTCCCTTTACCGTACGGAATAATTAACAATATAATTTGATAGTTCAGACTTTTAAGCATGCGGCTATACCAAATATATATTTTTTTTAAATTACATTTGGGGTGTAAAATGTGAAAAACAGATGATTTTACATTTTTATTGGGTGAGGGGATTTTTCACATGTTGAAGCTTTTTTTTCACTTTTTTTCTTCTTTTTTACACTTTAGTAGTAAAAAAAAATTGATTGCTAATACTGTTTAGGGCTATGCATAGGACATAGCACTGATCAGTATTATCGGCTATCTTCTGCTCTGGTCTGCTTGATCTCAGACCAGAGCAGAAGACCCCTGGAGATGGTGGACAGAGGTCCATTACAGATGATCAGATCCCCGCGGCAGTGCTGCGGGCGATCCGATCATCCATTCAAAGTACCACTCTGCAGCAGATGCCGTGATCTGTATTGATCACGGCATCTGAAAGGTTAATGGTGGACATCCGCGTGATCGCGGATATCCGCCATTACCAGCGGGTCCCTGGCTGCCGATAGCAGCTGGGACCTGCTGCGCATGATGCGAGCACCAGACCGGTGCTCGCGGTCATGGCGGAGCGTAAATGTATGTCCTGGTGCGTTAAGTACCACGGCACCATGACGTACATTTACGTCAATTCTCGTTTAGGAGTTAAATGTATGTCATTATTTTTGAATAAAGATATCATGGTTTTTTCATAACTGTTTGAGTAGCTCCATTCTGCTTTGGGTTATCAGTTAGTCATATGAGTCTATAATTGGCTATATAAATTTTTCTCTGTTGGGAGTTGCCTCTTATTATATTCCCTATATGGGTATAATATATTTACAGTGCCAGGCATAGTATACCATGTGTTTTCTCCCCCTTTAAAGGGAATTTGTACATCCGGCTGGGGTTCCTCTCAGCTACAGTCTGGATCATGCTCTGGTATACTCAGTACAGTATAGAAAAAGTTTTGCCTATGGTTATATGGTTCATAAAAACTGAACAAATATGTTTTTATACTTTTTACTGTTCAGTAAACTGGTTCAAAGGCCTCACTCAATATTTGCTTCCTTAATATTGCAGTTATTATTGGTAATTAATAAACAGGATTCTTTATCATATGTTTGCTTTTAGTAGTTATTCTACAGGTAAACAGATTGCTCTTGTCTGTGCTGTACATTACACCATTAGACTGAGTGAATCCTTTATTAGCATGTGATAGAATCGCTGAGTGATTTGTGGTTTTCATGGCAGTTGGAGGCCTAGACCCCCAAGTGTGCCATCCTAGTACTTTCGCTACTGGGAAAGATGTAATTAGATTATAGTAACCACGCAATGTACTGTAATACATTAGTATTGCACTATATGGCACCAGCAATTGCATGTTCATAAAATGATTTAAAAAAAGCAATCAATAAATAAGTAAAACAATCTATAAATAAATTTAAAAAAATGAAAAATATTAACCTCCAGAGAACATAGGGCATAAATTTACACCCTGGCTGCCTGGCAATGAAGGAGAAGAAGGGGACCACTCAATATCCCGCTGTTGGGTGCAAACTAGTTGCTATAATGCATATCAACCGCACAACAAAAAGGAAAAAACTAGCAACCATATAATGCTGCACACCAATAAATTCTATGAGTCAAATAATCTGTGCATAAAAGGGTATCTTTATTACAAAATCTAAACATTAAAAAAAAGAGGAGTATACAGACATTTAAAACCATTCAAAATCCTATAAACACAGGGCGGAGGAGTGTAATTCTGCCACCCCATGAATAAAATATGTCCAGGGGTTAAATGCGAGTCCAGGTGCAGTGACCATAAGGAAAAAAAAATACTTCCAATAATTCATTCAAAAAAAAAAAAAGAAAAGAAAAGAAAAAAAGTAAACTAAAAAAAAGAAAAAGAAACAATTATACAATAAAATCAAGGTAATAGCACACATATTGCAGAAGGCAAAAAATAGTAGACAAGATCAAATAAAATAAATAAAATAAGTATAGTTAATATATAATAGAGGTATATACTTTGCATTTAATCAGTGACTTTGCATCTGTAATCCAGCCAAATGTCATGAATTTTGCGGTCCTGGCAGTTGAATCAATGTGGCGTGTCCTCGTGGCTGTGGCCCTGTACTCAGGTAACATATGCCGTAGATAGGATGGCTCTGTATCCCAAATAGGGCTGGGTGATGCGGCACTCTGAGGTATAAGCTGGATGCGTTTCAAGTCCTTGTTACGCCGAGCATTCCGGGTCCCTGCGGAGCGCTCGCGGCGTTCTTCTGTGTGCAGCGCCCCGGTCAGACCTGCTGACCGGGAGCGCTGCACTGTTATCACCAGCGGGGATGCGATCCGCGTAGCGGGCCGCGCCCGCCCGCGGGCCGCATCCCAATCACCTCACCTGCTCTGTCCTCCTGCTGTTCTGTCCCGGCGCGCGTGGCCCCGCTCTCTAGGGCACGGTCGCGCCGGCTCTCTGAAATTTAAAGGGCCAGTGCACCATTAATTGGTGCCTGGCCCAATCAGTACCTACACCTCCAATACATAAAACCCACTTCCCCTTCCTGTCCTTGCCGGATCTTGTTGCTGTTACGCCGAGCGCTCCGGGTCCCCGCTCCTCCCCGGAGCGCTCGCTTCACTCTCCCCGCGGCAGCGCTCCGGTCACGTCCTCTGACCCGGGGCGCTGCGATTCCGCTGCCAGCCGGGATGCGATTCGCGATGCGGGTAGCGCCCGCTCGCGATGCGCACCCCGGCTCCCCTACCTGACTCGCTCTCCGTCTGTTCTGTCCCGGCGCGCGCGGCCCCGCTCCCTAGGGCGCGCGCGCGCCGGGTCTCTGTGATTTAAAGGGCCACTGCGCCGCTGATTGGCGCAGTGGTTCCAATTAGTGTGTTCACCTGTGCACTTCCCTATATCACCTCACTTCCCCTGCACTCCCTTGCCGGATCTTGTTGCCTTAGTGCCAGTGAAAGCGTTCCTTGTGTGTTCCTTGCCTGTGTTTCCAGACCTTCTGCCGTTGCCCCTGACTACGATCCTTGCTGCCTGCCCCGACCTTCTGCTACGTCCGACCTTGCTTTTGCCTACTCCCTTGTACCGCGCCTATCTTCAGCAGCCAGAGAGGTGAGCCGTTGCTAGTGGATACGACCTGGTCACTACCGCCGCAGCAAGACCATCCCGCTTTGCGGCGGGCTCTGGTGAAAACCAGTAGTGGCTTAGAACCGGTCCACTAGCACGGTCCACGCCAATCCCTCTCTGGCACAGAGGATCCACTACCTGCCAGCCGGCATCGTGACAGTAGATCCGGCCATGGATCCCGCTGAAGTTCCTCTGCCAGTTGTCGCTGACCTCACCACGGTGGTCGCCCAGCAGTCACAACAGATAGCGCAACAAGGCCAACAGCTGTCTCAACTGACCATTATGCTACAACAGTTACTACCACAGCTTCAGCAGTCATCTCCTCCGCCAGCTCCTGCACCTCCTCCGCAGCGAGTGGCCGCTCCTGGGATACGCTTATCCTTGCCGGATAAATTTGATGGGGACTCTAAGTTTTGCCGTGGCTTTCTTTCCCAATGTTCCCTGCATCTGGAGATGATGTCGGACCTGTTTCCCACTGAAAGGTCTAAGGTGGCTTTCGTAGTCAGCCTTCTGTCCGGAAAAGCCCTGTCATGGGCCACACCGCTCTGGGACCGCAATGACCCCGTCACTGCCTCTGTACACTCCTTCTTCTCGGAAATCCGAAGTGTCTTTGAGGAACCTGCCCGAGCCTCTTCTGCTGAGACTGCCCTGTTGAACCTGGTCCAGGGTAATTCTTCCGTTGGCGAGTATGCCGTACAATTCCGTACTCTTGCTTCAGAATTGTCCTGGAATAATGAGGCCCTCTGCGCGACCTTCAAAAAAGGCCTATCCAGCAACATTAAAGATGTTCTGGCCGCACGAGAAATTCCTGCTAATCTACATGAACTTATTCACCTAGCCACTCGCATTGACATGCGTTTTTCCGAAAGGCGTCAGGAACTCCGCCAAGATATGGACTCTGTTCGCACGAGGCGTTTCTTCTCCTCGGCTCCTCTCTCCTCTGGTCCCCTGCAATCTGTTCCTGTGCCTCCCGCCGTGGAGGCTATGCAGGTCGACCGGTCTCGCCTGACACCTCAAGAGAGGACACGACGCCGTATGGAGAACCTCTGCCTGTACTGTGCTAGTACCGAACACTTCCTGAGAGATTGTCCTATCCGTCCTCCCCGCCTGGAAAGACGTACGCTGACTCCGCACAAAGGTGAGACAGTCCTTGATGTCTACTCTGCTTCTCCACGTCTTACTGTGCCTGTGCGGATGTCTGCCTCTGCCTTCTCCTTCTCTACAGTGGCCTTCTTGGACTCTGGATCTGCAGGAAATTTTATTTTGGCCTCTCTCGTCAACAGGTTCAACATCCCGGTGACCAGTCTCGCCAGACCCCTCTACATCAATTGTGTAAATAATGAAAGATTGGACTGTACCATACGTTTCCGCACGGAGCCCCTTCTTATGAGCATCGGATCTCATCATGAGAGGATTGAACTTTTGGTCCTCCCCAATTGCACCTCGGAAATTCTCCTTGGACTTCCCTGGCTTCGACTTCATTCCCCTACCCTGGATTGGTCCACTGGGGAGATCAAGAGTTGGGGGTCCTTTTGTTCCAAGAACTGTCTAAAACCGGTTCCCAGTAACCCTTGCCGTAACTCTGTGGTTCCTCCAGTAACCGGTCTCCCTAAGGCCTATATGGACTTCGCGGATGTTTTCTGCAAAAAACAAGCTGAGACTCTACCTCCTCACAGGCCTTATGATTGCCCTATCGACCTCCTCCCGGGCACTACTCCACCCCGGGGCAGAATTTATCCTCTCTCTGCCCCAGAGACTCTTGCCATGTCCGAATACGTCCAGGAGAATCTAAAAAAGGGCTTTATCCGTAAATCCTCCTCTCCTGCCGGAGCCGGATTTTTCTTTGTGTCCAAAAAAGATGGCTCCCTACGTCCTTGCATTGACTACCGCGGTCTTAATAAAATCACGGTTAAGAACCGCTACCCCTTACCCCTCATCTCTGAACTCTTTGATCGCCTCCAAGGTGCCCACATCTTCACTAAATTGGACTTAAGAGGCGCCTATAACCTCATCCGCATCAGAGAGGGGGACGAGTGGAAAACGGCATTTAACACCAGAGATGGACACTTTGAGTATCTGGTCATGCCCTTTGGACTGTGCAACGCCCCTGCCGTCTTCCAAGACTTTGTCAATGAAATTTTTCGTGATCTGTTATACTCCTGTGTTGTTGTATATCTGGACGATATCCTAATTTTTTCTGCCAATCTAGAAGAACACCGCCAGCATGTCCGTATGGTTCTTCAGAGACTTCGTGACAACCAACTCTATGCCAAAATTGAGAAATGTCTGTTTGAATGCCAATCTCTTCCTTTTCTAGGATATTTGGTCTCTGGCCAGGGACTACAGATGGATCCAGACAAACTCTCTGCCGTCTTAGATTGGCCACGCCCCTCCGGACTCCGTGCTATCCAACGCTTTTTGGGGTTCGCCAATTATTACAGGCAATTTATTCCACATTTTTCTACCATTGTGGCTCCTATCGTGGCTTTAACCAAAAAAAATGCTGATCCCAAGTCCTGGCCTCCTCAAGCAGAAGACGCCTTTAAACGACTCAAGTCTGCCTTTTCTTCGGCTCCCGTCCTCTCCAGACCTGACCCTTCCAAACCCTTCCTATTGGAGGTTGATGCCTCCTCAGTGGGAGCTGGAGCTGTTCTTCTACAAAAAAATTCTTCCGGGCATGCTGTCACTTGTGGTTTTTTCTCTAGGACCTTCTCTCCAGCGGAGAGGAACTACTCCATCGGGGATCAAGAGCTTCTAGCCATTAAATTAGCACTTGAGGAATGGAGGCATCTGCTGGAGGGATCAAGTTCTCCTGTTATTATCTACACCGACCACAAGAACCTCTCCTACCTCCAGTCTGCCCAACGGCTGAATCCTCGCCAGGCCCGGTGGTCTCTGTTCTTTGCCCGATTTAATTTTGAGATTCACTTTCGTCCTGCCGATAAGAACATTAGGGCCGATGCTCTCTCTCGTTCCTCGGATGCCTCAGAAGTTGAACTCTCTCCGCAACACATCATTCCACCTGACTGCCTGATCTCCACTTCTCCTGCCTCCATCAGGCAGACTCCTCCAGGAAAGACCTTTGTTTCTCCTCGCCAACGCCTCGGAATCCTCAAATGGGGTCACTCCTCCCATCTCGCAGGTCATGCGGGTATCAAGAAATCTGTGCAACTCATCTCCCGCTTCTATTGGTGGCCGACTCTGGAGACGGATGTTGTGGACTTTGTGCGAGCCTGCACTATCTGTGCCCGGGATAAGACTCCTCGCCAGAAGCCCGCTGGTTTTCTTCATCCTCTGCCTGTCCCCGAACAGCCTTGGTCTCTGATTGGTATGGATTTTATTACTGATTTACCCCCTTCCCGTGGCAACACTGTTATTTGGGTGGTCGTTGATCGATTCTCCAAAATGGCACATTTCATCCCTCTTCCTGGTCTTCCTTCTGCGCCTCAGTTGGCTAAACAATTTTTTGTACACATTTTTCGTCTTCACGGGTTGCCTACGCAGATTGTCTCGGATAGAGGCGTCCAATTCGTGTCTAAATTCTGGAGGGCTCTCTGTAAACAACTCAAGATTAAATTAAATTTTTCTTCTGCATATCATCCCCAGTCCAATGGACAAGTAGAAAGGATTAACCAGATCTTGGGTGATTATTTGCGACATTTTGTTTCCTCCCGCCAGGATGACTGGGCAGATCTCCTCCCATGGGCCGAATTCTCGTATAACTTCAGGGTCTCTGAGTCTTCCTCCAAATCCCCATTTTTCGTGGTGTACGGCCGTCACCCTCTTCCCCCCCTCCCTACTCCCTTGCCCTCTGGTCTGCCCGCTGTGGATGAAATTTCTCGTGACCTTTCCATCATATGGAGAGAGACCCAAAAATCTCTCTTACAGGCTTCATCACGCATGAAGAAGTTCGCGGATAAGAAAAGAAGAGCCCCTCCCGTTTTTTCCCCTGGAGACAAGGTATGGCTCTCCGCTAAATATGTCCGCTTCCGTGTCCCTAGCTACAAGTTGGGACCACGCTATCTTGGTCCTTTCAAAATTTTGTGTCAAATTAATCCTGTCTCTTATAAACTTCTTCTTCCTCCCTCTCTTCGTATCCCTAATGCCTTTCACGTCTCTCTTCTCAAACCACTCATCCTCAACCGTTTTTCTCCCAAATCTGTTCCTCCCACTCCTGTTTCCGGCTCCTCGGACATCTTCTCGGTCAAAGAAATTTTAGCTGCCAAAAAGGTCAGAGGGAAAAAATTTTTTTTAGTGGACTGGGAGGGTTGTGGTCCTGAAGAGAGATCCTGGGAACCTGAGGACAACATCCTAGACAAAAGTCTGCTCCTCAGGTTCTCAGGCTCTAAGAAGAGGGGGAGACCCAAGGGGGGGGTACTGTTACGCCGAGCGCTCCGGGTCCCCGCTCCTCCCCGGAGCGCTCGCTTCACTCTCCCCGCGGCAGCGCTCCGGTCACGTCCTCTGACCCGGGGCGCTGCGATTCCGCTGCCAGCCGGGATGCGATTCGCGATGCGGGTAGCGCCCGCTCGCGATGCGCACCCCGGCTCCCCTACCTGACTCGCTCTCCGTCTGTTCTGTCCCGGCGCGCGCGGCCCCGCTCCCTAGGGCGCGCGCGCGCCGGGTCTCTGCGATTTAAAGGGCCACTGCGCCGCTGATTGGCGCAGTGGTTCCAATTAGTGTGTTCACCTGTGCACTTCCCTATATCACCTCACTTCCCCTGCACTCCCTTGCCGGATCTTGTTGCCTTAGTGCCAGTGAAAGCGTTCCTTGTGTGTTCCTTGCCTGTGTTTCCAGACCTTCTGCCGTTGCCCCTGACTACGATCCTTGCTGCCTGCCCCGACCTTCTGCTACGTCCGACCTTGCTTTTGCCTACTCCCTTGTACCGCGCCTATCTTCAGCAGCCAGAGAGGTGAGCCGTTGCTAGTGGATACGACCTGGTCACTACCGCCGCAGCAAGACCATCCCGCTTTGCGGCGGGCTCTGGTGAAAACCAGTAGTGGCTTAGAACCGGTCCACTAGCACGGTCCACGCCAATCCCTCTCTGGCACAGAGGATCCACTAGCTGCCAGCCGGCATCGTGACAGTTGCCTTGTGCCCTGAGAAAGCGTTTCTGTGTGTTCCATAGCCTGTGTATCCAGACCCTTGCCGTTGTCCCTGACTACGATCCATTGCTGCCTGCCCAGACCTTCAGCTACGTCCGACCTTGCTCTTGCCTTGTCCCTGTGTACCGCGCTTGACTCAGCTGTCAGTGGGGTTGAGTCGCTATCGAGTGGAACGACCTGGGGGTTACCTGCCGCTGCAAGTCCATCCCGTTTTGAGGCGGGCTCTGGTGAAAACCAGTTACCCCTTAGACTCCGTTCCCCTGGTACGGCCCACGCCATCACCTCACTGACACAGAGGATCCACCACCTGTGTCCTCTCCGCATTCCAGTCTGGATCCTGCCGCAACAGCAGGAACCATCTCCCCTGCCAGCTCCTGCATCTCCTCCGCAGCGAGTGGCTGCTCCCAGATTCCGCCTGTCTCTACCTGACAAGTTTGATGGGGACTCTATACAGTGCCGTGGATTTCTGTCCCAGTGTTCCCTACACCTGGAGATGATGTCGGACCAATTTCCTACTGAATGGTCCAAGGTGGCGTTCGTGGTCAGCCTCCTGTCTGGAAAGGCCTTGTCATGGGCCACACCGCTTTGGGACCGCAACGATCCTGCCACAGCTACAATCCAGTCCTTCTTCTCAGAAGTACGTAGTGTCTTTGAGGAGCTAGCCCGGGCTTCCTCAGCCGAGACCGCTTTGCTGAATCTTGTCCAAGGGAGTTCTTCTGTGGGCGAATACGCCATCCAGTTCCGCACCCTCGCCTCTGAGCTATCCTGGAATAATGAGGCCCTCTGCGCGACCTTCAAGAAAGGCTTATCCAGTCACATCAAAGATGTCCTGGCCGCACGAGAAATTCCTCCTAACTTGTTGGAACTCATCCATTTGGCCACCCGCATCGACATGCGTTTCTCGGAAAGACGCCAGGAGCTTCGTCAGAAAAAGGATCTTGTTCACACCAGGCGGTTTTCCTCCCAGGCTCCTCTCTTCCAACGTCCTTTGCAATCTGTTCCTGTGCCTCCTGCCGAGGAGGCTATGCAAGTGGATCGGTCTTGCCTGACCCAACAAGAGAGAACTCGCCGTAGGAATGAAAACCTGTGCCTATGCTGTGCTAGCACCGAACATTTCCTAAAAGACTGTCCTATTCGTCCTCCGCGTCAGAGAAACGCACCCACTCACCTAGTCAACGTAGGTGAGTCATTGCTAGGAGTGAATTCTACCTCTCCACGATTGACTTTACCTGTGCGAATTGCTATACCCGCTAATGCTACTTCCTTCTCCGTTGTGGCCTTCTTGGACTCGGGTTCAGCAGGAAGTTTCATTGAAGCCTCTCTAGTAAACAGATTCAACATTCCAGTTACCCGTCTCGTCAAGCCTCTCTTCATTTCATCGAGGTGCCAATATTTTCACCAAACTATACCTATGGGGCGCTTATAACCTCATCCGTATTCATAGTTACATAGTTACATAGTTAGTATGGTTGAAAAAAGACATACGTCCATCGAGTCCAACCAGGGAATTGAAGGGAAGGGTGTAAGGGGATAAGGGAAAGGGATGTAGTTTTATATTTCTGCATAAGCATTAATGTTATTTTGTTCCAGGAATGTATCTACCCCTGTTTTAAAGCTGTTAATTGTTCCTGCTGTGACCAGTTCCTGAGGTAGACCGTTCCATAAATTCACAGTCCTCACAGTAAAGAAGGCGTGTTGCCCCTTTAGACTAAACCTTTTCTTCTCCAGACGGAGGGAGTGCCCCCTCGTCCTTTGGGGGGGTTTAACCTGTAAAAGTTTTTCTCCATATTTTTTGTATGGGCCATTTATATACTTATATACGTTTATCATATCCCCCCTTAAATGTCTCTTCTCAAGACTAAACAATTGTAACTCCTTTAATCGCTCCATATAGCTAAGATGTTCCATGCCCCATATTAGTTTAGTCGCGCGTCTCTGCACCCTTTCCAACTCCGCAGTGTCCCTCCTATGAACAGGCGACCAAAACTGAACAGCATATTCCAGGTGAGGCTGTACCAATGCTTTATAAAGGGGGAGTATTATGTCCCTGTCCCTTGAGTCCATGCCTCTTTTGATACATGACAATATCCTGCCAGCTTTGGAAGCAGCAGTCTGACATTGCATGCTATTCTGTAGTCTGTGATCTACAAGTACACCCAGATCCTTCTCTTCCAGTGACTCTGCCAGTTTAATCCCCCCTAAGACATACGACGCATGCAGGTTATTAGTACCCAGATGCATAACTTTACATTTATCCACATTGAAACTCATTTGCCAAGTGGATGCCCAGACACTTAGTCTATCCAAGTCATCTTGTAACTTATGCACATCCTCTATAGACTGTACCGTGCTACAAAGCTTGGTGTCATCTGCAAAGATAGAAACAGAGCTGTTAATACCATCCTCTATATCATTAATAAATAAATTAAACAGCAGCGGGCCCAGTACTGAACCTTGGGGTACACCACTAATAACCGGGGACCTCAGAGTACGAATCACTGACCACCACTCTCTGGGTACGATCCATGAGCCAGTGTTCAATCCAGTTACAAACTAAAGTTTCCAAGCCCAAGGACCTTAACTTACCTGTCAGACGTCTGTGGGGGACAGTATCAAACGCTTTGGAAAAATCCAGAAACACTATATCCACAGCCATTCCTCTGTCAAGGCTTCTACTCACCTCTTCATAAAAGCAAATTAGATTGGTTTGACAACTTCTATCCTTAGTAAACCCATGCTGGCTATCACTTATAATACTATTATCCCCTATGTATTCCTGTATGTAATCCCTTATAAGTCCTTTAAACAATTTACCCACAATGCGCGTTAGACTTACCGGTCTATAGTTTCGTGCAGGTTATGAATGGAAGACCGCCTTCAATACCAGAGATGGTCATTTTGAATACCTAGTTATGCCTCTTGGCCTATGCAATGCCCCAGCAGTCTTTCAGGACTTTGTTAATGACATTTTTCAGGATATGCTGTACTCTTGTGTGGTAGTCTATCTTGACGACATCCTCGTTTTTTCCTCCAACCTAGAGGAACATCGCCTTCATGTTTGTCAAGTGCTCCAGCGACTACGCCAAAATCGAGAAGTGTCTATTCGAACGCAGCAGTGCTCCCTTCTTGGGTTACATTGTGTCCAGACAAGATCTTCAAATGGACCCTGATAAAATTTCTGCGGTAAAGGATTGGCCTCGCCCCACTGGCCTGCGAGCAATCCAAAGATTTCCCGGATTTGCAAATTACTACCATCAATTAATTCCCCACTTCTCCACCATCGTTGCTCCTATTGTAGCACTGACTAAGAAAAATGCTAATCCAAAAACCTAGCCGCCACAGGCGGAGGAAGCCTTTACCACGTCAAAGCCGCCTTCTCCTCTGCTCCAGTCTTGTCCAGACCTGATCCTCAGAAGCCCTTCTTCCTCGAGGTTGACGCCTCCTCTGTTGGAGCCGGAGCTGTTCTCCTACAAAAATCCGCTAAAGGAAAAAATGTCACCTGTGGATTTTTCTCCAAAACCTTTTCACCTCCAGAAAAAAATTATTCCATCGGAGACCGTGAACTGTTGGCAATTAAGTTGGCCCTTGAGGAGTGGAGACATCTTTTGGAAGGATCCCTACACCCCATCACCATTTATACTGATCACAAAAATTTGTCTTATCTCCAATCCGCCCAGCGGTCATTGTTTTTGCCCGTTTCAACTTTCTGATCCATTTTCGTCCCGTAGACAAGAATGTCAGAGCCGATGCTCTATCTCGTACCACTGATGCCTCTGAAGCCAAGACCCTTCCTCAGCACATCATTCCCCCTGAGTGCCTGATCTCTTCTGGTCCTGCTTCTCTGGTACCTGTCCCTCCAGGAAAGACTTATGTTCCTCCCCGTCTTCGCCTCCGGATCCTCAAATGGGGCCATTCCTCCCTTCTGGCTGGTAACGCTGGAATCAAAAAGACCTTACAATTGAATGCCAGACACTATTGGTGGTCCTCCTTGGAAAAGGATGTGACCGATTTCGTACGAGCCTGTACAGCATGTGCACGTGACAAGACCCCTTGTCAAAAGCCTTCAGGTATTCTTCATCCGCTGCCGGTGCCTGAACAGCCTTGGTCCCAAATAGCCATGGACTTCATCACGGATCTTCCTGTATCCCATGGCAACACTGTCATCTGGGTGGTCGTCGATCGTTTTTCCAAAATGTCTCACTTTATTCCGCTTCCAGGCCTTCCTTCTGCGCCACAGTTGGCAAAGTGGAAAGAGTGAACCAGATTCTTGGTGACTACTTGCGACATTTTGTCTCCTTCCGCCAAGATGATTGGGTCGACCTTCTGCCCTGGGCTGAATTCTCATACAATTTCAAAAATTCGGAATCTTCCGCCAAATCCCCATTTTTTGTGGTGTACGGCCGTCACCCTCTGCCCCCTCCCCATTCCCACTTCTTCTGGAGTTCCTGCCGTGGATGAAGTAACTCGGGACTTCTCCGCTATCTGGAAGGAGACTCAAAAGTCGCTCCTACTGGCCTCGTCTCGAATGAAGAGACATGCAGATAAAAAGAGAAGAACTCCTCCTGTCTTTCTCCCTGGGGACAAAGTGTGGCTCTCTGCCAAATACATATGCTTTCGTGTCCCTAGCTACAAGTTGGGTCCTCGCTACCTCGGAACTTTTAAAATCAAGAATCAAATTAATTCTGTATCTTACAAGCTTCCTCTTCCCTCTTCCCTTCGCATTTCTAACTCTTTCCATGTGTCTCTTCTCAAACCTCTTGTGCTTAACCGCTTTTCTCCCAAGGTTACTGTTCCTGCTCCTGTTTCTGGCTCCTCTGATGTCTTCGCTGTCAAAGAGATCCTTGCCTCCAAGATCGTCCGAGGTAAAAGATTTTTTTTAATTGATTGGGAGAATTGTGGCCCTGAAGAGAGGTCCTGGGAACCTGAAGCCAACATTTTTGACAAGGAGCTTGTCTGCAGATTCCTGTGCTCCAAAAAGAGGGGGAGACCAAAGGGGGGTGGAGTACTGTTACGCCGAGCGTTCCGGGTCCCTGCTCCTCCCCGGAGCGCTCGCGACGTTCTTCTGTGTGCAGCGCCCCGGTCAGACCCGCTGACCGGGAGTGCTGCACTGTTATCACCGGCGGGAATGCGATCCGCGTAGCTGGATGCTCCTGCCCACGGGTCGCATCCCAATCACCTCACCTGCTCCGTCCTCCTGCTGTTCTGTCCCGGTGTGCACGGCCCCGCTCTCTAGGGCGCGCGCCGGTTCTCTGAAATTTAAAGGGACAGTGCACCATTAATTGGTGCCTGGCCCAATCAGTACCTACACCTTCAATACATAAAACCCACTTCCACTTCCTGTCCTTGCCGGATCTTGTTGCCTTGTGCCCTGAGACAGCGTTTCTGTGTGTTCCATAGCCTGTGTATCCAGACCTTTGCCTTTGCCCCTGAGTACGAACCATTGCTGCCTGCCCAGACCTTCTGCTATGTCCGACCTTGCTCTTGCCTTGTCCCTGTGTACCGTGCCTGACTCAGGTGTCAGTGAGGTTGAGTCACTATCGGGTGGAACGACCTGGGGGTTACCTGCCGCTGCAAGTCCATCCCGCTTTGCGGCGGGCTCTGGTGAAAACCAGTAACCCCTTAGATTCCGTTCCCCTGGTACGGCCCACGCCATCACCTCACTGACACAGAGGATCCACCACCTGTGTCCTCTCCGCATTCCAGTCCGGATCCTGACAGTCCTCCATAGGGCTTTTCCTCAGCAGCTAAAGTGCTGCTGAGGAAAAGTCCTATGGCGGACTTGAAAGCATCCAGCTTATTCCTTAGAGTGCCGCATCACCCAGCCCTATTTGGGATACAGAGCCATCCTATCTACGGCATACATTACTTGAGTACGGGGCCACAGACACTTTTTCACACCAAAATCTTGGCTCAAAACGCTACATTTTTTTATGTGAATAGTTTTGACTATTACCCCCATGGTGCTAGAACTGATGTAGAATAGACCGTGATGAGAAAATATTTTATATTCCTAAACTGATACCAACAATCACTATGGATAACTCCACAAAAAACAACACAGGTCAATTGAAAAAAAAAAGGTTATAGGTCTCGACACATGCTAATCTATTTCAAATTGTATCGATTCTGTACTATATACATTTCATTGATGTCATTGGGCTGACCTGCAGACTAAAATCACTGGATTCATTTGAAGAAAATAAACAGGAAATTATATATTTAATCATGTCATTAAAACATCCTGATATGGCTGTGACAATAATAAAATAAAAATTACAGCCCTTTAAAGGCAGGAAAAGCTAAGAAAGGAAAATGTCAAATCCTAAAAATTGCAATGGTAAAGGGTTATAGATTGTACAGGAACATGCTTACACTCAGGCTGACATTCTTTACATTATTCCAATATCAACTATTTGTAAATAAGAAGCATCATGTTGTTTGTTCAGAATCTTGGCATTTCTATGCCTGCGGTCAAATTCTAAAATTTTATATAGACAATTTGTTGAATGTTTACCCGCTATGGTTTGCTGATTGTGTCCCTGGTAAACATGTTGGAGACCTTTTGTTCAGTGACAATGTGGGTAGAGAGGAGGAAGGTGTTTTAAATTTAAAGGGGTATTCCAGGAAAAAAAAAACTTTTTTTTCTATCAACTGGCTCCAGAAAGATAAACAGATTTGTAAATTATAGCGGCAGATGAGCAGAATACTTGGCACCACTTAGAATTCCGGACTGGTAAATGGCTTGAAAGTGTGTACGTCCCCTTTAACTGCTATGAGAGCTATATATGTTGTGCTTGCATGCTGGGAGTATAGCAAATCAAAATGTATCATCAAAGATAAAGAAATGCGGAGCACTCACCCAAGCTTCTTCTGCAGTGGTAGTTTATTGCAAAACTTACAACATAGGGGTACACGAGTTGGGGATTTGTGTAGGAGGACGCGAGTCGATACCCCCGCGTCCTCCAACACAGCTCCCCCACCCGTGTACCCCTATGTTGTAAGTTTTGCAATAAACTACCACTGCAGAAGAAGCTTGGGTGAGTGCTCCGCATTTCTTTATCTTTGATGATACATTGAGATTTGTAAATTACTTATATTAAAAAATCTTAATCCTTTTAATAATTATCAGCTGCTGAAGTTGAGTTGTTCTTTTCTGTCTGGCAACAGTGCTCTCTGCTGACATCTCTGCTTGTCTTGGGAACTGCACAGAGCAGAATAGGTTTGCTATGGGGATTTGCTTCTAAACTGGGCAGTTCCCGAGACAGGTGTAATCAGAGAGCACTTAGAAAAGAACAACTCAACTTCAGCAGCTCATAAGTACTGAAAGGATTACGATTTTTTAATAGAAGTAATTTACGAGGCTGGAAGAAGGACGTTCCTACGTCCGAAACAGCATGCGTAGCCTCTGAGCGCCCCTTACCGTCCTCGTCCATGCCGTGGTGATCCCGGACCTCGGGCCTGCAGCTGTTTACCCGCGGTGAGTGCACGCTACCCTTTTCCATTGTATTATTTGATACTTTATCTAGTGTGTGCACCCCGCAGTTGCTGCGTTGTTATATATCTGGTCCGGAGGCTGCCAGTGTTTACCAGTGGTATTGTATATTTGCATGCTTAAGCTATACGGTGTGCTCTCTCCTTCTCTAGTGGCTTAATTTACAAATCTGTTTAACTTTCTGGAGCCAGTTGATATATAAAAAAAAGTTTTTTCCTGGATAACCCCTTTAAGTTCAGGTGTAAAAGTTTAAAGGGACTGTCCAGCGGAATTTTGTACTTTGCTATTGTCCCCAGCCTGTCTTAAAAAAAAAAAAAAACACTTTAGCCCACCTTCCTCTGATTCATCATAGCTCCGGGATCAGGATGCCCAATCTCCGGACGGTCTTCACTGCTTCATTGTGGTGATCTGCTTTACCGGGCTGGTCGGAGCTTTAGACGTGACATCACAGTACCACTCTGCCAATCACTGGCCAAGGCAGTGTCCTAGCCAGTGATTGGCAAGCTACACTGTCAGTTCTCTCTGCTGTAGGTGGCTAACACTGCAGCTTGGGGGAAAGCAGAGACACTGGCCATGGACAGGGTGCCCCGATACTAAAGCTACAAGGGATCGGAGGAAAGCAGATTGGGAACAATAGCAAATTACAAAATTACTTATCACCCCCGGAAAAAGCAATGCAATGACATGTTTGCTTTTGTAAACTACTTGTATTTATAAAATAACATTTATGAAGCTTTCTAATGTTTTATGCCATTGTCAATTACTTCTGTAAATGTATGAATACACTGTGAACTAGGCGTTCTCTGTTCTATAATTGAAGGGTGTGTCACTACACAGTCTGGCATTGATTGGTCTGTAGGGATGCGTTTCCCATCTGGTAACACCTGATGGACAATGTATTCATTAATTTTAACCTGTTCAGGATGCCGGGCGTATGCATACGCCCTGCATCCCGAGTCCTTAAGGACGTGGGGCGTATGCATACGTCCATGGGAATTCCAGTCCCCGCCGCTAGCCAGTTGGGGACCGGACCGGAATGCCTGCTGAAATCATTCAGCAGGCATCCCGGCACATCGACCAGGGGGTCCTGAGACCCCCCATTTCGGCAATCGCAGAAAATCGCATGTCAATTCAGATATGCGATTTTCTGCTATTCTGGGCTGATCGGGTCTCTGGTGACCATATCACCCGGAAAATAGCGATGATTGGAGCTGTCAGGGACAGCCCCGATCATCCTGAGGGCTAGGAGTGAGGTTGCAGTGCTGCGATCTCCTCCTATCCCCTGCCATTGGTCAGAACTGATTCTGACCAATGGCAGAGCAGGACAGTGGGTTGCCATGGCAACCCCCGTCCTGCCCACCCCTGGATGTCGAGGGGAACATGGACAGAAGATGGAGGCCGGTACATGGAGGAGAAGATACCTGGGGACCCCCCGATCTTCGCTGGAGACCGCTGGATCCTGGCTCAGGTAGGGAAACGGTGGGGGGGATTGAAAGTGAAAGTAAAGTGATCTTTACTGTGGCAACCACTAGAAAGGCCAAACTGCAACTCCCAGCATGCCCAGACAGCCAAATGCTGTCTGGGCATGCTGGGAGATGTAGTTTTGCAACATCTGGAGGGTCCAAGTTTGGAGACTACTGTTACAGTGGTGCCCAAACGGTAGCCCTCCAGATGTTGCCAAACTACAACTCTCAGCATGCCTGGACTGCGCAGGCATGCTGGGAGTTGTAGTTCTGTAACATCTGTCCCTTCAGATTTAGCAATTTTCATGATATGTTTGAAAATTGCTGCTCTACTTTGAAGCCCTCTAATTTTTTCATAAAGCAAAAATATGTCCATTTTATGATGCCAACATAAAGTGGACATATTGTATTTGTGAATAAAAATAACATTTATTGGGAATATCCATTTTCCTTACAAGTAGAGAGATTCAAAGTTAGAAAAATGCAAAATTTTCAAAATTTTCATGAAATTTTGTAATTTTTCACAAAAAAAGGATGCAAGTAACGCTGAAAATTTACCACCAAAATAAAGTAGAATATGTCACAAAAAAACAATCTCAGAATCAGAATATTCGGTAAAAGCGTTTTCCCGTTATTAATTTGTAAAGCGACAGTGGTCAGAATTGTGAAAAAGGGCTCAGTATTTAACAAAACTCACATGTCAGAGTAATAAAAAAAAAAAAACTGGGGAGGGGAACTATGATTGCTGTTTCTGTCATGCAACTTGAATGATTGAGAAAATCAATTATATATATATATATATATATATATATATATATATATATATATATATATATTCATTTATTTATCTTTGCAGCCACAGCATGTGCCCAGGAGGTGGGCCCTTTTAGTTAGGAGTCATGAACTCTCTATTGAGTGCTTCATGAGCCCCTCCTCCTCTCAGGATGACAGCTTTAGCAGTCTCCTGATTGGACATTAGATTTGTCAATCATAACTAACAGTAATGACTGGGAAAACTCATGTAAGTTCGATTCACCTAACCAAAAGAGCCAACCTCTTACTAGAGTTTGACTGAGTTAACTTTTTTAAACCCTTTTGATTCACATTTTTTTTAGCCTGAATAGTCCAGAATATAGAACATGCACTTATTTTATAGTAAATTGCATAGTAAGGAAACATTGATTCATCCTACATTTGCTTTTTATAATGTCAAAATGATGCTTCATGCAGATTAAAATAAATGGTACAGTTATCATCTAGGACACATCAACCTATTCCTAGGTCAATCAATAAATCCCTTACTGTTCCCTGACATATTAAAGAATAATCCATAAAATAGCAGAATGATTAAAGTTATATAACTATAACATTACAGTGACTTTAAAAGTATTTCCACCATTATTTTCTTCCTACTTCTATGCTGAGACATGTCAATTGATTTCATTGTTTTACTTCACTTTTTTTTATTGTTTTACTTCAAATTTCAGATGCTTGCCAACTGTTCCAAAATTCAAACAATTATATTTTTTTCACTACAATGCTGATGTAACCGCTTATTTTTCATTTTCAAAAGGGGTAAAAAAAAAAAAAGGCCTTAAGAACTCAGCCCATTTGGGCCTTAAAGGAGTATTCCGGGCAAAAACATTTTATCCCCTTTCCAAAGGACCATAAGATGTCTGATCGTGGGGGGCCCGCCACTGGAACCCCCCCACAATCTCCCTGCAGCACCATTATTCTATGCGGGAGCTGCGTCTCCAGTTTCGGAAACCTCCGGGACATGAATGAGGGGGCGTGGTGTGATGTCACGTCCCCAGTTGCAGAAACCTGGAGGTTTCCAAAACTGGAGACACAGCTCCCACATAGAATGCGGGTGCTGCAGGGAGATCTCGGGAGGGGGGTTGGACCCCCGTGATCAGACATCTCATCCCCTATCCTTTGTATCCTATTATACCGCTTAAAAAAATTGTTAACTTTTTAATTAAATTAGTGCGTTTAAAATCCCTCTATTTTGCTGACCTATAATGTCTTAAATTTTCTGTATAAGCAGTGGTATAAGGACTCACTTTTTGCGCCATGATCTGTAATTTTTTTTGATACTACATTTTGCATATATAAAACTTTTAGTAGATGTTTAAAAAATTTTGGGGGAATAAAATGTAATAAAAAAGCAGCAATTTTCCACTTTTTTTTTTTGCCATTCACCGTATGGGATAATTAACATGATATTTTAAAAGTTCGGATATTTAAGCACGGGGTGATACCAAATATGTTTTTTTTTTTTTTTTTTTTTTACTTTTTTGGGGGAAAATAGGGGAAAAACTGACAATTTAAATTTGTATTGGGGAAGGGGATTTTTCACATTTTTTTTACTTTTATTTTTTACTTATTTTACTTAAATTTTTACACTTTAAAATTCCTCACAGGGGAATACTGTTCAGTGTTATGCATAGAGCATTGCACTGATCAGTTTTATCGGCTATCTTCTGCTCTGGTCTTCTCGATCTCAGACGAGAGCAGAAGACGCTGGGAGACAGACGGAGGCAGGTGAGGGGACCTCCGTCCACCATTACAGATGGTCGAATCCTAGCAGCAGCGCTGCAGGCGATCCGATCGTCCAAATTAAGTGCCGTACTTCTGCAGATGCTGTGATCTGTATTGATCATGGGATTTGAGGGGTTAATGGCGGACATCCGTGCAATCGCGGATGTCGGCCATTACCGGCGGGTTGAAACAACCTACTATAATCTGGCCTCAGAACACATAAAGAGGTATCACACCATAACAACGATTTAACCCCACTTGGGTTAACAAAACCTCTGTATAATATGTGTCAAAACTAAAACCTAACTTTTAATTGAACTAAATAATAAATGGTGAGAAACATACATTTAAAGACACAACACCCTATGTGTCTCTAAGGGTTATAGGATTTGGAGCAATCACTGGTGGCCTTAATATAGTCTGAGAGCACTTATTAGGTGTTTATGTATACACCATTATGGCAAATATTGGAGATTATTTAATGTCTTCCATATATAGTGCTTTCATATGGGCTATAAATGTTATGCCATAAGCCTGCTGTGCACCCAGTGTACTATCAACCTATCATTTGTGTATTGTATGAAGGACACTTTGGGGTTGCAGATTAAAAGGTAATACTGTAATTCTGTGTGGTTACATGGCAGAACGGAAGGAGTGCTGATGAGATGGTGGCCATGTCATGTTTGCAAAGCCCCTTTGGTAATAAGACAGGGGGGGGGGGGTTGCAGTGGGCATTTAGACCTACCAGGTGTTTGACTTAATTTAGTAGAGTGGGCTTTGAATGTGAAAAGTGTAATTGTTCATTTTCATGGCCTACTGTTCCAAAAACTGTCAGACTCCTCTGGTGTCCAACTGCTTACTGCATCCCTTGTCACATTCCTTGGGTGGGGGGGGGGGGGGGTGTAGTTGCCAAAAGCAGTCACCTGTGGGGGGGGGGTCCTTTGTCCTGGAACCATGGAGGCTTTATAAATGTGACCTTGCCCCCAACATTTATTTCAGCCAAATCCACTCTCCAAAAGCCCAATGTCACTCCTTCCATTCTGAGCCCTGTCGTGCAACTGGGGTAAAATAAAAATGGGGTAAATCATAAATTTAGCATTCCATATGGTATGCCTTAAAGCATTATTTGATAGGATAGGTGGCACACTGTGTGATGGTGTCTTTTCTTATCCCCTTTTTAAGAAGAGACTCTGCATCTTCTCTTTTTTCCAGTGTGGGGCACTTCACCTAGAAAGTGTTGGCCTGGTGCAATACGGGGGCCTTCAGTTTCAGATATACTTGGGACAACTCTTTTCTGGTCAACAAAAATCAGGGCCATGATTACTAACACCCTGGTACTGAAGGAATATACCCAGGTTATCAATGCTTTCAAATAGTACAAAAGCAATGTACAATGTTATACAGTACAATGTAAGAACTGTTTGTGTCAAGTGGCTAATAATACAGACCCCCAGATAATACAGGGGTAAAGCTGCAGAAAAAAATATTTTATTTTTCCCACAAACCTCCCCTAACTTCTTCAATCTGTCCCTCGCTACTCACTAATGATCCCTGCCGACACACTAAAGGTCCCAGCCACTCCACTCAGTCAGGGTGTCACAGCTCTGCTCTACCCACTGAACCCAGCAGTTAGCGGAGGAACAGCATTTAATTTTCTCTGTCTCTGCTGTGAGTAGTCAGCCGGTCATGGCCAACAATGGCAACTGCCATTACGGTGAGGGGAGGGGATCTTAGGACCCCCATAGGCATCTGGAGATGTGGTGATGCCGGAATCTGGAGTTGAGAATGTATGGCGCTTCGCTGTGTGCGAAGTTACCTGCTGCAGTGCCGTATATTTATGGCAACTGTCCTTAAGGAGTTAAAAATCATTTACTACAGTGGTCATGACTGCTTTCACCTGGACTTGAATGAGTGACATGTTATAATGTAACCGCGAGCGGTGCATATTTCTCCTTCACTCCTTCTTCCCCCTTCAGTAATTCTGCGATATATTCAGTGTCACGTTTTCAAAGCTACTTAAAACATGTGAAGCAGGAAATGTTATACAGACAAAGATTGAACTGTAGTAAAAACAAAATTTGAGTGCAGTTCAACAGATATTTTATTCACTAGAAGAACCCATGTTGAATTCCTTGCTAATTTAGCCTATTCATTCTCTATGACTTGTAAAGATAAAGTGCCAATTTGACTTGCAAAAAATGAAGCAAAATATTGTGATGCGTGAAAATAACAGGCAGAATAACTTGCGCTTACAGAAACACTTAAAGCAAAATAATATAGTTATGATACATTCACTTTGTTTTGTTTGTAAACAGGTTGTTTACAGAATTCTAGAGTTTTTATAACAAAATGTTTAGTAATGTTGCAAAAGATTTAATTGTAACACTCACGTTTCAGTAGACAGAAACACAGTGGATCCGCTGGAACTGTGTGGTAGATGACTCAGACCGTACCAGGGAGTGGAGTCTAAGGTGCCACTGGTTTTCATCAGAGCCCGTGTAACACTTTGCCGCAAGCGCATTGTTCCCTTGTCCCCTGCTGCCGGCGGCACTGGAATTCTCATCCTGGCACACGCAAGCATGCAAATCCCAGCTCGTCACTTACCACGTACCCCTGCTGCCTCCTATGCTGCTTCTCAGCTCTGGAGCGTACGCCCCCGTCCCCTAGGGCGCACGCACGGCAGAGCTTTGAAAATTAAAGTTCGAGGCACTGGCTGGATAAGGCAATTTGTAATCTGGATAGCAGGAGGTCAGGGCAAGGGGCACAGTAGCGTAGTCAGGAACATGGCAAATAGACAGTAGGCAGGCGGCAAAGGAGCAAGGTCAGGTCACGGAACAAGGTTATGATACACAGCAAGGCAATACACAGCAATGCTTTCTCTAAGGCTCTAGGGCAACAACGATCTGGCAGGGAAGTTTGGAAGGTGGAGGAATTTATCAATGAGCCACAGGTGTTACTTCACTAATGGGCACACTGGCCCTGTAAATCTTAAAGCTCCGGCTCGCGCGCACCCTAGGGGTGGGGACACGCACTCTGGAGCAGAGAGGCAGGGGCAGGAGAAGCATAAGGTGAGTGGCTGGCTGGAATTCGCCTGCGGGCGCGTCCCGCAATGCGAATCCCAGCCCCGCCAGCAGCAGCAGGTAACAGGACCATGCACTCACCACCATCCTGTGCGGTCGGAGTGCATAACGTAACATTTATTAACCTACTTAATGTATTGTTTTTATCTTCCAATCAAAGATCACCTTTTACTTGGGCAAAGTGGCAAATAGAATTAGTTCTTACAACTACTGTAATATCTTTACCTGGCTGTGTTCCAGCAAAAGGCAACAACGTCCCTTTGTTTCTGTGGCTACCAGCTTGGATGCTAGCAGGGCTGGTTAGCCAACCAGAGAGCAGGGATTCCGGGCCAATCTCAGTCAGCCCTGGCATCCAAGACTCTCTCAGCCTGGACTATTTGAACAGACACCTTCTGGTGGCAGGTACCTCGGATTGTCAGTTTCTGGCATCACTAGCATACCTTTATTGATTTGTTCTTAACCTAACCTTTTGCTTGGTATTTTATTTACCACACTGTTTCCTGATTTAGATCCTAGTGAATATTCCTGGCAGACCTTTGGACTGAGCTCTGACAACCCTAACTTCACAATTGTGCCACTACATGACCTCCTGGCTTAAGACACTTGAACTGCACCTTGACAATCGTCTATCCGTTGATTATGCTACTGGTATTGACATGGCTAGATAGGTTTTTCTTCCCTCCTGATAGTTTAGTGTCCTTGTGCTGGACCATTGTCCAGTTTGAGGCACCTTTATCAGAGTGACTGTGTCAAGTGGGAAGGGACAAATGTGGCGTTCAGATTAGGGCTGCACATGTTTTTACCTATTGTGGAAGCAACATTTTAATGCAAGAATATTTTTGCAATATGAGGTGCACTTGAACATTGTACAATTTATAAGAAATCATACAGTAGGGCCCTATGGACTTCTGTTCCCATCATATTACTGTTCTGTGTAACTTAAAGACTGTTTGGAGCCATAATATTGCTGCGTTCTAGAGCCCTTGTAACTGGGCTGGTTATATGATTAATACTATTTTTTAATTTAAAGAATATTCTAAGCTGTCAAAACTAGAAAACATAATAAAGCAATTGCCTATACCAATCACTTAGATTAGCGCTCTGATTTTTTGCCAGACGTTTTGGTAAATAAAAGCAGAAACCTAATTGGTTTCTATGAGCAGCTTTGTGCTAGTTTTGATAAATTGTTCCCTTTGTCAAAACTTTTACATACAAGATAGGACTGGAGAAGGGCAAGACATTTCCCACAGTAATATTTTGTGAAATTGAAAAGTTCTGCAGGAATAAGTGTCAAAAATATTTTTTCTTAGAATTTATTGTGTTTGGTTCTTTGGCTGCATTTAGACCACATTTATAGGTCTTCACTGGGCTGTCCATCAGTAAAATGTCAAAAAGAGATTCTAGAATTTATATTTAAAGATTTCCAAAATGTGGAAGTCAAAAACATGGTTGATAACATTTCAGAGGTCTGCACAGAAAGCTCATATGATCGCTCAATGGACCAAACCTAATACAAATTTGACTACATTTAGCCTATTAAAGTCCATTGGCTCATCAGCAACACATCAGGAAGTACATCTGCATCCTTATTTAAATTTCCAAAATGACCAATCCTTGAACCCTCAGTATCTCCTCCGCTTGTGGACGAGCTTCAGGGAAATGATCAATTTTCGCAAGAAAATAAGTTTGTTTACTCAGTTAAAGATAGGCAAAGCCAAACAAATTCAATTACATATGATGTGTGCTAGGGATGAGTGAATGGAAGCTGACGAATCCAAATTCGTCAGGAATTTCAGGAAAAATTCAATTTGTAAGGATTGCGAATATCGCTGTGATTCAATCGCATAAATTGCTTCATTAAACTCCATTTAGTGTGGTCCAGGCTCCAAGGGAGGGGCATCTAAAGTGGCGGATCCACATGTAAGGACATGGGGCAACGAATCCTGGAAAGGGGGGTAACAAGGGTTGGCGGGATGAGGCTGAATCGTATGCAGCCTATCAGCAGAAAGCCACCCCTGTGATGTCACAGCCATATATAATTGGCAGCCATCTTGTGGCCAGTCACATCAGCGTTCTATACAAACAGAGAGGGACATACAGCAGTGTGTGTTGCACAGAAAGCATTTTTACAGCAGGGGTTAACCTACCAGTCACATCAGCGTTCTATTGCAGAGAGGGACAGAGAGCAGTGTGTTGCACAGAAAAGCTTTTTTTACATACAGCCTAGAATCAATAGGGAAGGGAGTGAGATTCAGAGGGAGAGAGAGTGCAATTTTGGGTGTAGTACACAGCGACTGTGTGTGGCAGCACTGGTGTATAGAACTGAAAAGCTAATCGTAGCCAGACAGTTAGGGTGAGCAGAGCACTATAAAAGCATATCTATGATGTGTAACCTGTGCGTACATCTAAGTGGTGTACCATTTTGTTCCTGTTAAAGTCTTAAGGGGCTAGATACTGTAAAAGGCCATCCAAAAGTACACACATGCTGGTGTTCTAGACAAATACTGTTTTAAGCATAGTTGAGCGTAATGTACTCCCCTCATATACGCACTAAGTATGTAAGGCAGAGGATGTGCACAGAGGAGTGTCAGAGGCCTAAATTCATCAGGGAGAGTTGCAGCTGACTAGAGTCAAGTGGCAGCAGGAGTCATAGCGAGAGGCCTGAGCTCCCAGTATCAGCTAGTGGTTGTGTCTTGACCAGCAACCCGTCTGCCGTCATCGATTGGTTAACACGGTCATCCACTTCATCACAAGTGACATCTGACATCTCCAGTCAACAGTCGATGGGTTCCTCAGACCCAACCCTCAGTTGGCATGGCCCGGGAGCAGTCCCTGTCCTCCCATTGCCTCCCCTGTTCCCTCCCCCACAGAAGTATATTATGCTATGGGTTCCGCTCCACTATTTAGGGAGGATGACATGCTAGAGGACAGTCAGCAGCTACTTCCCAGCCAAGAAATGGAGGGGACATCCGCCACTACCTCCGCTAGGCAGACAAGTAGTGATGAGAAAGGTGTGGGAGGTGGTGTTGCGAGTGTTCATGCTCCTGAAGCAGACACTGTTGAGGAACCTGAGGAGGACATCAGTGACATGCAGACACAACTTGATGATGATGATGATGATGATGATGAAGCCGATCGCACTTGGGTGCTGGGTGCAGAAGAGGCTTCATCATCAGGAGAAGAGGGTTGCAGGTTACCCGTGAGGCAGCAGCTGAGCCAGCAAGGCAGTAGCATGGTTGGCAGTCAGCATGGTGGCAGAAGTGGAAAGTCTGGAGCCAAATGTGCACTTGGTAGACCACCTGCTTGGCGGACGCCTACCTTTCCAAGAGGTAATGGAACAGGGGTTCCTGGAGTCGGCGGCAGTAGCAGTAAATCAGAGCAGACTGTTGGGGGGGAAATCATCTATTCGGCAGTGTGGCAATGTTTCATCAAGCATACAGAGGATGTTGGCACCATGGCCCTATGTCAACATATGCAGCGTCACCATAAAGCGGCCTGGGAGAACCATTGCTCTGATGTGGTGATCCAGCCTGCTGCATTGCCCAGTGGCACACCGCCTCCACCACCTCAGCTGAAGGGAGCTGTATATCATACCCATCTTCTGTCGCTCCAGATGTTCCTCCTATTTCGAGTCAGTCATTCCGCCAGCAATTCATCAGCGAAGCCTATGTCCAAGAGACAACAGTATGCGCCCACTCATCCAACGGAAAGAAGCTGAATGTGCTCCTGTCCAAGTTGCTGGTGCTGCAGTCCCTCCCTTTTCAAGTGGTGGACTCTGCACCTTTCAGAGAACAGATGGCTTGTGCCGAGCCGAGGTGGAGAGTCCCAAGCCGTTATTTCTTTGCGAAGAAGGCAGTACCAGCCCTGCACAATTTTGTGGAAGAGAAGGTGGGACAGTCATTGAGCCTGTCATTGTGTGTACCAAAGTGCATGGCAGCGCAGACGTGGGTGCATGGCAGTGCAGACGTGGGGAGCTGTAACTACGGTCAGGGACAATACATGTCCTTTTATGGCACACTGGGTAAATGGGGTTTCTGCACAGCCACAACAGCAACTTGGAGAGGCCACACCGCTTCCGCCTCCATGCTCTCAGCCCGTTGGTCCTGCGACAGTGTGCGCAGGTGTGACAGGTGGAAGGGAACAACGTATGATCCATAGTAACCGGTGGGGGTTAAAACTCGGTGGGGTAATAAACTCTCGCAATATTAATTCCCTTCTTGGCAAGTGTTACTTGCCCTAAAAAGGGTGGCCCCACACACCTCCCTATTTCCACCAACAAACACTGCCATTTCACAGGGTTTTTTGGTGGAAAGAAGGAGAGTATCCTGTGTGGGGATGCCTTTTTTAGGGCGAGTAACAGTTGCTCAGAAGGGGATTAATAAGGCGTGAGAAGGGTCTTACAGGGGGATTTTTTACCCCCACCAGCTACAATGGACAATACGTTGTTCCTTTTCCCCTTTTCAAGGAAAGTGTTACTTGTCTTAAAAAGGGCAGCCCCACACAGGAACCTCTCCTTATTTCCACCTAAAAACCCTGGGAAATCGAAATGTTTGCAGGTGGAAATAATGAGAGGTTCCTGTGTGGGGCCAACCATTTTATGGGACGAGTAACACTTGCCAAATAGGGAATTAATGAGGGTAAAGTTTTTACCCTCACCAGTTACAATGAACCATACATTGTTCCACCTTTTTAGAGGTCTTTGCATCACCTCAATACTTGGTGATGTAGGGGGCTCATGATGTTTTTTGCACACCTTTTGTATGATTAAAAAAAACAATTGTTTACGAATATTTTATCCTAAGAATATTATTAGTTACGTAAGTTAACTTTTACGTAATGCATATCCTCAATGCTTACTTGTGCACACTAACACTTTTTCAAAAGAGACCATTTTTTTCTGCCTACCTACCTCAGCTACTATTCGTCACCGGGTACTGGTATCGCCACCCACCGCCCCACTATGTCACCAGGTCATTTTCAGGGCTGCTGATGCCACCTCCAGACTGTCTCATACTGCCACCATATGTTCTCCTCATGCTGATGCCACCTCCAGGCTGTTTCATTCTGCAACTATATGGTCTCCTCGTGCTTCCGCCACCTCCAGGCTGTGTCATTCAGCCACTATATGGTCTACTGATGCCGCCGCCAACTCCAGGATGTGTCATTTAGCCACTATATTGTCTCCTCATGCTTCAGCCACCTCCAGGCTGTGTCACTGTACCGCCATGTGGTCTCCTCATACTGCTGGCACATTAAATAAAATTTTTAGCTTCATTAATTTGAAATCTTCAATTTGAATGTTAAAAAATACCTTTAATATTTTCAATTGTGAGGCCCTATGGTCTTGTCAGGCTGTTGCCACATCCAGGCTGGGTAATTAAGCCACTATATGGTCTTCTCATGCTGCTATCACCTCCACGCTGTGTCATTCAGCCACTATATGGTCTCCTCATACTGATGCCACCTCCAGGCTTCTAATAGCAACGCCTCTAATCTGCATGTCATACTGAATAACAGTATTATTTCACTAACCCAGCACACACCCTATACGTGTTACAGCAAGGCAAAGTGTTTTACACCTCTATTGAAGCCCTCTGTTTTTAATACAGATTCACCATAAATAAATTCGGACCGAACCAATTTTTTTTCGGAAAATTCGACAAATCGGCCGAATCAAATTTTTCAAAAATTCGCTCATCTCTAATGTGTGCCATAAGTGGTGACAAGTTGTAAGCCTACATGACAAACTACAAGAAAAGTGAGAATAAAAGTTCCCCTGAGTGGCATGAAGAGTCATGGAATTGAAGCCCAATCTTAATCTACTGTGACAGTATTTGACAGTTCTCTAATTGTCTTTCTCAGTTGACTCCAAAACACATCCCCTTAGTGTCAGCAAAATATCAAGACAAAATAGAAAAAGACGTCATGCAATGGTCAGAGAATGTGTATTTCTCTCCTCTGAAATGGCAGGGAAAGTCTGTAGCTGACTTCCCTGGCATAGCATATGAATGCTTGCCATTGTGTTATCATGCCTTGAATCCTTTCTGTTGCCTAAACACTGATGCCATTGAGAATCAAGATACTTCCCTCTGGATTTCCGTTCTACATTTCAGTAGCCTTATAGGAACTAAAGAAAACTTCAGTGCAGTTATACTTTTCTTTATTGGGGTATTTATTGGCGCAAGGGTTTCCAGTGAGTTTGTTTGCATTGGTGACTAGAAGCATTAAGTATCTCATTTCTTGCCTACATCAACGTTTCAAAGTGGAGTGGAGTATTTCTTTATTTTTTATTTAGAATTTTTACAGCTCTGTTCTGACAATTTATGTTGGATTTTCTCCCAGTCCCAAATGTATAAAAACTCTTTAGCTTAAAATTGACCTTTTGACATTCGAGACTGCCTGTGTTACTGAGATTTTTTTACATACTGTATGTCAGCTGTATTAAATTGCCAGAAGTAAACAATTAGTTCTAACTCCACACTTCTATGCAACAGATATTTTTAATAAAGGCTTGGAGTGGTAAGGAAATGCTAATTCAAAACATGTGCTATTTATTTACTTATTACTTATTTACATTGTAGTCCAAAAACACTTAACCTTGGGTTTTCTAAAGCCACTACTATTTCAGCCCACAGTTAAAAAAAAAAAAAAATAATAATAATAATAATAATATTGGTTTCCCATTAAACGATTTTGTTGTGGTATTTCATAGCCTATTGTGAATAAGTATATTTTCTACAAACTGTAAGATGGCAAAACCTTAGAAATAAATGGATAACACAAGATGATGTTTGGTTTAAATATATTTAAAGTTAACCTGTCAGTAGGAAAACAGTGGTTTCAATAAAAGGATGGATAGAGGGCATGTTATCAAAATCCCAGGCATGTTTTTTTTTTTTTTTCTTTATTGTCCTTTTCAGTGCTGAGATATAAGCCTTTTTGTTTTTTATACAAAATAGGCTCAAGTGCCCAGGAGGCTTTCCCCAGCACGGCAAGGGCCCAGGTAAGTCCAGCCCATTTTTAGTTTATCTTGTGGCTGTCAGTCAAATGGAGTAGGTAAATGTAAGCAGGTATGTGGGTGGTATATAAACATGACATGGGTTGGACTTACCTGGGTTCTTGACATGCTAGGGGAAGGAGATTGATCAATTAAAAAGCATTGACAATCAGTTTTTTTTAAGTGTTTCTGTCATTTTGAACAACTTTTGACATGTTGCCCAGACATTTTTTTTTTAATTGTCTGATTTTTTCTTTCTTAAATTTATAGTCCTTGTAAGCCATTTTGCAATCACTTTGGAAGTAGACTTATGTCATTGTCCATTTGTAAGACCCATTTGTCCTCAAGCATTATCTATCTGGCTGGTGTCTTGAGATGTTTCTTCAATATTTCTACAGAATTGTTACTTTCTGTTGCCATCCATTCTGTAGCAAAACATTACTGCTTCACAGTCAGGATAGTATTTTTTTTGGCTACAAGCCTTTCCTCTTTTTCCTCAATAGGTAACACTGACCAAACAGTTTCATTTTGTTTTCATCAGACCAGAAGATATTTTTTCATAAACATTACATTTTGTCCCCATGTGTGTCTTCATAAAGTCATTTGCTGTTGGTCTCGGGTTTATGTGTATTTTCCCATCAAAGTACATTCATCTCCAGGACAGAATATATCTTCTGGACAGTATGATGGTTGTTTTGTCTCGCTAGCTTTACATCAAATAATAACCATAATCATGGTAACTTGATAGTAAATATATTATCTTTATTATACAAAAACAATCTTCTTAGCCCATTTCAAATGTCCTCTTAACTGCCCGAACTTACTTGCCTACCTCATGAGGATAAGCAACAAAACCGATCCGGGCCGGAGCCGCGAGAGATCAGCTGTGGAACGACTTCAGGACTTTGCAAGAGCTCCTTCTCAAGATGGCACCGGCGGCGCTGCGCCCCATGAGCAGGAGGTGGAGGATGCAGCTGCGGGTCCTTCTCCCCCGGCCGATGCTCAGGAAACAGACCCTGAACCTACATTGAAACAGGTGACGGCTCAACTGTTTACAGATGATTACCTCTTGTCAGACCCTACTCACTGGGAAGCTGGAGGAAGTTAAAGGGGTTATCCACCATAAGGTGATTTTAGTATGTACCTGCCAGACAGTAATGGACATGCTTAGGAAGGATGTGAACTTGTCTTGGGGCTAAATGGCTATGTTGTGAGATTTCCATAACACTGTGGCTAGCTTTCTGTGAACTGGCATTTTCTGTTTAAGTTTTATTTTTTTTGTATTTTTTTTATGCAAATACCATAATTCCATTTTCCTCCCTCCCACACATCAGCCACCCCACCCATTGAAACATAAATGAGCTGCATCCATTCAAAAAACCTATGGTTTTCAATCATGGTGTCTATAGCTATTGCATTAATTGCAGATTGATCTCTCTCCCACCAAGCGATCCATCCACCCATTGAAGCAGACTGGCTCCCTGTCATCAGCTGGCTAGTGAATCAGGTCTCGGCCGCATTGCAACCTGGGAAAAATCCGAGACAACAGTCATTTTGTATGCTTTTAAAAATAAATATTGGGATGAAAATCAAAGAAGAATTGTGAGAAAACCATTATACACAGGTACAGACACTATATTATGAACTACACTAACTTTACAGCCCCTGTAACATAGTCAAATAAAAAAAAAATCCTGGAATACCCCTTAACCTGTTGGGGACGAAGGGCGTATGCATACGCCCTTGCGTCCTGGTACTTAAGGACGAAGGGTGTATCCATACGCCCGTGGGAATTTCGGTCCCCGCCGCTCGCCGGGCGGGGACCAGGCTGGGGTGACTGATGATATCTATCAGCAGGCACCCCATGCAAATGCCCAGGGGGGTCGTTAGACTCCCCCATGTCGGCGATCGGCGCAAATCGCAAGTGAATTCACACTTGCGATTTGCGCCGATTCCGGGTCATTACGGGTCTATGGTAACCCGGTGACCCGGAATAGAAGGGGGATCGTGGGTGTCTAAGACACCCACGATCCCCCTGTAGCGATAGGAGTGAGGTGGCACGGGTGCCACCCCTCCTATCTCTGCTATTGGTGGTCTAAATGCGACCACCAATAGCAGATCTGGGGCGGGGGGGTTAACTTTTGTTTTCCCCGTCCTGCCCACCCACAATAGGCGGGGCAGAACGGGGAAAATGAAGAGGAGCGTCGCCGGAGTCCACTTACCCCTCCGGAGGCAGCGGAGCGACGGCGATCGGTGGGCGGCGTGCGGCAGAAGAGGACGGCTCCCTGGATTTGACGGAAGCCGGTGAGTAGTTGCCTAGCAACATCTAGAGGGCTACAGTCTGAGACCACTATAGTGGTCTCTAGACTGTAGCCCTCCAGATGTTGCAAAACTACAACTCCCAGCATGCCCAGACAGCTGTTTTCTGTGTGGGCATGCTGGAATTTGTAGTTTTGCAACAGCTGGAGGTCTGCAGTTTGGAGATCACTGTTCAGTGGTCTCTAAATTGTAGCACTCCAGATGTTGCAAAACTATAAATTCCAGCATGCCCACACAGAAAACAGCTGTCTCGGCATGCTGGGAGTTGTAGTTGCGTACCTCCAGCTGTTGCATAACTACATCTCCCAGCATGCCCTTCTGTGATCAGAACATGCTGGGAATTGTAGTTTTGCAACAGCTGGAGGAACACTGGTTGGAAAATACTGAGTTAGGTAACAGAACCTAACTGAAGGTTTTCCAACCAATGTGCCTCCAGCTGTTGCAAAACTACAACTCCCAGCATGCACGGTCTGTCAGTACATGCTGGGAGTTGTAGTTTTGAAACAGCTGGAGGTTTGCCCCCCCCCCATGTGAACGTACAGGGTACATTCAAACGGGCGGGTTTACAGCAAGTTTCCTGCTTCAAGTATGAGCTGCGGCGAATTTTTTGCCGCAGCGCAAATTCCTAGCGGGAAACTCACCGTAACCCGCCAGTGTGAATGTACCCTAAAAACACTACACTACACTAACACCTAATAAAGAGTAAAACACTACATATACACCCCCAGGCATGCTGGGAGTTTAGTAACAGCTGGAGGCACCCTGTTTCAGAATCACTGGCTCACTGGCATAGAATACCCCTATGTCCACCCCTATGCAATCCCTAATTTAGTCCTCAAATGCGCATGGCGCTCTCTCACTTCGGAGTCCTGTCGTATTTCAAGGAAACAGTTTAGGGCCACATATGGGGTATCTCGGTACTCGGGAGAAATTACACTACAAATTTTTGGGGGCTTTTTCTCCTTTTACCCCTTATGAAAAGGAAAAGTTGGGATCTACACCAGCCTGTTAGTGTAAAAAAAAAAAAATGTACACTAACATGCTGGTGTTGCCCTTTACTTTTTATTTTCACAAGAGGTAAAAGGAAAAAAAGACCCCCAAAATTTGTAACGCAATTTCTCCTGAGTACGGAAATATCCAATATGTCGGTGTAAAATGCTCTGTGGGTGCACAACAATGCTCAGGAGTGAGAGCGCACCATGTACACTTGAGGCCGAAATTGGTGATTTGCACAGGGGTGGCTGATTTTACAGCGGTTCTGACATAAATCCAAAAAAATAAATACCCACATGTGATCCCATATTGGAAACTACACCCCTCACGGAATGTAACAAGGGGTATAGTGAGCCTTTACACCCCACATGTGTCTGACAGATTTTTGGAACAGTGGTCCTTGAAAATGAAAAATTATTTTTTTTTGTTTGCACAGCCCATTGTTCCAAAGATCTGTCAAACGCCAGTAGGGTGTAAATGCTCACTGTACCCCTTATTACATTCCGTGAGGGGTGTAGTTTCCAAAATGGGGTCACATGTGGGGGGGGTCCACTGTTCTGGCACCACGGGGGGCTTTGTAAATGCACATGGCCCCCGACTTCCATTCCGAACAAATTATCTCTCTAAAAGCTCAATGGCGCTCCTTCTCTTCTGAGCATTGTAGTTCGCTCTCAGTGCACTTGACGTCCAAACATGGGGTATTTCCATATTCAGAAGAAATGGGGTTACAAATTTTGGGGGGCATTTTCTCCTATTACCCTTTGTAAAAAAGTAAAATTTGGGGAAAAACCAGCATTTTAGTGGAAACATTTTTTTTTTTCATTTACACATCCGACTTTAACAAAAAGTTGTCAAACACCTGTGGGGTGTTAAGGCTCACCGTACCCCTTGTTACGTTCCTTGAGGGGTGTCGTTTCCATAATAGTGTGCGATGTGGGGGGTTTTGCTGTCCTGGCACCATAGGGGCTTCCTAAATGGGACATGCCCCCTAAATCCCATTGTTGTTCCTTCCCTTCTGAGCCCTCTACTGCGCCCGCCGAACACTTTACATACACATATGAGGTATTTTCTTACTCGAGAGAAATTGGGTTACAAATTTTGAGAGGATTTTTTTCCTTTTACCCATTGTAAAAATTCAAAAACTGGGTCTACAAGAACATGCCAGTTTGCTGCTATTCCTGTGAAACACCTAAAGGGTTAACACACTTACTGAATGTCATTTTGAATACTTTGAGGGGTGAAGTTTTTATAATGGGGTCATTTATGGGGTATTTCTAACCAGAAGACCCTTCAAATCCACTTCAAACCTGAACTGGTCTCTGAAAAATTCAGATTTTGAAAATTTTGCGAAAAATTGGAAAATTGCTGCTGAACTTTGAAGCCCTCTGATGTTTTCCATAAGTAAAAACATGTCAACTTTATGATGCAAACATAAAGTAGACATATTGTATATGTGAATCAATACATAATGTATTTGGAATATCCATATTCCTTATAAGCAGAGAGCTTCAAAGTTAGAAAAATGCAAAAGTTTCACATTTTTCATGAAATTTTTGAATTTTTCATCAAGAAAGGATGCAAGTATCGACAAAAATTTACCACTAACATAAAGTAAAATATGTCACGAAAAAACAATCTCGGAATCAAATTTATAAGTAAAGGCATAAGTTATTAATGCTTAAAGTGACAGTGGTCAGATTTGCAAAAAATGCTCCTGTCCTTAGGGTCATAATGGGCTCCGTCCCCAAGGGGTTAAAGATGTTGGGGCTGCTGAGCAAGGATCTACAGAATGTGAGGGGGAGACTTACTAAGGCAGAGGACCACATCTCCACGCTGGAGGATACGGTCTCCCCTATACCGAATGCGGTCTCATCACTGGAGTCTCATTTATCTTTGTGCTGCCAGAAAAACAATGACCTTGAAAATAGACTGTGGCGAAACAACGTCCGCATTATAGGCCTAACTGAAAGAGCTGATTTCCAGGCGCCAGTCATATTTGTGGAAAAGTGGTTCCGTGAACGGTTCCCTAATGTGCCTTTCTCAGTGGCATTCACGGTGGAGAGGGCTCACCGGGTGCTGGCATGGGCCCCACCACTGGGTGCCCCGCCGAGACAACTGCTGGCACGCATCCTGAATTGCAATGACCAGGACCTAATCCTCCGCCAGGCAAGGCAACTGCAAGACATCACATTAGATAACGATAAGGTGTCGTTTTTCCCAGATTTTTCTGCTGAATTGCAAAAATGCAGAGCAAGGTTCACGGCTATAAAGGCGAGACTTAGAAATCTGCAGATTTCCTATTCTAGCGCCTATCCTGCATGCCTGCGTGTGGTTGATGGAGACCGCACCATTTTCTTCAACAACCCTGCAGAAGCAGATGACTGGATCCGAAGGCAACGGAGAGCTTCCCTATACTGAGGAACTTGAGTATTCTTGTTCTCATTCTACGTTTTGGGATACCTACCTGCAGACACTGCTCCTGTTTCTTCATTCTGTATTCCTGGGATGACTAGTGGACTTCCTATGGTAATCTGCCTATATTACCCCTTTTTGTTTCAGCTTTGTTTCTGTGCTCTACAACTTATCTGGGACTGCTGGTAATGTACGATATGGATGCTGAGTTTTTGTCTGCTTAATAATGCTCCCCTCAAGACTTTATGGCCTCTGCAGTTGGGAGTGTTATATCCCTTTATAACATAACAGGTTCCACCCTGTATATAGGGCCACATTTATACCATCTGATAGCTTATTCCTGGTGTGGACTTCTACTTGATTCCTGGCAGGCATACGCCTTGGATGGACCGTTGTGATTGCAATTCTGCTATGTTCTACTTAATTGATTTTCTTTGTTGGTGTTTTCTCGGCACAATTACAAGTGTGACTGGATAGCACAGGTTGTTTATATGCTGTTGTGGGAGGTAGGGGGGGGAGTGGACATATCTATCTTATGCTTGTATATATTTCCTTGCGACCAATGAGACCATCAATAATGTCTGTAGGGTGTGTATGAGGGCACAGAAGAAATGAATACAAAATGTATTACTGAAACAGGTCAAGATGTACTGAGCATAAAATCCATATACGGATCATCACCAAAATATATAAAATGATACGTGACAATACTATGACCTGCACAAAAGTACCATAATATGTAAATACCGTATTATATATATATATATATATATATAGATACAACATAGGTATAAATGGTTCAAATCACTTACAGTTCTCCGCCAATAGTAGCAGGACAGACTGGTGGGCTTAGGACAGTTGAAGGGTGTATTCTGTTATTAATGATGTTGTGTGGTTTATATCTTTATACCATAATTTCCAACAGAATACACCCTTCAACTGTCCTAAGTCGACCAGTCTGTCCTGCTACTATTGGCAGAGAACTGTAAGTGGTTTGAACCATATATACCTATGTATATATATATATATATATATATATATATATATATATACACACACACACAGTATTTACATATTATGGTACTTTTGTGCAGGTCATAGTATTGTCACGTATCATTTTATATATTTTGGTGATGATCCATGTATGGATTTTTTGCTCGGTACATCTTGACCTGTTTCATTAATACATTTTGTATTCATTACTTCTGTGCCCTGATACACACCCTACAGACATTATTGATGGTCTCATTGGTCGCAAATTATTTTATTGTCTAAGGATCTAAATAAAAGTTACATTTTAAAGGAGTACTGTGCCACATATAGTTACATGATAAGTTCCCTTACCCTTAATTATTATTTATTCTGGTTAGCTCTAATCTTGTGTGGATGATGACGTAAGCCGTGCCAGGGAGCGGAGTCTAAGGTGCCTCTGGTTTTCACCAGAGCCCACCGCAAAATGGGATGGTCTTGCTGCAGCAGGTGGCACCCAGGTCGCTATCCCTGGCATGACTCATCCACACAGGTAGCTGGAAGGTGGCGTGGCACAGGAGACTGGCAGGACGAGTCAAGATGGTAGTAAGTCAGGGCAGGAACACAGGTGCAGGGTAGGAAGGAAGAAAGGCACAGGTACACAGTAACAGAGACACAGAACTTTCACTATGGCAAAAGACAACCAAAGATCTGGCAGGGAACCAAGGGAGCAGCTGACCAGACTGGCCCTTTAAAATTGAGAGCTCCGGCACACGCCCTAGGAGGCGGGGGTACGCGCTCGGGGGCTGTGAGGACAGGGAGGGGAGTGACGATCTTGGATTCGTATGTGGGCACGTCCCTCAATGCGAATCCCAGCCCCAACATGACAGAGCACTCACGACCAGCATGTCTGGCAGGAGCACGGATTTCACAGTAACCCCCCCCCCCTTTGGTCTCCCTCTCTTCTTTGGAACTCAAAAAGTTCCCCACTACATGAGACCAAGAGGTTTCTGAAATGGGCAAAGGCTGTAAGGCACCAGCAGGCTTCTGTCGTGGAGTCTTTGGTCTTCTAAGGTGACCAACTGGCAAAGAAGAATGTCCCCAATTCAAGACTGTATGTCTGAGTTTAACAGGCACAGATGATATCACAGGGGGAACAAGACAGTGATCTTGGCAATATTGTCCCCAACAAGGGATTTCACCAGATTTCCAGTCAAGTTGTGAACGACGTTGAAACCAAGGAAGACCAAGAAGAAGCTCCAAAGTACAATGTGGTAGCTCATAGAACTCAATTTTTTCCTTATGGAAATATTCTACATGCATGTTGAGGTGTTCTGTGCGAAATTGCACATTACTGTTCAGATTTTGTCCATTAACAGAAGAGATGTAGAAAGGCTTGACACTGGAAGATGGTGATTATGAACTTGGGAGGCACCAATGAAGTTAACTGCAGAAACAGAGTCCAAAAGAGCAGAAGCAATGAAAGAAGTCTGAGCAGAGGTAAACACTTGAACTAGGGTGGTCAAGCGAGGAGAGGAAATATTTACATCAAGGGATGCCACTCCAACATGTCCAAGATGAGAGCGTTCTCCCAGACGCGGAGGACGTACAGAACAGTCTTTGAAAAAGTGCTCCGGACTGGCACAATATAGGCACAAATTCTCATTGTGTCGATGGGATCTTTCCTGCTGCATTAAGCGAAAACAGTCCACTTCCATAGCCTCTTCGGAAGGAGGCAAAGTAGACAGTAGAGGTGGATGTTGGAACACGGGTGCCAGACGAGGTAGCTGCCGTGTTTGGGCATGTTCTTTTTCCAAAGGAAGTTCTTCCTGCCTCTCGGCAAAACGCACATCTATTCGAGTTGCTAAATGGATAAGTTCGCTAAGGTTAGTCGAAGAATCTCGTGCAGCGAGAGCATCCTTAATTCGAGAGGAAAGACTTTTTTTAAAGTAGCACACAAGGCCTCATCATTCCAAGAAAGTTCAGAAGCAAGAGTCCGGAACTGAACCACATAGTCGCCAACGGAGGAGTCTTCTTGGCAGAGGTTCAGTAGAACCGTCTCGGCAGAGGAGACTTGAGCGGGTTCTTCAAATTCATTGCGGAATTCTGAAAGGAAGGCTGACAGGTTCAAGGAGACCGTATCTCTACGATCCCAGAGAGGAGTAGCCCAGGTCAAAGCTTTTCCAGACAGTAAACTGACCACAAACGCCACTTTAGCACTCTCCATCGGGAACAGATACGTCATAAGTTGAAGATGAATAGAACACTGTGTCACAAATCCTCTACACAGCTTTGGATCTCCGTCATACTTAGAAGGCAAGCACAAATGAAGCTTGGTCCCAGGAGAAGCTACAGACACAGGAGGAGGCTCAGGAACAGGTGGCTGCTGTTGCTGCTGCTGAGCAGCAAGCAGCTGTTGCACCATGGCAGTGAGCTGGTTGTTGCGCCTGATGGGCTAACTGCTGCAACTGTTGAGCCATGATGGTGGAAAGATCCGAGACATCTGGCAAAGGTACCCCAGTGGGATCCATGGCTGGATCTTACTGTTATGGTCATGGCAGGTGGTGTATCCTCTGGGCCTGTGTGGATGGTGACATGAGCCGTGCCAGGGAGCGGAGTCTAAGGTGCCACTGGTTTATACCAGAGCCCACAGAAAAGCGGGATGGTCTTGCTCCAGCAGGCGGCACCCAGGTCGTTACCCCTGGCACGACTTGTCCCCACAGGTAGCTGGGAGGTGGCATAGCACAGAAGGAGACTGGCAGGACGTGGCAAGATGGCAGTAGGTCAGGGCAGGAACACAGGTGCAGGGTAGGAATGAAGCAAGGAACAGGTACACAGTAACAGAGACACAGAACTTTCACTATGGCAAAAGACAACCAAAGATCCAGCAGGGAACCAAGGGAGGTGCTGATATTTAAGGTCCAGGGTGCAGGTGTAGACACTTGACTCAATGAGCACTGGCCCTTTTAGAAGTGAGAACTCCAGCATGTGCGCGCCCTAGGAGGCGGGGGCACGCGCTCTGGGGCTGCGAGGACAGGAAGGTGAGTGACGGGCCGGGATTCGCATGCGGGCGCATCCCGCGATGTGAATCCCAGCCCCACCAACAGCGGGGACATGACAGAGCGCTCACGGCCAGCGTGTCTGGCCGGAGCGTGGATGTTACAGATGTCTTGGAATGTTAGGGGGTTGGGGGCTCCCATATATGGAAATTTAATCCACAAATTATATGCTCACAGGAGACACATTTGGTGCCATCTAAGAGTCACCTGTTGAAGAGATCATGAGTGCAATGGCAGGGTCATTCGTATCATACTTTAACTTTATTAGGTGAGTATCCCTTCTCATTCATTGCTCCTTGCGGTGGGAGCCTATAACTACCAAAGCCGATTCCCAAGGCTGCTATATTTTTGTACACGCTTTTATCAGTAATGTCCCGATTGTTTTTCTGGGTCTCTATAACCCGTCTCTGGCCTCCATGGATATAATTAATCAAGTAGTGATGTTTGCTGTGGCTTGCCCAGGGGTTAAATGTTTATGTGTAGGTGACTTTATTGTAACTTTGGACATACATCTACGGGGGATGGGACACCCTCACAGTGGACCTTCCCTCTTGTCCGCACTTATGATGCCATTGTGGAACTTGTAGTCTGTTGCAGGCATCCCCCATTGTATGCATTTTTATGCTCGGGATTGCCCTTAGCAACAGACCACAAGGGCAGGATCTGCTCCCCCAGCATATATGCACAACTGCATTTGGGGTTGAGCACCTCCTGCCATTTGAGACCACGTCTTTGTTGTTGTTTAAAACCAACCCTGCCCTATAGCACAAATTGATATCCATCACTTTCCATGGATACCATTGCTAAACATTAGAGATGAGCGAATTTTTGAAAAATTCAATTTGGCCGATTCACCGAATTTTTAGCAAAAAATATGTTCAGTGCAAATTTTTTCGCAGCAAATTTCTATTAAAAATGGCTATTTCTGGCCTACAGAGAGCCTCATTTGGGGTGTAGAACACTTTGCCTTGCTGTAAAACGTATAGGGTGTGTGCTGGGTTAGTGAAATAATACTGTTATTCAGTATGAAATGCAGATTAGAGGCATCGCTATTAGAATCACTGTCACAGAGCGGCACAATGACAGAGCCACGAATTGGCATCAGTGTGATGAGACCATATAGTGGCTGAATAACACAGCGTGGAGGTGGCGGCAGCATGAGGAGACCATATAATGCCTGAATGACACATATTTTTAACATTTAAATTGAAGATTTCAAATACATGAACCTAAAAAGTTTTATTTAATGTGCCAGCAGCATGAGGAGACCATATGGTGGTACAGTGACACAGCCTGGAGGTGACACAAGCATGAGGAGACCATATAATGGCTGAATGAAACAGCTTGGAGTTGGCGGAAGCAGGAGGAGACCATATAGTGGCTGATTGACGCAGCCTGGAGGTAGCGGAAGCATGAGTAGACCATATAATGGCTTAATGGCAAAGCCAGCAGCAACAGTAGACTATCTAGGGGCTGCATGACAAAGCCTGGAGGTGGCGGCAACATGATGAGACCATATAGTGGCTGAACGAGACAGCCTAGAGGTGGCAGCAGCATGAGGAGACCATATAGTGGCTGAATGACACAGCCTGGAAGTCACAGAAGCATTAGGAGTCCATATCGTGGCAGAATGAGACAGTCTAGAGGTGGCAGCAGCATGAGGAGCACATATGGTAGCAGAATTAGATAGCCTGGAGGTGGCAGCAGCATGAGGAGAACATATGATGGCAGTACAAGACAGCCTGGAGCTGGTGGGTGAAAAAAAGGAGTTTGGCATCAGATGTGTGACATCAGGCGGGTGGCAGGATCAGAATAGTAGCTGAGGCAGGTAGGCAGAAGAAAATGGTCTCTTTTGTAAAAGTGTTAGTGTACACAGCTAAGCATTGAGAATATGCATTATGTAAAACTTTTAGGATAACATATATGTACCCAACATTTTTTTTAAATCAAACAAAAGGAAAGGTGTGCAAAAAAGGGCAGCCCCACACAGGAACCTCTCCTTTTTTTCACCTACAAACACTGCCTTTCACAGTAACTAGATCCTTAGGACAAAATGCTACACCACTTAGATGTACGCATGTGGTATGCACTAATGAGGGGAGTACAATGCAACTCCCTACACTTAAAACAGTATTTGTCTAGAACAGCAGCAGGTATATACTTTTGGCTGGCCTTTCACAGTAACTAGGCCCTTAAGACTTTAACAGGAAAAAAATGGTACACCACTTATGTATGCACAGGTTACACTTAATAGAGGACAAAACGCTCCGCTACTCAACCAGTATTAGGCATGAATAGCAAATGATTGTGGCTTTTAGTGCTCTGCTCGGCCTAACTGGCTGGCTACTATTAGATTTTCAATTGTATATACCAGTGCTGCAGAACACAGTCGGTGTGTACTTCCCCCAAAATTGCATTTTCTCTCTCTCAATCACTCTCCCTTCCCTATCAGTACTTCTAGGCTGGATTTGGGCTTGAGGTAAATCGCTGATGTCGCTCTGTCCCTCTCTCTCTCTCTGCAATAGAATGCTGATGTGAGTGGCCGTAAGATGGATGCCTATAATATAGGGCTCTGACATCAAAGGTGGCTGGCTGCTGATATGCTGCATATGATTCAGGGTCATCCTGCCTACCCTTGTTCCTGCCTTCCCAGCATTCCATGCCCCATGTCCTGACATGTGGAGCCGCCATCTTAGATGCCCTGGAGCCTGGACCTCACTAAATGGAGTTTAATGAAGCGATTTGTGTGATTGAATTGCGGCAATATTCGTATTTGTTGCAAAGCAAATTTTTCCTGAAATTCCTAACTAATTCAGATTCATCAGATTCAATTCTGTCATCCCTACTTAAAATCCTACAACATGTAGACCCAGGGCAGTGTCCTCCACCTTCGACCCCCATGCACTTTTCACCCCACGGTTTACTTGTTCGTAAACATTTGCTGGAAATGTAGTTCTATCCAAATAGTTTATGTACAAAGTACAGCCTTCTAAAACTATAGTTTGTTGACAGGAAATGTCTTTAGTGATTTCAGCCTAGGAGTATGTAAATGTATGTATTCAACTGTATAGACCACCATATTAACAATATATGTACAATAACAAATACAATAAAGCAGTCTCCTAAAGTAAAACACACACAGTCTTTTACATTAGCAGGAGTATCACATTTACCTCCCTTACACATATGTTTAGTGTGAATATTGCATTGGATGAAAGCAAGCGATACCTAATATCTTTTATCTGAAGTATCAAAACAAGTTCCTGATGGCTTGCTACATTTCAGTGCTTACTTTTCAGCTTAGTATTCCTCTGGTAAATAAGCCCTCAGATTAACCACCTCTGACATACTATAACTACTTATCTGCTAAAATATTTAGTTTACTTGCTGTCAGTCAAACGCTGCGCATGCTGTGACTCTCAGTTTTCAAGTTAATATCTAAGATCTGTTTGAAGACCAAACCCAAGCAACTAATACCTAAAATATTCTGTAATTACACTTAATATGAGACAGTATCATATACCACTAAAATAACTGGTAGGAATCAGTTGCTTTTTTTTTTTTTTTCCCCTTTACAAGACTGGCACCTTTCCAGAAATATTATAGATTCACAACTTTATCTGTCTTGTTTTCAGGAAATTGCATATTGGGAGTGATCAATGTACAGCTTTATAAAACAGACCAGCCATTCGCAGCTGAGTAAATATAATAAGGAGTTGCGTGCAGAATTAATGAAGTCTGGTTTCCTGGGGATTTGGGCTATACATTGGACTGAGTAGTAGAGTCTCTACAACAGAGCTCTGTGTTAAACAAGTGGGAATACTATGGGTCTTCCATAGACATCTCCTATGGTAATCTTACCCTGATAAACTGTCTTGGAAATACCCATACATACCGAATTATATTTGTAGAGGAGAGTGCATAGGCTGCTGAGGGAGGTTTATTTTTCTTAATTCCCCCTTATACAAGTAAATTCCTTGCAACTTTTTAAGAATTTAGATCAAGTTCAGAGGATAATTCACAGCAGCGATGGGCAATTCTAGAAACATAATTCTGTATTTTATTTATTTATTTTATCTTTACTTAGAATTCATAGCTTATTGGGGAACTTTTCATCTCTGGTTGTAAAATCAATTAGTCAAGTGCTAATATTTACTGAGAATTTTTTAACTTTAGAACTAAGCACTTTAACAGCTAGATTTTTTGTATATCATAAATTAGTTTGAGGAGAATCAATAATTTTAGACTGTTACTAAAGCTTCATTACATGCACACTTTACCACTTGATTCAATCATTCATCTATAAGTCAAAACATATAACATTTGTAATTGACATGACCCCTTTCATTTTATTAAAGGGGTACTCCACTGGAAAACATTTTTTTTTTTAATCAACTGGTGCCAGAAAGTTAAACAGATTTGTAAATTACTTCTATTAAAATAATCTTAATCCTTCCAGTACTTATCAGCTGCTGTATTATCCAAAGGAAGTTATTTTTTTCTTTTTGAATTTCCTTTCTGTCTGACCACAGTGCTCTCTGTTGACACCTTTTGTAAATTTTAGGAACTGTCCAGAGTAGGAGAAAATCCCCATAGCATACCTAACCTGCTCTGGACAGTTCCTGTCATGGACAGAGGTGTCAGCAGAGAGCACTGTGGTTAGACAAAAAGGAAATTAAAAAAGAAAAGAACTTCCTGTGTAGTATACAGCAGCTGATAAGTACTGGAAGGATTAAGATAGAAGTAACTTAAATATCTGCTGAACTTTCTGGCACCAGTTGATTTAAAAAAAATATATATTTTCCAGTGGAGTACCCCTTTTAATAGGGAATGAGCCTAAAAAACTAGGCAGCACTGAGTAAAGTGCTTTTAGGTGTTTCATGAAAATATATTCTTTCAATAAGTATCAAACTACTGTTGGTGACGTGATATCAAACTCTATTATGATTCAGGAACCCCTAAAAAAATATTCCACTATCAGGAAAGTCCTACCTAGAATGAAACTTGATGGCCCACATTTATCATTGTCTTTAGACTGTTTTTTGTGTCTAAAAAAAGGGGCAACAAAGGCGCAAGCAGGGTTTTTTGCGCCTTTTTTTTGCCCCTTTTTGTTTACACATAATTGCTGATTTTGAGTTGCAATCCACTGATTTTGGCAATAAACATGATATAGAAGGGATTTATCATTGCGCCTTTTTGTAAAAAGGAGCAAAAAAAAAGGCGCAAAGCCATTGAAAAGTCTCTAAAACTACACCAGCCCAGACATGGTGTAGCTTTTTGGTGTATGTGTAGACAGAAATTTCAGAAAATGTGGACCTGCACAAAATTTATCAAAGCTCTTTTACCTTTTAATAAATTTGGTGCTCCTACACATTATCAGCACACAAAAAAAAAAAATAAAAAAAAAGATGCTTAACTTGCACTGCAATGATAAATGTGGGTTGATATGTTTAACTGCTTGACAACCATCTTTTAAGAGGGCAGTAACCTTTACATCAGAGAAGTAGCCTACATTTGGGTAATACATTGAAATAATAGAACAGTATGTTGATATATACTGGGCTGTAGCCATGCCATGTCCTTTTATTTATATAGACTATGTGACTCTAGTACAGGTCCAGTTCTGCCTATAGGAAAATATGCAGCCACCTAGAGCACCCTCTTGATGGGGGTGCCGCTCTGCCCACTGCAAGAACGTTAGTAGCCAGCCAGCATCTGAAGCAACTTTACGATTCAGATTACAAGAGGATGGAGTTGTTACTGTGTCACCCCAGTAGTAAAGTAATTACAAGAAGGTTTGTTACAGTGTGTCACCCCAGTAGTAAGGAGATTACATGAGGAGGAGCTTTGTTACAGTGTTTCACCCTAGTAGTAAGGTGCCCCACCTTACTACTAGGGTGACAAACTGTAACAAAGCTCCTCCTCATGTAATCTCCTTACTACTGGGGTGACACATTGTAACAAACCTTCTTCATTGAGAATGATTTTATCAGGACTTATTGTATTAGAGAGTTACCATTCACATAGATCAAACATAGTTACTAGGGCAGAGCTGGTGCAAGGATTTTTGTGACCCTAGGCAAAAGCTAGTTTTGCCGTTCCTTGACGCTGTGCATTGGCTCCACCCTTTGACGCACCCCGTTTCTATTGAAAGAAAGAAACGGGGAAATGTTTACCCCTTTAGAAGCATAACTAGCAGAGCTACTATTGACATTCATTAAAACGATAATAGGAGAGTCTTATTAGTTTACCTAATTTAAGGTGTATATTTTGCAGGAAACCAATGCTAATGCCTTTCTTTTTGAGTAGAGAGATGATTTGATTGTATTTGATTTAGTATTTTAAAGCATTTAGGCCCCTAATAATGATGTAGCGGTGAAGTTAGCCATCCTAGCGTTTTTCAAACAGCAACTTTTAAATGTTTCAAATATTTACTGGGCACTTAAATCTTTTGTCTGTCCCAAAATGCAACTGTCCCAAAATTCAGCTGCTCTGACCTCTAACTATGCTTAACCAAAGTTTTTTTTTTTTTCATATTTGATGTGGAAAAGTGCATTACAGTTAACATCTAAAAATGGGAACTTTACAAACAATACATTTTTTTAAATATTAAATTATTATTTATTTTCCTTGATAACCCCTATTAATAATATTATTTTTTCTTACTGTACAATTACCATTACCAGCAACATAAACGTGTCTTTGTGTGCCACATTGTGTTCCAGGAAATTTATTCAGTGTACTATATATATATATATATATATATATATATATATATATATATATATATATATTTTTTTTTTTTTTTTTTTTTTTTCTTTTTTTTAAGAAATCTGTGTAATATCATTGAAAAACCTTACATTCTGTTGTAGATTGAGATTATATAGATAATGTACAACTGTCGATGATATATTTTAACAGTTGTACATGCTATGGTAAAATCTTTATGTATAAAAAGGTTTAGAGGTTTGGACGGACACATACTGGTTGGTTGATTCTGTCACTTGGCATGACTGAAAGATCAGCATAGGCAAACTGGACAACCTCCAGCTTTGAAGTGCCTGGCTAAGCGTATCTATTCACTGGTAGCGAGGATGTAATAGGAGTCCATTGCTTTTGTGTTCCAACTACATTTAGCTGCATGGCTGGATAATTTCTGGCACATGATCATTTCAGTGTCAGATGTTTCCGCACAATAGGGCCAATTAAATATTTGGAGAAAAGCATATGTGACCAGTGTGAAAAGCGAGGCACGTGTATTAAGAGAACAATACTGGATCATGACACTAAAGCTGTGTGTTATTACAAACTTTTGCCATAAAACTACCAACAAAATACCAACCTTGTCTAAGAGTTTTCTTTACATATCTGTCCTCACAATTGCTCAAGCTAACAGCAATTCTTGTTTTATAAGCCTTAGCCCAAGCCCCTTCATCCGTCTTTCCAACCACTTAAATTTTAAGGGACAGCATTCTGCCCAGTGCCCAGATTGAATTTTTCACATGTAGAATTTATGTACTAAAATGTTTTGGCTAGGTGGGAAAATTACTTTACTTTAAATTCTTGTTGTGTCTTGTCTTGTTCTTTTCTCTTTATTTTTTTTTTTTTTTCATGTATTGTCATTCTGAAGTGGAAATATTATTGCAATTTACTCGATTCTCTTCTAAATAATGAAAGGGTAAGTTTAAAAGTATATTGGATATTACTTTATACACTCATATTTTTGTCAGTGTGGATTCATAGAGAAAGATGTACTCAGAGAGAAAGATAAAATTACTTAAAGGGGTACTCCACCCCTAGACATTTTATCCCCTAGCCAAAGGATAGGGGATAAGATGTCTGATCGGGAGGGTCCCGCCGCAGGGGAACCCCGTGATTTCTCCTGCTGCACCCCCATACATCAGCAGCCTGGAGCTATGTTTACTCTGTGGCTGATGACGGGCGATACAGGGGACGAGGTATCATGATGTCACGGCCCTGCCCCCTCCTGATGTCACACCCTGCCTTCTGAATGCAAGTCTATGGGAGGGGGCGTGGCAGCCTTTGGATAGGGGAGAAGATATCTAGGGGTTGAGTACTCCTTTAAATATCTAACCCAAGCAGGGAAAGACAAGTAGATCACGTGTCTACAGAGGTAACTTGCTAGTTAAGTCCTGTGATTACAGCAGCCTCAGCAAAAAAACAATTAGTATGTATAAATATACAAATAATACAGGTAAAGGGATAACGTTAACAAGGTTTATATAAGCTTTTTTTGAGCAATATTATTTAAATTATCACAGGTGCAAGTTATGTTGGCACTGCTAGCCCTGCTTCCCGTGACTCCCTTATCTCAATGCAACTGTGGCTTGTCGGGATAATATGCATAAATGGTGGTGCTCTTGTGTGGAAAAATAGCTTCATGCAATAATATCCATACAAAGAAGAAATTCACAGGCGACTCACCATTGCTTCAGTGCTTCATCTTTAGTCTTAGGTTCGTGCAGGAAAGTGGCTCCACGCCGCACCGGTGTGCTAGACGCTAGTGCGCTATTGATTACAGCTGTTTCTTTCTGTTCAGGAATTTCATAACATCATTTCTGCTTCCTGACATATATGTTCCTCCTCTTGTGACGTCGTGAACAGGTGATTAGAAAAAAGATCTAACAAATAGTGTAATACGTAATAAAACAATATTAGAACAATAAAAAAATGCATAGTTGCAAATATAAAACTATTTGTTTCTATTTACTCCAGGCTAGAGAAATACTGCCATATCAAGACAATCATTTAACCCTTTTGTTTCTTGTGCTCCTGTCTGTAGAATCCATCTAGCTTCTATTTCTCAGTTTTTTCACAAAAAATTTTCACTTCAGTTTGCCCTTCTTTTTACTGTAAGAACAGTGAAACTGTGTAATGCTCTGCCTGAGGAGGTGGTCATGGTGAACTCATTTAAAGATTTCAAAAGGGGTCTGGATGCATTTTTGGAGAGTAATAACATCGCTGATTATGTATACTAGATTTCTAGGGACAGAATGTTGATCCAGGGATTTATTCTGACTGTCATATTTGTAGTCGTGAAGGAATTTTACTTCTAATATGAGGGTTTTTTTGCCTTCCACTGGATCAACTCAGTAGGGACTCATTAGGGTTATAGGTTGAACTTGATGGACTCTGGTCTTTTTTCAACCTTATGAACTATGTTATTATGTTAGACACACCCGCACAGCCATTTGATGAAAGGATAAAATGCTTTAACTATTCCCTAGCCAGGAAACATCAAAATGTTCAGACACAACCTAAATCCAATGACCATGTCTGAACATAACCAAGGCAAGTCATTACAGCAACCTGGTGGTTGTCATAGGAAATGCAGCCTAAACCAAATAAGAGGAAACGTAAAGGATCATCTCATTAGTATTGTTGTCATATTATAGCTATGGTTGCTTTTTGTTGTTTTTTATTAATAAAAACATGAAAGCTAAAAAAATAAAAAAAATACTAAAAGAAAACAAAATGTGTGCTTCTCAATTGCCATACACATTACAAACCAGGCTTTTCTAATTTATTTTTTAAATGAAAACAGTTTATATCTCTTGAACATAAATGATATGATGATCACGGTTAAAAAAAAAATCATCAGAATTATAGTTTGGTAAGTGATGATCGTGCTACAATGAAATTATCTATCGGCTAGGCAGGGTGATACAATGATGGACTCTATCAAGCGAAAGAGTGAGAGGCACTGAAGTGTGTTTGTAATATGAATTTCTGTGTGGAAAGACAATGAGTAATGGGTGAAGTGGCTGCTCATACCGCTCCTGAATGAACATCTAAGCCGTTTTAAAAATACTGCACCTCTTCTCCTTTTTTTTATTTAATTTTTCTCCTTATTTTTTTGTTTTTTTGTCCAGACAAAATCATCTCTTTACCAGGCATATCCTTTAGATTCAGGCAGACAGTGAAATTTAAGCAGACCTGAGAGGAGGATTGGCATGTTCCCATAAACAGAAATATCGAAATTTATATTACTTTCTTACCCCAAAGCAATTCACCATGTGTGGTCGCAAATATGAAATGAAGCCACATCTTTCAGGGTTAGAATATATTTATATATTTTGAGCAACTTTGCATGGGTCATAATTACATTAAAAATATCTAATTAAAATTTTTTTTTATATATATATATATATATATATATATATATATATATATATATATATATATATATATATATATATATATATATATAGCAGGATCACTGGGACTCATGTATGGAAAAAAAAAGTGCAGGTATTCAACCAATTTTTAACATTCAATGTTTAAAAGTACTTGCTCCCTTTCTGATGTTTCTTATTCTGCCTTTACTCTTTGAAGGGGTATTTTCTTCTGCTAAACATCTTATCCCCTATACAAAGCATAGGGGATAAAATGTCTGATCACGGGGGGTCCCTCCGCTGCCCCCCCTCTCCTGAAGCACCCGGAATTGCAAATGGTCACACCCCTTGTGACATCACACCATGCCCCCTCCATTCATATGTATGGGAGGGGGCATGGCATCCGACACACCCCTTCCATAGGCATGCATTGAGGTGGTGTGGCTGTGTCATTATGATCACAACCGCCTGCTCCAAGCATCCTGAACAAAATATTCAGAACATTGGAGTACTGGGGTTGCTTTTAAGGGTGTATAGACTCGTACAATATTCTGAGCATATTTCATGTGTAGGATTTGAAGCTGCAGATTTTATGCAGCAGAGTCCACAGAAGCAATGAATAAATCAGATTCCAAACTCCCCACCAAGGCCAAGACCAAAGAGCTGTTCAAGGATGTCAGGGACAAGATTGTAGACCTGCACAAAGTTGGAATGGGCTACAACAGTTGGTTTGTGTTTATTCGCAAATGGAAGAAACACAAAATAATTGTCAATCTCCCTAGGTAATGGGCTCCATAAAGATCTCACCTCATGGAGTTTCCCACTGAGGAACTGAAAAGTTTGGTGAGCCCTCCAAAAATAGTCCCTGTGTTTGTGCAGCTAGAGGAAGCATGGCTGGAGGCTGTAAGTGAAGTGTGGGGGTGGTCATATTGCCTGTGACTTAGCAAAAACCAAACTTAACCTCTTAAGGATGAGGGGCGTATCTGTACACCCTGCGCCCTCTCCCCTGCTATAATGCAGGCTCACGGGCTGACCCCGCTTAATTCCACAGATAATATGACATAGACGACCATAGGGCCTCAGTCTTGAAAAGATTACATCAATTTTTTTAAATTTTAAGATTTATATTAGATTCCCACTTTAATGTCCCCGATGTTTACTTTGAACTAATACTGTATGACCACAAAAAACAATCTAACAAGGAGTCACATGGCGGCACAATGACAGAGCCTAGAGGTGGCAGCAGCATGAGGAGACCATAATCTGGCAGAATGACACAGCCTGGAGCTGGCGGCAGCATGAGTAGACACTAGGGCTTTACAATCCCTAAGATTAAAAGATAAATTTTAAAATTTAAATTGAAGATTTATGGTAGCTAGTGATACCATAAAATATTTTTAGGTAATGTCCCAGGCCCAGCAGCATCAGTAAACCATATAGTGGCTGAATGGCACAGCCTGGAGCTGGCGACAGCATAGGTAGTTATTGGGGCTTCACAGTCCCTAAGATCTTATATATATGAAAGGAGAAGACCTGACTCACTGACTCATCAACGCCCAGCCTAAACCCTTGGACCTAGAAACCTGAATTTTTGCACAGGTGTTGTTTTTAAGACGTAGACAAGGAATAAGAAAGGATTTTTTTTTCCTTTTACCTCTTCAAATAAAGTATGGGCAACACCAGCATGTTAGAGTAATTATAATTTTTTTTTTACACTAATAGGCTGGCGTAGACCCCAGCTTTTCCTTTTCAAATAGGTTAAAAAAAGAAAAAGCCCCCCAAAATTTGTAACACAATTTTTCCTGAATACAGAATACCCCATTTGTGGTCCTAAACTGTTTCCTTGAAATACGACAGGGCTCCGTAGTGAACAAGCGCCATGCGCTTTTGAGGACTAAATTAGGGATTGCATAGGGGTGGACATTGGGAATCACTGGCATAGAATACCCCTAAAAGGATGCCTCCAGCTGTGGCTAAACTCCCAGCATGTCAGTGGCTATCTGGAAATACAACAGCTGGAGGCTCCATTTTGGAAACACTGCCGTACAATATGTTTTTCATTTTTATTGGGGGGGGGGGGCAGTGTAAGGGGGGTATATATGTAGTGTTTTGCCCTTTATTTTTTACAGTGTAGTGTAGGGTTTTTAGGGTACATTTGCATAGGTGGGGGTTTACGATGAGTTTTCCCCTAGGAGATTGCGCTGCAGCGGAAAATTTGCCGCAGCTCAAACTTGAAGCAGGAAACTCACTGTAAACCCGCTCATGTTAATGTACCCTGTTCCGGTCAGCGGCGGAGACCGGAAATCCCACGGGTGTACAGGTACGGCCTTGGTCCTTAAATCAACTGGTGGCAGAAAGTTAAACATATTTGTAAATTACTTCTATTAAAAAATCTTAGTCCTTCCAGTACTTATTAGATGCTGAATGCTACAGAGGAAATTCCTTTCTTTTTGGAACACTGATGACATCACGAGCACAGTGCTCTCTGCTGACATATCTTTAAATCTTAGCAACCATGCATAGCAGATGCATAGCAGATGTATGCTAAGGGCAGCATGGTGGCTCAGTGGTTAGCAATGCTGCCTTGCAGTGCTGGGGACTTGGGTTCAAATCCCACTAAGGACAACAATAAATAAAGCATTATTATAATAACGTCAGCAGAGAGAACTGTGCTCGTGATTAGAGATGAGCGAACTTACAATACATTTGATTCGTCACGAACTTCTCGGCTCGGCAATTGATGACTTATCCTGCATAAATTAGTTCAGCTTTCAGGTGCTCCGGTGGGCTGGAAAAGGTGGATACAGTACTAGGAGACTCTTTCCTAGGACTGTATCCACCTTTTCCAGCCCACGGGAGCACCTGAAAGCTGAACTCATTTATGCAGGATAAGTCATCAACTGCCGAGCCGAGAAGTTTGTGACGAAACAAATTTACTGTAAGTTCGCTCATCTCTACTCGTGATGTCATCAGAGAGCATTCCAAAAAGAAAAGAATTTCCCCTGTGGTATTCAGCAGCTAATAAGTACAGGAGGGATTAAGATTTTTTAATAGAAGTAATTTACAAATATGTTTAACTTTCTGCCACCAGTTGATTTAAAAGAAAAAAGGTTTTCACCAGAGTACCCCTTTAACCCCTTAAGGACCAAGGACGTACCGGTACGTCCTTGGTCCTGCTCTCCTGATATAACGCGGGGTTACACAGTAACCCCGCGTCATATCACGGCGGGCCCGGCGTCATAGTGAAGCCGGGACCCGCCTCTAATAGCGCGCAGCGCCGATCGCGGCACCGCGTGCTATTAACCCTTTAGCCGTGCGCTCAGAGCTGAGCCGCGCGGCTAAAAGCGAAAGTGATAGTTGCCGGCTAGCTCAGTCGGACTGTTGGGGATAGCCGCGGCTAATAGCGGCATCCCAAACAGCTGAAAGGACAGCGGGAGGGCCCCTACCTGCCTCCTCGCTGTCCGATCGCCGAATGACTGCTCAGTGCCTGAGATCCAGGCATGAGCAGTCATGCGGCAGAATCGTTGATCACTGGTTTCTTATGAGAAACCAGTGATCAATGATGAAGATCAGTGTGTGCAGTGTTATAGGTCCCTATGGTGAATAAAGATCATTTAACTCCTCCCCTATTAAAAGTTTGAATCCCCCCTTTTCCCATAAAAAAACACAGTGTAAATAAAAATAAAAATAAACATATATGGTATCACCGCGTGCGTAAATGTCCGATTTATAAAAATATATCATTAATTAAACCGCTCGGTCAATGGCGTGCGCGCAAAAAAATTCCAAAGTCCAAAATAGTGCATTTTTTGTCACTTTTTATATCATTTAAAAATGATCAATAAGTCCTATCAATGCAAAAATAGTACCGTTAAAAACTTCAGATCACGGCGCAAAAAATGGGCCCTCATACTGCCCCATACATGGAAAAATAAAAAAGTTAAAGGGGTCAGAAGATGACAATTTTAAACGCATTAATTTTCCTGCATGGAGTTATGATTTTTTCCAGAAGTCCGACAAAATCAAACCTATATAAGTAGGGTATCATTTTAATCGTATGGACCTACAGCATAAAGATAAGGTGTCATTTTTACCGAAAATTTACTACGTAGAAACGGAAGCACCCAAAATTTACAAAACAGCGTTTTTTTTTTTTTCAATTTTGTCGCACAATGATTTTTTTTCCGTTTCATTATAAATTTGTGGGCAAAATGACTGACGTCATTACAAAGTAGAATTGGTGGCGCAAAAAATAAGCCATCATATGGATTTTCAGGTGCAAAATTGAAAGAGTTATGATTTTTTAAAGGCAAGGAGCAAAAAACAAAAATGCAAAAACGGAAAAAACCCCGGTCCTTAAGGGGTTAAGTACCAGGGCGTCAGGGCTGTTTACAGTAGGTTTATTTTGCCTTATCTTTCCTCCTTTTGGGGCTTGATATATGTTCCTTCGGGGAAGTATTCAGGTAGGGGGTGGACCCATGCTGAGTGCACCACTCTACTGTGTTTTGAGGGATAGTCTGGGCTCGAATAGCTGGGGCTTCACCCGGCTTGGCTCTCTGCACCCCCCCCCCCCCTGTTATTTCTTTGTTTGTTTATTTTTGTGTGTTTTTATTAGGTTCTTCAGTACTTTATTTGTGAAAGGTACTTTTGCCACACACCTATTTACCTTTGCCTCTCTTTACCTGCCTAATACAAATCAAGGGGGGGGGGGGTGTTGGTTTCTGCTATGGAGTCTTTAAACAAGTTTGCAGAGGGCACTCTGGTTCTGGGAGGAGATCTTAACACTGCTCTTGAACTTGCAATAGATACCTACCGGGGAACCTCCCAGATTAGAAGATCAGTGCTGAGGCAGATTTTTTTTCCCTTTTTCATGATCAGCACACTAGATTACTTTTTTGTCATTGAAACATTGCAAACTTCAGCTCTTGCTATTTTGATTCCTACTCCGTACCCAGTGCAATGGCAGTGGAAACTTAATCTGTCGCTGTTTGATGACGTGGTGGTGGTCGAGGAGTTTAAAACCACATTGTCAATTTTTATTTTTGTGAAAACATCTCAAATGATATGTCTCTGTGCTTGTCTTGGGAGGCTAATTAATGTGTGATTCGGGGCATCTTTGTGAAACACGGAGCAGGTATTAAAAAAAACAAGGCTCATTTATTTTGACTGTTAGTTCAGCTGAAAGAGCTTGAGATGCATCATAAAAAGCTCCCTTCTGACAGTCTTACAGGGGAACTGGCCCAGAAGAGGTTTGAAGTGCGTTCTTTGTTACTAGATAAAACTAAAGCAACACTCTCAAAATGTCGATGGCCCTTCTATGAATTTGGGAATAAATGTGGGAGAACCCTGGCATGAGCACTTCGTAAACAAGTTAGATCTTTTTATTCCTTTTATACGCACCCGTTCTCAGGATAAGGTACATCTTTCGTAAGATATTGCCGTAGTGTCTAGGGACTTCTACACTGAGCTGTATTCCGACAGCTTTACGCTGGGTTACTATAAATCTTTCTTTGACTTACTCTCCCCACACCTGGTTAGAGCACTCAATGCGCTGATGCGGGGGGCCACCCTACCTGCTAACGTTACTCGGGTGCAGGTAGTTGTACTACCTAAGGAGGGAAAGGACATTTCAACCGTTTCGCCCTATATAACTCCTTAATGCGGATTTAAAACTTTTCACAAAGGTCCTGACAACGATACTCTCGCCTCTTATGGGTGATGTTGTCCACTCTGATCAGGTGGGGTTTATGGGGGGAAGAGAATCACGCGATAATAACATTAAGGTCATTAACTTGATACATGCTGCAAAATCTGCTTGTAGTCATACAATGTTACTGTCAACATATGCTGAAAAAGCATTTGATCACATCAATTGGATTTTCTTGGAGGAGACACTTCGTTTCATTGGGTTACAACCCAATTTTTTAAGTTGGGTTCTGGCCTTATACACTGCTCCAACAGCTTGTATGAGGGTGAATGGCATATTAGCAGGGTATCTTTAAATTTATAAAAGGTACTAAACAAGGGTGCCCCTTGTCTCCATTGATTTTTATTTTCACTTTGGAACCATTTTTGTGTTGAATCAGGAGGAAGAGTGGCATTGCTGGAATACAGGTAAAGGGTATAGCATACAAGGTGGGAGCTTATGCTGACAAACTTCTTTTTTTAAATTAATAATCCGCAGATCTTCCTCCCTGTCCTCATGAAAGAATTGGAATGTTTCTCCATGCTCTCAAATATTAAGATAAATTACTCTAAATCGGAGGCATTGAACGTATCTCTCAGCGCAGAAGTGGTTGCTACACTACAAAATTATTTTGGATTTCATTGGTCTCAAGAGGCTCTTAAATATTTGAAGGTACACCTTACGGGCAATCTAGGGATATTGTTCCAGCGGAATTTTCCCCCATTAATGCGTGAAATACAATCTCTGTGTTCTGTATGGGCGGGAGAAACACATCACTTCCTTTTTTTTCCGAGCTCTTGACTCCCTGCAAAAGAAATTTATTTGGGTAGGGAAAGCAGTGAGACCGAAAAGATCAAAATTTTGCCGCCCAAAATCAGCAGGTGGGATTGGTCTGCTTGATATGCGATTATATTACAAAGCAGTTTTGTTAACTAGGGTGGTTGACTGGTGCTGGCATGCTCGTAATAAACCATGGGTTCATTTGGAACAGGCATATACTAAAACCCCTCTTTCATGTTTACCTTGGTGTCCTCTCTCTGAAATACCCTCTTTGCGTTCACACCCTACTATTGGTCCTACTTTGGAGGTATGTTTAGATCAGACAGGGCGGGCTCATTTGTTTCCAGGTAATTCCTCTATGATGCCAATATTGGGCGGCCCTTTCCCATTACCTCCAGGCTTGGAAGATCCGGTTTTTCAGGTTTGGATAGCATCGGTCAAATTTCGTGCAAAACACTTCCTGTATGAACAAAATCGATTTCTAGTTCTCTACTGTTTTTTGGACCCATGTCCGTTGGAATCGTGGAGGATCGCCCAATTGCACCATTTTTTTACCATTCTTCCCCCACCTATACTGCTGGCTAATCGGCTGACGAGATAGGAGTCCATGTGTTCAGAGGTAGGCCCACTGAGACATGTGGTATCTAGAATGTATGCTGTGTTGATGTCTCCCGCAGACCAGGCTCTCCCTGGATTTATCCTTAAGTAAGGATAGGATTTACAGATTTCATTGATTCCAGAGCATAGGAATATGATTTTTTCTCTGGTTCATAAATCTACTATTAGTTCCCGCTTCCAGGAAGCGTGTTACAAAATTTTGTGCTGATGGTATAGAGTTCCAACTCGATTGCATGCCATCTGGCAACATGTTGAACCTACCTGTTGGAGATGTGGGTCTGAGAAGTGCTCCTTCCTGTACATCTTTTGGGCTTGTCCCTCTCTTGCCTCTTTTTGGAAAGGGGTAGTACAAATTATCAAGGCAGTTACGGGTCTCTCAATGGATTTACGACCAGCACTTTTTTCTTCTCCAGCACTGTGAGATACCGATTAAGATTTATAAGATGTCCCTCTTTTTTGGTTATGGTTATGTCTGTTTTTGGTTATGTCTGCTAGAGCCTGTGTTGCTATTTTGTGGAAAAAAACAATGGCTCCTTCATTGTCTCTCTGGGTATCTAAGGTGAACGACTTGCTCACTATGGATGATTTGACAGCTTCTATCAGGGAGTCTGTCGAACAATTTCAACAAACATGGCGTCCTTGGTTAGAATTCTGTGAATCCTTAAAGTATAAAAACATATTAAACAGCGCTAATTAAGTTCTGAAGATTCATCCCTGGGTTGGGTGGGAGGAGGGAGGGAATGTAATGGGTTACTTTTTTTTTTTTTTTTTTTTTTTTTTTATGTGTGTTTCCAGGTCATATTGGTCTGGGATTTGTGTTGATATAAATTGACTACAGGGGAGGGAGAGGAGGAGTATTTCTTGGTATTTGGGCTATGTGATTATGTTGGTTCTGTGTTTATGGTGATGATATGTATTTCCTCCTATTGAGTGGGAGGCCACCCTGGCCTGGTGTAACAACTCCCCCCCCCCCCCCCCCCCCCCCCCCATTGGAGTTTTTTTTTTTTTTTTTTATAAACAAATATAGAGTTAAAGAGTTAAAGATAAATAAATAATAATCATAATAAGCTGCTTAGCTGCTGTACAAATAGATTACAAACACCTATCGTATAACCAAAAAAAGAAGCAAAAATTATATCAACTATAAGTAAACACTGACCAGTGTAAAGATAAATATATGCATACAAAATAACACACAATAGGACAACTACATATATAAAATTAAAGATTTTATTATGACATAAGAAATATAACAATACTTTTATTGAGTAACAGGAAAAATGTATAAAAAGAAAATTCTGATAAGGTTACTGAAGAAAGACAGCTATGGAAAAAGATGCAAATGCATCTGTATGCCCCAATATACGCACTGAAGTCATTTCTGGCTAATGCCGACACTATTGTGGAGCACACTTTGAGTAACATAAACATCAGGTTCATCAAAGCAAGTTTGCTAAATATGCTGTATGCACCCTTTTTGTGTTATTTTTACTATATGTCCAGTTTTCTAACCAGGGTGCCTCCAGTTATTGCAAACCTACAATTCCCTAGAGAATGATCTCCCTCCTACCCAGTAAAAAAAAGAAGCACTTCAGTATAAATATAAACTGCCTACTGAAATTCATAAATAAATGAATGAAAGAATGAATCTTTTTTACCATGACAAATATAAATTTAATAATTATATATTTATCATATTAAATAAATGACAAATCAATTAATTGTTATGTACATCTAATACATTGTGGACAGATACATCAGAAAAGTTGTTTAGCGTTCACAAGTTTCCTAAATGTGATTAGGAAACTGACTATTGACTAGTGTTGAGCGGCATAGGCCATATTCGAATTCTCGATATTTTGCGAATATATGGACGAATATTCGTCATATATTCGCTAAATTCGCATATTCGTAATATTTGCGAAATTCGTTAAATTTGCATATTCGTAATATTCGTGAAAATTAGCATAAGAAGAAATTAGCATATGTGAAAATTAGCATATTCAAATTTTCACATATGCGAAAATTCATACGCCAGACTCACACAGTAGTATTAGAGCCTTCTTTACACCACACAAGCTGGAAGCAGAGAGGGATGATCACTGTTATGTGTACTGTGAAAAAAAAAATAACGAATATTCGTAATTGCGAATATATAGTGCTATATTCGCAAATATTCGCGAATTCGCAAATATGCACATTGCAAATTTTCGCGAGCAACGCTACTATTGACATCTCACAATTCATAAGAAAGAAAGGACTAGCTTGCACTCACCGTTACTGTAGCTTTCATGTCACGATCATTCCGTGCAGCAGGGAGGTCTGGGTGATGCAGGGTGCTCAGAGGCAAACAGACGTTTTGGAACACAACCATGTGTTTCTGGCCTCCTGGAGGCCAGAAGAAGCACACGGCTGTGTGCGAAAACGGCCGTTTGCCTATGAGTGCCCCACATTGCCAAGACCTCCCTGCTGCACGGAATGATTGTGACATGGAAGTTACAGTAACAGTGAGTGCAAGCTAGTCCTTTCTTTCTTATGAATTGTTATATAGCACTGCACTTTATAGCTTAGCACCCTGTTAGTAGCGAAGATACTGTAGCACTGGCTGCTGTCTTTTTGCTCGAAGCCTGACTCACCTGATTAGCTGGCACCTGGACAGTTCAGTAATTGTGCTCTCAGCTTTCCTTTCTATATTGATGACTATTGACATCTAATGATCCACTTCTGAGTCTCATGTATCACCTTATTTCATACACCCACCTCCTCACTGATCTGAGTGATCTTTAGGAGACCAGTGTTTCTCTCTACCATCATACCATTCCTTATTCAAGTTATGAAAAATGCAATATGTCTTCTCTTAATTGGCACTGGACACTATACAATACTCTGACAGCTTAAGAAACTTAACAAAGGATTTTAGACTTAGAAGATGGGTTACAAACTGTAAAGGCCTCCAGTCAGTCGCACGAAGCCAGTATCTAATCACTCGTGGCAAAGGTTGATAACCTGGAAAAGTCACAGAAATAACATACACGTAGTGAGTATTTCAGCAACAGTAAAAGGGAAAATTTAGCATGATCTTGTCTCTAAATGGTTACCATAAGAACTAAAGATAAATACCTGCTGCATCACCTTATACAGTTGAAAAAGTAAATAGACTTGGACCAGAAAGCTAATACACCTAAGACCATAATCCTTAAAGGGGTATTCCAGACAAAACCATATAATTTATATATATTTTTATTTATTTATATATATTTTTATTTAATATATATATATATATATATATATATATATATATATATATATATATATCTATATCAACTGTCTCCAGAAAGTTAAACAGATTTGTAAATTACTTCTATAAAAAAAATCTTAATCCTTCCAATAGTTATTAGCTTCATAAGTTTTCTGTCTAACTGCTTAATGATGATGTCACGTCCCGGGAGCTGTGCATGATGGCAGTTAGACAGAAAACAACAACAACTCAACTTCAGAAGCTAATAACTATTGGAAGGATTAAGATTTTTTAATAGAAGTAATTTACAAATCTGTTTACCTTTCCGGAACCAGTTAATATATACAAAAAAGTTTTGGCCTGGACTACCCCTTTAAGGTCCTTAAATATGAAAACAAAATGGGCAGACAGAAAGCAGAGAAACTTGACACACTAAAACAGCTATTACTGTACCAAGATTTCTCTGCGACTGCAGCCCAGAGGCAGAAAGGATTCACACTGTTTTGTAAACAACTTTCAGACAAAGGCTTAAGGTTCCCTTTATTATACTCAGCATGTTTAAAAATATTTACAACCGAAGGATGCAAAAATTGTGGTGGCTGAATGTTTGCAGGCAACCTAGGCATGCTGCTTTATTTGAGCCTTCATGGACGTTGTGGACTGGATTCAGTTTAATAGGTTTAGTTTTCTCTCTCGTGCAAAGATGTGGAAACAGTTTTACTTAATAGCGAACTTTGTCATTAGAACTATTATTGTTTCTTTCCGGTTATATCTCATTTAAATGGGCATTGTCATTAAACATGATTTTTAATATTTGATTCCTTATGCCAAATAAATAACTTTTGTAATTTAGCTTCCATAAAAAAGAAAAGTTTTATGTTAGTTTCTCTGCTGTATACTTCTCTGTATGCTTGTAATGGCAGGAAACCAAACTCAGCTCGATTGACAGCTGCAAAGAGCCTCACTAAAAGCTGCACAGACTGAAAGCTGCTACACATAGCTTGAGGTTTTCTATTCATCACAGCTCTGCAACGATGTGAGGGCGGAAGTGGTCCCCCAGCAGGCTTCAGTGATGTCATGCCTGCTGGGAAACTCCCACTTTCTTCTGCTTGGAAATTTCACTATGTGAACAAGAAGAAATGTAAGATACAGAGCTTTTTAAGGCTCTGACATTTTGTCTAAGGGTGGGAGGAGTGTTAGAAGTAGTTAGGGAATATAGCCTGAGTTAGTTTAGAAAAGTTTATTAAGTGACAGGTACTCTTCAACATTTTAGATGGTACTGCTATGTCTTTATGAACATTATTCCTCATCGACATCAGGAAATATAAAAAAAAACATTCCCAGTATAAAAGCTTGGTTATGCGAGTGCTTTTACTGACGGTTGCAAATACATTTTTTTTTTTGTCTATACTTTTTGAGTACTATTTTGGGGACACCGGAGTCCAATTATACATTGATTATTATTGCTTGTCATAGTGGTGAATTTTTATGTTTGTTTAGTGATTTCTCTATTTTTTTATTTATTTTTTACTAGTTTTTTTTTTATGTATAACCATGTTAGTTTAGTTTATGACATGATGACGGAGGTATGATAAGATAAGATGGTGGAGGAAGGGGGGGGGGGGGGGGGGGCGCCTTACTTGGCTCCTGCTGCTGATTGTCAATTCACTGCAGCCAGGCTTGAAAAAATTCAAAAGTAATCTGATTAGTTGCTATCGGCAGCTGGTCAACTTTTGTTCTGCACAGGTTTTGATAAATCTCCCCTAGGTGTCATAAAAAGGATGTAGCTTAAATTGTGCCAAATTGTTTAAAGTCTGCGACCCAAAAAAAAAAAAAAAAAAAAAAAAAAGAACTTTTACAGTCTTTAACCCTTTAAGGACACAGCCAATTTTATTGTTGTATTTTCATGTTTTCCCCCTCACATTCTAAAAATCATAACTCTTTTATAGTTTCATCCACAGACCCATATGAGGGCTTGCTTTTTGCGCACCCTATAGCCCTTCATAATGAAATCAATCATTTTACTATGAAATCTATGTCACAACCCAAAAAATATGCGAAAATTGAAAAGAAAATTGCAATTTTGCTAATTTGGGAAGGTTTCATTTTCATGTTGTACACTTTACGGTAAAAATGTGGGTCAATACAATTAAAATGATACCCATGGTAAAATACTTTTCTATTATTGTGCAGCTCTAAAAAAATCTAGACTAAATTTGACCACCTATAACTCTTATTTTTCCGTATATGGGGCGGTATGAGGGCTCATTTTATTTGTGCCGTGATCTGTACTTTTTATCGGTACCACTTTTGCATAAAAGTAACTTTTTATTAGCTTTTTATAACTCTATTTTTAAATGTGATGTCACAAAAACGCAGTCATTTTGGACTTTTTTTTACATTTACGCCGTTCACTGTACAGGATCATTAATATTATATTTTGATAATTTGGAAATTTACGCATGCGGCAATTAGAAATATGTTTATTAACTATTTTATTTCATGTTTTTTATTACGCTTTTTGGGATAAAATGGGAAAAAGGGGTCATTTAAATTTTTATTGGGGGAGGGAATTTATCACATTTTTAAAAAAAACTTTATTTACACTTTTTATGTCCCCATTGGGGACTATTTATAGCAATCAGATTGTATATACTGAACAGGTCATAGCACTGATCAGTATTATCGTCGATCTTCTTCTGGTCTGCTCAATCTGAGACCAGAGCAGAAGACCCCGGGATTACGGCCGTGGACGGTAAGGGGACCTCAGGCCACCATGTTGGATGATCGGATCCCCGTGGCAGCACTGTGGGCGATGCGATCATCCAGTTTAGCGACCGCATTGCCGCAGATTCCGTGATTTGTATTGATCACGGCATCTAAGGCATTAATGGCGGACATCAGCAAGGTTGCTGATGTCCGCTGTTACCAGTGGGTCCCTGGCTGCTGATAGCAGCCAGGACCTGCCATGCATGATGCGAGTACCGGTCCAGTGCTCGTGTCATGTACAGGACATAAATGTATGTCCTGGTGCTTTAAGTACCAGGGCATCAGAATGTACATTTACATCCTATGTCATTAAGGGGTTAAATAAGGCTGGGTTCACATATGTCCGGCATCTAGCATAGGTGAACTAAGTCTAAATCTCGACACAACTGATGCCACAACTGAGGACAACTTGTCATCAGTTTTATGGCATCCATCTGACATCCATTGTTTCTGGGCAATGGACAGGGGAACGCAGCAAGCGTGTCCAACCATCCGGCATCAAAATTGAGATGCTGGAAGATTGTCAACTGTCCCATTCAAATTAATGGGATCAGTTCTAGCATCAGTTTCCCTCCAGTGCATGCTGGAAGGAAACTATGGCGGACATATGTGAACCCAGCCTTAAACACCTCAGAGGTGCACCAGATTTTCATACAGCCTGAGAATCTTTAAAAAATCTTGCACAATCTTAGACTGTCTAGTCTTAGTAAAACTAAGCAAGCTTTTAAGTATGTCCTCCGAGACATATATACAAAGAAACATCATAAGTAGAAAAAATTAGTGGTGCACTGTGATGAACTTTAAAAAGTTCGGGGGTGCTGAGTCCTCAAGACCAGACCACGGTCAGAAATATAAATAAGGTAGAATTAGAAGACGGCACTCCAATGCAGGAATCGTGAAGGCATTCTTGCATACACTATTCCTGCATTGGAGTGCCGTCTTCTAATTCTACCACATTTATACAGAAACATACATATTTACCGTATTTATCGGGGTATACCACGCACCGGCCTATAACACGCACCCTCATTTTACCAAGGATATTTGGGTAAAAAAAGTTTTTTACCCAAATATCCATGGTAAAATGAGGGTGCGTGTGTGCGCGTGTATACCCCGATACATCCCCAGGAAAGGCAGGGGAGAGAGGCCGTCGCTGCCCGCTTCTCTCCCCCTGCCTTTCCTGGGGTCTAGAGCCGTGCTGCCGGCCCTTCTCTCCCCCTGGCTATCGGCGCCGCTGCCCGTTCTGTCCCCCTGACTACCGGTACCGGTGCCCCATTGCCGGCGCCGATAGCCAGGGGGGAGAGAAGCGGCGCCGACAGCCAGGGGGAGAGAAGGGGCAGCGGCACCCATTGCCGGTGCCGCTGCCCCTTTGCCTCCCCCCATTCCGGGTGGCATAATTACCTGGGTCGGGTCCGCGCTGCTGCAGGCCTCCAGCGTGCGTCCCCTGCGTCGTTGCTATGTACGGCGCGGCGCACTGACGTCATGCGCCGCACCGTGCAGCGCATAGCAACAACGAAGGGGACGCACGCCGGAGGCCTGCAGCAGTGCGGACCCGACCCAGGTAATTATGCCACCGGGGATGGGGGGAGGCAACGGGGCAGCGGCGCCGACAATGGGTGCCGCTGCCCCTTCTCTCCCCCTGGCTATCGGCGCCGGTACCGATAGTCAGGGGGACAGAACGGGCAGCGGCGCCGATAGCCAGGGGGTGAGAAGGGCCGGCAGCAGGGCTCTAGACCCCAGAGAAGGCAGGGGGAGAGAAGCGGGCAGCGACGGCCTCTCTCCCCCTGCCTTTCCTGGGGCGGTATTGGCGTATAACACGCACATAGACTTTAGGCTAAAAATGTTAGCCTAAAAAGTGCGTGTTATACGCCGATAAATACGATATATATTTTTAGGTTCATTTATTATACTTCTAAAAACTTACACATGTTAATGATACCACTGGGCACTGTAGTTATAATGTGAGAATTTATGTTGTCAAATTGATTGGTAATCATATTTATCCAATGCACATTTTGCATTAGACATTGTATGATACCATTCAAACCATAGGTCTATTCTTATGACTATTGTTTTGTTTGAGCTGATATTCTTGGTGTGATATATATTATAAAATTCATATATATATAAATTATAATGAAAAAAAGGCGTAACATAGTTAACTAGCAGAAATCTATTTTCTTGGGAAAGCCAATCCACAAATCTTGAATCTCATAATGAGACAGTACAAAAATCATTCCATATACTTGGCAAAGTTCATTTTACAACACTGTATAAAATTCAGGTATTTTCCTGTGTCTGAGCTCAGCCTCCCTTCAGTTCACTGGCAGTTCATTAATTCTTCTGACAGACTCATTACTTTATAAGTTATTAGTTTAAAGTGGGATTTGGTGACATAATTGGATTTTTATCATGATTTATTGTTTGATTTTTTTCATGGCTCTCCGATGAATATGCAGACTAGCATTTTTAACTCAAATATTAGGTAAGTACGGGGCTGACAATAATCTTCAAGAATCCAGAATGGCCCTTTGTTTAAAATTTCAGCCATTGTGACATTTAGTGCCCTAGAACAGTATGCTGAGTGCTATAGAACACATTGCTTCAAATACAGGTAAAATTCCTGAATCATATTATCTACATTTGCCTAATATTCTCCTGCAAGCTGTATAAAAGAACAGGGAACAGTGCACCACTAGAGAAATCAATTTCTATCACAGTGGTCATATAATTTACATAATTATGACATCATTTACTGATCAAAAGGGGGACTGATCACAGCTGCCCCCCACAGCTTCTGATGGCCGGTAAGCAGCCCTGCAGCCCCCCGCCACCCCCGGACCCCGGCTCTCAACTTTTCATCTCTGACAGCCCCGATCACCTTTATCTTCTGGGTGATCGGGTCATTGGAGACCCGATCAGCCCACGAAAAGCTGTGATTCACCTAAAAGCTGTGAATCACGGAGATTGCCGACAAGGGGGTCCTCAGGACCTCCCTAGTCGATGTGCTGCATATCGATAGATATCAGCAGTCATCCCGTTCCAATCACCGTCCCATGTGTGGCAGTGACCGGATTTCCCACAGTGTACATGTACGCCCTTGGTCCTTAAGTACCAGGGAGCAAGGGCGTACCTGTACACCCTTCGTTCCATACAGGTTAAAGTCCCCAACAGTTTTTTTGTTTTTTTTAATCACCTGGTGCCAGAAAAATAAACAGATTTGTAAATTACTTATATTTAAAAATCTTAATCTTTCCATTACTTATCAGCTACTGTGTACTGCACAGGAAGTTCTTTTCTTTTTGATTTTTTTTTCTGTCTGACCAAAGTGCTCTCTGCTAACACCTCTGTCCATGTCAGGAACTGTCCAGAGTAAAAGCAAATCCTCATAGCAAACCTCTCCTTCTCTGGTCAGTTCCTGACATGAACAGAGGTATCAGCAAAGAGCACTGTGGTCAGACTGAAATTAAATTAAAAAAGAAAAAAACTTCTTCTGGAGCATACAGCAGCTGATAAGTACTGGAAGGATTACGATTTTTAATAAAAGTAATTTACAAATCTGCTTAACAGTTGATTTAAAGGGGTACTCCCGTGGAAAACTTTATTTATTTATTTATTTTAATCAACTGGTGCAAGAAAGTTAAACAGATTTGTAAATTACTTCTATTAATAAATCTTAATCTTTCGAGTACTTTTTAGGGTCTGTATACTACAGAGGAAATGGTTTTCTTTTTGGAACACAGAGCTCTCTGCTGACATCATGACCACAGTGCTCTCTGCTTACATCTCTGTCCATTTTAGGAACTGTCCAGAGCAGCATATGTTAACTATGGGGATTTTCTCCTACTCTGGACAGTTTTTAAAATGGACAGAAATGTCAGCAGAGAGCACTGTGGTCATGATGTCAGCAGAGAGCTCTGTGTTCCAAAAAGAAAATAATTTCCTCTGTAGTATTCAGCAGCTAATAAGTACTGGAAGGATTAAGATTTTTTAATAGTAATTTACAAATCTGTTTAACTTCCTGGCTCCAGTTGATTTAAAAAAACAAAGTTTTCCACGGGAATGCCCCTTAAAAAAAAAAAAAAAATCCACTATCGCTTGAAAAATGGCTTCATTCACACAACCTTCATGCTATGGTAAAGGGAGCTGGATCAGTTAGTTCATTGGTAGAACGGGACATGAGCGGAGAACAAAATATTTTTTCTGTTCAACTCCCATGCATAATTATTACAGGCATAATTAAGAAGAAAAAAAACGCAACTAAACTTGAAAGTAACAATTGAAAAGTAATACATAGTAAGCCAAAAATACGTAAATAAAAAATGGACCCAAGAAAAATGCAACCATATTTTTACATTTCATCAGGATTATTTTATGTCTCAAAAATATGCCAGGAAAAATGCCACAAACCACGCATTAGGGTGCGTTCCCACCTGGCGTATACGCAGCGTATTTATCGCTGCACAAAATTTGCGGCAGCAGCGGGAAATACACTGCGTATTCCTCTCTCACTATACACACAGGGCTTTCTGGCTGCAGCCCTATGCGTGTATTGAGATTTGGAGAGGGGGCCGTGTGCCGGCGTAACTGTGATGCGCGGCTCTGCCTCCAAAACTCACTGCACACATAGGGCTGCTGCTGGAAAGCCTTGTGTGTATAGTGAGTGAGGAATATGCAGTGTATTTCCCACTGCTGCCACAAATTTTGCACAGCATGAAATATACTGCATATACGCCAGGTGGGAAAACACCCTTACAGGTTGTCATAGGATCGCTTGTCTGAATAGGCTGCACTTATACTATATGTCGAGCACTAGGATTGTTCATAAATGCCAATGGCAGCCATGGTGAATTTTTTTCTCCTGTCCTGCTCACTGAGAACAGCAAGAGATTTGCACATAATAATACAGTCTCTTAGTACCCCCAAACTGGAGACACTTTTAAAGGGGTTCTCCGGTGCTTAGACATCTTATCCCCTATCCAAATTATAGGGGATAAGATGCTTGATCGCGGGAGTCCCGCCACTGGGGACCCCCAGGATCTTGCACGCGGCATCCCGTTTGTAATCAGTCTGATTACGGACGAGCACAAGGCCGGTGGCGTATGACGTCACACAGTGATAGCTGTCACGCCCCCTCCCATGGGCTTGCATTGAGGGGCGGAGCGTGACGTCACACGCTGCCGGCGGCGTGACGTCACACGCCGCCGGCCTTGTGGTCGTCCGTAATCAGACCCGGAACGAACACGCTCCGGGGACTGATTGCAAACGGGGTGCCGCGTGCAAGATCTCGGGGGTTCCCAGCGGCGGGACTCCCGCAATCAGGCATCTTATCCCCTATTCTTTGGATAGGGGATAAGATGTCTAAGCACCGGAGAACCCCTTTATGTAACAATGCAAAGGGTTTTTCCTTGCAAACTAAGCCTCGCTAAATACATTTCCATCATATTTGCCCAATAAGTAGATCTAAAGAAATTATGTCAAGAGCAGAGAGGTTAAATGGCAGGAAATATTAATTAATTTACCAGATACTTTTTGACTGAAGTTTTTATTTTGAAATTAACCTTTTAAACATTTAGGAATAGATTTGCATACTGACTATTTGCAGCATATTACAACACTGTGAGGTAGATTGTAAGACATCTCATATACATGCTTGATTAATACACATCATTATGGTCAGTATTTTAGATGTAAAACTTTTTCTATGTTTTGAATCCATTCCTGGTTTTACCTAGAAAATATAAACCAAAATACGATGTGTGAACCTAGCTTTCGGTTACTCTTACTCACAGTGCTACCAGCTGCCACAAATACTTCTGGTCCTGAATTTCCGACGGGACCTGGACTTGCTACTTTAAATAGTGAGAATCTAGGTGCAGCACACAATTATTGGTGAATCGCAAGTGCAAGTGGCTGCTGCCAGATGGATTTTACTTAGCCAATATGGGACCTTGCACACAGGAAACTATTCATCGAGCTAAGTTAATCTACCCAAGTCCTGAATTATCATAACAGAGAATGGAAAACCCTTTTAATTGTAAACCTTAAAATGCTCTTGTGAACTGCCATTTAATCACACTTCTTCACCTCTCTGCTGAGACTGAAGAAACCTATCAATATAACTATGATAATACTTGTTCATATGGCGTCAACAACAAACATCCCATGTAGGCAAAAAAAAAAGAAAAAAAAACTCTTACTTTTTATAACAAATGTCAAATGATTTCTCCCTCTCAGATTCCTCCCTTTATTAACCCCTTCCCTCTGTGATTCCATGCCCTAATGATTTTATAGGCCAACAAACATATGCTTATTGGTCAGCTGATAATTGTTCCTTCTACATAGGTCAATAATTGGGCAGTGTGTCTGATAATAACCCAGTGCAAAGAGGCCTCAAGTAATTTTCTTAAGTGAAATCCACAATTATATTTGACCAGAAAATGACTTCTTTATCCCAACACTATGACTACTTTGAGCCGGTAACATGTAAGACCTGTTTTGCATCTGGAAAGACTAGAATAATAATTGTAGGTGTATTTTTTAACACCAAGACATGTTTTTCTTTAACTTTTTAATTTAAACTGTACAGAAACTGAATCACATTTTATTAAATTTAATGTAACACCATGCTGCCAAGTTCCTAATACAGAATATCGCTAGCAGTTAAAAGATACTGAAAATACAGGTTAAACATTGAACGTCCCGACAAGCTGTAATATGTCTAGAACAGTAGACATAATAAATAATAAAATCCTGACCTATTTCTCTCAACCTTTCAAACCACTTCTCTTTGTTGCTATTATTTTTCTTAACTAATAGAAGTAGAAGAGATGGATTTTCCGGGTTGTCTTAAATGTTTTAACAATGGTAAATTATTTGAAGCAGCTTCCTCTCATAATGCTGTGGAATCTTATAATGACCATGGCAGAGTTATTGATCAGTATTTGTCTTCACTGGGTTGACTTAAGACAATATAAGTATTACATTTTTAATCAAGAAATAGTCCTGACTATGGAGAGAGTGCAGATTAATCAGCAGAAAGGGTCAATGAACCTGGGGCTGTCTGTAAAGAAACTACTGTCAAATTGAGAGAGGAGTAATATTTGACATAAAAAATGTCACACACTGCACACTGTAGCGTCGGCTCTCTGAGGAGAAAGGAGTGTGATGTGTCAAAGTGACAATCATTATGTGTGATAAGAACTACTGGACTTCCTGCCTGGAGGAAAAGCTGAGATAGAAACAGGGTAAATGATAAGTAGAGATTACACTTTTACATTGCAAAGTTTTAAAACTTTAACATGTGTTCAGCTATATATATGTATTTTTTATTTGGCTGGAGTTCTCCTTTAAGTGTAAGGCCTCATAAGATGGAAATGATCCAGATGTTTCACAGTGAAAATTCTATTTACACAAGCAATCTGGACCGGATTATGCATGCATTGGTTTGAGTATAGCTGCATTGCATGTAAACCAAAAATTTTCACCAAAAATACTAGACTCACTATTCACAGTAAACTTCTCAACCCTTGAAACTAAAGCTCCCAAATGACAAACTCTGGTCCCAGTTAAATTTGACTCTAGGTGCATGAGGTCTTTACGTTTGTGGCCTAATAGAGACCTCTCTCTGCTGCTTAGGGCTGTATTACACAGCCACAGGCAGGGCCACAAGAACGATGTCTCAATCCTTGTAATTATCATCTGTAATAGATGGGAGACTGGGAGATGTGCGGCCCATTATTTTTTAACAGGTTAAAACAACTGATCACTGGCACTATTACACAGTGCTCCACATTGCTCTGATACTTTAACCTTACTTTTTATACCTTGTTTAAAGCACTTTGCATTACATTTTGTGGGATTAATTTAGTTCCCCAACTTCTATTTTCTATATATGTCACATTTGCTTTTATGCCTAATAAAGGTAGTAATTTCCACCTATAACTTGTTTAAGCACGCATATTCAAGAGTGAACATTTGTCTTGCATTTTCAGGTTTAGGTACCGTAAACCAAACCTGTAGAGCCTGAGTTTGGTCACAAATTTGCCAAAAAATTGATTTGGCTTAAACGTTGGGCAGTTCTTCAGAACCTGCTAAAATAACATCATCCACATAAGAGAAAGGAGACGGAGGAAGGATCACATGAACTAGGCAATTTTCACCAAAAATAGTATGTCTTTAGAAGGTTTTACAATTTTTCTTAGACCTCTTTTTTACACACTTTGCAACAGTGAATGTCATAAAACAGAGAAAGCCCAAAGATAGGCTACAAAAATGGGAAAGATCTTAAAGGGGTACTTTGTCCCTAGACATCTTATGAACTTATATATACAGTATACAGTGAGAGAAGTGAAGAGACATCCTTGTTAGTAATAAGTAGCACTAATTGACTCTTTAGCATTGGAAAATGCTGGCTTTATAACCACTTTGCCTTGTAGACTCTATGGGGAGATTTAGCATTGCGTTTAGAGCATTTTTTGTCTGTTTAGGCGCAGTTCAGGCGCAAGCAGCATATTAGCATATTTAGCGACTTTTATGTGTCTTTTGATATAGACAGTTTCACTCTTTGGCTGACATTTATCAACGAGTTTACACCTTTTTTTCTCCGTACAAAAGGCGCAATTTTGGCGCACTGTGTGTTATTTTGCACCTTTTGGTGGTAGAATATTTTAGTCATTCCAGGTGTTTTGGAGTAGCAGTACATGCTTTTCAATTCAGCGTATGCCGTGGACTGAAATTTATGAACTGCGCCTTTTTGTAAAAAGGCACAAAAAAGGTGCAAAGCCACTGAAAAGTGTCTAAAACTACACCATCCCAGACCTGGCGTAGCTTTTTGGTGTATGTGAAGAGAGAAATTTCTGAAAATGTTTACCTGCACAAAATGTATGGAATGCTCTGTGAACATTTAATACATTTGGTGCTCCTACACATTACCAGCACACACAAAAAAAGGGTGTAAATGCTTCACTTACATTACAATGATAAATGTAGGCCTTTTTGCCTACCCATAGAACTTTTCCTTTTTTACCATGCAGTGGTCACGTATTTATAATTTGCAAGCTTTTGTCAAAAATCGCTATTTTGAGCGCAAAGCTACTTTATTTTTGGGAACAAAGCTACACCACCTACCAGTAGGCATGAGAATCACTTCTACCTTCCACAATTCAACCTTTAACCTCTTGTGGACAACAGCATCCCACTCCCCTTCCATGACACACGCTCAGGAGCTGAGCGCGGGTCATAGCTGGGTCGTCCTGGTGTCTATCTGCCACTATAACCCATCTCTAATCCAAGACATCACTGATCATGGTGATGCCTGGCTTTAACCCCTTAGACACCACACTCAAATTTGATTGTAGCATCTAAAATGCAAGTAAAAATGTCCAAGCAGCTCTGTGAAATTAAGTAAATACACCTAACCTTCCAAATTCAGGACCCGGGAAAGTGTCTACTTCCCTCCCTCACAATCGTTTAGTAAAAGTGTATGTGGTAGAGCTTTTCCCACAAAAGCAGAACTGCACAAAATTCATCATCCTGCTGCACCTTCTTGATAAATAAGATGCATGCTAGTCAAATCCACCACCCAAATAAATGTGGGAAAATAGCTCGACCGTAGGAACTCTTTGATAAATCTGGGCCTATACTTTTTTCATTTAAAAATCTTCTATAGTCAACTTCATAAAAAAAAAAAAAAATGTAAGGTACTTCCACCCTTCTACCCCAAACACCTGTTTATTTTCACTGTAAAGGCTAAACAAAACTGCCACCACTTTAACTTGAAATTGAAATATTAATCACGACTTTAGAAGACATTTGAAATTCAAAGAGATTTTGACAATGCCCAGTAATAATATTCTACTGATAGGGAAAATACATCATAAAACAGTCTTGGTAAACTGTGTCATTTATGACATAATACACAAACCTCCAAACACTAAAATCTGACATATTCTAGAGTACAAAATGGCATTTTTATAGCAGGACACCAATTTCTGTTATTGTGGGGCTCTTGAAATCTCCAGGATACTCTACATTATTTCATATTGCACCGTGAAAAATTCAGAAGCTTAGTACTTAGAAGCATATGGATATCTGCTGGCGATAGATTCCAGAATGTTGCTGTAATATGATTTGTAGGCTGATGGTAAACTGAAAAAAGGAATTTTTCCTATGTGGCCTATTTGTCTTATTACATTTTTTCTAAACTCAAGTTCATGTTTAAATGGTTATACAATAAGAAAAATTATCTTCATTGGGAAAATGCTTTAGAGATAGTGAATTTACTTTACCAGGTTTGAGAGACACAGTTATTGGAGTGATTTGAAATGTGGAGAAGCTTTAAAGATCCCCCTATTTCTACTGAGACAGGAAAAGATAAATTGAACATTTAAAATTAATTGCGTTTGACTGATAATATACAGTATTGTATGTGACTTAACTGAAGAACAAATAATTTTGCACCATTGGTATCATAACTGATAGGAGGGGTGGTGGGGTGTTGTTAAACTCTACTGGCCTGTGATAGTACAGTAAAGCAAGAGGCCTGGTGGTGACTGACTCAATTTAGGAGATGCTCACTCAGCAAGAATACTACACATAGTCCATTAGCTCTTGAAGGTTTTACTTCCAATATTTACTTATGCTTAGAGGTTACAGAAAAATTCAGAAGTCTTCTCACAAAAACTAAAAAAAACCTGATCACTCAGTTTTAATGGTTTGAGGTTCCATTGCAGCTGGAACTAAGCTGTCTCTTTCTTTTTCTAGACCTCTCAACCCTAGTAACTAAAGCTCCCAAATTACATAATCTCTACTCCCAGATGAACTTGACTCTTGGTCCATGAGCTCTTTATTCTTGAAGCCTAATAGAAGTCTCCCTCTGCTGCTTAGGGCTGTATTTCACAGCCACAGGCAGAGTCTCAAGAACAATGTCTGGAACATTGGTGTGGCCCTATTACAAATTATCTCCTATTACACAGGGAAATGTGTGGCCGATCATTTAACAGGTCATCTGATTAATGAGCAAAAACTGATTGTTGGTGCTATTACTAGAAAGAGGCAAACTTTTAAAAAATTTGATTTGGTCAATTTGCCGATTTTTTTGAAAAAATGTGTTTTGATCCTAATTTATTTGCGGTGAATCTATATTAAAAACTGCTATTTCTGTACTACAGAGAGCCTCAATAGGGGTGTGGAACACTTTGCTTTGTTCTAACATGCATAGTGTGCTGGGGTAGCGAAATAATACTGTTATTCAGTATGACATGCAGATTACAGGCATCACTTTTAGAATCACTGCCACAGAGCGGCACGATGACAGAGCCGGAGGTGGCATCAGTATGAGGAGACCATATAGTGTCTGAATGACACAGCATGGATGTGTTGGCCGCATGGGGAGACCATATAGTGGCTGAATGACACAGTGTGGAGGTGTTGGCAGCATGAGGAGACCATATCGTAGCTGAATGACACAGTGTGGAGGTGTTGGCAGCATGAGGAGACCATATAGTGGCTGAATGACAGTGTGGAGGTGTTGGCAGCATGAGGAGAGCATATAGTGGCTGAATGACACAGCTTGGATGAGGCTGAAGTTTGAGGAGATCATAGAGTGGCTGAATGATAAAGCTTGGATGTGGCTGAAGCATGAGGAGACCATATAGTGTCTGGATGGCACAGCCTGGAGTTGGCAAAAGCATGAGGAGACAATAGAAATTTAAGATTTTGAAATTGAAATTTTAGCTCCCAAGTTTTAGTGTCCCGGGCCCTGGTGTGTGGGTACAAAGGACCAAATCTAACAAGGAGTCCCATGTCACATGGAAGCACAATGACAGAGACTGGAGATGGCATCAGTATGAAGAGACCATATAGTGGCTGAATGACTGCCTGGAGTTTATGGCAGCTTGGGGAGACCATATAGTGTCTGAATGGCACAGCCTGGAGTTGGCAACAGCATGTGTAGACACTAGGGCTTCACAATCCCAAAGATTAAACAATGGATTTTGAAATTTAAATTGAAGATTTATGGCAGCATCAGTAAACCATATATTGGCTGAATAAAACAGCCTGGAGTTGGCTGAAGCATAAGGAGACCATATAGTGTCTGAATGGCCCATCCTGGAGTTGGCAGAAGCATGAGACGACCATTGAAATTTAAGATTTAGAAATTGAAATTGAGGTTTTTGAAATTGACATTTTAACTCAAGTTTTAGTGTCCCAGGCCCCTGCCATGTGGGTACAAAGGACAAAATCTAACAAGGAGTCACATGTTACATGGCGGCACAATGACAGAGCCTGGAGATGGCATCAATATGAGGAGACAATATAGTGGCTGAATGACACAGCCTGGAGGTGGCTGAATCATGAGACCATATAGTGACTGAACTGCACAGCCTGGAGGTGGCTGAAGCAGGGGGGAGACAATTGAAATTTAAGATTTTTATATTTAAATGTAAGATTTTGAAATTGAGGATTTTTTAGTTTCAATTTTAACTCTCAAATTTAGTATCCCAGGCTCCGGCTTGTTGGTACACAAGACAAAATTTAACAAGGAGTCATACGTTACATGGCCGCACAATGAGAGAGCCGTGAGGTGGCAGCAGCATGAGGGCCATGCCAACTGATGGTTGAGTCTGACTGGCTGACTGGGAGTATCAGATGTCACTTGGGATGAAGTGGATGACCGGGTGAACCGATCAATCATGGCTGCTGGGTTGCTGGTCGAGACACGACTGCTAGCTGACACCGGGAGCTCAGACCTCTCGCTGCGACTCCGGCTGCCACACGCACCTACTCTGCTGCGACCTCTACCTGCACCTTATGAATGTAGGCCTCTGCCACTGCTCTGTACACGGCCTGGCACTACTCTGCATGACATACTTATTGTGTATATGAGGGGAGTACAATACACTTCACTACGCATAAACAGTATTTGTCTAGAACAGCAGCAGGTGTGTACTATTGGCTGTCCTTTCACAATATATAGACCCTTGACAGATTAACAGGTACAAAATAGTACACTACTTAGATGTAGGTGTGTTATATGCACTTATGAGGGCAGAAAAATGTTCTACAGTACGCTTAAAAATACTTATTACTTACTTATTTTTCCATTTTTATACAAGAGTTTTCCTCTGGGCACTTGCTTAAAGTGTCCATAACTATTTTATATATTTATTTGTTAGGAGTCACAATACATGATTGTGTTTGCTGTCCTGTATTAGAATACTGAATTGACACTTGTCAGGCCCAAGGCCTGATTATTGAATCCTATATGTGTACTATAATTATAACTGTGCGTGATGTATTATCCAAGACATGGGAGAGAGGTCATTCAGACGGTGTATCCTTTTTGTGTATTGCATTTTATTGGGGGTCTGGCTGTTTGTTTACATCTCCTTTGAAGTCAAAGGCTCTTTTGAAGCAGCAGGATGTAAGGGGCACTCTGGTCCCATCATATAATCAAACAGATAAGGGGTCAGGAAGAGAGATGCCCCACCTGGTGGGATCAGAGGGGAGGGGGGGAAATGGAGTTTCCCTCCAAAGAAGCAGATAAGACTTAAAATGCTAGACTCAGGGTGTTCAAGGCTGTGCCAAAAGCTGACAAGAGCTGGACTCTCACTGACAAGGACGGCTATACCATCATGCTGTAAGAACTTCATTTTTGTTTTCTGAACTTGCCTTGCCAAACTCGTTTATATAGTTTTATACCTGTATGTAATTTGTTTCTGTATATATAATATATAATATAATATAATATATAATATAATATAATATATATATATATAATATAATATATATAATATAATATATATATATATATATATACAGCACTCCAGAGGAAAAAGGTGCACGGGTGCCTACTGTGTCAGGTCCAGGTTGGGGACCCCTCCAAGACACAAAGCAAAAATAAACTGTGGCACACCAAGTGAAAAAAAGAAAGGTGATTTATTTAAAAAAAAGTGTTAGGCAACGTTTCAGCTGGCTCACCCGCTTGAAAATGGCTGGGTGAGCCAGCTGAAACGTTGCCTAACACGTTTTTTTGAAATAAATCACCTTTCTTTTTTTCACTTGGTGTGCCACTGTTTCTTTTTGCTAATATATATATATATATATATATATATATATATATATATATATATATATATAGATAGCACTTTGATACCTTTTATCTGATTAAATGTTTAATTAATCAGCTCTGGTCTTTGATCTCTAAATATATGAGCTCAACTTTCTGAAGGCAGCTCTGGTGGAAACGCGATTATCTAAGGGTTAATTTGGTGACTTGCTGGGACTAGTAGTGGATACCCAGAGGTCCAGTGGCCTTAACCCCTTAAGGACCCAGGACGTACTAGAACGTCCTGGCACCCTGGGCTTTAAGGACCCAGGACGTACTGGTACGTCCTGGTGTTTCTCCGGTCTCTGCCGCGCCCCGGGCAGAGATCGGAAGCGGATGCCTGCTGAAATGCTTCAGCAGGCATCCAGGGCAAACGCCGAGGGGGGCCATGTAGGCCCCCCATGTCGGCGATCGCCGCAAATCGCAAGGGAAATCGCCCTTGCGATCTGCGGCGATACCGGGCTGATCGGGTCTCTGGGACCCGACCGCCCGGTAATTTCGCATGATCCCGGCTGTCACAGACAGCCAGGACCATGCTAAAGTATAGGAGCGAGGTGGCAAACCTGCCACCTCCTCCTATACCCTGCGATCTGTCGGTTAACTAACCGACCAATCGCAGGAGGGGGGTTACTTCCTCCCGTCCTGCCCGGCCCCTGTAAGTCCGGAGAGGACGGGAGGAAGACCGGAGAACGCGGCGGGGGACGGGGGAGTGCTGGGGACCGGCCCCGGTACTTACCTCGTCCCTGAAGACCCGGATCCCGGCGGGGAAGACGGCGGCGGCGGCGACAGGTGAGTTGATCTTCAGCCGCGGTCGGGCCCTTTACAGCAATGCACGTCGCCGTAAAGCGACATGCATTGCTGTAATGGGACCCTGTAAACTACAACTCCCAGCATGCCCAGACAGCCCTTGGCGTCTGGGCATGCTGGGAGTTGCAGTTTTGCAACATCTGGAGGTCCACAGTTTGGAGACCACTGTGCAGATGTTGCAAAACTACACATCCTCAGCATGCCCTTACTGTCCAGGCATGCTGGGAGTTGTAGTTCTGTAACATCTGGCCCTTCAGATGTTGCAGAACTACAACTCCCAGCATGCCTGGACAGTTTTGGCATACTGGGAGTTGTAGTTTTGCAACATCTGGAGGGCTGCAGCTTGGACACCACTACACAGTGGTCCCCAAACTGTTCTCCTCCAGCTGTTACGTAACCACTACTCCCAATATGCCCTTCGGCTGCCTGGGCATGCTGGGAGTTGTGGTTTTGCAACAACTGGAGGCACACTGGTTGGGAAACATTGTCGGTTTCCTAACTCAGTGTTTCCCAACCAGTGTGCCTCCAGCTGTTGCAAAACTATAACTGCCAGCATGCACTGATAGACTGTGCATGCTGGGAGTTGTAGTTTTGCACCAGCTGGAGGTCCCCCCCCCTGTGAATGTACAGGGTACATTCACATGGGCAGGGGCTTACAGTGAGTATCAGGCTGCAAGTTTGCGATGCAGCAAATTTTGCGCAGCAGCTCAAACTCGCTGTAACCCCCCCGCCCATGTGACTGTACCCTAAAAACACTACACTACACTACCACAAAATAAAATAAAAAGTAAAAAACACTACATATTACACATACCCCTACACAGCCCCCCTCCCCTCCCCAATAAAAATGAAAAACGTCTGGTACGCCACTGTTTCCAAAATGGAGCCTCCAGCTGTTGCAAAACAACAACTCCCCAGTATTGCCGGACAGCCGTTGACTGTCAACGCATGCTGGGAGTTTTGCAACAGCTGGAGGCACCCTGTTTGGGAATCACTGGCGTAGAATACCCCTATCTCCACCCCTATGCAAATCCCTAATTCAGGCCTCAAATGCGCATGGCACTCACTTCGGAGCCCTGTCGTATTTCAAGGCAACAGTTTAGGGCCACATATGGGGTATCGCCGTACTCGGGAGAAATTGCCTAACAAATTTTGGGGGGCTTTTTCTCCTTTCACCCCTTATGAAAAGGGGAAGTTGGGGTCTACACCAGCATGTTGGTGTAAAAAAAAAATATTTTTTTACACTAACATGCTGGTGTTGCCCTATACTTTTCATTTTGACAAGAGGTAAAGGGGAAAAAAGCCCCCCAAAATTTGTAATGCAGTTTCTCCTGACTACGGAGATACCACATATGTGGGCGCAAAGTGCTCTGGGGGCGCACAACAAGGCTCAGAAGGGAGAGTGCACCATGTACATTTGAGGTGATTTGCACAGGGGTGGCTGATTGTTACAGCGGTTTTGACAAACGCAAAAAAGAAAAAAAAACACATGTGACCCCATTTCGTAAACTACACCCCTCACGGAATGTAATGAGGGGTGAAGTGAGAATTTACACCCCACAGGTGTCTGACAGATCTTTGGAACAATGGGCTGTGCAAATAAAAAATTTTGTACAGCGCACTGTTCCAAAGATCTGACAGACACCAGTGGGGGGTAAATGCTCACTGTACCGCTTGTTAAGTTCCTCAAGGGGTCTAGTTTCCAAAATAGTATGCCATGTGGGGGTTATTTTGCTGTCCTGGCACCATAGGGACTTCCTAAATGTGACATGCCCCCCCGAGCAAAATTTGCTCTCAAAAAGCCAAATATGACTCCTTCTCTTCTGAGCATTGTAGTTCGCCCGTAATGCACTTCATGCCAACTTATCGGGTACCTCCATACTCAGAAGAGATGGGGTTACAAATATTGGGGGGTATTTTCTGCTATTAACCCTTGCAAAAATGTGAAATTTGGGGGGAAACACACATTTTAGTGAAAAAAAGTTTTTTTTTTTTTTACATATGCAAAAGTTGTGAAACACCTGTGGGGTATTAAGGCTCACTTTATTCCTTGTTACGTTCCTCATGGTGTCTAGTTTCCAAAATGGTATGGCATGTGTTTTTTTTTTGCTGTTCTGGCACCATAGGGGCTTCCTAAATGCAACATGCCCCCCAAAAACCATTTCTGAAAAACGTACTCTCCAAAATCCCCTTGTCGCTCCTTCGCTTCTGAGCCCTCTACTGCGCCCGCCGAACACTTTTCATGGACATATGAGGTATGTCCTTACTCGAGAGAAATTGGGCTACAAATACCAGTAAAAATGTTCTCCTTTTACCCCTTGTAAAAATTCAAAAATTGGGTCTACAAGAAAATGCAAGTGTAAAAAATGAAGATTGTGAATTTTCTCCTTCACTTTGCTGCTATTCCTGTGAAACACCTAAAGGGTTAAAACGCTGACTGAATGTCATTTTGAATACTTTGGGGGTGCGGTTTTTATAATGGGGTCATTTGTGGTGTATTTCTAATATGAAGACCCTTCAAATCCACTTCAAACCTGAACTGGTCCCTGAAAAATAGTGAGTTTGAAAATTTTGTGAAAAATTGGAAAATTGCTGCTGAACTTTGAAGCCCTCTGGTGTCTTCCAAAAGTAAAAACACGTCAATTTTATGATGCAAACATAAAGTAGACATATTGTATATGTGAATAAAATAAAATAAATATTTGGAATATCCATTTTCCTTACAAGCAGAGAGCTTCAAAGTTAGAAAAATGCTAAATTTCAAATATTTCATCAAATTTTGGGATTTTTCACCAAGAAAGGATGCAAGTTACCACAAAATTTTACCACTATGTTAAAGTAGAATATGTCACGAAAAAACAATCTCGGAATCAGATTGATAAGTAAAAGCATTCCAGAGTTATTAATTTTTAAAGTGACAGTGGTCAGATGTTCAAAAAATGTCCGGGTCCTAAGGTGTACAATGGCTGGGTCCTTAAGGGGTTAAAGGGGTATTCCAGGAAAAAAAACTTTTTTTTATATATCAACTGGATCCAGAAAGTTAAACAGATTTGTAAATTACTTCTATTAAAAAATCTTAATACTTTCAGTACTTATGACCTTCTGAAGTTAAGGCTGTTCTTTTTGGTCTAAGTCCTCTCTGATGACACCTGTCTCGGGAAACGCCCAGTTTAGAAGAGGTTTGCTATGGGGATTTGCTTCTAAACTGGGCGTTTCCCAAGACAGGTGTCATCAGAGAGGACTTAGACAGAAAAGAACAACCTTAACTTCAGAAGGTCATAAGTACTGAAAGGATTAAGATTTTTTAATAGAAGTAATTTACAAATCTGTTTAACTTTCTGGAGCCAGTTAATATATGAAAAAAAGTTTTTTTCCTGGAATACCCCTTTAACCCTTGCACCATCACACTCTCTCTCTAGTGTCTTGGCTGGACCGATAGGGTGTGATCGTGACAACACTTTTCAGCTCCTAAAGGGGTACTCCGGTGAAAACCTTTTTTTCTTTTAAATCAACTGGTGCCAGAAAGTTAAACATATTTGTAAATTACTTCTATTAAAAAATCTTAATCCTTAAAGTACTTATTAGCTGCTGAATGCTACAGAGGAAATTCCTTTCTTTTTGGAACACTGATGACATCCGAGCACAGTGCTCTCTGCTGACATCTCTTTCCATTTTAGCATCCGTGCATAGCAGATGTATGCTAAGGGCAGCATAGTGGCTTAGTGGTTAGCACTGCTGCCTTGCAGTGCTGGGGCCTTGGGTTCAAATCCCACTAAGGACAACAATAAATAAAGACTTATTATTATTATTATTATAACGTTAGCAGAGAGCACTGTGCTCGTGATGTCATCAGAGAGCATTCCAAATAGAAAAGAATTTCCTCTGTAGTATTCAGCAGCTAATAAGTACAGGAAGGATTAAGATTTTTTAATAGAAGTAATTTACAAATCTGTTTAACTTTCGGAGCCAGTTGATTTAAAAGAAAAAAGGTTTTCACCGGAGTACCCCTTTAAGTGAAAAATGTAATCAGCATCCTTTTCATCTGTTGAGCAGTGATTTAAAAAGTGAAATAGTTAGTTTAAAAAAACATGCCCTTTGAAAAAGTTTGGGGGGTTTGGTGTTCCCCAACAAAGGGGGGGGGGGATATGTATTTTTGCACAACACCAACAGTACACAACAGCACTGTAGCACACTGTCACTGTGTAATAAACCGAAAATTACACTCTCTCAAAGACTATTAGAAATGAACTGCTAGGTAGGTATTATACAGTCTAAAGACTAGTATAAACAGCAGACCATTTGTTGTGGAACAAGGAGGGCAGAAAAATGCGGTACGCTTACAAAATGCATTGGAGTAAAACACCAGCCAGTGATTACTTTTGCCTGCACTTTCACAGTATCTCGGCCATTGACAGATTAAAAGGTACAAAATAGTACACTACTTAGATGTACTGTACAAATGTGGTATGCACTTATGAAGGCAGAAAAATGCGGTACAGTACACTTAAAAAAACATATTTTTTGCACAACACCAGCAGTACATAACCATGCTGTAGCACAAAAAAGCTGTGTACTAAACACAAAATTGAACTCTGTCACAGACTATTAGTAATGGACTGCTGGGTAATATACCGTCTACAGACTAGTATAACCAGCAGATGATTTGTTGTGAAACAAAGACACAGAATTGCACTGAAAAATTATTTCTGCCTCCTCTGCTAAGGTTTATGAAGTTGAGGCAGCTTTGTTGAAATGTATGAGGCAACACACAGCTATCTTCTTTTCAGTGAAAAAAAAACAATGCTCTCAGTCCACCAGAATGCTGATGTGACTAGGATGTGAAATGCTGCTGTAACAAGCTTTTCTGTGTAACACACACGCACACGGGCTGTCCGTCCTATCTGTATGCAGTGTAATGAATGATATGACGAGCCATAAAATGGCTGCCGAATATAAAGGGCTGTGGCATCACAGGGGTGACTGGCTGCTGATAGGCTGAATCCTGCATGTGATTCAGGGTCATCCTGCCTACTTCCTTTCCCACCTTGCCTTCCCAGCGTTCCTTGCGTACCGACATGTGGATCCGCCATTTTAGATGCCCTGGAGCCTGGACCGCAGTAAATTGAGTTTAATGAAGCGATTCGCGCAATAGAATCGCGGCGATATTCGCATTCGTTACAAATCGAATATTTCATAAAATTTGTAACGAATTTGGGTTAGTCAGCTTCGACTTGCTCACTTACTCTAGCTATTACACATTATTCTTTCACCTTTCTTTTTATACCATGTTTGATGCACTTTGCATTATGTTTTGTGGGATTAAAGTAGTTCCCCAACCTCTCTTTTCTTTATATGGCACACTTGCTTTTATGTGCTTTTCCCACTAATAAAGGTAGTCATTTCCGCCTATTACTTGTATAAGCACGTACATGTAAAGGAGAACATTTGTCTTGAATTTCACAGATATACGTTAAAAATTAACGAACGAAACCTGTAGAGCCCGAGTTTAGTCACAACTTTATTAAAAGTTCGCTTTAGCTAGAACTCTGCTAGAACTTTGTGCAGTTCAGCAGAAGCTGCTAAAATAACATCATCAACATGGGAGAAAGGGGACGGAGGAAGAATCACATAAACAAGGTGATCACATCATTTCAAACTGCTCTTCCATCCAATCAGGAGACAGTATATGGGGTGATGTCAAATCCACTATAAAAGCCTATGCCCATTGGTTCAGCAGGCATTTAAGAGATAGCAGGTGTTAGGTAAAGATCTTTTGAGCGACACTAAGCAGTGAACAACACAGATAAGGGTAGGGCCACATGTTCATAATAATTGTAGTAAAATATCACAAGTGATCTAGATCTATTCTTTCAGTGCAAAATCTGTTTTAATTGGAAGGTAACTGTGGCTTTTTTTGTTTTCACTAATTGTGAAAAAGCTGTGCATAGAGGATTTTGTGTCACTTTTTTTTCACTTTCTTGGATGGAAAAGTAGGATACAGTATATACTTTTAAGCAACTAGTAACCCCACATTATTTCTTCTTTTCTATGTGGACTAGCATTTGTGCATATTTGTGATATTTGTTGTGGTTATTGAATAAAACAGATTTTATTAAGTGATTTATTTATGTCTTAATAATTATGTTATTGTATGTATTATTGTTTCTTTTCTATTGACAATATGCGCTACAGACACTGGGTCATAGCTCACATAAAGAATATAAGTTGACAGACTCCTTAACGTATAATATGCTTCTTGGGATATTCAGAGGTATTTTAATTAGTTATATTTGTTATATTATTATAATTACTCCTAAGTTGTAAGTTGTTTTGCATATATGTTATAGTTATAGGTGTTTTCAGTGATATTACAAAGTTGGCCAACTCTTTCTTGAGCTCAACCACGATCAGTCTTTTTCACTTAAAGGGATACTCCGCTGCTCAGCATTTGTAACAATCTGTTCAGAATGCTGAATCCGATGCCAGGAGCTTGTGATGTCATAGCCCCGCCCCCTCATGATGTCATTTCCCGCCCCCTCAATTAAAGTCTACGCTGGGTGTTGCTATGCTGGGTACTTAAATAAAGGTTCCGTTGCTCTTCTTCGACTTCTCTTTCTTCTGCGGATCAATGCCGATTCTAGGGATAAGGCCATCCGACTCTGCTCTTCTCTCCATAAGTTAAATCTGAAACCTTTTTGTGTAACAACATTAACCCTTTAACGACGCAGGACGTATATTTATCTCCTGCGCCGGCTCCCGCGGCTCCCGCCGGCCGGCGCTCATCAACGGCCGGGACCCGCGGCTAATACCACACATCGCCGATCGCGCCGATGTGCAGTATTAACCCTTTAGAAGCAGAGGTCAAAGCTGACCGCCGCTTCTAAAGCGAAAGTGAAAGTATCCCGGCTAGTCAGTCGGGCTGTTCGGGACCGCTGCGGTGAAATTGCGGCGTCCCGAACAGCTTGCAGGACACCGGGAGGGCCCTTACCTGCCTCCTCGGTGTCCGATCGACGAATGACTGCTCCGTGCCTGAGATCCGATAACACTGATCACAGGCGTGTTAATACATGCCTGTGATCAGGATGAGAGATCAGTGTGTGCAGTGTTATAGGTCCCTATGGGACCTATAACACTTCAAAAAAAAAGTAAAAAAAAAGTGTTAATAAAGGTCATTTAACCCCGTCCCTAATAAAAGTTTGAATCACCCCCTTTTCCCATAAAAAAAATAAAACAGTGTAAATAAAAATAAACATATGTGGTATGCGTAAATGTCCAAACTATAAAAATATATCATTAATTAAACCGCACGGTCAATGGCGTATGCACAAAAAAATTCCAAAGTCCAAAAAAGCGGATTTTGGTAACTTTTTATACCATTAAAAATTGAATAAAAAGGGATCAAAAAGTCTGATCAAAACAAAAATCATACCGATAAAAACTTCAGATCACGGCACAAAAAATGAGCCCTCATACCACCCTGTACGTGGAAAAATAAAAAGTTATAGGAGTCAGAAGTGGACATTTTTAAACGTATACATTTTCCTGCATGTAGTTATGATTTTTTCCAGAAGTACGACAAAATCAAACCTATATAAGTAGGGTATCATTTTAACCGTATGGACCTACAGAATAATGATAAGGTGTCATTTTCACCAAAATATGCACTGCATAGAAACGGAAGCCCCCAAAAATTACAAAATGGCGTTTTTTCTTCGATTCTGTCGCACAATGATTTTTTTTCCGTTTCGTCGTGAATTTTTGGGTAAAATGACTGATGTCACTGCAAAGTAGAATTGGTGACGCAAAAAATAAGCCATAATATGGATTTTTAGGTGGAAAATTGAAAGGGTTATGATTTTTAATAGGTAAAAACCCTGAGTCCTTAAGGGGTTAATAAATCCCCCTCATGATTTTATGTAACACAACTGTATACTGCCTGCCAACAATGTAGAGAACTAGAATAAAGCATACCTAGAAGCATCAAATGACCCTAGGCACAAAGATTAAGGTAATTCAGTACCCAAGCAATACTGTTTTAGAAATTATGTCTCTACCTAGTTTTTAATATTCTGATTAGAGATGAGCAAATCGAAGCCCACGAATCCAAAATCGTTATGAATTTCATGAAATATTTGATTTGCAATTAATGAGAATAGCGCCTCGATTCTATCACGCAAATCGCTTCATTAAACTCCATTTACTGCGGTCCAGGCTCCAGGGCATCTAAAATGGCGGATCCACATGTCAGTACATGGGGCAAAAAGAGAGGAGGACTTCCAAAGGATGAATGACTTGAACGGCGCTGACCAGGACCAGAAGCATGAGATAAAAACAGCAGGTTTATTTGGATTTCCCACAATGCAATGCATTTCACCGCACCTCGGCGGCTTCATCAGGCATGACAAGTATAGGTAGGAGGGGGTTTATATATCAAATGGAATTAATCCTTTCATCACAATTTGCACTGTTAAGACTATTTGGGCTATAGGGAGTAGTGTTGAGCGGCATGGGCCATATTCAAATTCGCGATATTTCACGAATATATGGACGTATATTTGTCATATATTCGCTAAATTTGCATATTTGTAATATTTACGTTTTATTTTCGCATATGCGAAAATTTGCATATGCAAAAATTAGCATAACCGGAAATTCGCAGATGTGAAAATTAGCATATGCGAAAATTAGCATATGCGAAAATTCGTACGCCAGTCTCACACAGTAGTATTCTTTATACCACACAAGCTGGAAGCAGAGAGGGATGATCACCGTGATGTGTACTGTAAAAAAAAAAAGAATATTCGTAATTACGAATATATAGTGCTATATTTGCGAATATTCGCGAATTCGCAAATAAAATTTGTATCGCGAATATTCACGAGCAACACTAATAGGGAGTGTAGGGGCTATGGACATACCATTGTCCGCAACAGCCTCACTCCCGTAATACATTTACTTTTATAGATTTACAAAATTAAAACAGACATATACAATAGATGCACATGTACATAATATATTGCACAATAGACATATACATATGTGCAAAATCCAGGGCATCTGCCAAAATGTCTCCAGCTATTTTTAACTATGTTAATTAATGTATTTTAATTTTATTTTTTACATTTTTACAGGATGCATCTATATAATCATTTTACACTGATCTATGTTGTTGACATTAAGTATTTCAAATGAACATTATTTTATATTAATAAATTTGTATTTTTTAATTTTCCAAACATGATGATTTATTTTATCTATGTGTACTTACTAAAATGCAAACATAGGTATTTACCCACATGCCTGCCGGAAATGTCACATATGCATTTATATGTCCAAAAAAAATTACTGTATTTATCGGCGTATAACACGCACTTTTTAGGCAAATTTTTTTTGCCTAAAGTCTATGTGCGTGTTATACGCCGATACACCCCCAGGAAAGGCAGGGGTAGAGAGGCCGTTGCTGCCCGCTTCTCTCTCCCTGCCTTTCCCGGGGCCTAGAGCAGGGCAGCAGCCCTTCTGTCCGCGCCGCTGCCCGTTCTGTCCCCCTGACTATCGGTGCCGGCGCTGATAGCCAGGGGGAGAGAAGGGGCAGCGGTACCCATTGCCGGCACCACTGCCCCATTGCCTCCCCCCATCCCCGGTTGCATAATTACCTGTTGCCGGGGTCGGGTCCGCGCTGCTTCAGGCCTCTGGTGTGCGTCCCCTGCGTCGTTGCTATGCGCTGCACGGCGCGGCGCATGACGTCAGCGCGCCGTGCAACAACGCAGGGGACGCACACCGGAGGCCTGAAGCAGCGCGGACCCGACCCCAGCAACAGGTAATTATGCAACCGGGGATGGGGGGAGGCAACGGGGCAGCGGCGCCAGCAATGGGTGCCGCTGCCCCTTCTCTCCCCCTGGCTGTCGGCAATGGGGCGCCGGCACCGATAGTCAGGGGGACAGAACGGGCAGCGGCGCCGATAGCCAGAGGGAGAGGAGGGCCTGCAGCAGGGCTCTAGACCCCAAGAAAGGCAGGGGGAGAGAAGCGGGCAGCGATGGCCTCTCTCCCCCTGCCTTTCCTGGGGGTGTATCGGGGTATACACGCGCACACACGCACCCTCATTTTACCATGGATATTTGGGTAAAAAACTTTTTTTACCCAAATATCCTTGGTAAAATGAGGGTGCGTGTTATAGGCCGGTGCGTGGTTTGCCCCGATAAACACGGTAAGAAAAGATTATAGATAATATCAAATCGTAAATAATATATATCCTATAAATAATATCTCATATAAAATTATATAAAATTGTATAAAAATGTATAAAAAATTATTTGAATTATTTGAAAGACATAAATAATTATACTTGAAAATATATAGAAGAGGAAAGAGAAAGGGGAAAGAAGAGAGAATGGAACAAAAAAAAAAAGGATGAGGAAAGGGGGATATATGTGAAAAAAATATAAATTATATTAAAATATAGAATCGGGTGGACGGCAACATTTAACGCTGCATGTGAATAGAGTCCCATGATTTCATCGGACATTTTCGATTGTCTCATTTAGACCTTGAGGGGTTAATGTAGCCAGTTTATGGATCCAAAAGGACTCTGGCTTAATAAGACGCTGAAAGCGGTTTGGATGGTTTTCTGGGATTTTTTCAATGTTTTTTATGTTTGATCTATGTTTTTTATGTTTGAATTGTGGTTCAAAAACTCAACAAATTCTTCTGCTTCAATTTTAGTGCCCGTCCAAATAATAAATATATATAATATTCATTATTTGAACGGGCACTAAAATTGAAGCAGAAGAATTTATTGAGTTTTTGAACCACAATTCGTGGGGACTACAATTTACACTTCATTTTTCTGACAAAATAATAGAATTTTTGGATTTGGAGATTAATAGAGAGGAGGGAGGTCATATCACTACACGCACATATTTCAAATAGGTCTATGTAAACAGCTTTTTAAGTTAAGACAGCGCACACTATCCTAATTGGTTGAAAAATGTACCATACGGACAGTATGTCCGAATTAGGAAGAATTGTACCAAAGATGTGGATTTTGAGGTACAGTCCCAAATATTGAGGAAATGTTTTTTGGAGAGGGGGTACCCAAAGAAAATATTGTCTACAGCTTTCAATAGGGTGAAGACCAAAAAACTGTCAGATTTTTTGGTCACCAAAACCAGAAGTAAGGATAAAACATGTAACAAAAATGGAAGTAATAAGAATAACTATAAATATAATTTCATTACGGATTTCAACAGTAGTGCAACAAAAATTAAGGGGATAATTAGAAAAAAATGGCAAATTTTTCGGGCTGATCCAGTTCTAAAAGATATGATTACCGAGCTCCCCAACATCACTTTTAGATGGGGAAAACCGAGTAGATTAAGAGATGAGGTAAGATTGGAGGCTGAGAAAGAATTGGGAACAAATGGCTGCACTCCGTGTAAAAAAAACTCAATGCTTGTGTTGTGAAATGATTAAAGATACTAGGATAGATAAATTTAACCCCTTAACGACGCAGGACGTATATTTACATCCTGCGCCGGCTCCCGCGATATGAAGCGGGATCGCGCCGCGATCCCGCATCATATCGCGTGGGTCCCGGCGCTAATCAACGGCCGGGACCCGCGGCTAATACCACACATCGCCGATCGCGGCGATGTGCGGTATTAACCCTTTAGAAGCGGCGGTCAAAGCTGACCACCGCTTCTAAAGTGAAACTGAAAGTATCCCGGCTGCTCAGTCGGGCTGTTCGGGACCGCCGCGGTGAAATCGCGGCGTCCCGAACAGCTGATCGGACACCGGGAGGGCTCTTACCTGCCTCCCTGGTGTCCGATCGACGAAAGAATGCTCCGTGCCTGAGATCCAGGCAGGAGCAGTCAAGCGTCAATAATGCTGATCACAGGCGTGTTAACCCCTTCCCGACCTATGACATACCTGTACGTCATGGGTGGCAAGGTGTTCCCGACCCATGACATACAGGTACGTCATGGACATTACTGCCGCTACTCGCGGCATCCCGCAGCGCCCGGAAAGATGGTGGCTATCACTGATAGCCAGCCATCTTACCGTGCGACCACGGGGGGTTTCGTCCCCCACCCCCCCCCAGCGATCGCTGCTATCAGCTGGTCAAATCTGACCAGCTGATAGCAGCGCGGTGTGTAAGTCCCGATCACGGGGATCGGGACACACACCGCTCTGCTAAGTGTCCCTGTCCCGTCCCCCGGCGTCACTTACCCGTCGGAGCGGTGTCCCGAGCGGTCCCAGCGTCCTCCGTGCGGTCCCGGCGTCCTCCATGCGGTCCCGGCTGCGCTGCGTCCCGGAGGTGAGTTTCCGGCAGCAGTGCAGCATCTTCATTGGCAGCAGTGAGATCGCCGTAAAGCGATCTCACTGCTGCCTCTGAGAGTTTCAAAACTGCAACTCCCAGCATGCCCAGACAGCCTTTGGCTTTCTGGGCATGCTGGGAGTTGTAGTTTTGCAACATCTGGAGGTCCACAGTTTGGAGACCACTGTATAATGGTCTCCAATCTGTGCTCTTCCAGATGTTGCAAAACTACAAATCTCAGCATGCTCAGTCTGTCCAGGCATGCTGGGAGTTGTAGTTCTCTAACATCTGGAAGAGCACAGATTGGAGACCATTATACAGTGGTCTCCAAACTGTGGACCTCCAGATGTTGCAAAACTACAACTCCCAGCATGCCCAGACTGCCCAGGCATGCTGGAAGTTGTAGTTCGGCAACATCTGATCCTTCAGATATTGCCGAACTACAACTTCCAGCATGCCTTGGCAGTCTGGGCATGCTGGGAGTTGTAGTTTTGCAACAACTGGAGGCACACTAGTTGGGAAACATTGTCCGTTTCCTACCTCAGTGCCTCCAGCTGTTGCAATTGTTGCAAAACTATAACTCCCAGCATGCACTGACAGACCATGCATGCTGGGAGTTGTAGTTTTGCAACAGCTGGAGGCACACTGGTTTGGAAACACTAAGTTTGGTTGCAAAACACTTGAAAGTTTATTACTTAACTTAGTGTTTCCAAACCAGTGTTCCTCCAGCTGTTGCAAAACTACAACTCCCAGCATGCACGGACAGCCAAAGGGCATGCTCGGAGTTTGCAACAGCTGGATGTTTGCCCCCTCCCCCCAATGTGAATGTACAGGGTACACTCACATGAGCGGAGGTTTACAGTGAGTGCTGCAAGTTTGAGATGGCGCAAATTTTGCGCTGCAGCTCAAACTTCCAGCGGCAAACTTGCTGTGAACCTCTGCCCATGTGACTGTACCCTAAAAACACTACACTACACTGACACTAACCTAAAATAAAAAGTAAAAAACACTACATATACACATACCCCTACACAGCCCCCCTCCCCCCAAAAAATGAAAAACGTCTGGTACGCTACTGTTTCCAAAACGGAGCCTCCAGCTGTTGCAAAATAATAACTCCCAGTATTGCCGGACAGCCATTGACTGTCCAGGCATGCTGGGAGTTTTGCAACAGCTGGAGGCACCCTGTTTGGGAATCACTGGCGTAGAATACCCCTATGTCCACCCCTATGCAAATCCCTAATTCAGGCCTCAAATGCGCATGGCGCTCTCTCACTTTGGAGCCCTGTCGTATTTCAGGGCAACAGTTTTGGGACACATATGGGGTATCGCCGTACTCGGGAGAAATTGCCTTACAAATTTTGGGGGGTATTTTCTTCTTTAACCCCTTATGAAAAGGTGAAGTTGGGGTCTACACCAGCATGTTAGTGTAAAAAAATAAATTTTTTACACTGACATGCTGGTGTTGCCCTATACTTTTCATTTTCACAAGAGGTAAAAGGGAAAAAAGACCCTCTAAATTTGTAACGCAATTTCTCCCGACTACGGAGATACCCCATATGTGTGCGCAAAGTGCTCTGGGGGCGCACAACAAGGCCCAGAAGGGAGAGTGCACCATGTGCATTTGAGGCGATTTGCACAGGGGTGGCTGATTGTTACAGCAGTTCTGACAAACGCAAAACAATAAATATCCATATGTGACCCCATTTTGGAAACTACACCCCTCACGGAATGTAATAAGGGGTGCAGTGAGCATTTACACCCCACTGGCGTATGACAGATTTTTGGAACAGTGGTCTGTGAAAATGAAAAATAAAATTTTTGATTTGCACAGTCCACCGTTTCAAATATCTGTCAAACGCCAGTGGGGTTTAAATGCTCACTGCACCCCTTATTAAATTCCATGAGGGGTATAGTTTCCAAAATGGGGTCACATGTGGGGGGGTCCACTGTTCTGGCACCATAGGGGCTTCCTAAATGGGACATGCCCCCCAAAAACCCTTTCAGAAAAACTCACTCTCCAAAATCCCATTGTCGCTCCTTCCCTTCTGAGCCCTCTACTGCGTCCGCCGAACACTTTACATACGCATATGAGGTATTTCCTTACTCGAGAGAAATTGGGTTACAAATTTTAGGGTGATTTCTCTCCTTTTACCCCTTGTAAAAATAAAAAAATTGGGTCTACAAGAAAATGCGAGTGTAAAAAATGAAGATTTAGAATTTTCTCCTTCACTTTGCTGCTATTCCTGTGAAACACCTAAAGGGTTAAAACACTTACTGAATGTCATTTTGAATACTTTGGGGGGTGCAGTTTTTATAATGGGGTCATTTATGGGGTATTTCTAATATGAAGATCCTTAAAATCCACTTCCAACCTGAACTGGGCCCTGAAAAATTAAGATTTTGAAAATCTTGAGAAAAATTGGAAAATTGCTGCGGAACTTTGAAGCCCTCTGATGTCTTCCAAAAGTAAAAACTTGTCAATTTTTTAATGCAAACACAAAGTAGACATATTTTATATGTGAATCAATATGTAATTTATTTGGAATATCCATTTTCCTTTCAAGCAGAGACTTTCAAAGTTAGAAAAATGCAAAATTTTCAAAATTTTCATGAAATTTTTAGATTTTTTACCAAAAAAAGGATACAAATATCAGTGAAATTTTACCGATAAAATAAAGTAGAATATGTCACGAAAAAACAATCTCGGAATCAGAATGATAAGTAAAAGCATTCCAAAGTTATTAATGTTTAAAGTGACAGTGGTCAGATTTTCAAAAAATGCCCAGGTCATGAAGGTGAAAATGGGCTGGGTCATGAAGGGGTTAATACACGCCTGTGATCAGGATGAAAGATCAGTGTGTGCAGTGTTATAGGTCCCTATGGGACCTATAACACTGCAAAAAAAAAAAAGTAAAAAAAAAGTGTTAATAAAGGTCATTTAACCCCTTCCCTAATAAAAGTTTGAATCACCCCCCTTTTCCCATAAGAAAAATAAAACAGTGTAAAAAAAAATAAAAATAAACATATGTGGTATCGCCGCATGCGTAAATGTCTGAACTATAAAAATATATCATTAATTAAGCCGTACGGTCAATGGCGTACGCGCAAAAAAATTCCAAAGTCCAAAAAAGCGTATTTTGGTAACTTTTTATAACATTAAAAAATGAATAAAAAGTGATCAAAAAGTCAGATCAAAACAAAAATCATACCAATAAAAACTTCAGATCACGGCGCAAAAAATTAGTCCTCATACCGCCCCGTACGTGGAAAAATAAAAAAGTTATAGGGGTCAGAAGATGACATTTTTAAACGTATAAATTTTCCTGCATGTAGTTATGATTTTTTCCAGAAGTGCGACAAAATCAAACCTATATAAGTAGGGTATCATTTTAACCGTATGGACCTACAGAATAAAGAAAAGGTGTCATTTTTACCGGAATATGCACTGCGTAGAAACGGAAGCCCCCAAAAGTTACAAAATGGCTTTTTTTCCCGATTTTGTCGCACAATGATTTTTTTTTCCGTTTCGCCGTGCATTTTTGGGTAAAATGACTAATGTCACTGCAAATTAGAATTGGCGACGCAAAAAATAAGCCATAATATGGATTTTTAGGTGGAAAATTGAAAGGGTTATGATTTTTTAAAGGTAAGGAGGAAAAAACGAAAGTGCAAAAACGGAAAAACCCTGAGTCCTTAAGGGGTTAAATCACTTCAGACGAAAAATAACTTTTCGATTAAAGATTGGGTGGACTGCGGTACACAATTTGCAATTTACCTTTTAACATGCAACTGGGGATTGCAGTATGTGGGTCGCACCGTTCAAACATAAAAAGCAACTTTTTACTACACAGTGTCTCCCTGCATTTTTCTATCATACATAACAATAACATAGAATCCTTGAGCTTAATAATCATTGAAATAATCCCAGAAAACCATCCAAACCGTTTTCAGCGTCTTATTAACCGAGAGTCCTTTTGGATCCATAAACTGGCTACATTAACCCCTCGAGGTCTAAATGAAACAATCGAAAACGTCCGATGAACTCTATCTTGGAACTCTATTCACACGCAGCGCTAAATGTTGCCGTCCACCCGATTCTATATTTTAATATCATTTATATTTTTTTCACATATATCCCCCATTCCTCATCCTTTTTTTCTGTTCCGTTCCCTCTTCATTCCCCCTTTCTCTTTCCTCTTCTATATATTTTCTAGTATGATTATTTATGTCTTTCAAATAATTTTTTATACGTTTTTATACAATTTTATATAATTTTATACGAGATATTATTTATAGGATATATATATTATTTAACATTTGATATTATCTATAATCTTTTCTTATGTAATTATTTTTGGACATATAAATGCATATGTGACATTTCCGGCAGGCATGTGAGTAAATACCTATGTTTGCATTTTAGTAAGTACACATAGATAAAATAAATCATCATGTTTGGAAAATTAAAAAATACAAATGTATTAATATAAAATAATGTTCATTTGAAATACTTAATGTCAACAACATAGATCAGTGTAAAATGATTATATAGATACATCCTGTAAAAATTAAAAAATTAAAATTAAAATACATTCATTAACATAGTTAAAAATAGCTGCAGACATTTTGGCAGATGCCTTGGATTGTGCACATATGTATATGTCTATTGTGCAATATATTATGTACATGTGCATCTATTGTATATGTCTGTTTTAATTTTGTAAATCTATAAAAGCAAATGTATTACGGGAGTGCGGCTGTTGCGGACAATGGTATGTCCATGGCCCCTGCACTCCCTATAGCCCAAATAGTCTTAACAGTGCAAAATGTGATGAAATGGGTTAATTCCATTTGATATATCAACCCCCTCCTACCTATTCTTGTCATGCCTGATGAAGCCGCCCAGGTGCGGTGAAACGCCTTGCATTGTGGGAAATCCAAATAAACCTGCTGTTTTTACCTCATGCTTCTGGTCCTGGTCAGTGCCGTTCAAGCCATTCATCCTTTAGAAGTCCTCCTCTCTTTTAGCCCTGTGATTGGGAAGGCTGCAGACCAGGCATCATTATCCCTCTACACTTACCATTGTTGTGTGTGGGGTCACGCAACAACCGATAGTAAGAGCTCCTAGTTATTATACTAGATCACCTGAAGGTGGTTTCACGCTATGGAGCGCTCTCCTCTTTTCCTTTGATTTTATACAGTACATGGGGCAAGGAATGCTGGGAAGGCAGGAAGGCAAGGCGGGAAGGGAAGTAGGAGGGATGACCCTGAATCACATGCAGGAAGCAGCCAGTCACCCCTGTGATGTCACAGCCCTATATAATCGGCAGCCATTTTGCGGCTCGTCATTTCATTCATTACACTGCAGAAGGATCATAGGACGGACATAGCTGTGTGTGTGTTACAAAGAAAAGCTTGTTGCAGCAGCGTTTCAACTCTTAGTCATCTCAGCCTTCTCTAGGACACAGAGCACAGCATTTTTGCACAGAAATTGTGCATTGTATTACAGAGAGGGACAGAGAGCAGTGTGTAGCCTCAGCTGCAGAAACGTTTTCACAGGAGGGAGAAATAATTTTTTAGGGAAAATCTGTGTCTTTGTTCCACAACAACTGGTCTGCTGGTTATTCTAGTCTGTAGACAGTATAATCCATACCCAGCAGTCCATTCCTAATAGTATTTGAAAGAGAGTCTTTGGGTTTAGTTCACAGTGACTGTAGCGCATTTTTCTGCTCTCATAAGGGCATCCCACATACCTACATCTAAGTAGTGTACTATTTTGTAACTGTTAATCTGTCAAGGGCCTATATACTGTGAAAGGACATCCAATAGCACACACCTGCTACTATTCTAGACAAATACTATTTTAAGCATAGGGAAGTGTATTGTAATCCCCTCATATATGCAATAATTATGTCACGCAGAGTAGGGGCATGTGGCAGCCGGAGTAGCAGCGAGAGGTCGGAGCTCCCGGTGTCAGCTAGCAGTCATTTCTTGACCAGCAACCCAGCAGCCGTGATTGATTGGTTCACTCGGTCATCCACTTCATCCCAAGTGACATCTGACACCCTTAGTCAACAGTTGGTGGGTTCCTCAGACTCAACCCTAAGGTGAGACTGGAAAGTAAGAAATATTACCAGGTGCCAGGCGCCATCCACTGCAATAAGCTTGTTCCAATTGGGTATTGTTAAAAGTTTCTTTATTAGCTGAAGTACACAGACTTGTTTCGAGGTAGCAACCTCTTTCAATACTATATGGTATGCTCATGCTGCCAACACCTCCACGCTGTGCCATTCAGCCACTATATGGTGTCCTCATGCTGCCAACACCTCCACGCTGTGCCATTCAGCCACTATATGGTCTCCTCATGCTGCCAACACCTCCACGCTGTGTCATTCAGCCACTAACAGGGGGCCTCATGCTGCCAACACCTCCACGCTGTGCCACTCAGCCACTATATGGTCTCCTCATGCTGCCAACACCTCCACGCAGTGTCATTCAGTCACTATATGGTCTCCTGACTTATGCCGAGCGCTCCGGCTCCTCCTCCGGAGCGCTCGCGGCGTCTCCTGCCCTGCAGCGCTCTGGTCGGCAGCGCTGACCGGAGACGCTGCTCTTTTGTGCCCGGTGGGGATGCGATCCGCCTAGCGGGACGTGCCCGCTCGCTGATCGCACCCCGTCCCACTCACCTGTTCCGATCTCCTGCTGGGTCCCGTTGCGCGCGGTCCCGCTCTCTAGGGTGCGCGCGCGCCGGGGATCTCAGATTTAAAGGGCCAGCGCACCACTAATTGGTGCCTGGCCCAATCTTCCTAATTAGCTCCCATCTGCTCCATGTGAATAAAATCCCACTTCCCCTTCCTGTCCTTGCCGGATCTTGTTGCCTTAGTGCCCTGAGAAAGCGTTTAGTGTGTTCCCAAGCCTGTGTACCCAGACCTTCTACTGTTGCCCCTGACTGACTCTTGCTGCCTGCCCTGACCTTCTGCTACGTCCGGCCTTGCTCTTTCCTTGTCCCTGTGTACCGCGCCTGTCTCAGCTGTAAGTTGGGGTTGAGTCGCTATCGGGTGGAACAAACTGGGGGTTACCTGCCGCTGCAAGTCCATCCCGCTTTGCGGTGGGTTCTGGTGAAAACCAGTAACCCCTTAGATTCCGTTCCCCTGGTACGGCCCACGCCATCACCCCACTGACAGAGAGAATCCACCTCCAGTGTCCTCGCTGCATACCAGTCCGGATCCTGACACTGACACTGACACTGATGCCACCACCAGGCTCTGTCATTGTGCTGCTAAAAGCGATGCAGGTAATCTGCATGTTATTCTGAATAACAGTATTATTTCACTACCCCAGCACACTCCATATGTGTTTTAGAACACAGCAAAGTGTTCTATACCCTGATTGAAGCTGTATGCGAGCAAGAAATAGCCTTTTTTAATATAGATTCGCCACAAAAAAATTCGGATCAAAACAAACTTTTTCGGAAAATTAGCCGAATCGGCCGAGTCGGCCGAATCGAATTTTTCAAAAGTTTGCTCATCTCTATTCATCAGCCAGGAGAATCTGTGACACCGATAACCAGGAGGCAGCACCACTATAAAGGATAATCCACAACAGGAGGTGAGCAAACTCATTCATTGAATTTTTGTCGGCATCACTGATGCTGCCACCCCCAATCTCTCCCATAGTGCTGCTCTATGGTCTCCTTATGCTGATGCTACCCCCTCCAGGCACTGTCATTGTGCCTCCACTTGGTCTCCTCATGTTTATGCTGCCACCTCCAGGCTCTCTAATTGTGCTGCTCTATGGTCTCTTCATACTGATGCTGCCACTTCCAGGCTTTCTAATTGTGATTCTCTATGGTCTCCTCATGCTGATGCTACCACCTCCAGGCTCTCTCATTGTGCTGCCATGAATACGGCAAAGCATAATTAAGGTGCTGGTCCCCAATTTCAAAAATTCCTCTGCATTGGGGTCACTTTCAGGACTCCTGATGCTGCTGCCACCTCCAGCTGTCTCATTCAGCCACTATATGGTCTCCTCATGCGTCAGCCAACTCCAGGCTGTGCAATTCAGCCACTATATCGTCTCCTCATGCTTCAGCCAACTCTACTATATTGATCTATTTATCCATACATAAATTCCAGCAAAACAGATCAGGTCTTCCCTATTATTTTAAGTAATGAATAGAACTATATACAGTAAGGTTTCTAGTAAATTCATTGTATCATACATGTATAACCTAAAGCTCATGTAAACATAAAAAAAAAATACAAGTGAATAATAGTTACATAGTTACATAGTTAGTATGGTTGAAAAACATACGTCCATCAAGTCCAACCAGGGAATTGAAGTGAAGGGTGTAAGGGGATAAGGGAAAGGGAATAGATGTATTTCTGTATAACACATTATCTTTTTGTACACGTCCTAAAATGTCTGATAATAAACACTATTCTATGATCAGCCTATCCTTGTGTATGACCAGTCTAAGCCTTACAGTATGGTTCTTTGATTGCCTTACATTATGCAAAGAACAATGTTCTGCCCATTTCTCTCACCCAACATCTGGTTTAGTTCCACTCCATTTCCTTAAAATTAATTTCCATTTCTGTTGCACTCATTTCCTACAGCAACAAAGTGGCTCTGCTGTAGTCAAGTTCCTTTTACAAGCATCCCATTCTGTTCCACTACATTTCCTATACTCTACATATAGTCTCCTAAAAAAAATCTACAAGTTGCATTTACTTCCACTCATTCTTCAGTTTTAAACCTTACATTGAAGGGATGGAAGCAACTTTCTAAAGACTTCTTTATTTCTGTACTTCAATCATTTCAATGTATTTCTTATAATCCTGAATATTATAGTATCCAGGTTATTATGTTTCTTTAAATAGCTTAAAGGGGTACTCCGGTGAAAAACTTTTTTTTTTTTTTAAATCAACTGGTGCCAGAAAGTTAAACAGATTTGTAAATTACTTCTATTAAAAAATCGTAATCCTTCATGTACTTATTAGCTGCTGAATACTACAGTGGAAATTATTTTCTGTTTGAAACACAGAGCTGTCTGCTGACATCATGAGCACAGTGCTCTCTGCTGACATCTCTGTCCATTTTAGGAACTGTCCAGAGTAAAAGGAAATACCCATAGCAAACATATGCTGTTCTGGACAGTTCCTAAAATGAACAGAGATGTCAGCAGAGAGCACTGTGCTCATGATGTCAGCAGACAGCTCTGTGTTTCAAAAAGAAAATAATTTCCGCTGTAGTATTCAGCAGCTAATAAGTACAGGAAGAATTAAGATTTTTTAATAGAAGTAATTTACAAATCTGTTCAACTTTCTGGCACCAGTTGATTTAAAAAAAAAAAAAAAGGTTTTCACCGGTGTACCCCTTTAAAGTAGTTCTGCAAAATTAGAAATACAGAACAGATTTCTTCTAAAACATTTCAACCCCTGTTCCCAGACTGCATATGTGCAACTCAGTTTCATGGAAGTGAATGAAGTCAAGTTGTAATACTACACAACTTGAGGACAGGTTTGATGCTGTTGAAAGAAATTAGCTCTGTTTTTATATTCCTGGATAACCCCATTAACATGTTAACGACCATGGACGAGTATACACATCCATGGTTCTCGTGGGTACTGCCCAGTGTACCCACAAGATTATGGCAGGGACTTGGCTGTAACACACAGCTGGGACTCTGCCACACTGCCGGGACCAAAACTTCGGTCCTGGCAGTTTAATCCTTACAGCCGCGGTCGGAAGCTCCCCGGGGGGGCTCCCTCTGTCTCTCTCCTCTAGCACCCCACAACAATCGCAGGGTGCTGCTAGTTGCATGGGCAGCTGGGGGTCTTACAAAATAGTGTTAAAAATTAAAAAAAAGAAAATAAAAGTACATTAAAAATAAAAATGCACTGCACACATCTGCAGCATATTACATGCTGTGGATGCCTGCCAGCAGTCACAATAATGAGCTCCCTGCTGCAGCCGGTTAGCTTTGTGTGTCCACTCATAGCGGCAGATTTCCCGCCGGCAGTCATGAGCGGACACACTGAGCTACCCAGCCACAGCAGTGATCTTGTCCTTGTGACTGCCGGGGGGCATCCGCTGTGTGAAATATGCTGCGGATGTGCTCTATGTGACCCTACACTGCGTCCCAATCATACTGCATTTCACCAGTATGTTAGAGATGTCCGTCAGTATCACGTCAAAATAGTGATGCTGATGTATACTGTAGCAGCTACATTTATTTCTGAATGAGACTGCTACAGTATACATTGGCATCCCTTTTTGACATGAGAAATGCAGTATGAATGGGGCCGATGTTTTTTTTTTTTTTTTTGGATGGATGGATGGATATATTCGCCATGAGTGGGTGCTTATTCCCACAACTGCTAGCCGACCAAGGACCGATCAGAGTGGTCCTTGGTCCAGCCAATACACTTGTAGGGGTTTGATATTGTTCTCACAACTCCGATCCTGTGCAGGCATGGAGTGGGGTCTATAATTCATATAATTATGCCCTAAAAGCCAAAGGGGGCTCCTCTCCTTCTTGGTTCTACCAGGTGATCAGGCAACCAGATATGGCCTAAGTAGGGGTACTGGCCAGTCCGGGAAACAGTGTGATAAAATATCACGAAACAGCGTGATAAAATATGGGCGCATTTCCTCCATTTCAAAAGCGACTTACCAAAATGATGTCCCACAAATAAAGAATTTGTGGAAGAAAAAGCTAATTGCTATTTTTTCCACTGATTTTGAAATAATTCTAGCCACACAATAAGGACTCAACTTACTCACTTTTGTCCTAGGTGAATACTTTAGGGGGTGTAGTTTTGAAAATGGGGTCACTTCTGGGGGTACAGTATTGTTTTGACAGCTAGAATGCTTTGCAAGATAAAGTGTGGCCTACAATTTGTATAATGATTTCCTCAAAGCCAAATGGTGCTCCTCTACTTTTGGGTCCCACATTGTGGCCATGCAACCAAATATGGCCTAAGCGGGGGTATTACTGAACACAGGTTGAACAGCGTAACAAAACATGGGGTGCATTTCCTACTTTTCAGATCCAATGTGCAAAACATATCTCCCACAAATGATGCATTTGTGAAAAAACAATAATTTATGTTTGGCTGGAATGGTTACAAAGTACTCAATTTTGGTCTAGGTGAATATTGTAAGTGGTGTAGTTTCCAAAATGGGGTGACTTGTAGGGGATCTGTATGGTTCTGGCAGCTAAAATACTTTGACAACTGGTCAACAGGCACTTATGACAACTCAAGTGATATTGACTCTTCAGTAGTAATAAATACAAACCTCATTTAAAGAGAATCTGTCAGCTGTATTTGCAGCTAAGAGCTGTAGACACCTAACATTCATCTTTCCCGTTTGTGGGAGTGGTTGCAAATATCTTTTTATTTCTTGGCCAAGTGTCAAGAAGGTAGAGCTGAGCTACACAGGTGCCAAAAACTAGCACGCCTCCTCGATTACTCTCACCTCTACCCCCTTCTTTATTGACATACAGGAGGCTCCACCTCTTGCATGCTTGGCTCAGAAATAAAAAGGCAAAATTATGAGTTTGCTAAATACCACCAAGTCCAGGAAAGGTACAATCTACTTTTATATCCTAATAGTGTCTGAAATTCTGACCATCTAAGAGCACCTTTTAACACCTGCAATTATTGTTACTAAACACAAAAATATAAATTCAACTTGAGTTGTCATCTCTACAGCATCAAGCGCTGTACTGAAGAATAGTGATGAGCGGCAGGGGCCATATTCGAAGTTTTGCGATATTTCGTGAATATATGGACAAATATTTGTCCTATGTTTGCGAAATTCACATATTTGTGTTATGCAACCCAACCTATTTATTATTGAATTCCCAGAAAATCCTATGGATAAATGGATGGAAATTTCCACCTAGAAAAAGCTGGTCAGAAAATTTTCCCGATTGTAAATCTGTAATCCCCATAGTAAATAGTGTGGAATCCTGCAAGTTTGTAAAAAGATTCTCCACTAGTAAAAACCCAACAATCTTAGTAAATGAGGCCCCTTATGTTGTTTTCTTAACAAGTCGGTTTTAGGCAGTAACATATTACAATGTCATACAAATATGGCAACGATCAAACATCCACACTACCCGAAAACTGCAGTAATATACTTAAATCGACTGTATTTTCTTATTTATTTTTTGGGGGTTATCTTATTTATCTCAGAAATTCAAGTGAAGAGCTCAGTTAACTTTCACCCCCTTACCTTTGATTTATCACCCTTATAATAGCCTGTAAAATCGTGCCGTATGGCTATAGTTGTTTTAATCCCAGCTGCATTCACTTTTTCCCATCTGTTTCTGACCCTAGGATTTCTTCTCAATGCTGCAGAGCTTTTAATTTACAGTGAAAGGGATTAAGATGAACAGAAACAGTATGTTGCATTCAATGGGTAGAATAAGATCTATGGGCTGTGAGATGCAAACCCATGTAGAGCATCTGGGTTCCAGACCAGCACCAGCGTGAGGTTGTCACCTTCCCTCACATCATACAGAATAGCTCAGCCTAAGCTAATTATAAATTACCTGTCTTCTATATTTTAGTGCTTTACAAATACACACAAATTGATGGTATGAATGGGTTTAAACCATTCAGTCTGACTATTCTTCATATGTGAGAAGCCAAGTCATATGCTGTATTCTGCAGCTTAGTACTCCGTCTACACTATTGAAGCCGAAATTCAATTTCCGTATCTATTAATATTAGATTCTATTAAACAGATTTTAGTAATGAAGCTGTTTTGCTCACTTTAAATTCAGTTAAAAAGATCAGCTCCACTTTATCTTCTACCTCCATGATGTGTGTTGTAAAACTGTACTTCGTATTGCTTTTTAGAGCTTTTAGTTGTACAAATTAAACTGAGATATAAATCCTTAAAGGGGTATTCCAGGAAAAACTTTTTTCGATATATCAACTGGCTCCAGAAAGTTAAACCGATTTGTACATTACTTCTATAAAAAAAAAAAAATTAAGCCTTCCAATAATTATCAGCTGCTTAAGTTTACTTGTTCTTTTCTGTCTGGCCATAGTGCTCTCTGCTGACATCTCTGCTTGTCTCTGGAACTGCAAAGAGTAGAATAGGTTTGCTATGGGGATTTGCTTCTACTTTGGACAGTTCCCGAGACACGTGTCATCAGAGAGCACTTAGACAGAAAAGGACAACTCAACTTCAGCAGTTAAAAAGTACTGAAAGGATTAATACTTTTTAATAGAAGTAATTTACAAATCTGTTTAACTTTCTGGAGCCAGTTGAGATAGATAGATAGATATATATATATATATATATATATATATATATATATATATGTGTGTGTGGTTTTTTCCTGGATAACCCCTTTGAAGAGAACCTCTCACCTCATTTTGGGACACTAAAGTAAAATAATTTCTTTAAGCAGCTATGGTATGCAGCCCTCCCAGCTCCACTATCTTAAAGGGGTACTCTTGCCCTAGGCATCTTATCCCCTATCTTTTGGATAGGGGATAAGATGTCTGATTGCGGGGGTCCGGCCGCTGGGGACCCCCCCCCCCCAATCTCCCTGCTGCACCCGGCGTTTGTTTAGAGCATCGAGTGCAGCGCCTGAGGCTCCTGACGTCACGTCCAGGCCCCGCTCATGGAGCTTTTAGGGAAAAACACACATCCAAAGAAAAAATGTTACTAAATACATAAAAAATACATAAACGTGTAAATAAGGACCATGCTGATAATGTTTTATTTTTGCATTGTTTTTGCATTTATATAAAATACCTTAGAATAATCCTTTGTATGAAGTCAGAGGCATACAGATTCACATTGACTGAACTGTACCTTTTGTAAAAGCCCATTAATAATTTCAAATAAAACTGTGTCATAACATGGCCATATGCATAAACCCCAAAAAAGGACCTGTAGTTGATTCATTATTTTTTTTCCCTAGTTCTCCAGCTTTGGTACTGTTAGTTATAATAATTCTTTATTTATATAGTGCACACTTTTATAGTTCCCACTGGGGTTCAAATCCTGAATTCACTTAACATGTTTTGGAGTGTGGTAGGAAATTGGAGTACCTGGACGTGGGAGAACATACAAACTCTTTGCAGATGTTGTTCTTGGTGGGATTTGAACCTAGTACCCCAGTGCTGCAAGACAACAGTGCTAACCACTGAGCCACCATGTTAGTTTTGATATACCAATAAAGACCTAAACTGTCAAATGGGCAGTAACCACTTATCAGTTAACCCTGAATATTCATGTCTGTGCCCTTTTACAAATTAGCAGTGGTCTCTGGCAGTAGGACATTTTTGCAGTCTGTGTAGTTTTTAATATAGAGCAAAAGAGAGTAGCAGTTAGCAGGGATTGTGAGCTATATCCCAGTAATGTGCTTGGCTGCACACTTCACTGCCTGGCTGGCCATCTTACCGACTTATTTACTGCATTATGATAATAAGAAACTATTCCAGCAGACTCTACATGACTAGGGGATGTACTAGCTGTTATGCCTTTAACCACAACCACCAGAACCATTTTCCAAAGAAGACTAACAAGCTTGTTGTACAAAAGGCCACAGCAGCCCAATTTTATTAACGGATAACAATTTAATCTTTGCCATATATTAACCTAGACACTCATATAAAACACAATCAAAACTGTAACAATTTCCTTAGTCTATGGCGCAGGTGAAGGACATAGAGGCAGCGTTTCTTTTTCCACACTAATACTCCAATGCAGAGGGAGGCCCAAACCCCTCCCTGGGGCCCATGCCCACAGAGAATCACCAACCAGGCTGGGTGCAGTCCCCAGTCCACCTCCAAACCACATTCCAAATCCGCCATTACTTTCTCTCGTACCTCCAAATCCCTCTCCCGCTACTTCGACAAGCAAAATAACATAAATAGACTGGGGTGTGAAGGCGGTAACTTCTCTGGCCTTGTGACGACTGCCCCCTCTTCCCCAGCCCTGGCCTCTTTAACCCTTGCTAACTCCCCCCCCCCCCCCATGGCACTGCCCCCTTGTTAACCCCTTCCTCCTTAGCTGTAGTATCCCACTTTCACGTGCCCCTCCACTCCAATTTTTTTCTGCTAAAGGGCTTTCTATCCGATCTGACATTTTCTTCTTACCATCCATCATCCATGGCTCCTGGTTGTCCATGCAGCACAGGATCCAAAACATGGTAAGAGCTGGTTTGTGTGTTTATATATTTACTTCATTATAGTCTATACAGTAGATTACTCGGATCAGGCAGTGCACTTAACCAGGTTATAACTCGCAATTGCACTAGGTCTTAGGACTGAAACCCTGTGCATACAAAACTTTTTATATGTCTGGATGATAAGTCTAAGGTATGTTCATGACAATAATGCTTTAAAAGAAGGCATCTTGAGAAGCTTACAAGATCCAAAATAATTGACAACACTGGAAAAATGCTTCCTTAAAGTACAAGAGGTGTTAATATGGAATTTTGGCAAACCAGTTCATTTAAGGGGTTAAAAATGTATGACCTAGATTCTGATGGGAGTATGACTCCAGAAATCCCCTCTAGTCAGCTGTTTGAAGGGGTTACAGCACTTGTGTGAGCAGCACAGCTTCTTCAATGTTTACTTGTGTTAGGAACTGCATAATTTGCTGTGAATTTTTTACAAGCGGGAAAACCCCTTTTAATTTTGTGATTTCTGCAATAATTAAAGTGATAAAAGGATTTTTCTGAGGATAGAGTTACATATATTTGGAGTCCGGCTCTGACGAAACTGGGAGAAAATTGCCACAACTGATGCCAGAAGTGCATCAGTTGTGCATCATCTGGCGTCCATTGTTTGTGATCGCTGTAAAGGGGAACGCAGCACGATGCATTCCCCTGTCTGTGCCGATGCAGCTAGTACAATGGCGTCTAAATGGAGATGCCTGATGATTGTGAACTGTCCCATTCAAATGAATGGGATCAGTTCTGGCTTCCTTTTCCCTACGGTGCATTTTCTGCAGTGACGGAGGGGGGGGGGGGGGGGATGGAAACTGAAGACTGACATATGTAAAGGAGGCCAGAAATAGTGTAAAATATGGAAAAATTATCCTAAAACATACACATGAAAAGTTCTGGTTTGTTTTTATTACCATCTTTTGTGTTTTATATGTATGTATAGCGTACAGTCCCTATCCTTGTGTAAAGAAAGAACATACAATATTAAATACTTTGCCACCTACATGTAATTTTCTGGCATGTGGCTTGTAATTGTATAATTTATCATAGTCACATAGAATGCTGGACATCTTAAAGAGATTATCCAAAAATAGAAAAATAGAGCTAATTTCTTTAAAAAAAAACAAAAAAAAAACAGCACCACTCCTGTCCTTAGGTTGAGTGTAGTATTACAACATGTCTCCATTAACTTCAATGAATCTGAGCTGTAATACCACACACAACCTCAGGGCAGGTGTGGGGCTGTTTTTTTGAAGAAATCAGCTCAGATTTTTCTATTCCTGGATAACGTCTTTAATGATTATTGCAGGTGTCTTATATAGCTTGCTGTCTGTAGGTGGTACTAGGCTGTCACTGATGTTACATGGTGAAATTCCATGAACAACATTGCATCTGCACCAGATTACAGTGTAAGTTATCTCTTTACCTGAGGAGATGTTGATAAGAATATGTGTTCCTCCTAATTTTTCTTCTTTCGTGACATCTAAAGTCAGAAATTCAGATTTTAAGATAGTTAGCTGCAACACTATTCTGAAACCTTGATTACTGCAAATACTAATGGCTAATTTCATAGGATTCTAAGCTTGTCAAGGCATATTGGGGGAGATTTAATAAAACCTGTCCGGAGGAAAAGTTGATGAGTTGCCCATAGCAACCAATCAGCTTGCTTCTTTCATTTTTGAAAAGGCCTGTTAAAAATGAAAGAAGCGATCTGGTTGGTTGCTATGGGCAACTCAGCATCTTTTCCTCAGAACAGGTTTTGATAAATCTCCCCCATCATTCTTAGCCACCTGTTGTGCGGCACAGCTTAATTTAAAGGGGTATTCAGCCTTTAACCATGATGGCAAGTTATCATACTATTAAAAGATGCTTCAATTACCTTTGTTCGCCATTTTGTCCCATTTTTATGCATTGGACCCACTTTCAGAAGTTCTGTAGTTGAAGTCTGTTTATTTTACTGTTGTCTCTGACTTTTCCCAGCATTCCATGCTGCCAGAGACAATATGTCGTAAGTCATATGTTCTTCAGGGGGGGCATGCTGCAGTGGGTAATGCGATCAACTCATCTACTGCAGCATAGTCACACCCCCTGGAGATCATGTGACCTATTATATTCTGGCCGCATGAAACCTATACTGTGGACAGGGGATAAATGTTTTTAGTAGGCCTTTCAGGGTGCGTTCCCACCTGACGTATGCGCAGCTAAATTTGCGGCAGCAGTGGGAAATGTGCTGCGTATTCCTCACTCACTATACACGCAAGGCTTTTCGGCGGCAGCCCTATGTGTGTAGTGAGTTTTAGAGGCGGGGCCATGTGCCGGCATGACTGTGCCTCCAAAACTCACTGCACACATAGGGCTGCCGCCGGAAAGCCTTGTGTGTATAGTGAGCGAGGAATATGCAGAATATTTCCCGCTGCTGACGCAGATTTTGCGCAGCGTGATATACGCTGCGTATATGCCAGATGGGAACTCACCCTTAGTCTTTTTATTCATTTTTGCATGATATAAAAAGTGACCAATAATGTACTATTTTGGACTTTGGAATTTTTTGGCGCGTACACCATTGACCGTGCGGTTTAATTAACAATATATATCTCCACACTGGTTGGGAGATACTGGTCTAAAGGACATTAAAGGGGAGCTCTGGTGAAAACAAGTAGAAAACAAATATTTTCAAATCAACTGGTGCCTGAAAGTTAAACTGATTTGTAAATGACTTCTATAAAAAATATTAATCCTTCCAGTACTTATTAGCTGTTGTATAAAACAGAGACATTTGTGAATTTCTTTTCTGTCTGACTACAGTGTTCTCTGCTGACACCTCTGTCCGTGTCAGGAACTGTCCAGATTAGAATTATATCCCCATAGAAAACTTCTCCTGCTATGGACAGTTCCTGACACGGCCAGAGGTGTCAGCAGAGAGCACTGTTGCCAGGCTGGGAAGAACTTCACACATTTCTCTGTAGAATATCTGTAGTTTACAGCAGCTGATAAGTACTAGAAGGGTTAAGATTTTTAAATAGAAGTAATTTACAAATCTGTTTAACTTTGTTGCACCAGCTTATTTGAAAAAAAAAAAATTCCACCGGAGTTCCCCTTTAAGCAAGTAGCAGATCTGCAGCTTTCAAAATGTTCTGGATTTGGCACTTATGTCCATGGCAATTTGCCTCTGACATATTCCACCAAAAGGTTGAATATGTACAATCTTCCAATGGAAGCCTATTCCTCGTCAGAAGTCCCGCTATGGAACTTCTGACATTTCAGCAAAGCATTTCCTTTGAGAACAATAGGAGGCTGCTGCAAGCGGAATCACCGCAATGTGAACTCACTCTAAGGGAAAGCTATCACCGGTACCAGCAAAAAGAGCTAATAATGTTTTATTTCAGCCAGGTATTTTAAGCGCATTGTCAGGAAAACTATAAACATTAAAAATCAGCATTTGTCTTCTTCAACAAGTTCAGCAAATCTTGTATGGAAAATAGCTTTGTAATAATTCTTTAATTAACAACAGTCATTTACACCTTGATTTATGACCGTGTATGGAAATGAACACACATGATAGAATGCAGGATATATTTCATTGATTGTTCTGGTGACGGCGGCAATAACATTAATGTCTCCGGTAAACTGTGGGTGAAGGAACGGAAGACAGATTAAGCCAAGATTTATAATTATCATGTCTGACTAATGCACTAATGCCCTGGACTGCATAATTTATAATTACCTGGGAAAGACTTATTGGTTTATATTTACTCTATACTACATTATTTTATCTATTATAGAAAATATGTAATTCCATAGGAAGACTTTGAAGCGCATGAAATCTGCTGTTCATATAATAGTTTATTTTTGGGCTGAATATTTTAATGTGAGGTGTATAACAAAAACTACTCATTGAAGGATACACTACAGATGCCTTAACATTTGTAGTACCACTGTATCATAATTCAAGGGGTCTTTTATTATTGGTAAGTAATGATAGTGCAGCACTAAAAATATGCCATTACTTAAATATCATAGGGGTTTTTACCATAATCCAGAACCCCTGCATATCCTTGGAATAGAGTCACAGTGCAAGTTATGAAAGGCAAAGTAAAATGATTGCAATGTGTTAATGGAAGGTTCACACATTTCTACTAGTTGCTTGTAGTAATGATTCTAATAGTTAAAATATAAAAAAAATTATGCAACTCATCTGGAATTGTGACCATAACTGACAGTGCTCTTTACTGTATCTACACTCTCAGGATGCAGATACAGCTTAAAGGGGTACTACCGTGGAAAACTTTTCTTTTCAACTGTTGCCAGAAAGTTAAACAGATTTGTAAATTGTAATTTGTAAAAAATCGTAATCTTTCCAGCACTTTTTAGGGTCTCTATAATACAGAGGAAAATGGTTTTCTTTTTGGGACACAGAGCTCTCTGCTGACATCATGACCACAGTGCTCTCTGCTGACATCTCTGTCCATTTTAGGAACTGTCCAGAGCAGCATATGTTTTCTATGGGGATTTTCTCCTACTCTGGACAGTTCTTAAAATGGACAGAGAAGGTAGGAAAAAGCACGGTGGTCATGATGTCAGCAGAGAGCTCTGTGTTCCAAAACCATTTGCTCTGTAGTATTCAGCAGCTAATAAGTACAGGAAGGATTAAGATTTTTTTATAGAAGTAATTTACAAATTTGTTTAACTTTCTGGCACCAGTTGATTTAAAAAAATAAATAAAGTTTTCTATGGGTGTACCCCCTTTAAGGGTGCGTTCACATGCTAGTAGCTAGCAGCGAGTTTCCACTATGGGAAACCCGTGCGAGTTATGCTACTATTGATTTAAATGGGTCCGTGGACAGTCCGTAAATCTGACACTATTGCGGACTGTCTGTGGACCCATTCAAATCAATGGTAGTGTAACTCGCAGAAGGTTTCCCGCAGCGTAAAACCCGCTGCTAGTAATAGCGTGTGAATGCACCCTTAAGTTGAGAGGAAGCAGAGAGCCATTAGCTCCCTACACCATTATTCTAGTAAGTTGCAGGCTATATGAGGTCTGTGGCCTACAAGTGATCTGGGACAGCTGAGGATGTTATTGTGCTACAGTGTGGGGACATAAAGGGGAGTTTAATGTGGTGTCCCGGTACCGTATTGCATACCGTACCTAGTGTGGTGGTCCCCAAAGTCAGAGTAACTATGCTCAAGTAGGGTCCCCCAGGTGGGACAGCCCCTAGTCGCCTCTTCTCTGCTCTAATTCTAAAGTCTTAATATATGTATATATTTAATAATAGCATATATTTAATATGATGTACAGTACTTACGTTGTTTAGCGCCGCAGGACCTTCGGTCATATGACCATGTTAATATCCTCTATGGTTTGTTGGAGGACCTTTGGAGGTCCTTGGGTCATGTGTTGCCCATAATCCTTTGTAATGGTGATTGACACCAGTATTGGACCAATTAGCACAAGTCCAGCCCCTGCTCATATAAGGGAGCTGTTGTCAATTATCGCTCTCTTGGGTTGCTGCTCTCGTGGATGCTGGACTAGCAGGACGGACATGCGCAACTTGCAAAGACATGCTAGGCCTGAAAACCTACCGGGCTCAGCTGAACTAAAACCGTGAGTTCTAAACTACCCCTGCTAAAGCTAGCGTGACTGCTGGACCACAACTAAATCCCCTAAATCCAGTGGAACAGCGCATATTAACCAAAAGACTCTAAACTGCTTAAGTCCCAACGTTTGTCAATCTCCAAAGAAAGCTTGCATGTATAGCAACTGTTCCGGTTATGAAGCTTGCATAAAATCTTCAGTAAAAGTTACAACTGTTTCAGCAAAGTCTCCGGTTGTGGACATTCCATTTTTATCTATCTCCCTATCGCTCTTGGGAAGGGTGGCGGTAGGACAAGCATTACTGAGGACCCCTCACCCTGGCGTCACAAATAGCAAAGGTTAACAAGCACCCTTTAGTCACCGCACAGCTACACTCCCCATTCCCTAATCCCCCAGTCTATCACACTAACTACTGTATGGGTGCACAAAGGTAAAGCCAACTGCAGTGTGGGTCAGCAAAGGGTAGCCTAACTGCTGTTTCGGAGCAAAAAGTGAGTCATTATTAGTGTGTGGGGGCAGAAAGGGTGCCCCTATACCGTGTAATGCAGACCACTATTACCACATTGGGCCGAAAAATGACACTGTTACTCTTTATGTGGTGCTACTACCGTGTCAGGCACCAAGAAGGCATTATGACTGACTATTTGGGACAATATGGATGGGAAGCTTACATAGAGGAGGGGAAGATATATATTTTTTGGAAGATATTGCAGAGATGAGAAGTCAGTAATCCCTTAATTACTTTAACCCCTTAAGGACTCAGCCCATTTTGGCCTTAAGGACTCAGACAATTAAATTTTTACGTTTTCATTTTTTCCTCCTCGCCTTCTAAAAATCATAACTCTTTTATATTTTCATCCACAGATTAGTATGAGGGCTTATTTTTTGCGCGACCAGTTGTCCTTTGTAATGACATCACTCATTATATCATAAAATGTATGGCGCAACCAAAAAACACTATTTTTGTGGGGAAATTAAAACGAAAAACGCAATTTTGCTAATTTTGGAAGGTTTTGTTTTCACGCCGTACAATTTATGGTAAAAATGACATGTGTTTTTTATTCTGAGGGTCAATACAATTAAAATGATACCCATTATTATATACTTTTATATTCTTGTTGCGCTTAAAAAAAATCACAAACTTTTTAACCAAATTAGTACGTTTATAATCCCTTTATTTTGATGACCTCTAACTTTTTTATTTTTCCGTATAAGCGGCGGTATGGGGGCTCATTTTTTGCGCCATGATCTGTACTTTTTTTTGATACCACATTTGCATATAAAAAACTTTTAATATATTTTTTATAATTTTTTTTTAATAAAATGTATTAAAAAGTAGGAATTTTTTTTACGCTTTTTGGGGGTAAAATAGGAAAAAACGGACGTTTTACTTTTTTATTGGGGGAGGGGATTTTTCACTTTTTTTTTACTTTTACTTTTACATTTTTTTACATTTTTTTTTACACTTGAATAGTCCCCATAGGGACCATGATTGCTAATACTGATCTGTTCTATGTATAGGACATAGAACAGATCAGTATTATCGGTCATCTACTGCTCTGGTCTGCTCGATCACAGACCAGAGCAGGAGACGCCGGGAGTCGCACGGAGGAAGGAGAGGGGACCTCTGTGCGGCGTTATGAATGATCGGATCCCCGCAGCAGCGCTGCGGGCGATCCGATCGTTCATTTAAATCGCGAACTGCCGCAGATGCCGGGATCTGTATTGATCCCGGCACCTGAGGGGTTAATGGCGGACGCCCGCGAGATCGCGGGCGTCGGCCATTGCCGGCGGGTCCCTGGCTGCGATCAGCAGCCGGGATCAGCCGCGCATGACACGGGCATCGCTCCGATGCCCGCGGTTATGCTTAGGACGTAAATGTACGTCCTGGTGCGTTAAGTACCACCTCACCAGGACGTACATTTACGTCCTGCGTCCTTAAGGGGTTAATGTTCTGCAGAGTTTGTATAGAAGTCATGTATACAACTATATGGCCGCTCTATGGTAGTGTGGTATCCCAGTACCGCATTTCATACGGTACTTATCTATTTATGGGTCCCCATGGCCAGAGTCCCTAGGACGTAGGGATCCCTGTAATCTAGTCTACCCCTGGTCGCCTCTATCTTAATGTATAATTAGTAATTTATGCATAGATAATATAAATAGTATAGTATAAATGTAAATAAATGGTTAATTACTTGTTTCCATGGTATTGCAGGGCCTACGGGTCATGTGATGCGTTCCAGGCCTCACTTTGGTATCTCTAGCCTCGTTTTGGTTTTATAATGTATATAGATCATGTGACGTAAGCAATCCCATCACACCATGTAAGGTGAATGGCAGACGTTCGGACCAATCAGAATCGCCACGCCCCCTGCCCATATAAGGGAGCAGCAGCCATGTTTCTCTCTCTTACCTAGTGGGCTGTCAAGCAAGCAAGACCTGAACAGCAGTAATCGCAGTGAGTTAGGCCCGAGCCTTGCGGCAACGGCTGAACAATTGTAATTATAGAGTGCATCACCTCCCAAACACTCTGCAGCATCTACGGACCTAATACCTCCCCTAAATCCGGACGGATCTGCAAATCTCTTCCTAAATTAAGAGACTTATTGTCTAGCTCAAGGTCCGCTACTACTGCCAGTCGCTAAGTAACCAAAGGACTGTTTGTATGAGACTGTTACTGTGCCGTGAATATTGCAAGCACTTCAGTAAACGTTATTCAAGTTCAAGTTCAAATCTCCTTGTGGACCTTCAGTTATTTTATGCACCTATCGTTACTGGGAAGGGCGGCGATAGGCCGGATCACTGATTCAGCATACCAGCCCGCAGCCTGGCGTCACAAACTCTAGGGTTAACATTAACCCCTTATATACCTATACCATACCACCACTACCATACACCCCCCAAGGGCTACCACAGTAGTAATAAATTTTAAGTACAAGGTTTTTAATTCAGTAATAGTATGGTGGTTCAGTTACCATCTGGTGGTAGTATGGGATGGTGTGGCTGTGTTATTTGGGCCTTGTATAGTGGTATTGTTGGTATACTGGGTTTTGTTCCTTTTATTATGTAATTACTGTATGACTATCTTATAGCTTTGTTGGGATAGATAGATAGAATTTTTTGAGGAGGCCACAAAACATCATTATTTATGCTAGCAATCCTGGCAGGTGCAGGAAGGGGTCCAGATCATCCAAAATTGGCCCTAAGGCTTAAAGAATTCTACTTACTTCCCCGCTTATCACTCTTGAGAAAGATTATAAGCTTTACACCATATTATCCTGAAAAGATGTTTTTACATTTTCTATTTGCAAATCATTTACCTGCCCATCCATGTACACTGTTATTATCTATTGGTTTACAAGTTTCACATTCATAGAGATACTTGTACATTTTAATTAGATTTGCTTGCTCTACATGAATTGATTTGTACAAATGCTGTAACATGATTAATAGTTATTACACTTGGGAGGGACTTTCTAATTTTCTTTTGAAAATAAGATACATATTTTATCTGCAAGAAGTGTACCCCTGATCTGACAATTGAAGCATTTAATCTTTTTGAGTACAATTTTTTTTATTTGTGGTTCTACTTAGTAATCCATTTAATGATGTTTACAAAGTATTTGTATATGATATTGTACTGCACTGTAAATCATCCTCAGCACAGTGCCAGCTTGTTTAGTGGAGTGCACTTTTACTAGCACTATGTCATGGCATAGCAGAGAGGAGTAGGTGCAGTCCAGTGATAGTCCACAGAAATAAGGGAAAGAAAGTTCTGTCTGTACTAGTGACAAACAACCCAGCACCTGCAAGCAACCTGTATGGCTAAGTCCCCACTTGTTTTTTTTGTCCTGCCTTTTTAGGGATTTAAAAAACGCCTGAAAAATTGCCAGTGCAATCTACGTCATCATGCATTTTTTCTGGTGTTTTTTCTTGCGTTTTTCCAGCGTTTTTTTTTCATTTGTGTGGGTTTTTTTGGTACCCAAAATTTGTTGGGTACCCCAAAAAAAAAAAAAAAAAAAGATGCAGCAGTGATGGAAAATTTTTTATTAAACGCAATGTATATATTTTATAAGCCAATTTTTATTATTTTTTAATAAAGTGTATGTGTTTCACTTTTTTTTCTAAATTAAAAAAAAAAATGTATGTAGTACTTCCAACTCCCAGCATGGAACTCCATGATGGGAGTAGTAGTACCTGTACTATAGACATATCGCCCCAGGTGTCAGTCCTGACGCCCGATGTGATCGTCCATAATATAGCAGAGAAGCGAGCGGGTCTATACAGCGCTCGCCTCTCCGCACTATACTCCGGCCAGTGATGTCAATAGAAATTCAAATCACTCATTCATATTTTCCGCCCAGAATTGTGATTGGCCGGATGGTTGCAGCCAATCACAGCTCTGAGGAAAAGATGAATGAATGAGTGGCCGGCCCGGAGCATAGTGCAGAGCAGGGATGCGAGCGAATATTGGTGAGTGGCAAGAAAATCAGATGCATGTAAAAAGCATACATAGATAAGAATAGAGAATGGATATCAATACTTAATATTAAAAACACGTCAGCTGTTAATCATATTTCATCAGTGGGCAGGGCGGGTGTATGGCATGACTCACAGAAGCAGCTAGTTCATAATACTCGGTGAGTGATGCCATACACCCACCCTGCCCACTGATGAAATATGATTAACAGCTGATGTGTTTTTAATATTAAGTATTGATATCCATTCCATTTTATTGGATTGTCTGACATCCCCTAAATAGATTGTAATGCACTATGATTGCACATGCACTTCATGACTTAGTTTCTACCTGTTTTTTGTTTGTTTTTTAAACGCCAAGAAAAACGCCAATTCTGCCACATGGTACATGGCGTTTATTCGGCCAAAAAAAGCTACGGTCAAATGTTAGCTGTTAATCAATGAGAAATAGCAAAATTATTTTTCCACTTGGCGTTTTTCGGTTTGCCATTTTTTTTAATCCTTTTGGCGTTCTTTCACTCTTTTTTTGGCATTTTTCAGCTCCTTGGCGGTTTTGCAAAAATGTAGCATGTTGAGCCACTGGCGTTTTTCCCCCTGAAATTGTGGCGTTTTTCTACCATTAAAGCCTAGGGAAGTAAAACAAATGCCAAGAAGTGTGGGTTTTAACTTTGGTGTTTTTTTCAGGCGGTTTTTATTCTCTTTTGGACTTTAGTGATCCAAAAAAGTGATGAAGATACCTTTTTTAATAAAATTTCATAGAGTACCATTAAAAAAAATTATAAAAAAGATACAGTAGTTATGGAAAAAATAGTATTTAACAAAATGTATCTTTTATTGATTTTTAAACAGGGATCAATTTATGTGGGCGGGCAGGGAACTAAAAATATAGCCAACAATAATAAAAATGTAGTGTGTGTGTGTGTGTGTGTTTTTCACTTTTTATTTATTTTTTAGGTGGTACTACCACTCCCAGCATGGAACACACACTGTTCCATGATGAGAGTAGTACCTGTACTAATTGACACATCACCCCGGGTTCCGTTGCAATTCTTCTGTATAATGTATAAATGCTGCCGGCCGCTCTTCTATGGTCCCCTGCACTGCCGTATATACACCTATTCATATTTCCCACAGAGAGCTGTGATTGGCCAAATGGTTCCAGCCAATCAAAAAAAGTGCAGGGGACCATAGAAGAGTGGCTGGCCGCATCTATACATTATACAGGAGGATCATAGCGGGTGTCAGAAGTGGCATCTGCTGTGATCTTTCCTTAACTGCAGGTACTACAACTCCCAACATGGAACAGAGTGTGCTCCATGTTGGGAGTAGTAGTACCTGCAGTTAAGGAAAGATCACAGCGGGTATCACTCCTGAAATCCGCTGTGATCGTCCTTTCTATTGCAGAGATGTGGAGTGGCTTTCTCCTGTGCTCTGAATCTCTGCTCTGTACTCTGGCCAGTGATGTGAATAGAACATGAATGAGTGATGTTCTATTCACATCACTGGCCTGAGTATAGTGCAGAGATGTGAGCGAGCGCTGTATAGAGCCACTTCACATCTCTGCTATATTATGGACGATCGCATCAGGCAATATGTCTATTAGTACAGGTACTACTACTCCCATCATTGAACAGTGTGTTCTATGCTGAGAGTAGTAGTACTATCTAAAAAATGTCAAAAATTAGAGAAAAAGAAGTGAAACGCACACACTTTATTAAAAATTAATTAAAATTTCGTTATAAAAAATATAAATTTCAGTAACTAAATTTTTCCCATCTCTACTGCATCCTTTTCTCTTTTTTTTTTTTGGTATCCAACAAATTTTGGGTACCAAAAAATAAATAAAACGCCAAAGGGGTCAAAAATGCAATTTCAATTAACTTCATCCAAAGTGTTCCCACTTCTCAGGGTTCATAAAAAAATATATATCCAATTTCCCATTAAGGCTTATGCCCTCATGGGACTAATTTCCCCAAAACTTGGGGACCCTCTAATCTTAAAACTTATATCTTTATTAAAACACTTGACATTGGTGAGAAAAAATAAATGATGTGCTTTAAAAACACAGTCACGGAGCAAGTAATATGGAATATTTTCCTATTGTTATAATAAGATTGGGATGGTTTCCCAACAGGGTATTTATTCTTCCTCCTCTGATGAGTCAAATTTCTGCCTCCAATCCATATATTATTTGCTCTTGTTCCCTAAACTGCTTATTAAAAAGCCATATATTGACCCCCCCCCCCCCTGACATTTCGCCGGCTGCAACCGGCTTTATCAAGGGTCGAGGTGCACCCATGTCTGGGGTTTAAATGTCCTCTGTTTGTAGGCGGGGAGCTATTGTCGTTATTCCCGTCCAATCAGATCATACTACATCATAGAAACATAGAATGTGTCTGCAGATAAGAACCATTTGGCCCATCTAGTCTGCCCAATAATCTGAATACTATGAATAGTCCCTGGCCCTATCTTATATGAAGGATAGCCTTATGCTTATCCCATGCATGTTAAAACTCCTTCACTGTATTTGCAGCGACCACATCTGCAGGAAGGCTATTCCATGCATCCACTACTCTCTCAGTAAAGTAATGCTTCCTGATATTACTTTTAAACCTTTGCCCCTCTAATTTAAAACTATGTCCTCTTGTGGTAGTTTTTCTTCTTTTAAATATGCTCTCCTCCTTTACCGTTTTGATTCCCTTTATGTATTTAAAAGTCTCTATCATATCCCCTCTGTCTCTTCTTTCTTCCAAGCTATACATGTTAAGGTCCTTTAACCTTTCCCAGTAAGTTTTATCCTGCAATCAATGTACTAGTTTAGTAGCTCTTCTTTGAACTCTCTCTAGAGAATCTAGATCCTTTTGGAGTTACGGCCTCCAGTACTGCGCACAATACTCCTAGTGAGGTCTTACCAGTGTTCTGTACAGCGGCATGAGCACTTCTCTCTTTCTACTGCTTATACCTCTTCCTATACATCCAAGCATTCTGCTAGTGTTTCCTGCTGCTCTATTACATTGTCTTCCTACCTTTAAGTCTTCTGAAATAATTACTCCTAAATCCCTTTCCTCAGATACTGAGGTCAGGGCTGTGTCAAATAATCTATATTCTGTCTGAGGGTTTTTACGCCCTAGGTGCATTATCTTGCACTTATCCACATTAAATTTCATTTACCAGAGTTCTGACCATTCTTCTAGTTTGCCTAAATCATTTTCCATTTGGCATATTCCTCCAGGTTCATCACCCCTGTTAAATATCTTTGTGTCATCAGCAAAAAGACATACCTTACCATCGAGACCTTCTGTAATATCACTAATGAAGATATTAAACAATACTGGTCCAAGTACAGATCCCTGAGGTATCCCACTGGTGACAAGACCGTGCTCTGAATATTCTCCATTGACTACAACCCTCTGTCGTCTGTTACTCAGCCACTGCCTAATCCACTCAACAATATTGGAGTCTAAGCTCAATGACTGTAGTTTATTGATAAGTCTTCTATGTGGGACAGTGTCAAAAACCTTACTAAAATCTAGACATGCGACGTCTACTGCCCCTCCGCCATCTATTATTTTAGTCACCCAGTCAACAAAATCAATAAGATTTGTTTGACATAATCTCCCTGAAGTAAACCCATATTGTTTTTCATCTTGCAATCCATGGGATTTTAGATGTTCCACAATCCTATCCTTTAGTAGGGTTTCCATTAATTTCCCCACTATTGATGTCCCTACTACCTTTCTTGTGAATGGGCACAAAATTTGCTAATTTCCAATCTTCCGGGACGGCTCCTGTTACCATTGATTGGTTAAATAAATCATGATCGGGATAATTTCCGATTATCAAGCCATTCACTGCTTGAGACGTCACTACTAGGTGACGTCAACATTGTTCCCTGATTGGTTCTCACCTTATCTGAGGTTCCGGTAATGCGCATCTTCTACTCTTATTCTGGTGATGCGCCTCATTAGAAGTTCCATTCATGTGCATCGGGATTCCCTCCTTCAGTTCCAGACTGTGTGTAGTGATCTTACTGTCGCTACGTCACTTCCGGTTTTCGCTCATCCCTGTACTCGGTCAGCTGACCTCTTTGTTTATAATCTCATTCACATGACTCTGGTAAGTAAACCATTCGAGTCATGTGACCGCAATACACAGATCTCTATTGGCCACATTTACACGATTGATCAGCTGACCTCTTTGTTTATGTTCTCATTCACATGACCCTGGTATGTAGGCGATCCGAGTCATGTGACCACAAACTACCATTCTCTAGTGGCCACATTCTTATTATTAGAATTTAGGGTTTTATTATCTTGTACTTGTTTTTAGCTAGGTATGGACTATATTATATTATCCAATACTTATTATTAAGCTAGAATAGCCTATGGAAGTGGATATAAGTGGGGAGAGGGATGATTTTAGGTCAATATATCCATTCCCATAGCAATAAACCCCCTAGGGCCCATGCTTAAGGTGAAGTTGGATATTATTGAGGAGGGAACTTATCCTAGCTGTATTGGGCCATCTTATATTGATTATGTTAAATTAAACCAATGTTTGGAGTCTCATTACTATAGTTTATTTTTTTTTGATTTGATAAAATTATTAAAATTATTATCCCTTATCTTATTACTTTATTTGCTTTTTATTTTCTTTAGATATCAGCTATCAAGATTCATGGACCTCCTCTATGGTGAGTATCATATTATCAAAAATTTATCTTTTGATAATGACTTGTAATTCACATTCCAATATGGTTTCCGGGATTGGAGTCTTGATACATCATTTGTATTTATATATATATATATCTATATCTACATCTATATATATATATATATATATATATATATATATATATATATATATATAAATAATTGTTATTCTCACTTTTTTGTTTCAATATTATTAATTTAATCAACCAATTAATTTACTGTAAAAATGCTGAGAAGGAGAAACCTTCATTTAATCCTTTAGGTGACCTACACTGTAATCGGTAGATCCATTTGGCTTCTTCTTTTTGTAGTAAGTTATCTATATTACCTTTTCTAAGACCCATTTTGATTTGGGTTATGCCCCAGAATTTAAGGGTTTCCATTTTTCCACCATGATGTTGTCTCACATGTCTTGAAATCGATGTGTCTGCACCCGTCCTAATTGTACTTAAATGTTTCCCCACACGTCTCCTTGGCATTCACATTATATATTAATTATACACTTATATTAAGTTTTTACTACCACAATTAATGAAATTTCTGATCGTATAGTTTCGTCCATCAATTGGGTTTGTAAATATTTTAGTTTTTGGTAAATAATTACAAATCACACAATGTCCACAAGGGTATGAGCCTTCAGGGGGATTTGGTAGCCAGACGGTTCTTTCACCACTTCCTATTTCCTTCTGGTGGCTGTGGACCAGTAGGTCCTTCAGGTTTGGACCTCTCCTATAGGTTATACTCGGCCTTGGACCAATAATCCCTCTCAAATCTTTATCCGCCTGAAGGATTGGCCAATATTTCTTCATTATGCATGTTATTTGAGACGAGTATGCATCATACATACCAATACATCGTATCCCTTTTTCTTGGGATACCTCTGGTTTTTCATTGAGGAGCTCATTCCTTGATCTCTGATTTGCCTTATTAAAGGCCTTCCTCATGAATTTCTACGGGTATCCCCAGTGTTTAACCCCTTAAGGACCGGGAGTTTTTCCGTTTTTGCATTTTCGTTTTTTGCTCCTTGCCTTTAAAAAATCATAACTCTTTCAATTTTGCACCTAAAAATCCATATGATGGCTTATTTTTTGCGCCACCAATTCTACTTTGTAATGACATCAGTCATTTTGCCCAAAAATCTACGGTGAAACGGAAAAAAAATCATTGTGCGACAAAATTGAAAAAAAAAAAACCGCCGTTTTGCAACTTTTGGGGGCTTCCGTTTCTACGTAGTACATTTTTTGCTAAAAATGACACCTTATCTTTATTCTGTAGGTCCATACGATTAAAATGATACCCTACTTATATAGGTTTGATTTTGTCGGACTTCTGGAAAAAATCATAACTACATGCAGGAAAATTAATACGTTTAAAATTGTCATCTTCTGACCCCTATAACTTTTTTATTTTTCCGTGTATGGGGCGGTATGAGGGCTCATTTTTTGCGCCGTGATCTGAAGTTTTTAACGTTATCATTTTTGCATTGATAGGACTTATTGATCTTATTGACTTAAATGATATAAAAAGTGACCAAAAATGCACTATTTTGGACTTTGGAATTTTTTTGCGCACACGCCATTGACCGAGCAGTTTAATTAATGATATATTTTTATAATTCGGACATTTCCGCACGCGGCAATACCATATATGTTTATTTTTATTTACACTGTGTTTTTTTTCTATTGGAAAAGGGGGGTGATTCAAACTTTTAATAGGGGAGGAGTTAAATGATCTTTATTCACTTTTTTTTTTCACTTTTTTTTTGCAGTGTTATAGGTCCCATAGGGACCTAAAACACTGCACACACTGATCTTCATAATTGATCACTGGCTTCTCATAGGAAACCAGTGATCGACGATTCTGCCGCATGACTGCTCATGCCTGGATCTCAGGCACTGAGCAGTCATTCGGCGATTGGACAGTGAGGAGGCAGGTAGGGGCCCTCCCGCTGTCCTGTAAGCTGTTCGAAGCTGTTCGGGATGCCGCGATTAGCCGCGGCTATCCCGAACAGCCCGACTGAGCTAGCCGGCAACTTTCACTTTCGCTTTTAGCAGCGCGGCTCAGCTCTGAGCGCGCGGCTAAAGGGTTAATAGCGTGCGGCGCCACGATCGGCGCTGCGCGCTATTAGAGGCGGGTCCGGCTTCACTATGACGCCGGGCCCACCGTGATATGACGCGGGGTTACTGTGTAACCCCGCGTTATATCAGGAGAGCAGGACCAAGGACGTACCGGTACTTCCTTGGTCCTTAAGGGGTTAAATCTCGACTTTAATTTCTCACCAATGTCAAATGTTTTAATAAAGAAACAATAAAGATATTAGTTTTAAGATTAGAGGGTCCCCAAGTTTTTCGGAAATTAGTCCCAGGAGGGTGTTAGCCTTAATGGGAAGTCAGATAAAAAATAAAATTTCCACACAAATGAAAAAACGCCAGATGCAGGAAATTGCACTTTCGCTTTTTCAGGCGTTTTTTCCTGTGTTTTTATTTTTTAAACCAAAAAATGCAGGACAAAAAAACAAGTAGTAACTTAGCCTACATGTTTTTATGCACTTACTGGATTGCTTGTAATTATATTTGACAATTTGCACCCTATATTTATCCTGATGTGATCACTATCATTTGGCCAGGGCCAGTTTTAGGGGGGCAACCTGGGCAATTGCCCAGGGCCCCCATGTCCAAAAGGGCCCCCTGAACTCTAGGAACATTACTGCATTATACCACAATTTGCGCAAAATCGCGGCAAAAATGCTTCGGTTTTATGCAAATTGCAGCAGACTAAAGTAATGTGAGAGTGACCCTGTGGGAGCCCGGGCTTCAGAGAGCCCACAAAGCAGAATTGACACTCACACTGTATGGTAAAGGACCTTCCTGATGATGCCATCTCAGATCCTTTACCATACAGTGTACAAAGAGGAGGAGGAGGGGGTAATAGGGAAAAGCATGGGGGGAGGGGGCTGTGAGGAAGGTGGGGAGACCAGTAAAAGTGATGAGGGGCATATAAACTGTATATAGGGGGTAAAGTTAGCAATATATGTGGGTATAGGTAGCAGTATATGAGGAGCATAGGAAGCAGTGTATAATGGGAGAAGGGGGCCATAAGGAGCAGTATATGTGATAGGGGGTCATAGGTAGCAGTTAATATATGATAGGGGGGTCATAGGGAGCAGTAAATATGTGATAGGGATCATAGGGAGCAGTATATACAGAATATGATAGGAGGTCATAGGGAGCAGTATATATGTGAAATACGGGGTCATACAGAACAGTATATGTGAGATAGGAGGTCATAGGGAGCAGCATATGTGATAGGAGGTCATAGGGAGCAGTGTATATGTGAAATATGGGGTCATACGGAATAGTATATGTGAGTTGGGGGCGACATACGGAGCAATATATGGGAGATAGGGGACATACGGAGCAGTATATGGGAGATAGGGGACATTCGGAGCAGTTGAGATAGGGGTCATACAAAGCAGTATATGTGAGATATGGGGTCATACAGAACAGTATATATGAGAGAGGGCCATGGGGAGCAATGTGTGGAGGGGGAGGGTCTTTTGGTCCAGTCTGGGGTCTGTACACCAAAGGTCATCACCAATACACAGAATATCTGATCAGTGAGATCTGACCCCTGGGACCACCACCGATCATGAGGAGAGAGGTCCCTTGTCCCCCAAATGAAGGGAGCAGCAGCACATTATCACCTCAAGCTCTATTTGTTCTCTTTGGGACTTATAAATATTGTCGATCGCTGCACTCACATGTGTGGAGACCCCATAGAGTATGAATGGAGTGACATGGGTTCATGTGCTGTTGCTTTAATCATCCAGGGGTTCCAGTGGTCGGATCCTACCGATTAGATTTTTCCACTGTCCCCTAGGTATGCTGTAGACATGGTAATGGGGCAGCAGCAAGCAAAGCAGGTTGTCCATGTAAAGGATGGGGGTTGTGTTACTATAGAGTTTTGGGTAGACTGCAGAAGGGGCCACAGATGTCTTGTCATAGTCTTTAGTCATCAGGAGACATCATCATATTTGCCTGGGCTGGATGGGAAAGAGAACATATGCAATCAGAGAAGATGCCCCCTGTGGTCACTGGATTAAATAGTCCTGTATTCTGTGACTGCTTCTGATCAGGTGAGAGCTGTTCTAAAAAGGCCACAATACAGGAGTGTTTTAGGGCCTGATTTATTTTAATGGTTAAAGCGCAACTGTCGCATAAACCGTAACCAAGTCCATAACCATCAGCACAGCCTACGAGCTGATCACTGGTATACTGCAGCCTACGAGCTGATCACTGGTATACTGCAGCCTACGAGCTGATCACTGATATATTGCAGCCTACCAGCTGATCACTGGTATACTGCAGCCTATAAGCTGATCACTGGTATACTGCGGCCTATGAGCTGATCACTGGTATACTGCTGCCTATGAGCTGATCACTGGTATACTGTGGCCTATGAGCTAATCACTGGTATACTGCGGCCTATGAGCTGATCACTGATATACTGCGGCCTATGAGCTGATCACTGGTATACTGCAGCCTATGAGCTGATCACTGGTATACTGCAGGCTAGAGCTGATCACTGGTATACTGCAGCTTACGAGATGATCACTGATATACTGCAGACTACGAGCTGATCACTGGTATACTGCAGCCTACGACCTGATCACTGGTATACTGCGGCCTACGGGCTGATCACTGGTATACTGCGGCCTACGAGCTGATCACTGGTATAATGCAGCCTATGAGCTGATCACTAGTATACTGCAGCCTACGAGCTGATCACTGGTATATTGCAGCCTACGAGCTAATCACAGGTATACCGGCCTACGAGCTGATCACTGGTATACTGTGGCCTACGAGCTGATCACTGGTATACTGCGGCCTACAAGCTGATCACTGGTATACTGCAGCCTACGAGCTGATCACTGGTATACTGCAGCCATCTCTCTGTTTTGGCACTTTGTGTCTTCTATGCTGTAAAAATATACTTTTAACCACAGTTGCCAAAAGTCAGAGAGGAGTGGCCAGGGATTTACAATGCCCCGGGCTGCCAAGCCTCTCTTCTCAGGCATCACAGCACTGCCCCAGCCTGACTTGCACGCAGATCTGTTTCTTTCTCAGTCAGTGAGCGGTGCCGGGGCAGTGCTGTGAGGTCGGAAAAAAGATTGCAGATCCCTGACTACGCCTCTCTGACTTTTAGCATCTGTAGATAAATGTCATTTTTACAGAATAGAAGACAAGGAGTGCCAAAACAAATGTATGGCTGCAGTATACCAGTGATCGGCTTGTGCTGTGCTGACAGGTTATTGACCTATTTTTATGTGACTGTTGCGCTTTAAATAAAAAGTTTTCACTATGGGGGAGATTTATAAAAGCCTATGTAGAGGATACTATTCTCATTTTTAAAAAGGCCTCTGATCGGTTGCTGTGGGCAACCGATCTCTGCCTAGGTTTTCATAAATCTTCCCCTATATAGCTTAGATTTGGACCCTATAATGCATTTGTGTTATGGCCTTCAGCTGAGATGCCACACAATTCAACATGGTGATTTTCGGTCATGGGCCCCATTTTTTATTTTTGCCCAGGGCCACACTTAGTCTAAAACCGGCCCTGCATTTGGCTTGAGAATACACCATTCTCAAGCCAAATGCAGGGCCGGTTTTAGATTAAGTGTGGCCCTGGGCAAAAATAAAAATGGGGCCCATGACCGAAAATCACCATGTTGAATTGTGTGGCATCTCAGCTGAAGGCCATAACACAAATGCATTATAGGGTCCAAATCTAAGCTATATAGGGGAAGATTTATGTGAGAACACCGAAAACGTTGCATTTGCCTATTTATGGAAAAAAGTATCTTTTCCATTTTTTGAAAACCTGGAGTGCTGCGGTCATCCTTTTGTGTCTGTATCTATTTGGACTTGAGACTGGGGTCCCAGCGATCTGCTTGCACCCAATTTACTTTTTTTATATTGTGGAGGTGCTGCTCCATTCCTATAATATATAAATATCTGGCAGGTGTTTCTTTTTACCAATACAGTTGTAAAATATAGTTTACAATATGAGAAGAAATACAAGACATTTAATCAAAACAGTTTTCTATGCTTGTTTTTTTTTTCTCAATGCTGCTATATAGCATGACAGATGCATTGAAATGTTTAGTATTTTTTTTTTCATTGCAGCTTGTGTAGCTCAGTATTCCTTCCACAGTGATATCCCCTCACTATTGTACCTCTGACAAAATGTCTTTTTGATAGTTTGAGGAAAGATGGTTGAATGGGCCCCTGTGCTGTTGAAAAGCAAATTCGACCATCAGATAAAAATGTCATGGCCGCTGGCTTTATCTCTCTGAGCACACACGCTTCTATAAATTGATTCACTTTCCTGCCAGCCTGTGAAAGAACTTGGCTGAAACTCTCCATATAACCATTATCCCTCCTCGGCTAACGTTGTGTGGTCTGGACGACCAGCAAGCATCTCCAGTTCCTTGTGTTTCTGTTGAGACTGATCAGAGATAAAGCGCTCAAGCATGACCCTTATGGGCATTTGTAACTGACAACTATACCGCAAAATAACATCTGCCAACCAATGGAGCTCCCAATGGATATTTTGAATGATGTGTGCTTCTTAGAGTGGGTGTCGGTGTACAGTAACCTCAATCACCCTGATGTCCACCAGAAAAAAGAACGTACATTACAGGAAATATTTAGTAACTATAAAAATGTCATAGAACTACTTTAAAAATAGAAATGTGTAGTATTTTTAAATACTTCCAGCATATATTAAAGCGTCGTACTTGCTGAATACAGCACTAATGAAAATCAAAGTAAATCATCCACGAGTTGATAACAGTGTTTATGAAAGCCAGTAGCTGAAGTGCAGACATATTATGTAACTGTTATATAATGTTTCTCTTTACTTTCTACATAATACAAAATTACTTTCTACATAATACAAAATGATAAGCATTGGACAAGGACTGATTCAGATAGTATAAAAAGGGAGGCAGTCCTGCTAGGCTAGGTAAGAGTAAAAGATATATGGTCAAAAATTGGAAAGAAGAGAAAGAGAAAACGTGTCTAAAATAGCTTAAAATAATGACATTTATTAAGTTAAATCTTAATGCCATTTTATGTTATTTTATGCTATTTTAGACACGTTTTCTCTTTCTCTTCTTTCCAATTTTTGACCATATATCTTTTCCTCTTACCTAGCCTAGCAGGACTGCCTCCCTTTTTATACTATTAGTACTCTTTTTTGGCACATGGGTATGTGCAAACACAATATCCTCGGTATAGGTTTTCCCTCTTTTTTATGTTGAGCTCCAAAATTTTTTGTATATTTTCAAGGACTGATTCAGACAGACTGTTATGCCCATGATATTCATAGTCAAAAAATGGGTAAAATAGGACCTTCTGAATGACACATAAAACTTACAATAGAACCATATTTCTCTCTGATACAGTTCCCTGAATGCAGGATACATTTCATGGCGTGTGGAGTCTTATCACTGCACTTGCTCTGAGGTTTATCTAAGTGGAGTAAATAAAAGATTAGTGGCATAGAACTTCTGTCCCTTCACACTGGAGTGGATTTCTATAAGATGCAGCTTCAGCCTATTTGCTTTTGATAGGTGTCTCCCTGCCAGCAGATCAGTACCAAGCTGCATCTCAAAGGATACACTGAAGATTCTACAGAAAGCGAGAAAAAAAAACTTAAAATTATGGGAGTTTTATGTCTACTAACATTGCTTTCTGGGTCTTTTGCAGAAATTATATTTTCATCAGCTTACGATGCATGAAGGAAGACACAGAGGAAGAGGAGGATAGAACTTGGTGAAGAGGGGAGGGGTCTGTTAATGGGAAATGTTCAAAAAATATTTTTGTCTTTGCTTTGACTTTACTAAGTACAAAACTGAGTGGTTACTGCTTGACACTCTTGCTTCCAAATGAAAGACACTACGTTTTTATGTGGTTTTATATTCAGTGAACAGTTTACAGACATAATCTGGACATTTTCCAAATATTAATTATAGAAAAATGTGTAATACACAAACAGACTTGCAGGGAAACAAGCAAATTGTGGTGGTACAGGAATATAAAGTATTATCTAAAATTAGTGAGATTATCCCATATCAAATAGATGTGAAGAAGAAAATACAGTGGTCCCTCAACATACGATGGTAATCCGTTCCAAACGGACCATCGTTTGTTGAAACCATCGCATGTTGAGGGATCCGTGCAATGTAAAGTATAGGACAGTGGTCTACAACCTGCGGACCTCCAGATGTTGCAAAACTACAACACCCAGCTTGCTGGGTGTTGTAGTTTTGCAACATCTGGAGGTCCGCAGGTTGAAGACCACTGTTAGACGAAGTTGTACTCTCCTGTCCCCGCCGCCCCGGATCGTTACCGCTCGTCACCGCTGCCCGGGATGTCGCCGTCCATTGCTGTCGCTGCGTCACCGAGATGTCCCCGATGCTCCGGTAAGGCCTCTGCTTCCCCGACATCCGCGCTCTCCGTCGCCGCCATCACGTCGCTACGCACGCCGCTCCTATTGCATGACGGGACGGCGTGCGCAGCAACGTGATGACGTCGATGGAGAGCGCCGATGATGCAGGGGATCCCGAAGAGGACGTGCCGGAGCACCGAGGACAGGTAAGTGACAATCACCGGAGCTCACGGGGCACCGTAAACGGCTATCCGGCAACAGCTGAAGCAGTCAGCGCTGTCGGATAGCCGTTTATGCGATGGCCCCGACATAAAAAAGTATCATATGTTGATGCAGCCTTCAACAAGCGATGGCCTCTGAGAGGCCATCGCATGTTGAAATTATCGTGGGGCCATCGTAGGTCGAGGGGTCACTGTATGTAATATTTAAAGCAACAAATATAAATACAGCTCACATAAATGATCTTAGGTTATATCGAGTCTCATAGTCTTTTAAAAGCTTGCAGTGAATTTGCATTCTAAATATTAAAAAGCCTAAAGAAAGACCCTATCAATAATCAGATTTAAAAAATGTAGATGAGAACACTGAATAAAATGATGTCAGTATATTGTTACTACAATTTTTTTTGTTAGTTTGCCATCGTGCACTAGAACATCAAAATTCTTTACATTTTCTTCTGATCCCTATTGTCAATGAGTTGTTCTATACACCATTGCATGAGAAACCCTCACAAGGTTGGAAGTTTATGAAATCCTGGCCCGATCTAGTCTAGCATTGAGGACCAGGCCTCATTCAAGTCACTCAGATCACTGGACTTTCCTATCTAATGTAGATTAAAGGGGTGGACTGACCTGTCATGGGGCCCCCAAGAAATAGAAGTTCATTGGGTGGACACCCTTTATAGGCACCCTGCCAACATACAATATAATTTATTTCTTCTCCGTTACAGTCTGCTGGGGGTGAAAGTACTCTGGTCCACACTCCTGTCACTCTTAGGCAGCCTGTACATCTCACAGTAATAGGAATGTGCTATTTGACGGCCAGATGGGAATTGCAATGATGGTGCTGCCTGCCTCACTGCTGTACACTTACGGGGGAGGTGGAATTAGCGAAAGTGAGTACAGGCTGTAAGTGTACATCGGTGTGATGCCCCTATAATGTACAGTGAGACTTACACTTACAGCCTGTAAGTTACTAATTTACAAAGCTGTGCATTGTAATATGGTACCCCGCCCCCTGTTTGAGAGTGATAGGAGTGTGAACAAAGTAATCACACTACTATTAACCCCAGACAGCAGCTCTGAAGGTGTCTGCAGTATAAGACAGCAGAATTGTAAGTGCAGCTCTAGAGCTCACAGGAGGACATCATGTAACAGCAGAAGAGGGCCTACAGCTGTGGAGGTGACTAGAGTATAAGATATAAAGCAAAAGCAGAATAGTGGCTGCAACTCTGGAGGTGACTGGAGAATAAAGCATGATACAAGAACAGAATAGTGGCTGCAGCTCTGGAGGTGACAGGAGGATAAGATATGATGTAACAGCATAATAGTGGCTGCAGCTCTGGAGGTGACTGGAGGATAAGGCATGGTGTAAAAGCAGATTAGTGGCTGCAGGTCCATAGGTGACAAGATGATAAAATATGATGCAGAAGCAGAATAGTGGCTGTAGCTCTTGAGGTGACAGGAGGATAAGGTATAATGTACCAGCAGAATAGTGGCTGTGGCGCAGGAGGTGACAGGAGGATAAGACATGGTGTAACAACAGAATAGGGAGTACAGCTTTGTAGGTGACTAAAGGATAAGGCATGGTGTGACAACAGAATAATGAGTGCAGCTCTGCAGGTGACTGAAAGATAAGGCATGGTGTAACAGCAGAATAGGGAGTACAGCTTTGGGGGATACGACCTGATGTAACAGCAGAATAGTTCCACACACAGACACACACAACTCTTACTTCTCTTCTTCCTCTGTGCAGTAAGGCTTAAAGGGGTACTCTAGTGCAGAGTACTCCTGCTCCGTCCTGCCCGGGCTGCAAAATAAATGAAAATAAACCATCACTCACCTTCCTGGGTTCCCGCGGAGCGCCACTACAGCTGATCGGTCCTCCAGTCCATCTCCTTCATGCTTCTGGGTGTAACGAAGCGTCACATGGCGCTCAGCTTATCGCCAGCCGCCACAATGTTCTGCCTCGGCCCGCGATAGGCTGAGCGCCATGTGACGCTTCGTTATACCCGGAAGTATGAAGAAGATGGACCAGAGGACCGATCAGCTGTAGTGGCGCTCCGTGGGAACCCAGGGAGGTGAGTGATGGTTAATTTTCATTTATTTTGCAGCCCGGGCAGGACAGAGCAGGAATACTCTGCACTAGAGTAATCCTTTAAAGGGGTACTCACTGGAAAACATAATTTTTTTTCATTTACTGGTGCCATAAAGTTAAACAGATTTGAAAATTAGAAGAAAGGGAAAAAAGGTGCAAGTGCAGCTCACAATTAATATGTCAACCCTACCTGAGGTCAACAGGGCATGCAACTATACCACAGCTGCAAAAAAATAGCGAAATCTATATAGAAAAATATTGCCCGGACCTTCCAAGGTAGTGTGATTGATTAAATAGACAATAGATAACTGGGTCGTACTCCAATAATAATTCAATAGTTATTTATTTAAAATGTATAGTGCCTTACTCCTCACAGGGCCCTTGTGAGGAAAAACACATATAATAAATGTACAAGATTAAACAATCTTAAAATGTAAAAATATTAAAAAGTATCACTGGCATATGAGATAGCTCTATATAGACAAATTCATATAATGTCTTTACGGTATTGTGAAGATGCAGTATAAATGTCCTTTTGTGTGACAATTGTATATCAAATTGGATACTTTGTTACCGGTCCTGGATGGTGTAGCTCTGTCAGCTCCCGCTGAGGCAATATAGTTGTTCCTGTGCCTAGATATCACAGTCAGCGGTCTTGGATGGTGCTGTGGCTTTAACTCTCAAGAGAGTTAAAGCCACAGCACCATCCAAGACCGCTGACTGTGATATCTAGGCACAGGAACAACTATATTGCCTCAGCGGGAGCTGACAGAGCTACACCATCCAGGACCGGTAACAAAGTATCCAATTTGATATACAATTGTCACACAAAAGGACATTTATACTGCATCTTCACAATACCGTAAAGACATTATATGAATTTGTCTATATAGAGCTATCTCATATGCCAGTGATACTTTTTAATATTTTTACATTTTAAGATTGTTTAATCTTGTACATTTATTATATGTGTTTTTCCTCACAAGGGCCCTGTGAGGAGTAAGGCACTATACATTTTAAATAAATAACTATTGAATTATTATTGGAGTACGACCCAGTTATCTATTGTCTATTTAATCAATCACACTACCTTGGAAGGTCCGGGCAATATTTTTCTATATAGATTTGAAAATTACTTTTATTTTTAAATGTTTATCCTTCCAGTACTTATCAGCTGCTTTATGCTCCACAGGAAGTTCTTTTCTTTAGAATGTCTTTTCTGTTTGACCAAAGTGCTTTCTGCTGACACCTCTGTCCATTTTAGGAACTTTCCAGATTAGGAGCAAATCCTCATAGTAAACCTAACCTGCTCTGAACAGTTCCTGACATGGACAGAGGTGTCAGCATAGAGTGCTTGTGGTCAGACAGAAAGGAAATTCAAAAAGAAAAGAACTTCCTCTGTAGTATACAGCAGCTGCCGGGTCATATCGGGTCGGTCCAGGCGGCCATCAATGGCCGGGACCTGCGGCTAATACAGGACATCACGGATCTCGGTGATGCCCTGTATTAACCCTTCAGATGCGGCGATTAAAGCTGACCTCCGCGTCTGAAGCGAAAGTGAAATTATCTAGGCTGCTCAGTCTTGCTGTTCGGGACCACCGTGGGGAAATCGCGGCGTCCCGAACAGCTTACAGGACACCGGGAGGGACCCTACCTGCCTCCTCGGTGTCCGATCGGCGAATGACTGCTCCGTGCCTGAGATCCGGGCAGGAGCAGTCAAGCGCTGATAACACTGATCACAGGCGTGTTAATACATGCCAGTGTTCTGTGTAAAAGATCAGTGTATGTAATGTTATAGGTCCCTATGGGGGCTATAACATTGCAAAAAAAAGTTAAAAAAAAAGTGTTAATAAAGATCATTTAACCCCTTCCCTAATTAAAGTTTAAATCACCCCCCTTTTCCCATTAAAAAAATAAAACAGTGTAAATAAAAAAAATAAACAAACATATGTGGTATTGCCGAACTATAAAAATATATAGTTAATTAAACCGCACGGTCAATGGCGTACACTTTAAAAAAAAATTCCAAAGTCCAAAAAAGCTTATTTTTGGTCACTTTTTATACCATTATTTTTTTTAAAAAAGTGATCAAAAAGTTTGATCAAAACAAAAATGGTATCAATAAAAACTTCAGATCATGGCGCAAAAACTTAGCCCTCATACCGCCCTGTACGTGGAAAAATAAAAAAGTTATAGGGGTCAGAAGAGGACATTTTTCAACGTATACATTTTCCTGCATGTAGTTATGATTTTTTTCCAGAAGTACAACAAAATTAAACCTATATAAGTAGGGTACCATTTTAACCGAAAGGACCTACAGAATAATGATAAGGTGTCATTTTTACCGAAGCCCCCAAAAGTTACAAAATGGCATTTTTTCTTCGATTTTGTCACACAATGATTTTTTTTTTCCGTTTCGCCGTGGATTTTTGGGTAAAATGACTAATGTCACTGCAAAGTAGAATTGGTGACGCAAAAAATAAGCCATCATATGGATTGTTTGGTGGAAAATTGAACGGGTTATGATTTTTAAAAGGTAAGGAGGAAAAAAACGAAAATGCAAAAACTGAAAAACCCTGCGTCCCTAAGGGGTTAAGGACCAGGCCCATTTTGGCCTTAAAGAGGTACTCCGGTGCTTAGCTATCTTATCCCCTATCCAAAGGATAGGGGATAAGATGCCTGATTGCAGGGGTCCTGCCGCTGGGGACCCCTGGGATCTTGCACACCGCACCCCGTTAAAAGCAATCCCCAGAGCGTGTTCGCTCCGGGTCTGATTACTGTCGATCACGGGGCCGGAGCATTGTGACGTCATCAGACGGGGACTGAATTTAACAGGGTGCGGCGTGCAAGATCACAGGGGTCCCCAGCGATCAGGCATCTTATCCCCTATCCTTTGGATAAGGGCTAAGATGTCTAAGCGCCGGAGAACCCCTTTAAAGGCCTTCAAGTCAACTGGTGCCAGAAAGTTAAACAGATTTTTAAATTACTTCTATTAAAAAATCTTAATCTTTCCAGTACTTATTAGCGGCTGTATACTACAGAGGAAAAGCTTTTCTTTTTTGATTTCTTTTCTGTCACGACCACAGTGCTCTCTACTGACCTCTGCTGTCCATTTTAGGAACTGACAAGAGCAGGAGAAAATCCCCATAGCAAACATATGCTGCTCTGGACAGTTCCTAAAATGGACAGCAGAGGTCAGCAGAGAGCACTGTGGTCATAACAGAGGAGAAATCTAAAAAGAAAAGCATTTCCTCTGTAGTATACAGCCCCTAAAAAGTACTGGAAGGATTAAGATTTTTTAATAAAAGTAATTTACAAATCTGTTTTACTTTCTGGAGCAAGTTGATTTAAAAAAAAAAAAAAAAAAAAAAAGTTTTCCACCAAAGTACTCCTTTAACCGGACCCAGGGTTTTTCCGTTTTTGCATTTTCGTTTTTTCCTCCTTGCTTTAAAAAAATCATAACTCTTTCAATTTTGCACCTAAAAATCCATATGATGTCTTATTTTTTGCGCCACCAAATCTTCTTTGTAATGACATCAGTCATTTTACTCAAAACTATACGGCAAAACGGGAAAAAAAAATCATTGTGAGACAAAATTGAAGAAAAAAAACCCTGCTGTTTTGTTAGTTTTGGGGGCTTCCGTTTCTACGTAGTACATTTTTCGGTAAAAATGACACCTTATCTTTATTCTGTAGGTCCATATGATTAAATTGATACCCTACTTATGTAGGTTTGATTTTGTCCTACTTCTGGAAAAAATCATAACTACATGCAGGAAAATTAATACGTTTAAAATTGTCATCTTCTGACCCCCATAACTCTTTTATTTTTCCGCGTATAGGGCGGTATGAGGGCTCATTGTTTTTGTGCCGTGATCTGAAGTTTTTAGCGGTACCATTTTTGCATTGATAGGACTTATTGATCGGACTTACTGATAGGACTTTGGAATTTTTTTGCGCGCACGCCATTGACCGTACGGTTTTAATTAACGATATATTTTTATAATTCAGACATTTCCGCACGCGGCGATACCATATATGTTTATTTTTATTTATACTGTCTCTTTTTTTATGGGAAAAGGGGGGTGATTCAAACTTTTAATAGGGGAGGGGTTAAATGATGTTTATTCACTTTGTTTTTGCAGGGTTATAGCTCCCATAGGGACCTAGAACACTGTACACACTGATCTTTTACATTGATCAGTGGTTTCACATAGGAAACCAGTGATCGATGATTCTGCCGCTTGACTGCTCATGCCTGGATCTTAGGCACTGAGCAGTTATTCGGCGATCGGACAGCGAGGAGGCAGGTAGGGATCCTCCGGCTGTCTTGTAAGCTGTTCGGGATGCTGCGATTTCGCAATGGCTATCCCGAACAGCTCCCTGAGCTAACCGGCATGCTTTCACTTTCACTTCAGACGCGGCATTCAACTATGAACTCCACGTCTAAAGGGTTAATAGCGTGCGACACCGCGATCATTGCCGCGCGCATTAGCCACGGGTTTCAGCCATTGTTAGAGGCCGGGCCCGCTCGCTATGATGTGGCCCCGCGTTATAGATTGGGAGCAGACTCATGACATACGCGTACATCATGGATCCTTAGCAGGTTAAGGACCAGGCCAATTTATTTTTGCATTTTCGTTTTTTCCTCCTCGCCTTCTAAAAATCATAACTCTTTTATATTTCCATTGACAGACCCATATGAGGGCTTGTTTTTTGCGTCACCAATTTTACTGTTACGCCTAGCGCTCCGGGTCCCCGCTCCTCCCCGGAGCGCTCACGGCGTCTTTCTCCCTGCAGCGCCCCGGTCAGTCCCGCTGACCGGGAGCGCTGCACTGTCTTGGCCGTTGGGGATGCGATTCGCACAGCGGGACGCGCCCGCTCGCGAATCGCATCCCAGGTCACTTACCCGTCCCGGTCCCCTGCTGTCATGTGCTGGCGCGCGCGGCTCCGCTCTCTAGGGCGCGCGCGCGCCAGCTCTCTGAGACTTAAAGGGCCAGTGCACCAATGATTGGTGCCTGGCCCAATTAGCTTAATTGGTTCCCACCTGTTCCCTGCCTATATCTAGTCTCCTCCCTTGCACTCCCTTGCCGGATCTTGTTGCCTTGTGCCAGTGAAAGCGTTTAGTGTGTCCAAAGCCTGTGTTACCTGAACCCTTGCTATCCATCTTGACTACGAACCTTGCCGCCTGCCCCCGACCTTCTGCTACGTCTGACCTTGCCTCTGCCTAGTCCTTCTGTCCCACACCTTCTCAGCAGTCAGCGAGGTAGAGCCGTTGCTAGTGGATACGACCTGGTTGCTACTGCCGCAGCAAGACCATCCCGCTTTGCGGCGGGCTCTGGTGAAAACCAGTAGCCTCTTAGAACCGGTCCACTAGCACGGTCCACGCCAATCCCTCGCTGACACAGAGGATCCACTACCTGGAAGCCGAATCGTGACAGTAGATCCGGCACTGGATCCCGCTGAGGTGCCGCTGCCAAGTCTCGCTGATCTTCCCACGGTGGTCGCTCAGCAATCGCAGCAGATTGCCCAACAAGGACAGCAGCTGTCGCAGTTGACCGCCATGTTACAGCAACTTCTGCCTCTGCTACAGCAGCAACCATCTCCTCCGCCAGCTCCTGCACCTCCTCCGCAGCGAGTGGCCGCTCCTAGCCTCCGCTTGTCCCTGCCGGACAAATTTGATGGGGACTCCAGACTCTGCCGTGGATTTTTGTCTCAGTGTTCCCTGCATATGGAGATGATGTCGGACTTGTTTCCTTCAGAACGGTCTAAGGTGGCGTTCGTAGTAAGCCTTCTCTCAGGAAAGGCCTTGTCTTGGGCCACACCGCTCTGGGACCGCAATGATCCTGCCACAGCCACAGTCCAGGCCTTCTTCACTGAACTCCGGAGTGTCTTCGAGGAGCCAGCCCGAGCTTCTTCTGCCGAGACTGCCCTGTTGAACCTGGTCCAGGGTAATTCTTCCGTTGGCGAGTATGCCGTACAATTCCGTACTCTTGCTTCAGAATTATCCTGGAATAACGAGGCTCTCTGCGCGACCTTTAAAAAAGGCCTATCCAGTCGCATCAAGGATGTGCTGGCCGCACGAGAGATTCCTTCCAATCTGCAAGAACTCATCCATCTAGCTACCCGCATTGACATGCGTTTTTCTGAGCGACACCAAGAGCTCCGCCAGGAAAAAGACTTAGATCTCTGGGCACCTCTCCCACAGTATCCGTTGCAATCTACGCCTGGGCCTCCCGCCGAGGAGGCCATGCAAGTGGATAAGTCTCGCCTGACCCAGGAAGAGAGGAATCGCCGTAGGGAAGAAAATCTCTGTCTTTACTGTGCCAGTACCGAGCATTTCTTGGTGGATTGTCCTATCCGTCCTCCACGCCTGGGAAACGCACGTACGCACCCAGCTCACGTGGGTTTGGCGTCTCTTGGTTCCAAGTCTGCTCCTCCACGTCTCACGGTACCCGTGCGGATTTCTTCTTCAGCCAGCTCCTCCCTCTCAGCCGTGGCCTGCTTGGACTCCGGTGCCTCAGGAAATTTTATTTTGGAGTCGTTGGTTAATAAATTCAGCATCCCGGTGACCCGTCTCGTCAAGCCGCTCTACATTTCCGCGGTCAACGGAGCCAGATTGGACTGCACCGTGCGTTACCGCACAGAGCCCCTCCTCATGTCTATTGGACCCCACCTTGAGAGGATTGAGTTCTTTATTCTCCCCAACTGTACCTCTGAGGTCCTCCTCGGTCTGCCTTGGCTCCGGCTTCATTCCCCCACCATTGATTGGACCACCGGGGAGATCAGGAATTGGGACTCTGCCTGCCACAGGAAGTGCCTCTCCCCCCCTCCCAGTCCCGTCAGGCAAGCCTCTGTGCCTCCCCATGGTCCCCGTTCTGGTGTCACACTGCTCCGTGCCAGGCCTCGCCCTCTGCCCTCCCTCCCCATTCCCACTCCTGCTGTACTGCCTGCCGTTGAGGAAACCCTCCATTCTTTCCAGGTGTCCTCATCCCAGGGGAGGCAGTTACCGGACAAAGAGAAGGGGAGACCTAAGGGGGGGGGTACTGTTACGCCTAGCGCTCCGGGTCCCCGCTCCTCCCCGGAGCGCTCACGGCGTCTTTCTCCCTGCAGCGCCCCGGTCAGTCCCGCTGACCGGGAGCGCTGCACTGTCTTGGCCGTTGGGGATGCGATTCGCACAGCGGGACGCGCCCGCTCGCGAATCGCATCCCAGGTCACTTACCCGTCCCGGTCCCCTGCTGTCATGTGCTGGCGCGCGCGGCTCCGCTCTCTAGGGCGCGCGCGCGCCAGCTCTCTGAGACTTAAAGGGCCAGTGCACCAATGATTGGTGCCTGGCCCAATTAGCTTAATTGGTTCCCACCTGTTCCCTGCCTATATCTAGTCTCCTCCCTTGCACTCCCTTGCCGGATCTTGTTGCCTTGTGCCAGTGAAAGCGTTTAGTGTGTCCAAAGCCTGTGTTACCTGAACCCTTGCTATCCATCTTGACTACGAACCTTGCCGCCTGCCCCCGACCTTCTGCTACGTCTGACCTTGCCTCTGCCTAGTCCTTCTGTCCCACACCTTCTCAGCAGTCAGCGAGGTAGAGCCGTTGCTAGTGGATACGACCTGGTTGCTACTGCCGCAGCAAGACCATCCCGCTTTGCGGCGGGCTCTGGTGAAAACCAGTAGCCTCTTAGAACCGGTCCACTAGCACGGTCCACGCCAATCCCTCGCTGACACAGAGGATCCACTACCTGGAAGCCGAATCGTGACATTTACTTTGTAATGACATCACTTATTTTACCATAAAATGTATGGCACAGCCAAAAAAATATTATTTATGTGGGAAAATTTAAAAGAAAACCGCAATTTAGCAAATTTTGGAAGGTTTTGTTTTCACGCTGTACACTTTATGGTAAAAATGACATGTTTTCTTTATTTTGTGTGTCAATTCGATTAAAATGATACCCATGTTATATGCTTTTCTATAATTGTACCGCTTAAAAAAATGTCAAACTATTGTAACAAAATTTGTATGTTTGAAATTGCCCTATTTTGACCATCTATAACTTTCTCATTTTTCCATATACAGGGGTCGGTATGAAGGCAATTTTTTTTGCGCCGTGATCTGTAGTTTCCATTGGTACCACTTTTGCTTTGGTTTTACTTTTTATACATTATTTATAAAAAAAAATTTTTTTAATAAAATGTGACAAAAAAAGCAGCAATTTTGGACTTTTAATTTTTTTTTTAATGTTTACGCCATTCACCGTATGGGATAATTAACAATACATTTTGATAGTTCAGACTTTTACGCACGGGGCAATACAAAATGTTTGTTTGTTCTTTTTTTACACTTTTTTGGGATTAAAATGGGAAAACAAATGTTTATATTTTTATTGGGGGAGAGGATTTTCACACGTTAACTTTTTTACACTTTAATAGTACCCATAGGGAACTATATATAGCAATCATGTGATTGCTTATACTGTTAAGTGCTATGCATAGGTAGCACTGATCTGTGTTATCGGTCATTTTCTACTCTGGTCTGCTCGATCTCAGACCAGAGCAGAAGACCCCTGGAGACGGAAGGAGGCAAGTGTGGGGAGCTATGGGCGATCCAATCATCCATTTAAAGTATGACACTGCCGCAGATGCCGTGATCTGTATTAATCACCACATCTGAGGGGTTAATGGTGGTCATCCGCACGATCGCAGATGGCCGACATTACCGGCGGGTGCCTGGCTGCTTATAGCAGCCGGGACCTTCCGCGCAAGACATGAGCACCGGTCCGGTGCTAGTGGTTATGGTGGTGCTTAAATGTACGTCATGGTGTGATAAGTACCACGGCACCATGATGTACATTTACGTCCATTGTCATTAAGAGGTTAAGGACCTGCGGGTCATGTGACTCAGGTCCTCAAGCACTCTCCTACACAGATCACAAAGAAAGAAGTTCCTGCAGTGAAGTAAGAAACAATGATGCCCCCCTCTATTTGTCCTATCTGCCACTAGAAACATGCTTTTCCCCTGCATTAGATGTTAGAAGATCAGGGATCATACATACTGTAGATTTGTATACATACAGCTTTCATGCTCCCTGATCTTGTGAAACAGCAAGTCCTGCTGGGGAAATGCCTTTCTGCCCAACCTGTCAGTCTGCCCCTGTGCAATTTCACTCTTAAATCCAAAGAAAACCTGCCTGTTACGCCGAGCGCCCCGGGTCCCCGCTCCTCCCCGGAGCACTCGCAGCATTTACCTGCTCGCAGCGCCCCGGTCAGACCCGCTGACCGGGAGCGCTGCGATAATGTCCCTAGCAGGGATGCGATCCGCGATGCGGGACGCGCCCGCTCGCGGTTCGCATCCCAGCCTGCTTACCGGACCCGTTCCCTGTCTGTTTAGTCCCGGCGCACACGGCTCCGCTCCCTAGGGCGCGCGCGCGCCGGCTCTCTGCGATTTAAAGGGCCAGTGCGCCGCTGATTGGCGCCTGGCCCAAATTACTGAATTCACCTGTGTCCATGCCTATAATACCTCACTTCCCCTTCCCAGCATCGCCGGATCTTGTTGCCATTGTGCCAGTGAAAGCGTTCCTTGTATGTCCCAAGCCAGTGTTCCAGACCTCCTGCCGTTGCCCCTGACTACGATCCTTGCTGCCTGCCCTGACCTTCTGCTACGTCCGACCTTGCTCTTGCCTAATCCCTTGTACCGCGCCTATATCAGCAGTCAGTCGGGGTTGAGTCACTATCGGGTGGAACGACCTGGGGGTTACCTGCCGCAGCAAGTCCATCCCGCTTTGCGGCGGGCTCTGGTGAATACCAGTAACCCCTTAGACTCCGTTCCCCTGGTACGGCCCACGTCATCACCCCACTGACACAGAGGATCCACCACCAGTATCCTCACAGTACCCGGATCCTGACACTGCCGACTTGATGTTTCGGTGCACTTCATGGTGACATGTCTATTTTCAACATATGACCTTTTCATATATGGAAATTAAAGTTGCCTTTCCATGAATCTATACATTGATGCCTTAAGTTACATAATTATTTGGTCCCAGGATGACTATTGTATGTTAAAGGGTACTCCGGTACTAGACATTGTATCCCCTATCCACAGGACCCCCCACTGTGCCCCCTGTGATCTCCGGCCCAGCACTTCGGCGTTCTGAAGATTTATGTCCAGAATGTCGTCTGTGCTAGGCTTCAGAAAGGCCATGGTTGGCACTCCCCCTGCCTTCATGTTTATGGGAAAGATGAAGATACAGTGTTTATGTATCTCTGAATCTTCCATAAAGATATGGAGGGGGCATGTCGGCCACAGCTTCGTGTTGTGGTTGAAATTAATCCAGCACAGAGCAGAGATTACTCTGTGCATATGTATTACTGGGGTCCCCCCGCGATCAAACATCTTATCCTCTATGCTGTGGATAGGTAATAAGATGTCTAGTACAGGTATGGCCCTTTAAGACCACAGTAAGTTGAGACCATAACTTTATGGACATCTGGTAATTGATTTTGAAGCCCCAAAATGTCATCCAAAAAATAGGAAAGAGTAAGGATTTCAGAAAAAATAAGTAGATGGCTAATACAGATAAAGCAATTCCTTACACATAAAAGTAAAAAAGAGCTGATTGAAGCTATAAATCTCTGCCTATGTGGAGAACAGGAGCTTCTTCAGACTCATGAACAGAACACAGACAGGGAAAAATAATATGGAGCTGTCTTCACCCAGTGTCCAAAGCAGCAGCTAACTCTGGCACAAACAGTAGTGCAGAACATGTAGTACCTCTCTGTACTGTAGCCAGGTGCTACCAAATAACCAGTGAAATGCCCAGTATGATTGGTCAGTGCTTCCAGCCATTGACACGTTTCACAGCTTCCAGCATTGTATGTTGAGTCTGGTATTAAGTTACAATGGTCCAGAAAAGACCATTGTATGTTGAATATATTATAACCTAAAGCTATTGTAAGTTTAGGGATTACTGTATATTTTAGAAAACAACACTATGATAAAATATTCATTTGAGAAATAATTCTTAACATTGTTTAGAACATCTTACTCTTAAAATTGATTTTGCTTTTAAAATGCTCAATTCAAGCAATTGTGTGGATATTGTATTTGACTACAGGAAAAGGTTAAGATAAATGTGGAGATATTGAACACAAGGTAATGGAACAAAGGAAGTTTTCTAAAGATTTAAGCTATAAACATCTCATAGCTACAAAAAGTTGCTAAAAGAAGTGAAAAGCATTACAGCCCCATTGAGCCTTTGAGAGGTACTTATGGTGTGACTGCACAGCAATGTTTAAATTACTTCCATAATGTTCATGCAAGAAATGCTCTCTGTGCAGTAATGTGAGCATAAGAGACCAGGAAGATAAAGGATGCAGATAAAGATGCTTCTGCTCTTCCATTCACACGTTAATTAACTTTCAAATGTAATTGAACAAAGAAGTGCAGTTTGTTTGAAAGAGATGTGTCGCATACAGGTTACATGAAAATCTCTCTTACTTAAAAATGAGATGAGAATCCTACTCTCACAAAACGATTTTCCCATGAATATGACATATGTCAATCATTTCCATATATTTTACATACTATTTTTCCTTGCATGTAAACATAAAAAGTATATAATTCATGATTTGCATGCTATAGAAGTCTTTTGCTTGGTTTGTCGAACTTTCATGAAATGTTCGGCTCGATCAAACTAGTTGGTTGCAAACTGGCAATTAAATAAGCCCCTAAACACATTTATAACCTTGCCTAAGAGAGCTAAACCCTGTATAACACTGCTAGTAAATATTCAAGTAATTTTAAAGTGGTATCAAGTCTCATGATGGCAATATGCAGTAACCCATGGTAACGAACAGCTTGTTTAATGCACTAGTGGATTTTTAATGCTTATTTACACTAAAATAAAGCTGCATAAAGTTTCAATGGTTGTTGGTAGATGCCTGCCGGTGTTAAAATGCACACAGAGGTATCGGAAGATACAGTGGCTTTTTCCAAGTGTTCCAAAAATTATCCCCTTTTTTGGAAGTAGAAACAGGTATTGAGTCTGGCAAGTGAAGAAGATGCCATTTATTTTACCAAATGTACCAAATTTTTTTCTTTTTGGGACTTGAAACAAGATTGGTGTCCCAAAATAGTAAAGAAGAATTAGAAATATAACGTGTTTGATTAAAACAAGAATATATGCATACAAACACTTTAGAAGGCTACTGCATGTTTAATGTTGACTCTTGTTATTGAGCTGCTAGCGAACAACCAAGTAAATATAATATGTGTTTGATTAAACCAATAATATATGTGTACAAGTGCTACATGCTTTTTATTGTGCTCTTGGCTTACAACTGGTAGATATATTGTGTGCGCGATTTAACATGGTAAATGTAAGTTAAGGTGCTTCAGATGACTATGCTGCATTCATAGAGATTTAAATACATATTGCTATTGTACAGGTCAGCCCACAGCTTTGATCAGTTATACAGATATTTGCATGTGCCTGGAACAATGCAGGCTGGGATTTGTAGTGCATGGTGAGGCTTCTGCAGGAAGGGACAGATCAGCCAACAGATCAAGGCTGTGCGCACTTTGCTATGGAATTGTATAGATCAGGGTTTGTGCTCCGCCTGCTATGGAGGTTATTGTGATATGAGAAGGCTTTTTTGATTCTGCGGATCGCTCTGCTCTGTGTCCTGCTAGCACTGACTGTGTGTGTCTCTCTCCCTCACTCCAGAATGCTGGCAGTGGTGCTACAGTGAGCTACATGCCTTTAAAAATGTGAATGTCCCTACCCTCTTTGCTGTCCCCTATTGGCCTGGAAGCTGATTGACACATAAACCAGCAAATCATTGTATAAACTGGGGTTATCATGTAACAGTTGCAAGGAATGCTGGTCTACCTGATGTCTTTTCTCTACCCCTGTACTTTTCATTTCTGCTTCCTCTGGGCGCCAAAACGCCATGTGTTTCTCATCCCTCATGTCACGATTTTGCAGATTTCTCAGTTGGCACAAACCGAACCGAAAAATACACGAAAGTTCTTTGAGCCTCAACAATCTTTACATTTGGGTAAAATTCAAGACCAACAAGGCAGAGTAAATCAGGTCCTATTTGCATTCATAGAGCTTAACCTCATATTTGAAAGAATAGAGTTGAGCGAGTCAGGCCCTGGAAATGTATATAGGACCTGATTTACTCAGGTAAAATGTGGCTTCCCGCAGGGTTCTTTGGTACTGTAAGCTGGTTACAGAGAGTTTCAGAAGTCAGGACCACAGCATATATTATGCACAGATTGTGTGGAGTAGTTGACTTTTTTGAGGTCCTCTCAGGAGAAGGAAGAAGAGTCTGACAATATGACGGTTAGCCAGCTGTCAGTGGATTCCTCATTGTCTACAGTGACATGGAGGAGGAAGAAGAGTCTGTCAATATGACATGAAAATGTCCGTCCTAGATGGTCAGCTTCATCACATTTATTTTTTACATCAGTGTTGTGTCCTCCTCCTCTGTCCTATCAATTATCTATTGGGAAATCTATGTCATACAGACAACAGTATTTTCCCAGTTATTGCGTTGTAGTATGCCTCAATTCCCACCTGGCAGGGTTATTTTGATGGTACAGGCGCTCCTGTGCCATCTTGTTGACTCCACGGCTTTTAGGCAACAAATTGTGTGTGCCCAGCCCAGGTGGTGCATACCTAATCATCATTATTTTGCCAAAAAAGCCTTCTCTGCTTTGCAAAACCATGTGGTGGAGTGGGTTGGCCACTCCATGCAGTTGTAGGTGTGCAGCACAGTGCATGCCATGTTAAGTACCTGGAGTAGTAGCTATGGCCAGGGCCAATATACTGTATGTGTATATATATATATATATATATATATATATATATATATAATATATATATATATATATATATATATATATATATATATATATATAATTTTACAGCCCAATGGGTCAACATCCTTCAGAACGAGGCTTCCCTTAAACAAGGCTAGAAAATAGTAGTGACATCTGCGTTGCTACCCCTCCTTCTCCTCATCCAGGTCCATCTCCAAGGACATCTTGCATCCCCCAACAGGGATGATCATAGCATACCCTCTTTCTCATCCCCCCTTATTTCATCACTGTAAAGTCGAGCACTGCCATGCTATATTACTGAACATAGGCTAAGCCTGGGCAAAAAAACAACAAGCCACAACTGGTGAGTTGCTGCCTTGTTTGCCACAGAAAGTTTCACACTGGCTCTTTGCTCATAATTTAAAATTGGGAAACGTGGTCACAGATTATGGCACAAACATCATAAAACCTGTACGTCTAGGTTGCATGACACATTCTCCCTGTATGGCACATGTGCTAAATCATGTCATCAAAGTTTTTTGAGAAATTGTGGTGGTAAAACATTCTAAAATCAAAAGAAAAATACATGGCCGTAAAATTGGTATAAAAAACAGTATTTTTATTCTAATAATATTTCATATTAAAGGTTATGAAAAATGATCTCTCAGTGTGCACAATGTTTGAAATATTCCAATGTTGGCATTACAGCCATTATTTTAAGCAGGGTGTGCATATTTTTCCATAGACTTTAATGGAATACATACTGCCATTTTTTATACCTATTTTATTGACATATTTTTCTTTTATAATATGCAAATCCAGTCTAAGGGTATGTTCACACACATTTTTGGCATCTATTTTTTTTTCTCTATAGTTGGCTAAAAATATGTCCATAATTACTGTTGTATTTCTTAGTGTGTGAACATACCCTAACATATCAGAAATCCTTAGTTAGCTCCATGCAGCTGCTGCCGCTAACCTGAAGTCAAGCATTAAAAAGATCACATTCCCCAAAAAAATATGAGCTCTGAAAACAGTTATCTCATCTGGTAAAAGCGGTGACGTCAGGTTACATGCAAAGAAGGAAGTTTCTCAAGAAGCTTTGAAAATATTGTTTTGGTTTCATCTTCAAATATTTTTAGAAAGAAAGATTCCAGTTTCTTTTCCTGTGAAAAACAAAACTATATGCAATGTGTATTTTTTTTTAAACTTTATATTATTTTTCATAGAGAGCAGGTCAAATGATGCCACTGAACTTTCTGACACTCCATTTCCAAAGCAATGTACATTTATACTACAGTATACTTATCCTGTTCTATGGTTCTAAGGTGCCTTCAAGCATACTCTTCAAAAAAGAAAATAATTTATGTTATGCAAGTAACATACCGTATATGCCGGCGTATAAGATGACTTGGCGTATAAGACGACCCCCAACTTTTAAGTTAAAGTATAGAGATTGGGATATACTCGCCATATAAGACTACCCCTCCTACCGCGATGTACGGTACCTTGTAGTTCCCCCCACATTAGGTAGGCATCATGTTCCCCCACATTAGGTAGGCAGTATAGTTCCCTCCACATTAGGTAGGCAGCATGTTCCCCCACATTAGGTTGGCAGTATAGTCCCCTCACATTAGGTAGGCAGTATAGTTCCCCCCAGTAGGTAGGCAGTATAGTTCCCCCCACATTAAGTTGGCAGTTCGCCCACATTAAGTTGCCAGTGCCCCCACATTAGGTTGCCTGTTGCCCCACATTAGGTTGCCAGTTCCCCCACATTAGGTTGCCAGTTCCCCCACATTAGGTTGCCAGCTCCCCACATTAGGTCGACAGTTCCCCCACAATAGTAGGCAGCTCCCCCACAATAGGTCAAGAGTTACCCCACATTAGGTCAACAATTACCCCGCATTAGTAGGCAGCTCCCCGACATTAGTAGCAGTTCCCCCAAAATAGTAGGCAGCTCCCCCACATTTGTAGGCAGCTCCCCTCACATTTGTAGGCAGCTCCCCCCACATTTGTAGGCAGCTCCCCACACATTTTAGTCAGATCCCCCCACATTTGTAGGCAGCTCCCCCCACATTTGTAGGCAGCTCACCCCACATTAGGTCAGCAGTTCCCCCACAATAGTAGGCAGCTTCCCCTAACAGACATACACCTTCCAGCCATATACAGTGTATGGCTGCAGGCTGTATGTCTGTACTGGTCTGCTCCCCCAGTGTTCCGATCACCGCTCCTCCGGCCCGGGTCACCATCTACTGCTATGGCTTATGGACCATAGCAGTAGGTGTCGGGACCGGGGAGCGGTGACCGGATCACTTAAGATAGCACGGCCGGTCACTCACCAGGCCCCGGTCAGCGAGCGTCCTCCTGGTCCTGCGCTCCTCTGCCTCTATGGTTGTAGGCACGGGACATCACTGACGCCCCGTGCGTACAACCATAGAGACGGAGGACCGGACCGCAGGAGGACCAAAGGAGGATCGCAGGAGGACACGTGCCACCAGGGAATGGCAAGTGACCGGCGGACATACTTATGTACCGAAAAGATTTTTTCGGGACACAGGGATGTCTGGTATAGGAATACCTATGATTATCTGCCCGGACCGGCTCCCGTGTGTGGCTGCAGGCGGGGACCGGCCAGAGCAGGTAAAAACTAATACTGTATACTAACAACCAGGGGACCTCCAGCTGTTGTAAAACTACAACTCCCAGCATGCCCGGACAGCCTTTGCCGTGCTGGTAGTTGTAGTTTCACAACAGCTGGAGGCACCCTGCTTTTTAGTATACAGTATTAGTTTTTTCTTGCTCTGGCCGGCCCCCGCAGCCACACACGGGAGCCGACCTGGGCAGATAATCAGAAGTTTTCCTATCCCGGACCCCAATACCCGGCGTATAAGACGATCTCCGACTTTTCAGAAGAAAATTCGGGGTTAAAAAGTCATCTTATATGCCGGGATATACGGTACACACTTGACTGACCACCACGCCTATGAGCTTTCTGGATATCCTGCTATCCTGAATCTATGTAATATGGAGATGGGTCCCTTTTTGTGCATATTGCTGCTCATGCTCTACTGGAAAGTCTTTCCAGATTTTGAAACATGTCTGTGGACAATTGTGCTTATTCAACCAAAATAGTATTTTTAGGGTCAGAGTCTGATGTTGAGTGGGAAAGATTGGCCAATAGCCATTTAAATTAATCCCAAATGTGTACTATGATGTTGAGGTCAGGGGTCTGTGCAGACACAGCAAACTCACCATCCCATATCTTTTATGTATATCTTTGTGTTTAGAACATAGTCATGTTGGAGAAGGGACTTTCATCACAAAAGAAGCATTCAATTGTATGCAACATCATTGTATGCTTAAAGGGGTACCCTGCCCTTAGACATGTTTTACCCAATCTAAAGGATAGGAGATGAGATGTCTGAATGCTGGAGGTCCAGCCATCAGGGCCCCCTGTGATCTCTGGCCCAGCACCTTGGAATTCTGAACATTTATGTCTACTTCCATAGACATGAATAGAGGGAGCTGGGCATGATGTCATGACCATGGCCACCCGAACGTGGCGTTTTGAGTAAAAATGTTTAGAACACTGGGGTAATGGGACATGGGACGGTGATATCAGGGGGTTCCAGTGATTGTAACATAGTAACATAGTTCATAAGGTTGAAAAAAGACCATCAAGTTCAACCTATAACCCTAATGAGTCCTTACTGACTTGATCTAGAGGAAGGCAAAAAACCCTCATCCTAGAGGTAAAAATTACTTCCCGACTCCAAATATGGCGGTCAGAATAAATCCCTGGATCAATGTTCTGTCTCTATAAATCTAGAATCCATAACTAGCAATGTTATTATTCTCCAAAAATGCATCCAGACCCCTCTTTTACAGAGTACACCATGACCACCTCCTCCGGAAGAGAGTTCAACAGTCTCACTGCTCTCACAGTAAAGAACCCCCATCTGGGCTGGTGTAGAAACCTTCTTTCCTCTAGACGTAGAGGATGCCCCCTTGTTATAGATACAGTCCTGGGTATAAATAGGTCATGGGAGAGATCTCTGTACTGTCCCCTGATATATTTATACATAGTTAGTAGGTCTCCCCTAAGACTTCTTTTTTCTAAACTAAATAACCCTAATTCTGATAATCTTTTTGGGTACTGTAGTCCTCCCATTCCCTGTATTACTCTGGTTGCCGTCTTTGAACCCTCTCCAGCTCTATTATATCTTTCTTGTACACTGGTGCCCAGTACTGTACACCGTATTCCATGTGTGGTCTGACTAGTGATTTGTACAGCGGTAGAATTATTTCCTTGTCGTGGGCATCTATGCCCCTATTAATGCACTCCATGATTTTATTTGCCTTGGCAGCAGCTGTCTGACACTGGTCACTACAGCTAAATTTACTGTTAACTAAGACTCTTAAGTCATTTTTCACGTTGTCCCAAGTGTTCTCCCATTTAATACATAATCCCAGCCCGCATTTTTCCTCCCCATGTGCATAACCTTACATTTATCAGTATTGAACCTCAACTGCCACTTCCCAGCCCAAACCTCCAACCTATCCAGATCCATTTGTAACAGTGCACTGTCCTCTATAGTGTTTACTGCTAGAAATGAGCAAATTTTTGAAAAATTTGATTCGGCCGATTCGACAAATTTTACGAATTTTTTTTGTTTCGGGGCCAATTTATTTGCTGTGAATCTATATTAAAAACGGCTATTTCTGGCCTACAGAGAGCCTCAAAAGGGGTGTAGAAATAATACTGTTATTCAGTATGACATGCAGATTACAAGCATCGCTATTAGAATCACTGCCGCAGAGTGGCACAATGACAGAGCTTGGAGAGCAGAATGAGTAGTTACTAGGGCTACACAATCCCTAAAATTAAAAGATGAATTTTGACATTTAAATTGAAGATTTATGATAGCTACTGCTACCATAAAAAATGTTTAGGCCCAGGCCCAGCAGCCCCAGTAAACCATATATTGGCTGAATGACACAGCCTTGAGGTGGCTTAATCATGAGGAGACCCTGTAGTGGCTGAATGGCAAAGCCTAGAGGTTGCTGAAGCATGATGAGACCATATAGTGGCTGAATGGCACAGCATGGAATTGGCAGAAGCATGAGGAGACCATTGAAATTTAAGATTTTGAAATTAAAATTTAGGATTTTGAAACCCAAGTATGAGTGTCCTAGGCCCTGGCGTGTGGGTACAAAGGACCAAATCTAACAAGGACACACATGGCAGCACAATGACAGAGCCTGGAGGTGGCATCAATATGAGGAGACCATATAGTGGCTGAATGACTGCCTGGAGTTTGTGGTAGCAAGGGGAGACCATATAGTGTCTGAATGGCACAGCCTGGAGTTGGCTGAAGCATGAGAAGAGACCATATAGTGGCTGATTGGCACAGCTGGGAGGTGGCTGAAGCATGAGAAGAGACCATATAGTGGCTGAATTGCACAGCCTAAAGCTGGCTGAAGCATGAGGATAACATATAGTGGCTGAATGGCACAGCCTGGAGTTGGCTGAGGCATGAAGAGACCATATAGTGGCTGAATGGCACAGCATGGAGTTGGCAGAAGCATGAGGAGGCCATATAATGTCTGGATGGCACAGCCTGGAGTTGGCTGAAACATGAGGAGACCATATAGTGGCTGAATGAGACAGCCTGGAGGTGGCAGCAGCAGCAGCATCAGGGAAGTGAAAGTGACCATAATGCAGAGGAATTTCTGAAACTGGGGCCAGCTTCTCAATTATGTTTTGCAGTATCCATAGCAGAACAATGAGAGAGCCTGGAGGTAGTAGCATCAGCATGAGGAGACCATAGAGCAGCACAATTAGAAAGCCTGGAGGTGGCAGCATCAGCATGAGGAGACCACAGAGAAGCACAATAACAGAGCCTGGAGGTGGTAGCATTAGCATGAGGAGACCATAGAGCAGCACAGTGACAGAGCCTGGAGGTGGCGGCAGCAGCAGCATGAGGGACATGCCAACTGAGGATAGAGTCTGAGGAACCCACCAACTGGGGGTGTTGGATGTCACTTGGGATGAAGTAGATGACTGAGTGAACCGATCAATTATGGCTGTTGGGTTGCTAGTCACGACACGACTGCTAGCTGACACTGGGAGCTCAGATCTCTTCCTGCGACTACGGCTGGCACACAACTTTACACTGCTGCTACCTCTGCCTGCGCCTGATGAATTTAGGCCTCTGCCACTCATCTGTGCACGTCCTGACATACTTACTGCGTATATGAGGGGAGTACAATACACTTCACTACCATTAAAACAGTATTTGTCCAGAACAGCAGCAGGTCTGTACTACTAGCTGTCCTTTCACAGTATATAAGCCCTTGAGAGTTTAACAGGTACAAAATAGTACACTACTTAGATGTTGGTATGGGGTATGTGATTATGAGGGTAGAAAAATGCGCTACAGTACGCTTATACAGTAAAAATGTTTTTAGTAAAACACCAGCCGGTAATTACTTTTCCCTGGCCTTTCACAGTATCTAGGCCCTTGACAGATTAACAGGTACAAAATAGTACACCACTTAGATGTAGGTATCTGGTATTCACTTATGAGGGCAGAAAAATGTGCTACAGTACGCTTCAAAAATTATTTGAGTAAAACACCAGCCGGTGATTACTTTTGGCTGTCCTTTCACAGTATGTAGGCCCTTGACAGATAACCGGTACAAAATGGTACACCACTTAGATGTAGCTGTGTGGTATGCGCTTATGAGGGCAGAATAATGCGCTACAGTATGCTGAAGAAAAAAAAGAAAAAAATTGCCCAAAGCACCAGCAGCACACAACAATGCTGGAGAGTACAGTCACTATGTACTAAACCCAAAATTGCAAAAAGACTCTCTCAAATACTATTAGGAATGGACTGCTAGGTATGGATTATACCATCTACAGTCTAGTATAACCAGCAGACCAGTTGTTGTTGACACAGATTTGCCCTAAAAAAATTATTTCTCCCTCCTCTAAAAACATTTCTGCAGCTGAGGCAACACCCTCTCTGCCCCTCTCTGTAATACAATGCTGTTCACAGAGACTGAGGGGTTAATCGCTGCAGTAAGAATTAATTTCTGTGCAAAAACGCTGTGCTCTGTGTCATACAGAAGGCTGAGGTGACTAAGAGGTGAAACGCTGCAGCAAAAAACTTTTCTGTGTAACACAAACACTCACACGATGTCTGTCCTATCTCTTTGCAGTGTAATAAATTAAATGACGAGCCGGAAAATGTCTGCTGGCTGCTGATAGGCTGCATCATCCATGTGATTCGGGGTCATCCTGCAAACCTGCATTCCAGCATTCCTTGCCCCATGTACTCAAATGTGGATCCGCCATTTTAGATGCCCTGGAGCCTGAACCACAGTAAATGAAGTTTAATGAAACAATTTGCATGATAGAATCGCGACAATATTCGCATTCATTGCGATTCAAATTTTTCATGAAATTCGTAACGAATTCGGGTTCGTCAGCTTCGATTTGCTCATCTCTATTTACCGTTTTACAGAGTTTAATGTCATCTGCAAAGATTTCTACTTTACTATTCAACCCTTCTACAAGGTCATTAATGAATATATTAAATAGAATGGGACCCAAGACTGACCCCTGTGGTACCCCACTAGTAACAGTCACCCAATCAGAATGAGTACCATTAATCACAACCCTCTGTTTCCTATCACTGAGCCAGTTACTTACCCATTTACACACATTCTCCCCCAGCCCAATCCTTCTCATTTTATGCACCAATATTTTATGTGAAACCGTATGAAATGTTTTGGAAAAATCCAGATATACGACATCCAGCAATTCACCCCTGGTCCAGTCTGGAGCTCACCTCCTCATAAAAGCTTATCAGGTTAGTTTGACAGGACCGATCCCTGATAAAGCCATGGTGATATGGAGTCATACATTTATTTTTATCAAGATACTCCAAAATAGCATCTCTTAAAAAAATTTACATACAATGGAGGTTAAAGTAGCAGGCCTATAATTCCAGGGGTCCCATTTTGATTCCTTTTTAAATATTGGCAGCTAATTTGCCATGCGCCAGTCACAATAGAGTCCTTGAATATTGAAAATAGGGGTCTGTCTATTACATTACTTAATTCCTTTAGAACACGGGGGTGAATGCCATCTGGACCTGATGATTTGTCTATTTTGATTTTTTGTAGGCGGCACTGTACTTCTTCCTGGGTTAGACAGGTGACCTGTACTGGGGAGTTTACCTTATCTCGCTGTATTTCACCTGGCATTTAATTTTCCTTGGTGAATACAGTGGAGAAGAATTTGTTTAACATAATTGCTTCCTCTTCATTTTTTAAAGGGCCAACACTTTCATTTTTAACCTTTTTGCTATTTATATAGTTTAAGAACATTTCGGGGTTAGTTTTACTCTCTTTGGCAAGGAGTCTTTCTGTCTCTATTTTTGCGGCTTTTATCTTTCTTTTTTACATATTTTATATTTTTCTCTATATAGATTTTAAATGCTTCTTCACTGCCGTCCTGTTTTAGTAGTTTAAATGCTTTATTTTTGTCATTTATTGTCCCCTTAACATTTTTATTCATCCACATTGGTCTTCTTTTATTCCTGACCCTTTTATTCCCATAAGGTGTATGTGTATGTATATATATATATATATATATATATATATATATATATATATATATATCTTACAGTGAGAATTAAAAAAATTCTTAAAAGTCTCTCAGCTAGTGTCAGTATTATAGTTTTTGAGGACATTTATTTAATTTTATATTGTAACAATTGTATACACAAAGACAAGTTCACAATTACCAGCAAAGCACGGAACACAAATGAATATATAGGAGGAGCGTCTGGAGTATCTAAGGCAGTGAAGGCCAGAAAAAGGGCCTGTCGGAAGGAAAGGGCTGCTGCCACCACACTTCCTGTCCTCTCGTCTTGTCTCCATGTTGTTGAGGTGTCCCGGTACCGTATAGTATAATACACCATGTATGGTGGGCCCCAAAGCCAGAGTTACTTCGTTCCAGTAGCATTCTCTTGGTGGGATAGCCCTAGTCACCTCTTCCTTCTTTAATTTTGTGATGTTTATATGTATATTTAATTGTATATTTAATGGTGAATATAGTGTCGCATGACCTTAGGTCACATGACTAATGTTAATTCTATTAAGGTATGTTAAAGGACCTTCCTAGGTCACGTGTGTGGCCACATGTTTAGACCATAATCCCTTGTAAAGTGATTGACAAATGGTGTGGATCAATGAGCTCAAGGACAGCCCCTGCCCATATAAGGGAGCTGCCAGCCAATCCTCGCTCTCTTGGGTTCCAGACTAGCAGAGAGTAGAGATCCGTGCAACTTTCAAAGACAAGACCAGGCCGAAGCCTGATAATACCAAACCGTGAGTTATAATACAACTCCCCGCTAAAGTCCGCGTGACTGCTGGACCTAAACTCAATCCCCTAAATCCAGCGGAACAGCGCATATAAATCTCCTGAGCTTAAAACTCACAAGGTCCCAACCAACTGTTAGGATCCTCATAGATTCTGATTGTACAAAGACTGTTCCTGTTTGATTCTGCATAAAACCTGCAGTAAAAGTTCTGACAGTTTTCTGAAACCTCTGGTTGTGGACAATCATTTTATTATACCTCCCTATCGCTCTTGGGACGGGTGGCGATAGGATAAGCATATACAGAGGAGCCCTCACCCTGGCGTCACAACAGTTAAGGGTTAAGCCAGCACCCTTTCGTAACTGCAAAGCTATACCCCATATACCCTACACCCCCACAAGCTTACCACATTGTTACATAGGATAGAATAAAGGATACTGGATAATAAAGTGTGGTGAATAATCCATCTCTACTCTCTACATTTAATGTATCTATTGGTTAGCCCATCTTTAATAAATATGTAATACAACTATATTATAATATATCTACTAGAAGTAAACAATCTTTTTTATGACTAGATGTATGCTTTTGGAATAAAGTTACCACAATGAACAAGCCCAGGTATACATTTCATACACATATACCTAGTATGTAATCAAAATTTGTTACATATGGGATGTATATCATCTTTTTCCTGGCGGTTCTAATTAACTCAGAGTTCATAGGTTCAGAATGCAGTTGCAGGATGCCTAAGAAACCTCTGGTAAGAGTTAAAGTTGTAAAAAAAAATACAACCGACTTCAGAAAGAGATTTTTTATACAAAGGGATTTTATATGACAAAAATGCCATAAATACACATGACTCTTTGTATCAAAAATAAGAAAAAGGTGGCTATAGCAACCAGTCATGTCTATGTTTATTTATTTATTTATTTATTTGTCTCTTTACAGTTTTTTTTTTTTTTTAATCTTTTATAAAAAGGGCCATTTGTTGTGGCCCATAGTATTTTACATTACAAAACTTTAAATATCTCGGAGAAAACTCTTTGACAAACCAGTGATTTAATATAGATATTGAACTATTGCTATTCAATTTAGGGCATACACTGTACACTTTTTTTTTTTTTTTTTTTGAAAAATGTATGATATAAAATATCCAGCTTTCTTTTTTACAGTGCAACCTACTTCTTTTGTCATATGAAAGCTTTTGATATTCCAGGTATCTGTAAGTATTTTTAAATCAAATGCAGGTTATAGTTTAACGGGGGATTTACTGAGGTCAGATAGGTGTTATTATCTTTACAGCTAGGCCAGAATCCAAGAGAGGTGGCCAGGAACACAGAAGGACCTCGCAGCTTACTGGGACCAATTATACTTGTAATAGGCTTTAGGTAATTGACTTGAAGCTTTACTAGACTGTAGATAGTGGCAGCAGACATAGACTTGACTTACTGACAATGTGGCTGGTGTGCAGGCTTTGTGGCCTCCAGGTGTACTGGACACAGGATCTGTGATGTCTGTGCTTTGCTGTCATCAGCAGAAAGAGAGATTTGTAATGGCCGCCCCCTTATATATAGGGGGGCTGAGCCAAAGCCCATTGTTCAAGCTGCGGCTCATGTGTTAAACTGGTGCCCTCTGGTTAACATGTGATAACATAAACATAACATGTGACATTTCACAGGTCCTTTAGACATTTACTGGAGTCCTGCAAAGGTCCTTTATACTGACTATCCATTGACATACTGACTATAATCCTATTACATTAAATAACACAATAATAATAGCAGGGGAGACACTGCAGGAGAGCCCCCAGGTCACCGAGGGACTTAACCTGAAGGGGCCTAAGTGTAGTGCAGGAACATGTCCTGTACTAGGACATGACATCACACACATATATAATATGGTATTAATATGGTAATTAATATGGAAACATTTATATCAAGCATCTTTAAGAGTTTTTAAATACACTTTATACACTGATACAAAATTGTCACTATGAATATGTATATGTGGATATTGCAATGTCCACTGTGAAGATTTTGCACTTTATGAAAATGTTTGTTTACATGAAATATACACTTTATTAGATGATTGTTTTCACTTTATGAGCACCTGATTTTGTATTATGCAATGAATACTGTGTTGGGTATTTAAACCCCCTAATACTATGTGTTACCTAAGCTTGAAAATGGCTCCATAGTGAGCAGAAACATTGCTTGCTGACTAGATATGATGAAATAAATACACATTTGCTGAGTCTCTTGGTTGGATATATATATATATATATATATATATATATATATATATATATATATAATCATTCCTTCTCCACACTTTAAAGGGTTTATCCATGGATAAAAGATGTTGTATATATGGCTGGGGTGGTATAAAAATGAAGTGTTAGTCACCTACCATATTGCCTAAGGCCATGTTCTGACGGCTGCTGGTCCCAGATTGTCACTGCTTCTTCCTGGTTCCTGAGCCAACCCCACAGGAGTTTCTCGGCTCCGTCAGTATCTGTGATTGGCTGAGCAGGCATTACTTGTGGGGATACATCGTGGGGTCAAAGTAACCAGAAATAATCAGTAACAAGTGGGGAACAGGTGCAGTTGAAACAGTAACCTCGGGAGATGGGAAAGCTGAGTATCTTTTCTTAGGCTATTAGAGAGCATAGATGCCGGGTCAGTCAGGCTTGTCGCCAGTATTGCACAATGCCATATAGCACCAGTTTTAAAAAACAGTCTGCTGGCCACAGCCACTTGTGATTGTGCCCATGCTGGAAATCCAGTTTCTGGCCTTGCTTTTCTTTTTATATAGACTCCCCTTCTAACTGCTAACTTTGTTCCTGATTCTATCTACTGGTTTTCACCTTGAATTGCTAATTGACTGTAGTTTTGATTTGACCCTGACAAGCCTATTAGTTAGTTAGCAAACAGCAAAGAGGAGAAGCCGTCACATACAAAACTAAGCGTGAGGAGAAGCACAGGAAAGCACATGCAACTGATTCATATGAAAGCCTGCAGCGGAGGTGCTCAGCCTAGCAGAAGCACAGAGGTCCAACAAAGAAAAGACACACAGAGAGGTGGCACTCACCAAGCAGGTATGTTTATTCAAGTCTCGTCTACGTGGTACAGGTGACAGGCGGGGGAGCTGCGGTGGAGGACGGGGCTAGCTGGAACAAGTTGTTTTGTGCGGCTCGGGCACTTCCTCTAGCCGGAACGGCGTCTGCATGCGTCGCCTCGATACTTGTAGAGGCGGCGCTCTGCAGTCGCTAAGCAACCTGGCAAGCATTAACATCATGTGACTTTGTGGTCATGTGACAAACAGGTGAGAGTCAAAACAATAACAAACAACGATACAGCAATAGGAGACAGGGAAAAACTTAGCCTAAACACAAGTCAGTTACAAAAAGTTGCTATACTCATTGCGGTCATTCAAACTGATGTTGCCGATAGCATTTAACCACGCAATCCATCAGGCTTCATTTTGGAACAAGATCCTGCCACGGTCTCCTCCATACTAAAGGGTTGAGACCCTTTCCAAGCCCAGAAATTTTAATTCAGTTTGATTTCCATCGGTACTTGATTCAAGCGGACAATAAGTCTAGGGGCTCCAGTGCTGGTTTGGATAGAACTGACATGTTCCCGAAACTGAACCTGTTAGTTAGTTAGCTAGCCTTTTGACCATCCATCTCCTCCTTGTGCCCTTAGTCTAGAAGAGTCCATCTCCCAGTTAGGGGACATCGCCTAGAATGCATACCAGTAGGTAGGTACAGGGTAGCAGGTGAGATCAGCGCTGCACTTCTTTGTCCCTTTTCATTACACTTTTCTACTCAGTAAGTCCTGGGAATGTAGCCAGAGATGTAGTGGGAGGAGATCATGACAAAAGAAGGAGGTAATTATTTGATAAACGGCTAAGCTTCCAAGTGTACACTGCATTGTTCAGGCCCTAGTATTTATGGCAGTGTGATTGGGGGTCTTTAAAGGCAGATACCTGAGAAAAGATTTTACTAGTTGGAAATATTATGGTTATTTGACCCTCTCCTTTTTTGTGTGGTAATCCAGCATAATTGGTTGATTCCAATGGGTAATGGGCAGGGCCCATAAGGGCTTTGCAAGGTGTGATTATCTCAGATATATATATATATTTTGATACTGAATATCTTGGTTCTGGTTAGTTTATTTTTAATAAACCTTTTTGTCTTCATTGGGGTTGGTAAGTTAGCCTAATGTATATCACCTCTTTCTTAGTTAAGAAAATTTGTCATAAAACATCCTCATGTCCAGATTGACACATCATTCCCATAATGTGTATATATTAATACACTTCCCCTAATGCCTAATTTATAATATAAACAATTTCTTTAAGATAAAACAAAAGGAACACAAAAAATCTGTGAATTGCCAAAGCAGTAGACACAGACTCATGGGTCTTTAGCTACATGTGGGAATCTTTTTACAAATCTGACAATATGCTTTGAGATCCCACAGTAGTACATTGAAGTCAAATGATATTACAGAAGTCTTTAGAACAGATTTTCTTTCAAATATATAATGGTATAAGACACAGCGGGCTGCCAGCCCTGACTATCTTCTGCACTATAACCCATTTCCATAAAGATGATGGGGCTTTTGATATTCCCTGTTCCTGTTATCTAAATGGCTGCATTCTTGTGAAATAACATGTTCTACGTTTGCTTAAAAAAATAAAATAATTGAAACTATCAAATTCCCATCATCTATGTAACAACCTCAAGGACTACAATAATGTGTTCTTGCCACTCCAGTGTGTATTATAACTTTAATCTCTTGCCCGGTCTTACTTATTCCTTACCGCCACTCATGCCTCAGAAAAAACATAGCAACTTCAAATAACTTTATAGACATCTGAGACCTTAGAAGACCGAGGTGATGTGTCCATCCTAAAATAACCTCTATGAAAATTTACCCAGCTGTTCTGGCCACACAGTGGTTAAATTCTAAGAAAAAAAAAAAAAAGACCCAGCATCAGATTAATTGAAAAAGCAGTATGTGAACCAGGAAGTTTTTTTTACATGCTTTTGGCTGATTATTCCCCATGGTTATAAAAATAACCATATGAAACCTTAGATACATCTCAGCTAATAATTGTTATTGGCACAGTAGATGTACCACTGTTGTAATGAAATGACTGTAATAATAATAATAAAACAAAAACAAGAAAAAAACATGGATGAAGAATACTATGTCATATGTGTCTCGTGGGTGTTGACATAATACAAGAGGGGAAATAAAGATACAAGAAAGGTGCAGGGGGGATATTATTTCTTTTTCGCTCAGGACAAGTTGTTCTCTTTTTCACCCCTTGGAGTTATTTTCTCACACAGTCGCTGTTATTATGCCTATAATTTCCTGGCTGCCCATTGCTCCCTTTGAATGCCGGATTATATTACTACCTAATTTCACTCTACAGGAGAGAAGATGAATAAGAATCTTTTATGTATTTCAACCATACAATACTTGTTTGGTACAGATGAGGCTTGTTACTTTCAGAAATTGTATATAGATGTTCATAGAGTTTACATATAATACATAGATCTTTAGTGTGTTGTGTGATAGAGGTGATAGATTAATATCTATAATGTGCCATTTTTTTCTGTATCCTTTTGGTCTCAAAATAGGGGAGTAAGTTTTGGAACATGGAAAGCTAGGGAAATGTAGGTACTGGTACCTAAGGGGGTCTATAGACCCCTCTTCCACATAAGAAAAACAGTATTGTAAATAACATATAGTAAGGATAAATTCCATAATATATTCTGTTTTGAGATGAATGAGCAATATTTGTCTACACGATCACTGATCAGAGTGTTTGTACAAATGATTTCCCCAAACACACAGACAACAAAATTTACACAGTCATTGAGTCAACCAATAATGTACAAATAAAGCAGAATAAAGTGTATCTATTTAAACATTAAATAGCGGTACTCACTGGTGTCAAGGGGTCACATCAGTCCATCCTTGCCTGGACAAGCCTGATGCTGCTGCAGGACTGGTTAGTGTCCCAGTATGTATGGGGACACCTAGTGGTGGAATTTTTAAGGAGCCTTTTTCTTTCTTAAATATAAAAAAAATAATAATTTAAACAATCATATTACAAAAGGTCTTTAATTTTCATCAGTTACAATATAAAAAAAGGTTTTGGATCTAACAGTGGCCATTTAAACATTTTTAAATGATAAATATGTTGTTCTAGAAAGAGTATGACCGATCTGAAAACTAAAAAAGGAAATAAGAGCCTACTTACACTATCAGTGATAAGGAGGTACTCTGCAACAAGAGCTCCCGTGGAATAGCAATAGTGGGAAATTGGGGCAGGTGAGTACACACTCAATTTTTTTATACATTTTTTTACCCAAAGAAGCACAATCCAAAGCAAGAAGTATTTCCCATACTTCCCCCACCCCCTTCCGCAAAAAAAGAGTGAATTTGCTTCATATGAAATTGTCCTGGTATCTATGCATCTGATTAGACTGTATAGCGACAATGCTAACATAATATCCTAACAGAGTACTTATAAAAAAAGCAAGGAATTCATAGACAAGTTTCTTTACAGTGTGTCTTACAACCTAGTTTTTATTACCAACTGAACTAAAGCATGTTTATGGACTATGGGCGAAAACATCAGCACTTACAGGAAATCCATATGCACATAGGGGAAACAAACTACTCCATATAGATGCTTTGTACTGTAGAAAAGTGAATAGTAATATACGCTAACTGAATACTTTTTGATGGGTTTTTCTTTAGACAGATCATTCTGTACAATACAACGGCATGCAAATATATACTCCTACATTTGAAAATGTCGTCCATAGGGTGGTTTTACATATGAAGTTTTTCAGAAAATTATGTTTCCAGCTGTTAGCTGGAAGTTAACAGTAAAATATATAATGTTGTACTTGCTTTTTGGTTTGTGGTATTTTAGACACACTTCTGTTAACACTTCTATATGCAGTTAACAAAAGGTATGCAGACGGTAGGCTGCCAGAAACATAGCATCCTCACTCGCACAGCACGTCCACTCCCTGAAGTGAATCATTCCAAGCATCCTGGGTATCTATAGTGACCAGCACTACTCAGTGCGGAGCTGCATATCATTTTACCTACAGCCCTGCTGATCTATCAGGAGGTATAGGAGCCAGGCCAATCAGCTGCAGTGCTGGTGGTTACAACTACTGAGGGTGGCATATTTAAGCTGGCAGCTGCATTGCTGTCTTGCTCATGTTGGAGGTTAATCACTTTACTAACATTTGTACCTATTGTACCTATTGTACCTATTCCGAGACTTGCCTGACCTAACCCTTTGCCTGTATTTTTGGTACTATTTTACCCTCCTGGTCTGTGCCTTGCTTGTCTGACTCTGATTCTGGTTCTGATTTTGTACAGCACTGCCCTTTCTAGGTTGTAATCAAATTTCCTTCAAATAGGCAGAGATAAAGGCGCTGGAGATCAGATAAAATGCAGCTTTTCTTTATTCCAACAATACAACGCGTTTTGCGGAAGTTCCGCTTCATCAGGCATAAGGGTTACAACAAGGTGTGTGGCTTTTATAGGGAAAATGCTTAACCCCTTACGGGAAAAGCATTAACCCTTTACAATATCTCAAGAACATACATATGCATTTTAACATATAAAATCCACATGATAATGCATAAAGAGTCTTAAAAACAAAATGTGTAAAGTTATTACCGGTATATCAGTAGACAATACCACAGGAAATTTATGGAAAGAAAAAAATATTTTATAAAGAATCATTAATACATAAAAATTTACAAAAAAAAATTCCAGTAAAAATTTGAATTAAAAAAACTAGAAATGTTTTTATTATAACTTCAATTATATAGGAAATAATCGTAGCGAGCATTTTCAAGGATTTCATTCAAACCATCCGGAACCCTCTGGTTGTAACTCTCTGGCTGTCACTTTGTCTACTGTATTTGTAATTAATTTGCAATGTGTTGTTGACCTGGCTTGTCTGATTTCTCATATGTCCCTTTGCACTGTAGAGACTAGAGTTGAGTGACCAAGCACTCCAAACTCGGATTTGATCAGCCCCCCTAGTGATGTCATTGTTAGAAGCTAGGCTATACAAGAAAAGGATCAACCATCAAGGAGATGGTAAGTATCACTATCCTCACTGTATACATTATACAACCATATAGAAGGCTGTATAATGTATACACCCACCAAGGAGTAAACAAGTGCTAATGTACTCCTCCTTTGCTGTGCTGATGCATAGCACTCAGCCCAGAAAGACATTACAGTAAAGCAGTGCATTTGCTAGTTTATGATTCACAGTTTTATTGTGACAAAATAGTTCAATTGTGCAGTGCATTTTAACCCTTTCACTGCTGCTTTGCAGCAAACTTGTTCCTTGCAACCAAACACTTTCCAAAATTCGGCTCGCTCAACTCTAGTAGGACCCACCGACCAGTTGGAGACTGTCATTTAGTGCAGATCATCTAAGTAGGTAGGGACAGTAATTTGGGGAGAGTTCAGATCTATGTTCCCTACCCATTCTTTCTATTGATAAGGGCTCTTTTATATGGGCCAATCCCATTTCCTGTATGAATGCTGATCTTGTAGATCCACACTCCTTTAATGAGCCTTTACATGACTCATATATTGTGCAGATAGGGCATCACTAGATCATTTATGTTGCCTTTTTACCTCCATCATTCATCGGCTAAACATCCCCTATCACACAGGGAGATGTGCTGCCAATAAGGGAGTGTTGCTTTTAACTTGCCAAACTGATGCAATCTTCCAATGAATTAGTATTTTTTCATTTGTTGGTCGAATACTTTTAGACAGTACAATATTGGCCTGTTTGAAAGCCATTATAAAGCACCAAATTCACAGCACTGTTCAAATATTGTCACCGTTCACATTTCTGTCCCCAATGGGGGTTGCTTTTGATAGGGGATAAGATGTTTTGCACCGGAGTACCCCTTTAAGACTTAATGGCTTCTATGAATGTATCTTTGTTGTCTATGTACTTAAAAAAAAAAAAAAAATAAATAAAATAAGTTATAAAAAAAAGAAAAAAGAGATGTAGTGTTTCCCATGCAGACTTAATCAAGAATGCTTGACGAGGGCTTCATGAGCAGCTAAAGCACAATATGGAATAAAGCTACCCATCTTCTTCATTTTTGGTGTAACCTATTGATACAATTCAGTATTCTATACATATGGATATTCTTTCTTTCCTTTTTTTTTTTTTGCTCCCTTGTATACCATGTGTATACCATGACTGCATGAAAAAAGGTGTGGATTTTATTTAACTAAAATAATGAAGACATAAAAGCATTGATTTTCTTTACAGACACTTACTTATCGTATTGTATTAGTATTTTTACAGAATTATTTCAGTCAGAAGTATATCAGTCTCGCATGATGAGGGTGTATCAGGAAGAAATGGTACATTAGAAAGGGTTATCCCTACCAGACGAGCCGCAGCATAAACTTATGCATGCCCTAAAAAAAAAAAGGGTTAATTACACAAAAAGCCTCCGTCTGGAAGTTTGTGAATATTCTAGACAGCATTTAGAAATATTTTGCTATCTAAGAAAATTCCCCTGCACATTGTACAATTAGTCATAAATTATTAATGTTTAGCAAGTTGTAGCCCGTCAGAGGGTTTTATTTTATTATTTTTCTTTTATGACTTCTAGCCTTTGAGAAGATTTGCACATGTTTCCAATCAAACTAGCTGCAAGCTGCATACAACCATATTTCTCCATTGTGACTGTTGATATTTTTTATGTGACTGCTGCCATGGTTCCCCATATCTAAACCCTTTAAAAAAAACTAATATGGAAAATGATTCAAAGGGAAGTTGTTTACATGAGGTAAAAATCGTTGAATGGGCTGTGTAGTTGACCCACTATTCAAGCCCTCAGGGGCGTTGCTAGGTCTGCAAAAGACCGGGGGCCATTTTGCAAGGGAAAGTGAGGCCCCAGAGAGAGGGAGGCAGGAGAGGGATTGACATAAAGGGCTTCTAGTGTTACCAATCATTTCTGAGAGTGGGGAGGGGGGTGCTGCCTGACCCTCTGTGGAATGTCTTATCATTCTGTGGAGTGTTTGGTGGACACTGGAGCAGCCTGTAGTGTTCTTAAAAGATCAGAAGCCCCAAATTGATGCTGTAGGACTAGCAGATAAACCTATCATGCTGAGGGTGACTGAGGAGACTCCTGTGACTATAGGTGAAATAGAGACACCTCTCTCTTTTGTCCTCAGTGGTACTGTTCCCTGTAATTTGTTGGGAAGAGATGCACTGATGAAGTTGAAAGCAAACATCCAATATATTGAGGATAGACGGATAGTGATTACATCAGTGGGATCAGAGGACCACAACACCTTGGATTCCCCTGATGGCAGTTAACACTCTTCCGGATCTGGACATTCCGCCTGATCTGCAGGATGTTCCCGAGGATGTCTGGGTTAGGAAATGTGGTCCAGTGGGCCTGATAAAACAAGCAGACCCAGTGGTCATCAAACTCAGACCTGGAGTAAAATTACCCAGGATTCCTCAGTATCCTCTCAGCATGAAAAAAATGAATGGTGTTGGAGACCAAATCAAAGCCGTTGTGAGTCAGGGGATTCTGATTACTATAAAATCACCTGTAAATACACCTTTGTATCCTGTGGCTAAACCAGGAAGGCCTGATCAGTTTCACTTAGTCCATAACCTACGAGCTGTGAATAAAATTATTCAAGAGGATGTTTTGCTTGTTCCAAATCATCACACAATTTTAGGTGTAATTCTTACAGCCGCCTCATGGTTCAGTGTACTTGACCTGGTTGATGCTTACTTTTTCGTACCTTTCCACCCTGAATCCCAGTATTTGTTTGCCTTCATTTTTGAGGGACAACAATATGCAACATCTGATTTTGGCCAAGTCATGAAACAAGTTCTAGATCGGTGGCAAGCACCGGATGGGGTTACTGTTGTACAGTATGTGGATGATCTCTTGTTAGCAGCTACCCCAAAGGAGCTGTACTTCAGTGCCACTGTTTCACTGCTTGAGCACTGAGGTATGCAAGGTATCCCCCAGTAAGGTACAGTTTTGTTTGGAAAAGGTCATCTTTCTGGGCCACTGCATATCACGGGGCTCTAAAACCTTACTGCTGTTAGGGTCTTTGGCACTCTGTGGGTATGGTGCATAGAACTTTCTGACGAGGAAAAACAGGCTGTGGATGAACTAAAAGCTGCCATACTTAGCGCTTCTTCACTTGCACTCCCAAACTACACCAAGCTCTTTTATCTGTTCTGTCACGAGCAGGAAAAAAACAGGCTTCAGGAGTGCTCACCCAGAAATATGGGGGTAAACAGAAGCCAGTGGGGTACTTCAGTGCCACACTGGATTCTGTGATCTCAGCTGGAGCTGCATGTGTAAAACTAATGGCTGTGGCAGTCATCTTAGTTGAGAAAACAACTGACATAATACTTTGGAACCAGTTATTCCTCATGGTTCCTCATGCTGTACAAGCCGTCATCCACAGCCTGACCACCAGACACTTATCTGCTGCCAGACTGACTAAATATTAAATCTCCTTGTAGGCTCTATCTAACATCGCCATTAGAGATGAAAATTCGATTTGGCCGATTTGCCGAATTTCCTGAAAAAAATTTGTTCTGTCCGAATTTATTTGTGGCGAATCGCTATTAAAAATGTCTATTTCTGGGCTACAGAGAGCCTCAATAGGGGTGTAGAACACTTTGCATTGTCGTAGCAAACATGGGGAGTGTGCTGTGTTAGTGAAATAATACTGTTATACAGTATGACATGCAGATTACAGGCATTGCTATTAGAATCACTGTATTGTGAATGTATTTGGGAATATGGAGGGGCATTCATCAATATTTTACTAGTATATGTGCTATTACAGATGAGAAAAGTCATCTAAGAATACACCTTCTTGCTCCAAGAAGACCATGGGCTAGAGCCCATAGCCCAAGCCACACCCCTAACCACATCCTAGTCACGCCCCTAACCACACCCCAGTCACAACCCTAACCACGCCCTCATTCACACCCAATCGCGCACAATATACAAGGATAAATATTATCACCATACATATTATGATTGGGTGACTGTTATTAGTGGGGTACCACAGGGGGTCAGTCTTGATATTGATAGTCTTAATATATTCATTACTGACCTTGTAGAGAGGTTAAATAGTCAAGTAGCAATATTTGCAGATGATACTGAACTCTGTAAAGCCGTAAACACTATAGAGGACAGTGCACTGTTACAAATGGATCTGGATAGGTTGGATGTTTGGGCTGGGAAGTGGCAGATGAGGTTCAATACTGATAAATGTAAGGTTATGCACATGGGGAAGAAAAATCCAGGCTGGGATTGTGGAATTAAATGGGAGAACACTTGGGATGACTGATGTGGAAAAGGACTTTGGAGTCTTAGTTAACAGTAAATTTAGCTGTAGTGACCAGTGTCGGGCAGTTTCTGCCAAGGCAAAGAAAATCATGGGGTGCATTAATAGGGGCATAGATGCCCATGACAAGGAAATAATTCTACCGCTGTACAAATCACTAGTCAGACCACACATGGAATACTGTGTACAGTACTGGGCACCAGCGTACAAGAAAGATATAGTGGAGCTGGAGAGGGTTCAAAGACAGGCAACCAGATTAATAAAGGGAATGGGAGGACTACAGTACTCAGAAAGATTACTAGAATTAGCGTTATTTAGTTTAGAAAAAATAAGTCTTAGGGGCGATGTAGTAACTATGTATAAATATGTCAAGGACCATACAGAGATCACTCCCATGATATATTTATACCCAGGACTGTATCTATAACAAGGGGGCATCCTCTACGTCCTCTACAGCATCCTACCGAGGAAAGAAGGTTTCTACACCAGCACAGATGGGGGTTCTTAACTTTAAGGACAGCGAGACTGTGGAATTCTCTGCCTGAGGAGGTGGTCAGGGTGAACTCTCTAAAAGAATTTAAAAGGGGTCTGGATGCATTTTTGAAGAATAATAACAATACATGTTATAGATTCTAGATCTATATTAACTCATTAGGGACTCATTAGGGTTATAGGTTGAACTTGATGCACTCATCTTTTTTAGACCTTATGTGTATTGTGAATGTATTTGAATCACTGCCGCAGAGCGTCTGGATGTGGTAGCAGGGTCAGGAGACCACAGTGTATCTGCAACAAAATCAGCATGGAACTCATGCAATGCAGTTCCCAGAAGATTCCGCAGAAAGGCTGTAATCGGAATTTCCAAGGCATATCTTTTTGCTGCGGAAATTCTGCCATGTACACGATGCAGAAGAATCTTTTTACATTTTCTAAGATTGAAAGCTACAGTCTAGGCATTATATCTAAATGGTGATTTGCTGCTTATAAAACTTTCAGTGCACACAGTGGCTACCTTAACCTGACCAGTAGGTGACGGTTCTGCTTTAATTTGATGAATTGATGAGAAAGAAAATCATCACAAACAGGCCTCCATGAGATTTATTAGAACAAAATGTTGATTTAATTTTAATTAAAAAAAACAAATTTTAAATCCTTTTTTGAAGACCCATTCTGGTGAACATCAAGCTGGCTGTCCGCCGTGAGGTGGACTACCGCCTGTCCCAGCCCCTGCCTCTCAACGCACCCCCATTCTCTGAGTGTAAACTTAAAAAGGGAGGGATTGCAGTATTAGCAACTTAGACATGAGCACATACAGGTTCTGCACCATTGGATAAGTGGGTGCATATAGCTAGAAGTGGCTGCAGTGAAATAGCTTGTACTTGTATCTTAAAATCGAGCTTGTGGTCCTCCATGAGGCAAGCTACCATCTGTTCCAGCCCCTGCCTCTCAGCACCCTCCCCCCGACTATGAAACTGTGAATGTTTCATTTAATCAGTTACGGTTCAGTGTTATTGCTCCAACCTGTTTCTTGAATTCTTGTGGTAATTCCACAGGTAATATATGATGAAGACCATAGGCCCTCGCAATTGAAAAGATTGAAGAGATTTTTAATTTTTTTTATTGAAGACTTTGATTAGATTCACAAGTTTAATGTCCCGGGTGTCTGAAGCATTTACTTTGAACTAACCCAATATAACAAGGAGTCACATGGCAGCACAATGACAGAGCCCAGAGTTGGCTGCAGCCCGACAAGACCATAGGACCTCACAATTGAAAAGATTAAAGATATTTTTTTTATTTAAATTGAAGATTTTAAATAGATAAAAATTTTAAAAGTTTAATTTAATGTGCCAACAGCACAAGGAGACAATATGGTGGCACAATGACAGAGCCTGGAGGTGGCAGTAGCAGCATGAGAGCCATGCCAACTGAGGGTTGAGGCTGAGTAACCCACCGACTGTTGACTGGGGGTGTCGGATGTAACTTAAGATGAAGTGGATGACCGAGTTAACAAACCAATCAAGACTGCTGGGTTGCTGGTCGAGACACAACTGCTAGCTGACATGGGAGCTCAGACCTCTCGCTTTGACTCCTGCTGCCACACGCCCCTACTCTGCTGCGACCTCTGCCTGCGCCTGATGAATGTATGCCTCTGCCACTCCTATGTGCACATCCTGGCACTTCTCTGTCTGACATACTTATACACCAGCTGAGTGAGTATATGTTACACTTATGAGAGGAGGACAATATGCTCCACTACGCTTAAAACTGTATTTGGCTACAAAAGCAGGTTTGTAGTTTTGGCTGGCCTTTCAGTGTAACTAGGCCCAAATTAGTTTAACAGAATTATTTCAGCAGGAAAAATTATAAAGGATGCCTCGTAGGTGTACGTACAGTTTACACTTATGAGAGGAGGACTATACGCTCCACTACAAGCTGTATAAGGCTACAAAAACAAGTGTGTTGCTTTAGCTGACCTTTCACAGTAACTAGGCCCAAATAAGTTTAACAGGAAAAAAAAAACGTACACCATGTAGGTGTATGTACAGTTTACACTTATGAGAGAAGGACAATACGCTACTTTAAACTGAATTTAGCTACAAAAACAAGTGTGTAGCTTTGGCTGGCCTTTTTTACAGTAAGTAGGCCCAAATTAGTTTGAGAGAAAAAAAAACATACATACACCACCTATGTAAGCACAGGTTACACTTATGAGAGGACAACACACTCTGCTATGCAACCAGTATTAGGCACTGAAATCAGTTGACCATGGCTTTTCGTGCTCACCCTAACTGGCCCCTGTCAACTTTAGAGTTGTAGTACACATTAGGGCTGCAGCACAGAGTCGCTGTGTAGTACAGCAGAGTACAGTATTATTATGCACTAATAGCAGGTGACAATGGCTTTTGGTGCTCACTCTAACTGGCCCCTGTCAACTTTACAGTTGTAGTACACATTAGGGCTGCAGCACAGAGTCGCTGTGTAGTAGAGCCATGTACAGTATTATTATGCACTAATAGCAGGTGACAATGGCTTTTAGTGGTCAGCCTAACTGGCCCCTATAAGCTTTAGAGTTGCTGGCCACCACACTGCAGCAGTACAGAGTCACTGTGTAGTAGAGTGATCTCTCTCTCTCTCTCTCTCACACACACACATTATATATGGCTGTGACATCACAGGGCTGGCTGGCTGCTGATAGGCTGCATGCTGCATGTGATTCAGGGTCATCCTCACATGTCCTCACATGTGGATCCGCCATTTTAGATGCCCTGGTGCATGGACTGCACTAAATGGAGTTTAATGAAGCGATTCATTTCATCGAATCATGGTGATATTCGGATTCATTGCAAAGCAAATTTTTCATGAAATTCGTAACTAATTTGGATTTGTCAGATTCGATTCACCCATCCCTAATCACAATACTCAGGTGTAATGTTTTAAGCCCAGCTATCCTTTTGCCACTTCATGATGATAACTGTGAACAACATCCATAACAGGACTGTGAGTACACTCCTCCTAATCCTGTCCTGAGTGATCCCATCCCCGATGCAGAAATGACTCTCTATGTAGATGGGTCAAGACTGCAGAAACTGGGAGGAGTATTTGCCGTAGGGGAAAACATGGCCTTTCACCATTTAAGATTTTGTTTGGCAGACCACCACTGACAGGTCTATTTTTTCCACAAGAACTGCATGGACAGTACGCTTCCTTAACTGACTATGTCGTCCAGCTGCATAAGCAACTGACTAATTTGCATGGAAAAGTTTTCTCTTCCTTACCATATCATAAAGAAGTAAACGGAACTCACCACCTGCAACCTGGAGACTGGGTGGTGATAAGAAGATTTGTGAGGAGACATTTGGAGCTCCGATTTGATGGCCCATACTAGGTGCTACTGACTACACCCACCTCAGTCAAGGTGGAAGGAAGGCCAAACTGGATACACACTTCCCACTGTAAGAAGGTGGACTTCCAGGTTGGTGATAAGGACCAGCACCAAAAGGGTGAGGCCTTTGGGGACAAAGTGGATTGACGGAATCAAAATGCATGTACTGTCCTATGTGGTGTTTTGCGCTTTATATCTTCATGCACAGGTGGAAGGTGAAAAGAAGAAAATTCAATCTGGCTTCTACATCAGCAGACTGCCAAACAGCTGAACACGACTGACTGCTGGATCCGTTCTCATATCCCTACAACCCATAGGGGGATTCCTCTAATAGGTGTCCCTATATCAATGAATGATCTGAATCTCACAGATTTTAGCTATGATGTTCAAATAGATGTTGATCACACTTCACATAATGCTCTCTCAGACCAGGATATATATCTAGAAATTGCTGGCATTGTTTCTACACCCACAATATGTTTAGGGCCCATGTACGTGAATCACCTAGCCAAAATTAAATGTTGACTTGTTAGTTTGCCCAAGGTACATGTTGGAGAAACAAATTGTAAAAAAGCCACCCTGATATTTAATATGGAATATTGTGTCCCCAGGTGTGCCTGTCTTGCACAGACAGAAAAGGATGACTGGATCTGTAACACTCAGTTGTACCGTAATATGATATGATTTCAAAAGTGGCTGAGAAATCATGGTAAGATAATTCCTAGGGTCCTAAAGCAGGGACTCTATTACATCTGTGGAAACACGGCCTATCAATGGCTTCCTATGGGAGTATGGGGTAACTGTACAATAGAAAGAGTTGTACCAGCCATTAGCCCACACTCAAATATCTCATTATTTGAAACATTTTCTGAGGGAAACAGACATAAGCGAGAATTGTTTTCAGCTGATGATAAAGCCTGGATGTGGTTCCCTTCCTGGACAGGATGGGGAGTTGAGTTAGCAACTAAGTTAAATCAATAGTCTAGCATTATGGATGGGATTATTAATGTGACTGCAAGTTCTATACATGCTCTTAATGAAGACCTAGCCCAGGTCAGAAAGATAGCTCTTAAAATTAGAATGGCCTTGGATTATGTGCTAGCCATAGAGGGTGGGTCCGGCACTGTTATAGGTGAGGAGTGTTGTACCTGGATTGAAGATTCGCATGACCCCATTGAGGCATATATGAATAAGGTAAAAGAACTTCAGCAAAAAGCTAGAGACACATATAAGGAGGGGTGGAATCAATTTTCCTGGATGGGTTATATAGGTGTTTGGTTTAATATGTTTTCAGACCTTATAAAACCCATAGTGGTAGTGATAGGAGTAATATTGATGTGTTTATTTGCTTGGAAAAGGTTAACGTTTTGTATTTCTCGTTGCAGTAAATAAGTGGACACATCCACTCCCTGACAGATGACATCACAGCCTCAGAGATGACGTCTGATGGCCCAGCTCAACTACCTGACTTTCTTGCAGACCTTCCAGCTATTCTGAAAGCCAGGTGGAAGAAATCATCTCTGAAAGAGGGTCCCACAGTCGCACCATAGCAGTTTGGGTTTTACAAAAATTAAGTTTGTCATCCAGTGCGTAGGAATCGAAACAAAGTCAGGCTCTGAAAGTCCAGTGACCTAGCCTGGGCCTGTGTTGTGGTGCATCTTTGGCCGCTGTCAGTGAACTATGTAGTTACAATATATAATGTGTGTTTTATCGAAAAAGCTTGGTTCATGTTTAGAGTAACTGACCACTAATAGGCAGAGAGGAATGGATGTTTATAACATCCCAATGTTTATATGGCTTATCTGTATAATCTGTATTCTACAAACTGTCTAAAGGGGTCAGTTTCGGATAGGTAGGATGTTAGTTAGACAAGAAATGCAAAAAGATCAATATATACTGTATGTGTGATGTGCTAATAAAATCAATATATTTGTGTGATAATATAATTATCAAAAGGGTGAGAAATGTTAAAGAAATCAATGAATTTCTACCATCTTTCCTGAGTTTAATATCAAGTTGATTCTTAAAGGTCAATGAAACAATTACACTTTGCTTTGTCATGAGGATTTTTTTGCTTTTCGTACAAAATATACTCCTTCTAAGTTTTGCTTACACTCATGCAGGTGGCCTCTCTACAGCACACTTTGCCAGAACCATATGGAATGAAGATAAGAAGACTATACTATGTATATATTCTATTTTTATTATTTTTTATCTCCGGATTGGCTGAACTACGTAACAATGGACAATTTACACTATAAAAGACAGTGTTGTTATCTGATCAAATTGCATATGCCGGTAGGATATGTGGGAGAAGCTATGTATATGCATATTTCATTGTAATCTTGCCTAATTAATTAATAATAATTTATTTTTAATTTGGTCCAGCTATTTCACATTGTCTTTAACTTATCACCACATTAGGTAGCAGTTTTCCCACATTAGGTGGCAGTTTCCCCACATTAGGTAGCATAGTTTCCCCACATTAGGTAACAGTTTCCACAAATTAGGAAGCAGTCTCCCCACATTAGGTAGCGCAGTTTCCCCACATTAGGTAGCACAGTTTCCCCACATTAGGTAGCATATAATAAAAATAGAATATATACATAGTATAGTCTTCTTATCTTCATTCCATATGGTTCTGGCAAAGTGTGCTGTAGAGAGGCCTCTCTACAGCACACTTTGCCAGAACCATATGGAATGAAGATAAGAAGACTATACTATGTATATATTCTATTTTTATTATTTTTTATCTCCGGATTGGCTGAACTACGTAACAATGGACAAATTACACTATAAAAGACAGTGTTGTTATCTGATCAAATTGCATATGCCGGTAGGATATGTGGGAGAAGCTATGTATATGCATATTTCATTGTAATCTTGCCTAATTAATTAATAATAATTTATTTTTAATTTGGTCCAGCTATTTCACATTGTCTTTAACTTATCACCACATTAGGTAGCAGTTTTCCCACATTTGGTGGCAGTTTCCCCACATTAGGTAGCATAGTTTCCCCACATTAGGTAGCAGTTTCCACAAATTAGGAAGCAGTCTCCCCACATTAGGTAGCGCAGTTTCCCCACATTAGGTAGCACAGTTTCCCCACATTAGGCAGCATAGACTCCTTACATTAGATAGCTGTTTCCCCACATTAGGTAGCTGTTTCTATACATTAGGAAGTAGCTTCCCCGCATTAGGTAGCATAGCCCCCCCCCCCCCCCCCCGATACAGGCAGACAGACACACACACACAGACAGACACAGACAGACACACACACACAAACACACACTCACTGGGCAGCACTTCTTTTCTCCAGCGGCGGCCTGATGAGTGATGTCACTGACATTCTAATGCGCAGGTCTGCAGAGGAACAACACTTACGCGATGTCCCTCGTCAGACCCGGGCCGACAGGCTCATTGTCTTAAAGTGGCCGCCTTAAAACAGGGAGCAGCGGCAGCGCCAAGACCTGGGGCCCCAGTAGCCATACCCCCCTTGGTGATGCCCCTGCAAGCCCTGTCTCCTTTTCATTCCCTATGGTGAGCGGTATAGCTGTAGTGAGTTGCTACTTAAGGAAACCTATGTCATAAATAGTATAGGGTATGTTTTGGTCCAGTTAAAAAATGTTGCATAGGAGCCCAGGAGCTTAAAGGGGTACTCTGTTGCTAGACATCTTATCCCCTTTTCAAAGGATAGGGGATAAGATGTCTGATCATGGGGTTCCGGCTTCTTGGACCCCCCGCAATCTCTGTATAAGCACCTGGCGTTCTGAACATTATGTTCAGTACGCTGGATTCCGGCTGCTGTGTTCGTGACATAATGCCTCACTCCCTCATGACATTGTGCCATGCCCCCTCTATTCATGTCTATGTGTATGCTTATCCAGGGAAGGTTTTCAGTCACGGATTAGGAAAGTCCTTTGGACTCCTTAGCTCAGTAGAGCAGAGATTTCAATCAAGTTATTCTGAATCTTTTTACCCAGAACTATAAATAAGTCTGCTCGGATCCTCCTGATTGATCATAATTGTAGTAAATTGGACATTTTTTTTTTTTTTTATTGTGAAAGGTGATACTAGGTTTATCCTCCAAAGGCATCACTATTCTACAGGCGGTTTGAATTCCAGTTTTACATTTACATTATAAGTTAATAGGGTTACAACCTGGCTGGTATTTTACTTACGTAGCCGGTGTTTTAGATGCCTTTCCAGTATGTTTTATAGAAAAATATCAGCAATGCAAAGGATGGTATTTTTCTAAGCCCTCTGCGATGTGAGAAGGAGAGGAGAAATAACCCCGCTTCCTCCCTTTGCCAGCTAAGCTCTGACTGGTGGAAACTTTTGCCAGCTGAGCTCTGATTGTGGACGCTTCTCACACACAGGCCTGTCATCTGCTGCATGGAGTTTAGCAAACTCAGTGAAGGAGAAGATTAACCCCCTTCTGGCTGCCCTGGTCCTATACTAAGTGACTGCAGTCCCTGTAAGTACTCACACAGAGGGAGATTTAGCAAAACCTGTCCAGAGGAAAAGTTGCTGAGTTGCCCATAGCAACCAATCAGATCGCTTCTTTCATTTTCCAGAGGCCTTGTTAAAAATGAAAGAAGCAATCTGATTGGTTGCTATGGGCAACAGGGCAACTTTTCTTCTGGACAGGATTTGATAAATCTCCCCCACAGTGCCTAATAAAGGGGGGTGGGGAAGGGGATGGCAGAGCAGCAGACCGAGGATAACATTAAGGAGGAGGATTGCTTGTTTGTTTTTTGTACAGGATCTTCTTAAACTTGAGGACTAAAACTCCCATTGTGGTCTGTTTGTTCAGCCTGGGCCTCCTCCAACTTTAGGGGAGCACAGACAGAGCACACTGGGAGTTGTATTACTTGCATTTTTACTCTGTGAAATACAGTTTCCTCTGACTCTGCAGACTCTGTAGAAGTAAGAGGCTCAGCCTTGGGATCAGTTCACACATCCTTATTTATACTGCAGATTTTGCTGCCTTTTGACTTCAATGGGCAACAAAATTTGCGCAGAAAATACACAAGTGTGAACTGTCCCTTAGGCTGCGTCCACACGAGCAGATTTTTAGTCATGTGCAATTTGGTTCGGCACGAATGTCTAATTTACCGAATTTTACCGTTTTCGGGTATTCGGACTGATCCGAATGCACAAAAAAATATTTTGAACATTCCCGAATAGCCACGATAATACGAATAGCAAAGTAACGAATGCATTCGTTATTTACCGAATGCATGCGGTAAATACCAAATGCATTTGTTATCCGTAAACGAACGTAAAGAATTCATTCTAATAACAAAACAATAATAAAAAAGATACAGTAGTGATGGAAAAAATTGTATGTAACGAAATGTATCAGGGATCAATTTATGTGAGCGGGTAAAGCACTAAAAATGCAGCCGACAATAAAAAAAAAAGTGTAGTGTGTGCGTGTTTTTCACTTTTTTTAAAAACATTTTTTAGGTAGTACTACTACTCCCAGCATGGAACACACTCTTCCATGATGGGAGTAGTAGTTACATGTACTAATTGACAGATCGTCAGGGTTCGTTGCGATCCTCTTGTATAATGTATAGATGCGGCGGCTGCTCTTCTATGGTCCCCTGCACTCACGTATATGTACACACATTCATATTTCCCGCAGAGCTGTGATTGGCCAGATGGTTCCAGCCAATCACAGCTCTCTGTGAGAAATAGAAATATGTGTATATATACGGCCGTGCAGGGGACCATAGGAGGGCGGCCGCCACATCCATATATTATACAGGAGCATCACAGCGGGGTCAGGAGTGATACCCGCAGTGATATTTCCTTTACTACAAGTACTACTACTCCCAACATGGAGTACACTCTGCTCCATGCTGGGAGCTGTAGTACCTGCATTAATAGACAGATCGCAGCGGGTGTCAGAAGTTACACTCGCTGCGATATGTCTATTAATGCAGGTACTACAGCTCCCAGCACGGAGCAGAGTGTGCAGAGTGTGCTCCATGTTGGGAGTATTAGTACCTGCAGTAAGGGACAGATCCCAGCAGATGTCACTCCTCCTGACACCAGCTGCGATTGTCCTTATGTGAATGTCGAGATCAGCTGTTCTCAGGGCTACAGAGCCTGGAGAACAGCTGATGCTGAGCTGTAGGTATACATCGTATATCTACTGCCCAGCAAGAATTTACAGTGAGCCTGCAATGTGTATACAGTATACACATTGCTGGCTCACTTAACCCCTTGCTGAGCTGGGCGCTATGCGCAAGCCCAGCAAGGAAAGAGTTAACTTACACTGCTGGACAGTGTAGGTTAACCCTTTGGGCGGTATACACTATATACAGCTATCTATAGATAGCTGTATATAGTGTATACAGAAGATGAAGTCCGCTTACTTCCCTGGAGCACCGGGCAGGTCCGTGTAGCTCCGCCCCCTCGTGATGATGTCATTAGGGGCGGAGCTGCTGAAGGGAACTAGGCTAGTTAATCTGAAGCTCTGTTCACATTGTCCATTTTGAATAATGTGAACAGACCCTTCTGGCAGTGTCTACCCAGACAGGGAGACTCCAGCTGTTGCTAAACTACAACTCCCAGCATGCCCAAACAGCCAAAGGCTGTCTGGGCATGCTGGGAATTGTAGTTTGCACCAATTGGTGGCTCCCTGTTTGTGTAGACATTGACACATGGGTGCTCTCCCCAGCGGAAAGCGCCAAAAATGTCATAACCAATTTTTTGTGTTTTTTTTCTTCTCGTTTCAGATCCGTGTATGCAGAGGATTACTGCAGATTTGATGGATTATGGCAGATTTTTCTTTTTTTTTTCTTTTAATAAAATGGTTAACGAGGGCTGTGGGGGATTGTTTTTTAAAATAAAATAATTTTTCCAATGTGATGTTTTTTTTTTTTTTTTACATTTTCAGGCTTAGTAGTGGAAGCTGGTCTTATTGACTGAATCCATTACTAGGCCAGGGCTTAGTGCTAGCCCCAAAATCAGCTAGCGCTAACCCCCAATTATTACCCCGGTACCCACCGCCACAGGGGTGTCGGGAAGAGCCGGTACCAACAGGCCCGGAGCATCAAAAATGGCGTTCCTGGGCCTAGACGGTAACAGGCTGGCGTTATTTAGGCTGGGGAGGGCCATTAACAATGGTCCTCGCCCACCCTGGTAACGACAGGCTGTTGCTGTTTGGTTGGTATTGTGCTGAGAATGAAAATACGGGGAACCCTATGCGTTTTTTATTTATTTATTTAACTAAAAATAAAAAATAAACGCATAGGGTTCCCTGTATTTTCATTCTCAGCACAATACCAACCAAACAGCAACAGCCTGACGTTGCCAGAGTGGGCAAGGACCATTGTTACTGGCCCAGCCCAGCCATTTTTGACGCTCCAGGCCTGTTGGTACCGGCTCTTCCCAGCACCCCTGTGGTGGTGGGTGCCAGGGTAATAATTGGGGGTTAGCGCTAGCTGTTTTTGGGGCTAGCACTAAGCCCTGGCCTAGTAATGGATTCAGTCAATAAGACCGGCTTCCACTACTAAGCCTGAAAATTCAATAAAAACACAACACATTGGAAAAATTATTTTATTTAAAAAAAACACTCCCCCACAGCCCTCGTTAACCATTTTATTAAAAGGAAAAAAAACAATCCACTGTAATCCATCGAATCCGCAGTAATCCTCTGCATACACGGATCTGAAACGAGAAGAAAAAAACACAAAAAATTGGTTATGACATTTTTGGCGCTGTCCGCTGGGGAGAGCACCCATGTGTCAATGTCTACACAAACAGGGAGCCACCAATTGGTGCAAAACTACAACTCCCAGCATACCCAGGGGGCGGAGCTACACGGATCTGCCCGGTACTCAAGGGAAGTAAGCGGACTTCGTCTTCTGTATACACTATATACAGCTATCTATAGATAGCTGTATATAGTGTATACCGCCCAAAGGGTTAACCTACACTGTCCACTGTTCCTTACTGGGCTTGTGTATACTGTATACACATTGCAGGCTCACTGTAAGTTGTTGCTGGGCAGTAGATATACGATGTATACCTACGGCTCAGCGTCAGCTGTTCTCCCGGCTCTGTAGCCCTGAGAACAGCTGATCCCGACATTCACATAAGGACGATTGCAGAGGAGTGACATCCGCTGGGATCTGTCTCTTACTGCAAGTACTAATACTTCCAACATGGAGCACACTCTGCTCCATGCTGGGAGCTGTAGTACCTGCTTTAATAGACATATCACAGCGAGTGTAACTTCTGACACCCGCTGCGATCTGTCTATTAATGCAAGTACTACAGCTGCCAGCATGGAGAAGAGTGTACTCCATGTTGGGAGTAGTAGTACTTGTAGTAAAGGAAAGATCACTGCGGGTATCACTCCTGACACCCGCTGTGATGCTCCTGCGTGATCTATGGATGCGGCGGCCGCCCTCCTATGGTCCCCTGCACGGCCGTATATATACACATATTTCTATTTCTCACAGAGAGCTGTGATTGGCTGGAACCATCTGGCCAATCACAGCTCTGCGGGAAATATGAATATGTGTATATATACGTGAGTGCAGGGGACCATAGAAAAGCGGCCGCAGCATCTATACATTATACAAGAGGCTCGCAAGGAACCCTGGCGATCTGTCAATTAGTACAGGTAACTACTACCCCCATCATGGAACAGTGTGTTCCATGCTGGGAGTAGTAATACTACCTAAAAAATATTTTAAAAAAAGTGAAAAACACGCACACACTGCATTTTTATTATTGTCGGCTAAATTTTTTTGTGCTTTTATCACTCACATACCCACTCACATAAATTGCTCCCTGTTTAAAAATTAATAAACATTTCATAATAAAAAAGATACATTTCGTTGCATACAATTTTTTCCATTACTACTGTATTACTTTATCTCCATAATTTTTTAGGATCGCTAAAGTCCAATAAAGAATAAAAATATTTACCGAATGTACCCGAATACTGAATGTATCTGAAAAATCAGACCGAACACCCGAATACCGAATGTATCGAAAAATCAAACCCGAAAATATTACCGAACCAAAATTTTTTTCCAAAATGAGAAAATGAACCGAAACGAAACGAAAAATTTTCTAGTGCACAAGTCTACAGATTTGTTTTCAAACTCATACCATGGTTCCCAATGTGAGTGTGAAGGGGAAGGCTCCACAGCGGATTTTCGGCAGCAAAATTTCCTGCCTATTGATTACAATGAGGTCTGTGGCTGACTTTTTCCATAGTGAAAATTCAGCTGCCGTAAATTTTCCACAGAGAGCCCATCCCCATTGACACTCACAGCAGGAAACACAGAGCAGCCTGTGAATTGAACGAGTTTAAAAACAAAGCTGCCCGTGTGAACACATATTTTGCTGCCCTTTGCTAATTTTCCGCAGCTGATTTAGCTGGCCTTTGACTTCAATATTAAAATCAGCAGCAAAACATAGAGTAAAATATCCACGTTTTAATGTACTCTTTTGCAGTATGATGGCTTGTATGGTGGCATTGTTCATTCATGGTATGGTGGAGTTTTCTAATATTGTTATGCTGGTATTGCTCAGTTCTGGTATGGTGGTGTTTAGAGATGAGTGAACTTACAGTAAATTCGATTCGTCATGAACTTCTCGGCTCGGCAGTTGATGAATTTTCCTGCATAAATGATTTCAGCTTTCAGGTGCTCCCGTGGGCTGGAAAAGGTGGATACAGTCCTAGGAAACTCTTTCCTAGGAATGTATCCACCTTTTCCAGCCCATCGGAGCACCTGAAAGCTGAACTAATTTACGCAGGATAAGTCATCAACTGCCGAGCCGAGAAGTTCGTGACGAATCGAACTTACTGTAAGTTCGCTCATCTCTAGTGGTGTTCTCTAGTCTTGGTATAGTGGTATTTCTCAGTTCTTGTATGGTGGTGTTATCTAGTTTCTGTATGGTAGTATTGTTCAGTCATGGTATGGCAGTGTTATCTTCTCTTGGTATGGTGGTATTGTACAGTCATGGTATGGTAGTGTTATCTAGTCTTGGGATGGTAGTATTGCTCAGTTATGGTATGGCAGTGTTATCTAATCATGGTATGGTGGTATTGTTCAGTCATGGTATGGCATTGTTATCCAGTCTTGGTATGGTGGTATTTTTCAATTCTGGTATGGCAGTGTTATCCAGTCTTGGTATGGCGGTATTGTTCAGCCCTGTTATGGTGGTGTTATCCAGTTATGGTGTGGGGATATTCAGTTACAATTTTATTTAAGGTAGGAGACATACATTTTATTTTATGTGGGCAACATACCTAAATAGGTGTGGGTCACACAAGGGTGAAAAGCACATGGGGCCCCCCGATCCACTCCTTCCCGGGGTCCCAATGAGTTGTCAATCTACCCCTGCCCCTGCTGTTGACCTCACTGCCAGACTCCGATGGCTGAGAGGTTAATGGGCATGGACGGAACATCTTGTGATGCCACACATATATAATTAATCATGCAAATTACGATAGCCGGTACTTTTTTTTGCAAGAAAGGTGGCAACTAGAGATGAGTGAACTTTTCAAAAATACGATTTGGTCGATTTTCCAAATTTTCTGCAAAAATGTATTTTGGGTCAAATTTATTTGCGGCAAATCTATATTAAAATTGGCTATTTCTGGACTACAAAGAGCCTCAATAGGGGTGTAGAACACTATACTTTGTTCTAACACACATATGGAGTGTGCTGGAGTAGTGAAATAAAACTGTTATTCAGTATGACATGCAGATTACAGGCATCACAATTAGAATCACTGCCGCAGAGTGGCACAATGACAGAGCCTGGAGGTGGCATCAGTATGAGACCATATAGAGGCTGAATGACACAGCGTGGAGGTGTTGGCAGCATGAGGAGACCATATAGTGGCTGAATGACACAGCGGAGGTGTTGGCCGCATGAGGAGACCATGTAGGGGCTGAATTATACAGCTTGGATGTGGCTGAAGCATGAGGAGACCATATAGTGGCTGAATGACACAGCGTGGAGGTGTTGGCAGCATGAGGAGAACATATAGTTGCTGAATGAAACAGCCTGGAGCTGGCAGCAGCATGATGAGACACTAGGGCTTCACAATCCCTAAGATTAAAAAGATTAATTTTGAAATTTAAATTGAAGATTTATGGTAGGTAGTGCTACCATAAATTTTTTTAGGCCCAGGCCTAGCAGCATCAGTAAACCATATATTGGCTGAATGACACAGCCTGGAGGTGGTTGAATCATGAGGAGACCCTATAGTGGCTAAATGGCACAGCATAGAGGTGGCTGAAGCATGAGGAGACCATATAGTGGCTGAATGGCACAGCCTGGAGTTGGCAGAAGCATGAGGAGACCATTGAAATTTAAGATTTTTAAATAGAAATTTAAGATTTTGAAAATAAAATTGAGGATTTTGAAATTGAAATTTTAACTCCCACGTTTTAGTGTCCCGGGCTCCGTCGTGTGGGTACAAAGGACCAAATGTAACAAGGAGTCAGATGGTGGCACAATGATAGTACCTGGAGGTGGCATCAATATGAGGAGACCATATAGTGGCTGAATGTCTGCCTGGAGTTTGTGGCAGCATGAAGAGACCATAAAGTGGTATAATGGCACAGCCTGGAGGTGGCTGAATCATGAAGAGACCATATAGTGGCTGAATGGCACAGCCTGGAGGTGACTGAAGCATAAGGAGACCATACAGTGGCTGAATGGCACGGCCTGAAGTTGGCTGAAGCATGAGGAGACCATATAGTGGCTGAATGACACAGCCTATAGGTGGCTGAATCATGAGGAGACCATTTAGTGGCTGAATGGCACAGCCTGGAGTTGGCTGAAGCTTCAGGATACTATATAGCGGATGAATGGCACAGCCTGGAGGTGGTGAAGCATGAAGGGACCATATAGTGGCTGAATGGCACAGCCCAGAGGTGGCAGCAACATCAAGAGTCCTGAAAGTGACCCAGTAATAGAGTGGTGTGGTGGGTGGCAATGCCATTACCCAGTGACGAAGGTGGGTGTAGAAAGGTCTGATGCAGAGGAATGTTTGTAACTGGGGAGCAGAACCTTAAATCTGTTTGCACTATCCATATTTGGGAAGTTTTGGTGTGGCACCATGGTAAATCTACTTTTCTGCATCAGGCATTAGTGGGTGGAAATCCTGGCTGATCCTTGCCTGATTCATCTTCACAAAGGTCAGTCTCTTCACATTTTTCGTGGACAGTCAATTTCTCCTTGGGATGACTATGGCCCCCGCCACACTAAACACCCGCTCTGATGGCACACTACTGGCTGGGCAGAACAGCTTTTCCTGGGCAAACTCTGCTAGTCGCGGCCACAAATCAAGTATAGCTGGCCAGAAGTCTAGCGGATCTTCAAGGTATGTTGGCATGTTCATGTCAAGATATGCCACCACCTTCTGGTTCAGGTTCTGCTCCAGGTCTACCTACTGCTGATGAGTTGTTTCCCTATGCGGGTGAAGAAAGGTACTCATCAGTGACTGTAGACTGCTACTGATGAAGCTGGTACTGCTCCTGCCATCCCACCCCTCCACAGCAGCCATGACAGTGGAAGGTGGGCAAAGGGGGCCCCCGGATTAAGACCTGTGAGGATGGACGATGGCGTCGATAGGCATCGGCCACCGGACTACATAGGATGCCTCTGTAGTAGGTCACTTTGTCAGGCCTCTCATTGCGACTCTTGCTGCCACTCAGCCCTAGTCTGCTGCGACCTCTACCTGATGAATTTAGGCCTATGCCACTCCTCTGTGCATGTCCTGGCACTAATCTGCATGACATACTTTGTGCGTATATGAGGGGAGTACAATACGCTTCACTACGCTTAAAACAGTATTTATCTAGAACAGCAGCAGGTGTGTACTTTTGACTCCCCTTTCACAGTAGCTAGGCACTTGACAGATTAAAAGGTACAAAATAGTACACTACTTAGATGTACGTATGTGGTATGCACTTATGAGGGCAGAAAAATGTGCTACAGTACGCTGACAAAACTGATTTTTGCAAAACACCAGCAGTACACAACTGTGCTGCAGCACACAGTCACTGTGTACTAAACACAAAATTGCACTCTTTCACAGACTTTTAGGAATGGACTGCTGGGTATGTATTATACAGTCTATAGACTAGTATAACCAGCAGACCATTTGTGGTGGATAAAACAAGGCAGTAAAATGTGCTACAGTACACTTAAAAAACGTATTGGAGTAAAGCACCAGCCGGTGATTACTTTCTTCTAGACTTTCACAGTATGTAGGCCCTTGACAGATTAACAAGTACAAATAGTACACCACTTAGATGTAGGTATGTGGTATGCACTTATGAGGGCAGAAAAATGCGCTACAGTACGCAAAAAAAAATTGCCCACAGCACCAGCAGTACACAACAATGCTCGAGCACAATGTCACTGTGTACTAAACCCAAAATTGCAAAAAGACTCTCTCAAATATTATTAGGAATGAACTGCTGGGTATGGATTATACCGTCTACAGAGTAGTATAATCAGCAGACCAGTTGTTGTGGAACAAAGATACAGATTTGCCCTAAAAAATTATTTCTCCCTTCTCTGAAAACCTTTCTGCAGCTGAGGCAACACACAGTTCTCTGCCTCTCTCTGTAATACAATGCTGTTCACAGTGACTGAGGGGTTAATCGCTGCAGTAAGAATTACTTTCTGTGCAAAAACGCTGTGCTCTGTGTCCTACAGAAGGCTGAGATGACTAAGAGGTGAAACACTGCTGCAACAAGCTTTTCTGTGTAACACACACACAGCGATGTCTGTCCTATCTGTATGCAGTGTAATGAAGGAAATGACGAACAGGAAAATGGCTGCCGAATATATAGGGCTGTGACATCACAGGGGTGACTGGCTGCTGATAGGCTGCATCCGGCATGTGATTCATGGTCATCCCACCTACCTGCCTTCCCGCCTTGGCTTCCCAGCGTTCCTTGCCCCAAGCACTGACATGTGGATCAGCCATTTTATATGCCCTGGGGCCTGGACCACAGTAAATGGAGTTTAATTAATCACATTTTTCATGAAGTTCGTAACGTTCGTCAGCTTCAATTCGCTAATGTCTAGTGGCAACCCTATAAGTAAAATTTCAGCACTTTTTCTGCTTACCAACTGTGTCTTTGGCTTATGTCTTGCTTTGCCCTTTAGTTCTTGTATATGATTCTTGTTCACACTTACAAATCTACCTGTTTCTGTTATATTGGGAGATTTATCAAAACCTGTTGTCCAGTTGCCCATAGCAACTAATCAAATCACTTCTTTCATTTTTTATCAAGGCCTCTGCAAAATGAAAGAAGCGATCTGATTGGTTGCTATAGGCAACTCAGCAACTTTTCCTCTGGATAGGTATTGATAAATCTCTCTCTATGTGTTTTGGGTATTTTTTTCTGTTGTTATGTGGTTTTAATTTCATGTTTCACTACCATCCTTCTTTTCTAGCTCCATTTAGTCAGATCAACACCATAGAGTAAATTTGTTGTTTCACAGTGAGAATTTAGTACAATACAGGGCTAAGCTGTAGTATCAGGCAAAACACTACTCACTTGGACAACTGGAATTGTGCAATAATACTATGTATGGAATTAAACTTAAAGAGTACCTGTCATATGTCACGAAAAAAAACAAAAAAAAAAAAACATGATGGCCCTAATTTACTAAGATAAAACTCACTAGTTATTTTGGTGCATAGTGTGTGAGACATGTCTCAGACAGTGGCCCAGATTTATCAAACTGTGAGAGAGAAACAATTGAGTGATTTTCACACAGCAACCAATCACAGCTCAGCTTTCACTTTACCTGAGCTGTGATTGGTTGCTGTGGGAAAATCACTCTATTTTTTCTCTCACACAGTTTGATAAATCTGGACCAGTGTGCGACAGTGTGCACCAGGAAAACCTTACTAACCCGACATTGCATTGTGAAAAGCCAAAAAAAGGGGCCTGGTTTCACAACCCGACCTATTTACAATTGAATTCACAGAAAATCCTGTGAATAAATGGCTTGAAATTTCCACCTAATAAAATCTGGTCATAAAATGTTCCTAACTTGTAAATCTGTGAATCCCCATAGTAAATAGAGAGGAATCCTGCAAGTCTGAAACAACATTTCACACTAGTAAAAGTCCAACACTCTTAGTAAATGAGGCCTGATAAATGTTACTCAATACCGAATCTTGATCAATTTGTTTGTGTCTATCATCTATATTACTCTCACAAATACATATTTTCTGTTGCTCGCTTGATTTCTCATTCTGTGCTTTGAAGGGGTGTGTCCTCACTCTTCTTCTTTCCTAAGTCTACTGTGCTGTGTATGGTTTCTTCATCCAATCACTGTAGGCTGCTCTGTAACCCCCTCCTCTCTGTTTTTATTCTGCAATCTGATAGGACAGGAGAGAGCACGGTAGAGTGCTAGTCCCACCCTCACTTATTGGACTTTGTCCCTGCCTATGCTTTAGCTTGAACACAGATGATGCTGCAGCTTGAAAGAACTATGTTCTAGATGGTATAGGGACCCCTAGTGTTTTATTTTTATTTTTTTATAACCATTATTTCTATAAAAAGGAAATACATTTTTCTTTTGGAGAATATAAGAAAAGTTAATGTTTTGCCAAGATGTACAACATATGAAAAGTTTATGAATTTGATAGTGCCCATTTAATGGGAGCTGTACATTTTTAAAGGGAATCTATCAGCTGCTAGGAGCTGCAGACATACATTTTTCTTTTATACCCTAACAGCTATCCAATGATCTTTCATAAAGCTGATGGTGGTTACAAAACTTATACATTCTCTTTTTCATTTCTGAACTAAGTGTCAAAATGGCAGTGCCTAACTGCTCAAGTGCCACAGCCTGGCATGTTTTCTTGTTTGCCCTTAACCCCCCCCCCCCCCCCCCCCCCCCACACACACACACACACACACTCCCCAGTCCCTCTGTGACTGCCATATAGGGCTCTGGACATCAAATGAAAACCCAGCTGAAAAACCTTACACTCTAAGAAAAACAGACATGTTCTCTCTAACTTGATAACCTCACATACAAGGTTACATAAGTTATAACAGATTTATGAAGAATATAATTACAAAAACAAATTACCAGACCATGTCAAGAAAAAGTGTAGCCACCAAGCATGATATTCAATTGTTTGAATGAACTCGCCTCATGGGGCACTTCCAAGTTATTCCGTTGCAGAATCTGATTTTACATTTCTGGAACTGTAGAACCCAAATAAAGTTTGGACTAGATCCACGACTGTCGGTCCATGCTGGAGGCAGTTATATCGTTTTATGGTTTCTAGATATCTTCATTAAATGTTTTTGGCTTTTGGCTCTATATCAGATTAGATTTTCCTTTAAAGATGATCTAATTTTCTGTGGCTGAGCTCAAATGAAAACACAATAACATTTTACAGTGTGCTGTGATCTACGTTAGATTTCCGTAGACAAGTGATTTCCTTCGCTGCGCTGTAACCAACGACGCCATGTGAAAGTCATCATTGCTGCAACATCTAGACATAATTAACATTTATTCAATGCTGTTATTTTGTTTTTACTAGCAAAATCATTTTTGCCAAAATTAAATATTACATTTAAAAGCTACAGTATTGTAGATTAGACAAAATAAAACCATCCCATAAAAATGCTCCTCGTATTATATGGTTGAGTTTTTTTATTCCCATTCAGGCTCCACTTGCAGTGTTAAAATGCATTATGACAAATTAGAGACTTCATTAGGTGAATGTTCTCGTGCTATGTGTAGCAGTGTGAGCTCTGGTTTTTGTGTGGCCTTAGGCAAAGATTTACTCTCGATACTAAAGATTTATCAGAAGCTCGGTGCTGTTTCCCATTCAGCTCTTGTGTGCCATATTCATTCATATTAATTTCCCATAATCCACTGTTTACATCACCGTTCCAAAATTCATGAGGATTACTTATTATTGGACATAATTATTTCTCCCTGGTGATTGGTTCTTTCATTGCTATTCACTGTTCAGTTCACCGGTGTGTGCTCTGCTCTACTTCCTGCCATAAAGCATTGCTCTTGTGTTGAAGCAGCACTATGTATTCCCAGACACTGTAGATAACAAAAGCTGGGCCAGTCTTAGCAATATTAATATCATTAATTTGTTAGACAAGAGTCGCTAATAAATATGATCTTTATGTGTCTTATGTTATTGGGTAAAGCAAGCAGTGTCATTGTTCTATAATATAGTAGAGTAAGGTGTGCAGTATTTTACAGTACAATTTAGGCTCCTTCCCACATACTAGAAATAAAAAAAATAATAATATTTTCCATTGACAGATGTATATCTATCTATCTACTGTATATGCTCGAGTATAAGCCAAGTTTTTCAGCACGATTTTTCGTGCTGAAAATGCCCCCCATGGCTTATACTCGAGTGAACTCTCTGCCTGCCAATCCCTCTCAGTAATCTTCAACCTGCGGACCTCCAGATGTTGCAAAACTACAACTCCCAGCATGCCTGGACTAGTGACGTTGCCTTGACGACGACGCACAGGGAAGTCTCTGCGCATGAATGTCCCTGTGAGTCGTCATCAAGGCAACGTCACTATTCCGGGGCCGGGCCCGGAGAAGAGGGCCTCCCGGTGAAAATGGACAGCCCGGAACGACTACCCCTCCTCACTGGACGGTCCCTGCAGCATAAATGGCCCGGACCAGCTCACCTTTCCTTCCCACCGATGGCTGTCCGGGCATGCTGGAAGTTGTAGTTTTGCAACATCTGGAGGTCCGCAGGTTGAAGACCACTGAAGGGATTGACAGGCAGTGATGGTGAAGGGGGGGTGATGATGGCAGGGTGATGATGACGGGGCGTTAATGACGGGGGTCTGAATGATGACAGGGGGGATGATGACATGGGGGGATGATGTATTTCCCACCCTAGGCTTATAGTCGAGTCAATAACTTTTCCTGGGTTTTTGCTGTGAAATTAGGGGCCTCGGCTTATATTTGGGTCGGCTTATACTTGAGTATATACGGTATCTATCTATCTATCTATCTATCTTTCTATGTGCATTTTTAACATGTTATTTTGTTCAAAACTTGTCTCCCTAGAGAACACATACTATATAAAAAACTTCTCAAAAAAGGGTATGTTATACAGACATACTTTGTGCAGTGCATCATTTGTGCTTAAAAAAAGCACCGTGTGGAACTGTACTTTTTTTTCCCCTCCATGATGGATTTTTTGTGTCATTTAAAAAATAAAAACTAATAAAAAGCCTACACACATTTACACACACGTTGTCTTAGCCTTAGCTACAGCATGCAGGGATTTAAAGGAAAACCGTTAGGCTGTTCACACACACTAAACCCAATACACTGGAAGGTGGGTGAACAGGAGTCAAACGAGAGGGCACTTACTTAAATATGTCCAGTAGGTCCTGAGATATGTCCCCCAGAGGATCCTCTGCTGTATTCAGTGAATCGCACACAGGGAGACGGGCTCCTCTGTCTCAATTTACATATTCATTGTCGTGATTCCACATCCTACTGAAGTTTAGTCACAGACAATGAATATGTAAATTAATCCGGCGAAGCCCGGCCCCCTGCGCACGATTAACTGAATACAGCAGAGGATCTTCTGAGGGACATATCTCAGGTAAGTGACCCCTCGATGGACTCCTGACCCACCAGTGTATTGGGTTTAGTGTGGGTGTACAGGCTGACAGTTTTCCTTTAAAAGAAAGTGTCACTTACCCAAAAAATACTACTAAAGGAAATAATAAATGTTGCCTCCAAACTAAGATACTGCAGCATTTTTGCCCTAAAAAACATTACGTGTCACCAATAGCATTATTTGCCATGTTTATTGGGCAAAATGCTGTTTATATTTCTAACTTAATGCAGAATTTTTTTGAAAACTGCCACAAAAAAAAAAAAAAGTACAGACACTAATACACGGTATTTATCAAAACCTGTGCATTGGGAAAGTTGAACAGTTGTCTACAGCAAACAATCAGATTGCTTCTTTTATTTTTAACAGGGCTTCTGAAAAATAAATTAAACAATCCGATTGGCTGCTATAGGCAACTGGTAACTTTTTTCTCTACAGAGGTTTCGAGAAATCTCCCCCCATGGTGTTTTTCAACAACAACAAAAGAAAATGCTTTAGTGAAAAAATGCTGTGGCCAGGTATTAGCTTGAGAATAGGAAAATATTAAACTATATATACTTTTGTGGTCGCAGGGTGGTGTATTTCTTTATTTGGGTGGCATTAGTTATAGCATAACGTAGGTGTGATTTTTTTTTTTTTTTTTACCATATAAGTTATTTAACCCCTTCAGGACCAAGCCCATTTTGGCCTTAAGGACCGGAGCGTTTTTTGCACATCTGACCACTGTCACTTTAAACATTAATAACTCTGGAATGCTTTTAGTTATCATTCTGATTCCGAGATTGTTTTTTCGTGACATATTCTACTTTAACATAGTGGTAAATTTTTGTCGATACTTGCATCCTTTCTTGGTGAAAAATCCGTAAATTTGATGAAAAATTTGAAAATTTTGCATTTTTCTTACTTTGAAGCTTTCTGCTTGTAAGGAAAATGGATATTACAAATACATTTTTTTTTGGTTCACATATACAATATGTCTACTTTATGTTTGCATCATAAAATTGATGTGTTTTTACTTTTGGAAGACACCAGAGGGCTTCAAAGTTCAGCAGCAATTTTCCAATTTTTCACAAAATTTTCAAACTCAGTATTTTTCAGGGACCAGTTCAGGTTTGAAGTGGATTTGAAGGGTCTTCATATTAGAAATACCCCATAAATGACCCCATTATAAAAACTACACCCCCCAAAGTATTCAAAATGACATTCAGTCAGCGTTTTAACCCTTTAGGTGTTTCACAGGAATAGCAGCAAAGTGAAGGAGAAAATTCACAATCTTCATTTTTTACACTCACATGTTCTTGTAGACCCAATTTTTGAATTTTTACAAGGGGTAAAAGGTGAAAATTTTTACTTGTATTTGTAGCCCAATTTCTCTCGAGTAAGTACATACCTCATATGTCTATGTAAAGTGTTCGGCGGGCGCAGTAGAGGGCTAAGAATGGAAGGAGCGACAAGGGGATTTTGGAGAGTACGTTTTTCTGAAACGGTTTTTGGGGGGCATGTTGCATTTAGGAAGCCCTTATGGTGCCAGAACAGCAAAAAAAAAAACACATGGCATACCATATTGGAAACTAGACCCCTCGGGGAACGTAACAAGGAGTAAAGTGAACCTTTATACCCCACAGGTGTTTCACGGCTTTTGCAAATGTAAAAAAAAAAAATAATTTTTACCTAAAATACTTGTTCTCCCAAAAAATTTACATTTTTAAAAAGGGTAATAGCAGAAAATACCCCTAAAAGTTTGAAGCCCAATTTCTCCCGATTCAGAAAACACCCCATATGGGGGTGAAAAGTGCTCTGCTGGCGCACTACAGGTCTCGGAAGAGAAGGAGTTACATTTGGCTTTTTGAAAGCAAATCTTGCTCTGGGGGCATGCCGCATTTAGGAAGCCCCTATGGTGCCAGGACAGCAAAAAAAAAAACCACATGGCAGACTATTTTGGAAACTAGACCCCTCGGGGAACGTAACAAGGGGTTAAGTAAACCTTTATACCCCACAGGTGTTTCACGACTTTTGCATATGTAAAAAAAAACATATTTTTTTACCTAAAATGCTTGTTTTCCAAAAAATTTTACATTTTTTAAAAGGGTAAAAGCAGAAAATACCCCCCAAAATTTGTAACACAATTCCTCCCGAGTACGGCGATACCCCATATGTGACCCTAAACTGTTGCCTTGAAATATGACAGGGCTCCAAAGTGAGAGCGCCATGCCCATTTGAGGCCTAAATTAGGGACTTGCATAGGGGTGGACATAGGGGAATTCTACACCAGTGATTCCCAGACAGCTGTTGCAAAACTCCCAGCATGCCTGAAAAGTCAACGGCTGTCCGACAATACTGGAAGTTGTTGTTTTGCAACAGCTGGAGGCTCCGTTTTGGAAACAGTGGAGTACCAGACGTTTTTCATTTTTATTGGGGAGGGGAGGGGGGCTGTGTAGGGGTATGTGTATATGTAGTATTTTTTACTTTTTATTTTATTTTTTTTAGTGTAGTGTAGTGTTTTTAGGGTGCAGTCGCCTGGGCGGGGGGTTCACAGTAGTTTCTCGCTGGCAGTTTGAGCTGCGACAGAAAATTTGCCGCAGCTCAAACTTGCAGCCAGATACTTGCTGTAAACCTCCTGTACATTCACATTGGGGGGGGGACGGACGGACATCCAGCTGTTGCAAAACTACAACTCCCAGCATGCGCTGACAGACTGTACATGCTGAGAGTTTTAGTTTTGCAACAGCTGTAGGCACACTGGTTATGTATCACTGAGTTTGTGACCTAACTCGGTGTTTCACAACCAGTGTGCCTCCAGCTGTTGCAAAACTACAACTCCCAGCATGAACGGTGCATGGTGTACATTGACTGCTGAGAGTTGGAGTTTGCAACAGCTGGAGGCACACCGGTCGGGAAACACTGAGTTAGGTAAAAAACAAAAAAAAACTCTAAGTTTCACAACCAGTGTTCCTTCAGCTGTTGCAAAACTACAACTCTCAGCAGTCACCGACAGCCAACGGGCATGCTGGGAGTTGTAGTTATGCAACCAGCAGATGCACCACTACAACTCCCAGCATGCACTTTAGCTGTTTGTGCAAGCTGGGAGTTGTAGTTATACAACAGCTGAAGGTACACTTTTCCATAGAAAAAATGTGCCTCCAGCTGTTGCAAAACCATAAGTCCCAGCATGCCCATAAGGGAATGCTGGGAGTTGTGGTGGTCTGCCTCCTGCTGTTGCATAACTACAGCTCCCAGCATGCCCTTTTTGCATGCTGGGAGCTGTTGCTAAACAACAGCAGGAGGCTGTCACTCACCTCCAACGATCTACGCCGGAGAGTCAGTCCCTCGTCTTCGCCGCCGCCACCGCTGCTCCTGGGGCCCCGATCCCAACATTGATGCCGGGGATCGGGGTCCCCAGCACCCGGGGTGCACGTCCCGCACCCGCTCACGTCCTCCGGAAGAGGGGCGGAGTGGGTGCGGGAGTGGCACCCGCAGCAGGCGCCCGGATTGGTCGGCCGGTAATCCGGCCGACGAATCAGTGCGATCGTGAGGTGGCACCAGTGCCACCTCACCCCTGCAGGCTCTGGCTGTTCGGGGCCATCAGAGACGGCCCCGAATAGCCAGTAATTCCGGGTCACCGGGTCACTGGAGACCCGATTGACCCGGAATCGCCGCAGAACGCTGGACTGAATTGTCCAGCGATCTGTGGCGATCGCCGACATTGGGGGTCATAATGACCCCCCTGGGCGATATGCCGGGATGCCTGCTGAACGATTTCAGTAGGCATCCGGCTCCGGTCCCCAACCGGCTAGCGGTGGGGACCAGAAATCCCACGGGCGTATAGATACGCCCTCGGTCCTTAAGGACTCGAATTGCAGGGCATATCCATACTCCCTATGTCCTGAAGAGGTTAAGTATTTTTTGCAAAGTTTTCATCTGCCAATTTTGTAGCCTGTCTTGGACCCTGTGAGGTCTCATGACGGAACACAGGTTATTTAACATTTGCCTGTTTTTCTACCTATATTTCGGTGTCATTTATACAGATGTAAGGACCAGCAACAAAATTGTTAGCATACTATTGTTTACACGGCCACAAAATGTTCAGGAGCAATGCCTTTTTTTTAGTTTTTAACTCCCCCTTCCTCTACCTTCAGTGGCAATGCACAGAGAACTAAATGTATCACCATTTACTTACGATAACATTTACACCCAGCCCAACAAATGTTGTAAGTTAGTAGTGGGGGACTGGTCAGAAGCAGTTTTGGTACATTTCCTCACTTAAAACAAACAGGACGGTATCTCACATGCTAGTCTAAATCAACCCCCCCAGCGCGAGAGATGGTTGAATTTATTAAAGGGGAATTCTAGTGGAAAATATATATATATATATATATATATATATATATATATATATATATATATATATATTTTTTTTTTTTTTTTTTTTTTGTTAAATCAACTGGTGCCAGAAAGTTAAACAGATTTGGAAATTATTTCTATTTAAAAATCGTTTTCCTTCCAGTACTTATCAGCTGCTGTATTCTCCAGAGGAAGTTATTTTCTTTTTGAATTTCTTTTCTGTCTGACCATATTGCTCTCTGCTGACACCTCTGTCCCTCTCAGGAACTGTCAAGGGCAGGATAGGTTTGCTGTGGGGATTTGTTCCTACTCTGGACAGTTTCTGACATGGACAGACGGATCAACAGAGAGCATTGTGGTCACACATAAAAGAAATTCAAAAAGATAACTTCCTGTGTAGTATACAGCAGCTGATAAGTACTGGAATGATGAATTTTTTTTTTTTTTTAATAGAAGTAATTTACAAATCTGTTTAACTTTCTGTTTAACTTTCTTTCCACCGGAGTACGGAGTACCCCTTTAAGAGGGGAACACCATTTTGATCAATCCAGGTGGGCAAGGTGTTGTTAACCCCTAATGTTCATAACGCCAGAGTGGTTTTTGGGTACCGGAACCACATGAACGGTATCTCCGCTATCCCAATGGCTAGGCAGTGAATGGAGAGTCCACAACCAAGTTATGGTTTAATGGAGGCTTTACTGAGTTATGACAGGTGTTAGGCAGCTAAGTTAAGGCAGCTTGCTGGGACTTGTAGTTATTGTAATAGACTTTAGTTCAGCCACGCAGACTAGAATAGACTTGATCAGTGTCTTGACTTTAGTACAGACAGCAGACATAGATGAGATGACTTACAATGACTGACAATGTGGCTGGTGTGCAGGCTTTGTGGCCTCCAGGTGTACTGGACACAGGATCTGTTATGTCTGTGCTTTGCAGAAAGAGGGAGAATTGTAATGGCCGCCCCCTTATATAGAGGGGGGCTGAGCTAAAGCCCATTGTGGGTCATGGGTTAAACTGGTGCTCTCAGGGTAACATCATGTGACAACATAACATAACATGTGACATCTCACAGGTCATTTAGACATCTCACAGGTCCTTTAGACTAGCTATACATTAATACACTGACTATAATCCTATGACAATAAAGGACACTTATTATAACAGTAGGGGAGACACTGCAGGAGAGCCCCAGGTCACTGAGGGACTCAACCTGACAGGGCCTAAGTGTAGTGCAGGAACATGTCCTGTACTGGGACATTACAATCTTCACCAACTTTGAGCTGGTGGAGTTTTCTATTACAATTATACCTCCTAGCAGGTGAAAAAAGGTGCTACATTTGCAAAGCTAGAGCTTGCCCAAAAAATATGCAGTTTTTTGCAGTTTTTTTTCTTACAGATTTTGGAATAGTCACAGCATATAACCACAGAGACAATAGAGTGATGAATTCCCCTAATAGAGTGATTATTAAAAACACATAAAATAGAACAGGTACATAGAAATTGGTCATTTCTATATTACTCCGCAGCAGTTTTTTGTATATATCCATTAAGGTGCCTGTCCAATCAATTGTTATTCATATTGCTACTCAGTCTTACACCACTTTTTTGAGCCGCCTTTATTTATCTGTCTGTACCTGTTCCATTTTATGTGTTTTTAATAATCACTCTAATAAAGCTTATACACTTTTTTGCATAATTATTGTCTCTGTGGTTATATGCTGTGACTTTGGTAATTTGTGACACACAGAGACATTGGTTCTTTTTTATCTACTTAATGCCCATTTGTTGGTTGGAGATTTTGGAATAGTAAATCCTCCCCTATATGTAGTGCCTTTTTCTAATCCCCCTCATCCACCACATACACACACCTAGAACATATCTTAACTGATTCCCCATGAAATGTACAGTATAATAATCACATACCTATACATCACATACATATTGTACTGTGTTTTGATCTATCCACACATTACATACATTACACACGCAGTCAAGGCCTCTTGTGACTTGAAAGAAAACTCCAGTATCCTAGCACAAGCAGGTGGTCCCTGTTTAAGATTTGTCATTGGGGTCTATGTTCACCTCTCTTTAAACAACACATTTCGCTATGCTACATCTACACGTAACATAACGATAAGAAAATAAGAACACTTGGCACCATTGGTACATTGAAATAAATTGTGATACACTTGGTAGACTTGGTAGACATTATAAAAAAGTTCAGAACTCTATATGGTTTTTAGATACATTGTAACCAGGCTGGGTCATTAGGGCTATTTAAAAAAGAAGAAAACATTTATTTTCATACACATACACACACATTCTCATCCCCATAATGTTGTAAGAAAATGTTAAGGCTGTATTTATTTATTTATTTATTTATTTTTATTGCACTGTAGTGTTGATGTAGGTTTGAACCAGCAGTTCAGGGAGCTACCTGGTAATCACATGACTGGCTCAGTAAGCGGCATTGGCAATTCCTGAACTGTACACACAATGCTCATTGACCGCTGTGCAATCAGCATTCAGGATGTCAGAGATGATAATAAACCTTGTCCTTCTCTATGGGGGCTCCAGCTGATTTTGACAGCCAGCACTCCTCTCTAGCAGCTATCTATGCAGTGTTATATGAGGACTAGCCCAACAGCTTATGACTTATAGAGGGGCCAAAAACAGTTAGCACAAGGATTTGGAAGTGATACTACCTTAAGAAATTAACTATTCTGACCGGTAGCCTCAGTTGTAATTACAGAACAATGGTAGTCATCTTGTTGCTATTGTAAGACACTCACATGCAGCGCCACTATAAGCTTTGAGTAGGAAAAGCCATTGTCTTGACAAAGCATTCAATTAACAGAACAGTATGAGAACCTAGCCTGTTAAAACTGTTTGCTCAGGATGTATCACTAGGTGGAATTGCTCATAAAAAATGAAGGTAGCAATGCATAAAAAGATATCCTGTTCCTAATATTAAAATCATTAACACCTAAGCCATGTAGTCACATTTTTATGAGATACAACCCTTCCCTTCCTTCCATTATCCCACATGTAAAATTCACCATATTTAGTATTGGTAACATAGACAAAACTCAAATGTCACCAAGCTGTAATGAGGTAAATGGTGAACGTGCCGTCACATACCATAGGAAGCATTTAATAAAAACCATGAATCAAGGCTACCCTATTGTGAAAAGTCTTGTAACAGACTATATTATAGATGAAGGCGTCTTTATCAAAACAATAATGGTGCTTGCTATTTTCTATTTGTTTATTAAGATGATTAAAAAAAGAATCCTCGTGTTGGCAAATTGTTGCTATTATCTTTTCATTTTCAGTGCAGTAGTCTAACTTTTGTTGCTTTCTATTGTGTATTTTTTTGTCAAATAGCAGATCCAAATATTTTCTGCTTTATTTCTCCTAAGCATTAAAAATAAGACATATAGCAATGCTGAAATTTGTACTATTTAGAAGAAACAAATAATCTTTTTGGATATACAGTGATCCCCCGACTTACGATGGCCCCGACATACGATCATTTCAACATACGATGGCCTCTCAGAGGCCATCGCATGTTGAAGGCAGCATCAACATACGATGATTTTTTTTGTCGGGGCCATCGCATAAACGGCTATCCGGCAGCACTGACTGCTTCATCTGCCACCGGATAGCCGTTTACGGTGCTCCGTGTGGTCCGCTGATGATCACTCACCTGTCCTCGGGCCTCCGTAGCGTACTCTTCGGGACTATGATAGTAATCTTGTTTTTACCTGGCACAATAAAACATCTGACATAAGAACGGGAGCCTCAAAACCAAAAAACAAGAATAATAAACCGCAACCAAATCAGAACAAACCCGTAACCAGACAAAACGCAGGACTTTCCAGAAAAGCACAATCTGAACCAAACCCAACCCCTCTTACCTCAGCCCCTTTAGAAGCAGGAGCACGAGAAGAGGGAGACCAAGACGTAAGAGAGCAAGTAGTAAGTCCACCTGCGCAAGATCACAAGAAAAGGAGAGCTGCCACCTGGAAGGGAAAAAGTAAAATGTGAACGTGATCAACCTTACTAAAGAACCACTTGACGAGGCGACAGTATCCTTGCTGTCCAAGGGTTTGAACTACGGACATGTAAAAAATGTAACGAGGTGACTTTCGAGATAGATATGGCTAGAGCCATGCGGGACATTTCATTGCATAGATATTTTGCTAATAAACCTCCCTATACTCAGGCAAAAAAAAAAAAAGGAGATGTCCCTATTACTATTGGTCTCCTTGGTTTTCTCCCCCCAGAGTTCAATGCTCAGGATAGTGAATGTATAGCCATGTTGGCAACTGATTTTTCTGATAACCCCTTTCAAGGACCCTCAAACCCTGATAAGACAAAATACTTTAGAAAAGGGAAAAAAATCTAAATTTTTTCCACCTAACATACAGGGTAGTACAGGGGATTTGTTCATGAAGGCTGTTATGCAGGATGTTAAAGCCATTTTATATCCTGAGCCTGTCAGTAATTTCTCGGCTAGTGAGAAACAAGCACTTAGGGCCATAGAAAAAAGGAAGGATCTTACGTTGGTGAGAGCTGACAAGGGGGGGAGTATAGTGGTACAGTATACAGCAGAATACAAAGAAGAAGCCGCAAGACAATTGGCCGATTCTTCCACATACACCCCCCTGTCGACTGATCCCACACCTAAGATCTTAAATAATCTTAAAACATTCCTGCATAAACAAGTAAGTAGGGGAGTGCTATCGGAAAGTAATGCAGAAAAACTCTATCCTGACAATGTAAAGCCCGCACGCAAGTATCATTTACCAAAGGTACATAAATCGCTGAGCCGACCACCGGGCAGACACATTGTCGCGGGGATCGGCTCAGCGACCGAGTTTTTGTCTCAGTACCTGGATTGGATTCTTAATCCAATCCAGAGCTCAGCCCTTTCTTATGTGAAAGACACCAAGCACTTGCTCCAGATCATGGAAGACATCCACTGGGAGCAGGAGTACAGCCTTTGTTCAATTGATGTGGTTAGCCTGTACACCCGCATTCCCCATACTGCGAGTGTACAGGCTATAAGGGAGTCCCTTGCACAGACAGACACCCCCCAGGCAGTAGTAGATTTTGTTACAGAAGGTCTTCTTTTTGTTCTTAATAATAACACTTTTCAGGTGAATGATACATGGTATAGACAGGAGACGGGGACCCCAATGGGGACCCCCGTCTCTTGTACATATGCCAATATATTTTTGGCTCACTTTGAAAATCATTATGTTTACAGTGAGAAAAATCCTTTTTTGAAGTATATTAAAACCTACCATCGCTATGTCGATGACGTCCTGGTCAGATGGTCCGGTTCACAAGAAGTTTTTGAAGAATTTGTCCTCTATTCAAATAGAAACACAGTAAATATGCAGTTTACAAGTCAGTTCGGCGGGAGTTCCCTTGAATTTTTGGACGTAAAACTAATAGCAGAAGGAGATATAAATACAGAAGGCTTCAGAAAGTCAGTAGCCAGAAACACTCTTTTACATTATAACAGTTCACACAGAGAAATAGTGAAACAAGGAATTCCATACGGACAATTTGTCCGCTTAAAAAGGAATAACAGCAACATAGATACTTATACTCAACAAGCAGATCAACTAGAGAATAGATTGAGAGAGAGAGATCATATCCGGAAAAAATAATCAGAAAGGGTAGAGAGAAAGCAAATAAAATCAATAGACGTGACCTCTTAAAAAAATAAAAAATAAAAGAAGTTAAAAGATTTACCTTTGTTCTACAAAACTCACCCATGAATTCAGCCGTTGAAAGGGCCATTAGAAGAAATTGGTTCTTGCTTGAATCAGATGAGGACCTAAAAGATGTAGCTAAGAGAAAACCCCGAATCACATATAGGCGAAATCCTACAATAGGAGACACTCTTAATAACAGTAAAAAAAAGAAACAGAATAACACTGAAAAATTAACATGGTTAGGTGATCTCCTGCCAGTAGGTAACTATAAGTGTAGAAGTTGCAATTTTTGTAACTATTGTTGGGAAACTAAGTATCTGAGGTTGGGTTCCATTCATCGTTCTATAAGGGATCTTATCACCTGTAGAAGTACTAATATTGTTTATGCTATTATGTGTCCTTGCGGTTTCTTTTACATTGGGCACACCAGACGCCAACTCCGCTTTCTGTCAGGGAGCATTTTTATGCCATAAGAACGGGGAGACCAGGAGCAGTACGTCTGGTGGCCCATGTAAAAGAAATGCACGACAACAACCCAGAAGTCCTACGTTTCCTGGGTTTGGAAAAAGTGCAAACAAGCAGAGGTGAACGCATTGACCACAAACTCCTCCGTGCTGAAACACTATGGATTGTAAAAACCAGCGTGACGGGAGTTTTGGGGTTATATGACCGGACTGATTTAGCAACTTGCTTCTAGCTTGTAAGGTGACTCCCCCTCCTTCCTACGTGATTGGGTCACATGTTCCCGATCCAGGGGCATAATTGGAAGCGCACTTTCACTCACCTGTATAAAGTTCACAGTCTTAGATATGGTTAGCATGGCCGGAGGAAGCACGATCACCGTGCGAAACGGAGCTTGGTCGCCATCCTGTGTCCCCCCCCAAAACCCTCTTCCCTTGTAAATTTGTGAGTATGCAATAAAAGAAGATTTATGAGCTGACTGCGGTGAGTTGCCGATTTTTTTTCTGCTTCTTCAACACGTGTACTCTTCGGGATCCCCTGCATCGCCGGCGCTTTCCTTCGTCGTCATCACATTGCCGCGCACGCTGTCCCGTCATCCATTAGGAGCGGCATGCGTAGCGACGTGATGGCGGCAATGGAGAGCAACGTTACCAGGCAGCAGAGACCTTCCCGGTACGTTGGGGACACCCCGGGGACGCGGCGACAGCGATGGAGGGCGACATCCAGGGCAGTGGTGAAGGTCCGGAGCGGCGGGGACACGTCAGTATAACCTCCAATACCAGTGGTCTTCAACCTGCAGACCTCCAGATGTTGCAAAACTACAACTCCCAGCATGCCCCGACAGCCGTTGGCTGTCGGGGCATGCTGGGAGTTGTAGTTTTGCAACATCTGGAGGTCCGCAGGTTAGAGACCACTGTCCTATACTTTACATTGCACGGATCCCTCAACATACGATGGTTTCAACAAACGATGGTTCGTTTGGAACGGATTACCATTGTATGTTGAGGGACCACTGTACAGCTTTTATGCAGACTTGTGTGGCTCTATGGTTACAAACAAACCATTAGTGGGCACATCCTGTAAGTGATACTGCACTCCTTCTGCACTCTCTTGTTAAGGCTGGGTTCACATCACTTTTTCCCAATACGGGACCGCATACGGCTGGGGGGAGCTAAAACCGGGTGCTCCCGCATCCCTGCCGTATGTCGTCCGTATGTAATTTATTTCAATGAGCCGACCGGAGTGGTTGACTACGGTTTTAGGTCCGGTAGAAAACCGCATATGGGCAAAAATGAGCCAACTGGTTCACTCCAGTCGGCTCATTGAAATACATTACATACGGGCGGTACACGGCAGGGATATGGCAGTGCCTGGTTTTGGCTCCCCCCAGCCGTATGCGGTCCCGTATTGGGAAAAACGTGATGTGAACCCAGCCTAACTTACAGTCAGTAAAGAAAGAAGAAAAGAAAGGAATAATAGATGCACACCTTACATATACATATTAAGTTCCTCCCAGCATTGAAACACTTACAAAATCTCTCAGAAATGGTAACTATTTGCATATGTTTCCCTCCTCTTTTGATATCTGCATAGTAGCTCCATATAATAATACAATACAATAATACAATTGCTTTATTTCATAGAGTGGCAACTCTATCTTATATTTATATATACATTTTTGGAAATCTTTTATTTTGTGTGACAACATTGAAGAAATGACACACAATGTAAAGTAACAGGGGGAGATTTATCAAAGCCAGAGGAAAAGTTGCTGAGTTGCCCATAGCAACCAACTAGATCGCTTCTTTCATTTTTCATAGGACTTTTCAGAAGTGAAAGAAGTGATCTGATTGGTTGCTATGGACAACTCAGCAACTTTTCCTCTATACAGGTTTTGATAAATCTCCCCCACATTGTTTTATATTGTGTCCCCTCAAAATAACTCAAGACACAGAACCTTGACAACAAAAGTAAGTACACCCCTAAGTGGAAATGGAAATGGACAAATTGGGCCCAATTAGCCATTTTCCCACCCCGGTGTCATGCGACTTGTTGGTGTTACAAAATTTCAGGTGTGAATGGGGAGCAGGTGTCTAAAATTTGTGTTATTGCTTTCACACTCTCTAATACTTGTCACTCAAAGATCAACAAGGCATCTCATGGAAGAGAACCCCTGGCTGTGTTCACTGTATAGTGGTCAGAGCTGTGTTTTGCAGCCCAACTTCCATTCAGTTAAACAGAAGATGAACCCCCCCCCACAAATTTATCGGGGTATACCACGGACCGGCCTATAACGCTCCCTCATTTTTCCAAGGATATTTGGGTAAAAAAAGTGTTTTACCCAAATATCCTTGGTAAAATGAGGGTGCGTGTGTGTGCATTTGTATACCCTGATAGACTGTTTCTGACCCCGCAGAAGCGCGGCTTTTGTGGGGTCAGAGACCGCCGTCACTGCCCGCTTCTCTCCCCCTGCCTTTCCCGGGGTCTAGAGTCCTGCTGCCGCTGCTTTTTCTCCCCCTGGCTATCCAGGGACTGCTGCCACCGCTGCCCCCTTACCTCCCCCATCCCCGGTTTTATAATTACCTGTTCCCGGGGTCCGCGCTGCTTCTGGCTCCAGAGACGTCCTTAGCTGTCACTGTGCGCCGGGCCACTGACAGTGACGTCGCGTTGAAGACGCCACTTCACTTGTCATTGCGCAGCGCATAGCAACAATGCAGGAGACTGCCGGAGCCAGAAGCAGTGCGGACCCCGGGAACAGGTAATTATAAAACCGGGGATGGGGGAGGCCATGGGGCAGTGGCGGCGGTGGTCTCTGTACCCCAGTATAGGAGGGGGCAGAGAAGCGGGCAGTGACGGCAGGTCTCTGGACCTGCAAAAGCTGCTCCAGTTCATTGATTTAAAGTGCCCACTTTAAATCATTGAACTGCAGTGGCTTATCAGCGTATAACACGCAGATAGACTTTAGGCTAAAACTTTTAGCCTAAAAAATGTATGTTATATGCCGAGAAATACGGTAATAATCTTGTGTATGCTTTGTATTTACCATTTTAGCTGATGTGGATGGTACTAGATTTCAGACATGTTGTTTGTGATTCAGAACAAAGCTGGATTCATCATTCAGGGCAAAACTGCCCACATTTCCAATAAATCCACTGGCTTTGCAAAGAGAGGGGGCAGTTCAATTCCCACCTATTAAATTGGCTAGACTGCAGCAACTACAAGCCTAAACCACTGAGACTCATTAGTGGGTTGGTGTCAGTTTACACAATGTGCAGTTTTAATGCGTTTTCTTACTAAGGGGGTGTTCACACGCTATTACTAGCAGCGGGTTGCCCGTTGTAGGAAACCTGCTGCGAGTTACACTACCATTGATTTGAATAGGTCCGCATTAGTGTCAGATTTGCGGACTGTCCGCGGACCCATTTAAATCAATGGTAGCGTAACTCGCAGCAGGAAACTCTCTGCTAGCTACTAGCGTGTGAGTGCATCCTAAAAGTGTTTTTAGAGAAATATTGCCAAGAGGAGAAAGTGATTTGACCTATAATCACAATGGAGGAGTTTTATGAAGATTTGAAGTCGTGCTCAGCAGCGCTCACATGTGTTTTCCAGCATTTTTCAAATTTTTTTACTGCATCTTTTTCTGCTGCAATTTTTTTTAAAATATGGTAACATTTTAAAATGTTTACTGTCATTTGCACAATTACCATAATATAGCACCTTTTTTCCCCACTTAATTTCACAGAGATAGCAGATGACAGCAGATGAAGCTGGAAGGGGAGGGTCTGTAAACTGCTAGGATGAATATGTAGGTGATGATGTCATCTTGTATTGTACATAAAGCTAGACCAAGAACTGACATCCTGTGTGGATACATTAACCACTTAGGGACCACGGGCGTACAGGTACGCCCTCACTCCCTGGTACTTAAGGATCAAGGGGGGAATTTTAGTGCCTTCCCTGCCGCGCGCCTGGCGGCGCCTGGACCGGGATGACTGCTGATATCTATTAGCAGGCATACCATGCCAATGTCCAGGGGGGTCCTGAGTAAATTCACACTGGCGATTTGCGGTGATTCCGGGTAATACGGGTCTCCTGTGACCCGGAAAATAAGGAGGACTGGGGTTGTCCAAGACACCCATGATCCCCCTAAAGGGATAGGAGTGAGGTGGCAGCGGTGCCACCCCCTCGAATCCCTGCTATTGGTCGGTCAGAAGTGATCGACCAATAGCAGATCGGGGGCGGGGGTTAAAGTTCGGTTCCACTGTTCTGCTCACCCACAGTAGTCCGGGCAGAATGGGAGAACCAATGGTGACCGACGCCAGAGGTCCATTTACCATCGGCGAATGGCGGCGGGCGACAGAGGATGGCGATGCGGCTCCCTGGTGCTGCGATCCTACAGAAGCCGGTGAGTAGTTGCCTAGCAACATCTGGAGGGATACAGTTTTTAGACCACTATACAGTGGTCTCTAAACTGTAGCCCTCCAGATGTTACAAAACTAAAATTCCCAGCATGCCCAGACAGCTGTTTGCTGTTTGGGCATGCTGGGATTTGTAGTTTTGCAACATCTGGAGTCCCACAGTTTGGAGATCACTGTGCAGTGGTCTCTAAACTGTGCCCCTTAAGATCTTGCAAAACTACCAATCCCAGCATGCCAAAACAGCAAACAGCGGTCTTGGCATGCTGGCAGTTGTAGTTGCATACCTCCAGCTGTTGCATAACTACATCTCCCAGCATGCTGGGAGTTGTAGTTTTGCAACAGCTGGAGGCACACTGGTCGGAAAATACTGAGTTAGGTAACAGAACCTAACTGAAGGTTTTCCAACCAGTGTGCCTCCAGCTTTTTCAAAAGTACAACTCCCAGCATGCATGGTCTGTAAGTGTATGCTGGGAGTTGTAATTTTGCAACAGCTGGAGGTTTGCCACCCCCCCCCCCCCATGTAAATATATTGGGTACATTCACACGGGAGGGTTTACAGTGAGTTTCCTGCTTCAAGTTTGGGCTGCGGCAAGTTTTTCGCTGCGGCGCAAAATCCTAGCAGGAAACTCACCGTAAACCCCAGCCTGTGTAAATGTACCCTAAAAACACTACACTACACTAACACATAATAAAAGGTAAAAAACAACATATACACACCCTTACACTGTCCCCCCCAATAAAAATGAAAAATGTATCGTATGGCAGTGTTTTCAAAAGGGAGGCTCCAGCTGTTGCAAAACAACAACTCCCATCATTTCCGGACAGCCACTGACTTTCCAGGCATGCTGGGAGGCAACCTGTTTGGTAATCACTGGAGTAGAATACCCCTATGTCCACCCCTATGCAATCCCTAATTTAGTCCTCAAATATGCATGGTGTCTCTCACTTCGGAGCCCTGTCGTATTTCAAGGAAACAGTTTAGGGCCACATATGGAGTATTTCTGTACTTGGGAGAGAATGTGTTACAAATTTTGGGGAGCTTTTTCTCCTTTTACCCCTTATGAAAAGGAAAAGTTGGGGTCTACACCAGCCTGTTAGTGTAAACAAAATAAAAACATTTACACTAACAGGCTGGTGTTGCCCCATATTTTTCATTTTCACAAGAGGTAAAAGGAAAAAAAAGACCAACAAAATTTGTAACGCAATTTCTCCTGAGTACGGAAATACCCCGTGTAAAATACCCTGTGTAAAATGCTCTGCAAACGCACAACAAGGCTCAGGAGTGAGAGCACACTATGTACATTTGAGGCCTATTTGAGGCCTAATTGTCTAATTGGTGATTTGCTCAGGGGTGGCTGATTTTACAGCGGTTCTGACATAAATGCAAAAAAATAAATACAAACATGTGACCCCATTTTGGAAACGACACCCCTCATGGAACATAACAAGGGGTATAGTGAGCCTTAAAACCCCACAGGTGTTTGACGAATTTTCGTTAAAGTTTGATGAAAAAAAATAAAAATTTAACTAAAATGCTGGTGTTACCCTAATTTTTTCCTTTTCACAAGGGAAACTAGGAAAAAAGCCCCCCAAATGTTTTAACCCCATTTCTTCTCAGCAAGAACATACCCCATATGTGGATGTAAAGTGCTCTGTGGGTGCACTACAATGCTCAGAAGAGAAGGAACGCCATCGGGCCTTTGGAGATAATTTTTTTCCCGGAATTGAAGTCCACATGTGTTTACAAAGCCTCCATAGTGCCTGAACAATGGACCACCCCCTCCACATGTGACCCCATTTTGGAAACTACACCTCTCTGGGGTGTAAATGCTCACTGAACCCCTTATTACATAGTTTCCAAAATGGGGTCACATGTGGAGGGGGTCCACTGTTCTGGCATGACGTGGGGCTTTGTAAACGCACTTGGCCCCTGACTTCCATTCCAAACAAATTCTCTCTCCAAAAGCTCAATGGCAATCCTCCTCTTCTGAGCATTGTAATGCGCCAGCAGAGCACTTGACGTCCACACATGGGGTTTTTCCATACTCAGAAGAAATGGGGTTACAAATTTTGGGGGGCATTTTCTCCAATTAACTCTTGTAAAAAATATAACATTTGGGGAAAAACCAGCATTTTAGTGAAAACAAAAATATTTCATTTACACATCCGACTTGAACAAAAAAGTTGTCAAACACCTGTGGGGTGTTAATGCTCACTGTACCCCTTGGTACGTTTCTTGAGGGGTGTAGTTTCCAAAATAGTATGACATGTGTTTTTTTTTTTTTTTTGGTGTTCTGGTACCATAGGGCTTCCTAAATGCGACATGCCCCCAAAAACCATTTCAGCAAAACAAGCTTTCCAAAAGCTAAATGTGACTCCTTCTCTTCTGAGCATTGCAGTTCGCGCGCAGAGCATTTTACGTCTTAACATGGGATATTTCCATACTCATAAGATATGGGGTTACAAATTTTGGGGGCATTTTTTCCCATTACCCTTTGTAACAATGGTAAATTTGGTGAAAAAATTGCACTTCAGTGAAAAAAAAAAAAAAAACATTTACACATCCGACTTTAACAAAAAGTCATCAAACACCTGTGGGGTGTTAAAGGGGTTATCCAGGAAAAAAACTTTTTTATATATCAACTGGCTCCAGAAAGTTAAACAGATTTGTAAATTACTTCTATTAAATAATCTTAATCCTTTCAGGCCTCCTAAATGCGACATGCCCCCCAAAAACCATTTCAGCAAAATTCACTCTCCAAAATCCCTCTACTTCACCCACTGTATACTTCCCATACACATATGAGGTATTTCCTTACTTGAGAGAAATTGGGTTACAAATTTTGGTGGGCTTTTTCTCCTATTACCCCTTGTTAAAATTGGGTCTACAAGAACATGCGAGTGTAAAAAATGAAGATTTAGAATTTTCTCCTTCACTTTGCTGCTATTCCTGTGAAACACCTAAAGGGTTAATACACTTTCTGAATGTCATTTTGAATACTTTGAGGCGTGCAGTTTCTATAATGGGGTCATTTATGGGGTATTTCTAATATGAAGTCCCCTCAAATCCACGTCAAAACTGAACTGGTCCCTGAAAAATTCTGATTTTGAAAATTTTGTGAGAAATCAAAAAATTGCTGCTGAACTTTAAAGCCCTCTGATATCTTCCAAAAGTAAAAACATGTCAACTTTATGATGCCAACAAAGTAGACATATTGTATATGTGAATCAATATATCATATATTAGTTATGTCTATTTTCCTTACAAGTAGAGAGCTTCATAGTTAGAAAAATGCTAAATGTTTGAATTTTTCACCAAGAAATGATGCAAGTATCGACGGAACTTTACCACTAACATAAAGTAGAATATGTCACGAAAAAAAACTATTTCGAAATCAGAATGTGCAAAAAACGCTCTGGTCCTTAAGGGGTTAAGCACTGGAAGATTTAGGGTATGTTCGCACTGCGGAATTTACACAATTCGTCAGAAATTCCATTTAGCAAAGCTTGCTGAATTGAATCACTGAACTGCGGAATTCCACTAGAATTGCAACAAAATATCTACAGAAATGCAGCAGAATTCCAGTGTTCTCCAAAATTCAAGCCCCATTGATTTAAAAGAAATTCTGCTGCAGAATTCCGCTGTGGAATTTCTGCTCTCTGAATGGGACTGTGGAATCCTATTTAAATTCTGCCGTGTGAATACCCTTAGGCCATGTTCACATGTTCAGAATTTCTGTGCCGAATTCCGCATTGGAATTCCTCAAAAGATTCTGTAGCTATTCCATTGTCCCATTGAATTTAAAGGGCTTCACAAGTGGAAAACTCAGAAAGTTAAACAGATTTGTAAGTTACTTCTATTTAAAAATGTTAATCCTTCCAGTACTTATCAGCTGCTATGTACTACAGGGGAAGTTGTATAGTTCTTTTCTGTCCCATTGTATTTAAAGGGGTACTCCAGTGGAAAAAAATGTTTTCAAATTAACTGGTGCTAGAAAGTTAACCAGATTTATAAATTGCTTCTATTTAAAAATATTAACCTCTTAAGGACCCATGACGTACGCGTACGTCATGAGTCCGCGGTCGGGCCCAGCCTCTAACAACGGCCGGGACTCGTGGCTAATAGCGCGTGGCATAGATCGTGGTGCCGCGCGCTATTAACCCTTTAGACGCGGCGTTCAAAGTTGAACGCCGCGTCTAAAGTGAAAGTGAAACCATGCCGGTTAGCTCAGGGAGCTGTTTGGGATAGCCGCGGCGAAATTGCGGCATCCCGAACAGCTTACATGACGGCTGGAGGATCCCTACCTGCCTCCTCGCTGTCCGATCGCCGAATGACTGCTCAGTGCCTGAGATCCAGGCATGAGCAGTCAAGCGGCAGAATCATCGATCAGTGGTTTCTTATGAGAAACCATTGATCAATGTAAAAGATCAATGTGTGCAGTGTTATAGCCCCCTATGGGAGCTATAACACTGCAAAAAAAAAAGTGAAAAAAAAAAGAGTGAATAAAGATCATTTAACACCTCCCCTAATAAAAATTTGAATCACCCCCCTTTTCCAATAAAAAATAAAATAAAACTGTGTAAATAAAAATAAACATATGTGGTATCACCGCATGCGGAAATGTCCGAATTATAAAAATATATTGTTAATTAAACCGCACGGTGAATGGCGTACATGCAAAAAAATTCATAAGTCCAAAATAGTGCATTTTTGGTCACTTTTTATATCATTAAAAAATGAATAAAAAGCAATCAATAAGTCCTAACAATGCAAAAAATGGTACCGCTAAAAACTTCAGATCACAACGCAAAAAATGATCCCTCATACCGCCCCATATGCGGAAAAAAAAAGAAGTTATAGGGATCAGAATATGACAATTTTAAACATACAAATTTTCCTGCATGTAGTTATGATCTTTTCCAGAAGTACCACAAAATCAAACCTATATAAGTAGGGTATAATTTAAATCATATGGACCTACAGAAAAATGTACTGTGTAGAAACGGAAGCCCCCAAAAGTTACAAAATGGCATTTAAAAAAAAAAAATTGACTCACAATTATTATTTTTTCCGTTCCGCCGTAGATTTTGGGGTAGAATGACTGACGTCATTACAAAGTAGAATTGGTGGCGCAAAAAATAAGCCATCATATGGATTTTTAGGTGCAAAATTGAAAGAGTTATTATTTTTTAAAGGTAAGGAGGAAAAAACGAAAAATGCAAAAACGGAAAAACCCCGGGTCCTTAAGGGGTTAATCCTTCCGGTACTTATAAGCTGCTATATACTACAGGGGAAGTTATATAGTTCTTTTCTGTCTGACCACAGTGCTCTCTGCTGACACCTCTGTCCATGTCAGGAACTGTCCAGAGTAGGAGCAAATCCCCATAGAAAACCTATCCTGCTCTGGACTTTTCCTGATAAGGACAGAGGCATGGAGATTTTCCATGTGTACATTCCGGTCTTGTGAACATAGCCTAAGAGAGTCAGACTGAGAGTCAGTTGGAGTAATGAAACATATAGAAGCAGCTGCTCTGAAACAAATTGTGCTGTAGGACTAGTGATAGTGAGTGTGAATGATATAGGCAAGAAAGAGTGCTTCTTTATCTGCCTTCCAATCAAATACCTTACAATTGACTAATGTGTTAGATGATTATCTTTATACACTGCTACAGAACATGATGGTGCTATACAGTGACCCCACGACCTACGATGGCCCCGACATACGATGGCATCTCAGAGGCCATCGCATGTTGAAGGCAGCATCAACATACGATGATTTTGTATGTCGGGGCCATCGCATAAACGGCTATCCGGCAGCGCTGACTGCTTCAGCTTCCACCGGATAGCCGTTTACTGTGCCCCGTGTGGTCTGCTGACAATCACTTACCTGTCCTTGGGGCTCCGACGCATCCTCTTCGGGATCCCCTGCATTGTAGGCGCTCTCCATCGTCGTCATCACGTCGCTGCACACGCCGTCCCGTCATCCAATAGGAGCGGCGTACGTAACGACATGATGGCGGCGACGGAGAGCGAGAATGCCGGGGAAGCAGAGACCTTGCCGGAGCATCGGGGACACCCCAGGGACGCGGTGACAGCGATGGAAGGCAACATCCAGGGCAGCGGTGACGAGCGGTAATGGTCCGGAGCGGCGGGGACACGTGAGTATAACCTCCAATACCAGTGGTCTTCAACCTGCGGACCTACAGATGTTGCAAAACTACAACTCCCAGCATGCCCGGACAGCCGTTGGCTGTCCGGGCATGCTGGGTGTTGTAGTTTTGCAACATTTGGAGGTCTGCAGGTTGCAGACCACTGTCCTATACTTTACATTGCACGGATCCCTCAATATACGATGATTTCAACAAACTATGGTCCATTTGGAACGGATTACCATCGTATGTTGAGGGACCACTGTACAAGCAACGAGGAATAAATAAAAGAAAGCAAAAACTTTAACTGTAAAGATCAAACTAACAGAGCGACACATCTTTCATTGTAAAACGGTCTACTGTTTCCTACAGTACTTGCTATATATAGTTCCTGAATAATATGCCTGTAGGTGAAAATTAAAATAATAATATGTCAACAACTGGCATGTACGTCTGGCGTCTGGAAAATCTTCAGCTGATTTTTGCAGGAGACTTGTAAAGTCAAATGCGAGCGAGTAACATCAGTCATAATTACAGCTTCACATAAAGGTAGCATTGCCAGCATCTCTTTAGTTGAAAGGTTTATAAACACTTCTATGGTGTTTGAGCTCCTCAATAGACCTTATCCACAGGAGCATGTGGTTTTATAATAATGAGAGGACGGGTTCCATAAGGACAATGTAGCGTAGACAAGGGTAATCACAAGAATCCAGGGAACACAAAGGGAGGAAGAATGAACAAGGCCAAATATAGGTTTCTGAAAAAGTATCAAGTAATCAGAAAGGAATAGTGGTTTAAGTAAATCCTTTTGTAAGCAGGGAACGTTTCCAGAGCATCTCTAACACGTGGAAACATCATTAACGCCTCTGTCATTGAAGGCATCTGCAACGCATTTGAGAACAGCAATAAAGAGAGATTAAAAAACATTTTACAGCTCCAGTTATACCTTAAGAGGAATACTGGCTAGAGGAACTCAAATCTACCGGAGCACTCCAGGCTCACACTGACCACAATACTCAGCGTATCAGGAAATGTTTAGTATACGACCGAGGAGAAAAGGGAATTTCTGCCTTGTATTTCCTTGTAACTTGATGTATTATTTGTGGCAGGGAGACAGAGAGTTTTGGTTCACATGGGTAAAATACTATAGGATATCATTTCAGTAACCCTGATTTACACCAAACTCTTTTGGAATGAATGGTCTCGGTATCCCTGGTTGATAAGTAACTCAGGATTTCAGGCCAAATATTTTAATCGTGAGCAAATCGAAATGTTACTTTAGAAACTTGATGTATCTGAAGCAGAAATTGGCAAGACAACATACAAATTGTACAGCTTAGATGGATAAGAATGGGACATGCTACTTCAGACTGCAGATCTGGTACATTTCTATGCCATGAAATCGATGAAGTTATCAAATCCATACTAAAGCCTAAAATAATGATACATGATGACACACAGAAAAAAAAAAAGTTTTTTTGCAATGTTTTTCAATGCCAGTAGTAGATAAAGACTGTTCATGTGCACCAAGTGTCTGCATATAGGCAAGGAAATAATTTTTGGGGCTGGGGCAGTAGTCATCATGAATATAAATTCTGAAGATATGATTTGATATGTCTGGTTTTGCAGTGATGTCCGGGGTTATTATAACATATCATGTTCAGAAGCAGAGGTTGAACCCACAATGTTAGAATGACTTCCCCAAACCAGTTTTTATACTTTAAAGGGGTTATCTGACCAAAGACATCTTATCCCCTATCCTGCGATCTCCATGCAGCACCCGGATTCTATGAGGAGCTATGTCTCCAGTTTCGGAAAGCTCTTTCTTTCCGGCACTGGAGACGTGATGTCACACCACGCCCCCTCGTGACGTCTCACCATGCCCCCCTCCATTCATGTCTATGTAAGGGAGCATGACATCCCATAGACATGAATGGAGGCGGGCGTGGTGTGACGTCATGTCTCCAGTACCAGAAAGAAAGAGCTTTCCAAGACTCGAGATACAGCCCCACATAGAATGCGGATGCTGCACAGAGATCACAGGGGGGTCCCAGTGGTGGGCCCCCTGTGATCAGACATCTTATCCCCTATCCTTTGGATAGGGGATAAAATGTCTTTGGCCGGATAACCCCTTTAAACTATTGGTGACAGAAATGGTGACAAAATTTGTGGCAGCAGCGGGAAATACACTGCGTATTCCTTGCTCACTATACACACAGGGCTTTCCGGCAGCAGCCCTATGCGTGTAGTGAGTTTTGGAGGCGGGGCAATGTGCCTGCGTGACTGTGACGCGCGGCCCCAACTCTAAAACTCACTGCACGCATAGGGCTGCCTCCGAAAAGCCCTGTGTGTATAGTAAGCGAGGAATACGCAGCGTATTTCCCGCTGCTGCCACAAATTTAGCATATCGTGGAATACGCTGCGTATATGCCAGGTGGGAACCCTAACAGTAAAGTTGTCTAATGAACTAACCTGAACCTCAGTTGTGGTCCTCTTTTTCTCCACTATTAGTCCCCCACTGCCAGCCTTCTGTTAGGTCTCTATAGTAGTAACATAGGGGGGATTCAGCCAAACTTCTGCAGAGGAAAGGTCAACCAGTTGCCCATAGCAACCAGATTGCTTCTTTCCTGCAATAAGGGGCTATTCACACGTACAGTATTCTGCGCAGATTTAATGTGCAGATTTGATGCGCAGGATTTCAAGCTGTGTTCAGTCATTTACTTTACATTGAAATCTTCAGCAGACAATCCTGCGCATCAAATCTCGCAGAATACTGTACGTGTGTATAGACCTTAAAAGTGAAAAATAAAAGAAGCAATCTGATTGGTTGCTATGGGCAACTGGTAAAATTTTCCTCAGCACAGTCAGTCTTGATAAATCTTCCTCCATATTACCCATCCTGTCATGTGACCATCGAGGCCAATTCTTGCAACATCTACAACACGACTTCTTATGAATAAAAACAGGGTAGTATCATCCGAGCAAAATGAAGGATGGAATTCCTATGTTGAGGATTTAAATCATTATATTATAGAAAGATTTTTTTTTTTAAAGTTTTGTAATACTCTAATTACACCAGTTCTAATCATAGAAAGTTTTATGATGAAAGATTTATTTCATAATGTGGTAGCCCTTGGGGGGTGTATAGTAGTGGGGATCTTGTATCGGTATATGAGGGGTTAATGTTAACCCTATAGTTCGTGATGCCAGGCTGAGGGCTAGTATGCTGAGGTAATTATCCGGCCTATTGCCGCCCTTCCCAATAACGATAGGTGCATGAAATGACTGAAGGTCCACAAGGAGATTTAACTTGAACTTGAACAACTTTACTTAAGTGCTTACGGTACATCCAAGGCACAGTAACAGTCTAATATAACAGTCATTATATTGCTCAGTGACTGACAGTTGTTGCGGACCTTGAGGTATTTAGAAAGCCTCTGAATTTAGGGTAGATATTGCAGATCCGTCCGGATTTAGGGGTTAGACTAGGTCCGGTGATGCTGCAGAGTGTCGGGGGATTGATACACTCACGATTTAATATTGAACAGCTGTCGTCGCAAAGGCTCAGGCCTAACTCACTGCGAGAATAGCTGCGCAAGTCCTTCTCGGTTGACAGCCCAGGAACAAGAGAGAGAATAATGGCCGCCGCTCACTTATATGGGCAGGGTCGGGGTGAATCTGATTGGTCCGAATACCTGTCATTCACTCGTACACAGAATGATGGGATTGCATACGTCATAGGGACCTCCACAGGTCCTTAAGCAGAAATACCATAGAGTTTACCTAGTCACGTGACCTGGTACTGGTACGCTACGCGCAGGTAATTAACTATTCATTTACATTTATATAACTATAGTTACATAAACCTTGCATAAGTTACTGGTTTACTAGATGGAATATGGGTGACAAGGGGTAGACTATACAACATGGACCCCTACGTCCTAGGGACTCTTACTATGGGGACCCATACACATAAAGGGACCGCATAGGATGCGGTACCGGGACACCACAATAACATGTCAAATAAAAACTAAAATGTGAAATTCATAGTCTCCAGTGTGGTGATCATAAACATAATAGGTAGTTAGGAAATATAACACAATAACACTACTATAATGTATAATGTGAGGGCAAAAATGTTTTTATACTTAAAGTATGTAGAATCCATGTAAAAGGCTTCAGCTTATCAGGTAAAAGACTCCAATACATGTTAGAATAAAAATCACCAATCCCACCAATTTTGACAGGACCGGTCACGTGTCTCCTGATTCTCCACAAACAGATTATTTTAGGGAAGAGAAGGATCAAGCATTATAAATATTAACTGCCACATCATTTTGTTCTCAGAGAGATAAGTCACTGCTAGAAGTGTCTGGAAGTGGCTTTCTACTTCTCTCTACATTCAGAACAATCGCATGCTTGGTCGAGTTGAATGTTCATGTGTATGGAAAGAACAAAACATATAGCTGTTGGCTGAAAAAAATATTTTGCCGACAACTATTCCATATGCATAGGTACTGCCTGCCTACACCAGACACATTTTTTTTGTTTTGTTTTATAAAACCTTTGCTGCTCTGCCAGGTGGTCATGCTGGAGGGAGCCTTGAGCTCCAGGCTTGTTCCCGGCCCAAATACAATCAGCTGGGGCAGGAACACTGGTACTTTATGAGTACAAATGACTGCGGCAACAGCACTGGCTGTGGCTGCTCCAGTCTAAAAAGGAGAACTACCCTTGCTCATCGCTGCTAGTAACAGTCTGCTGTGTCTCAAGGTGGGGCACCATGCTTGTCTGTGTTCTGTAGACATGGAGGGTCTGGGAGGGCATAGAGGTTTGGAGGAGGACAGAGGGGTCTGGGGGGGACAAAGAGTTTTAGGGAGTCTGCTGGGGCCGGTGGAAGACAAAGGTGTCTGAAGGGGGGAGAGGAGTCTGAAGGAGCAGGGAAGAGGGGTCTGTAGGAGAAAGACATAGTCACCTGGGGGAGCACAGAGGAGTCTGGGGGAGCAGAGCGGTCTGGAAGAGGACATAGAGGTCTGATGGGGGCAGAAGGGTCTGGAAGAGGACAGTACAAGGGTGGCATTCAACGAAACTGAGAAGAAACTGTGTGGTATTATTATTATTGTTGTTGTACAGTTTGTGGCAGTATTATTATTATAAATTATTGTTGTTATTATTATTGTACAGTATGTGGCAGTAACTACAGCACTGATGTGACAGGCAGGCAGAATACACAATATTGGCGATATTGGTGACTCACAGGTGATGTCTTCCCTGTAGTCTTTATCTTCTCCATCTTCATCAGGTCCTGATGCTTACATTCGCTGCGATAAGAGGTATCCATAGAATAAAATGTTTCTCACTTTCCTATTGCTTGATGCAAAACACTTAGTGTATTAATTTGCTATGATTTAGTAATCTATTCTCCTGATCATATATATTCTGATACAACAACGGTTTATTAGTTACTTGAATCAATTGACAAGTATAGAAACAGCTATTGTGATACTCAATGAGCTGCAAAAGCCCAAGGCTGTCATCACAGCAGATTGTGCAAAGCATACTCAACAAGTCTCTCAGGGGTACAGAGGTTAATGTTATCTGTCTACTGCCCTTTAGGCAAGGCATGCTTTCACAGTGAAGGATGCTTATTACAGTGGGAACTGACACTGTCTGCATGGCTGACCGTCACCAAGCACTGATTTATTGAGACTTGTGGCAGACCTGCAGAACATAGGAATGGCTTCAGCATCTTCTACAGCAATCCTGTCTTTATTTTCTTTCTACTGTGTGTGACAGCTTATCCCACGTATTTACCAACCGCGGCATGGTCTGCTTCCCTCTGCTGCCTGTCATTTTCTGGATTTCCTCCACTGAATCTACGATGATTTCTGTTGTATTAACATTTAAAGGGATCCAAAGTTTGGCATGACAGCAGCATAACAAATATTGATGCCACAATATACACGCTCTAGAGTCTGATCACATGAGCGATGGGACATCAGTCGTGTGTAGAAAGTGACCTAGACAAAAACGGCACCTATAGTAAAATTAGGCAATAGTATACATATGTAAAATGCATAGTAAGGCAGTAAATAACCTAGCATTTTCTTATAAAGCGTACATCTTAAAGACATCCCAGTAACCCTACATATAGGGATGAGCGAATCAAATCTGTCGAATCTGAATTTGTTACAAATTTCAGGAACAATCGATTTGCAATGAATGCAAATATTGCCGCAATTCTATCACGTGAATCACTTCATAAAACTCCATTTAGTGCGGTCCAGGCTCCAGGGCATCTAAAATGGTGGATTCACATGTGAGGACATGGGGCAAGGAATCCTGGGAAGGCAGGAACAAGAGTAGGCAGAATGCATCACATGCAGCATACAGCCTATCAGCAGCTAGTCACCCCTGTGTCAGAGCCCTACATAATCGGCAGCCATATTGTGGCCTGTCACTTCAGCCTTTCACTGCAGAGAGATAGATAGGGACATACAGTGCTGTGTGTTGCACAGAAAAGCTTTTTCCAGCAGTGATTCACCTCCTAGTCACGTCAGCATTCTGTTGCACAAAGAGGGACAGAGAGCAGTGTGTGCTTCACAGAAAAGCATTCTTACTGCAGCGGTTCACCCCCAGTCACTGTCTACAGAGCTCTATTACAGAGAGGGACAGAGAGCAGTGTGTTGCACAGAACAGCAGTGATTCAGCTCAAGCACAAATCCTGCCTAAAAGCACTGATAGGGAAGGGAGTGAAATTGAGAGAGAAAGTGCAATTTTGGGTGTAGTACACAGCGACTGTGTGCTGCAGCACTGGTCTGTACTGCTGGTTTTGTGCACAAATACTTTTTTAAGCGTACTGTAGCGCATTTTTCTCCCCTCATAAGTGCATACCACAAATGTACATCTAAGTGGTGCCTGTGGCCCCGCATTATAGAAAGGGAGCTTAAGAGGTTAAGTACTGTCCAAAGTAGGAGAAAATCCCCATAGCAAACATGAAAAGCTGCTCTGAAAAGTTCTTAAATTAGACAGAGATGTCAGCAGAGAGCATTGTGCTCATGATGTCAACAGAGAACACTGTGTTCCAAATAGAAAATAATTTCCTCTGTAGTATTCAGCAGCTAATAAGTGCTGGATTAAGAAGTAATTTTTAAATCTGTTTAACTTTCTGACACCAGTTGATTAAACAAAAAAAAAAAAAAGTTTTCCACCAGAGTACCCCTTTAAAGTCTTAAGGACCTAGATACCGTGAAAGGCCAGGCAAAAGTACTCACTGGCTGGTGTTGTACACAAATACTTTTTTAAGCATACTGTAGTGCATTTTTCTCCCCTCACAAGTGCATATCACATATGTACATCTTAGTGGTGTACTATTTTGTTCCTGTTAAAGTCTCAAGGGCCTAGATACGATGAAATGCCAGGCAAAAGTACACACCTGCTGGTGTTGTACACAAATACTGTTAAGCGTAGTGGAGCGTATTGTACTCCCCTCATATATTCACTAAGTATGTCAGGCAGAGAAGTGCCAGGATGTGCACAGAGGAGTGGCAGAGGCCTTAATTCATCAGGCAGAGGTGGCAGCAGACTAGGGTCGAGTGACAGCAGGAGTTGCAGCGAGAGGCCTGAGCTCCCGTCATCAGCTAGCGGTCATGTCTCGACCAGCAACCCATCTGCAGTCATTAATTGGTTAACTTGGTCATCACTTCATCCCAAGTGACAACTTACACCCCACCCAACAGTCAGTGGTTTGTATAGCAATTATCTGTTTAAGTAACATCAAATATTGTTTAAAAATGTACAAGTCACATGCAGGTTACAGGCGTTGCTATTAGAATGTGTTAGCAGGGTTGGGACACCATATGGCTTCACAATTGAAGAGATTAAAGCTGTTATCCACCATAAGGGGATTTTAGTATGTACCTGGCAGACAGTAATGGACATGCTTAGGAAGGATCTGCGCTTGTCTTGGGGCTATGTTGTGAGATTACCTTAACACTGTGGCTAGCTCTTTGTGAACTGCTATTTCCTGTTTGACTTTTCTTTTTTTTACTACAAATCCCACAATTACATATTCCTCCCTCCCACACGTCAGCCCCCCCCCCCATTGAAACATAAATGAGCTGCATCCATTCAAATCAGTGTGCTTTTCAATCAGGGTGCCTACAGCTATTGCAGATTGATCTCTCTCCCACCAAGCAATCCCTCCACCCATTGAAGCAGACAGGTCCCCTGTCACCACCTGAGTAGTGAGTCAGGTCTCAGCCGCATTACAACCTGGGAAAAATCTGAGACAGCAGTCATTTTGTATGCTGGTAAAAATAAATATTGAAGAGAAAATCACAGAAGAATTGTGAGAAAACCGTCACACACAGGTACAGACACTATATTATGAACTACAGGGCCGGCTTTGCCTATAGATAAAGTAGACGGCCACCTATAGCGCCCTCTTGAGGTGGGCGCCGCTCTGCCTGTTGCCGCAACCGCCCAGCGCTGCCGAGATAACACATGTATTAGGAGCGTGGCAAGCAAAAAGCCGCACCCCCATCTAATTATATCCCCTGCCCGCCCAGCATGTTGATAGAGGAGCAGGGCCGCCAAAAGCCCAGAAAGCCTTTGGCTGTCCGAGCATGCTGGGAGTTGTAGTTTTGCAACAGCTGGAGGCACCCTGGTTGGGAAACACTGATCTAATCCCTCTATGTGTGATATTGTCTGCTGAGAAGGGGGTTTGTTACAGTGTGTAAACCCAGTAGTAAGGAGATTACATGAGGAGGAGGTTTGTTACAGTGTGTCACCCCAGTAGTAAGGATAATACATGAGGAGGAGGTTTGTTACAGTGTGTCATCCCAGTCATAAGGAGATTACTTGAGGAGGGGGTTTGTTACAGTGTGTCACCCCAGTAGTAAGGAGATTACATGATGAGGAGGTTTGTTACAGTGTGTCACCCCAGTAGTAAGGAGATTACATGAGGAGTAGGTTTGTTACAGTGTGTCACTTCAGTAGTAAGGAGATTGCATGAAGAGGAGGTTTTTTATAGTGTGTAACTCCAATAGTAAGGTGATTACATGAGGAGGAGGTTTGTTATAGTGTGTCAACCCAGTAGTAAGAAGATTACATGAGGAGGAGGTTTGTTACAGTGTGTCATCCCAGTAGTAAGGAGATTAAATGAGGAGGGAGTTTGTTACAGTGTGTCAGCCCAGTAGTAAGGTTGGGCGCGTCAAAGGGCGGAGCCAGTGGGCGGGGTCAAGGGGGGGGGGGGGGGGGCAAAATTTACTTTCGCCTAGGGCGGCAAAAAACCTTGCACCAGCCCTGATGAACTACACTAACTTTACAGCCCCTGTAGCATAGTCAAATAAAAAAAAAATCCTGGAATACCCCTTTAACCCCTTAAGGACCGGAGGTTTTTCCGTTTTTGCATTTTCGTTTTTTGCTCCTTGCCTTTAAAAAATCATAACTCTTTCAAATTTACACCTAAAAATCCATATGATGGCTTATTTTTTGCGCCACCAATTCTACTTTGTAATGACGTCAGTCATTTTGCCCAAAAATCTATGGTGAAGCGGGAAAAAAAATCATTGTGCGACAAAATTGAAAAAAAAAAACGCTGTTTTGTAACTTTTGGGGGCTTCCGTTTCTACGTAGTACATTTTTCGGTAAAAATGACACCTGATATGTATTCTGTAGGTCCATACGATTAAAATGATACCCTACTTATATAGGTTTGATTTTGTCGGACTTCTGGAAAAAATCATAACTACATGCAGGAAAATTAATACGTTTAAAATTGTCATCTTCTGACCCCTATAACTTTTTTATTTTTCCGTGTATGGGGCGGTATGAGGGCTCATTTTTTGCGCCGTGATCTGAAGTTTTTAACGGTACCATTTTTGCATTGATAGGACTTATTGATCACTTTTTATTCATTTTTAAATGATATAAAAAGTGACCAAAAATGCACTATTTTGGACTTTGGAATTTTTTTGCGCGCACGCCATTGACCGAGCGGTTTAATTAATGATATATTTTTATAATTCGGACATTTCCGCACGCGGTGATACCACATATGTTTATTTTTATTTTTATTTACACTGTGTTTTTTTTTTTATTGGAAAAGGGGGGTGATTCAAACTTTTAATAGGGGAGGAGTTAAATGATCTTTATTCACTTTTTTTTTTCACTTTTTTTTTGCAGTGTTATAGGTCCCATAGGGACCTATAACACTGCACACACTGATCTTCTATGTTGATCACTGGTTTCTCATAAGAAACCAGTGATCAACGATTCTGCCGGATGACTGCTCATGCCTGGATCTCAGGCACTGAGCAGTCATTCGGCGATCGGACAGCGAGGAGGCAGGAAGGGGCCCTCCCGCTGTCCTGTCAGCTGTTCGGGATGCCGCGATTTCACCGCGGCTATCCCGAACAGCCCACTGAGCTAGCCGGGATGCTTTCGGTTTCACTTTAGACGCGGCGTTCAACTTTGAACGCCGCGTCTAAAGGGTTAATAGCGCGCGGCACAGCGATCAATGCCGCGCGCTATTAGCCACGGGTCCCGGCCGTTGTTAGAGGCCGGGCCCGATCCGCTATGACGCGGGGCCACGCCGTGGCCCCGCGTTATAGATCGGGAGTGGACACATGACGTTCCAGTACGTCATGTGTCCTTAAGGGGTTAAAGAGATTTTTAATTAAATTTTAATTTAATTTGAATTTATTTTAATTTTTTTAAATCCTTTTTTGAGGACCCATTGGAGGGCAAGTCTGGTGCCTGGAGCCACAGTTATTTTAGCTCCAAGTAGTGGAAGTGTTAAGATTTTTAAGTAGAAAAAAATTACAAATCTGGATAAAAATTTTTGAAACCAACTGGTGGCAAAACATTAATCTCAGAGTTCCCCTCACTCAGGTTTATGGAACGGACTGTTGCAGAAATTTCTACAACTTTAACTGCCCCCCTTTTTAATCCATCCTTGATGACCTTGTCACATATAATACTACCTCTTTTTTGATAGCACTTTTATCACAGATTTTAGTGTTTTTTAAAGTTTGTATTTTTTGCATTTGCATGTTCTGTAATCAGGGCTGTAGCTCCAATGAGGTGAGTGAGGCGATCGCCTTGGGTGCGCTTTTGCAAGAGGGCACAAGGGGGGTCCAGCACATATTACACTGAGGCATTGATTCCCAACCAGGGTGCCCGAACACTCTGGTGGGAAATATGGTGCTAACATTTTTTTTTTTTTCTGCCCAGGCCTGCGCACCTGTGAGTCACAGGCGTGCAGGCCAGACGGGAGGGAAGTCTGTGTGCAGTGGACAGGTGATGCTGCAGCTCCAATCCTCATGTATCCTCCCTCTCCTGTGGAGCAGCTCTGGATTCTGGATTCTCCTGGTCCCTCAGCAGAATGATGTGAATGGAGGGAAGGAGCAGGGGCAGCGCTGACAGAGGCCTGCTCAGCTTCAAGTAGTGCACTCCCACTCTTCTTTCGCTCCACTGCACCTCTCCGTCACCCCTCGTAACCTCTCTGTAACCTCTGGACACCTCTCTGTTATCCCGTACACCCCTCTGTCCCCCATCTACACCCTTCCGTCACCCCTCTAAACCCCTCTGTCACCCCTGCACACCCCACGTCAACCCCGTACACCCCTCTGTCACCCACGTACACCGCTCTACACCCCAGTCTCCCATGTACACCCCTCGGTCACTGTGTGTGGTAATGCAGGAGGCATTGTGTGTGCTTGTGTGGGGGGGGGGGAGGCTGGAGGCATTTGTGGGAGGCTGGAAACATTGGGGGAGATTTATCAAAACCTGTGCAAAGTAAAAGTTGCCCATAGCAACCAATCAGATTTCTTATTTCATTTTGCAAAGGCCTTGTTAAAAATGATAGAAGCAAGCAGATTGGTTGCTATGGGCAACTGGGCAACTTTTCCTCTGCACAGGTTTTGATAAATCTCCTCCCTTGTGAGTTGTGGGAAGGCTGGTGGCATTGTGTTTGGAGGAGGCTGGAGTCATTTGTAAGGAAAAGGGGTGATAATGCTGGAATAGTGCAGAGCCTAATACTAATATGTTTGTGTTGCAGGTTCTGCCCAAGAGTTTTGGCTGGAATAGATTATCAAGGTGTCCTGTGCCAGATGGGGAAGAAGTAAAGAAGAAAATGACTCTGAACAGTGAATATGTCATTTGTGAGTGGCTGCATAAAACCGTACTGTAATCTACACAAGAAAAATATTTAAAAAATTATTCGGTAAGGGTGTCCAGCTAATTTTCATTTTTTTTTTTTTCCAAGGGGTGCCCCAAGCCAAAATGGGGGGGGGGGGGGGGGCACAAGTTCTGTTCTCGTCCGCCTCAGGAGCAAAAAGAGCTATGTTACTGCTCTGTCTGTAATGCACATCATGTGACAATGTTTAGCACTTATCTGATCGCCTTGTAGTTTGCAGACTTTGTTTGACCCCTTAAGGACTTAGCCCTTTTTCACCGTAAGGACTCTGCCTTTTTTTGCAATTCTGACCACTGTAACTTTAAACATTAATAACTCTGGAATGCTTTTACTTATCATTCTGATTCCAAGATTGTTTTTTTGTGACATATTCTACTTTAACCCCTTAAGGACGCAGCCCATTTGGGCCTTAAGGACACAGAAAATTTTATTTTTACGTTTTCATTTTTTCCTCCTCGCCTTCAAAAAATCATAACTCTTTTATATTTTCATCCACAGACTAGTAGGAGGGCTTGTTTTTTGCGTGACCAGTTGTCTGTTGTAATGGCGTCACTCACTTTACCATAAAATGTATGGCGCAACCAAAAAAATACTATTTGTGTGGGGAAATTAAAAAGAAAAACGCTTTTTTGCTAATTTTGGAAGGTTTCGTTTTCACACCGTACAATTTATGGTAAAAATGACATGTGTTATTTATTCTTTGCTTCAATACAATTAAAATGATACCCATGATAATATACTTTTCTATTACTGTTGCACTTAAAAAAAATCCCAAACTTTTTAACCAAATTAGTACATTTAAGATCCCCCTATTTTGAAGACCTACAACTTTTTCATTTTTCTGTATAAGCAGCGGTATGAGGGCTCATTTTTTGCGCGGTGATCTTTACTTTTTATTGATACCATATTTGCTTGTATAAAACTTTTAATAATTTTTGTATTAATTTTTTTTTGGAATAAAATGTAATAATAAAAGAAGCTATTTTGGACTTTTTTTTTTATGTTCACGCCGTTAACCGTACGGTATCATTAACATTTTATTTTAATAGTTCAGATATTTACGCACACGGCGATACCAAATATGTATATAAAATATTTTTTTAACACTTTTTGGGGCGTGAAATAGGGAAAATGGGGCAATTTACGTTTTTATTGGAGGAGGGGGGTTTTCAATTTTTTTTTACTTAATTTTTTACTTTTATTTTTACATTTTAATAGTCCCCATAGGGGACTATTTAAAGCAATCATTCGATTGTTAATCCTGTTCAGTGCTATGTATAGGATATAGCACTGATCAGGGTTATCGGTGATCTTCTGCTCTGGTCTGCGGGAAGGCAGATCAGAGCAGAAGACTCCCGGAAGACAGCGGAGGCAGGTGAGGGGACCTCCGGCTGCCGTGCAGGATGATCGGTTCGCCGCGGCAGCGCTGCGGACAATCTGATCATCCAATTAAGGGACCGTGTTCTGATGCTAAACCATATATTGAATTGTTATTCCTAATTTTAATAGCAAGGGGTTCTATGACAAGTACAAATAGAAGTGGAGAAAGTGGGCAACCCTGCCTAGTCCCATTGGTTATGGGGAAGGGGTTGGAAAAATAGTTGTTTATGAACACCCTAGCAGACGGGTTAGTATATAGAGCAAAAACTGAATTTATAAATTCTTCAGGGAACCCGTTATGGTGCAGGACTCTCCTCATGAACGCCCAATTGACTCTGTCGAAGGCCTTCTCTGCGTCCAGTGATAGGAGCAGAGAAGGCTTCCGGTGACCTCTGGTCCATGAAATAAGGTCTATAACTCTACGAGTCCCATCACTAGCCTGACGCCCAGTAGTGAATCCCACCTGGTCAGGGTGTAGCAACTCTGGTAGCATATATTTTATACGGTTGGCCAAAATTTTTGCGTACATTTTTATGTCCAAATTTATAAGGGAAATGGGTCTGAAGTTAGCTGGGGTGGTCGGATCTTTGCCTGGTTTAGGCAGGGCAACTATATTTGTTGCTAGCATATCTTTCGAGAACGAACCTGTAGTGGCTGCATAGTTAAATACGTTACATATGTGTGGGGATAGTGTGGTCATGAATGCGTTGTAGTATTCCGCCGAGTATCCATCCGGCCCCGGGGCCTTTCTACATTTAAGTCGTTTAATGACATTTTCAACCTCTGTGACGGTGAATGGATTTTTTAAAGCAGATATGTTTTCTGGTATTAATTTAGGTAGTGGACATGAAGACAAGTATTTATCTATGTCGTCGATTTTTGGATGAGACATGTCGGGATCATCTTTAAGATTATATAGGGATTTATAAAATGTAGCTATTTCATTTGCAATTTGTTTGGGGTGGATTATTTTCGAATTGTCTTTTGCGTTAATCAGGAATGGGATTCTACTCTTTTTCCTAGGGCCTTTAGCAAGGGTGGCGGTGAGTCTAGAAGTTTTATTGATTTGGTGATAACCATTGCATTGAAGGTTCCTGAAATGTCTGTCGAATTCGTTAGACAGAAGGCCATACAACAGCAGTCTTTTCTCTCTTAGTGTTTGTAAGGTTATTAAATCTCTAGACTTCTTGTGTGTTTTCTCTAAAGCGGCTATTTCCTGAATTAAGATTTGTACTTCTTTATTTTTTCGTTTCTTGTGTCTGGAAGCCTGCTGCATGAGCATACCCCTAATATACGCCTTATGGGAGGCCCATAGTACTTCTGGATTGGAAGCAGAAGGTAGGTTGATAGTGAAAAATTCGTCTAAGTCAGTTTTAATTTTTTGTTTGTATAATTAATATTTCTACATACAGCTGAGTGATCGCTTTAGTAATATTTATATAACTGTGTTATATTTGTTATGTATTGTTCCTTGGCCATGTGGTTTTCTTTGGCCAATCTTTCCTTTGTTGTAAATTTCTCAAAAAAAGAAATCCAATAAAAATTATTTCAACCAATTAAGGGACCGCAATGCTGCAAATGCCGTGATCGGTACTGATCACAGCATCTGAGGGGTTAATGGCGGACATCCGCGGGATCGTGGTTGTCCGCCATTACCGGCGGGTCCCTGGCTGCGATCAACCGCCGGGACCTGCCGCGCATGATCCGGGCATCACTCCCATGCCCGCGGTTATGCTTAGGACGTAAATGTACGTCCCAGTGCGTTAAGTACCGCATCACCAGGACATACATTTACGTCCTTCGTCGTTAATGGGTTAACATAGTGGTAAAATTTAATGGTAACTTGCATCCTTTCTTGGTGAAAAATCCCCAAATTTGATGAAAAAAATGAAAATTTAGCATTTTTCTAATTTGAAGCTTGGGGATCACATATACAATATGTTTACTTTATGTTTGCATCATAAAATTCATGAATTTTTACTTTTGGAAGACATCAGAGGGCTTCAAAGTTCAGCAGCAATTTTCCAATTTTTCACAAAATGTTCAAACTCGATATTTTTCAGGGACGAGTTCAGTTTTGAAGTGGATTTGAAGGGTCTTCAAATTAGAAATACCCCATAAATTACCCCATTATAAAAACTGCACCCCAGTATTCAAAATGACATTCAGTCAGTGTTTTAACCTTTAGGTGTTTCACAGGAATAGCAGCAAAGTGAAGGAGAAAATTCAAAATCTTCATTTTTTACACTCGGATGTTCTTGTAGACCCAATTTTTTAATTTTAGCAAGTGGTAAAAGGAGAAAATTTTTACTTGTATTTGTAGCCCAATTTCTCTCCAGTAAGCACATACCTCATAGTGGTGTTCGGCGGGCGCAGTAGAGGGCTCAGAAGGGAAGGAGCAACAAGGGGATTTTGGAGAGAACATTTTTCTGAAATGTTTTTTTGGGGGCATGTCACCTTTAGGAAGCCCCTAGGGTGTAAAAACAGCAAAAAAAAAAAACACATGGCATACCATTTTGGAAAATAGACCCCTCGGGGAATGTAACATGGGATAAAGTGAGCCTTAATACCTCACAGGTGTTTCATGACTTTTGCAAATGTAAAAAAAATAAAAATAAATGTTTACCTAAAATGCTTGTTTTCCCAAAAATTTTACATTTTTAAAAGGGTAATAGCAGAAAATACCCCCCAAAATTTGAAGCCCAATTTCTCCCGATTCAGAAAACACCCCATATGGGGGTGAAAAGTTCTATGCTGGCGCACTACAGGTCTCAGCAGAGGAGCAGTCACATTTGGCTTTTTGGAAGCAAATTTTGCTCTGGGGGCATGCCGCATTTAGGAAGCCCCTATGGTGCCAGGACAGCAAAAAAAACAACACATGGCATACTATTTTGGAAACTAGACCCCTCGGGAAACGTAACAAGGGGTTAAGTTAACCTTTATACCCCACAGGTGTTTCCCGACTTTTGCATATGTAAAAAAATAATAATAATTTTCTACCTAAAATGCTTGCTTTCCCAAAAACTTTTAAAAAGGGTAAAAGCAGAAAATACCCCCCAAAATTTGTAACACAATTTCTCCCGAGTACGGCGATACCCCATTTGTGACCCTAAACTGTTGCCTTGAAATACGACAGGGCTCCAAAGTGAGAGCGCCATGCCCATTTGAGGCCTAAATTAGGGACTTGCATAGGGGTGGACATAGGGGTATTCTACGCCAGTGATTCCCAAACAGGGTGCCTCCAGCTGTTGTAAAACTCCCAGCATGACTGGACAGTCAGTGGCTGTCTGGTAATACTGGGAGTAGTTGTTTTGCAACAGCTGGAGGCTCCGTTATGGAAACAGTGGCATACCAGATGTTTTTCATTTTTATTGGGGAGGGGAGGGGGGCTGTGTAGGGGTATGTGTATATGTAGTGTTTTTACTTTTTATTTTGTGTTAGTGTAGTGTAGTGTAGTGTTTTTAGGGTACAGTCGCACGGGCGGGGGTTCACAGTAGTTTCTCGCTGGCAGTTTGAGCTGCAGAAAATTTGCCGCAGCTCAAACTTGCAGCCGGATACTTACTGTAAACCTCCGCCCATGTGAGTGTACCCTGTACATTCACATTGGGGAGGGGGGAACATACAGCTGTTGCAAAACTACAACTCCCATGACAGACTGTACATGCTGAGAGTTTTAGTTTTGCAACAGCTGTAGGCACACTGGTTATGTATCACTGGGTTTGTGACCTAACTCAGTGTCTTACAACCAGTGTGCCTCCAGCTGTTGCAAAACTACAACTCCCAGCATGTACGGTGCATGCTGGAAGTTGTAGTTTGCAACAGCTGGAGGCACACCGGTCGTGAAACACTGAGTTAGGTAAAAAAAAAAAAAAAAAACTCTGAGTTTCACAACCAGTGTGCCTTCAGCTGTTGCAAAACTACAACTCTCAGCAGTCACCGACAGCCAACGGGCATGCTGGAAGTTGTAGTTATGCAACCAGCAGATGCACCACTACAAATCCCAGCATGCACTTTAGCTGTTTGTGCAAGCTGGGAGTTGTAGTTATACAACAGCTGAAGGTACACTTTTCCATAGAAAAAATGTGCCTCCAGCTGTTGCAAAACTATAAGTCCCAGCATGCCCATAAGGGAATGCTGGGAGTTTTGGTAGTCTGCCTCCTGCTGTTGCATAACTACAGCTCCCAGCATGCCCTTTTTGCATGCTGGAAGCTGTTGCTTAGCAACAGCAGGAGGCTGTCACTCAGCTCCAACTGCTGATCCACGCCGCCGCTGCAGGTCAGTCCCTCGCCGCCGCCGCTCCTGGGGCCACGATCCCAACAGGGATGCCGGGGATCGGGGTCCCCAGCTGCTGGGGTCCTCTTCCCGCACCCGATCACGTCCTCCGGAAGAGGGGCGGAGCGGGTTGCGGGAGTGACACCCGCAGCAGTTGCCCTGATTGGTCGGCCGGTAAACCGGCCGACGAATCAGGGCCACCTCACCCCTGCTGGCTATGGCTGTTCGGGGCCGTCACCGGGTCACTGGAGACCTGATTGACCGGGAATGACAATTTTAAACATATTAATTTTCATGCATGTAGTTATGATTTTTTCCAAAAGTATGACAAAATCAAACCTAATCGTTTGGACCTACAGAATAAAGATAAGGTGTCATTTTTATAAAAAAATTTATGGCATCGAAACGGAAGTCCCCAAAATTTACAAAATGGTGTTTTTTCTTCAATTTTGCCGCACAATGATTTTTTTTTCCCGTTTTGCCGTCCATCACCAATTAACGCCTTAGAGCATAAGCAGTATTATGATATTGGATGTTCACAGCCAGATATACAAAAATTAAAAGATGCAATTTAGATAAGAGAAAGGTATGATTTAGTATAAATATATAAATATATATATATATATATATATATGGCATTATCTGCACGGCCCTTGCAGAAATGCCAATAGATATATAAGGATAAAATACAATAAAGACTTTATGTAAAAGTACACATTATCCAATCTATATTGTTCAGCCTCTATAGCGAAATAGTGTGCAGGCAATGTGCCCACATTGCATGTGATGAGCAATGTAAATTTTCAGTAGCATACAAGTCTATGTTGGTATATAACAGTAGAGAGCTTATTGTCCGTGTAGTAGTTACTATGTAACTCTAGAAATACTTGTAGTCTGTGCAGTCGCTAGATAACTAGTTGTAATAGTTCAGGACAGTTTGTCTCACCCATCCTGGCGTGGTCCCGCAGAGCTCTCTCTACTTATCTGCTGTGGATTCCAGCCTGGATGTTTAGTCACTTCCTGGGTTTAGGGAGTCGTTAGCGCCGGAGAGCCAGGGAGGGAGAGGTCTGCTGGCCGGCATGTCGGCAAATTGTTTTGTGCACTGTGTACACCAAGAGTGGATACAGTTGATTGTAGCTGTATCTTTGCTTCAGTATGCGGCTGTTATAGATTGCTGTATAAGATGAGAGGGGGCTAGACGCGTTTCAAGATCTGCTGGATTTTTTTTTTTCAATAGTGATATAACGCTTTTGAAAAAGAGATCCAGCAGATCTCGAAACACATATGTTAGCATGCTATATCCTGCCCTGTTTGTATATTTATAGCCTGTCTGGTTTATCTGGTTGTTTGGTTGTTTCCCCGACTATGTTCAGTATTATTTAATTACCTTTACCCCCAATGCACATTAGTGCGGGAAGTGACCGGCACCCTGGTTTAGGGCAGATGGCCAAGTAGCAGGGAGAGTGTTTCTAGGGAGAGCTTAGGGCTCACTCTCCCTGTCCATCTCATCGGTCATGACAACAAATGGCACATAATAGGTTGAGGGCTTATAACAGATTTTATGGGTAATTTAAGATATTCCTATGTCTGGGACAAATTCCATCTGAGAATCCTTTGAAAATGCAGCCATGATACTATAGTTGTCCATCAGGTTCTCAGGAAGTACCTCTGCAGCTAATGTACGTATGTAGACAAAGGCAATCTTAGTCATTTATTTTAAATTTCTGCTTGGCTCCATCCCAGGAACTACTTCACTTATAAAATAATGCATATGTGGAAAACATAGCTTATGTTTACGGACAATATCAGATTCACGCTAGCAAGTCAACATCAAAATTGTATTTAATTTAAAGAAAAAAATATATATTGTATTTGTTTTGAGTGTTATGCTATTTTGTACATGTGTATGGTTGTAGGGATGTGCAAGATATGATAATGTATTAAAAGAAGATAATACAAATCCTCAAAAACAATATCTGACTGTTCTTTAAAAATACTGTTCGCAGATACACAACACAAAAAATGATCTTGGATTATATACAAATTGATCCATGGTCAAAGAAGAAAGGGCGAAAACCACGACTTGAGTAAAACCTGTCACATTGATATACAGCCAATATTTTAAATACAGTTAAAAACACTTGTGCACCAGGCCCACCAGCTGAATATTGAAATTCAATTTCTGGGAACATGAGTGGGACCAGATTGCTGAAATCTGAAATTTATTTAGGAGGCCTAGAATATAATGTGAAGGAAAATGGTTTTTACAGTGATACATAAAAGCCAATATTCTATAAAACAACTTGTAAAAAAACATCCACCCATTGGTGGAAAAACCACACAGGACCTTCCACATGTGTGGAGAAGAAACATGTAGGTTTATCTGAAAATTAAAAACACAGTCAAGTCATATGAAACAAATTTTATTAAAAGTCACCAGAAGTTAAGATACATGACTGCATTCAAGTCTGCAATAAAAATATGATACACACAGATATAGAGTGCTGTGAAAAAGTATATCCCCTTCACCAGGTTTCTTCTATTTTGTCTCTAATTTATCACATTTGAATGTTTCAGATCCCTACCCGCAACATGATTAATAGCAGCCTGCATGACACTGCCCGCTGAAACATCACTTGCAGCCCTCCGGAACCCTCCGCCTTTCACAGCTGAATAGATACTTCACAAGTCACGCCCCTGGTAAACATTAAAGCAAAACTGACAGTGGATTCACCTGTACTAAACCTGGTACACAGGGTTATAGTGCAGGTGAACTGGATATATTTTACCAAAATCCATGGTCCTATTCTGGAGACTGATCCATTATCAGCCAGTATCCCTAATATGTTTCTTATTGGTTCTGTGCATTAGAGGCGGAACTCGGCAAGGAGGCAGGGATGCTGGGTCCTTTCTCCATTGTGCAAAACCAGTGATTAAAATATTAGCAATGCTGGATAATAACGGGTCTGTCTTTGTCTGGAACTGACCGGGGATTGGGGTGAGCCCAGAAAACCTGTACCAAGATTAGGTTTGCCTTATTGTATATTCATATTTATTCACACATCCTATTGCTCTCCCCTGGAAAGGGGTGTGATGGAGGGGACATTTTGGCCCATGCTTCGTGCGGGGGTTGACACGCTTAATTCCTGGCGACTGCCAGGGTGCAGTGCAGGGTCCCAGCAGTCGGACTTATCCTTTGGATAGGGCATAAATTTTACTGCACGACAGTACTCCTTTAAGGCCACATACATTTGCATATTACAATCTGTCTCATGTGCATCACAAATATAGGCTCAGAATTATCAACCTTTCTGACAAAAACTGGGTTGCCCATCACAGCTTTCATTTTACCAGAACCATTTAAGATATGAAAGCGGAGCTATGTTTAATTCCTATGGTTAAATCAGACAGTTTTTGTCAGACAGTCATTGCATTTCAGGGTAGCTCCGCACACCACTAAAGACATGTATAATAAAAATGCTGTGTTATGTAGATCAGATAAATTCAGTGCTTTCTAGCAAAAAAAAAAAAAAAAACTCCATGAGTAAAATGAACAAATTAACCGCAATAAAATGTACAATATGTTTCTTTTTTGCTCCCCATATTACAGGTCAAAATGCATACACTCATGTGCCTAAGGCCTAGGTTATTATTTTTGCTTCATTTCACAAAATGGGTATCTTCTCTATTTTCTTGCAGCAGGGACACTTAAATGTATTTCTCATGAGTAAAGGATATTCTGAGAACATGGGCACAGGACACCCATCAGAATTATAGGATTAAATGTGAGTCTGTAAAGCAATCTTGAAGCGCACTGGATGTCCATCTCATGTGGGTATTATTAGGACATCTTCACAGTAGTCACATATAAGCATGTCATTATTCCACTGAATCTATTTGCATATTATGAAGTATATTTGCAAATAGAATATGTGATTAAATCTACAGTATCCGGCTGTCTCTGTCGTGCTGTGACTTTTCCTAACACAAAGAAATAGCATATTTTTAGGTGTTGTCAGTAACTTCATGTACTTCTTAATTAATTCATTAACAAAGACATCAGGAGGCAGATTTGGACTGCTGGGAGGATAATACTGTACTTTACATGCAGCTTTATAACAGCCACTGTTCTTCAAATACAGTTCATTTATTTCTTAGCTGTATCTCAGAAGAGAGACGAGGCAGATATGGAAATGACTAAACAGTGTCACTTATGGAATACTTGGCTGTTTCTCAGAAGAGACTTTGAACAACTTTATTGAACAGCTGCACCTGCACTTATTTCAGTTATTTGACCTTGATTTTATTTTCAAAGTTATAGTACTGTACTTCACTTAATATGAGAGGGAACAGGAAAGAAATATGAGAACTTGTGTGTCTCATCACTTTGTCTGCTAACCCCAATACTCAATATTGTCTGAAAAAGGGATATTTTTACCTGAAAGAGAAAACAGATTGCTCCCATGATTTGGAGGTGATACTATCAAGGCGTACCTTACTTTAAAGAACAAACAAGAGACAAAGTAATTTTACTGTCTAAAAATGGGAGTACATTTCAGTAAAGAAGTATTTCAGGTTTAGTTTTTGCCCATATCATTTACATTCACCATCATTAGTCCTACAGCACCATTTGTTTTATCCCAGCACAGCTAAATCTATGCATTTCACTACTGTAACTTGGTTGTGCGATCATCAGTCTGTCCTTAGTGTGAGTCACAAGATGTCAGCTGGGTTCTGTCTTCCTGTGAACTATAGGATGACATCATAACCTTCCAGATCCCTGCTACGAGCTCTCAGACCTCTCCCCACCCCTCCCAGCTTCAATTGCTATCTCTATGGCATCAGGATAAAAAGTTATACATCTCACTTGAGGTTGTGTTTACACTTTGCGTATCTTGCTGCAGTTCTTCTGTTTTTTTTTTTTTTTTGCTGTAATTTTCCCAACATTGTGGCAAAAATAGTGCTATTGTACTGCAATACTGCAAACCGCAGTAAAGACATATTGCAGAAGATTTATCAAAACCCGTCCAGAGGAAAAGTTGCTAAGTTGCCCATAGCAACCAATCAGATCGCTTCTTTCATTTTGCAGAGGCCTTATTAAAAAGGAAAGAAACAATCTGATTGGTTGCTATGGGCAACTCAGCAACTTTTCCTCTGGAAAGGTTTTGATAAATCTCCCCCATCATTTTTACCCACAATGATACAAACAGGTATATGCTGCATAACTGGGACCACAATACTACAAAATAGACATTAACTTTTTCATTGCTCTGTTACATAGTTACATAGTTAGTGTGGTTGAAAAAAGACATACGTCCATCAAGTCCAACCAGGGAATTGAAGTGAAGGGTGTAAGGGGATAAGGGAAAGGGATGTAGTTTTATAATTCTGCATAAGTATTAATGTTATTTTGTTCCAGGAATGTATCTAACCCTGTTTTAAAGCTGCTAATTGTTCCTGCTGTGACCAGTTCCTGAGGTAGACCGTTCCATAAATTCACAGTCCTCACGGTAAAGAAGGCGTGTCGCCCCTTTAGACTAAACCTTTTCTTCTCCAGACGGAGGGAGTGCCCCCTCGTATATCACCTATTGTGAATACATGTAACCCCTGAAATGGAGGCATTGTGTGCAGTGGGTGCTGCAGCTGATTCCGAGAAGAGACACCAGCAGGCAGCAGCACTTCTTTTCCTAATGTGCCCGACTCTACAGTTCACAGAGCTTCTATATACCTCTACAACCTGGAGGGGGAGTTACAGAGATAACAATTATTTAAAAAATAATAATTATGGCAGAGCAAGGAACAAGGGGATGTGGTTATGCAAAAAGAGACAACCACACAGACAAGAGGCAGAGAAATATCCTGAAAGCCATCTGGCTCACTTTAAGAGGTACGGAGATAATCCCGGAGCAGCATCACCTCTGCAAATCCTCTAGAGCCCCTTGAGTCACCAACAGAACAGGAGTCTGCCCTAGGAAAGAAACCTGAATCCTATTCCATTTGTGTTTTTTCATTTAAATGATATGATCCCAAGATTGTTCCTGATATGACTCTATATCTGCTGCAATAAGGAGTGTGTGGACATTGCTAAGACTTTGATGTATGTGTGGTGTCCCGGTACAGGACCTGGTCCTGTCCCTTTGTCTAAAGTCCCCTCAGCCAGAGTCCCTCCATGTCAATAGTGCTCTCCTGTAGGACTAACCCCTAGTCGCCTCATATAAATGGTATTTAATGTATATATATATATATATATATATATATATATATATATATATATATATATTTAATGTTATATAAGAATACCTCTGTATAGGACCTTAGAGGTTACGTGCCTTTCATTAAATTGCACTATGGTTTAAGGACCTTTAGGTCATGTGATACCCAGAGTCCACTGGGTCAGGATTTACTGGTCTGCTGACCAATGAGCTTTGTCCCACCCCCTTAATATATAAGGGGCTGCTGCCAATAAATTTGCGCTCTTAATTCCGGATTATCAGAGAAGCACAATCATTTCAGCACAAATCGTAAATCAAGCTAGGCCTCCAGCCTAAAGTCCAGCAGCCACAAAACCGTGAGTTACTCCAAGCTCAATCCTACAAATTCTGTGTGACTACTAGAAACTCAATTCTCCTAAAAATAGTAGCACAGTGGCTAGCACCAAAGCTCATTGATCCCAGAGTCCCAGCAAACCTGTGAGGAACCTGTACTGTTGTTCTCTCTCGCAAAGACTGCTATGTTCCATGCCGTTGCATAAAATATGCAGTAAAGTACTTCAAGTTTACTTCATAAAATCTGCTGTGGACATTCTGTTATTTCTCCCTGCCGTTTGTGGGATGGTAGGCGGTAGGATTAGTACATTGAGGAAACCTCACCCTGGCGTGATGCCAATTTAGGGTTAATTAGTACTAATATACCCTACACTATCACCGCAGCACCACAGACACCATTCCCCTTTTCCGGCACCACATATGTAATAGTAGTAGTGTGTCAATTTCTACAGCGGTGGGGCCTAATGATTGGACTGAATCTGTTGTATTGCTGAAGTTATTTTAAACTGTGCATTCTGTATTAGTTAGTGGAATATGTGCTAGTTTTCACTCACAAATTGGAGTATGATCATTATTAATTGTGGGTCAAAGTTATGGGTGTTTACAGAGATAGCTTGACAACCCTTTGCTAAACCTGCCATATTTGTATATGGTTACCTAAGCCAACCATTGAAGTTAAGCTTTGGCTCTTACAACTAAGGGTGTAATTATACAATATTTGAAATGTGTTGTTCTATATGTATTGATTTTTCTGTCAGTCTTTCTTCTGCTTGGTCTATCACCATTTAACCTCCTAAAAATAGATTGCCCAGTTTTTTTTATTCGTACTTCTTATCGTTATGTATTAAACTTAGGGGGAGGTTTCTGAGTTCACCCCTGGCAGAAGAGGAGTACCCTCCTGCATTCCTACAGAGCTCCAGAAAGATTTGGGGGAAGACACCGTACCATAGTGTGGTGAAAACCAAAAGTCAACCTGCCTACAGAGGTTTCTACATACAATATAAAATCACGTATTCTATTGTACTAGGCAATATTGTAGCTCCATATAACATGACCACTGAATAGCTTTCATAATAAGTCCTTATGTCTCACATATAATTCAACTGTTTAACAGAGTCATAGCTACTTTTTTTATTCTCTAAGAGCAATGATTTAGTTTGCTGTCCTAGCCCTGTTGTTTAAAGTTTTAATTTTAATATTTTATCTCAAAATGGAATCACAAAATCATTTCATAATAAATAAAAACAAAAGCTATGCTCTTACTGTATAGGGAGACCGTTTTTCTTTACTGCAGTTTTATGCATGAGGATCGGGACTGAATATATTAAGGTTCCAGGACTGCCAAATATATATTTTAATTGTAGAATATACAGTATATCAATAAAACCAAATTGGTATAATGTAAAATGATTCTCAGTTGGAAAGCTAATTTTCTAACCAAAGAAGGTCTCTAAATATTAAATATCTAAGACATAGATTTATTTGACTTAAATAGTAGTCAATATGAATGATGAATAGCAACAAGGTACTGTATGCATAAAACAATAACACAGTGGCATTTTGTTCATAGTGTTGCAGTGACATTTTTAATCTAAAATCAATGGCAGTCCGCTAATGGAAAAAAAAACCAACATTAACACTTGCAATTCCATCTTGTAAAATATCCATCAGTACGTAACTACAGTATGTGACAGTTTAATTACAAGAATGACCAAGTATATACAGTACTATAAGCATACTGTAGGTGGATCAAAAGGAAACCACAATATTTATTTGGAAGATTTGTTATATCCTGAATGTAAATAAAATGAGGGAACATTGTGTGCATGTGGAATAGCTTTGTGATGTCTGATATTGCTTTGACACAGCTGTTCTCCTCTGGGTGTCCTCGTAAGTCTCACATTAGGAAAATATTGAACGTTTGAGCAATTTATGAAACTCTAGTACGGGCAGCTGGTCATGATATACTGATCCATTCTATCATCACCATGGGCTGAAGTATAAATGAAAATATGTTATATAAAGAAGAGTACAAAACTTGGGGTTTATTGCACTAATGCTATATGGATTCGGTGTCAAGTAAAGCCAAAATAGTATTATGCAGAACTTGCACTATGTCAAATGTCTAAAGGATTTCTAAGCATGTAAGATGTTGTTGAATAAGAGATCATGCACACGTGGCTAGGATGTGTATTGTTATGTCATAGGATATGATCTGTTGATCTTGTTTATAGAACAGTAAATGGAAGAGCTACTGAACTAAAAAAAAACATTTTAAAGGGAAGAACATACAGATGTGTGTCAACTTATCCCATTAAAGTGCTGTACAGGCTGCAAGTGGTCAGCAGAAACGTTGCATGGGTGAATAAACTACCCTTTTTTTCGAATGCGGTTGGATCACTTGTATTGCTATAACCGTATATATATATATATATATATATATATATATATATATATATATATGTGTGTTTTTTCTTTTAAAGAACTCATGCTTTATATGGCGCATGGTCATGGCAAAGGAAGTGGTTGAGATATCCAATGTATATAACTGTGTAACATAGGAAAAGTTGTTTATGTCTAATGTAGGTCCTAGCTATGAGGAAGGAAATGTGTTACCCGCTTTTTTTTTTTTTTTTGTGAGGAGGGAAACTTTTCAAGATGGGTGGTGACCATAGTGGCCATTTTGAAGTCGGCAATTTTGAATCCAACTTTTGTTTTTTCAATAGGAAGAGGGTCATGTGACACATTAAACTTATTGGGAATTTCACAAGAAAAACAATGTTTTTAACGTAACTTTATTAATTCCTTAGTTATTCACAAGTTTCTGACCACTTATAAAAATGTGTTCAATGTGCTGCCCATTGTGTTGGATTGTCAATGCAACCCTCTTCTCCCACTCTTCACAGAGCAGAAATGCTAGCACAGGCTTCCAGTATCTGTAGTTTTAGGTGCTGCTGAATGGGCAAAACAAAAATTGGAACAGGACCCTCAGTTTACGCAGAAGATTTTGTTCAGTGATGAGGCAAACTTTTATGTGAATGGTGAAGTTAACAAACAAAACCACTGCTATTGGTCTGACACTAACCCACATTGGATAGGTCCCTCCAAGACTGTTGGAACACAAAAAATTGATGGTATGGTGTGGTATATGGGGTACAAAGATAGTGGGGCCATTCTTCATCAATGGAAACCTCAAGGCCACTGGATATGCAAAATTGTTACATGATGATGTGTTTCCCTCTTTATGCACTGAAACCGGCATGTTCCCTGAGTTTTTCCAGCAAGATGGTGCACCACCACATTATAGGTGTCAGGTCCGAGCATTCCTAGAGGAACAGTTTCTTGGAAAGTGGATTGGTCGTTGTGGGCCAGTTGAATGGCCCCCAAGGTCTCCCGATCTGACCCCCTTAGACTTTTATCTTTGGGGTCATCTGAAGGCAATTGTCTATGCTGTGAAGATACGGGATGTGCAGCACCTGAAACTACGGATACTGTGCTAGCATTTCTCCTGCGGTGTTGCTATCAGTGTGTGAAGAGAGGGAGAAGAGGGTTGCATTGACAATGGGCAGCACATTGAACACATTTTATAAGTGGTCAGAAACTTGCAAATAACTCATGAAAGAATCAAGTTACGTTAAAACCAAGCACATCATTGTTTTTCTTGTGAAATTCCCAATAAGTTTGATGTGTCACATGACCCTCTTCCTATTGAAAAAACAAAAGTTGGATTCAAAATGGCCGACTTCAAAATGGCCACCATGGTCACCACCCATCTTGAAAAGTTTCCCCCCTCACATATACTAATGTGCCACAAACAGGAAGTTAATATCACCAACCATTCCCATTTTATTAAGGTGTATCCATATAAATGCCCCCCCCCCCCTGTATATCTGTATATGTATATATATATATATATATATATATATATATATATATATATATATGTATATATATATACACACACACACCAATGAATACATACAGTACAGCACCAGGGAGCACCACCTGATTGTTTCGTCTGACTATGAAGAAGAGAGAGCAGTTTGTACTATATGTGAAAATATGCATGATGCAAATGAGCAACAAACTTTTTTTTTTTTTTTTATAAATAAGACCTGTGGAATTTTTTTTTTTTTTTGCTCCATAATAACTGCAGTGCAATAATTGAAAATAAATTCCATATAAGTGTGTTCATTGTTTTAAGGCAGTGTTTCCCAACCTCCATCTGTTGCAAAACTACAACTCCCAACATGTCCCGCATCTTCGGCATGCTGGTGGTTGTAGTTTTGCAACAGCTGGAGGCACACTGGTGGAGAGACCTTGCATTACAATCTTGTAGGACTCATGATGAATGCCCCAAGTACAAGTACAACTTCTCTTATTAGACACTGAAAAATGTGTCCTCCACCTTAGATAGCAAGCCACTCCTCTATGACGGCCCTTTTGAAAACTTTCTTAGGTGTCTTAAAAGAGTCCCAGCTGTTGGATAAATGTGGATTCAGTCTCCTTAGACAGTTTTAGAGCATTTTTACTACCATTTCACAGCTGCAGAGCTGCTATAATATGACTGCAGTTCGTATCTGGGTATAAGCTGTACAATTAAGTTAAAGGTGAACCTGCACTATATCTTACACCATATTTTTCAATAAACTTCCAGCAAGATAAATACTGGTGAGAACACAGCTGTCAAACTATTATCCTATACACATTCTATTAAGCACATAGTTCATGCTGCCATCTTTGGCCAAATGTAACTCCTTAGCATCTACTATTCATAAGGTCGCGATACACCAACATATGCAATGAGACACTGGAGAGAAAATGGAAAGTCAAACGACGAGCTATTATTCTATAGTCCATGAAAATCCATCTCACAGGTCAGACATCACTCTCTCTGTCAACCCCTTCTTCACCGCAGCCACTGAATTCCACTCTAATAGAAAAAAGACCTGCTGCCATGACCATTTTCCTTCTGAATGCTGGTGTGGTTTTCCATTTACCTCCATTTGTCTGGATAGCTGAAATGATACACTTGGCACCCAGAGAGTAACCATTGTACCAACGATGGGTCTGAAAAGCTGGAGAATATACAAATTACAGTAAGTGGTTGTAGTTTATCCTGGTGGTGTCTGAAAATAAATTCTGCAGGATCACCTTGCGTTTCCCCGTAATGGATCGTTTTGTACAGGTGTGCAGTTGAAAACTGAAAACAGCCGTGCTTAAGAAAGCAAGAGATACGATGTGCCACTGCATTAAATAAGGTAACAGCACATTAAAAACGCATGGGAAGCCGGCCAGAGTCTGACTGAAGAATTGACTTCAATTCTTACATAAATAAAACCCTCTATTTCAAATTAAATAAGTATGTGTGTATTTGTGGAAGGGAAAAAAGAATCAATCGTGGTTTGGTCTTGGGGCTTCATCTTTGCCTTTTTCTGTAACTCTGTGATTGAAAACAAATTGCAAGAAGTAAATTCTATTTCCCTGCACTGAATAAAATATCAGAAAAATCCCAAATCTGCCAAATACCTTTGCTTTCTCTTCCCAAAACCCAGACAAAAAATAATAATTATAAAAACTCTGAATCAACAGCAAAGTTATGGAGTCCAAATAATAATGGTATTTTGATTTAGTTCTCTCTAGGGCTTGGCAAATCTCCAATCTGAATAACTGGGTTTGCCCTGGCATATATTATATACAAATGCCATATTTCCTGAATCTGTAGATATATTTGTTACAGCTTTAATTTGCTATTTGCTCATGACTGGTATTATTCATGGTTAGATCCCAGGTGGTTTTGAGTAGTCCCCCGAGAAAATGAACAAGACCTTTTCACTCCCTAAATTATTGTATTAGCGTCATTTGATGCTGGCAGTTTATGCAGCTCAGTGCAAATTAGTCTCCAGGTTTCACATTGAATCCCTGCTCAGAAAGAAAATTGCTGTATTTAGACCTTAGCAGAAGCACACAATGAACAGAGAACATGAAGACGCTTCTTTGTAAGAGATATATGCTGTTAATATTCAAAGTGAGCAGTGTTTTACCTTTCATACAGCAAGCCGGCCAAAAATATTTGCAAAAAAATATCTATGCTGCTAGACCATGTTACATGTTTGCCCTCTCCATCCTTTTCCAAGTTCCATTCGACCTCTAGCTACACAACCATTCCTTTCATTCATAACTATATATTCAATGTCAAAAGGACTAGACATATTAGACATTTTGCTTAGGAGTCAAGTGAAGTGGCTATATTTCCCCTTTAAAAAAATATAAATAAAATCTATCTATTTTTCTGTCAGCCTATCTATCTATCTATTGTCTATTTATCTATATATCCAAATCTACCTATCTACCTACCTACCTACCTATCTACCTACCTATCTAAGTACCTACCTATCTACCTACTTATCTGTCTACATATCTATCTGTCTATCTATCTGGTGTATACACCTCTATTAGGTGTATATAAGGTGCCTTGGATGTTTCAGACCTTGCAATGCCTGCTGTACTGTTCACACAGAGGCATATTCATAGTGTAGGGTCCGTCCCAGAATGAGGTCACCTTACCGTGGCGGGACGGTCCACGCTATTTGGCCGCCAAATTTGCAAGCTAAGTACCTCATAATTTCATAGTTTCATATTTTCATTTATTGCACTACAGCTGTATAGCTTTTCATGTTCTATCTATATACTCATGTTTTATCTATTTACTCATGTTTTATCTATATCTTTGTGCTAGCAGTGTGCTGCTGTATTCTCCTGTTGCTGTCTATCTATCTGTTTGTCTATCTATCTGTCTGTCTATCCGTCTATCTATCTGTCTGTCTATCTATCTACATATCTATCTATCTACATATCTATCTATCTATCTATCTATCTATCTATCTTATGAATCCAGTGATTTATTGAACAAGTGTAAAAGAACTGCTGTTTTAATAAATCACTGGATTATTTTTGACCATTTTTATGTGCTGCTGGAATATTTTTTTGCTGTTTCAAAAGTGTGCCCCTAACCTTGACTCCAGAACCTGCGTGCACCTACTGAAATCTCCTCTAATTGGGATATGCTGCTTTTCTTCTTTTGCTATCTTTCTATCTATATCTATCTTTCTATCTAATTCAATGCAAATGGAGCAGCACAACCAGCAGTGTCTGGGTGAGTGGGTGCAAGCGGGCCCAATCGCAGCCCTGGTCAGAGGCAGCTGTGTTCAGATACCAAAAAGACAAATGTCCCACAGCACTCCAGTTAAGGTGAAAAGCAAAGGATGTTTATTCCTCACATGCGGCAGCAACGTTTCAACTGTCAATACAGTCTGAAAAAGACTGTATTGACAGTTGAAACGTTGTTGCCGCATGTGAGGAATAAACATCCTTTGCTTTTCACCTTAACTGGAGTGCTGTGGGACATTTGTCTTTTTGGTATCTTTCTATCTATCTCCCAAATCTCATATGCTAAATGTTACTCTCCATTAATCATTAGACACCACATAAATCAATTTACGTTAGCCAAAAAACTAACTAAGTAATAGTACCATAGGCCACTATAACATACTCTCACTAAAAACAATGAGGCCAAATATGGAAAAAAATCATATACTTTATTGAAAATACAATAAAAACTTATATTAAAAAATTACATAACAATAATAAATCGGTGGTCATACAACACACACTGCAAAAGAATGATGAGAATGTCCCGTATGAATAAACAGAATGCACAAAATACAGAAAGTCTCATTCAAAATGGTGGCATACCACATGGGTTATGTCAATATGTAAACACATAATATGTATAGGAATGAGATTATGAGGAACAGGAATCGAATACAAAGAAAGGAAGGGCAGGGTAAACAAGGAATGGAAAAAGCAAACAGATTCTGGTCATGCACCCTATCCTGGGACAGCTCACCTACCCCGAACGCGTTTTCGCTTGCCGCTTCATCAGGGGGCGTCAAGCGGCAAGCGAAAACGCGTTCGGGGTAGGTGAGCTGTCCCAGGATAGGGTGCATGACCAGAATCTGTTTGCTTTTTCCATTCTTTGTTTACCCTGCCCTTCCTTTCTTTGTATTCGATTCCTGTTCCTCATAGTCTCATTCCTATACATATTATGTGTTTACATATTGACATATCCCATGTGGTACGCCACCATTTTGAATGAGACTTTCTGTATTTTGTGCATTCTGTTTATTCATACGGGACATTCTCATCATTCTTTTGCAGTGTGTGTTGTATGACCACCGATTTATTATTGTTATGTAATTTTTTAATATAAGTTTTTATTGTATTTTCAATAAAGTATATGAATTTTTTCCATATTTGGCCTCATTGTTTTTGGTGAGAATAAATCAATTTACATTGGAGCGAAGGCAGCAGTAGAAGATCATGAGGTTTATAGAGTGCGTATTATTGGACAAGGTAAGATAAAACTGACAATTACTACATTGAAATTCCCTTACAGTGCTTACATTTCCTTTTGGTTTAGATTAAATCCAATATCCCATTAGGACAACTCCAGTTCCAGACCTTACTAAGGCAACTATTTATTATAGAAGACCTCCACAATGAGCACATACCATGATGGAGGATACAACTATGTATTAATCATTATGTAGAGAAGAATAAAGTATTGCACTTGCCCAGGTCTATGCAAAAGCAGCTTTAATAACCCCTTAAGGACACAGCCCATTATGACCTTAAGGACCAGAGCATTTTTTGCACATTTGACCACTGTCACTTTAATCATTAATAACTCTGGGATGCTTTTCCTAATCATTCTGATTCAGAGATTTTTTTTTCCGTGACATATTCTACTTTATGTTAGTGGTACATTTTTGTCGATATTTGCATCATTTAATTCCAAAAAATGTCATGAAAAATTTGAAAATGTATCATTTTTCTAATTTTGAAGCTCTCTTCTTGTAAGGAAAATAGACATTCCAAATACATTTTATATTGCTTCACATACACAATGGGGGAGATTTATCAAGACTTGTGCAGAGGAAATGTTGAGCAGTTGCCCATAACAACCAATCAGATCACTTCTTTCATTTTACAGAGGCATTTTAAAAAATGAAAGAAACGAGCTGATTGGTTGCTATGGGTAACTGGTCAACTTTACTTCTGCCCAGGTTTTGATAAATCTCCCCCAATATGTCTACTTTATGTTGGCATCCTAAAGTTGACATGTTTTTACTTTTAAAAGACATCAGAGGGATTGAAACTTCAGCAGCAATTTTCACATTTTTCATGACATTTTCAAATTTTTCAAATTACTGAATTTTTCAGAGACCAGTTCAGATTTGAAGTGAATTTGAAGGGACATCATATTAGAAATATCCAATACATTACCCCATTATAGAAACTGCACCCCTCAAAGTATTCAAAATGACATTCAAAAAGTGTGTTAACCCTTTTGTTGTTTCACAGGAATAGCAAGAAAGCGAAGGAAAAAATTCAAAATCTTAATTTTTTACACTTGTATGTTCTTGAACTGCTTTTGAATTTTCACAAGGGGAAATAAGAAAAAAAGCTCCCCAAAATTTGTAAACCAATTTCTCTCGAGTAAGGAAGTACCTCATATGTTCTGTGGGTACGCAAGAGGGCTCAGAAGGGATAGAGCGACAATGGGATTTTGAAGAGTGAATTTTGCTGAAATGTTTTTTGGGGGGCATGTCACATTTAGGAAGCCCCTATGGTGCCATAACAGCAAAAAAAATAACACACATGGCATATTATTTTGGAAACTACACCGCTCAAGGCATGTAACAAGGAGTCCAGTGAGCCTTAACACCCCACAGGTGTTTGACGACTTTTCTTTAAAGTCGGATGTGTAAATGAAATTTTTTTTTCACTAAAGTGCAGTTTTTTCCCCTTATTTAAAGGGTAATGGGAAAAATGCCCCCCAAACGTTGTAATCCCATTTCTTCGGAGTATGAAAATACCCCATGTGTGGACATAAAATGCCCTGTGGGCGAACTACAATGCTTAGAGGAGAAGGAGCCCCATTTGGCTTTTGGAAAGCATATTTTGCTGAAATGGTTTCTGGGAGGGCATGTCACATTTAGAAAGCCCTATGGTACCATAACAGCAAAAAAAAAAAAAAAAAAACATGGAATACTATTTTGGAAACAACACCCCTCAAGGAACATAACAAGGGTACAGTGAGCCTTAACACCCAACAGGTGTTTGACAACTTTTCGTTCAAGTTGGATGTGTAAATGACATATATTTTTTTCACTAAAATGCATTTTTTCCCCAAACTGTACATTTTTACAAGGGTAATAGGAGAAAAAGCCCCCCCAAAATTTGGAACACCATTTCTTCTGAGTATGGAAATACCCCATATGGGAATGTAAAGTGCTCTGCTGGCCCTAAACTGTTTCCTTGAAATATGCCAGGGCTCCAAAGTGAGAGAACACCATGCGCATTTGAGGACTAAATTAGGGATTGCCTCCGCTACCAAAAATATTCTACGCCAGTGATTTCCAAACAGGGTGCCTCCAGCTGTTGCTAAACTCCCAGCCTTAACACCCAACAGGTGTTTGACAACTTTTCGTTCAAGTTGGATGTGTAAATGAAATATTTTTTTTTCCACTAAAATGCAGTTTTTTCCCCAAATTTTACATTTTTACAAGGGGTAATAGGAGAAAAATCCCCCCCAAAATTTGGAACATCATTTCTTCTGAGTATGGAAATACCCCATATGTGGATGTAAAGTGCTCTGCTGGCCCTAAACTGTTTCCTTGAAATATGCCAGGGCTCCAAAGTGAGAGAGCACCATGCGCAATTGAGGACTAAATTAGGGATTGCCTCTGCTACCAAAAATATTCTACGCCAGTGATTTCCAAACAGGGTGCCTCCAGCTGTTGCTAAACTCCCAGCATGCCTGGACAGTCAGTGGCTGTCCGGAAATGCTGGGAGTTGTTGTTTTGCAACAGCTGGAGGTTCCGTTTTGGAAACACTGTCGTAAGATACATTTTTATTGGGGGGTACAGTGTAAGGGTGTGTATATGTAGTGTTTTACCCTTTATTTTGTGTAGTGTATTTAGGGTACATTCGCACTGGCAGGGTTTACGGTGAGTTTCCCTCTAGGAGTTTGAGCTGCAGTGGAAAATTTGCCACAGCTCAAACTTGAAGCAGGAAACTCACTGTAAACCCGACCGTGTGACTGTACCCTGTACATTCACATGGTGGTGGTGGTGGTGGTGTGGGCAAACCTCCAGCTGTTACAAAACTACAACTCCCATGCTCCCTCACTCCTATCCCTTCAGGCGGATTTGGGGTGTCCTGGACAGCCCCGATCCCCCTTATTTTCTGGGTCACCGGAGACCCGTATGACCTGGAATCGCCACAGATTGCCGGTCAATCCTTTGGCTAGGGAATAAGATGTCTAGGGGCAGAGTGCCCCTTTAAATAGGTGTTCAGACCATTACCATGTGAACTGGTGAACACTGTAATACTACAGACAATGAAGTGATTAACAAATGACTAAATAATTTGTACAATTCAAGCCCAATGGGCCAAGGGCATTGAGTCTTGTAATCTACCTAGTTTCTCTTTGTATCAAGAGGATATCCTTGTTTCCCCTGGATTCTGGAGTAAACAACAAATCTCAGCAGTTTACCATCCCCATTATGGCCATCATTCATATGAGAGATAAGTCGAAGTGCTCCCATACCTGTCCTTAGAGAGCTGATCCCCACTTTAGATAGGCGAAATCCAGTTGTGTTGAGCATGAATATTCGAAATGCAAATTTTTACCGCGAATATCGGCACATCGCGATTTCACGAATATTTATAACATAGCACTATATATTCATAATGAAGAATATTAGTTTTTTTTCTTCACAGTACACATCACTAGACATGAGCGAATCAAATCTGATGAATCCAAATTCGTTATGAATTTCCTAAAAAATTAGATTCTCAACGAATGCGAATATCACCACAATTCTCTCACGGGAATTGCTTCATTAAACTCTATTTAGTGCAGTCCAGGCTTCAGGGCATCTAAAATGGCAGCTCCAAATGTGAGGACATGGGGCAAGGAACTCTGGGAAGGAAGGAACAAGAGTAGGCGGGATGACCCTGAATCACATGCAGGATGCAGCCTATCAGCAGCCAGTCACCCCTGTGATGTAACAACCCTATATATTCGGCAGCCATATTCCGACTAGTCACTTCATCCTTTCACTGCAGGGACATAGGACAGCGCTGTGTTACACAGACAAGCTTTTACCAGCAGCGTTTCACCTCCTAGTCACATCAGTGATCCGGTGGACAGAGAGCAGTGCATTTTCACAGAAAATAATTTTTACTGCAGCCATCAACTGTTGGTGTGAAAATCAGCTACTCGGGGGTGTGGCAGTTTTTCATCAAGCATCCGGAGGAGGTTAACATAGCCATGTGCAAGATGTGTCAGGGTCCCAGTTGAAGCGTGGTCAGGGTCCCAATGTTGGAACCACAGCCCTGCGTCAACATATGCTGTGCCACCATAAAGTGGCCTGGGAGAACTGTGGCTCCGATGTAGTGGTCCAGCCTGCTGCATCACCCAGTGGCCATCTGCTCCCTCCTTCATCCAGCCAAGGCTCCACCACCTCAGCTGAAGGGAGCTGTGTGTCAAACCCTCCTTCTGTCGCTCCAGATGCTCCTGCTCCTCCTACTTTAAGTCAGTCATTCTGCCAGCAATCCATAGGTGAAGCCCTGTCCAAGAGACAACAGTATGCGCCCACTCATCCAACAGCGCAGAAGCTGAATGTACTCCTGTCCAAGTTGCTGGTGCTGCAGTCCCTCCCTTTTCAAGTGATGGACTCTGCACCCTTCAGAGAACTGATGGCTTGTGCCGAGCCGAGGTGAAAAGTGCCAAGCTGTCATTTCTTTGCGTAGAAGGCAGTACCAGCCCTGCACAATTTTGTGGAAGAGAAGGTGGTCCAGTCCCTGAGCCTGTCTGTGTGTACCAAAGTGCACTTCAGCATCGACGTCTGGAGCTGAAACTATGGTCAGGGACAATACATGTCCTTTATGGCCCACTGGGTGAATGTGGCTCATGCACAGTCACAACATCAACTTGGACAGGTCACGCCGCTTCCTCCTCCACGCTCTCATGCCGTTGGTCCTGTGACAGTGTGCGACTCCACCTCCTTATTCTCCACCGTGTCATCAGCCTCCACTGCACGGACAAGTCCACTGCACAGACGGATTCACACAGGGGAAGAACTGCTAAAAGTCATCCATAGAGAAATTGGAGCATGGCTTACTCCACGAAAACTGGAAATGGGAACCATGGTGACTGACAATGGGAAGAACATCTTGTCTGCCCTGCGTCAAGGAAGACTGAGCCATGCACCCTGCATGGCACACAAGTCCAATCTGGTTGTCAAGCGGTTCCTGCGAGACATCCTAACAATGGGAAGGAACTTTTGCATGCACTTCAGCCACTTGTACACCGCAAAGCACACCCTCCTTGAGCTGCAGCATCAGAATGGTATCCCCCAACATAGTCTGATTTGCGACGTTGCCACACGTTGGTATTCCCCACTCCATATGTTGGACCGACTATACGAAGAGAGAAAAGCCATCACCGATTTCTTGATGATCCAAGAGACTTTTCAAGTGAACACTCAGAGTATGGGGGTGCTCTGAGAGGCAGGGGCTGGAACAGGTGTTAGCTCGCCTCGTGGCCGACCGCCAGCTTGATGCTCACCAGAATAAGTAATCAAAAAATGTTAATAAATGAAAATGAAATTAAATGAAAATTAAATAAAATATCTGCCACATCCAGACGCTCTGCAGCAGTGATTCTAAAAGTGATACCGGTAATCTGCATGTCATACTGAATTACAGTATTATTTCACTAACACAGCACACTCCCTATGTGTGTTAGGACAAAGCAAAGTGAACAAACCACATTTTTAAAGAAAATTCGGCGAATCGGCCAAATCGAATTTTTGAAAAATTTGCTTATCTCTACACATCAATAATGTGTACTGTGTAAAAATAAAAAAATTATGATCCCTCCCTGCTTCCAGCTTGTGGTCCAAAGATTGCTCCAATATTATTTACTGTGTGAGTTGGTGTGGAGCGCGAATATTTTGTGTATGCGAATATGCAAATATTTGCAAATATTGGCACTTCCAGATGACACTGATCCCTCCCTTCTCAGGTTAGTTTAGCCGATAGGTTCTAGTGTAGGGTATAGTGTTAGTTAGTTGAAAGATATAATTGTTCATGCGCACTATACAAATTTCATTATGATTTTCGCACTGGAAAAAAAAAATTAACGAACATAGCGAATATGCGAATTTTGCGAACATAGGATGAATATATCATCCATATAGTGTATTTGCGAAATATCGCAAATTCAAATATGGCCCCTGCCGCTTATCACTAAAATCCAGTAGGATAAGATCTGAGGATGGTGCATAGCTTAAGAGAAAAATCATTGTGTAGCTTTTCATACATTGACCCATTGTCTAGCTGTCATTTAGCTTCTTCTTTATAATAAGCCTTTGTTACTATAACTATGCTGCCTCCCTTGTCACACTGAATCACTCTGAGATCATCTTTAGATTTTCATCACTTTAATGTGTGTTTATCATCTTCAGTTAGATTACTCACAGCTTTGGGTTATATCAAGGATTTTATTTCAGCAAGAATAGATTTACTGAATATGTCTATTGAACTACCCAGAATGACTAGGGGATAAAATGTTGACTGCATTCCTACTGTAAAATAAGTGTCTGTGGGTTCAGAGATTGTGGCTGATACGGCCTTAGCTGCCAATTTGGCTAGCAGAGTAACACATTTGGATTCCTCCTCGTCAAATGATTACACTACTCTGAACCCTAACAGGCCTATTACATAGGGCATTTCTCCTTGTCTTGTAATGTCAATTTTAAAGGGGTACTCTGCTGCTCAGCTTTTGGAACAAACTGTTCCGAACGCTGGAGTCGGCGTCGGGAGCTTGTGACTTTATAGCCCCGCCCACATCATGATGTCACGCTCCGACCCCTCAATGCAAGTCTATGGGGATGACAACCCATTGTTTACCAGTTTTAGGTCAAAGTTTACCAGTTGCAAATAGCAACCGATCACATTGCTTCTTTCATTTTTAACAAGGCCTATGAAAATGAAAAGAAGCTGTTTGGTTGCTATGGGCAACTGGGCAAACTTTCCTCTGGACAAAATTTGCTAAATCTCCCTCGTTGTCTTTTTAGCCCCCTATTTTTTACCCCTTAACCCCCATATGGGAAACTGAGCATCTCTGCAGTGGACCATGGAACCTTATTATCCAGATAGCTTGCCAACAGTGGAGCTGCCTGATAAAATAGCTGGTATTTGCTGATCAGATTCCAATACATGAGTTGGCCCTTTAAGATGCTGAGACATAGCATTACATAGAAACATAGAATGTGTCGGCAGATAAGAACCATTTGGCCCATCTAGTCTGCCCAATAATCTGAATCCTATCAATAGTCCCTGGCCCTATCTTGTATGAAGTATAGCCTTATGATTATCCCATGTATGCTTAAACTTCTTCACTGTATTTGCAGAGACCACTTCTGCAGGAAGGCTATTCCATGCATCCACTACTCTCTCAGTAAAGTAAAACTTCCTGATATTACTTTTAAACCTTTGCCCTTCTAATTTAAAACTATGTCCTCTTGTGTTAGTTTTTCTTCTTTTAACCCCTTCAGGACCAAGCCCATTTTGGCCTTAAGGACCAGAGCGTTTTTTGCACATCTGACCACTGTCACTTTAAACATTAATAACTCTGGAATGCTTTTAGTTATCATTCTGATTATGAGATAGTTTTTTCGTGACATATTCAACTTTAACATAGTGGTAAATTTTTGTGGTAACTTGCATCCTTTCTTGGTGAAAAATCCATAAATTTGATGAAAAATTTGGAAATTTTGCATTTTTCTAAATTTGAAGCTTTCTGCTTGTAAGGAAAATGGATATTACGAATATTTTTTTTGGTTCACATATACAATATGTCTACTTTATATTTGCATCATAAAATTGACAAGTTTTTACTTTTGGAAGACACCAGAGGGCTTCAAAGTTCAGCATCAATTTTCCAATTTTTCGATTTTTTCAGGGACCAGTTCAGTTTTGAAGTGGTTTTGAAGGGTCTTCATATTAGAAATACCCCATAAATGACCCCATTATAAAAACTACACCCCCCTAAGTATTTAAAATGACATTCAGTCAGTGTTTTAACCCTTTAGGTGTTTCACAGGAATAGCAGTAAAGTGAAGGAGAAAATTCAAAATCTTCATTTTTTACACTCGCATGTTCTTGTAGACCCAATTTCTGAATTTTTGCAAGTGGTAAAAGGAGAAAATTTTTACTTGTATTTGTAGACCAATTTCTCTCGAGTAAGTACATGCCTCATATGTCTATGTAAAGTGTTCAGCGGTCGCAGTAGAGGGCTCAGAAGGGAAGGAGCGACAAGGGGATTTTGGAGAGTACGTTTTTCTGAAATGGTTTTTGGAGGGTATGTTGCATTTATGGCACCCTATGGTGCCAGAACAGCAAAAAAAAAAAACACATGGCATACTATTTTGGAAACTAGACCCCTCGGGGAATGTAACATGGGATAACGTGAGCCTTTATACCCCACAGGTGTTTCACGACTTTTGCAAATGTAAAAAAAAAATTATAATTTTTACCTAAAATGCTTGTTTTCCCAAAAATTTTACATTTTTAAAAAGGGTAATAGCAGAAAATACCCCTCAAAGTTTGAATCCCAATTTCTCCCGATTCAGAAAACACCCCATATGGGGGTGAAAAGTGCTCTGCTGGCGCACTACAGGTCTCAGAAGAGGAGTAGTCACATTTGGCTTTTTGGAAGCAAATTTTGCTTTGGGGGCATGCCGCATTTAGGAAGCCCCTATGGTGCCAGGACAGCAAAAAAAAAAAACACATGGCATACCATTTTGGAAACTAGACCCCTCGGGGAATGCAACATGGGATAACATGAGCCTTTATACCCCACAGGTGTTTCACGACTTTTGCAAATGTAAAAAAAAAAAAAAAAACTGGAAACTAGACCCCTCGGGGAATGTAACAAGGGGTTAAGTGAACCTTTATAAACAACTTTTGCATATGTAAAAAAATATATATATATTTTTTTACCTAAAATGCTTGTTTTCCCAAAAATTTTACATTTTTAAAAAGGGTAAAAGCAGAAAATACCCCCCAAAATTTGTAACACAATTTCTCCCGAGTACGGCGATACCCCATATGTGACCCTAAACTGTTGCCTTGAAATACGACAGGGCTCCAAAGTGAGAGCGCCATGCGCATTTGAGGCCTAAATTAGGGACTTGCACAGGGGTGGACATAGGGGAATTCTACGCCAGTGATTCCCAAACAGGGTGCCTCCAGCTGTTGCAAAACTCCCAGCATGCCTGGACAGTCAATGGCTGTCCGACAATACTGGGAGTTGTTGTTTTGCAACAGCTGGAGGCTCCGTTTTGGAAACAGTGGCGTACCAGACGTTTGTCATTTTTATTGGGGAGGGGAGGGGGGCTGTGTAGGGGTATGTGTATATGTAGTGTTTTTTACTTTTTATTTTATTTTGTGTTAGTGTAGTGTAGTGTTTTTAGGGTACAGTCACATGGGCGGGGGTTCACAGTAGTTTCTCGCTGGCAGTTTGAGCTGCTGCAGAAAATTTGCCGCAGCTCAAACTTGCAGCCGGATACTTACTGTAAACCTCCGCCCATGTGAGTGTACCCTGTACGTTCACATTGGGGCGGGGGGGGGGGGGGAAACGACATCCAGCTGTTGCAAAACTACAACTCCCAGCATGCGCTGACAGACTGTACATGCTGAGAGTTTTAGTTTTGCAACAGCTGTAGGCACACTGGTTATGTATCACTGAGTTTGTGACCTAACTCAGTGTTCACAACCAGTGTGCCTCCAGCTGTTGCAAAACTACAACTCCCAGCATGTACGGGGCATGGTGTACGCTGACTGCTGAGAGTTGTAGTTTGCAACAGCTAGAGGCACACCGGTCGTGAAACACTGAGTTCGGTAAAAAAAAACTCTGAGTTTCACAACCAGTGTGCCTTCAGCTGTTGCAAAACTACAACTCTCAGCAGTCACCGACAGCCAACGGGCATGCTGGGAGTTGTAGTTATGCAACCAGCAGATGCACCACTACAACTCCCAGGATGCACTTTAGCCGTTTGTGCAAGCTGGGAGCTGTAGTTAAACAACAGCTGAAGGTACACTTTTCCATAGAAAAAATGTGCCTCAGCTGTTGCAAAACCATAAGACCCAGCATGCCCATAAGGGAATGCTGGGAGTTGTGGTTGTCTGCCTCCTGCTGTTGCATAACTACAGCTCCCAGCATGCCCTTTTTGCATGCTGGGAGCTGTTGCTAAGCAACAGCAGGAGGCTGTCACTCACCCAACTCCTTCAGGTCAGTCCCTTGCCGCCGCCGCCACTCCTGGGGCCCCAATCCCAACATTGACTCCGGAGATCGGGGTCCCCAGCTCCCAGGGTGCACGTCCCGCACCCGCTCACTTCCTCTGGAAGAGGGGTGGAGCGGGTTGCGGGAGTGACACCCGCAGCAGGCGCCCTGATTGGTCGGCCGGTAATCCGGCCGACGAATCAGGGCGATCGTGAGGTGTCACCAGTGCCACCTCACCCCTGCAGGCTGTGGCTGTTCGGGGCCGTCAGAGTAATTCCGGGTCACCGGGTCACTGGAGACCCGATTGACCTGGAATCGCTGTAGATCGCTGGACTGAATTGTCCAGCAATCTGCGGCCATCGCCGACATGGGGGGGGGGGCATAATGACCCCCCTGGGCGATATGCCGGGATGCCTGCTGAACGATTTCAGCATGCATCCGGCTCCAGTCCCCAACTGGCTAGCGGTGGGGACCGGAATTCCCACGGGCGTATGGCTACGCCCTCGGTCCTTAAGGACTCGGAATGCAGGGCGTATCCATACGCCCTATGTCCTGAAGAGGTTAAAAATCATCTCCTCCTTTACCGTGTTGATTCCCTTTATGTATCTAAGTCTCTATCATATCCCCTCTGTCTCTTCTTTCTTCCAAGCTATACATGTTAAGGTCCTTTAACCTTTCCTGATAAGTTTTATCCTGCAATCAATGTACTAGTTTAGTAGCTCTTTTCTGAACTCTCTCTAGAGTATCTATATCCTTCTGGAGATACAGCCTCCAGTACTGTGCACAATACAAGTGAGGCCTCACCAGTGTTCTGTATAGCGGCATGAGAACTTCTCTCTTTCTACTGCTTATACCTCTCCCTATACATCCAAGCATTCTGCTAGCATTTCCTGCTGCTCTAATACATTATCTTCCTACCTTTAAGTCTTCTGAAATAATTACTCCTAAATCCCTTTAGGGTTTTTACGCCCTAGGTGCTTTATCTTGCACTTATCCACATTAAATTTCAGTTCCCTTCAGTTGTCGGAGTCCTGACCATTCTTCTAGTCTTCCTAAATCCTTTTCCATTTGGTGTATCCCTCCAGGAACATCAACCCTGTTACATATCTTTGTGTCATCAGCAAAAATACATACCTTACCATTAAGACTTTTTGCAATATCCCTAATGAAGATATTAAACAAAATTGGTCCCAGTACAGATCCCTGAGGTACCCGTTTAGCCGAAGAAAAACCAGGAGTGTGAATCAGAATACAATGTGAGGAGCAGGGCTAGATCATCATTGGCGCTTCTGGAGTGCCTGCTCCGGGCCCTGTGCCAGCAGGAGGCCCCCATCACATTCTGGACAACCCTGTGTCCCGAAAAATATTTTCAGGACACAAGGATGTCCTGGTTACCTCTCTGCGGCCCCTCGCTAACTTTAAAAATGCAGGGGGCGCCGGGAGGTAGCGCACGCAGGGACGTCACAGACATCCGTGCATGCGCCCATAGGAGAAGAGCAGAGCGGAGCATCGAGAAGGACGCGTGCATGATAAGTCACCAGCACCAGCTATCAGCACATCATCTTCAGTGTTCCAACCACCGCTCCTCCGGTCCTGGGACCTACTGCTATGGCCCATAGGCCATAGCAGTGCATCGTGACCCTCGACTGGAGGAGCGGTGGTTGGAACACTGAAGTGGAGCAGTACACAGGCATATAGCCTCCAGCCATACACTGCATATGGCTGAAGGCTGTATGTCTGTGGGGAACTATATTGCACCTAATGTGGGGAAATGTACGGCACCTAATGTGGGGGAAATGTACTGCCAACCTAATGTGGGGGAACTGTACTGCACCTAATGTGGGGGAACTGTACTGCACCTAATGTGGGGGAACTCTACTGCACCTAATGTGAGGAAACTGTACTGTCAACCTAATGTGGGGGAACTGTACTGCACCCCTAATGTGCGGGGACTTATACTGGACCTAATGTGGGGAACTATACTGCCAACCTAATGTGGGGAACTATACTGCCAACCTAATGTGGGGGAACTGGGGGTGGGGTTGGTGAAGAAAAGTGTAGTGTAGAAGGACCAGGAGGGCATGAGGGGCTGAAGTGAGGTTGTTTGGGGGTGTGGGGTGAGGTAAGGTAAGTGTGGGTTTGGTAAAGGGGGCAGATGAGTGTGAAGGGGACTTTGGGGGGTAGGGGGTGCATAAAAGTGGAATAGTGGAGAAGGACCATGAGTGTTGAAGGGGGGGACTTAAGGACCAGGGGAGGACTAAGGCTAAGTTTCCAGAGAAGGCAAAAGCACAAGAAAAAATGCCAAAAAATAACCATAACACAGGAAAAAGCAGTAGCATTTTTTTCTGTGTTTTTACAGGTAAAAAAAAGAAACCTTGCCTTAGGGGTCTCTGGGAGCAGGAGTCTAGAGGAGGACTTAGGGGTCTGGGGGGGGGGGGGGGTAGAGGGATCTGGGGTAATTAGGGCTCACCACACTACGAACTTCCACCAGCAGAATTTTGCTTGTTTTCAATGGGATGCTGCTGCAGTGTGTGGTAGTTTTATTTTTATTTTTAAATAATGATGTTTGGCAGTATAATATACAGGGTACACAGGGTTTGGCAGTATAATATACAGGGTACACAGGGTTTGGCAGTATTATATTTAGGAAGCACAGTCTCTTGAAGGGTTATAATGATTGTTGTCTTTATACAGAGGATGAGGATCGGCTGACAAAGTGATAAACCAATTTTGTCCAGGCATTGAACTTTACAGAGGAAGATGGAGCTGGAAGAAGACAAGGCGTCTGGATCAGATGAAGAAGAAAAGAAAAGGAAAGACAACAGAGAAGACATATTCTGTGAGTCATTTTATGTTTATGTATTCTCCTGACTGTCCCATTAGATCTCTCCTCACTTCTAAATTTTGCAATAATAATGGATGAAACTGTACCCCAATTTGAGGCTCAAGCTGTTACAAAACTACAACTCCTATAATACCTGAAGCTCTTGGGTGTTGTAGCTTTGCAACAGCTGGAAAGAGTGACTTGAACTGAAGTGATTTCAGACCATGCAGCCCATTTTATTTTAACAGGGGCCTGACTCCTGTGACATCCACCAAAAAAAAAAAAAAAAGAGTCGTCTAATATGCCCATTGCCCAGGCCAATTTTTGGTATCAGCCTGTTCCTTACTGGACAGGCCCGCAACAAGTCTCAGTGGAAGGGAAGGGGGACTGTCGGGGCACAACCAAGACCACATGAGCAGAAGGTAATCCTACTGCTACGTCTATACGGAGGCACAGCACGCTGCTATGACTGAACCACTAGTGTTACATAATGTTTTTGACCTTTCAGAAAACTCAGGACAGAAATAGAAAGATTTATATTTTAACTCCTCTTGTACATGCAACCCTTAATCTGGCCAAACTATATATGTAACTGATGAGTTTCAAGTTATAAGGGACAATAGGGGCTATAGAAAGAATATTAAAAGGGGGCAAGCACTGACTTAAAGGGGTACTCCACTGCTAGACATCTAATCCCCTATCCAAAGGATAGGGGATGAGATGTCTGATCGCGGGGATCCTGCTGCTTGGGCCCCCCCGCGATCTCCCGCAGCACCTGGTGTTCTAAACAAATGCTGGGTTCCTGCGGCACTGATCATGATGTCTTGGCTATGCCCCCTTGTGACATCATGTCACACCCCCACCATTTCATGTCTTTTGAAGGGAGCATGTTCGCCGATAGACATGAAGTGAAGAGGGCGTGGCCAGATTGCAACATCTGGAGGGCTACAGTTTAGAGACCATTGTATTGTGGTCTAAGACTGTAGCCCTCCAGATGTTGCTAGGCAACTCATCGGCTTCCGTAGGATCCAGGGAGCCAGCCTCACGACATTGCCCGCCGATCACTGTCACTGATCGCAGCCCGCTGCCGCCGAATATGTAAGTGGACCTTCGGCGCCGGTCCTCTGTCGGTTTCCCCGTTCTGCCCCACCTATTGTAGGTGGGCAGAACGGGGAAACCGAAAGTTAACCCCCCTGCCCCCAATCTGCTATTGGCCTTCGCTGCTATACGACCAATAGCAGGAATGGGAGGGGTGACACCCCTGCCACCTCACTCCTATCCCTTCAGAGGGATCGTAGGTGTCTTGGACAACCCCGATCCCCCTTATTTTCCGTTTCACCGGGTCACCATAGACCCGTATGATCCGGAATTGGCGCAAATCGCCGGTGTGAGTTCACCGTCTATTTGCGGCGATCTCCCCCTGGGCATTTGCACGTGGGGCCTGCTGATAGATATCAGCAGTCATCCCAGTCAGGTCCCCGCCCGACGTGCTGCAGGGACCAAAATTCCCACGGGTGTACAGTTACGCCTTTGGTCCTTAAGTGGTTGTGCAACCTCAAAGCCATCTTCCCTTTTTGCAGACACCAGGACTTATGTTGTGTCAGCAAATTGTTTACTCAGAAGGAGCTATATGTTATAAGTTCCCTGTGTGCAGACAGCTCGCTACCTCGTTAGCATCAAGCACCTATGCACGGACAAGCCAGCAGCGTCCCCGGACTTGATCAATAGGCAAAGAAGGAGAAGTCCAGCGCTAGGTGCAGCAAATTCAGGTATTTATTCTAGGATCAAGGATACAAGCAATGCATCAAGACAAGCAGCTGACGCGTTTCGGACCTCTAGGGTCCTTAGTCATAGCATAACAAATAAGAATAAAATCTGAGTTTAAATACTTTACAAAATTAGTCACATGTGGTATGACATCATCATTCAAAATGGGACACCTGCAAAACCTGGAAAAACCTGATAAATGCAGGAGAGCATTGTATACACTTACAGTGATAAAGTGAAAAAATTATCAGAAAAATATATAATACTCAAGAAAATAATAAATAAGTAGGATGTGTCGTCCAATACATTCAAATTGAGGAAGAGAGCACGGAGAAATAGGGTTTAAAGGGAACGATCTAATATGTCAATATCAGATCGTGTCTCAGATTCATACCATTTGGTTCCCTTGTGTTCAATAAAAAAATCCAAGAGGACTCTCCATTGAACAATTTTTGTTTTAGATCTCCGCCTCTTACTCCATTTTGAACTTTTTCAATGGCACTAACGCATAGTGTGGATACGTCCCCATCATGACAATTTCGGAAGTGTTGGGACAATGCTGAAAGATTGAACTGATTGCTTCTAGCATCCGAAATGTGACGTCTAATGCGCATTTTTAGGGCATTAGAGGTACATCCGACATCTGTGGTGCCAATCTTCAAAAAGGGCTCTAGGTCTTCCCCAGGAAACTATAGACCGGTAAGTTTAACGTGCATTGTGGGTAAATTGTTTGAAGGACTTATAAGGGATTACATACAGGAATACATAGGGGATAATTGTATTACAAGTGATAGCCAGCATGGGTTTACTAAGGATAGAAGTTGTCAAACCAATCTAATTTGCTTTTATGAAGAGGTGAGTAGAAGCCTTGACAGAGGAATGGCTGTGGATATAGTGTTTCTGGATTTTGCTAAAGCGTTTGATACTGTCCCTCATAGACGTCTGACAGGTAAGTTAAGGTCTTTGGGTTTGGAAATTTTAGATTGTAACTGGATTGAACACTGGCTTATGGATCGTACCCAGAGAGTGGTGGTCAATGATTCGTACTCTGATTGGTCCCTGGTTATTAGTGGTGCACCCCAAGGTTCAGTACTGGGCCCGCTGTTGTTTAATTTATTTATCAATGATATAGAGGATGGTATTAACAGCTCTGTTTCTATCTTTGCAGATGACACCAAGCTTTGTAGCACAGTACAGTCTATAGAGGATGTGTATAGGTTACAAGATGACTTGGATAGACTAAGTATCTGGGCATCCACTTGGCAAATGAGGTTCAATGTGGATAAATGTAAAGTTATGAATCTGGGTACTAATAACCTGCATGCATCGTATGTCTTAGGGGGGATTAAACTGTCAGAGTCACTGGTAGAGAAGGATCTGGGTGTACTTGTAGATCACAGACTACAGAATAGCATGCAATGTCAGGCTGCTGCTTCCAAAGCCGGCAGGATATTGTCATGTATCAAAAGAGGCATGGACTTAAGGGACAGGGACATAATACTCCCCCTTTATAAAGCATTGGTACGGCCTCACCTGGAGTATGCTGTTCAGTTTTGGGCACCTGTCCATAAAAGGGACACTGCGGAGTTGGAAAGGGTGCAGAGACGCGCGACTAAACTAATATGGGGCATGGAACATCTTAGCTATGAGGAGCGATTAAAGGAGTTACAATTGTTTAGTCTTGAGAAGAGACGTTTAAGGGGGGATATGATAAACGTATATAAGTATATTAATGGCCCATACAAAAAATATGGAGAAAAACTGTTCCAGGTTAAACCCCCCCAAAGGACGAGGGGGCACTCCCTCCGTCTGGAGAAGAAAAAGTTTAGTCTCAAGGGGCGACACGCCTTCTTTACCGTGAGGACTGTGAATTTATGGAACGGTCTACCTAAGGAACTGGTCACAGCAGGAACAATTAACAGCTTTAAAACAGGATTAGATACATTCCTGGAACAAAATAACATTAATGCTTATGAAGAAATATAAAATCCCATCCCTTCCCCAATATCGCGCCACACCCCTACCCCTTAATTCCCTGGTTGAACTTGATGGGCATATGTCTTTTTTCGACCGTACTAACTATTTAACTATGTAACTATATATTGGCAGCGGCATACACTACAGGCAGCAAGGTAAACCACCGAACTGGTGTTACAATTTATATTGGTTTTATTGAAATACCTCTTGCCTGTACTGTATGACGTAGAAGAATTTGAGACTGTTATATGAGAACATGTGATACATTGTTTGTGGCCACATCTCCATGTACCAGGAGAATGAAGCCAGGTAGGATTGATGTGTTTTTTGTAATGCTCATCTAAAAATAGGCTGGGGGACAGTGTGGAACCAAGTGACGGGCCCCTTTTTGAGACCACCCTAATAGAAGACTTATCCACTAGATTAAGATCCGGATCATTTTCAAGTATAGGTGAATGCTTTTGTAGTATATTTTTATGGGATAAAATTGTTTGCTGTAGTTAGTAATAAAAAGCGGTAATTTTGACTTGTTATTTGTGTTATTAGAAAGGGGGGAAAAAAGGGCTGGTGGCTACTATTAGTAATGAGCTTGTCCCGTGTTAATGTCTTGGCTCTGTTATACGCTATCCTTAAATTTTTCTCACTGTAACCTCTAGCTTTTAATCTATCATGAAAAATTGCTGATTTCCTCTCAAAGATATCATCACTAGAACAGTTTCTTCTGAGGTGAACCCATTCTCCAAATGGTATATTATTAATTACATGTTTAGGATGACATGAGTTCGCCTGCAGAATACTATTGCCTGCTGTTTCTTTTCTGTATGGTTCCACAACTATTTTAGTAGTTGGATACCATATCTCCACTAAGAGAGGGAGCACACAATTTGACATCCAAAAATGAAATACTGGAATGGGAAAATCGGGATGTAAATTTGAGATTGAAGCTATTGTTATTGATATATGACACAAAATCAAGAAAACGAGTCTCTGTATCCATCCAGACCACAACAAGATCGTCTATGTACCTACCAAAATATTTAATTGACGAGAAAAATGGATTGCTATCTGAAAAAACAAATTGTTTCTCTCAAAAAAATCGTATAGATATTTGCACCAGTAGCTTCATATAACGGCCCAAAAAAAAAAAAAACGCTGTACACATGTTATACTAACAAACACCACAATATATACTCATTGCGGCAAACACGTTCAGCTCCACAGTATACAGCAGTGATTCTAAACCACGGTGCCGGGGCACACGTGTGTGTCGTTTTGCACTGGCTGTGGAGTCGTGGTATTTTGCCGTGCTTTATAATTTATATATATATATATATATATATATATTTATAGACAAAGAATAAGTCAGCCAGCACTTTAGTTGATATCAAACTATTATATGGACCTGGCCTACAGGAGCACGCTACTTGGCTAGATATACAGCAACAGAAGAATGCAGCAGCACACTGCCAGCACAAGGATATAGGTGAAACATGTAGACACAGTTAAAACATGGAGAGCTATACAGCTATGGTGTAATAGATGCAAATGTGAAACTATGAAATAGTGAGGCACTTAGCTCGCAAATTTGTCTCCACCGGCGGTCAAATAGCTTGGACCGTCCCACCGCGATAAAGTGGCCTAATTGGGACGGACCCTACACTGTGAATATGCCTCTGTGTGAACAGTTCAGTAAGCATGGCAGGGTCTGGAACATCCAAGACACCTTATATACACACCTGATAGAGGTGGGTGGGGTGCAAGGCAAACATGGAGGTAGCCACTCCCCCGTATGTGCAATACAGACAAAGAATAAGTCAGCCAGCACTTTAGTTGATACTAAACTATTATATGGACCTGGCCTATTATGAACTGTTCACACAGAGGCATATTCACAGTGTAGGGTCCGTCCCAATGAGGCCACCTTATCGCGGTGGGATGGTCCAAGCTATTTGACCGCCGGCGGAGACAAATTTGCGAGCTAAGTGCCTCACTATTTCATAGTTTCACATTTGCATCTATTACACCATAGCTGTATAGCTCTCCATGTTTTAACTGCGTGTACATGTTTCACCAATATCCTTGTGCTGGCAGTGTGCTGCTGCATTCTTCTGTTACTGTATATCTAGCCTAGTAGCGTGCACCTGTAGGCCAGGTCCATATAATAGTTTGGTATCAACTAAAGTGCTGGCTGACTTATTCTTTGTCTGTATTGCACATACGTGGGAGTGGCTACCTCCATGTTGGCCTTGCACCCCACCCACCTCTATCAGGTGTGTATATAAGGTGTCTTGGATGTTCCAGACCCTGCCATGCTTACTGAACTGTTCACACAGAGGCATATTCACAGTGTAAGGTCCGTCCCAATTAGGCCACCTTATCGCGGTGGGAAGGTCCAAGCTATTTGACCGCCGGCGGAGACAAATTTGCGAGCTAAGTGCCTCACTATTTCATAGTTTCACATTTGCATCTATTACACCATAGCTGTATAGCTCTCCATGTTTTAACTGCGTGTACATGTTTCACCTATATCCTTGTGCTGGCAGTGTGCTGCTGCATTCTTCTGTTGCTATATATATATATATATATATATATATATATATATATATATATATATTTTTTTTTTTTTTAAATATCCCGCCCCGGCCTGCGTGCTTATGACTGTCGGCGCAGGAAGAAAGGGAAGTCTGCGTTCGCACTGCGTACATAGCGTCCCTCTGCATCCCTCTGCATCCCCTGTGTCCTTCTGCGTCCTTCTGCGTCCCCCTCCCTCCTGGAACCCCCATCCCCCTTGCGGCGCAGTGAGACGAAAATGGTGCCCTGGGACGTAACAAGCTGCGTCTGCGCCAGACTCCCGTGCCTGCCGTGGAACTGCAAGCTGCGCGGGCCGGCTTGCTTAAGGTACCGTACCTTTTCCACCCCTCTGTTACCCCTTCTCAACCCTGTCCAACCCCCCCCCCACCGTCACCCGGGTCCACTGTCTACGTCCACCCCCCTGTCATCCATGTCCACCCCCCGGTCATCCATGTCCACCCCCCCTGTCACCCATGTCCACCCCCCCTGTCACACATGTCCACCTCCCTGTCACTCCTGTTTACTCCCCCTGTCACCCCTGTCCACCCCCTTTGTCACCTCTGTCCACACCCATGTTCACCCCCCTGTCACCCATGTCCACCTTGTCCACCTCCCTGTCACCCATGTCCACCTCCCTGTCACCCCTGTTCACTCCCCCTGTCACCCCTGTCCACCCCCTTGTCACCCCTGTCCACACCCATGTTACCCTCCTGTCACCCATGTTCACCCGCTGTCACCCATATCCACCCCCCTGTCACCACCTGTCACCCATGTCCACCCCCGTCATCCATGTCCGCCTTGTCCACTCCCCTGTCCATCCCTGTCACTCATGTTTACCCCCGTAGTCTACCCTGTCCCCCATGTCCACCCTCCTGTTCACCCATCTGTCGTTTTGTCGCCCCAGTCCACCCCTCTCTGTCACTCCTGTCCCTCTTTTACCCCCTTGACACCCTTGTCCCCCCATCTGACCCCTGTCTCCCATGTCCACCCTCCTGTCATCAATGTCCACCCCCCCATTCAACCCTCTATCACCCCTGTCACCCATGTCCACCCCCTATTCACCCCTCTGTCACCCCTGTCCACCCCTCTGTCACCCCCTATGCCCCCCGTCACTCATGTTCACTCTTCTAAACCCATCAATCACCCATGTACACTCCTCAATACCCCTCTGTCACCCATGTACACTCCTCTATACCCCTCTGTCACCCATGTACACCCATTTGTCACCCATGTACACTCCTCTATACCCCTCTGTCACCCATGTACACCCATCTGTCACCCATGTACACTCCTCTTTACCTCTCTGTCACCCATGTACACCCATCTGTCACCCATGTACACTCCTCTATACCCCTCTGTCACCCATGTACACTCATCTGTCACCCATGTACACTCCTCTATACCCCTCTGTCACCCATGTACACTCATCTGTCACCCATGTACACTCCTCTATACCCCTCAGTCACCCATGTACACTCATCTGTCACCCATGTACACTCCTCTATACCCCTCTGTCACCCATGTACACCCATCTGTCACCCATGTACACTCCTCTATACCCCTCTGTCACCCATGTACACCCATCTGTCACCCATGTACACTTCTCTATACCCGTCTGTCACCTATGTACACTCCTCTATACCCCTCTGTCACCCATGTACACCCATCTGTCACCCATGTACACTTCTCTATACCCCTCTGTCACCCATGTACACCCATCTGTCACCCATGTACACTCCTCTATACCCCTCTGTCACCCATGTACAACCTTCTGTCACCCATGTACATTCCTCTATACCCCTCTGTCACCCATGTACACTTTTCTACACCCCTCTGTCATCCATGTACACTCCTCTATACCCCTCTGTCACCCATTTACACTCCTCTACACCCATCTGTCACCCGAGTACACTCCTCTACACCCATGTACACGCCTCTACACCCCTCTGTCACCCATAAAAACTCCTCTACACCCCTCTGTCACCCATGTACACTCCTCTATACCCCTCTGTCACCCATGTACAACCTTCTGTCACCCATGTACATTCCTCTATACCCCTCTGTCACCCATGTACACTTTTCTACACCCCTCTGTCATCCATGTACACTCCTCTATACCCCTCTGTCACCCATTTACACTCCTCTACACCCATCTGTCACCCATGTACACTCCTCTACACCCATGTACACGTCTCTACACCCCTCTGTCACCCATGAAAACTCCTCTACACCCCTCTGTCACCCATGTACACTCCTCTATACCCCTCTGTCACCCATGTACAGCCCTCTACACCCCTCTGTCACCCATGTACACTTTCCTACACCCCTGTCACCCATGTACACTCCTCTGTACCCCTCTGTCACCCATGTACACTCCTCTACACCCCTCTGTACACTCCTCTACACCCCTTTGTCACCCATGTACACTCCTCTACACCCCTCTGTACACTCCTCTACACCCCTTTGTCACCCATGTACACTCCTCTACACCCCTTTGTCATCCATGTACACTCCTCTACACCCCTCTGTACACTCCTACACCCCTCTGTACACTCCTCTACCCCCCTCTGTCACCCATGTACACTTCACTACACCGCTGTCACCCATGTACACTCCTCTACACCCTTCTACACCCCTCTGTCACCCATACACACTCCTCTACACCTCTCCATACACTCCTCTACACTCCTTTATCACCAATGTACACTGCTCTACAGCCCTCTGTCACCCATGTACACTCCTCTATACCCCTCTGTACACTCCTCTACACCTCGTTGTCACCCATGTATACTCCTCTACACCCCTCTGTACACTCCTCTACACCCCTTTGTCACCCATGTACACTCCTCTACACCCCTTTGTCACCCATGTACACTCCTCTACACCCCTCTGTCACCCATGCACACTCCTCTACACCCCTCTGTCACCCATGTACACTCCTCTGCACCCCTCTGTACACTCCTCTACACTCCTTTGTCACCCATGTACACTCCTCTACACCCCTGTTTCATTCATGTACACTCCTCTACACCCCTCTGTAACCCATGCAGAGCCTAATAGGTTTGTTTTGCAGGTTTAACGGTGAAGAATTGTGTGCGGAAGAAATCGTGATGATGGCCTGGACCAGATGGAGAAGAGAAGGCAACGATGCAAATTAGAGAAGAAGTCATTGGTGAGTTGCTGTATAAAGCAGCACTTTAAACTACATACCCACCGTTTTTTTTCCGAGGTGTGCCCCGACCCGAAAAAGGTTGGGAAACTGGTATACAGGCTCATAGCCAACGGTGTACATATTTTGCACTATATCTTTTAGATTTTATTTTAAAACTTTTATTGTACAGTGCCCTGCAGACACCACACATAAAGCACTGATGTATGTGCATTTTTTGATGAAATAATAAATATAAATAATTTTAAACTCATTTCTTTAGCATTTCATAACACATATGCACATATTTACAGGATTTACCTTCAGAACAGTAATACTCTTCTTTTTCTCCTATAATCTGAAGATTAAATTAATTTCTAATCCTAAAAGTCACAGTTCACATATTGATTGATTCCCCTATACCATACAGGGGAGAAGCCTGTCCAAATACATAAAAGTTACTAACAAGAAATAAGTTACAGAGCAATGTCATAGTAATGTTTTTTGGCAAAGTAACAAGTTACCTTTCTGAAAGCTGGTCTTTCCTAGCAGCTGCCTGCTTTAAGCTGAGTTAATGCTTGTAAATTAGGGCTGGGCAAGGTACAGAAGTGGCCCACACATTCAGAAACCTGGGTGAACTGCTGAGTGTGGCTACAAAGTGAGTGACACTAAAAGGGGATTTTAATTACACTTTCTTAGGATCATGATTCCAAATGTACAGGAAGAAAAATATCTTTCTCCGCATGTCGGAAAATGTGATATCACCCACCTACATGATGTTCCAAGCTGCACGCAGCAAACATTTCTTTCTACTTCGTTGATATAAAGTATAGAGGCCTCTCAAATGTTGCTTGTTTTACAGGCTACAGTATACAGACTCTTTTTTACAGTTTGATATTTTGTAGATTATTATACTGCTTTTAGCAACATATGCTACTGATATGCGTGCCTGTGGATACACAGCTTCTGATAGTCACAATTGTACTATTCACTGCAGTTGCACAGTTCATATAGATAATTTGGCATATTTACTGTCTATGAGATAAATATAATGATCAATGTCCATTTATTTCATACAAATGTTATGTTCCAAAAGAGTTACCACAAATGCTTTAATATCTAAAGTTTTATAGCTGTTTGCTTGTTTTTTTTAAATGGGCACTATCAGATCCAAAACACTTTTGATATGTTGTTACTAATAAAAAATTAAGACTTTTTGTAATATGGTTGTTTACAATATTTTTTAATATTTAATGAGGAAAACAGCTCTTTAAAATTCCACCTCTAGGGGTCCCCATACCTACTGGGACACTAACTAGTCCTGGAGCAGCATCAGGCTTGTCCATTAGTCATGGACAAGAGATGACTCCTGGACAATGTTGCATGGGCAGACACACCAATCACCCCCCACCGCCACAAGGAGGGACACACCCCTTCCCCTGAGAGGATTTCTAACACTGTGAGCTAATGAAAAAAGGTATTTTATCATAAATATAGGTGATAGTGGCATAAAAATGTGATTTACATGGACAGGATTAGGTACTGAGTAACATAATAATTCTATTTTTTGTGGGATATGACAGGTACACTTTAACAATATAGTGAGTCCAGTTCTAAAATATTTCTGCTCCAACATTTGGAAATAGAAAATACATTTGATACCCTATGATTTACACTATACACTATAAGAACCTCTGATAACTTCATGATAGTGCCAAAGTCATAGATGACTCATAGGGTGCCAGCCACAGTGCCTCCCTATTTGCATTGGCCTAAGCTTCTTAACTTAGTCTGGAGTCAAAATACCCCCAATAGTGCCTTATTTGATAATGATACACACTTTGTCTTATGGGAGAAGTGACCCTGATCTATAGCATGTAATGGAGTTATTCCAGCTTGAGTGCAATATTACCTGAGATCGTACATTCCCCAGTCCCCCTAGATTAATGTTTACTTTTGCTTGGAATAGATTATATTATTTTAGATTAGTAGATGCTTATTCTCTAAGTGTCTTACCCATTTTAGTTGTTAAAGTAGGCAGAAATAGGATCCCATCTGTCTGTAAAATGTGACAAGGTCAATAGAAGACAGGAGAATCAAACATTACCTGTTGCCGGGGTTGGGTCCGCGCTGCTTCAGGCCTCCGATGTGCATCCCCTGCGTCATTGCTATGTGATGCGAGACGCAATGACGTCAATGACGTCGCCTGAAGTAGCGCGGACCCGACCCCGAAAACAGGTAATTATACAACCGGGGATGGGGGAGGCAACGGGGAAGTGGCGCCGGAAATGGGTGCCGCTGCCCCTTCTCTCCCACTGGCTATCGGCGCCGCTGCCCCATTGCCGGCGCCGCTTTTCTCCCCCTGGCTATCGGCTTCGGCAATGGAGCGCCGGCACCAATAGTCAGGGGGAGAGAACGGGCAGCGGCGCAGATAGCCAGCGGGAGAGAAGCGACGGCCTCTCTCCCCCTGCCTTTCCTGGGGGCTTCTGCGGGGTCAGAAACAGTGTATCGGGGTATATGCATGCACACACACACACCCTCATTTTACCATGGATATTTGGGTAAAAAACTTTTTTTACCCAAATATCCTTGGTAAAATGAGGGTGTGTGTTATAGGCCGGTGCGTGGTATACCCCGATAAATACGGTATTTGTCATTATTACACCTTATTCATATACATTGTTTCCAGTCAGGAGACCTTTTTTATGCACCTTTGAATGATTGCACTTTATCATACTTATTTATAGCTCCCTGGTGCCCTAAATAGAGATCAGTGTTGGATCCCTAAAACATATATATACTATTTTTGCCCTAGCCACTGCCACTTTGGTTCTGGTCCACTGGACTATAATTTTTTGAAATATTTGCCATGATTTGAATTGTTCTTACTGTGGTTTGTCGATTTTTTGTCATAACATTGCTCTAATAAAATTTGTATTATTTGATCCATACAACCACATTTGTCTCTTTGGTGTTCTGGTTGGGTCTTTGTAACCCCCGGGATCTCTCTTTTGTGTAAAACCTGTAAAAGTAATTTGATTGGTTGCTATGGTCAACATTTCCCAGGTTTTGATAAATTTCCCCATTAACCCCTAAGGACTCAGCCCATTTTGGCCTTAAGGACTCAGACAATTACATTTTTACGTTTTCATTTTTTCCTCCTCGCCTTCTAAAAATCATAACTCTTTTATATTTTCATCCACAGACTAGTATGAGGGCTTGTTTTTTGCGCGACCAGTTGTCCTTTGTAATGACATCACTCATTATATCATAAAATGTATGGCGCAACCAAAAAACACTATTTTTGTGGGGAAATTAAAACGAAAAACGCAATTTTGCTAATTTTGGAAGGTTTTGTTTTCACGCCGTACAATTTATGGTAAAAATTACATGTGTTCTTTATTCTGAGGGTCAATACGATTAAAATGATACCCATTATTACATACTTTTATATTATTGTTGCGCTTAAAAAAAATCACAAACTTTTTAACCAAATTAGTACGTTTATAATCCCTTTATTTTGATGACCTCTAACTTTTTTATTTTTCCGTATAAGTGGCGGTATGGGGGCTCATTTTTTGCGCCATGATCTGTACTTTTTTTTGATACCACATTTGCATCTAAAAAACTTCTAATACATTTTTTATAATTTTTTTTTAATAAAATGTATTAAAAAAGTAGGAATTTGGGATTTTTTTTTTTTCGTTCACGCCGTTCACCGTACGGGATCATTAACATTTTATTTTAATAGTTTGGACATTTACGCATGCGGCGATACCAAATATGTCTATAAAAAATGTTTTTTACGCTTTTTGGGGGTAAAATAGGAAAAAATGGACGTTTTACTTTTTTATTGGGGGAGGGGATTTTTCACTTTTTTTTTACTTTTACATTTTTTTACATTTTTTTTTACACTTGAATAGTCCCCATAGGGGACTATTCATAGCAATACCATGATTGCTAATACTGATCTGTTCTATGTATAGGACATAGAACAGATCAGTATTATCGGTCATCTCCTGCTCTGGTCTGCTCGATCACAGACCAGAGCAGGAGACGCCGGGAGCCGCACGGAGGAAGGTGAGGGGACCTCCGTGCGGCGTTATGATTGATCGGATCCCCGCAGCAGCGCTGCGGGCGATCCGATCGTTCATTTAAATCGCGAACTGCCGCAGATGCCGGGATCTGTATTGATCCCGGCACCTGAGGGGTTAATGGCGTCCTTAAGGGGTTAATATATCTTTCTCTTTCTAACATTGCTTTACTACTATTTGATCATCTAGCTCTAGGAAAGGAATTGCAATATCAATTATTTGAATTGATCCAAGATATGAGGTCCACAATTGTACCAAACCAACATTACCATCCACAAGCTACATCCTCAGCTAATAAGAAGATGCTACCAAAGTTTCAATGACAAGACTTCATACCTTCTTTCTTCTGAGAGCGTTAACGCGATATTACGCGGATATATATCAATTCCAGTTAAAGGGGTACTCCAGTGAAAAACTTTTTTTTTTTTTTTTAAATCAACTGGTGCCAGAAAGTTAAACAGATTTGTAAATTACTTCCTGTACTTATTAGCTGCTGAATACTACAGTGGAAATTATTTTCCGTTTGAAACACAGAGCTGTCTGCTGACATCATGAGCACAGTGCTGTCTGTTGACATCTCTGTCCATTTTAGGAACTGTCCAGATTAAAAGGAAGTCCCCATAGCAAACATATGCTGTTCTGGACAGTTCATAAAATAGACAGAGATGTCAGCTGAGAGCGCTGTGCTCATGATGTCAGCAGACAGCTCTGTGTTTCAAAATTATTTTTTAATATAAGTAATTTACAAATCTCATTAACATACCCATAAGTCAATTCCGCTGTCTTAAAAGGAATTGTACAAGAAATGAACAATTTGAAATTGAAGCAGAAGGACTCACACAACAATTTTTAAACAAAAAATATCAGCCAGATAAATTGAAACAATCTTTGGACAAAATCCGTGGACTAGATAGAGCCACTTTTTTCTACCAAAAAACCCCAAACCCCTGAGTAATATCTCTACAGATAATGCTAAATTAATTATGCCCCACAATACCCAACACCGAAAAATAGAAAGCATCATTAAACGTTATTGGCCACTTATCCAACAGAATAAAATTATAGGGAGTATTATTCCAGAAAGACCTCCTATAGTTTACACCAAAGCCCCAAATGTAGGCATAAAAATAGCACCGACTGTACGATCAAACAAACAAGAGAAAAATCCTGAGTCCACTTTATTAAATCTTAAAGGCTTTTTTAGGTGCGGCCAATGCCCTAATTGTAAGGCCACAAAATTTGAAAAGAAAACAACCCTAGTCCAGTTTACTGCCAATGATTTTAGCTATAATATCAAAGATTTTTTGAACTGGACCAGCAGGGGAGTAATTTATTTAATCCAATGTCCGTGCCTTAAACAATATGTGGGACATACATCCCGAGCATTGAAAACACGTATTCTAGAGCACAGATATAATATCAAAAAACAGAATGAGAAACACCCCCTGTCGGCACATTTTAAATTATTTCACCAAGGTAATCCCAATAACCTCAAATATGTAGCACTTCAGAAGATACAACCAGACTGGCGAGGTGGCAACTTTATAAGTAAAATGTCCCGAGCAGAGTCACGAAAAATATTTGAATTCGGATCCTTGGCCCCCAGAGGTTTAAATAGTGATATTGAAATATTCGGCTTCCTAGATTAATCTTATGGTTGGGTGCCCTTAGACGGTCCGTCGTGTGTCTGGCTGTTCTATCAGCACCACGACGAACCCTTTATCGGGCCCTTTCCTAAATTCTTCGTTTTTATATGATACATTTTTATATGACACGTTTTTATATGATACATTTTTAGATATGATACTATTTTTTATACAATACTATTTTTTTACATGATACAATTTTATGTCATACTTTTTTATATACTGGCATTTGATATTAATACATCAATTAATTAGATAGAGTATTTAGCATACATTTTTTACGAATTTTTTTATATTTTTTTAAAATATTTTACACATTTTATGTTATATGTACAGTACATTATGATTGATATTTTTTCATGTATTTCTATCAATATTTATATTGTATTATGTTTTTTATAATTCTATGTATCATATATTGTTCACATTTTATATAAATATAATTATATAGCGTATGATTTATATGATATATAAAATTTATCTGGGGTGTCCTTCGTTCTCTCTGGTTTCTATTCCCATTAATTCACTTATACACTATTCTGACACGTATTTATACATCCTCAATAGATCACATCATATCACATTTACACATATGTCCTTTACTATTAATTTCTACATTTATTCTCATATAATTATATTTTTTTGTAATTTATCTATATAGGTTTATATATAATTGATTTTTATGTACAGTTTTTGTGTCCTTTTATTAATATTATTATCACTTTTCTTAGTCATATGATTACCTTCTAGTGCAAATAAGACTTCCCATATATACATTTGTTTATTTATATTTAATATAGTAAGGTATATAGTACTTATCTATACACAGCCATTTGTTCAATTTTAAAATTCACTATAGTTCCATTCATGTTTTTTTTACTACTACAAACGTCTATTCACACTGGAAGTGACATTAGTTATTAGAGGAGGGGTTAATTATATACAAGAACGTTTAGGATCCTATATAGATTTATACTTATTGCTGCTGAGGAAAATACTGAGAAGGTATTGAAACGCGTCCAGCTTGAAGTATTGACCACTGAGACCACCACCATATACATCCTGCCAACCACAGACTTTGCCACTGTACCTTCCAACCAACGCCAGTCCCATGTGCGCGCTCATCAGCCACGAGGACGTGACCGGCATCACTAGTGGAAGCGCTGGAGCACCCGTGTTTGGGACCCACCGCCACCTAAACGCCACCAACCTAGGAGACGGCCGAGTCTCCGACGCCGTTCGCTCCTGCTGAGGGAGACATCTTACCACACAGGCAGACCATCGGATCACACGAAAGACAGCAGGAGAGATCGCAGTATCTCACACAGACTACAGTACCTGCCCTTCACAGACTGATGCCCGAGCGGTGAGCCTGTTCCATCCGATACCAGCTGAGCGGTGAGCATACGAATATCCCTTGCCACTTGCTTTAATTAGCATTGTCTACTAACTATTTAAAGATACATGTTCTAACTTTTTCAAGATACATTTCCTATATGCCGGCTACATCACTGAATATGGAAACATAGTGACAGTGATTATTCATCTAAAGCATATCTAAAGCATACCCATATTATACCACACAGACTGTTGCTAGTGGTACCTTCTGACTGTTGCTATAGGATACAGCAATCTGATTGTCACTTGTTACATCAGCGATTTTGGGAAAAAAATTTTGGATGGTTTTTATTGCAGGACTAATTAATCATTGGACTTTGTGCTATTAGTGCTATAGGCTATTATTTATAGGTGGTCCTATCATCATTTTAATTACCTTTTTACATACCATTTTATATTAGTTCTTATATTATTTCTATATTCAGTGATTACCATAATTACACAAGGGCCCTGTGAGTTATTGGTGTCCCTGTACATAGATGTATTATTTATAGAATATGTATTATTTATAGAATAAATTAATTTAAATATTTTAATTATATCTGCATCCTCAAATCCTTGACCTTGAGCCCCAATATTCTCTTTATCATTTATAATTTACAAATCTGTTTAACTTACTGTCACCAGATGATTTAAAAAAAAAATATATATATATACCCCTTTAAGTATTTCTGCCCATTACGTATGACTGCATCATAGGGTAGGAAAGGGTTAAAGAATTTTAGAGGTTTTTATTATTTATATATATATATATATATATATATATATATATATATATATATATTATTTTTTTTTACAATTTTCCTCATTACTATCTTTATTATAAAAGAATTCTGAAATCTTGCAGTTTTCATTCTGGTCACCTTGACTAATAATAAGCTGACACTTCCTGATCTGTGAATAAAACATTTCAGCAGTTTCCCCCATTATTATCATAGGGATTTTAATGGGAAAGAGACACTAGTATACAGAAAACAGAGGATCACACCGTTCACAATAGCTGATGTTCAGAGTTCAGCCTCCCCATCTCTGCAGTTTGATCTCTGCACAGTTCTCAGAGCATGTCTAGAAAAGTCTTGCATACTGTGCCTTTGTCCAAAGGATTAAATGGGTATTCTGGCCAAAGACATTTTCCTTTGGATAGGGGATAAGATGTCTGATCACAGGGTGGCCCACTGCCGGGACCTCCTGTGATCTCCATGCAGCAACCACATTCTATGTGGGGCTCCTGCTACAGTCTCGGAAACCTCTGTGTTTCTGGGAGTGGAGACCTGACATTTCACCACGCCCCCTTGTTTTTATTTTTATTTTTCAATTCTTTATTTTTTAATTTTTTTTTTTTTTTTTTTTTTAAATCTTAGTACAAACGTTAAAGGGTTCACAGACCCAACATATAACCCGTCACTAAATGACAACATTGATACGTCCATCATTCTGTCAGTAGAACATGAATTGCGAGCAAAAGTACAGACACATCGTATGGTCACATTTCACCAGTCTAAGTGCAAAGGCCTATGGCTGGTATTACAATCTGGTGTGTGAGTCGTATTGTATAATGAGCAGGAATGGTGTCACGCAAGTAAGAAGTTCAATATTATTAAGATTTGATAAGAAGTGGGAGATAAATTCAGGTAGAGAGTTGATACTAGTAAAGATGGAGAGGAAGAAAAGGAGGAGGAAAAGGGAAAGGAAGAAGAAGAAGAGTAGGGAGAGGAGCGGGCGTGTGTTCCATGCATGACATAAGGGAATAGGAGAGAAAGGGAAGGAAAGGGGTATCAGAGGGAGGGCCTACACAATGAAGGGCAAGGGAGAGGGGGAGGAGTGGGGGAGAGTAGGTGATCTTTAGTAATAGTGGAGCAAGGGGGGAGGGGGGGGGCATTGTTAATGCTGTGCATTGGCTGCTGAGGGGGGGTGGGGGCTAGGTAAGGGTGGATCTGTGTCCCTATAGTGATGCCACGGATGCCATGTGGCAAAGTGTTTGTCAAAGGAGCGGTCACTCCAGCTGGATAGTTCCTCCAACCGGCAAATGGAGTTAACTTTTGAGACCCATTCTTGGTATGTGGGAGGATGAGGGTCTCTCCAGTGTAGAGGTATTAGTGCTTTCGCGGCAAAAAGAAGGTGTGCTAAGAGGGAATGTTTATGTAGCGGCACATGCTCTGAAGACAAGTTTAATAAGACCAACGATGGTGTCAAGGTCAGCTGTTTGTCGAATATGTCATTCAGCCCTTTGTTAATCTCTGACCAAAACCGTACTATCTCAGGGCATGTCCACCATATGTGAAAAAGACTACCAGTGGTTCCACAGTTCCTCCAGCACTTATCTGACGGGGAAAGCCCCCATCGCTGAAGAAGCTCGGGAGTCCTGTACCAACGAGATACCAATTTAAATTGGCATTCTTGTAATCTGACACATCTGGAGAAGCCATGAGAGCGGTTCAAGATCGTTGCCCGGTCCACATCAGAAAAAGTCTGACGCAAATCCTTTTCCCACGAGAGTAAGTATGCAGGTGCGCCCCCAGTTTGTTCCTCCATAATGCGCTTTTTTACAGCAGTTAATTTGATTCTGGCTTCCCTAGCCAGTGGTAGGAATGACTCAGGCCAGGTGGGGTCAGCTCTGATGGTGTATGATTGTAACAGCTCCGAACACGCACCAGTGATCGCACGTTCATGTAAGTAATGCAGTCTAACGTTAGGTAGCAGTTCTCTCAGTCGCTCCCTCCCTGGAGGTCTTTTACCTGGGCAGAGGTCTAAGAGCGGGATTGTCGTAAATGTGGACCATATATCAGGGAGTAGCGACTCCCTTCCAGTCAGTATGTAGGGTATTAGTGAGCTCGGCATCATGGGGGACAGGGACTTGTTATGTGAGGCATCCCAGTTCATTTGGATATCATGGCACCTTTTTACCTCAAGTGTTCCTTTCAACAGAGGGTTTTGTTGTTTGTTTATCATTTCTTTGGTAGGGACCCACAATGAGCGCCTATCCGTCACCTCTCTCCCACCAAGTTGGATCAGTTCTAGTGAAGACCCCTGGAGTAAGCTGGTCTCTGACACCAACTCGATCCACCTGTGGATGTGTATAGCTTTATGAAGTTGTGCAACGTCCTGTATGCCTATTCCTCCATATTTTTTGTGTCTAGTCAGGAGGGAGTGTGTGAGGCGGGGGCGCTTTGAGGACCATAAAAACGATGAGAAGAGCCTCCTCCATTGGGCCAGGTGGTTTTTCGGGAGGTCAATTGGGGCCATACGCATCAAGTACAAGAGGGGGGGAACTATATAGGATTGCAGCAAGTTTCTCCTACCCAACCAGGATAGGTATGGTAGTTTGTATGCTTCCAGTTTGGTTCTAGTTTTTTGCAGCAGTGGGACGTAATTAAGGGCAAAAATCCTATCCAAGGATGAGAGCAGGGTAATCCCCAGGTATGTTAAACTACTCGGTGGCCAACGGTAGGGCGAGTCATGTTTTATGTCTTTTAAATCTTTTGGTGGTACAGATATATTAAGTATCTCCGACTTCGTGTAATTGACTTTAAAGTTGGACATGGTGCCATACCTATCAAGGATGAGTTGTATTTTTGGAAGGGCGGAGATGGGGTTTGTGATTAACAATAGCAGGTCGTCTGCAAATGCAGCTGCTAAGTGAGTGTTACCCCCCACCGTCAGCCCCCGAATCCCTTTTTCTTGTCTGAGTGTCTGCAGAAGAGTTTCCATCACTATGATATACAGGGTGGGGGATAGAGGGCAACCCTGGCGCGTCCCATTGCTAATATGAAATGAGGGGGATAAGGTTCCGTTTACCTTGATACGTGCACTAGGTTTGTCGTATAAGGACATTATTGCACTTATGAAGGGCCGTGGTAGGCCAAACTTTTGACACGTCAATTGCATGTAGTCCCAGGCCACTCTGTCGAAGGCCTTTTCTGCGTCCGTACTTACTAAGACCAAGGGAGTTTTTGTAGAGTTAGCGTAATGAATGGCCTGCATCACCCTAAGCGAATTATGCTTTCCCTTCCTGACCCTCACAAATCCTGTCTGATCCGGGTGAATAAGGTCTGGGAGAAAATGACTCAGTCTCGTAGAGAGCAACTTCGCCCATATTTTCACATCCAGATTCAGTAATGATATAGGTCTGTAACTGGGGCAGAGAGAAGCATCCTTACCCTCTTTCGGGAGAATGGTAATGTGTGCCTCTAATGCCTGCTTTGGTAGTGTGGCGCCGTTAAGTAGGGCATTGCACCAATTGGTGATTTGAGGGAGGAGCGGGGTTTGGAGCTTTTTATAGTAAAATAGGCTAAGACCGTCAGGCCCTGGGCTTTTCCCCATTGGGAAGGATTTTATGACTCGCAGTACCTCGTCATCGGTACATGGAGTTAGGAGTTGTTTGCCGTCTTCTAAAGTAAGTGTCGGCAAATGTAAGTCGTTAAGGAAGTTCTTTATAGCCTGAGTCCTATTTACTCCCACTTCCTCAGCTATTGGTAAATTGTATAAGGACTCGTAGTATTGTTGGAAGGCAAGGGCTATGTTTTTAGTGCTCGTGTGGGTGGAGCCGTTCCTATCAATTATTTTGGGGATAAACGCTTTTTCTTTCCGTTTCTTGAGCATGGCCGACATTAGGCGGCCTCCTTTGTCCCCGTGCATGAATAATTTGTGACGGAATCTAATAACGGTCTCCGAGTGTTTCTTATTAAGAATGTCTTTCAACTTGTCTCTCAGGGATTGTTTTTGTGCTTCCCAGGAGCTATCTGGGGTCACCTGAGACACATTTTCCAACAGTGCAAGGTCCTTAAGTATTTGGGAGATGGTTTCGTTGCGCTCCCTCTTTTTACGTGACCCGAGGGCAATCAACAGTCCTCTCATGAAAGCCTTATGGGTTTCCCAAACCACGGGCATGGGCATCCCAGGTGTCAGGTTAGTATCAAAGAAGGAGCTCAACTGTTCCGACAACTGGGATACCACTAGGTCATCCGTCAATAATGCTTCATTTAGTCTCCATGTCCAGTCTCTGTCAGGGATGTGGGGGAGATGAATAGTTGCCAAGACCGGCGAGTGATCTAATAGTGTTCTCGGGTTAATATCAACTGATTAGACAGTTGACAGGATAATGTCGTGGCAGAACAAGTAGTCTAGGCGTTGGTATGAGTCATGTGGTCTGGAGTGAAAAGAATAAGTGCGGTCAGAGGGGCTTAGGGCTCTCCAGATGTCTACTAGGCCCAGTTCATGCAATTTATTCCTCAGGGTGCGTAGTGCCACCGGAGAGACCGAGGATCGCCTTGTGGAGGAGTCCATCTTAGGGTCTAAAGTCAGATTAGCATCCATGCCCACTATGATTGGGCCCTCAGCGAAAGTGCGCAGCCTCTCCAGTACACCAAGCAGCCACGGAACCTGGCACGTGTTCGGAGCGTATAAGGAAGCTAGTGTATATGTGGCCGACCCCACCTTACCTTTTATTAGTATGGCTCGACCGTCTCCACAATCATGGCTCTCCAGAAGCGTGAAGGGTATATCCCGGCGGATCGCAATGGCCACTCCTCTGGAAGAGGAATTTGTGCTGCAGCTGTGGAACCAAGAGGCAAACAGATTAGTAGGTAGTGAAGGAAGTCTTCCTTTCTTAAAATGCGTTTCTTGTAAGAATAAGACATCTACTTTATCTTTTTTCAGGAGAGACAATACTCAATGTCTTTTGGCTGGGGAGTTGAATCCCTTAACATTATACGTGCAGAACCTGAGGGGGGCCGTGGTGAGTGGTAGGAAGTGCAACCAGGTGTAAAATCTCCCTCAAGGGCGATGGGCAACGTGAGGGGTAGGTGGAGGCGTAGAGGGTGAGGTCAAGATCGCCTTGGGGAGAGGTAATGGGTGGGGTGGGGGGGGTATCACTAGAAAGGGAGAGAAGATGTTAAGATATTGGGAATATTTGGGGAGAGTGGGAGCGAGAGTTAAGGGGCGCAGAAGAAAGAGTAGAGAAGGAGTAAAAAAGCAGAGGAAGAGGAAGAACAGTCAGTTATTGGAAGGGGGTATTGGTGGGGAGGGAGGAGGAGATATCTCAGAGGGGGTAAGCCAGTGGTAATTGGAGGGGAAGGGAAGAGGTGTAAGAGTTACAACAAATAACACAGCCTGCAAGTCACATAGTAAACTATTGTTCTATAGGTGCGTTGGTGTTGCTAAGACCCCGCAACCCACAACCCACACCCCCCCACCCCCCCAGCGAATCCAGCGGGACCCTCAGGTCTCGGTGTATATGAACCAGGCAGACCTGCCTCTACAGGACAGCAACTGAGGGACAGTGTGTAGAGAAAATACATTCCCTGGAGTCCAGAAACACAGTCTCACTAACGAGAACCAGGGGTATCAAGAGGAAAGGCCTCCGCGTGATGGGGCCCCAGGAGGGTGGTCCCCCTGCCGCAGAGCCGGCATCGCCATGTATGCTCAATGAGAAGGTCATTTCTGTGTTCCCGCGGCAGGTCCTGGAGGCACTAGCATGTCAGCACGGGAGGAGTGGGGACACACAGAACGGGATGAGAGCGACAGGGTCCCATGAGGAGGCAGTCCACTGAGTTCGCGTAAAGTAAAAGTCCCGCAGGGGGGGGGGGCAGGGGGGGGGGAAGGGTGTAGGCGAGGGGGAGATAAGGGGTACCGACTATAGGTGGTGGGGGATTAATACAGCATCTGATACGACCTGTCAGAGTTATGTCCCATGGGTACAGTCTCCAATGCAGTCCATCCAGATCTCCAACCTTCGTGTGCGAAGAAACCAAGAGGAACGCAGCATGGTGAACAAACAAGAACCGGGCTTTGTACAGGTGCGTACAAGTGTGGGATGAGAGAGATCCGACCAGCGATGCTCACGGATTTCATGCAGGAGCCAGGTCTCCTCTCTGGTTCAGCTTTTGGTTTGCTTTTTTGCTCTTTGGCGACTTGAACTTTTCCACTCTGGTCCATGCAGGTAGCTTCGGTAGTTCCGGCAGATGTGTACCCAGTTGGACAGGTAGCCAGGAGGGGATTTCAATAGGCTCAACGTCCAGAAAGGTCCATACTTTAGGTAGGTCGTCAGGAGAGCGTACTGCAAGCCGTTTGCCATTCCAGGATAGTGAGAGACCGAACGGGAACAGCCAAGTGTACGGAATATTCATGTCTCGAAGCTTCTGTAGCAGCGGATTGAGCATCCTGCGTTTCGCAAGCGTGGATGGCGCTATGTCTTGGTATAGTTTGATCGCAGTGCCCTCATAGGATACCACTTCTGTCTCGTGGTTTGCTTTTAGAACAGCAGCGGTGTCAAGAAAGCTTAGAAGTCCACAGTTGACGTCTCTCGGAGGATCGGAGGGAGGAGGTCGCAGGCGTAGAGCTCTGTGTACTCGTTCTATGACAATGGAGGCTGCGCGTTCTTCTCCCAGCAGGGATGAGAAAATCTGCCGCGTCACAGAGAGTAGTGCTTCATTGGCAAAGGACTCAGGTAAGCCCTTGAGTCTTATGTTTTTGCGCCTTCTTCTGTTTTCCTGGTCTCCCAGCTGCAGAAAGGCCGTGTTCAGATGATGTTCATGTTGGCGCAGTTGGTGTGTGGCTGAATCAGAGAAGGAGACCGTCTCCGTGACGGCGCTTTCTAGCTGTTCCACGGGGCCTCCTACGTGGCGAATGTCTGCCTTGATTTCTTGTAGTTCTTGGAGAACTGGGGCAAAGGCGGCTTGTAAAGATTTGGCCACCGCCTGGTGTACGATTTTTCTGATAAAGTTGCGGGAGATGGGTGCCCTGGACTTCTCACCTCCTGAGTCTCTTTGGCTGCCCGCCACGCTGTCCATGTCCGAGTCCTCCTCTCTTTCTCTATCGCTGTGTAGAGCGGGCGCCATCTTAGATGCTTGCGCCGGGCTTTGGCTGGTCTGTCTTTGCAAGAATTTAGCCATATTTGGCTGGCTTTTTGTGCCTTTCGTGGAGCCAGGGGTGTCCCCCAGGTGTGTCTTATCTGTCTTGCCCATGTTCAGTAAGATATAGAGCTGTTTGCCGCTAGTGAGTTCTTATGCCGTGGAGAGCTGCACTTCTATGCTGCCATCTAGCTCAGCGGTCAGGCTCCGCCCCCACCACGCCCCCTTGTGACATCACGCCATGCCCCCCTCCGTTCATGTCTCGTTTTTTTGGCTGATCCCTGGCCCTTTTACACGAGTCGACTATTTGGAATGAGCATTCCTAGGCATGCTCATTTAGCTGATTATCGACCATTTAAAAGTGGCTCAGATTGACAGCTTCAGGAGTTGTTTTTTTATTTTTTTTTATGTTGGCAAACCAGGCACCCAGGTGCCTTTTATATCTGGTGTAGTCAAACGCTGGAGGAAGTTTTCTTTACAGTAGAGTGACATAAGAAACCGCTTTGAGCATAAAGTATAACATATTGTGGAAGGTTAGTTCTGTAGAACCAGTCAAGTAGTGGTAAAATAACAACAGTCAGAAATGGAGACACATTAGTAACATTTAAACAGGGCTTACATTGTCTATTTGTCAGTCACAAAACAAACAATGCCCTTAAATCGTGCTTATAAATACACAAAAGAGCGTCGCTCCATAGCGCAAACCAGCAAGGCATGGGGAATTGTCACGATGCCGGCTGGCAGGTAGTGGATCCTCTGTGCCAGAGAGGGATTGGCGTGGACCGTGCTAGTGGACCGGTTCTAAGCCACTACTGGTTTTCACCAGAGCCCGCCGCAAGGCGGGATGGTCTTGCTGCGGCGGTAGTGACCAGGTCGTATCCACTAGCAACGGCTCACCTCTCTGGCTGCTGAAGATAGGCGCGGTACAAGGGAGTAGACAGAAGCAAGGTCGGACGTAGCAGAAGGTCGGGGCAGGCAGCAAGGATCGTAGTCAGGGGCAACGGCAGAAGGTCTGGAAACACAGGCAAGGAACACACAAGGAACGCTTTCACTGGCACTAAGGCAACAAGATCCGGCAAGGGAGTGCAAGGGAAGTGAGGTAATATAGGGAAGTGCACAGGTGATTACCCTAATTGGAACCACTGCGCCAATCAGCGGCGCAGTGGCCCTTTAAATCGCAGAGACCCGGCGCGCGCGCGCCCTAGGGAGCGGGGCCGCGCGCGCCGGGACAGAACAGACGGGGAGCGAGTCAGGTAGGGGAGCCGGGGTGCGCATCGCGAGCGGGCGCTACCCGCATCGCGAATCGCATCCCGGCTGGCAGCGGGATCGCAGCGCCCCGGGTCAGAGGACGTGACCGGAGCGCTGCAGCGGAGAGAGTGAAGCGAGCGCTCCGGGGAGGAGCGGAGACCCGGAGTGCTCGGCGTAACAGTACCCCCCCCCTTGGGTCTCCCCCTCTTCTTGGAGCCTGAGAACCTGAGGAGCAGACTTTTGTCAAGGATGTTGTCCTCAGGTTCCCAGGATCTCTCTTCAGGACCACAACCCTCCCAGTCTACTAAAAAAAAAATTTTCCCTCTGACCTTTTTGGCAGCCAAAATTTCCTTGACCGAGAAGACGTCCGAGGAGCCGGAAACAGGAGTGGGAGGAACAGATTTGGGAGAAAAACGGTTGAGGATGAGTGGTTTGAGAAGAGAGACGTGAAAGGCATTAGGGATACGAAGAGAAGGAGGAAGAAGAAGTTTATAAGAGACAGGATTAATTTGACACAAAATTTTGAAAGGACCAAGATAGCGTGGTCCCAACTTGTAGCTAGGGACACGGAAGCGGACATATTTAGCGGAGAGCCATACCTTGTCTCCAGGGGAAAAAACGGGGGGAGCTCTTCTTTTCTTATCCGCGAACCTCTTCATGCGTGAAGAAGCCTGTAAGAGAGAATTTTGGGTCTCTCTCCATATAATGGAAAGGTCACGAGAAATTTCATCCACAGCGGGCAGACCAGAGGGCAAGGGGGTAGGGAGGGGGGGAAGAGGGTGACGGCCGTACACCACGAAAAATGGGGATTTGGAGGAAGATTCAGAGACCCTGAAGTTATACGAGAATTCGGCCCATGGAAGGAGATCTGCCCAGTCATCCTGGCGGGAGGAAACAAAATGTCGCAAATAATCACCCAAGATCTGGTTAATTCTTTCTACTTGTCCATTGGACTGGGGATGATATGCAGAGGAAAAATTTAATTTAATCTTGAGTTGTTTACAGAGAGCCCTCCAGAATTTAGACACGAATTGGACACCTCTATCCGAGACAATCTGCGTAGGCAACCCGTGAAGACGAAAAATGTGTACAAAAAATTGTTTAGCCAACTGAGGCGCAGAAGGAAGACCAGGAAGAGGGATGAAATGAGCCATTTTGGAGAATCGATCAACGACCACCCAAATAACAGTGTTGCCACGGGAAGGGGGTAAATCAGTAATAAAATCCATACCAATCAGAGACCAAGGCTGTTCGGGGACAGGCAGAGGATGAAGAAAACCAGCGGGCTTCTGGCGAGGAGTCTTATCCCGGGCACAGATAGTGCAGGCTCGCACAAAGTCCCCAACATCCGTCTCCAGAGTCGGCCACCAATAGAAGCGGGAGATGAGTTGCACAGATTTCTTGATGCCCGCATGACCTGCGAGATGGGAGGAGTGACCCCATTTGAGGATTCCGAGGCGTTGGCGTGGAGAAACAAAGGTCTTTCCTGGAGGAGTCTGCCTGATGGAGGCAGGAGAAGTGGAGATCAGGCAGTCAGGTGGAATGATGTGTTGCGGAGGGAGATCAACTTCTGAGGCATCCGAGGAACGAGAGAGAGCATCGGCCCTAATGTTCTTATCGGCAGGACGAAAGTGAATTTCAAAATTAAATCGGGCAAAGAACAGAGACCACCGGGCCTGGCGAGGATTCAGCCGTTGGGCAGACTGGAGGTAGGAGAGGTTCTTGTGGTCGGTGTAGATAATAACAGGAAATCTTGATCCCTCCAGCAGATGCCTCCATTCCTCAAGTGCTAATTTAATGGCTAGAAGCTCTCGATCCCCGATGGAGTAGTTCCTCTCCGCTGGAGAGAAGGTCCTAGAGAAAAAACCACAAGTGACAGCATGCCCGGAAGAATTTTTTTGTAGAAGAACAGCTCCAGCTCCCACTGAGGAGGCATCAACCTCCAATAGGAAGGGTTTGGAAGGGTCAGGTCTGGAGAGCACGGGAGCCGAAGAAAAGGCAGACTTGAGTCGTTTAAAGGCGTCTTCTGCTTGAGGAGGCCAGGACTTGGGATCAGCATTTTTTTTGGTTAAAGCCACGATAGGAGCCACAATGGTAGAAAAATGTGGAATAAATTGCCTGTAATAATTGGCGAACCCCAAAAAGCGTTGGATAGCACGGAGTCCGGAGGGGCGTGGCCAATCTAAGACGGCAGAGAGTTTGTCTGGATCCATCTGTAGTCCCTGGCCAGAGACCAAATATCCTAGAAAAGGAAGAGATTGGCATTCAAACAGACATTTCTCAATTTTGGCATAGAGTTGGTTGTCACGAAGTCTCTGAAGAACCATACGGACATGCTGGCGGTGTTCTTCTAGATTGGCAGAAAAAATTAGGATATCGTCCAGATATACAACAACACAGGAGTATAACAGATCACGAAAAATTTCATTGACAAAGTCTTGGAAGACGGCAGGGGCATTGCACAGTCCAAAGGGCATGACCAGATACTCAAAGTGTCCATCTCTGGTGTTAAATGCCGTTTTCCACTCGTCCCCCTCTCTGATGCGGATGAGGTTATAGGCGCCTCTTAAGTCCAATTTAGTGAAGATGTGGGCACCTTGGAGGCGATCAAAGAGTTCAGAGATGAGGGGTAAGGGGTAGCGGTTCTTAACCGTGATTTTATTAAGACCGCGGTAGTCAATGCAAGGACGTAGGGAGCCATCTTTTTTGGACACAAAGAAAAATCCGGCTCCGGCAGGAGAGGAGGATTTACGGATAAAGCCCTTTTTTAGATTCTCCTGGACGTATTCGGACATGGCAAGAGTCTCTGGGGCAGAGAGAGGATAAATTCTGCCCCGGGGTGGAGTAGTGCCCGGGAGGAGGTCGATAGGGCAATCATAAGGCCTGTGAGGAGGTAGAGTCTCAGCTTGTTTTTTGCAGAAAACATCCGCGAAGTCCATATAGGCCTTAGGGAGACCGGTTACTGGAGGAACCACAGAGTTACGGCAAGGGTTACTGGGAACCGGTTTTAGACAGTTCTTGGAACAAGAGGACCCCCAACTCTTGATCTCCCCAGTGGACCAATCCAGGGCTGGGGAATGAAGTTGAAGCCAGGGAAGTCCAAGGAGAATTTCTGAGGTGCAATTGGGGAGGACCAAAAGTTCAATCCTCTCATGATGAGATCCGATGCTCATAAGAAGGGGCTCCGTGCGGAAACGTATGGTACAGTCCAATCTTTCATTATTTACACAATTGATGTAGAGGGGTCTGGCGAGACTGGTCACCGGGATGTTGAACCTGTTGACGAGAGAGGCCAAAATAAAATCTCCTGCAGATCCAGAGTCCAAGAAGGCCACAGCAGGGAAGGAGAAGGCAGAGGCAGACATCCGCACAGGCACTGTAAGACGTGGAGAAGCAGAGTAGACATCAAGGACTGTCTCACCTTTGTGCGGAGTCAGCGTACGTCTTTCCAGGCGGGGAGGACGGATAGGACAATCCCTCAGGAAGTGTTCGGTACTAGCACAGTACAGGCAGAGGTTCTCCATACGGCGTCGTGTCCTCTCTTGAGGTGTCAGGCGAGACCGGTCGACCTGCATAGCCTCCACGGCGGAAGGCACAAGAACAGATTGCAGGGGACCAGAGGAGAGAGGAGCCGAGGAGGAGAAACGCCTCGTGCGAACAGAGTCCATATCTTGGCGGAGTTCCTGACGCCTTTCGGAAAAACGCATGTCAATGCGAGTGGCTAGGTGAATAAGTTCATGTAGATTAGCAGGAATTTCTCGTGCGGCCAGAACATCTTTAATGTTGCTGGATAGGCCTTTTTTGAAGGTCGCGCAGAGGGCCTCATTATTCCAGGACAATTCTGAAGCAAGAGTACGGAATTGTACGGCATACTCGCCAACGGAAGAATTACCCTGGACCAGGTTCAACAGGGCAGTCTCAGCAGAAGAGGCTCGGGCAGGTTCCTCAAAGACACTTCGGATTTCCGAGAAGAAGGAGTGTACAGAGGCAGTGACGGGGTCATTGCGGTCCCAGAGCGGTGTGGCCCATGACAGGGCTTTTCCGGACAGAAGGCTGACTACGAAAGCCACCTTAGACCTTTCAGTGGGAAACAGGTCCGACATCATCTCCAGATGCAGGGAACATTGGGAAAGAAAGCCACGGCAAAACTTAGAGTCCCCATCAAATTTATCCGGCAAGGATAGGCGTAGCCCAGGAGCGGCCACTCGCTGCGGAGGAGGTGCAGGAGCTGGCGGCGGAGATGACTGCTGAAGCTGTGGTAGTAACTGTTGTAGCATAACGGTCAGTTGAGACAGCTGTTGGCCTTGTTGCGCTATCTGTTGTGACTGCTGGGCGACCACCGTGGTGAGGTCAGCGACAACTGGCAGAGGAACTTCAGCGGGATCCATGGCCGGATCTACTGTCACGATGCCGGCTGGCAGGTAGTGGATCCTCTGTGCCAGAGAGGGATTGGCGTGGACCGTGCTAGTGGACCGGTTCTAAGCCACTACTGGTTTTCACCAGAGCCCGCCGCAAGGCGGGATGGTCTTGCTGCGGCGGTAGTGACCAGGTCGTATCCACTAGCAACGGCTCACCTCTCTGGCTGCTGAAGATAGGCGCGGTACAAGGGAGTAGACAGAAGCAAGGTCGGACGTAGCAGAAGGTCGGGGCAGGCAGCAAGGATCGTAGTCAGGGGCAACGGCAGAAGGTCTGGAAACACAGGCAAGGAACACACAAGGAACGCTTTCACTGGCACTAAGGCAACAAGATCCGGCAAGGGAGTGCAAGGGAAGTGAGGTAATATAGGGAAGTGCACAGGTGATTACCCTAATTGGAACCACTGCGCCAATCAGCGGCGCAGTGGCCCTTTAAATCGCAGAGACCCGGCGCGCGCGCGCCCTAGGGAGCGGGGCCGCGCGCGCCGGGACAGAACAGACGGGGAGCGAGTCAGGTAGGGGAGCCGGGGTGCGCATCGCGAGCGGGCGCTACCCGCATCGCGAATCGCATCCCGGCTGGCAGCGGGATCGCAGCGCCCCGGGTCAGAGGACGTGACCGGAGCGCTGCAGCGGAGAGAGTGAAGCGAGCGCTCCGGGGAGGAGCGGAGACCCGGAGCGCTCGGCGTAACAGGAATCACTGAATGTTGAATACAAAAGGGTCCTCATGCAGCCTTCCTGCATGAGTATGGTGAATTGATCATGGAAATGCTTCAAAAGAAAGACAAAGCATCATCTGGAGCTTGACGGAGCAACAAACAGGTACATTTACAAAGGAAGTTTTATTGGACCAGCATGCTGGTCCAATAAAACTTCCTTTGTTACCTTACCTGTTTGTCAGTCCGTCTAGCGCCAAATGATCCTGCGTCTTTCTGCGTCACCAAAAATAAGAACGTACCTTTTTTGAGGCAACACTCCATCTCTGATCAGAGATTCCTCCCAGCCTCTCAGTGAACACTTGGTAATGATTCACCTCACTGCCTGTGCCTACTTGGGCCAACTTAAAAAAACTAGACTGGCCCAGAAAGGTAGAAAAATGACTGCTATACCTAACATGCCTTTCCTCTCATAAAATTCAGGCCCTATAACAGGACAAATTCCCTAGCACGTAATGTCTCTCCATAGATTGTAACTATTTCATGTATTCTCCATATCTCACTGAGATTTCTCTGGATAAAATATGTGTCTTTTAAAACCTGGTATTCACATAAAACAGTTACCTTGGGAAAATATAGCAATTTGCGATGACCATTCCTATCACAATAATATATAAAAAGACATAGCTATAAGTTCTCTACCTGAGCTTATTACCTTACTGATTATGAATAATGACTTTGAACTCTACATAGACTATGTATGAAATATAGTGTTAATCCATATAATGAGAAAATAAGGTATCACATGATGATTATATTTATTTTGCAATTAACATGATTCATCACGGTACCTCAGAGAAGATCATACATAATATAACTTTCCTTCTGTATAGTTGGGTCCTGCTTACAATTTCTGTCTACAGTACCACATATAGCTACTGTATGCTGCTAGTTACAACATGCTTATATGATGCTTTTTGATCTCTATATTTTTTATTTATTTATTCATTTATGAACTATAATTCTGGGAATTGCAAAGCTAAGCACTTTTCTTTATATCACAAAATACTTATAAATTATAGGCTACAAACTTTTCATTGTAGCTGCTAAAATGACAGGTAATAGGTACACTTTAAATATACAGCTATTACTCAGACTATTGTTTTTACATGTAATATTACCACGGTCAGCCAAAAAAACAGGCAAAAAAAGAGAAGAAATTGTCATTGTTATGCTTTCAGTAGCCGCAACACAAAAATGAAACCTGTGCGGTCTGACATTTCTACATCCAAATAACAGTGTTTGAAGAGTATGAGCAATTTGCTGTAGCAAGGAGGAAAGACAAGCCTAATGGACTTTAGTCTCACCAACATATTTTGATGTCACATAGATCAAAACAGCTGTCCCACACAAGGGAACAAATGCACTTACAGCCATTACAGGTGCTCCCCGAGTTTTGTTGTATGTGCTATTATCAACATATTTGAAAGCGAATATGCAGAAATAATATTTTTTTACCAAAAATGCTGATTCTTCAAAACTGTGAACAATATATGCCTTCATAGAGCTTATTTAAAGCAAAATGCCTGAGAATCGGTGCTCGGTCACCAATGAAAATAGAAATTCTCCTATAGACTACTCATTTACTGTATTTCCAAGCAGAACGGCTAAGTCGGATAGTGTTCTAAAAATAATTGTGAATTTTCTCCTGTTAATTGAAATTCTCTGCCTGCTCTCGAGGACAAATCTCATCTCAAGTGTAACTACTAAAGATTTCTATAGATTTACCGATTGTTATACTCTTTCTCCAGAATGTAAAAAAAAAAACACAAAGAAACAAAATAGACAAAAACAACATCATTTTAGGATTAGATTTAAAGGGGTACTCAACTGGCCAGCATTTGGAACATTTAGTTCCGAATGCTGTGCGGGCTGCAGGGGTCTGCCACGACCCTTGTGATATGCCAGTGGCCAGTGGAGTACCCATTGAACAACTGAAAGGAGAGCGGCACACAAGCACTTAAAGACTGATGGTCAATCCACAAAAAATTAGATTGCATAATCATTGAATAGCTTAGGGTGTCCCGCTCACACATGTTTTTATGGTTTCTAGATACTCCCTCCTGTTCCCAAGATATGAGGGTTTATAATGTGTCTTAAAAATAAGGGAATCAGTCAGATGGGTGTGAACTTGTTTTGAGTAATGGGAGTGACCATCTGGTCATATGTTGGATTAATGTTGTACATTAAGGGGTGTGTCTACATAATGCACATTCCCTGACTGTATAATCCAGACCATCATCTGATATTCTCTTTCATTACTAAAATTAAGTTAACGCCCATCTGACTAATTGCCTGAATTGTCAGACAAATTATAAACCAACTTATCTCAGGAACAGGAGGGAATATTAAGAAACTGTAAATAGGTATGTGATCAGTGCAGCCTTGGCTATTTAATGACATGAAAATTTGGCCGCTGTAGACTGAAACAAAAGTAAAAGAAAAAAAAACATAATTAAAAAGAATTGAAGAGGGAAAAAGAAAAAAAAATATTCAGTGTATAAATGGTGGTATAATGTTTATGCATTTTTTAGATCATTAAATAATTGTATTCTATTGGTTATTTTAAATTGGTACTCCAGAGGGGTAAAAACTATTCTTAAATCATCTGGTTCTGGAATGTTACAACATACAGCTTTGTTAATTACTTTTATTTAAAAATATAGATTTGTTAATTACTTTTATTTAAAAACTTAACAATTACAGTGCTTATAAGCTGATGTATGCTCCAGAGAAAGTTGTGTAGTCCTTTTCAGTCTGTACAATACTCACAATAGTCCCTGATGTACATTGCAGGAACTGTCCACATGTTTACTCTGGGGATTTGCTCCTGCCCTGTACGATTCCTGACATGTCAGGAATTGTCCAGGGCAGGAGCAAATCCCCAGAGTAAACATGTGGACAGTTCCTGCAATGTACAGGGGTGGCAGGAGAGAGCACTGTGCTGGATTGAAAAGAACTAGATAACTTTCTTCAGAGAATGAAGATAATGATAAATACTGGGACCAGGGCGTACAGGTCCTTAAGTCCTTGGTCCTTAAGGTGTTAAATAATAATCTTCTACATTCTTTCTTTTTTTTTTTATTCAACTTTAAAACCATACAGTGTGCAAGCGTACATGAAAAAATACTTTGCACAGTCTACAGTTTACACAGAAATTTCAGCATTGAATGGATGCGTTTTATTGTAGAAGATAATTATTTGTAGAAAATAGTCTTGTTGTGTATTTAGATGTTAACCAATAACCGGATCAGAACCTCCCTGCACCCTGCCCTGAGGATTTTTGTGAACACCTCTTATCACACAGGTAAGCTGTGGTTTTCTTTTGTGCAATAAAAGCCTAAATGGTTGTATTATTAAAATCATATGACGGCAATGATCATAGTTGGTCTCAATCAAGTGCAACATGTATTGTTATCAGGGCATAGCTATAGAGGGAACAGTCGCATAGGGGTTTTGGTATTCTAACAGAGCTGGCACAGTTTAAAAAGTACCTGTCACCAAATAAACTGTTCCAAACCAACTCAGGCTATGTTCCCTAACTGCTCCCAACACCCCTCAAGCTCTTAAAATTACAATAGTGCAATTTCCAGCAGGAGAAAGTGGGCGTTTCCCAGCGGGCATGTCATCACTGAAGCCACCTGGGGGGCCACTTCTGCTCTCACATGGTTGCAGTGCTGTGATGAATAGAAGACTTCAGGCTCTGTGCATGTATCAGCCTGTATGTATCAGTGAGGCTCTCCTGCATCTTTCAGTCTGTGCAGCTTTCTGTGAGAATCTGTGGAGCTTTAACTTTCTGTGCAGCTGTCAATAAAGCTCAGTGCAGCCATAAGCACTTCCTGAGTTTGGTCTCCTGCCAGGCTGGGAGAAGACCAAACTTACTGCATTAATTGTTGCAGGGAACAGAACAGAGCCACCTAGTGGCCATTTTTTTCTATTACATTTTAAACATATTTATGTTGATAATTTTAAAAGCAAGTGAATGGGAAAGGATCTGCCAATTACACAAGGAACACTATATTGAAAGTTTGATTTGGTGACATGTACTATTTAAAGGAGTATTTCAGTATATTTAATATTTTTATATTTTGCAGGATACAAAATAAAAAAGATAAAATAAATTATACTCACTTATCATCCCCCACTGTTTCTATTCCTGTGCCATCCGCTCCCAAGCTTCTCACTGCTTGTTGCTACTTCTTGGACAATACATCTCAGCAGGACCTGCCTGCTGATTTGTATTGTGAGATACCACTACTGCCAGCTGGCAGGCTCTGTTGAGAAGACTCATCTTGGAAGTAGTGACCAGCAAGGGGCTGAAAGATTGTAGCAAAATAGACAAATGTCAGAAAGATTAGATTATCTCCTGACAAATAAGCTTAGGCAGGTGGAGAGCACACCAGTTCAAAATAGGTTCTTATGATCCTTTTGTGATATATATATATATATATATATATATATATATATATATATATATACAATTTTTTTTTTATAAAAGTATTGTTAATATATATATATATATATATATATATATATATATATATATATTCATCTTTTTCATAAAAATCAGAGATCAGGATTTTAAACCTGGTCACATGAGAAGGGTGTTAGCCCATGGTCACAGTATACCAGTAAGGAAAGCATGAATTTCTTCATGGTATCTCATATTCATATTTTCTCCAACCATCTTATTCTATGTCACCCAATTATAGATCATATTTTCAGAACAATTTGAAATTCACAAGGCTATAAAACATTTTATATAAAGTTTTGTGAGCAGTGTATCCAATAAAGTAAGTTATGGGGACTCTCGGGGGTACTAAAGTGCTTTCACTGCATATAAACACACAGGAATGTCATGATAATTCTCGACAATAACGATTGTAATGTATTTGGATTATTTTAGGTAACTGCGATTATTTAGATTTATTTTTAAAGGAAATCTTGTTAATAATACATAAATAACAATAAATTGTTTAGTTGGATACAAGCAATGCCAAGTATTTACAGATCTTTGTTTCTTATAGGTATGAGCCTCATGGTGTTGTAAACTATTTTCTTAATATAAACATTGTATATCCTACAATGCTTTATGGCTTATTTGCCATACTGTACCCTCTATTAAAGCACAAGGAAACCTAAAAGGTGTGTGTGTGTGTGTGTGTGTGTGTGTGTGTGCTTCCATGTAGATATTCTAAATTGAATGACTTCTCTGGTAAATAACAACTTATTGAGACTTTCATGCTGTCTAAACCACAGGTAGTATGACAAAGTGACAGGCTCCCTTATGACAACAAACTATGGTTTGCTCTGAAATGCTGCAAGTCCCCATACAAGGTGTTTCACCAATTAGTTAGATTATCCCAGTTAGTGTTTAGCCCCCCTGCCAAGACTTTATTTTTAACTAAATTAAATGTTATAAAATTTTAAATCCAACAATAACAATATAAAATACCCATCACATTTATACTTATATTTTCCTATATATATATATATAAATATATATATATATATATATATATATATATATATATATATATGTCAGATACAAAAACTTTTGATATGTTGCAAAGCAAGCAAAACATACAGCAATTGCTTTCATTAGAAAATTTTCAGCATTTCATACTGATGAAGCCAGTGAAACAACTGCCCCCCTGCCTGCTTGGACACATAGTCCTGCAGTGTCCATGCATCATCACCTACATCATGGACACACGTCCTTGATTGACAGCTGTGAGTGCAGGGCTCACAGCTGGAGGAAAAATCCTCCCACTGTCAACCTGTGTCCCGCTACTGTCAGTGAGGACAAGTTGGGAGTTGTAGTTTTGCTAATGCTAGGGGAGATGTGAGCAGACAGCATACTGAGGGAGGGGGGCGGAGACCTGCACAGTGAGGCCACACCCCCTCCCTTTGAGAAGAATTCAGACTAGTGAGCTAAATTAAAAGTGTAATAAAAAATAAATAAAGGTGCTAGACACATAAAAATGTACATGGTCAGGATTAACCCCTTAAGGACGAAGGACGTAAATGTACATCCTGGTGATGCGGTACTTAACGCACCAGGACGTACATTTACGTCCTAAGCATAACCGCGGGCATCGGAGCGATGCTCAGATCATGCGCGGCATGTCCTGGCTGCTGATCGCAGCCAGAGACCCGCCGGTAATGGCGGACATCCGCGATCCCGCGGATGTGCACCATTAACCCCTCAGATGCCGTGATCAATACCGATCACGGCGTCTGCAGCATCGCAGTCACTTAATTGGATGATCGGATCGCCCGCATCGCTGCTGCGGCGATCCGATCATCCTGCACGGAGGTCCCCTCACCTGCCTCCGCTGTCTTCCGGGAGTCTTCTGCTCTGATCTGCCTTCCCGCAGACCAGAGCAGAAGATCACTGATAACCCTGATCAGTGCTATGTCCTATACATAGCACTGAACACGATTAGCAATTGAATGATTGTTTTAAATAGTCCCCTATGGGGACCATTAAAGTGTAAAAATAAAAGTTAAAAAAGTTAAAAAATAAAGTTAAAAAAATGTGAAAAACCCCCTCCCCCAATAAAAACGTAAATTGCCCCATTTTCCCTATTTCACCTCCAAAAAGTGTTAACATTTTTTTAATATACATATTTGGTATCGCTGCGTGCATAAATATCTGAACTATAAAAATAAAATGTTAATGATACCATACGGTGAACGGCGTGAACGTAAAAAAAAAATGTCCAAAATAGCTGCTTTTTTATCATTTTATTCCAAAAAAAAAATTATTAAAAAAGTATTAAGTTTTATATAAACAAATATGGTATCAATAAAAAGTACAGATCACGGCGCAAAAAATGAGCTCTCATACCGCTGCTTATAAGGAAAAATGAAAAAGTTATAGGTCTTCAAAATAGGGGAATCTTAAACGTACTAATTTGGTTAAAAAGTCTGCGTTTTTTTTTAAGCGCAACAGTAATAGAAAAGTATGTTTTCATGGGTATCATTTTAATAGTATTGACCCAAAGAATAAAAAACACATGTCACTTTTACCATAAATTGTACGGCGTGAAACGAAACCTTTCAAAATTAGCAAAATTGCGTTTTTCTTTTTAATTTCCCAAACAAATAATATATTTTTTTGTTGCGTCATACATTTTAATGTAAAGTGAGTGATGGCATTACAAAAAACAAGTCCTCGTACTAGTCTGTGGATGAAAATGTAAAAGAGTTATGATTTTTTGAAGGTGGGGAGAAAAAAATGAAAACGTAAAAATTAAATTTTCTGCGTCCTTAAGGCCCAAATGGGCTGCATCCTTAAGGGTTTAAGTACTGAGTGATATATAAAAAATTATTATTATAATATTTAATCTGACTGGTATGCTTTAACCTTCCCCAGACACATTTGCCCCTTATATAACTTCTTTTTCCGCTATAACCCTACCTTACCCTCTTTTACCCACTAGCCCTGAAATTCTAGACAGCAGAAGAGGTTGGAGGGGGCTTTGCTGGAGACACCACTTATGATAAAGATCTTACTTACATCACTATACAAATAGCAAAAATAAATAATTAGATACATAATGAAATAAATATATTAAGTAAATAAAATGAACTAGATAAAAATCTAATTAAAGGGGTATTCCAGTTAAAAACATTTTTTTTTCATATCAACTGGCTCCACAAAGTTAAACAGATTTGTAAATGACTTCTATTAAAAAATCGTAATCCTTCCAGTACTTATCAGCTGTTGAAGTTGAGTTGTTCTTTTCTGTCTGACAGCAGTGCTCTCTGCTGACACCACTGTCTGTCTCGATAACTGCGGAGGTATAAGAAAAAAGCTGCTGAGGCGCTCCCAAGGAAGTAACTCAAAGTCATGGGTATTGATGAAGAATAAATAATTTATTTACAGCATAAGAAAATAATAAATAAAGCAAGACGCGTTTCGGGAGTCACAGCTCCCATTCTCAATTGAAGGTAGTTGCTGTATGGCAAGGTAATAGGTGTACGTGTTTAAATATGAAAAATGGCGCCAAAACCAGATGAGCTGGTGACGTCATGGAGGGCGGGTGCCAGGGCCAGGTAAGGGCCGGAAACTAAGGACCTACATAATAAACATAATCAATAAAGGAGCATGAAAACCACAAAAAAACATGTAAAAATGCATAGGTATAGTCTTTTACGGGAGTATTGAGAGGTTCAAATAGAACCGTGAGAATAGTTCGTAGTAGTGACCAATCAGGAAACTGCCGGCGTCCGTGGGACCAATTTGGTCAGGGGGCAGGGGGAGGAGGCTGTCATCGTAGTGCAGGGTTGCCGCTGTGGAGAATGAATGGAGACGAGCCTCTCGAAGCTGATTGGTCGCTTGCTGTGAGATGGTGAAGAGGTGGCCAATCAGGAGCGAGCCGTACATGGCTGTTTATAGTTACGTTGTCATAGGGGAATTAGGCCGTATGGGGATATAGTCTGATGGTGAATAGTGTTGAGCGGCATAGGCCATATTCGAATTCGCGAATATTCGCGAATATATGGACGAATATTCGTCATATATTCGCGAATATTCGCGTTTTATTTTCGCATATGCAAATATTCGCGCGTGCGAAAATTAACATATGCGAAAATTTGCATATACAAAAACCCGTGCAAGCAAACATTCACATATGCGAACATTTGCACACCAGTCTCACACAGTAGTATTAGAGCCTTCTTTACACTACACAAGCTGGAAGAAGAGAGGGATGATCACTGTGATGTGTACTGTGAAAAAAAAAAAAAAAAAAAAAATATTTGTAATTACGAATATATAGTGCTATATTCGCGAATATTCACGAATTTGCGAATATGCGATATTCGCGAATAAAATTTGTATTGCGAATATTCGCGAGCAACACTAATGGTGAATAGGAGGATGATGGGCTGGATGCTGGTTGGCTGCTCATGATGTGAGAAGTAGTGTTGCTCGCGAATATTCGCAATTCGAATATTATTCGCGAATATCGCATATTCGCGAATTCGCGAATTTCGCGAATATAGCGCTATATATTCGTAATTACGAATTTTCATTTTTTTTTTTTTTTTTTTTCTTCACAGTACACATCACAGTGATCACCCCTCTCTGCTTCCAGCTTGTGTGGTGTAAAGAAGGCTCTAATACTACTGTGTGAGACTGGCGTGCGAAAATTCGCATATGCGAAAATTAATGTATGCTAATTTTCACATATGCGAATTTTCGAGTATGCGAATTTCCTATATGCTAATTTTCACATATGTTAATTTTCGCACACGCGAAATTTCGTATATGCGAAAATAAAACGAAAATATAACGAATATGCGAATATTCGGAATATATGACGAATATTCGTCCATATATTCGCGAATATTCGCGAATTCGAATATGGCCTATGCCGCTCAACACTAGTGAGAAGAGCCAATCAAAGGTGGGGCGTAAAAGTCTGGGTAGTAAGTCTCTGCCGCTGGTGGACAATCTGCCGCTGGCGGCCAAGACGTGTATATCCTCAACGGGAGATTCCTAGAGGTGTCGGGGGCAAATCCATTTTGAAGAATGCGACCAATAGCTGCTGGGCAGGTCCCGGCGGCGACCAATCATGAAGAGGGAAGTGTTGTAGCGCTGTCAGGATGTCGGTGTCAGATTTTATCATCGTCCGGGCGGGCTGTCATCTTATCTGGAGGTCATCGAAGTCCGGATCACAATCAGAATTTTTCATGGAAGAGCTGTAGACCTGTAAGGGAAGGAAGAGGTAGACGGGGAGGGGAAAGACAGGTGGTTCAGGCGGCGGCTGGTGTCAGCTTGTCCCGCAGTGAGGAGGCCTCTGGTGCGGCTGTCACGATGTCGTCGGGGCCTTGTGCTGTCTCTAGCGGGCATCAGTGCGTGGACTGAGTGCGAATTAGGTGACGTTTTCAATGTATTCATTCAGACCCGAGGGTGTCAAAGTTTTGAGAGTGAAGATCCAGAAATTTTCACGTTTTCTCAGTACTGCGAAGTGGTGGGCGGTGTCAGCACTACCTACAATGATGACCACAAAAGCATCAAAAAGATCATCACAGACCACTGGAAAATCCTCCTGCTGGATCCCTTCCTCAAAGACATTCTACCACCGAGACCTAACATCACTTTCAGAAAAAACAGGTCTCTCAAAAAATATGCTGGCACCCAGTAAACTGAAAGCACCAAAGAAACAGACCACTTTGCTGGACACCCCACCTGTCACCGGCTCATACAAGTGCAGTAAACCCCTTTGCAAATGCTGCAACAACATTGCAAACAAATGCACCAAATTCACCTGTAGGATCACCAACATCACCTACCCCATCAAGAGCTTCATCAACTGCAGCACCTCCTACATGATCTACCTCCTCGAGTTCTCCTGTGGTCTTCAGTACGTCGGACGTACCATCCAACCACTGAATCAGCGCATCAACAAGCACAAAGCAAATGTCGCCAAGGGGTACCAACTCCACAGTGTCTCCAGGCATGCAGCGGAAAAGCAAAGCAGCGACTTCAGGTGTCACACCATAACACCTATTGAACACATCTTTGCTGACACCGTGAAAATTTCTGGATCTTCACTCTCAAAACTTTGACACCCTCGGGTCTGAATGAATACATCGAAAACGTCACCTAATTCGCACCCACAGTCCACGCACTGATGCCCGCTAGAGACAGCACAAGGCCCTGACCACATTGTGACAGCCGCACCAGATGCCTCCTCACTGCGGGACAAGCTGACACCAGCTGCCGCCTGAACCACCTGTGTCTCCCCTTCCCGTCTACCTCTCCCTTCCCTTACAGGTCTACAGCTCCTCCATGAAAAGTTCCGATTGTGATCTGGACTTCGATGACCTCCAGATAGGATGACAGCCCGCCTGGACGATGATAAAGTCTGACACCGGCATCCTAACAGCGCTACAACACTTCCCTCTTCATGATTGCTCGCCGCCGGGACCTGCCCAGCAGCTATTGGTCGCATTCTTCAAAATGGATTTCCCGCCGACACCTCTAGGAATCTCCCGTAGAGGATATACGCGTCTTCAATCTGATTGGCCGCCACCAGGACCCATCCAGCAGTGATTGGCTGACACCTTTGAACTTTCTTTTACCACCACCAGCGGCAGAGGCTTACTACCCGGACTTTTACGCCCCACCTTTCATTGGCTCTTCTCACATCATGAGCAGCCAACCAGCATCCAGCCCACCATCCCCCTCTTCACCATCGGACTATATCCCCATACGGCCTAATTCCCCTATGACAGCGTAACTATACACAGTCATGTACGGCTCGCTCCTGATTGGCCACCTCTTCACCATCTCACAGCAAGCAACCAATAAGCTTCGAGAGGCTCGTCTCCATTCATTCTCCACAGCGGCAACCCTGCACTACGATGCCAGCCTCCTCCCCCTGCCTCCTGATTAGTCCCACGGATGCTGGCAGATTCCTGATTAGTCGCCACTACGAACTATTCTCACGGTTCTGTTTGAACCTCTCAATACTCCCGTAAAAGACTATACCTATGCATTTTTACATGTTTTTTGTGGTTTTCATGCTCCTTTATTGATTATGTTTATTATGTAGGTCCTTAGTGCCCGGCCCTTACCTGGCCATGGCACCCGCCCTCCATGACGTCACCAGCTCACCACGTTTTGGCGCCATTTTTCGTATTTAAACACGTACACCTTGCCATACAGCAACTACCTGCAATTGAGAAAGGGAGCTGTGACTCCCGAAACGGGTCTTGCTTTATTTATTATTTTTTATTATTTTCTTATGCTGTAAATAAATTATTTATTCTTCATCAATACCCACAACTTCGAGTTACTTCCTTGGGAGCGCCTCCGCAGCTTTTTTCTTATACCTCTGCATTACTCTAAGTACTCTCCTCTGGGCTCCGTCCACATGCTGCTGGCCTGCATACCAAGCTACCATCACCGGCAAGGGATACGCTACCCCCACCTGGGTACCCACCTACACCGGCTAAAGACCTACACAGCACCTGGCGCTACCTCCGCTTTTTTCCTCCATATTCTGCTCTTCTATCCGGCTGTCACGCAGAGCGCTCCGGGTCCCGCTGCCTCCCTGGAGCGCTCACGGCATTCCTCTGCATGCAGTGCTCCGGTCAGCACCGCTCACCGCGAGCGCTGCTCCCATGTCACCGGAGGGGACGCGATCCGAGGCACGGGACGTGCCCGCTCTCGGATCGCGCCCCATGTTTCTCACCTGCCCCGTACTCCTGCTCAGTCCCGGCGCACGCGGCCCCGCTCTCTAGGGCGCGCGCGCGCCGGGTCTCTCAGATTTAAAGGGCCAGTACACCATTGATTGGTGCCTGGTCCAATTAGTTCCAAGCACTCCCTACATTATAAAAGTCCATTTCCCCTTCCTGTCCCTGCCGGATCTTGTTGCCTTGTGCCAGTGAAAGCATTCCCGTGTGTCCATTGCCTGTGTATCCAGACCCTTGCCGTTGCCCTTGACTACGAACCCTTGCCGCCTGTCCCGACCTTCTGCTACGTCTGACTTTGCCTTTGCCTAATCCTTGTGTACTGCGCCTGACTCAGCAGTCAGTGAGGTTGAGTCGCTATCGGGTGGAACGGCCTGCCGCAGAAAGTCCATCCCGCTTTACGGCGGGCTCTGGTGAAAACCAGTAACCTCTTAGATTCCGTTCCCCTGGTACAGCCCACGCCATCACCTCACTGACACAGAGGATCCACCACCTGTGTCCTCCCTGCATACCAGTCCGGATCCTGACACCGGAACTGCCTCCGGCACACCGGCAACCAGGAGATTCGAGCGACGGTGCACTACAACAACCACAACAAGCTTCTACTACTGAAATACTGGATACTGGATACTGAAATACTGAAAACATATAGTTACATAGTTACATAGTTACATAGTTAGTACGGTCGAAAAAAGACATATGTCCATCAAGTTCAACCAGGGAATTAAGGGATAGGGGTGTGGCGCGATATTGGGGAAGGGATGAGATTTTATATTTCTTCATAAGCATTAATCTTATTTTGTTCCAGGAATGTATCTAATCCTGTTTTAAAGCTGTTAATTGTTCCTGCTGTGACCAGTTCCTGAGGTAGACCGTTCCATAAATTCACAGTCCTCACGGTAAAGAAGGCGTGTCGCCCCTTGAGACTAAACTTTTTTTTCTCCAGACGGAGGGAGTGCCCCCTCGTCCTTTGGGGGGGTTTAACCTGGAACAGTTTTTCTCCATATTTTTTGTATGGGCCATTAATACACTTATATACGTTTATCATATCCCCCCTTAAACGTCTCTTCTCAAGACTAAACAATTGTAACTCCTTTAATCGCTCCTCATAGCTAAGATGTTCCATGCCCCATATTAGTTTAGTCGCGTGTCTCTGCACCCTTTCCAACTCCGCAGTGTCCCTTTTATGGACAGGTGACCAAAACTGAACAGCATATTCCAGGTGAGGCCGTACCAATGCTTTATAAAGGGGGAGTATTATGTCCCTGTCCCTTGAGTCCATGCCTCTTTTGATACATGACAATATCCTGCCGGCTTTGGAAGCAGCAGCCTGACATTGCATGCTATTCTGTAGTCTGTGATCTACAAGTACACCCAGATCCTTCTCTACCAGTGACTCTGCCAGTTTAATCCCCCCTAAGACATACGATGCATGGATCTAAAATCTACTCGCTGGACAAAGAGAGACCGCCTCTTCAGGAGCCTCATTGAACAGCCACTTGTGACCGGCCATAACACCATGGACACAGGTACCACCAACATCATGGAGTTTAAAGAAATGAGAGACTTGTTCTTTGAACTCGAAAACCTGTCTAAGACAGAAATCCAGCACCACATGGACAGTCTTTTTTTGTCCCTATACAAAGCGGAGAATATAATACCTCGAGGTCTCCGCATACGAACTGCATCCACCTTTCCTGACGACCCTGACTTCCACAGCAGATTTGAAACAGCACTCTCTGTTTGTTCCAACACCATTATCGATCTGCTAATCGAAAAAAGGGATTCATTAGTCTCGGATGTATCCACAAAAATAGTTGACTGCATCATGAAATTATCGGACTATCGTGATACACCTGAATACCCTGATTGGGACAGGGGCACCTCCAACAAAATCAACAAATTTGAGAAAGATACCGCTGCTAACAAACTCAAGAAACTCAACCACGACCGCACGGATTACAACACTGGCAACATTAAATACTGGCTGCCACAAAAAGAAGAACACCCTGCTGCACCCAGGCAACCACCTGCTCACCCCAAGCAAAAACAGACTGTTCCCACCACCCGCCACCGCCCGCCCCTACCCCGGCGCACCTACCATCAAGGTGCTACCCCCCGCCACCCTGCTCCTTCCGCTCCCCGTCCGGTGGTACCTTTAACTACCGCGGCACCCGGCGGAGCTACCCCATCGACCCCCGCTCCCCGTCCAGTGGTACCTCCAACTACCGTGGCACCCAGCGGAGCTACCCCAGCACCTCCCGCTCCCCGCCTGGTGGTACCTTCAACTACCACGGCACCCAGTGGAGCTCCTCCCGCCATCCCCGCTCCTAGCCCGGTGGTACCATCAACTACTGCAGCACCCAGCAGAGCATCTGCAAAGACCATCGACCCCCTACCATCCCACCCGAACTTCTGGAATTCATCGAAAGGCAACACAAGAATGACAGCATACACCCCATCAATACTCCACTTCGGCTACCCTCCGGCCGCTTCGACTCATCAGCCAACGAGTCCTCCACCAGCTTTGATGACTCCCTCATCATGGTACACGGCAGCATCACACCGCCATGTACCCAGCAATCACCACCACTACAATCTGCCTCCAGAGACACTACCTCCTTCTTCACCCCCACAACCGGCTACCCACAGTCTCCCCCCAATCTCCACAGAAACGACACCACTGACCTGGGGGATTTCTTCACGATCAACACATCCCTGGCCGAGTCTTTTTTAGTCCTTCCCCCGGCTCTGAACTACAACACTACACCGCTCCAGGTGAGGGCTGTACAAGCGGGGATCATCAACCAGAACCTGGAGAAAGTCACTGTGGAAAAGAAAGAGAGGATGCAGAGGAGGAAAAAGAAAGAAAGAAGCAACACTTCCAGTAAAAGACTCTGAACCACCTGCTCCGTCCTCCACCCACCTGGACACAGTAAAAAATCTTCAACCTATCCAGCAAAACTCTCACTAAACACCATGAGAGTGTCCTCCAGAAAGGTCTGTCTTTTTGCCCATCAGCCAGACCCAATGACTTTACCCTGTTCCTGGACCTCAATGCCTACATCAGGAAATCAACTCTCAAAAGACTTTTCAACCTACCGAGCCACTACGCCAAAGAGATACCAGTAGCTGTACAGACATCGGCACCTGCCACAACTATTGATCCTCCACCGCATCACAGTGGACTCAAACCTAAATCTCAGTTCTTTCCAGCTCACCATAAAGGCAACTTCACCGACACCTTCACCACTGGAGTATCTACTTATTTTGAGAGACTCTGTAAACCCTCCAACAAACCAAAAGGCTCCAGCAACCTTACATCTCAACAGAGGAAAGCCATTAAAGAACTGGCAGATGACCCCCACATCGTCATCAAAACAGCTGACAAAGGCGGTGGCATCGTTCTACTCAACAGAACCGACTAGCTGAAGGAATCACAAAGGCTCCTCCCTGACCGCACCTTCTACAGCAAGTTGGCAAGAAACCCCATCACTGACCAACCGAAAGAACTCAGCAAACTACACAGCCATGGTCTAACAGATGGTATCATCACCAAGCAGGAGTACAACGACATTAACATCACAGAACCGGACACCCCGTTGTTCTACTACCTGCCTAAAGTCCACAAAGATCAAAAGGACCCGCCCGGTAGACCTATCATCGCCGGCATCAACTCCCTGACATCGAATCTGTCACAGTACGTGGACGTCATCCTACAGCCATACGTCCAAGCGCTACCCTCTTACACCAGGGACTCCACAGACTTTATCAACTCCATCCTCGATGTTAAGTGGGAAAGTCATTACAGCTTCTTGACTATGGATATTACCTCACTGTATACTATCATTGACCACCACCTGGGCATTGCCTCAGTATCCCATTTTCTCCAAAGTGATCCAACTATGCCACTTCTCCAGCACCAATTCATCTTGGACAGCATCCTCTTCATCCTGCAGAACAACACGTTCCAGTTCAACGGCAGCATCTACCACCAGTGCTGTGGCACAGTGATGGGGAGCCGATTCGCACCTAGTCTCGCTAACCTCTTCATGGGACACTTTGAGGAGATTTTACTGTACAGACATGAACTTTTCAAACACTGTATACAGTGGTCCCTCAACATACGATGATAATTTGTTCCAAATGACCCATCGTTTGTCGAATCCATCGTATGTTGAGGGATCCGTGCAATGCAAAGTATAGGAAGCTGTACTCAGCTCTCTCTGCCACTCCGGACCAGGTCCTCACCGCTCCCGATGCTGTCCCAGGGGCTCCCGATGCTGTCCCGCTGCTCCGGTGTCTTCTTCACAATCCTCCGGCTTCTTCCGCATCTTCTGCAGGGTCCGGGCCTCGCTTTCTGGTGACATTATTAATAATAGTTAGGCGAACCTGCCTGGGATGCTTAAACTGCTATCCGACAGCAACTTAAGCATTTTGCGCTGTCGGATAGCAGTTAATGCGATGGCCCCGACATATAAAAGCATCGTATGTCGATGCTGACATCGACATGCGATGGCCTCTGAGAGGCCATTGTATGTCGATTTTATCATATGTTGGGGCCATCGCAGGTCGGAGGGTTACTGTACTATACAAAAGATACATAGATGAAATCTTCATCATCTGGGACAGCTCTAAGGACAATCTTAACAACTTCCTCACATCCCTCAATGACAACTCCTGGAACATCCAGTTCACCTCTAACCACTCAGAGGACTCCATAGAATACTTGGATGTCATTGTCTACCACACCGAGGACAACCGGGTCCAGACCAAGACCTACTTCAAGTCAGTGGATGCGAACAGCCACCTCAACTATGACAGCTCCCACTTTAAGAAGTGGACACAGAACATCCCCTTTGGTTAGTACAAAAGAATCAGAAGAAACTGCACCGAACACTCAGGCTTTGTAGACCAAAGTAAAATCCTGGACCAGCGCTTCAAATCTAAAGGCTACCCTATCTCACTCATCAACCAGAGCAAATTCAAGGCCAGTAAATTTTCACAGAAAGAGTACTTGAAACCTATGGTCACCAACAATGACCCACCTGAACATACCCACTCCTTCAACTTCATCATTACCTACAATGATGACCACAAAAGCATCAAAAAGATCATCACAGACCACTGGAAGATCCTCCTGCTGGATCCCTTCCTCAAAGATATTCTACCACCGAGACCTAACATCACTTTCAGAAAAAACAGGTATCTCAAAAAATATGCTGGCACCCAGTAAACTGAAAGCACCAAAGAAACAGACCACTTTGCTGGACACCCCACCTGTCACCGGCTCATACAAGTGCAGTAAACCCCTTTGCAAATGTTGCAACAACATTGCAAAAAAATGCACCAAATTCACCTGTAGGATCACCAACATCACCTACCCCATCAAGAGCTTCATCAACTGCAGCACCTCCTACGTGATCTACCTCCTCAAGTGCCCCTGTGGTCTTCAGTACGTCGGACGTACCATCCAAGCACTGAATCAGCGCAGCAACAAGCACAGATCCAATGTCACCAACTCCACCGTGTCTCCAGGCATGCAGTGGAAAAGCACAGCAGCGACTTCAGGTGTCACACCATCACACCTATTGAACACATCTCTGCTGACACCGCCCACCGCTTCACAGTACTGAGAAAACTTGAAAATTTCTGGATCTTCACTCTCAAACCTTTGACACCCTCGGGTCTGAATGAAAACATTGAAAATGTCACCTAATTCGCACCCACAGTCCACGCACTGATGCCCGCTAGAGACAGCACAAGGCCCCGATGACATTGTGACAGCCGCACCAGATGCCTCCTCACTGCGGGACAGGCTGACACCAGCCGCCGCCTGAACCACCGGTCTCTCCCCTCCCCGTCTACCTCTCCCTTCCCTTACAGGTCTACAGCTCCTCCATGAAAAGTTCTGATTGTGATCCAGACTTCGATGACCTCCAGATAAGATGACAGCCCGCCCGGACGATGATAAAGTCTGACACCGGCATCCTGATGATTGGTCGCCGCCGGGACCTGCCCAGCAGCTATTGGTCGCATTCTTCAAACTGAATTTGCCGCCGACAACTCTAGGAATCTCCCGTAGAGGATATACACGTCTTCAATCTGATTGGCCGCCACCAGGTCCCCTCCAGCAGCGATTGGCTGACACCTTTGAACTTTCTTTTACCGCCACCAGTGGCAGAGACTTACTACCCGGACTTTTATGCCCCACCTTTGATTGGCTCTTCTCACATCATGAGCAGCCAACCAGCATCCAGCCCACCATCCCCCTCTTCACCATCGGACTATATCCCCATACGGCCTAATTCCCCTATGACAGCGTAACTATACACAGCCATGTATGGCTCGCTCCTGATTGGCCACCTCTTCACCATCTCACAGCAAGCGACCAATCAGCTTCGAGAAGCTCGTCTCCATTCATTCTCCACAGCGGCAACCCTGCACTGCGATGAAAGCCTCCTCCCCCTGCCTCCTGATTGGTCCCACGGATGCCGGCAGTTTCCTGATTAGTCGCCACTACGAACTATTCTCGCGGTTCTGTTTGAACCTCTCAATACTCCCGTAAAAGACTATACCTATGAATTTTTACATGTTTTTTTGTGGTTTTCATGCTCCTTTATTGATTATGGTTATTATGTAGGTCCTTAGTGCCCGGCCCTTACCTGGCCCCGGCACCCGCCCTTCATGACGTTACCAGCTCACCTGGTTTTGGCGCCCTTTTTCATATTTAAACACGTACACCTGTTACTTTGCCATATAGCAACTACCTGCAATTGAGAAAAGGAGTTGTGACTCCCGAAACGCGTCTTGCTTTATTTATTATTTTCTTATGCTGTAAATAAATTATTTATTCTTCATTAATACCCAACGACTTCGGGTTACTTCCTTGGGAGCGCCTCCGCAGCTTTTTTCTTATACCTCCGCATTACTCTACGGACTCTCCTCTGGGCTCCGTCCACATGCTGCTGGCCTGCATACCAAGCTACCATCACCGGCAAGGGATACGCTACCCCAACCTGGGTACCCACCTACACCAGCTAAAGACCTACACAGCACCCAGCGCTACCTCCGCTTTTTTCCTCCATATTCTGTCTCAGGAACTGTCCAGAGGATTTTCTTCTACTCTGGACAGTTTCTGAGAAAGACAGAGGTGTCAGCAGAGAGCACTGTTGTCAGACAGAAAATAACTACTAAACTTTAGCAGCTGATAAGTACTCGAAGGATTACGATTTTTTAATAGACGTAATTTAAAAATCTGTTTTACTTTCTGGAGCCAGTTGATATGAAAAAAAAATGTTTTTCACTAGAATACCCCTTTAAATAAAAAAATATAACAAAAACACCCCCTCCACCTTTCTGAGATAGGAGCAATCCTTCCTAAGTGGTGATGGGTGCAGGAAGATCCTGTACAAGCACTTTTACATTTTGCAAGCTAAACCTTAGTTCCCTCCCCCCCCTTTTATTGCTCCATAACTTCAGTCCATTATTAACTTGGACCTTAAGTTCTTTGACCTGCCATACTCACACCACAACCAACCACAACTAAATAAATAAATAAAATAATTTAAAAAAACAACAAACCTCCTCTTATTCAGTCTCTACTGTCATCCAACCCCCCTACCTACTCGCCTTTGTCAATCCAAATTTGACCCAAAACTCTCCACCCTGATATTTTTCCAATTCTTCCTTTTTATTGTTATATGATGGTGTCAATTCAAAAACTCCCTAAACCTGATACTTTTGTGTCATCCACACCTGATATGTCAACTCCATCAACAGTAACTCTTTCTTTTCTTGTGTACTTTTCAGATTCTTTTATCAATTCTTTATTGAAATTTTTTCAGAAATAGGATACGAACAGTACAACATATACTTTCAGGTAGCATCCTGTAAGACAGGTCAATGGGCTTGCAGGCTCCGGAAAAGTGAAATCCACTTAATGCATATACATGTGAAACATAGCAAAGAAAAAGCAACATCATGAATCTAAGCTCCAGGACAGAGCATGCGTGGCTAGAGTCACGCCTCCACCGTGGCCCAAGACCTGTCAAATAAGGCATAGTAAGGAACACATCAATACAGGGAAATGGCGGGGAGGAGGTAGGGAAAAGGTATCTAACAACACACTCACGAGGACTAGAGGTGTCTAGTGATAAAATCCTAGAGGGACGAAAGTAGGTGGAATCTCCAAGCCCTGCATGCAGGGAGACCTCATTAAAGAAACATATAGTTTAGGGTATGCCTCATGGAAACCAATTGCTTGAGAACCGGAACCGGTCTGCATCTCAAGTCTGCAACACCTGTGAGTGTGTGTAGAGGAAAACAGCTTTCGTCAACTTAGAACCATCCAACTGGAATCTCAAGGAAAAATAAGAAAGTCAAAGCTAGGAAACCAATGAATAAGAAACTCAAGAAAAAAAGAGCAGACCAAAACGTGACAGGGAAGTGAGGGGGAGGAGGGGGGGAGCATGTATACGATAAGACAGAGAGCAATGAGAAGATTGCAGATTAGAAAGCTCAGGAAAAACATAAGCGGGAGGAGAGGAAGAAGAAGTAGGGGGTGCAGGGCAAGAGCAAAATGGCAGATGACAAAGGAAGGGGCACAGAGGTTGAGTAAAGCAACGAACTAACAAGGAAGAGAAGAGAAGAGGGGCGAGGATAAGAGGGTGAACGGTCCGGTCCAATAAATGTGCAAGGTCAGGAGGAAAGGAGACAAGGCAGAGGTGGGAGAGGCATGGCAGAAGAAGGGGATGGAGAGGCGGAGGGAGGATGTGCCAACAGGTTTGTGGAATAATTTATCCATGGTGTTCATATTTTCAGAAAGCTATCATGAGTGTAAGTGCTCCAACTGGCTGACTCCTCCATTCTGCACAGTTCCCCTACTTTCTGATGCCAATGGGTCAGCGAGGGTCGCGACATCTGCAAACAATGAAGGGGTATCAGGACCTTTGCCACAGAGAGCAAGTGGGCCACCAATGACTTTTTATGTAGGTTACAATCTCCATTAGAGAGTCAGAAAAGCACCAACGGGGGTGTCAGCCTAATCTATTTGCCCAGTAAGAGAGAGATCAACCTACCTATTTCCATCCAGAATGGGGAAATGAGTGGACAGAACCACCATATATGTGAAAGAGAACCGTTACCCGCTTGGCACCGCCAGCAGTCTGTAGTGGCGAGGCCCAATGATGTAACAATTCCGGTGTACGGTACCATCTAGTCAGAAGTTTATAATGGCCCTCCTGCAGTTTGACACATTTGGAGACGCCTTGAGAGTATCTCAGCACCTCCTTACGTTCCTCCTGAATAAGCAACACATTCAACTCTTACTCCCATGAAAGTAAAAACAGCGGGACCGAGGACTCAGCCTCCTGTTCCATATGAGAACGCACTAAGCTGAAAGTAAGCTTCGATCTGGGGGCAACCAACGCCACCCTCTCCACCCAATCAAGATCAGCCCTGAGGACACACCCCTTTAGCATGGCAGCACAAGCCCTCCTGATTAAGTAGCAGTGGTAAAAATTAAGTTTGACCATCGGCAATAGCACCTGGAGATGTCCAGGCATCGGGGGTTTGGAATTAGGACATAAGTCCTTAAGCGGGACTTTGTCCAACTGTAACCAAATATCATCTATACCTATCGACTAATGATGTGTGATGTAGGGTTTAAGTGAGCTAGGCATTGCTGGGGAGAGAGCCCTACGTCCAGTTTCCCTGTCTGTGCGTTTGTCATCATAAGTCTGTTTAAGTAGCAAAGTAGCTTTCGTCAAAGGGTTAGTCACTAAACGGAGGGAGTGGGTCGAGGGGAGCCTGAGAGCTCTAGAGGCCAAACCTACTGTCTGGGTCAAGTGATGATATTCTAGAGAGTGTTCCGCTGAGGACCCCAGCCCTGATACTAGTTCTGCCCATCTCTGCAAGTGTACAGCCCTATATAGTTGGGATACATCAGGGACCCTCAATCCCCCCTGTCCCCCTGCCCCGTATCAAGAAAGCGTAAGGCAAGCGTGGTTTCTTGCCGGACCAAAAAAACGTGTGGAACAATCTTTTCCATTGTTGAAGGTGATGGTTAGGTATAGCTATAGGAACCATCCTCAGGGTATATAGCACTGTCGGGATAACATGGGTCTGCAGGAGATTCCTTACGTCCCATCCATGAGAGACAGGGTAGCTAATATTGTTCAATCTGAGCTTTTATTCTATTAAATAGAGGTGGATAATTGATCGTAAAAAGGTCAGCTAGCAAGCTAGATAAAATGACACCCAAGTATTTGATACCTTTCGACGGCCAGCAGTATGGGGATGAGGATTGCAGGGAAGCAGCCAGGGATGAGATAACCGTGACGTTCAAAATCTCAAATTGCTCAGTGAGGGACCGTATTTTAGGAAGCAAGTGCTGTTGCTTAGTAGTCATGATCAGTAAGTCATCTTCGAATGCAGCTGTCAGTTGTGTATGCCCCCCCCCATTGTGAGTCCACGCATGTCATCATCCTGGCGTATGGCTTGTAAAAGTGCTTCCATTACTGAAATATACAAGGTCAGAGAAAGAGGGCACCCCTGCCTCGTCCCATTCCTAATTGAGAAGGGAGGAGACAGGGTGCCGCTAATCCTGATTCGGGTCTGCATACAGAGACATTATAGCCTGCAGAAAGGGGAGTGGAAAATTTTATCTAAGCATGGTGTGCCGGAGTTAATCCCAGGCAACCCTATCAAATGCCTTTTCGGCGTCTGTTCCCAGGAGAAGAAAGGGTGTGTTAGTATACCTAGCGTGATGGATCAGATGTAAGACTCTGTGAGCATTGTCCCTACCCTCCCTACTCATGACAAACCCCCTCTGATCAATGGGGATAAGCCACGGAAGAAGCTGCCCATTCTGGAATGAAAACAGCTTTCCTAGATCTTTACATCCAAATTGAGCAAAGAAATGGGCCTATAGTTAGAACAAAGGGCAGTATCCTTACCCTCTTTGGGGAGGATAGTGATATATACTTCAAGCACCTGAGACGGCAAGGGCGCCCTCGCGAGTAGAGTACATAGACATAGACAGACGAGGAAGCAGGGTACATTTAAAGGCTTTATAATATAGAAGGCTGAGGCAATCCGGCACTGGGCTCTTCCCCACTGGGAAAGAGGAAAGTACTTTCCCAACCTCCTCCTCTGTACAGGGGCTAAGTAGCATGGAACCGTCCTCTGCAGAAAGGTCTGGGAGATTCAGCCTTTCCAGGAAGGACTTGATAGCTTGTGTCCTGTCTACAGGTGTAGTATCAGCGGGTGATAGGTTGTACAAGGAGGTGAAGGCCGATGCAATAGATGCTGTATCTGAGCACTGACGTCCATCCCCTGACCGTATTGTATGTATGAACTTTGAGCTTTCCGCTTCTTAATCATCGCAGACATAAGTCTGCTCCCTTTGTCCCCATAGAGGAAAAGTTTTTGTTTGAAGCGAGTGACATTTGGCGCATATTTGCTATGGAGTAGATCCCTCAAATCTTCCCTCAGCTTCGCCAAATCCCCCGCAATCTCCGACTCCCTATTTTCCAAGTAGGATATTTTAGCCAATAGTGTATGAATAGCCTTGGACCTGTCTTTTTTTAGCTTAATTCCTAATGCTATCAGGAGACCCCCTCATATAACACTTGTGAGTCTCCCACACAGTGGTGAAAAAGACATCTGGCGTAGTGTAGATGTCAAAAAAAGGTCCTAAGCTGGGCATCCAGGGCAATAACCTCACTAGTGTGATCCAGTAGCGAGTCATTCAGTCTCCAAGTCCAGTCCCTCAGGAGCAGGTGTGAAAAGGAGAGGGTTGCCTGAACGGGTGCATCAACTGATAACATGCGGGGGGCCTATATCTGAGGCGATAACAGATTGGAGTAAGCTATCGTGGCAGAGGAGATAATCCAGGAGCTGTGCTGAGCGGTGCGGTGCAGAGATAAAGATATATGTACGGTCACCCGGGTGCATGTTACGCCACACGTCCACCAAGCCAAGGGAATGGAATTTATTTTGCAGGGTGCGGAGTGCCACCGTGGAGATGGCAGAACGTCTCAGGGACGTGTCCCACTTGGGGTCAAGTGCCACATTGAGGTCTGCCCCCACAAGAATGTGGCCCTCAGCAAAAGCCCTCAACTCCTCAAGGGTCCGCAACAGCCAGCGTAGCTGACATCTGTTAGGGGGGGGGGGTAAAGGTGTATATCCTGGAGCCAATCTTACCTTTTAGAAACATAGCGCTGCCATCACCCGAGTCATGTTGAGCTAAGAGTTGGAAGGGAACATCCTTATGCAATGCAATTGAGACGCCCTTAGAAGAGGAGTTTGTGCTCCCGTTGTGGTACCAAATAGAAAAATAGTTAGTAGGCAAATTAGGTATATGTCCTAGTTTAAAATGAGTCTCCTGCCGGAAGGCCTCTGATATCTTATCCTTTTGCAGCAGTAAGAGAATGATGTGTCTCTTAGCAGGCGAGTTAAAGCCTTTTACATTGTACATTAAAAGATTCAGGGAGGCCATAGAGCAAATAGAGGGGCCCGAGAGGATACAACTTGAGGGTTATAATGTATATTATAAGATATTTCTGGGATAGAACGTTTTTTATGTACCACAATACATTACTGTATTGTATTCAGAGGGTACATGGCAAGGTTATATTCAGAGAGCGCAGTATGCTGTAGTAATATATTCAGAGGGTTCAGTGTGTAGTAGTATTATATTCCCAGGGCACGGTTTGTGGCGGTTTTATATTCAGAGGGTACAGTGGGTAGTAGTAGTATTATATTCAGAGGGAACAGTGTGTGGCAGTTTTACATTCAGAGGGTACAGTGTGTTGTAGTAGTATTATATTCAGAGGGTATGGTGTGTACCGGTATTATATTCAGAGGGTACAGTGTGTCAGAATTATATTCAGAGGGTGTGTGCCAGTATTATATTCAAAGGATAGAGTGTTTGGTGGTATAATAATAATTATTGTGTTCATATAGACGATCAGAATCCGCTGACATAGTGAGAAGCCATCCAGGCATCAAGTTCTGCAGAGAGAACATTTAGCTGGACCCGGCGGTATCTACATCTTAATTAGATAATAAATATATATATATATATATATATATATATATATATATATATATATATGTATATATATATATATATATATATATATATATATATATATATATATTAGATCCAGTGACTTAGATTAAATTAAAACATTTTTTTAATACAACAACAGTGATATTTCTTGTGTTGTCCTTTGTAGGGCCTTTACATTGGACTTACCACAATAAGACTGGTAGTAGATGTTCTGTACATAAATTAGAAAACAAAAATAAAATAGGCTTAAAATGTATAAGTAATAGGTGCTGGTATCCCAGTTAGGCAAATAATAGGTAGCGCTATATGTGCATGCACGGGGAACGTGCTATGCCAGGTGGAAAACAACTTCTTATAATCTGAGCAGCGATGTCTCTGTGTGGCTCATATCTGATAGAGATATTGCATGTGGCAGCGTATCGGTAAGTGAGTGAATTCAGTGCGCTCTGTGGTGCTCGAGATTCCTTACATGTGTCCCATTCTACCCTGACGGCACAGGGATAGAGATTAGTGAGTGGGATATAGATAGTCTGTTATTTGTAATCCTGTGGGTGCATGAAACTGCGCTCTGCAGCGCTGGAGACCACTCTACCCCCGCGGCATGGGGAAAGTTTGAGTGGGTTTAGGGGTTTGGCATACTGTGCCCATCACCAGCAATGTCCTGGAGCAAGGTTACCGGGCATAGGATTTCCCCAGGCAGACGTCCACTGGAAGGTAGGATACATGCAATCCCGGTAGCGTGCGCTGATATAGTTTTTGCAGCCGGATGGATAATGTCAAGTATGCCAATACAGGGGTAAGGGTGGTGGAGGCTAGACTCGTTTCGAGGTACTCATCTACCTCTTTTTCAATAGCAATTGCTATTGAAAAAGAGGTAGATGAGTACCTCGTAATGCAATTGCTATTGAAAAAGAGCATCTCCACTGTGCAGACTTATTTGGGTTATAATGGTCACTACAGTTATACTCAATAATTTAAACAGCAATAATAATTTTAGCCATCATATTGTTACACATGAATACTTACACAACGTTTCTCAAGCTCTACTTCAGAGGCAGTAGCCTGATTTGGATGAACGACATTCTGTATAATAGCGTTTGACATGATCCGTAGGTGTCTTATGTCATCTTACTGTGCCGACACCTAATAATACTAAAGCCCCGCCACTCCACCCCCCCACCCCACCCCCCCCTCGGTAGTTGCACCAATGGATAGATAGATATAAAAGATTAAAATAATGCAGATGCTGTATTATCTGCTGCCTACCTATAATATTTACAGACACACAATAATGCATTTTATTATATTTGAAAAATTCCCAGTAACCATCACAACTCTAAACTGTCAAAGTGGGTCAGTGGAGATGAACAGAATTCGAAGGGAAGTTATTTCATACATAAAATGATCCATTTTTTAAACATTAAAATCTGCTGGGGGAATGTTTCATTAACAATGCAACATCCTGTTTATGTTGTTAATGCTCTGACAGAAAAAAGTAATAATGTCAGCGCTGTGCAGCTAATAGAAGCAGAACAAGTCAAGGTGTTTGGAAACAAATGGTTGAATGGAAGAATAAGCTTTCACAAATAAGGGTGAAATTACATTTCCAATTTTGACAAATAAATTAGACACACATGGAATGTTACATTGGGACATTCAGCACGCATGGTGCTGACCTTAATTTACCGTTACGTTATAGAAATTAAAATATCCGTTTTTTTCTTTGTTGATGTGAATGCACCTGCGTGTGTTACATAGTCTATACATAGTATGGATACGCCTGTTTACATTGATTAGAACAAAGGAAAATGGCACCTTCCAAGTCTTATTATCTTTACCATTTTATTGTATATTTATTTATTTGTGTCTATGTTTAAAAAAAGCCAAGATTAGCCCACTTTTTACTGCACCTGTAGCCTTAAAGGGGCTATCCAAAATTAGATAAAACTTAGCACTTTCTTCCAAAAACAGCTGGCCCTTGGGTTTTCTAATAACAGATACCCCCTCTAATACATTACATTACATTTGTGTGCATTTTCTGAATTATTTGCAAGCCTTACCATACATTAACAGGTGCCTGATGTGACAAAGAAGATTTGGGATACTTTTATCCTACTGCAAAAATTGTAAGCCTGTCCTTCCTATACCAGAAGTTACAGCAGACAACTTATTGAAGGCAATATTCCTAAGGATAGTGACTCAAGGCATACCTGGCAGTGATGGTGAATCCACTAGGCAACTTTCAGATTTGCAGGGCTACTGTAGAGAGCTGAGTTCATGGCATTCATCATCCTTGCCCCCACCGGATTTTTAAACAGGCATCCCCAGTTACTACATTGAGCATAGTCTCTGAAAGCAATGTCTGATATTTAAAACTAAAGTACCATAAGTAAAAGCAGAAAACATGGTTATACAAGCAAAAATCTTTCTTTCCTCACAAGAGTGGAAAGAAGCAGAGGGGAAATGATAAAGTCTCCTATAGCCTTATAGCCTTCCCCTACATCTCAGATAAGAACAGGTAGAGTGTGGTCATCTTAGTTAACAGGCTGAAGGTCAGAGGAGGCAGAATTAGGTCATCACAAGTAACAGACAGAAACTCAGGACAGGCAGCAAGGGCAAGAATGGCCAGGGAAAAGCTAGCTCAGATACTTACAAGTACAAACAAAGCTACAACTTAACTGTTATTGTTAAAGTAGAAACCTTATTTGTGAGGCAACAAGTATCTTTGAATGCTTCCTCTGAACCAGACTCTTAGGTCTATGATGTAGGACAGATAAGATAAATGCACACTAGCCTTCTAAACATGCACTCTAAGGGTCTATTCACACGGCAGAATGTATGCACAAGATTTCTGGCTTTTCCAGAATTTATGCAGAATCTGTGCGGAATTCCTCATGCGGAAATTCTGCCGTGTGAATAGACTCATGTGGCAAACCGAAAGCAGTGGTGCCAATTAGGGTGGACCATGACATTGCTGTTTGTTTTTGTTTTTTCAAGTAATTATCCATAAATATAAGACCATTGTATAGATCAAGGCATACACTTTGTTGTAACCACAATACCATACTGAATGTAACTGGTTATTCCCTAATGTATGGGTCTAAAGTCAAAGTATGAATGATTGGCAACAATTCACAAAATCTACATACTGTTCTGGTCTGTTCTGGTCTGACTCCTATACGTACCTGCAACCTGGAGATCTGTCCCTCTGAAGATCTTCTTCCATCTTCCGTGAATTGCGCGCTGGAGGCGGGCGCTGCCAGCTCAATTTGAATATTCATTGTTGCGGGTCACGTGAGTGATGTGCCAACTGAGTGCTCAAATCACCTTCGACAATGAATATTCAAATCGAGCCGGCAGGCCCGCCTCCAGCGCTCAATTCATGGAAGATGTAAGAAGATCTTCGGAGGGACAGATCTCCAGTTTGCAGGTACGTATAGGAGTCAGTGGTCTCCTGTTTACCCACACTAAAACTCAGTGTATTGGATTTAGTGTGGATGAACAGAGGGACCATTTTCCAAAAGCTGCAGCCTGCTGGGGGACATAAAATAATAACATACAGCATACTTATTTTGTAGCACTGTTCACGTTTCACGTTTCTCCTGATGACGTTATAAACATACTGCAGCCTCAGTGACTGGATGTAATGCCTTTGAAACATAACTAGTCGAGCCGCAACAGTGCATTGCTTAGGGAAATAAACAGAGGCAGGGGGACTAGGCAAGAAGAGTATGCTGTATTTTAATATTTTTATTTAAATCCAAAACCTTTTTATGAACATTGGAGCTAAGTAAGTTATTGGTCTCAAATTGATGATCTTATCATCTGTCTGCTGTATGTGTTTTTTATGTAGAGCTACAGTATTAGAGTGAACTTGGAGATTCATATTACTTAACAGTTAATAAAAGGAATATAATGTCTACAATAATTCAATGTCACGATCAATAGCCTACCTGCTTTTTATTGCGACTCTATGTTGTTTTGTGTTGAATACAACACCACCTTCCTCCCCCTCTTTACGCCTGGGTGCTTGATTGGTGACCATGCATGTATAATACTAGGCTCAGCTCCGTACTGGTCTGTGGGAATCCAATCAGTAAACTAAACAAAGCCACAAGCCAAGAGCTCTTCTATAGACAACATTGATTAGAGACAATTTTCTGCTCTCACCGAGAAAAAAAAAAAAAAAACGGAAAAGATAATCAAAATTAAGAGCACCTCGGCGGAGTAATCAATGCCCCCCATGCTTCATTGGACCACAGTCCGTATTAAGGGGCTATACAATGTATAAACAATTCTGGAAATAAACCATGTAATGATGCCTAAAATAGTTCAATAAAACATTATGTTAATTCACATGCATATGCATAATGATTCAAGTTTTTATTTATTTTCAAGCAAAATATACAAGTCCAAATCCACCTACTCATTTATTTGTTCCAATCCCTGTTGTGTTCAGTAGAAAACATATTTTGTGGATACCTGGAAACCATCAACAAGCTGCTCTTGGCAGATCTGTGATTCTAATTTTACAGTCTGTTGCTATTTAAAGAGATTCCTAATCTTGAATTGAATAACAAATGTAAACAATAGGAGATGCATTTGCTCACAATGTCATTTAGAAAACTTTACTGCATCTTGTTGATCTACAGAAAAAAAATGAGAACAAAACGTATCTGAAGTTAAATACTTTCTAGCAAACCAGAAAAAAATTACATTTACAAGCTTTTGGGGGACCCTTTATCAGACAAATTAACAAATAAAAATGTGCATACTGTATACAATTAAACATAGTTGCATCCATTACACATGTTTACAATACTTAGTTAAAGGGGTACTACCGTGCTGACAACTTATCCCCTATCTAAAGGATAGGGGATAAGTTGTCTGATCTTGCGGGGTACCGCCACTGGGGACCCCCGCAATCTCACACATAGCACCAGCTCTCATCAGGCCCCGGTGTGAACATCCGCTCTGGGTCTAATGACGGGGCCGGTGATCGTGACGTCACAGCTCCGCCCCGTGTGATGTCACGCTCCACCCCTCAATGCAAGTCTATGGCAGGAGGCGAGACAGCTGTCTCGCCCCCTGCCATAGACTTACATTGAGGGGCGGAGTGTGACGTCACATGGGGGTGGAGCCATGACATCACGATACTCCGGCCCCATGATCGGCAGTCATCACACCCGGAACGGATGTTCGCTATGGGGCCTGATAAGACCTTGTGCTGCGTGCGAGATCGCGGGGGTCCCCAGCGGCAGGACCCCGCGCGATCAGGCAACTTATCCCCTATCCTTCTGATAGGGGATAAGTTGTCAGCACGGTAGTACCCCTTTAAAGCTGGAAAGAGAGTCATACTAAGCAGATGACAAAGACTCTCAAAATCAGTGGTCTCCAAACTGTGTCTTATCAGTATCCTGGGCTACCAAAACAGAATGGATGCTGTCATACACATGGAGTGGAAGCTTCAGGTAACAGAGGTTGGCCCAATGGCTACCCCTAAGCTGTCCTGAACCTTCGCATCTAGCTGGGTAGGAGGAAAGCTGAAGTGTTCCAGGAGTGGTGGTCCCTGCGGGGCGAAGAGAAGGCATTTGCACGCATTTCACTTTCACCCGTTTGAGCACAAAGCTCTATTTTCCTGGCCTTTTTGCTTTAGGCTACTATGATGTATTGTATATTTCATCTGATGATTGCATTCTTATTGCTACTGTTTGTCCACGTTAGACTTTGTATGTCACATGGATTTTTCTGGGTGCTGTGACTTTTGGGATGTCTTTTCTGGCAGTCTAGGGGAATTGTGTGTGACCATCACCTCTCTGGAACCCCGGGTCTCTGTTTTTACGGAGGTGACAACCAGTTTGTGCTCCTTGGTTGATACTTAATTGGCAGCCCAGGTGGATGTCAGGAGCAATTTTGGTTCCCCCTAAGCTCCAGAAAAGGAAGAACATCCATCCTAAATAGTGTTGCTCGCGAATATTCGCAATGGGAATTTTATTCGCGAATTCGCGAATATAGCACTATATATTCGCAATTACGAATATTTGTTTTTTTTATTAAATTTTTTTTTCACAGTACACATCACAGTGATCATCCCTCTCTGCTTCCAGATTGTTTGGTGTAAAGAAGGCTCTAATACTGTGTTAGACTGGCGTGCGAATTTTCGCATATGCAAATTTTCGCATATTCGAACTTTTGCATATGCTAATTTTTGTATATGCTAATTTTCCCATATGCAAATTTACGCATATGCGAAAATATACCGCGAATATTACGAATATGCAAATTTCACGTGAATATTCGTCCATATATTCACGAAATGTCGCAAAATCGAATATGGCCTATGCTGCTCAACGCTAATCCTAAACTCTTGCTTAAAAAATAAAAGTTAGGACAAGTTCCCCGCCTGCCTCTCCCTCCTCTCCGCCGCTCCTGCAATGCGCATCACCTATAACAGAAGTGTGAACCATCCCTATTCTGTACCACTGACTTACTTGACATATTAGATAATCCTATATTAACATAAACTAATTGGATGTTTTTTTTTTTTTTTTTTAGCATTGTCTGGGTATTCATATGTTTAGAAATAATTCCAGAGGAAATAAGTAAAAACATTTTTCTCCGGTGAAAAACTATTTTTTTTTTTTTTATCAACTGGTGCTAGAAAGCTAAACAGATTTGTAAATTACTTCTATTAAAAAATCTTTATGCTTCCAGTAATTATCAGCTGCTGGATGCTCCAAAGGTTCTTTTCTTTTTTAATTTATCTTCTGTCTGACTGTGGTCTGCTGACACCTCTGTCCATGTCAGGAACTGTCCAGAGCAGGAGAGATTTTCTATGGGGATTGCTATGGGGATGCTATGAGGATTTGCTCCTGCTCTGGACAGTTCCTGACATGGCCAGAGGTGTCAGCAGAGAGCACTGTGGTCAGACAGAAAATAAATTCAAAAAGAAAAGAACTTCTTCTGTAGCATACAAAGTACTGAATGTACATGAAAAGTACTGGAAGGATTAAGATCTTCAAATAGCAAATAGAAGTAATTAAACAAAGATAGTTTTCCACCGGTGTAGTGCTTTAAGTGAATCTTATCTTCTCTTTTTTATTTTTTTGTTTTTGCTTTGAAGAGTAGGGTAGGAAATGCAGAATTTGAAAATCCTAGATTAAGAAACAAACACTCACAGAATTTAGAATGAAATTGACAATATGCGAATAATATACACTTTTCATGAGATGAATAGTTAAAGAATTGAGCAGTAAAAGATTAAGAGAGAAAAACTAGAAAGGGGACAAGAACAGTGGCCTCTATAATGTCACACATCATTATTGCACTCTTTTAGTTTCACAGTTCACACCACAGCGCCTTGGCCCACTAAATGCTATTACAGAAAACCAATTGTGTTTAAGGAGATAACATAGATAAAAAAGACATTCCTGTACCTGGTGATCCACTTAAACATTTGCTAAAGAGTTTGAAAGGTGAAATGACTTTTATAGGTGGATACATTAGAATTAGGTGTAGAATCCCCATAAAAGTTACCTGTGTGTACATTTCTTCTTCTTACCATTCTGATCCCTCGGCCATACCTCTTTCGTCTCAAGGAGAAGTAAACACTGCTGTTTACAGTGGACTTAAAGTCCTGACATGTGTGTATACAAGGCTTATTTTGTAAATGGCAGCCTTCATAGGAGGATAAACTGTTCTTTGCTACAGACCAGATGACAAGGCCACTTTAACATCATCTTTGATTCCACTTTAACATCACCTTTTAAGAAAGTATAAATCAAAAAAACTAATTTACTGCAGTTATTTATCAACCTGGTATATTCATAATCATAACACACATTCTATACAACATGTGAATGGAGACTTTAACCATGTAATGATTTAAGGAAACTGTGTAAAATAACTGGCTGAGCTGCTTTTGGTTTTCCAATCCCCCTCTTACAAATGCAACCAGGCATTCAATCTCAAGATAGGTTAGGGTCCCAGAGGTGGCATCCCCATCTATCAGACATTTATGGTATGTCCTGTGGATATACCATAAATTTCCAAATGGGTATGCTACATTTAATTTTCGTTTAGTAAAATTACTTAAGGCCATAATAGGGACCATAAAATGTGTATCTTTTAAAGCCATCTTAAACTGGCCTTAGGCTATCTTCACATAGTGTTATGTCAGAAAGAGTATCAACCACATAAAATAAACTTAGAAAGCTGCACACACAGTGTACTAGGGCTTCACAAGTCTACTCCAGCCATACCTCCGATGATAATTTAGGGAGAAATAGATCTATATAAAGAACACTTTAGTAAACCCTTTGTCAGTCATCCTGAGTAGTTTGAGGCCTCTACCCTCGTTTAACATCAAACCCTCTCATTGATGGGGCATGAACAATGTCTATAGAAAGAGGGGAAGGAGGCGTGCCATAGTCAGAGAGAGGACTTGGGGCTCCAAAACATGGTGGATCCTTTGCCCTGCCTCCAGGATCATTTGGGCAAACTGCTGGAGAGTTTAGTAAAGTGTTTATTTTTTTTTTTTTTTTTATTCAAAGAATAGTTTATTGAACAGACAGAACAACAAGTACATTCGAGCCAAACAGGAGGCTCATAATAAATGTAGCACATAACAAACCAGGTAACATAAAGAGAGCCAGTATTCAGTAGGAACTAGAGAAAACTTATGCAGGCATGGATTCAGAGGCATGTGTGGACGCGAAGATGGTAATGGCCGTTTTTAGATCAGCTATACAGAGGGGATCCAACAATAGCGTCTCATTGAGGTGCTAAGTGAATTCCCACCGGGGAAGTGCGGGGAGTTGGAACGTGCAGGAGACTGGTGCATGGTCCGAATGAATCATAGGATCAATTATGCCGGCTCGGAGTGAGGGGAGAAGGTGATGGGAAATAAGGATATAGTCGAGTAGGAGAAGGTGATGAGAAAAAAGGATATAGTCGAGTCTGAAATACACTCCTGTCGCATGCGAAAAAAAAGTATAGTCACAATCAGTAGGATGGAGCAGTCGCCAGGCATCACACAGCTGGTCTAAATGCAAGGACCTCTGAATACCATTTAACGCTGTGAAGGAGAGTACACTAGAGCCTGAGGAGGTATCCATGGGAGGGTTAAGGGCAGCATTAAAGGGGTTATGCAGGAAAAAAAACTTTTTTATATATATCAACTGGCTCCAGCAAGTTAAACAGATTTGTAAATTACTTCAATTTAAAAATCTTAATCCTTTCAGTACTTATGAGCTTCTGAAGTTAAGGTTGCTCTTTTCTGTCTAGGTGCTCTCTGATGACACGTGTCTCGAGAACCGCCCAGTTTAGAAGCAAATCCCCATAGCAAACCTCTTCTAAACTGGGCGGTTCCCGAGATACGTGTCATCAGAGAGCACTTAGACAGAAAAAAACAACCTTAACTTCAGAAGCTCATAAGTACTGAAAGAATTACGATTTTTTAATAGAAGTAATTTACAAATCTGTTTAACTTTCTGGAGCCAGTTGATATATAAAAAAAAATATTTTCCTGGATAACCCCCTTAAGGTCACCACACACAATTAGCATACCTTGCGGGAAAGCATTGAGGTCCTCCAGCCTCCTCTCCAGAAAAGTCAGTTGCCCATTGTTCGGGCATAGATACAGGCCACAGTATATTTAAGACCCTGAATAGAGCATTTCACAAACACATAACGGGCGTCATGGTCAATAGGAGAATCAAGAATTTGCACAGCTAAGTATTTATGGAAAAAGATCGCTACCCCTTTAACCTTTTGGCAAGGAGAACTACTGTGGAACCAAGTCGAGTAATACCGGTTACAGAATCCAGACAGTTGGTCCTCGTGGAGATGCGTCTCCTGCAAGCAAACAATATGAGAGCACTGTTTATTGAAGCCATATAACAATTTTGCCCGTTTTCCAGGGATGTTAAATCCCTGCACATTCAGGGAAGAAACCTGAAGTGACGCCATTACAAAAAGGGAGCCACAAAAATGAAAGTAAAACACCACCGGAAAAAGGGTGAGATGGTCAAACTCCTATACAAATACCGGAGAAGAAAAGACAAGAAGAGAGGGACAGAAACAGGAGGGGAGAAAGAGAAAAATAACAAGAAGCAAAAGCGCACTGAAACAAGGCACATAAAAAACTAGTAAGACAACCAATGGCAATAATGTGGTAGCAGGCTAATGCTACCGACAACCTACGTGGGACATAGGAACATGAGTAGGAAATCCGAAAAACGTAAGCCATGTCACTCCGGAGGCAGCAAAGAAACGTCAGGCTTAAGAAATCCATATGACCGCTCAAAGTGACCTCAGTAAATAACAGGAAAAATGAGGAGTAAGGTGGGGCCCCGATACAAAATACAGGGGAGTGGGGGGCACAGGAGATAAGCATACTCAACAGTCCCAGCAGTAGGAAGTAAAGACCGCCAGCCCATCTCCACAGCATAGGAGTTTAAAAGTTCAGTGAGGATCAGGATCAGGTCCTGAGGGAGGACCATCTCAGGGAGGCTGCGTATACGGAGATTATTTTGGTGATTCTGATTCTCCAGATCATCAAACAGGGAGTGCAGGAGATGATGGTGATGTACTTGGGCGTCTAAATAAGAACACAAGGAGTCAACTGTTTTCTGGACCATGTCCCGAAAGGACTGAAGCTCTTGTAGTGGGGTGCGCAATGTATCCACCTCTGTTTGTACCACTTGGAGGTCCTGATGCCCCGCTGACTTCAGGTCTGCTGCAAGAGATGAAAGGTCCTGCTTAGATAAAAGTAGGGCCAGAAGGGCCTGCAGTTCTGGATGATCTCTCAGGATAAGATGAGCTGCAGCAGCAGCAAGAGCCAGTGAAGCAGAGTCCCGGTGGGCAGGAATGGGGACAGATTGGGCAGCGGTTGGGGAGTACGGCCCTCACGGAGGTAGAGCAGGGTGGAGGCCTGGGAGGAACCGGAGCACCATCATCATCCATCAATGGCCAGGAGGAGAGGCTAGAGGACCCCCATGATGTGGCCGGCGAGGCCGCATGCCCCTTGGCAGGAGAGCGAGGGGGGGCAGAAGGGGTCCAGTTGGGAGCATGGACCAGGTACCGCACAGGGTTGCAGAGGTGTGGCAGAGGAGCCCTGGAGACTGGAGCCAGGCACAGGGGGAGGCTCAGGAGTGTCCATTGAGGCAACCCCCCAGGGAGGCTACAGGACTGGAGAGTAGGGGACTTGGGGCCACTGTGGCCAATTCAGCTGCATCCTCCAGGTCCCAGGATAGCAGGGGGCTGGCAGGTACCGTGTTGCAGGCACTAATCAGGGGACTCTGAGGCTCTGGCAGAGCAGGAAGCGGCTGCACATCGTGCAGTGTGTGGTCAGGTGGCTGCTGTAACAGCAGCAGCTGGGGAAGACAGATCCAACAAGGGCACGTCGGCAGGCTTCAGGGGAACAGAAGGGGTGGCGCAGGGAGATGCTGTCATTTCCATTTGCAGTGGAGCAAAGAAGTTAGAGATGGAAACCCCCGAGGCAGCAGGGGTACCCCCAGGCTTGGGCAGCTTTTTGTTCCTCTTGGTCCCAGTTAGCAGCAGATTTCCCCTATTCAGGAGCGGTCAGTAGTGTTGAGCGGCATAGGCCATATTCAAATTCGCGATATTTCGCGAATATATGGACAGATATTCGTCATATATTCGCTAAATTTGCATATTCGTAATATTCACATTTTATTTTCGCATATGCGGAAATTCGCATATGCGAAAATAAGCATATGCCAAAATTTGCATAAACCAAAATTAGCATTAGCAAAAATTTGCATATGCGAAAATTTGCACGCCAGTCTCACACAGTAGTATTAGAGCCTTCTTTACACCACACAAGCTGGAAGCAGAGAGGGATGATCACTGTGATGTTTACTGTCAAAAAAAACATTTATAAATAAATGAATATTCGTAATTACGAATATATAGTGCTATATTCGCGAATATTCGCGAATTCGTGAATATTTGATATTCGCAAACAAAATTTGCATTGCGAATATTCGCGAGCAACACTAGCGGTCAGGGACGGAGCACAGGGAGAGTGCATCCTCACAGTAGCACAGCAGGACAGTACCCTACATTTTCATCAAGGGAATGGCTGGAGTAGGCTTTTATAGCCCACTTTCTATATTGTGCTCACCTTTTCATAGTTTTATTAGACAGGATTAACATAGGTGGAAAACATTGGGCATACCAAAAGATTGTAAACCTTCTCTTTTTTCAAATTTTTTATTAAGAAACAGAGAATTAAAGCGTACCCGTCAGATCCCCCCCCAAAAGTTTTTTTTAAAATATATCACTCAGTACCTGATCCTGACCATGTGCATCAAATGTTTATGTGTCTAGCACCTTTATTTATTACACTTTTAATTTAGCTCACTAGTCTGAATTCCTCTCAAAGGGAAGGGGCGTGGCCTCACTGTGCAGGTCTCCGCACCCTCCCTCAGTATGCTGTCTGCTCACATCTCCCCTAGCATTAGCAAAACTACAACTCCCAGTTTGTCCTCACTGACAGTAGCGGGACACAAGCTGACAGTGGGAGGATTTTTCCTCCAGCTCTGAGCCCTGCACTCACAGTTGTCAATCAAGGAAGTGTGTCCATGACGCATTGACACCGCAGGACTAGTATGTGTCCAAGCAGGCGGGGGGGGGGGGGGGGCAGTTGTTTGACTGGCTTTTTCAGTATGAAATATTGAAAATTTTCTAATGAAAGCAATTGCAAAACCTATTGGTTTTGCATGCTTTACAACATATCAAATGTTTTTGTGTTTTTGTATCTGACAGTGCCCATTTAAAAAGTTCCCATTATACCTATTGCATTGCTAGGATGAGAAAATTACCAAACCAATGTGGACTGTATGCAACCCTTAGAAGAAAACTATTTCTGATATGTCCAACATAGTTTATGAGCAATGGTGAGTTTTATAGAGCCAACAAATACTCTGTGCATCTGTGGCAGCCTTAAAGGGGTTATCCAGGAATAGAAAAACAGAGCTACTTTCTTTAAAAAAAAAAACACTCCATGTCTGTCTCCAGGTTGGGTGTGGCTCTGCAGCTCAGTTCCATTAAAGTGAATGGAGCCAAATTGTAAAACCAAACCCAACCTGGAGACAGATGTAGAACTGTTTTTGAAATAAATTAGCTGTTTTTCTAATCCTGTATAACCCCTTTAAGATCATCTGTGGCTAGATTCACATGGTAACTACAACACAAAGGTCATTTCTTTGTAAAGAAATAAACAGAGTCATCTTTGTATCTTTATAGGACAGAGATGTGTTTCTCCTGGTGGAAAATCTTCATTGACATCCATGTCTGTTCTGCTCCTTCATGCATGCGAATTACACATTCTATAGCTTGTTGGTGATTTAAGCTCCAAGAAACATTCAATGAATTTTGTAAGACATTTATTAGCAGCTTATTACTGCACTTCCAGACAACCTGTTTCCAGTGTATAAAAAAAGAGTATATTTTCTTTTTTGTTTTAAAAGCTAACATACTATAAGTTTATGATATATGTTTAGCACGTGTTTACATGGCATTTTGTATGCATATTCTAATACATAAGCTGTGCACGTGTCTTCTGTGCACAGTAAACTATATATTTTCTGCCAATTATTTCCAACCCATTTTGGTAAGTGACACATGACATTCTGCACACCAACAGAATCAGGTACCCAGGATGCTGATTAGAATGAAATATATGTCACACATCAGATTTCTACTGCATATATTGAAGCATATTTCCCCAATAGAGAAAAAATGTCATGGGAAAATGATCTTATAGGGGTCATAACTTTATTTGTCTGATACAAAGCTCCAAATCCACTGGACAAGCAAGCAAATTTTAACAGCTCTATAATGCTCCAAGATGCGAACATGGACAGATAGCTGATAGGAGATAAAACATATTATACCCGTCTCTTAGATGATGGCTGTTTGCAAAGTTATAAAATCATGTTTTCTTTAAAACTCAAGTGCCAAAGAGAGCAGACTGAGCCATAGAATGCATGCCTCCTCTACCCTCCACTACTCTCTGCCCTGCGTGACTGATGAACAAGGCTTAGTGTTGGAATACTGGACTATTCTTAATATTAAAAATTTTGGGCAGACTATTGGGCAACACATTCTATGTTTCTATGGAAGCCAAACCCTGTAAATCAGTCATGCAGAAGTGGACAAGTTAGGCAAGGGATGAGGCATGCTATACTTTTATTTAAAAAAAAAAAAAAAAAAAAAAAAAAGAGGGGGATCTAGATTGACTTAGTTAAAGGGGTACTCCGGTGAAAACCTTTTTTCTTTTAAATCAACTGGTGGCAGAAAGTTAGACATATTTGTAAATTACTTCTATTAAAAAATCTTAATCCTTCCAGTACTTATTAGCTGCTGAATGCTACAGAGGAAATTCCTTTCTTTTTGGAACACTGATGACATCATGAGCACAGCGCTCTCTGCTGACATCTCTGTCCATTTTAGCAACCATGCATAGCAGATGTATGCTAAGGGCAGCATGGTGGCTCAGTGGTTTGCACTGCTGCCTTACTGTGCTGGGGACTTGGGTTCAAATACCACTAAGGACAACAATAAATAAAGCATTATTATTATTATAATAACGTCAGCAGAGAGAACTGTGCTCGTGATGTCATCAGAGAGCATTCCAAAAAGAAAAGAATTTCCTCTGTAGTATTCAGCAGCTAATAAGTACAGGAAGGATTAAACATTTTTAATAGAAGTAATTTACAAATATGTTTAACTTTCTGCCACCAGTTGATGTAAAAGAAAAAAGGTTTTCACCGGAGTGCCCCTTTAAAGTTTCCACATTTATTTAATAATTTTAAAAATACATCACACCCAAGTGTATATAGCGACCAACATATTTTTGGCATGTCATTCGCCCTTAGTCATGATTATTGTGCATGCTCTATGACTCTTGAGCTTAGAAGATAAACATGATTTTATAACTTTGCAAACAGCCATCAGCTAAGATACAGGTGTCATATGTTTTATCTCCCTATGAGCTATGTTCCCATGTCTACAGCTCTGAGCATGATATAGAGCTGAACCTGATTATCCCTTCCTTTGTGATAATTAGACCCATCCAAATGATAAATATCTTTTATAACTATAACATAAAGAATTACTGATCACGTCCAAACTTCCTGCAGCCAACCACTTGTCCTTATTGGACACATGCAGATCATACGGGATGAGACCGCTGGCATTCCTGGCAGGGCAAACTGGAGTGGTGGTGGTGGCGGCACTGGATATGCATAAGTCTAAGGGTGAGTGCACTTTATTTTTATCCTCTTATCTTTCTGTTCCCAATATAAAAAAATAAATAAAAGACTGGAAAAACTATTTAACCTCTATTGCAAACATGTTACTATTATAGCAATAATTGTAATGGCATTTGGTGTAGGTCAGATAACAATGAGCCCTCAAACATTCTGAACATTTACACATAGCGATTGTTACTATTATCTGACCTTATAGTTTAGTTCAATGGGATAATTGCAACATGTGTATCCAGCTATACTGACAATAATGCCTCTAGCTATATTGTACTGTTCCCTCTGTTTTGCCAATAGCTATACTCATAGCTATACTGAGCTAAACTCATTTACAGTGTTTATATATTAACCCCTCACACATTGGATTCCAGCTAGATGAATGCAGTCATATGGTTCATTCATATGACACCATATTCTCCCCTAGAAGATATGCCTGAGGGTATATTACGGCATCATGGAACATACCATGAGTTTTTCTTATTGATTTCATACAAACATTTTAAAAATCTTTCAATATAATAAATTAATATTTGTCTAAAATTGGAGATGGAAAGAAGTATTGAATGGGACAATAGATTTTGATGTGTTATAAATAGACGAATACCAAACATTTGTACAACGGGGATCCATAATATGACTTTGTGCATCGGCCCTTACAATAGAAAGCAGGTTACAAGCAATTGTCAACCTTCAATGGAATTAAAGATGACAGTATGGCAATGTTTGACAAAAAAAAAAAAAAACACAGGCAAAACTTAAAAAAATAGAATATCATGCAAAAGTTCTTTTATTTTAGTAATGCAACGAGTCTGCTCCAAAATCTCCTGGTAGACGGATGTGTTGACCCTGGACTTAATGCAGCACAGTGGACCAACACCAGCAGATGACATGGCTCCCCAAATTATATAATATTTGGGGGATTTGGGGTTTTCATGAGCTGTAAGCCATAAATCCTCAACATTATGACACATCACAGATTGAACTATCTTGCTTTGCATGTTATGAGTCTCTCTCATATATCTCATATAGTTTTAACTTTTAAGTTACATTACTGAAAGAAATGAACTTTTGCACGATATTCAATTGTTTTTTAGTTTCACCTGTAAATGGTCCTATCGAAAACTTAGTATTATGGATATGGTCAAAATTTTGCTACTTACTGTAAGTTTAGTTGTGCAATGTATTAAAATCATGAAATGTTGTCACAGTGCCGATATATGCCTATTTCTTATGTATGATAATCATTATACAAGAATAAGCATAGAAATTATATTTAGCAAAAGACATTTGATATATAATATGCTACAATCCATGTTCAGTAAACTCCTGAGCTTCCCACAGTGGTGGCTGTAGGCAGCTATAATTATACCATTTAACTTGAAGGGGTACTCCTGCCATTTTTTTTTATTTATCCCATATGACTAGATACAGACAGCAGAGGGCCCCTGTGCAAAGAATGAGCAAAAAAAGTACTATGTCAGAAAATTGCACTGCAACTCACATTAACCGGTTGCCGTTTAAGGACAAGCTGGCTCGTCCTTGGACGGCAACCGTTGTATGGCATAGGATCCCAACTCAAGCCCGCGGTATACCGACCGGCCCCCAGCTGATTCCTGTAGCTGGGGCTGGCATTAATAGCTGACATGCAGCGAATGCTGTGGTCGGCTATTAACCCTTTAGATCGCTGCTGTCAAAGTTGACAGTGGCGTCTAAAGGGACATTTAAACCATCCCTGGTGGTCCAGTGGGGTGGATTGCCCCCTCTGCAGCACGATCGCGGGGGGTGGGGTGATCCACTCCTGAGGTAGCCAGAGTGCTTACCTCATGTCCTATGCCAGCTGCTGCACTGTGAATCGAGCAATAGAGCACAGAGCACACAGATCACTGTGGTTCTATGAAACCACATTGATCTGTATGAGCAATCTAATGATTCCTCCTAAAAGTCCCCTAAGAGGACTAAAAGTGTAAAAAAAAAAAAGTTGAATAAAAAGTAAAAAAAAACACCCATTAACCCCTTATTAAAAGTTTAAATCACCCCCCTTTTCCCAAATTCCATATAAAAATATGTACCCATAATAAAAATGAACATATGTGGTATCGCCACGTGCTTCAATGTCCAAACTGTTAAAATATATTGTTAATCAAACTGCAAGGTCAATGGCGTACACGCAAAAAAATTCCAAAGTCCAAAATAGCGTATTTTGCCCATGATGAAAAAATGAATAAAAAGCGATCAAAAAGTCTGATCAATACAGAACTGATACCGCTAAAAACTTCAGATCACAGCGTAAAAAAAAGCCCACATGCCACCCCGTATGCGGAAAAAAAAAAAAGTTATAGGGGTCAGAACATGACAATTTTAAACATATTAATTATCGTGCATGTAGTTATGATTTTTTTTCCTGAAGTAAGAAAAAAAACAAACCTAAATAAGTAGGGTATCATTTTAATCGTATGGACTTACAGAAAAAAGAGTGTGTCATTTTTACCAAAAAATGTACGACATAGAAACGGAAGCCCACAAAATTTGCTATATTGTGTTTTTTCTTCAATTTTGTCGCACAATTATTAATTTTTTTGGTTTGCTGTCGATTTTTGGGTAAAAAGACTGATGTCATTACAGAGTAAAATTGTTGGTGCAAAAAATAAGCCATCATATGGATTTTTAGGTGCAATATTGAAAGGGTTATGATTTTTAAAAGGTAAGGAGGAAAAAACGAAAGTGCAAAAATGGAATAACGCTCGGTCCTTAAGGGGTTAATCTGCAGCATTAGGTAGGCAGCAGTTCCCCCACATTAGGTAGCAAAGTTTCCCCCCATTAGGTAGCAGTTCCCCCACAATAGGTAGATTGGAAAAAAAATGCCATCTTGTAACTTTTAGGTGATTCTGATTCTATATAGATATATGTTTTATTTTATTTTACTATTTTAAAAAAATGATAACTGACCCCTGTTATCATGCACCAAAATTAGTATGTGTAAAATTGTCATTTTCTGACCCCTATAATTTTTTTATTTTTTGGCATTCAGAGCAGTATGAGGGCTAATTTTTTGCACCATGATCTGAAGTTTTCATCGATATTTTTGTTTTGATGGGACTTTTTGATCGCTTTTTATTCATTTTTATGGTATGCCCAATTTTGGAATTTGGAATTTTTTTGCAAGTATGCCATTGACCGTGCGGTTTAATTATTATATTATTATAGTTTGGACATTTATGCACGTGGCGATACCACATATATTTGTATTCATTTTTGTTTACATTTTTTAATGGGAAAAGGGGGGGATGATTCAAACTTTTATTGGGGAAAGTGTTAATCACATTTATTACACTTTTTTTGTACTTTTTTTTTTTTTTTACACATTTATAGCCCCCATAGGGGACTATAACATGCAATTTTCTGATTGCATATACTGATCAATGCTATGTCATAGCATAGCATTGATCAGTGTTATTGGTGCTCTGCTTCTCCAGCCTGGATCTCGGGCATGGAGCAATTGAGCGATGATTGGATGCTGAGGAATAAGGTAGGGACCTTCCTCGTGTGTCCTCAGCTAATGGGGACACCGCGGTGATCCCGATCAGCCCAACTGAGCTGCTGGGAAGCATCTTTTCACATTTTAGATGCAGCGATGTCCAGCATTAGCCACAGGTCCTTGCTGCTGATAGCAGCCGGGACCATGCTGGTATGATGCGAGCTCAGCTCCTGAGCTCGCTTCATAACCCTGCTGTGCTGCAGCGCTGTTTATAAAGTAATTTACTAATCTGTTTAACTTTCTGGCACCAGTTGATTTAAAAAAATAAATAAATAATATATATATATATATATATATATATATATATATATATATATACATATATATATATATATATATATATATATATATATATAAATATATATATATATATATATATATATATATATATATATATATATATATATATATCCATCCACCGGAGTACCCCTTTTTCATTTTTTCACTTTCATTTTTTTCCTTTCATTTTTTTATTGCACCTACAGATCCATATAAGGGCTTGTTTTTTGCATCACCAATTGTACTTTGTAATGACATCACTTATTTTATAACAAAAAAAATTATTTGTGGGATGAAAAAAAGAACAACCCCATTTTGTAAATTTTGGGGGCTTCCGTTTCTGCGGAGTGCACTTTTCGGTGAAAATTAAACGTATCTTTACTATGTAGGTCTATACGATTACAAGGATACCCAATTTATATAGGTTTTATTTTATTTTACAACTTAAAACAAAAATCCAAACTACAGGCACGATGATTAGTACTTTTAAAATTGTAATTTTCTGACACCTATAAATTTTTCATTTTTCTGCATACAGGTATGGGGGGCTCACTTTTTTAACACCATGGTCTGCAGTTTTTTTGGTACCATTTTTGTTTGGTTTGGACTTTTTGATCGCTTTTTATTCATTTTTTATGGTATTTTATGGTAAGTGCCTAAAAATCCACAAATTTGGACTTCTGTATTTTTTTACATGTACGCCTTTGACCGTGCAGTTTAACTAATCTTATATTTTGATAGTTTGGACATTTACGCATTCGGCGGTACAACATACGATTATGCTTATATTTTTTTACATTATTTAAAAAAAAAAGGGAAATAGGGGTGAATCAAACTTTTATTAGGGGAAGGGCTTATTCACATTTAATAACTTTGCTTTTACACTTAAATTTTTTTTTTAAGTCCCCATAGGAGGCTATACCATGCAATCTTTAGATTGCATTAAAGGGGTACTCCGGTGAAAACCTTTTTTCTTTTAAATCAACTGGTGGCAGAAAGTTAAACGTATTTATAAATTACTTCTATTAAAACATCTTAATCCTTCTTGTACTTATTAGCTACTGAATATTGCAGAGGAAATTCTTTTCTTTTTGGAATGCTCTCTGATGACATCACGACCACAGCTCTCTCTGCTGATGTTATTATAATAATAATAACACTTTATTTATTTATTGTTGTCCTTAGTGAGATTTGAACCCAAGTCCCCAGCACTGCAAGGCAGCAGTGCTAACCACTGAGCCACCATGCTGCCCTTTGCATACATCTGCTATGCATCTGCTATGCATGGTTGCTAAAATGGACAGAGATGTCAGCAAAGAGCACTGTGTTCGTGATGTCATCAGTGTTCCAAAAAGAAAGGAATTTCCTCTGTACCATTCAGCAGCTAATAAGTACTGGAAGGATTAAGATTTTTTAATAGAAGTAATTTACAAATATGTTTATCTTTCTGCCACCAGTTGATTTAAAAGAAAAAAGGTTTTTACCGGAGTACCCCTTTAACTGCTCAATGTTGCTCCATAGGACAGCATTGATCAGTGTTTTCAGTGCTCTGCTGCTCCAGTCTGCAAAGCCTTGCTGGGGACAGCAGAGCACCAATCGAATGGCGAGGAGGCAGGAACCGCCGCGTTTGAAGCACGCTCTGCTCATGAGTGTGCTTTAAACAGCGGAAATGGGACGCCCTGCTTCTTGAATGGGTTAAAGGGGTTATCCAAAATAAGAAGATTTTAATACTTACTTGTCAGACAGTTTTGGACATGCTTAGTAAGGATCTGTACTTCTCTTGTGTTGAGAGTCCACTTTAATGTTGCTCCATTCTTTTTGTGAAATGGCTATTTCCAGTTTGAGTTCCCTCCCTTCAAGTCCCAGGATACCTTGGCCGTAAGTGTAAGGTCACGTTTCTCCTTCCCACACATCGTAAGTGTAAGGTCCTGTTTCTCCTTCCCACACATCAGATACCCCAACTATTAAAGCACACCTGAGTTGTCTTCCATGCTGTGCTGTAAACAATACCAGTGTTTTCTAACCAGGGTGCCTCCAGCTGTTGCAAAACTACAATTCCTGGCAGAATGATCTCCCTCTCAATTAGCGGTCGCTCCATCCATTGAAGCAGACAGGCTCGCTTTCATCACCTGACTAGTGATTTAATGTCTTGTGCCGCACTGCTACCAGGGAAAATCTGAGACAACACTAAGTTTGTATGCTGTTAAAATAAACATTGAGGCAAAGATCACATAAATATTGCGAGACCAGCCATCAAACACAGAACAGACACAGTATTATGAACTGCACTAAATTTACAGCCTCAATAGCACAGTCAAATAAGAAAAAAAAAAAATCCTGGAATATCCCTTTAACCCCTTCCCAGCCTATGACATACCTGTACGTCATGAGTGGGAAGGTGTTCCCGACCCATGACGTACCAGGTACGTCATGAACATTTCTGCCGCTACTCGCGGCATCCCGCAGCGCCCGGTAAGATGGTGGCTATCACTGATAGCCAGCCATCTTACCATGCGACCACGGGGGGTTTCATCCCCCACCCCCCAGCGATTTCACTATGAGAATGCTTAGCAGCGCGGTGTGTGAGTCCCGATCACGGGGATCGGGACACACACCGCTCTGCTAAGTGTCCCTTACCCGTCCCCCGGCGTCACTTACCCGGCTATGCGGTGTCCCGAGCAGTCCCGGCGCGAGCAGCGTCCTCCAGGCGGTCCCGGCGGTGGTGCGTCCCCGGCGGTGAGTTTCCAGCAGCAGGGCGGCATCTTCATTGGCAGCAGTGAGATCGCCATAAAGCGATCTCACTGATGCCTCTGGGAGTTTCAAAACTGCAGTTCCCAGCATGCCCAGACAGCCTTTGGCCTTCTGTGCATGCTGGGAGTTGTAGTTTTGCAACATCTGGAGGTCCACAGTTTGGAGACCACTGTATAATGGTCTCCAATCTGTGCTCTTCCAGATGTTGCAAAACTACAAATCTCAGCATGCTCAGTCTGTCCAGGCATGCTGGGAGTTGTAGTTCTGTAACATCTGGAAGAGCACAGATTGGAGACCATTATACACTGGTTTCCAAACTGTGGACCTCCAGATGTTGCAAAATTACAACTCCCAGCATACCAGACTGCCAATGCATGCTGGAATTTGTCGTTCGACAACATCTGATCCTTCAGATATTACCGAACTACAACTTCCAGCATGCCTGGGCAGTCTGGGCATGCTGGGAGTTGTAGTTTTGCAACAACTGGAGGCACACTAGCTGGGAAACATTGTCCGTTTCCTAACTTAGTGTTTCCCAACCCGTTTGCTTCCAGCTGTTGCAAAACTATAACTCCCAGCATGCACTGACAGACCATGCATGCTGGGAGTTGTAGTTTTGCAACAGCTGGATGCACACTGGTTTGAAAACACTAAGTTAAGTAATAAACTTTCAACTGTTTTGCAACCAGTGTGCCTTCAGCTGTTGCATAACTACAAGTCCCAGCATGCCCTTCTGCAGTCACTGCATGCTGAGATTTGTCCTTTTTGCAACAGCTGAAGGCACACTGGTAGTGAAACACCAGTTTGTTATCTAACTCCGTGTTTTGCAACCAGTGTGCCTCCAGCTGTTGCAAAACTACAATTCCCAGCATGCACGGACAGCCAAAGGGCATGCTCGGAGTTGTAGTTTTGCAACAGCTGGATGTTTGCCCCCCCCCCCCCAATGTGAATGAACAGGGTACACTCACATGGGCGGAGGTTTACAGTGAGTGCTGCAAGTTTGAGATGGCGCAAATTTTGCGCTGCAGCTCAGACTCCCAGCAGCAAATTTGCTGTGAACCTCTGCCCGTATGACTATACCCTAAAAACACTACACTACACTTACACTAACCTAAAATAAAAAGTAAAAACACTACATATACACATACCCCTACACAGCCCCCCTCCCCTCCCCAATAAAAATGAAAAACGTCTGGTACGCTACTGTTTCCAAAACGGAGCCTCCAGCTGTTGCAAAACAATAACTCCCAGTATTGCCAGACAGCCATTGACTGTCCAGGCATGCTAGGAGTTTTGCAACAGCTGGAGGCACCCCGCTTGGGAATCACTGGCGTAGAATACCCCTATGTCCACCCCTATGCAATCCCTAATTTAGGCCTCAAATGCGCATGGCTCTCTCTCACTTTGGAGCCCTGTCGTATTTCAGGGCAACAGTTTAGGGACACATATGGGGTATCTCCGTACTCGGGAGAAATTGCCTTACACATTTTGGGGGGCTTTTTATTCTTTAACCCCTATGAAAAGGTGAAGTTGGGGTCTACACCAGCATGTTAGTGTATAAATATGAAATTTTTTACACTGACATGCTGGTGTTGCTGCATACTTTTCATTTTCACAAGAGGTAAAAGGGAAAAAAGACCCTCGAAATTTGTAATGCAATTTCTCCCGAGTACGGAGATACCCCATATGTGGGCGCAAAGTGCTCTGGGGGCGCACAACAAGGCTCAGAAGGGAGAGTGCACCATGTACATTTGAGGTGATTTGCACAGGGGTGGCTGATTGTTACAGCAGTTCTGACATAAACGCAAAACAATAAATATCAATCTGTGACCCCATTTTGGAAAATACACCCCTCATGGAATTGAATAAGGGGTGCAGTAAGCATTTACACCCCACTGGTGTATGACAGATCTTTGGAAGAGTGGTCTGTGAAAATGAAAAATGAAGATTTTGAATTTTCTCCTTCACTTTGCTGCTATTCCTGTGAAACACCTAAAGGGTTAAAACACTTACTGAATGTCATTTTGAATACTTTGGGGGTGCAGTTTTTATAATGGGGTCATTTATGGGGTATTTCTAAAATTAAGACCCTTAAAATCCACTTCCAACCTGAACTGGTCCCTGAAAAAGTACGATTTTAAAAATCTTGAGAAAAATTTGTGCTGAATGCTGAACTTTGAAGCCCTCTGGTGTCTTCCAAAAGTAAAAACATGTCAATTTTTTGAGGCAAACATAAAGAAGACATATTGTATATGTGAATCAATATGTAATTTATTTGGAATATCCATTTTCCTTACAAGCAGAGAGTTTAAAAGTTAGAAAAATGCTAAATTTTAAAAGTTTTCATGAAATTTTTAGATTTTTTACCAAGAAAGGATGCAAATATCAGTGAAATTTTACCAGTAACATAAAGTAGAATATGTCAGGAAAAAACTATCAGAATCAGAATGATAACTAAAAGCATTCCAGAGTTATTAATGTTTAAAGTAACAGTGGTCAGAAGTTAAAAAAATGCCCATGTCCTGAAGGTGAAAATGGGCTGGGTCATGAAGGGGTTAATGGAATTACAGTACTCTTACTGCTCATTTACTTCTGCATAAGTCACTTCTGTATGATACTACAGAATGTTTTTTTGCCTGTAAAAACCTTGGAACATCTTTAACATTTTATTCAAGAAAGCAAAACTGTTAACCAAGATCTGTTTGCATTTAGCAACATATTTTCACAGTGACAGCTCCGCAATCCCTTTAGTTTATAATCAATAGTCATTTATTTTCCTTACTTTCTCTTCTTAGTGAAAGCTGTCTTAATGCTGCATAGTAGAGGCATCTATTTAAGTCTGTCAAAGTGATAAAGTTACTCCAACGCTACGGTACTGTGATAGCAACTGTTGTCTGAGTGAGAATAATCACGATGCCCTTGTTCAGACTAAAATGAGCAATACAGTCTCTATGACAGCAAAGACAAAACACACTTTTCACCTTATAAGAGCTTTAAGAAAAAGTAGATAGTATGCTCAACCTTATGTCTCCGTGCTATCTATCATACTTCTTGTATCATTCACATTCAGGTTATGTTTTAAAATTTTTTTTTTCTTTATACATTTTTTTATAATATACATACAAGAGCCCCAAAAGAAAAAAAAAGAGGGTACTTCAAACAGACCAAAACATAAACATAAACACGCATACAAGACATAAAAGTTCTTGCATCTTTCACTATTGAACATATTTATCGATACTAATATTTCACAAATATGCAGTAATAAAGCAAACAAGTGAGCAAGTGAGTAAGAAAACAAATAGAAAGCAAATGAGCAATTAATCAAATGTTTATTTATTGAATAGCTATGTTGATTGTTTTTACCATTAAAAAAACTAAAAGATTTGTCAATTTCCTCAGAACTTGTTCTTTACACAGATTATACAGTGACTTGACTCTGGCCAATCCTCACTCACTGTGATGACATCCGGTCCATACTGAATTCACATCTAGAGACAACAAATTGTAATTTTGGCTGGGTCACATGACATTGCATGGTTGTCATGTCATCACATACTCTGTGTCAAAAAATGAGTACCGAATATTACCAGAATCTAAGTATTTTGTGAAGTCTACAGTTTACATGAACATTAAGAAAAATATACACAATAATTTTGACCCCTTAAGAAATGTTTTCTTCCTACCCTTTAAAGAGCCAACACTTTTAATTACCATATTTATCAGCATATAACAAGCACTTTTTAGGCTAAAATTTTTAGCCTAAAGTCTATCTGCGTGTTATACGCCGATAAGCCGCTGCAGTTCAATGATTTAAAGCGGGCGCTTTAAATCAATGAACTGCAGCGGCTTTGCAGGTGCAGAGACCTGCCGTCGCTGCCGGCTTCTCTGCCCCTGCCTGTCCTGGGGTCTAGAGCCCTGCTGCCGGCCCGTTCTCTCCCCCTGGCTATCGGTGCCGCTGCCCCATTGCCGGCACCGATAGCCAGGGGGAGAGAAGCGGCGCCGGCAATGGGGCAGCAGCGCCGATAGCCAGGGGGAGAGAAGGGGCAGCGGCACCCATTGCCGGCGCCGCTGCCCCGTTGCCTCCCCCATCCCAGGTTGTATAATTACCTGTTGCCGGGGTCGGGTCCGCGCTGCTTCAGGCCTCCGGTGTGCATCCCCTGCGTCGTTGCTATGCACTGCATGGCGCGGCGCAATGACGAGTGACGTCATTGCATCTCGCAGCGCATAGCAACGACGCAGGGGACGCACACCGGAGGCCTGAAGCAGCGCGGACCCGACCCCAGCAACAGGTAATTATACAACCTGGGATGGGGGAGGCAACGGGGCAGCGGCGCCGGCAATGGGTGCCGCTGCCCCTTCTCTCCCCCTGGCTATCGGCGCTGCTGCCCTATTGCCGGCGCCAGTTCTCACCCCCTGGCTATCGGCGCCAGCACCGATAGTCAGGGGGAGAGAACGGGCAGCGGCACCGATAGCCAGCGGGAGAGAAGCGGTGGCAGCAGGGCTCTAGACCCCAGGAAAGGCAGGGGGAGGGAAGCGGGCAGCGACGGCCTCTCTCCCCCTGCCTTTCCTGGGGGCTTCTGCGGGGTCAGAAACAGTGTATCGGGGTATACGCATGCACACACACGCACCCTCATTTTACCAAGGATATTCGGGTAAAAAACTTTTTTTACTCAAATATCCTTGGTAAAATGAGAGTGCGTGTTATAGGCCGGTGCGTGGTATACCCCGATAAATACGGTATTTATTTTAATTGGCAGTGTTGTATGAGGGCTTGTTTTTTTGTAGAAAAATTATTATTTTTAATTGTACCCATTATTTTGTCATTTAAAATTAAGCTATAAAAATTACAAAAAAAATTACCGGTTATCTTCACTCTGCAGGTAACTAGCATTTGACATTTTGCTTATTTACTATGTTTACCTTTCAGGAAAAATAACATATTCTAATAGTTTGGGTATTTTCACACTTATCAATATCCTTTATGTTATATATTATATATTTGTTTGAAAGGATGGGGGGTAGGGAATTACATTTTTCTTTCAGTTTTTATTTTTATTTTTATTGTTTAAGTTTTCCTTTTTTTTTTTACACTTCTTTTAGTCCTATTAGGGGGCTTATGACAGCAATGTGTGATGGCTTGAACAGTTTACAATTTGTACATTGAAGTTTACATTTGTATTTCAGTGAACAGTCATTTCTGTGAACTACCAGCACAGACTGCCCATGGCAGGCTGTAAAACATATCTATTAAAGGCAGGCAAAGTGGCATTTAAAAGGTCCCTGACTGCTTTGGTACCTAATCGGTAAATTATGGTAGCTTTACAGGGATGCCAATTGGAACTCTGACAGGAGATGCATCTGTTAAATAACTGTCTAGATGCAGGAATCACTACTGACCATGGCATCTAGGAGGGTAACATGCCAGCATCAAAGTGAACCTCAGTGGCCTCAAGAACAATACATAATTATCATTGAAACTGATCAAATTTACTGATACCACTCAGTTTGTATCCCCTTCTTTGCCTCTACATCTCGTACAGATACAAGACTTTAGCCTGGAATTCCTTCCCTCAGTCCAATAGACATTGTCCATTGTTACCAACCTTCAAACACTCACTAAAAGCATTCAGTATGTCTCCTAACAAGCATATAATCTGGCCTAGAGTCCCCATCCCTTATTTCAACATCATCTCCACATGTTTTTTTGTGTTTCTTCCCTATTCCTTGTTAGCTAGAACGGGCAGGGCTTCTACTTAATGCTTGTTGTAAACACTAATGTATCTGTACTGTCTGTTATAATTGTTACGCTATGTAATCCCAATTGATAGTGCTATATAAATAAATATTAAAATATATATATATATATATAGCCAGTAAATTAATTAAAGTTTGTGAACCCTTTAGAATTTCCGGAATAGTTCTGTACATATTTGACCTAAAACTACATCAGATTTTCACACAAGTAAATAAAGAAAATCAAATCAATCAAACGAATCAAAAAATAAAATACATGTTATTTATTTATTTAATCCAATATATGAAAGGTTCACAGATTTTTAAGAATCACTTTATACTTTACCCGCTAAGTGTTCATGTGATTAAATGGGACATTTGCCATGTCTCACACAGTACAACTTTATCATTAGATTAGTTGATTTGATATATGCTGCCACATGTATTCTAGAATTTTATTAAAGGCATATTTAGTGTTTATAGATAGGATCATGTCCTTATTTATCCTTAATAGGTACTTGATATGTGGTAAACAGATGTCCTCGGAAATTATGTTCCTGTGGTCTCTGAATAAACTCTTCACCGATTAAGTTCTTTATGGTTCACTATTTCTTTTCCTTTTTAACTGTGGCACCAAAGTATTGAATCAATCAATAGCAACAACTGTGCTATTTTATAAGGATCTTTGTATCATCCTGTGAATAATTCAACATTTTGCTTCACTGAAAGCCAAGGAGGTCACTTTGCAGCACTGAACTGGCTTTTCTGTTTGTTATCTGACTTTATGGGATATTAGTTTTTATTTTAAAAAAAAAAATTAATAATACTGTAATGTTTTGTTCAATTTTAACCCCTTTAGGACGCAGCCCTTTTTCCCTTTAAGGACTGAGCCCTTTTTCGCAATTCTGACCACTGTCGCTTTATGAATTAATAACTCTGGGATGCTTTTACCGAATATTCGGATTCTGAGATTGTTTTTCGTGACATATTCTATTTTATTTTGGTGGTAAATTTTTAACTTGCATCCTTTTTTGGTGAAAAATTCCCAAATTTCTAACTTTGAAGCTCTCTGCTTGCAAGGAAAATGGATATTCCAAATAAATTTTATTTTTATTCACAAATACAATATGTCCACTTTATGTTGGCATCATAAAATGGACATATTTTTACTTTTTGAAAAAATTTGAGGGCTTCAAAGTAGAGCAGCAATTTTCAAAAATGTCATGAAAATTGCAAAATCTGAAGGGACAGATGTTACAGAACTACAACTCCCAGCATGCCTGGGCAGTCTCAGCATGCTGAGAGTTGTAGTTTGGCAACATCTGGAGAGCTACTATTTGGGCACCACTGTAACAGTGGTCTCCAAACTGTGACCCTCCAGATGTTGCAAAACTACAACTCCCAGCATGCCCAGACAGCCTTTGGCTGTCTGGGCCTGCTTGGAGTTGCAGTTTGGCACCCACTAGGAAGGGCAGCAGTAAATATCGCTTACTGCCCCCTTCCTTCCCCCCCCACTCGTAGCTTCCCTACCTGCGCCGTGATCTCCGCAGTCTCCAGCGACGATCGGCGGTCCCCACACATCTTCTTTGCAGGTACCTGCCCTCCATCTTCTCCCCCCATTCTGCCCGACATCCAGGATTCAGTTCTGACTAATGGCAGGGGATCAGAGGAGATCGCAGCACTGCGACCTCGCTCCTATCCCTCAGGATGATCGGGGCTGTCACTGACAGCTCCGATCATCCCTATTTTCCGGGTGATCGGGTCACCAGAGACCCGATCAGCACGGAGTAGCAGAAAATCGCATGTCTGAATTGACATGTGATTTTCTGCGATCGCTGACTAGGGGAGGTCTCAGGACCACCCTCGGCGATGTGCCGGGATGCCTGCTGAATGATTCCAGCAGGCATCCCGGTCCGGTCCCCAACCAGCTAGCGGCGGGGACCGGAATTCCCACGCGTGTATCCATATGCTCTACGTCCTTAACCCCTTAAGAACGCAGGACGTAAATGTACGTCCTGGTGAGGTGGTACTTAACGCACCAGGACGTACATTTACGTCCTAAGCATAACCGCGGGCATCGGAGCGATGCCCGTGTCATGCGCGGCTGATCCCGGCTGCTGATCGCAGCCAGGGACCCGCCGGCAATGGCCGACGCCCGCGATCTCGCGGGCGTCCGCCATTAACCCCTCAGGTGCCGGGATCAATACAGATCCCGGCATCTGCGGGAGTTCGCGATTTAAATGAACGATCGGATCGCCCGCAGCGCTGCTGCGGGGATCCGATCATTCATAACGCTGCACGGAGGTCCCCTCTCCTTCCTCCGTGCGGCTCCCGGCATCTCCTGCTCTGGTCTGTGATCGAGCAGACCAGAGCAGGAGATGACCGATAATACTGATCTGTTCTATGTCCTATACATAGAACAGATCAGTATTAGCAATCAAGGTATTGCTATGAATAGTCCCCTATGGGGGCTATTGAAGTGTAAAAAAAAAGTAAAAAAATGTAAAAGTAAAAGTAAAAAAAAAGTGAAAAATCCCCTCCCCCAATAAAAAAGTAAAACGTCAGTTTTTTCCTATTTTACCCCCAAAAAGCGTAAAAAACATTTTTTATAGACATATTTGGTATCGCCGCGTGCGTAAATGTCCGAACTATTAAAATAAAATGTTAATGATCCCGTACGGTGAACGGCGTGAACGAAAAAAAATAAAAAAAAGTCCAAAATTCCTACTTTTTTAATACATTTTATTAAAAAAAATTATAAAAAGTGTATTAAAAGTTTTTTATATGCAAATGTGGTGTCAAAAAAAAGTACAGATCATGGTGCAAAAAATGAGCCCCCATACCGCCACTTATACGGAAAAATAAAAAAGTTAGAGGTCATCAAAATAAAGGGATTATAAACGTACTAATTTGGTTAAAAAGTTTGTGATTTTTTTTAAGTGCAACAATAATATAAAAGTATATAATAATGGGTATCATTTTAATCCTATTGACCCTAAGAATAAAGAACACACGTCATTTTTACCATAAATTGTACGGCGTGAAAACAAAACCTTCCAAAATTAGCAAAATTGCGTTTTTCGTTTTAATTTCCCCACAAAAATAGTGTTTTTTGGTTGCGCCATACATTTTATGATATAATGAGTGATGTCATTACAAAGGACAACTGGTCACGCAAAAAATAAGCCCTCACACTACTCTGTGGATGAAAATATAAAAAAGTTATGATTTTTAGAAGGCGAGGAGGAAAAAATGAAAACGTAAAAATTAAATTGTCTGAGTCCTTAAGGCCAAAATGGGCTGAGTCCTTAAGGGGTTAAGGACTCGGGATGCAGGGCGAATACATATGCCCCACGTCCTGAAGAGGTTAAGTATCACTCTGGATTCTTCAAAAAAGCTGAATAAATATAATCCTCTCTGTTATAAAGTTATAATTTAGTTTTACTTGTTTTTTTGGTATATGCCGAGCAGTGCATCAATCACAAAATCATCATCAATCGCAAAATAAGTGCAAATGTGTCACACAAAAATGTTTATCACAAACCCTTCTTTGAAAGGATAAAAGCTCCAACAAACCATCTTCCTCTCAAGGCTAAAAGGCACCTGCAAGCATCTAGTATCTATGTTCCACCTGGGCCTTTCAAAGTTGGCATCCTTTAGAAAATGGACCTGGGATTGCAGGGGTATGAGGAACCTAATGGCCCCAAACAGCTGCCCTAGATCTCCAGGAATGACCCCATGAGGGGAAGTAAACTTGAAAAAACATACATCTGGCCAAATCTATAAAAAATTAAATCCTATGTGACCAGCAGCCAGAAGGCTGGAGTTGAATGCCAAATAGGGTCGGAGTGAAATATGTGCAGGTGCCCGGGGTCACCACTTCCCGGGGCACATTGTACCTCAATTCTTACCCTATGTAATGGCTGGTGGTGTGGATCCACTGTACCTAAGTGGACGATGGCGTGAGCTGCACCAGGGAGCTAAGTCTAAGCAACTGCTGGTTTTTCCCAGAGCCTGCCGCAAAGCAGGATGGGCTTGCTGCGGCAGGCGGCTCCAAAGTCGCTACCCCTAGCATGACTCGTCCACAAAGGCAGCTGAGGTGATGCGTGGCACAGAAGGATGAGACATACTCAGAGTCGGGGACAGGCAGGTAGGTCAGGGCAGGCAGCAAAGAACAGTGGTCAGGAAACGAAGCACAAGAACTGGTACACGAAATAGTTGATACAACAGGGAACACTTTCTCTAAGGCAACAGGGCACAAAGATCCGGCCGGGAACAGGAGGAAATGCGGGCTTAACTAGGGTCAGTTCCTGACCAGCACCAATCAATGGTGCACTTGCCCTTTAAATCTCTGAGAACATTCGCGCGCACACCCTAAGAGGTGGGTATGTACGCGCCAGAGGAGAACAGAGGAGGCAGAAAGTCAGCGGGGAGCCAGCGGCACTACTTGTAACAGTACCCCCCTCCCTTAGATCTCCCCTTTTTTTTGGGGCCGCAGGAACCTACATATAAGATCCCGGTCCAAAATGTTTTCATTGATTTCTTTTACGTTATGCGCTCTGGCCGCACGCGCTGGCCGTGAGCGCATGGTCCCATTACCTGCTGCTGCCAGTGGGGCTGAGATTCGCATTGCGGGACGCGTCCCCATGGGAATCCTAGTCTGTCACTCACCGGGTGCTTCTCCTGCCCCCGCCTCTGCCTCTCTGCTCTGGCGCGTGTGTCTCCATCCCCTAGGGCGCCCGCCAGAGCTTTAAGATTTAAAGGGCCAGTGCGCCCATTAGTGTAGTACACCTGTGGCTCATTGATACATTCCTCCTCCTCCCACACTTCTCTGCCAGATCTTTGTTGCCTTGTGCCTGAAAGAAAGCATTACTCAGAGTAGCCTTGCTGTGTATCTGATCCTTTGCTCTGTGACCTGACCTTGCTCCTTTGCTGCTTTCCTACTGACCTCCTGCTACGTCCTGACTTCATTACTGTGCCGCCTGCCCAAATATTCTGCTATCCTGACTATGAGCTGCCTTATCCCTCCTGTGCCTCGCATCTCCTCAGCCACCTGTGTGGTTGAGCCGTGCCAGGGGTAGCGACCTGGGTGCCACCTGCCGCAGCAAGTCCATACCGCTTTGCGGCGGGTTCTGGTGAAAACCAGTGGCACCTTAGACTCTGCTCCCTGGTATGGTCCGAGTCATCTGCCACACAGGTTCAGCGGATTCACATCCACCGATGTTCCTGTCTCCTAAAACGTGATTGTTATAGTTAGATCCAGCCTGGATCCCGCTGAGGTATCCCTGCCTGAAGTTGCAGATCTTCCCTCTGTTGTGATATGTCAGTCTCAGCAATTGGTGCAACAGGCGCAGCAACTTACCTAACTGTCTGCTATGTTACAACAGCTATTGGCCGTGCAGCAACAACAGCAGCAGGTACTGCAACCTGGGCCACTCCCACCAACAGTTCCTGTAGTGTCTTCTGGCTCCCAACAACGTCTGCCTTTACCTTCTAAGTATGATGGGGATTCCAAGTTATGCAGAGGCTTCGTTACATAGTGCTCCATGCACTTGGAGCTCATGTCTGAACAGTTTCCGATGGAACGTGCAAAGGTGGCCTTTGTCATTAGTCTACTGTCCGCGAAAGCCCTGACCTGGGCTACACCCCTTTGGGATCGAGGTGGTCCTGTATCCTCCAATTTGTCGGCTTTCTTGGCAGAATTTTTAAGTATCTTTGAGGAACCAGCACGTTCCTCTTCCGCACTCTAGCCTTTGAACTTGCATGGAATGATGAGGCCTTGTGTGCCACATTTAAAAATGGACTGTCAAGCAAGATTAAAGATGCCCTTGCAGCACGTGATACTTCATCTTCTTTGACTGAACTTATCCGCTTGGCCACACACATTGATGTGCATTTTGCTGAAGGAGGAACTGCGATTAGAGAGGGAACCTGCCCAAACACGGAGATACAGAGATACTCTCGCCTGGCACCTGTCTTTTAACGTCCACCTATTCAGTTTCCTGCACCTCTTGCCAAAGAAGCTATGCAAGTGGATCGTTCTCGTCTCACGCAACAGGAGAGGTCACGACGACGCAGTGAGAATTTATGCTTGTATTGTGCTAGCCTAGAGCACTTCCTCAAGGACTGTACAGCTCGCCCACAGCGTCCGAGAAAACGCCCGCACCTAGGGTTTCGTGGGAGAGGCGTCCCTGGGTGTGAATACTACCTCTCCACTCTTAACTATTTCTGTACAAGTCTTTGCTTCAGCCAAGTCTTCCTTCAGCGCTACTGCATTTTTGGATTCTGGATCAGCAGGTGACTTCATTGATGCTTCTTTGGTCCACAAATATCATCTTCCTCTTACTCGGCTTGCCAAGCCCTTGTTTATCTCCTCTGTTAATGGACAAAATTCGGCCTGTATGGTTCACTTCCGTACAAAATCTCTCATCATGCAAGTGGGAGTATTGCATAATGAAAAGATTAAATTCTATGTTCTGCCTCACTGTACTCCAGAGATTCTTCTTGGCCTTCCTTGTCTGCAACGCCATTCTTCGCAACTGGATAGGAGAACTGGATAAATTATTCGCTGGGGACAATCCTGTCAAAATCTTTGCCTCCAACCAGTTCAGTCTAAAGTTGTTTCTTGTCCTCCTCCTTTACCTAGCCTGACGCCATCTTACCAAGATTTCTCTGATGTATTCTGTAAGAAACAGGCCGTGTCTCTGCCTCCACATCATCCTTATGGCTGCCCTATAGATCTTATGCCTGGTACCACTCCTCCTTGTGGAAGAACATACCCTTTATCAGTTTATGAGACCAAAGCCATGGCTGAGTATATCCTGGAGAATCTCCAAAATGAAATTTATCCGTAAGTCCTCTTCTCCTGCTGGAGCCGGTTTCTTCTTTGTAGGGAAGAAGAATGTCTCACACTGTCCTTGCATTGACTACAGGGGATTTAATAAAATCACGGTAAAGAACCGTTACCTATTACCTCTTATCTCAGAACTTTTTGACCGTCTATGTGGTGCCAAGGTCTTCTCCAAGTTGGACTTACGTGGAGCGTATGACCTCATTCGAATCTGCAAGGGAGATGAATGGAAAACTCGTAATGCCTTTTGGTCTCTGCAATGCTCGAGCCATTTTTCAAGAGTTTGTCAATGATATGTTCTGTGATCTTCTCTACACATTGTGTTGTCGTATACCTAGTTGACATCCTGATCTTCTCTTCCAACTTAGAGGAGCATCGTACTCATGTTTTCTGGTTCTTCAGTGACAATAGAAGAATCATCTCTACGCCAAACTGGAGAAATGTCTGTACGAGAAGTCTAGTCTTCCATTTCTTGGCTACATAGTCTCTCATTGGGGCCAATAGATGGATCCAGAGAAATTGTCTGCAGTGTTGGATTGGCCTCATCCTTGAAGCCTACATGTTATTTAACGCTTTCTGTGATTCGCTAGCTATTATCATCAATTTATCCCACATTTTTCGTCCTTAGTTGCTCCTCTTGTGGCTCTCACTAAGAAGCCTTCTAATTCTAAGTCTTGGCCTCAAGAAGCTGAAGAGGCCTTCTCCCGTTTAAAGTCTGTGTTTGCCTCATCTCCCATGCTTACAAGACCTGATCTGGAGATGCCCTTTGCTTTGGAGGTTGATGCCGTTCTTACTCAGAAAAACACCAAGGGCAAGACTGCTGAAAGGAAGTACTCCATTGGAGATCGTGAACTCCTCGCTATCAAGATAGCATTGAAGGGATGGCGACATTTATTGGAAGGTTCTTCTCATCGGGTCAGCATCTACTCCGACCATAAGAATCTTCTATACTTTCAGTCTGCTCAGCATTTGAACCCCCGCCAGGAAAGGTGGTCACTGTTCTTTTCTAGGTTCAACTTCTTCATCAACTTCTGTCCAACAGACAAGAACATCAGAGCAGATGCTCTCTCCAGGTCCTCTGATGTCATTGGTTTGGACTCCATGCCTAGGGATATTATTCCTCCTGACCGTTTGATTCCTGCTGCTCCAGCCGTAATTCAGCAAGTTCCTCCGGAAAAATCCTTTTTGCCCGCTAGATTGAGACACAAGGTACTTAAATGGGGTCATTCTTCCTTGATAGCAGGACATCCTGGAATACGCAAGACTCTACTTATAATCTCACGGCACTACAGGTGGCCCCATCTTGAACATGATGTTTCTGATTTTGTTTGTTCCTGTGAAACTTGTGCCCGTGACAAAACTCCTCAACAGAGACCTGAAGGACTCTTACAGCTTTTACCCATTCCAGAGACTCCCAGGCCCATATCGCCATGGATTTCATCACCGATTTGCCACCATGTCATAATAACACTGTCATTTGGGTCATTGTAGATCGGTTTTCCAAGATGGCTCATTTCATTACTCTACCAGGTCTGCATTCTGCTCCACAGCTGGCGAAGTACTCCTTGCTGCATGTCTTTCGTTTACATGGTCTTTCTGGCGAGCCCTTTGTAACCATCTGGACATAAATCTTGACTCCTCCTCGGCCTACCACCCTCAATCCAATGGTCTGGTGGAGAGGGTTATTCAAATTCTTGAGACTTATCTTTGGCATTTTGTTTCAGCTCGCCAAGATGATTGGTCCGTGACTTCTCCACCATCTGGCAACAGATACCACAGTCGTTATCCCAGGCTTCTTCACGCATGAAGGCACCAGCTGATAAAAGTAGAAGACCTCTTCCATCCTTCTCTCCTGGTGACATGTTGTGGCTTTCTTTCAAGTACATATGCTTCAAGATACCCTGTTACAAGCTTGGTCCTCGGTACCTTTGTCCCTTCCAGATACTACAAAAAATGTATCCTGTCTCCTACAAACGCCGTCTACCAACAATGTTACGAATTCCAAATTCTGGGCGACTGGGAGGGTTACGGTCCTGAGGAGAGATCTTGGGAGCCTAAGGAGAATATCCTGAACCGCGACCTTCTCAGTAGCCGTACAAGGAGGGGGAGACCAAAGGGTGGTACTGTGGTACTGTAACATTATGCGCTCTGACCACACATGCAGGCCATCAGTGCATGGTCCCATTACCTGCTGCTGCCGGCGGGGCTGAGATTCACATTGCGGGATGCGCCCACATGCAAATCCGAGTCCATCACTCACCTAATGCTTCTCCTGCACCCCCCCCCCCACAGCCTCTCCGCCTTGGCACATGTGTCCCCGTCCCCTAGGGCGTGTGCGTGCCAAAGCTTTAAGATTTAAAGTGTACTGTAGTACAACTGTGGCTCATTGATAAATTCATCCTCCTCCCACACTTCCCTGCTGGATCTTTGTTCCTTGTGCCTGAGAGAAAGCATTCCTGAGAGTTGCCTTGCCGTGTATCTGATCCTTTGCTCTGTGACCTGATCTTGTTCATCTGCTGTCTGCCTACTGACCTCCTGCTACATCCTGACTACACTACTGTGCCACTTGCCCTGACCTTCTGCTATTCTGAGTACGAGCTGCCTTATCCCTCCGGTGCCTGGATCTCCTCAGCCCCCTGTGTGGTCGAGCCATGCCAGGGGTAGCGACCTAGGTGCCACCTGCCGCAGCAAATCCATCCCGCCTTGCGGTGGGCTCTGGTAAAATCCAGCAGCACCTTAGACTCCGCTCCCTGGTTCAGTCCGAGTCATCTGCCACACAGATCCAGTGGATTCACATCCACCGGTGTTCCTGTCTTCTGAAACATGAGTGTTACAATTTCTCTTCCGGCCCAAACCCCTTCTAATCCCCCTGGCAGTCTTGGTGGCCAGAATCTCCTTCACCTTAAACACATCAGAAGCATCGGACACCGGTGAAGGAGAAACGTCCCCCTTGGAAAAACGGTTAAGAACTAGAGGCTTAGGGAGGGAGACATGGAAGGAGTTTGGGAAGCGTAGGGAAGAAGGCAGAGTTTGTAAGACACAGGGTTAATGTGGCGCAGGATTTTGTAGGGGCCAAGGAACTGAAGAAGCTAGTATGTAACTGGGGATCTTTGAACAAACATATTTTGCAGACAGCCTGACTTTATTTCCAGGAGAGAAGATCAGAGTTCTTCTCTTATCGGCCTAAGTCTTCATGAGGGAAGAGGTGTGTTCTAAGGATCGCCGGGTTTCCCGCTAAATAGCAGTGAAATCTTGGACCTGAACATACATGGTAGGTCCCCCAGAAAAAGTAGGAGGAGGGCAAGGATGGCGGCCATAAACAACAAAGAATGGTGAATTTGTAGTAGCCTCAGAATCTCAGTGATTATTGGTCTATGGGTGATTTGCAGAGGAAAAGTCCAACTTGACTTTCAGACCACAAAAACTTGGAAACAAATATAAACGAAAAATGTGCCGGAAGAATTGATCTACCAGCTGTGGAGCCAGCCATGCAAAGGAACAAAATGGTACATTTTGGAGAAACGATCTGTGACAACCCAGATGACCGTGTTTTTAGAGGAGGGTGGTAGATCAGTGAAGAAATCCATGGCAATGTGTGTCCAAGGACATTCTGGAATGGGCAGAGGTTGTAGTAGACCGGCAGGTATAAGTCGAGGCGTCTTGTCACGGGCACATGTAACACAGGAACGGACAAAATCTGAAACATCTCGCTCCAAAATCGACCACCAATAATGTTGGGAGATGAGCTGAGTGGACTTTCATATTCCCGGATGCCCAGCCAGTAAAGAAGAGTGTCCCCAATTCAAAACCTTCATTCTGAGGCGGGATGGCATAAAATATTTTCCTGGAGGAACTTGCTGTAAGTGAGGAGGGGGGGTGAGATCAAACATTCAGGAGGCACGATGTGCCGAGGAGAGGATTCCAGACCCACCACATCAGAAGCCCTGGAGAGGGCATCAGCCTTAATGTTCCTATCCGCGGGCTGAAAGTGAATAGGAAAATTGAATTTGGAGAAGAAAAGAGATCACCTAGCCTGCCTGGGATTCAGACGCTGGGTGGACTGAAGATGCAAAAGATTCTTATGATCCGTGTAGATACTGACTGGATGAGTAGATCCTTCCAGTAGATGACGCCATTCTTCCATGGCAAACTTAATGGGCAAAAGTTCACGTTCTCCAATTGAATAATTCCTCTCGGCAGGTGGAAAAGTCTTGGAGAAAAATCCACAAGTTACGGTTTTACCCCTGGAAGTCTTTTGGGTCAGTATTGCTCTGGCTCCTACAGAAAAGGCATCTACTTCAAGGAAGAAGGGTTTTTCTAGATCGGGTCTCGACAAAACTGGTGCAGAGGCAAATGCTAATTTCAATCGGGACAATGTTTCTTGGGCCTCAGAATTTGGGGTTACCATTCTTCTTAGTGAGAGCCACAATTGGTGAAACCAGGGAGGAGAAGTGTGGTATAAACTGTTGTTAATAATTGGCGAACCCCAGAAAGCGTTGTATAGCCCCCAGGCCAGAAGATAGAGGCCAGTTAAGAACCGAAGACAGCTTATCAGGGTCCATCTGGAGGCCTTGGTTGGAGACATTATATCCAAGAAACGGAAGACTTGTCTTCTCGCAGAGGCATTTTTTCAAGTTTGGCGTAAAGGCGATTATGCCGTAGGCATCGTAGGACCTGATGTACATGTGTGCGATGGACCTCCAAGTTGAGAGAGAAGATCAGGATATCATCCAACTACACCACAACACAAGTGTAGGGAAGATCATGGAAGATGTCATTGACAAATTCTTGAAAAACAACCAGGGCATTACAGAGACCAAAAGGCATCACAAGGTACTTGAAGTGCCCATCACGGGTATTAAAGGCCGTCTTCCATTAATTTCCGTCCCGTATTAAGATTAGGTTGTATGTTCCTCGCAGCTCAAGTTTGGAGAAGACCTTGGCACCCAGAGCCTCATCATTCCAGGCCAATTCGGAGGCTAGAGTGTGGAACTGGACCGCGTAGCATCCTCTTAAAGGAGGGTCAAAGGTACGGTTTCGGCTGAGAAGGCCCGTGCAGGCTCTTCACAAACACTGCGGAATTCCGAAAGGAAGGAGGACACTGGATAATTTCTGTCCCAGAGAGGTGTGCCCCAGGACAGGGCTTTCCCGGGAAGAAGATTGACCACAAATGCCACTTTGGCATGCTCCTTTGGGAGCTGATCAGCCATAAGTTCCAAATGCATAGAACATGGGGTCACAAACCTCCTGCACAATTAAGGGTTCCCTTCGAACTTCGTTGGCAGAGACAGACGTAACTTGGAGCCAACGGAAGCCACGAAAGCTGCAGACACGGGAGGAGCCACTGAAGCAGGTGGAGGCTGTTGTGGCTGTTGAGTGGAGAGGAGCTGCTGCATCACTGCAGATAGCCAATTCAGCTGTTGCACTTGTTGCTCATTCTGCAGAGATTGTTGTGCCACTCTGGCAGATAGATCATCAACATTCGGGACCTTGGCGAGATCCATGGCCGGATCTTACTGTAACGGCTGGTGGTGTGGATCCGCTGTACCTGAGTGGACGATGGCATGAGCTACACCAGGGAGCAGAGTCTAAGGAGCCGCTGGTTTTTCCCAGAGCCCGCCGCAAAGCGGGAAGGACTTGCTGCGGCAGGCGGCTCCTAGGCAGCCGAGGTGATGCGTTGCACAGAACGTGGGGGACAGGCAGTTAAATCAGGGCAGGCGGCAAGGAACAGTGGTCAGGAAACGTAGCACAAGAACTTGTAAACGGAATTGCTGATACAACAGGGAACACTTTCTCTAAGGCAACAGGGCGCAAAGATCTGGCAGGAAATAGGAGAAAGTGAGGGGTGAAATAGGGTCAGTTCCTGACAAGCACCAATCAATGGTGCACTGGCCCTTAAAATCTCTGCATGTGCCCTAGGAGGCGGGTATGCTCGCGCCAGCTAGCAGGGAGAACAGAGGAAGCAGGAAGATGGCGGGGCAGGTGAGATGCAGCGGACTGCAGGCTTTTGCATAGCATCATGCGAAGCTCAGTGCAGTCTGTGCAGGGAGTCGGGCAGGGAGAGCACCCACGGCCAGTGGCACTACTCGTAACAACCTACTTGTACCTTAAAGGTGTACTCCCGTTTATAAAATGTATTCCCTATCCCAGCCATCTCTGATATGAGACTGTGACTTTCACATCTTCATGCAGGGTCCATTGCTTCTTCACAGTATGCTCCGTCCCCCACCCTCAGAGACATGCTGAAGAGACGTGAAGGCCTATTTAGCCTATTACTGACCAAGATGGGGTCTTAAGTCGGCCATTACTTCTAATCTGTTCACTTCTTCCCTTTAGATATGGGATATTTTTTTATTATAAGAGGAAGTAACCCTTTAAGGCCAGATCCAGAGGGCAAGGTAGCTGCAGTTATAAATTGTGCCAACAGCTAAAATGTAGGAGGAAGTTATTGACTCATAGCAGAGGGATCATCTGTAATACAGTGAAGCAAGGTTTATCATTATATATGTGTATGATGTACATTACCATATTTTACCATATAAAGTACGGTATATATTTTAGCCTGTTGTTATTTGTAAAGATTTAAACAAATGTATATAAGTCTACCAGACCTAGTTTCTAATTTGAAACAAATTAAACTTTGTATCAATATTCAATATACTTCTATTATCCCCAGAGAAAGTTTTACAAACATTATTGATACTGCATAAACACAAATTAATAAAGCTTGATGTAGAACAGATTATGTAAACTGCGTGATATCTGCCTTACAGGATTCTAACTCTTTAATTTTGTCCGGTTGTCATGGTAGCACAAGAACTAGATATGTGTGACAGTTCCGTTTAACAATGAAGTCACATTGTTACATTAAATAGGAGTAATAGCTCCTCTGCAGGGTATAACACCTCCCAATGAAGCACATCTTCATTAATAAAGTAATGTGTTTCACTCTGACATATATAGTAGTAAAATTAGCTGGAACAAACATACAGTACATAATGTATGCTTTTTTTTTTTTACTGTATATTTTTATTAAATTTTTTCCAATAACATTTCAAGTCAAATCCAACAACAGTTATTGATAGCAATCTCACAAGTGAGTACAAGCAGATAACAGGGTCTTAATTCAAGATATCAACACAGCAATTTTTAGCAATCAAAAACCCAAGATGAGGACAAGGGATAAGGGAGGAGAGGACCAAAGGGAGAGGAGTGGGAGGGGGGAATGGTCACGAAACAAACAACAAGCATGAGGATAAAGCCAAGCGGGAACACACATAACAAAAAAGTCAAGAACAGAGAGAAAAGAAAAGAAGAGATGGGTCACGAGGGTCCCCCAGCCACAAAACTGTCCCAGGGGTCCCACAATAAAGGAATATGGGTGCACTACTATGGTAGATGTAAACAATGACATTGGCTATCCCTCAACACTGATGTTAAAATTGAGACATTCGCCAGTGTATCCTTATATGAAGGACACACCAGAGCCCGCACACCAACGCCAAGGTTTCTCAAGATGGTGCGGGACCTACGCTAATCCTACCTGTGCTTGATAAGCAAAACAGGGGCCAGTGGGCAATTACGGCAGCATTCGGTCGACTCACAACTTCCTCCCAGAGACCCTCCAGCGTGACTGAGCACACATGCAATGGGAGGTGGGAGGCAAGCTGCAAGCCCCACCTGAGTTGGCTAATATGGGTGCCTGGCCTCACAGGTGCTACCTTAATGCTGCCTTGAAGATATTCAAGGCGCATTTATTTTGGAGTTTATACACCACCAAGTATAAAATTTAAACAAACAACAAAAAACGTGGTCTCAAATGGCTGGAAGTGCTCAACCACAAATGCGGTTGTGCATTTATACTGGGGGAGCAGATCCTGCACTTGTAGTCCGTTGCTAAGGGCGATTCCCAGCATAAAAATGCATACAATGGAGGATGCCTGCAGCGGACTACAAGTGCAACAATAGAATCCTACACCAGATAAACGGTGTGGATGTGTAACAATTAGAATACAATAAAGGAATATGGGTGCACTACTATGGTAGATGTAAACAATGACATTGGCTATCCCTCAACACTGATGTTAAAATTGAGACATTCGCCAGTGTATCCTTATATGAAGGACACACCAGAGCCCGCACACCAATAACAAGGTTTCTCAAGATGGTGCGGGACCTACGCTTATCCTACCTGTGCTTGATAAGCAAAACAGGGCCAGTGGGCAATTACGGCAGCATTCGGTCGACTCACAACTTCCTCCCAGATACCCTCCAGCGTGACTGAGCACACATGCAATGGGAGGAGGGAAAAGTCAAGAACAGAGAGAAAAGAAGAGATGGGTCACGAGGGTCCCCCAGCCACAAAACTGTCCCAGGGGTCCCACAGAAAGGAATTTCAGGACTGTTTTGTTCAGAGAAGCAGTAAGGTACTCAAGAGAACGAATCTACCGCACCCTCGCCCGAAGATCATCTTTAGAGGGAGGAAGGGGCCATTTCAAACACTTCGCTATCAGGGTCTTAGCTGCCAGTACTATATGTAGAAAGAGCTTAAGTTGTGGTTTTAGACAGATCTTAAGTTGAGGTTTTAGACAGAGGACAAGTGGAGCAGATAGACTAAGGGGTCAAGGGGGACTAAGGCACCAAGAATCCTCAAAACCAACCCCCTCACCAGGGCCCAAAAGGGGACTATCAGAGGGCAGGACCTAAATATGGGAAAGGTAGTACCCAAGCCCACCCCACAACGCCAGCATTGCGGGGGGATAGCTGGATTCAACTTATTTAGCAACCCCAGCATATGATACCAGCCCATAAGTAACTTATACTGTGTCTCTCTATAGGCCGTACAGATAGAGGCCTTAGAAGCCTGTTCCCATATCACACGCCACTGGGGGAGGGTAATGGGAGTACCAAGGTCCTCATCCCATTGGCACATGTATCTATGTGAGGGGGGATGGTCAGGATGGGGAGACAATAGTAAGGAATAGATACTAGAGAGAAGACCCCGCTGCAAAAGCCCACCCCTGCACACTTGAAACCTGTAGGCAGTGAGACCGTCAAGGAGGCCTGCTGTGAAAGGAAATAGCAATGTAGTTGAAGATAACGAGGCTCCTCAGAGGCCCCCAGATCCCAGCGAGATTTCAATTGGTCAAAGGGGAGTAGCTTCCTAGTTCGAGGGTCAACCAGGTCAGCCCAGCAGAACAAATTCCAGGACCTCCACTCCTTCACCATATCTAAAGTCAAACCAGGCGGAAAATCAGGATGATACAAGAAGGATTGTAAGGGAGAACAATGAGAAAGGAGACTGAAATGACAGAAACAGTAGGACCAGACATAACGAGAGAAGGACATGGGGCCTAACAGGGGACAGTCCAGGGAGGGAAGGGAAGTAGACCATAAGAAAAAGTTAGGGTGCACAGGGGCCATCCACAGCTTCTCAAGCTCCATCCATTTTCATAGCACAGTGGGTGGTCCAGGACGCCAGATGCTGGAGGTGAGCTGCCCAGTAATATTTGGTCACGTCCGGAACACCCAAGCCCCCAAACGACCGGCTGGCCCTCATTACCAACATCGGGAACCAGTGTCATTTAGCTTCCCAAATAACCCGAAAAATAGCAGATTGGAAGGAACGCAGCACCATTAAGGGAACACGTACCGGTAGGGTTTAAAAAAATAGGGCAATTTAGGGAGGATAGTCACTTTAACCGCAGCTATGTGCCCGAAAAAGGAAATATATTGAGTCCACCAATGGTCCATCATGGTCCGTAGCTCACGAAAAAGAGCGGTAAAATTGACAGAATACAGAGAAGAGTAGCGGGGAGAGAAAGAGATACACCAAGGTAAGTAATAGCAGAAGTAGACCAACGAAAAGAGTAGTCGGTCCACAGAAGGGAGGCCAAAGGGGGAGAGAGATTGAGAGGCATAGCTTTGAATTGAGAGAGATTAACTTTATAACCAGAGACCAAACCACATTTGTGTAGCAGTTAATATATAGAGGGCAGGAAGAGTAGGGGGTTAGTAAGGGTAAGCAAGATATTGTCAGCAAAAAGACATAGCTTGAATTCCCTACCGTGCAAGGAAACCCCAGAGACGTCCGGATCCCCCCGGATCAGAACCGCCAGAGGTTTAATGCATAGGGCAAAGATCAGGGGGGACAAAGGACAACCCTGCTGAGTCCTGTTTCGCAAAGTGAAGAAAGGGGAAGAAGTAGAGGGTAGTTTAAGGGAGGCCGTGTGGGCGGAGTATAAGCTCTGAAGGGCAATAAGGAAATTACCAGAGATCCCAAACTTCAGCAAGGTGGCGAACATAAACGGCCAGCTCAATCTATCAAAGGCCTTCTCAGCATCTAAACTGAGGACCAGAGCCTGCTCAGATCTCCTATTTACCACCTCAATTAGGTCCACCACTCTTCTCATGTTGTCACCTCCCTGACGGCAGGGAATAAAGCCCACCTGGTCTTTGTGTATAAGAGAGGGCAGGAAATGACAGAGGCAAGTTGCCAGGACCTTAGAGAACAATTTCAGATCTGAGTTGAGGAGGGCAATAGTCCTATAGCTGGAGCAGTCATGAGGATCTTTGCCAGGTTTAGGGATTAGGGATTAGGGTAATTAAAGAATGTAGGAAGGGCTGGGGGATGGAACCACCCTCCAAGTAGGTGTTAAACAAGGAGACCAAGCAGGGAAGGAGAACATCAGGGCCCGGGGAGCGTCCTGCAGGAAGAGATTTTAGAACCTCAGAAAGCTCCTCTAAGGCCATAGGAGTATTCGGGGAGTCTCTATCAGCCACCGAGAGAGTCGGGAGGTTACATTTAGAAAGGAAGGAGTGTAGCACTTCAGAACGCTCCCGCGGGTCAGAGGGTAGCTGGGAGGGAAGAGAATAAAGTTTGGAGTAATAGTCAAAGAATAGTTTAGAAATAGAGTCAGGGTGGTGCTGAAGGGTTCAAGAAGGGTCTTTCAGTGCCGAGGGGGCCTGAGCGGCAGCTCGATCACGGCGGCGTCGCATCAACATAGTGTGCGCCTTATTACCTTTTTCCAAAAAATTTTGTTTTGCATAAAGGAGTTGACGCTCCACTTTGTAGAGGACCAAGTCATGTAACTGGGACCTCACCGCCACCAGACATCTCAGCACCGATATAGAGGGAGAGGAAAGCAGAAGGGCCTCGAAACCTTGAATTTGCCCCCTGAGTTCCCGAGAGCGATCCAGAGCATCACGTTTCAGCCTAGAGCCAAGTGAAATACAATGGCCACTAATGACTGCTTTGTGGGCTTCCCATAGAACAGCCTGTGAGGACACAGAGCCTTCATTATCGGCAAAATAGGTTGTAATGCTATTCAGGATCGAGTCCCGAGAAGAGGGGTTTTTAAGCAAGGAGTCATTAAGATGCCAATGACACCGGCGCACAGAAGATCTGAAAGGAGAGAAGGAAATAAGGACAGGGCTGTGATCAGACCAGGAAATAGGTTCAAGAGAAGCAGAGGAGAGCATACAGACCATGGGTAAGTTCCCGAAAAAATTGTCTATATGGGTATGGAGTTTATGTGGGTGGGAGTAGAAGGCAAAGGAGCGATCGTTAGGGTGGTTAATCCTCCAGAGGTCATAAAGCCCCACTGAACGTATCATGCGACAAAATTTCGCTGAGAGGCGCGACTGTGTAGGAGAGGGCGGTGTGTCCGACAGGGAGTGCCGATCAGCAGAGGGAGAGAAAAACAGATTAAAGTCACCTCCCAAAAGCCAGGTCGAAGAGGGATAAGACCGCAGACGAGAGAAGACCCTACGTAGGAAGGGGATCTGTGACGAGTTGGGAGCATAGACATTACAGAGATGGAGTTATTTACCACCCAGGGTCCCCTGGACTACAACATATCTACCAGAGGGGTCTGTGTAAGTAGAGGAAACCTGGAAGGGACAATGCTTAGAAATCAGAATAGCCACCCCAGCTACTTTCCTATCAGAAGAGGCTATTAAAGGCTGGGAGTAAATGTGCTGTAGGAAGTGGAAGGTACCAGTCTTGTTAAAGTGTCGGCACGCATTGCCACTAATTCCCTCTGCAATAAATGGTGCTTAGTAGGGGAGTTCAGAGCCTTTACATTCAGGGAGACACACTTAGCCATGAGGGAGGGTGTAAGAGGAAAAGTGCATGTGATCAAGGTACTTACTCAGTGTAGGACGGGTGTGCAAAGGTGGCTTAATCAGGGTGAAGAATCGAGTGAGTCTTGAGGGAGGACCGCTGATCCTAGAAAAGAAGTGAAAGAGCCACAAGAAACAAAAGACAGAGACAGTAGCAAGACATAACTTGGGGTGGACAGACAGGAAACATAAGGGGGAGAACAGGGGGGACACATAAAAACAACAGTAAAATGGAGAAACAAATGGCCCAAGGGCCAGAGAGGAGACCAAATCTAAATAAAGCAATAAAAGAAACATTTCAAGCAAGAACATACCAAAATTTATCAAGGCCTCTGGGGGGAAGGTGGAAGTACGTATCCAAAAGAGACTACGCTCAGGAACTAAGGCTCCACCCAGAGACCTGGCAAAAACAAAAACTGGAAAAGGGCAAGTGGAGCTCACAGCAAAAGGCACAAGGTTAACTAAGTAACCCTCACTCAAGGATTAAACATACAAAATTGAATCAAAGAAAACACTTCTTAGTCCTCAGTGTCTTATCATCAATAATGAGTGTGTAATAGACATTCGACACTATGTCATATAAAAGACTGCCAGCTGGTATGATATAATTGGCTATTTAATATAAAAATATGAAAATAAATGGATATGCAATATCTGGAAATCTGCCCCCACAGGGCCCTTGTGGTTAATAGGCTGACTCCAGAATACCAATATCAGTATATAGATATGATAAGTACAAATAGAATGCAATTACTAAAAATGCAATTATTAAAAATTCAGTCCACCTGCTATGAAAAATGATCCCTCAAACTGGATGACCTATAGAAAAAAATTGTTTTCTTCAAAACAAAAACTACCCGCCACTAGTAGTAACAGGGCATAAGAACTACCCGCCACTAGTAGTAACAGGGCATAAGAGAACCCACATCACTGTGACATTAGGCAAGATTTAAGGCCCGCCACAACAAAAACAATGCTAACAAGCAAACCCCCAAGGAGGTAGGAGGCCAATAGAAAGGATCACATGGAGAGTCATGGGGGATTAACGGAGGTGGGCTGATCACAATGCTGTCGGTCAGATCTACGACGTTTCCCCTGAGCAGGTTGCCACACTGTAGGGAGAGGGGGAGGTCAGAGCCCAGTTGGTAAGCTTCGGGATCTGGAGGTCCAGGGCAGCTCAGAACCCCAGAACATCAGCAAAAGACTGCAGTACTGCAGAGCGTCCATCCCGTCGAGCCTGAAGTGCAGACAGAAATGACCACCTGTAGGGTACGTAGCTTACGCAAGGTGATCTAGGAGAGATCTTGAAACAACTGGATAGGATCCCCATCAAAGTCAAAATTCCTCAGAGAGTGTGCTTTAGCCATGATACGCTCTTTCACCTGGAAATCAGCAACACAGCAGATCACACCCCTGGGAGGGCCACTGGAGGGACGGGGCCAAAGGGCCCGGTGAGCACGGTCAAGCTTGATCTTGTGAGATGTTGGTTCACCGAGGAGCATGTTAAAGATGGTCTCCAAGGTTGCATGCACGTCTTCGCCCCTAGTAGCCTTCGAGAGACCACAGACTCTAATGTTGTTACGCCTGCCCCTGTTGTCCAAGTCCTCGAAATGAGAGTGAAGGTCGCTCAAGAATTCGGATTGAGCAGAGATGGTAGCATGCAGATCCGCAATGTAGGACCTAGTAGAGTCATGGGCCCCTTCCAGGTCATCCACCCTATCAGAGACATGTTTAAGATCCTTTCGCATATCAGCTATCTCAGCCCTACAGGCAACTTTGACTTCAGCAATAAGGGCCTTAAAGTCCTCTTTATTGAGCATTTGAGAAAGCAACAAACTAAGGTCCGGTGTCAGCGGAATAGAGGAAAGCCCAGCTCGGGGTCCAGGCCAGCAGGCAAGTCCGTAGGGACAGGGGCATGGGAGAGCCGCCAGAGTGGAGAGCCGGGAGAGAGCGATCCTCCGTCGGCACACAGTCAGGTGCTGGCTCCAGTACTGTGCGCACAGCTGCCGAGCCCACCGAGCAGGAGCGAAGCGCACGCAAGGGTCCAGGCGAGGCAGGCAGGGAGGCCGGAGCCCCGAGCAGGTAGTGGGTGATGCGTCCCGGCGTGGCCTGAGGGTCCCAGCAGGTGGGCAATAGCTTCCTCTTTCTGCGGGAACCCCTCGGCATGGAAGCAGCAACGGTGGATGCAAATAAATCTCAGTTAAGATCTCTGGGTGTGCGGAGCTCCCCTAACATGCAGCCATCTTAGACTGTGGTAAGCCACGCCCCCAATAATGTATGGTATTTTAACATGGATTGCACAAAAGGTTCTTATATACATACAATAGCTTTTGGCTAAATGTTTAATCGGCCAAAAGCTATCATACCCCATCCCTCCTTAGACTTGAAGGCTCAGTTTGGTCAAATGTCCATGTGTTCTGTATAAAGAAAGGGGGAGTAAGCCACTGCCAGATTCCTCAGCAATTGCTTATGTCTCCAAAAACAAAAGGATTAGGCCAACATATCTGATCTCAGGTCACTTCTAAAGAAGCTGCATGTTTAGGCAGCTGAATGCTTGTGGTTCCCTAAGCAGTTACTCTTGTCTCCTTTCCTATGTCCTTAGACCTGTAGGGTTTGTGGTGCTGTGGCCTTATACTGGTGGTCACTAATTTTACGGTGTTGTACTTTTTGTTTTAGATATTTTGTGATTCCCCAAAAAGAACTTAAAGGAGTACACTTTTTTCCTTTTCTCCCGTCCGGGCTGCAAAATAAAAGAAAACACACTTTCTCTTACCTGTCCCGCCTCGGCCGGTGATAGGCTGAAGCTCCGTGTGACGTGCCGGGCTAACAGGAAGTAAGAAGAATACAGCCCGGGGACCGAACACCTGTACCGGAGTGTATCAGAGCTCTGGGGGCTCGTTGGCAGGTAAGAGAAAGTGTGTTTTCTTTTATTTTTCAGCCCGGACGGGATAAAAGGAAAAAAGTGCGCACCGGAGTACTCCTTTAAAAAATGTTAATGTTGGGTTAGGGGTTAATAATGGCTGACATTAGTGGGATTGCTGACAACGCCACCACCTGTGGTCTCTGGTTGCTACTAGAAGCAGGGCCCTACCATGCATGAGGCGAGAGGTGCTCCTCATATGCAAGACAATCCCCCCCCCCACTTCACTGTCGTGCTCACCTGAATACACACCTATATCTCTGGTGCTCCCACAGACAATGCATGGAGTTCATGCCAATACACCACTCCATGCAGGTTAGGAGCCAGGGTCCCATTTTGGAAGTCATGGGAAGTCCCAGCGTTGTTCCTTTTGAACAATTAGAACACTCTTCATGTTTTTCTATTTTGGGGTTGTGGAACCAATTACCAGTTTTCCATAGAGTTATGTTCTCAACATACAATGGTTTTACCATACAATGGCCATCCCGGACATGATTAATATTGTATGTTTAGGGACCACTGTACTGTGCTAGCCAAAGAAAAACAATTCTGACTCCCACAAGTCTGTAAATTAAAGTTAAACAGTTGGATAATTCAATTTAAAATACAGTGAATGTAGGGTGTAAATTCATTGTTAGGTCTTATAAACTAGATAGGGAATCTTTATTTTTCCCTGGTAGTTTCTATATTGAAACCTATGTCTTTCCCTTCTGCTTTGGACTGGTTCCTCCTTACATACTGTAGAAAACAGTTACATGACACAGCTCTTTAGAGATGAAGTAAACCACTTACCATATTACATCCAGTTTCGGTCTTCTAGAACTGTTTTACTTGGCCACGGCCAAAACAACAATGTTCTGCCAAAATATGGAGGCTTTAACTGACCAACCCTACCACAACGTTAACTCCTAAAGTGGTTAGTAGAAAATTAATTGAATACTTTGTATGTTAGGGAGCCAGCAAGTTCTAATCCCACACAGAAGATCAGCACTGGATAACTGAGAAGAATATTGAAACAAAAGGGGTTTCCAGACTGCAAAAACTATTCCCTGAATATATATTAATACTAAGAAGTTACCAATATAGTTTATTCTTAGTAATTCAATTCTTCTATGAGATTTTATCGCATTCTCCCTGGGTAAAAAGTCTTGAAGTTGCTTTTTCAACACAGACATGTCATCTCAGCCTTTTGCAGATGATATTCCACATCCTTTTCCATATCAGATAATGTGGTTATTTTCTCTACCAATCACTTCATATGAGAGAGGTGGGGCCAAACTGTTCAAGTGCACACAGACTGGTATACCTCCTCTCAAGCTCTCACCTTTCAGCCCTTCCTTTACTAATGTACAGAACTATTTACCTCAGTCTAAGAGAAGCTTGATAAAAGCCAGTTAGGAGGTATACCATAAACAACCTTTAAGTGGTAAACCCCTTGCGGGGAAACCCTTACTAGAAACCCCCCCCCCCCCTAAAAATACTTTATTAGTGTCAATATAAAATATAAAATACATATATACCCTTAAGACAGACACTTAAAATTATCAGCGGTTTTAATAGGGTAGCTAGTCAGCTACCTAACCGCTGTTTAACCCCTTAAGGACTGAGCCCGTTTTCCCCTTAAGGACTGAGCCCTTTATCGCAATTCTAACCACCATCACTTTAACCGTTAATAACTCTAAAACGCTTTTACCGAATATTCTGATTCTGTGATTGCTTTTTCGTGACATATTCTACTTTATTTTGGAGGTAAATTTTCGACGTTACTTGCATCCTTTCTTGGTGAAAAATCCCAAAATTTCATGAAAATTTTGACAATTTTTTATTTTTCTAACTTTGAAGCTCTCTGTTTGTAAGGAAAATGGATATTCCAAATAAATTTTATTTTTATTCACAAACAAAATATGTCCACTTTATGTTGGCATCATAAAATGGAGATATTTTTACTTTTTGAAAAAATTAGAGGGCTTCAAAGTAGAGCAGCAATTTTCAAAAATATCATGAAAATTGCAAAATCTGAAGGGACAGATTGTTACAGTACTACAACTCCCAGCATGCCTGGGCAGTCTAGGCGTTGCAGTCCGGCCTTCCTAGTGGTTGCCACAGTAAAGATCACTTTACTTTCACTTTCATTTCTCCCCCCCACCGTCGATTCCCTACCTGAGCCGTGATATCCGCTGGATGTCTGCGATGATCGCCGGGCCCCACGCATCTGGTCCATAGGTAAAGGTCTCCATTTTCTCCCCCCGTTCTGCCTGACATCCAGGGGTGGGCAGAACGGGGTTTCCATGGCAACCCCATGTCCTGCGCTACCATTGGTCAGAACTCAGTTCTGACTAATGGCAGGGGATAGGAGGAGATTGCAGCACTGCGACCTCACTCCTATCCCTTAGGATGATCGGGACTGTCACTGACAGCTCCGATCATCCCTATTTTCCAGGTGATCGGGTCATCAGAGACCCGATCAGCCCGCAATTGGAGAAAATCGCCTGTCTGAATTGACATGCGATTTTCTCCGATCGCCGACATGGGGGGGGTCTTAGGACCCCCCTCGGTGATGTGCCGGGATGCCTGCTGAATGATTTCAGCAGGCATCCCGATTTGGTCCCCAACCGGCTAGCGGCAGGTATCGCAATTCCCACGGGCGTATCCATACACCCTCAGTCCTTAAGGACTTTAAAATGGGGTGTATGGCTACGCCCGCCGTCCTTAACAGGTTAAAATATTAGCTAGCCCCCGCTAGGGCAGATTCCCTTTAAATTATCTTAGGTTTATATTAACCAGATTTTCCTTGAGTCCTCTTAGATGTTTTCAGGGGAACACTAGTGAAGGCCTAAGTGGGACTAGGGTTTGGTGTCCTATTGATATCCATAGTTTATGGGCTGGTTTCCTTATCTGATCAATTGTTATTGTAAGAATATATATGTTAGTATGTAGTAAAAGTGAAGATAAAGTGTCCCCATATTGTCCAGGGATTTTGTTAATTATACGATATTTAAACTAAGTTTTTTAAATGTATTCAAACAGTGTAGATATCACTTTTGGAAAGAAGGTTTTCAGTACTTTTATTGGTAATATATCACAATATGTAATTTAATTTGAGCAGGATCAGTCCTTTAACTAGGTTTTTCTCCCTATACAGGAAATAAAAGGGCCAGTATAGGACTTTGTGATGTTTTCAATCATTTTACATGGAAAAGCATAACTGATGTCTTCGAGGTCTGATCATGAGGTTAGAGGTCTGATTGAGTTTAACACCTAAGTATGTGATATACTTCTGTGGGCCATCAGAAGGGAAAAATGGTTTGGAGAATGTCTATCCTGGATTGTGTTAAGTTTATGACCAAAGCAAAGCCTCCTACTTATCAAGATTTATTTTAAAGTTGAAAAGGGCACCAAATATGTCAAAGATGTCTCGAATTGTGGGAAACTCTTTTCTGGATTAGTAGGGAGGATCAATAAGTCATCAGCAAAAGCTGCAGTTTTATGATTGACATTTTCGATTTCTATACCAGCTATGTCAGGGCACTGTCTAATGTTTTGAATTAAGGTTTCCATCACTAGTACAAATAATAAAGGGGAAAGCGGGCGGCCTTGTCTTGTTCCATTTAACATTTGGAAAGATGGTGTAACAGTGCCCTTTATGTGTAGTCTGGATGTAGGTTGAGAATATATTTGCAATATAGCAATTAGAATGATTGGTGGGGGGATGATGGAGAAGTTCACCCATTTACAATCATCCATTCCTCGGTGCACCATAGAATGGTTAATCATTTTTGATCTGTGGATTAGGTTAAGAAGGTGCATGTAGTTGACCTTTCCTTCCCAGTTCCACAGAGCACAATAAAGGTATAAAATTACTTCTTTGCTGTGTTTTTTAGGCTTACAAAGAATTTGTGTTAAGTAACAAAATAATATACTCAGCCAATAGACACCTGAGACTGGCACACAGGATCCTGGTCAGACGTAGATTGGATGGAGGCTTGGGCATGCCTGATTGCCTCTTTTATCACATTTCTGCAGTTCTGGCCTGGACTGTTACTCTGCAGTTCTGGCCTGGACTGTTACTCACCTTCCCCTGCCAAACTATGGATAGGTATTGAACGTGATGCCTCTGAATTAGACCCCCAAACACTTATGTGGCTGCCTGATGGTAGGCTCACCACACGGTCTCTCACTGCTTTGCCACCAGTCCTAGCGAGTATGGCTCATGTCCGTAGTGTTTTCCTGGCCTCCACGGACCTTTTCACTCCCGATGGCCCACTTACCCCTATATTTGGCAACTTATCCTTTCCGCCCGCCCTTTCCACCTCCCTCTTTCTAGGGCTTTCTGAATCAGGGGTCCCCCACTTTCTCCAGTCTCCTTGCATCAACATCTTTGAGACCACTTCACGACATCTTGGGAGGGGCTCCAGCTTCCTTCCTGGATGTCTTTCAATATTCTCAACTTAGTCACTTTTATGTACAGGCCAGGGACACACTTAAATTACACCACCCCCTTTCCACCTTCGACAAATTGTGTATTTCAGATTCTCGGACGTTTCGTCCAATTAGCTCCATCTATGCCCTTCTTCTTGATATGCTTTGGACTGATCCACTACCTTTTCGGATCGGTTGGGAGAAGGAATTAGCCACAGCATTCGATGATGAGGAGAGAGAGAAAGCATTCTGACTTTGCCATAAGATGTTGATTTCCTGCAGGGCACATGAAACTAATTACAAAATTCTAACGAGATGGTACTGGGCACCAACTTTTTTATCCAAATTTTAACCAGGTGATTCTGATGCCTGTTGGAGATGAGGTGAGCCAGGAGGGTCAATGTCCCATATATGGTTATAATGCCCGAAACTGACTCCTTTTTGGTCCCAAGTACTGGATGTAATTCACCAATTGACGTCTATCCGTCTACCTGTGTCCCCCGGCCCCTTTCTTCTCTCCATGCTCCCACCCTCTTTGCCATAGTGGTCCACCAGACTAGTAAGCTTTATCCTTCTGGCGGCTCGTACGGTCATCCCCCGATTGTGGAAATCTTCCTCTGCTCCCACATTCACTTCTTGGCTCCAGGAACTCTCCCATCTACATAGGATGGAGGAGTTGCTGGCAGATTCCAGAGGGCAGAGTGGAGAGACACTATCTCATATGGGGACCGTGGATATCCTTTCTCTTCTCCGACACGTACAGAACTCTCCACTTGACCTTGAGCGTGTGCCCTTACATATGATGTCAGTCTGTCCGATGTTGGGGTCCTCGCCAGTGCACCGTGCTGAAAGGTTAGTCCTCTTTATTGTCTCTCTCTCTCTCTGCCTGTGTTTTTCTGTCCCTTTCCAACTCCTCCTGTCTTCCTTCCGGTCTACCTGGGAGCCTTCTCCCTTTCTCATTTATTCTTGCTCTTCTCTTTTTCTTGTAGGAACACTTGTGCCAGACTAGGTACTTATATTTCATTGTCTGCCATGTATGCCCAAGTGTTTATTGTTGTCATGTTGGAGTCCTAAAAGACTAGTGTTACTGTTTATTTCTTTTGGGCGCATGTGCGCCACATATTTTGGCCCCTTGGTCACTTGCACATTTACTACTTTGTATGTTTAAAATCTTTAATAAACTTTACTATTGAAAAAAAATATATATACTCAATAGTTTATGGTTCCTAAATTATTGGGATCTTACCCTTCCATGTGGATAACTGCAATGTGTGATTCAAGGGGTGAGCTCGATGGAACAGCATAGGGTGGGGTTGTATCCTTTTTTTAAAGATTATTTGTCTTGTTAACAGTATTGTACAGGTAATCCATTCATTCCTTGGTTTTTACCAATGGACTTTTTGATATGATAGACTAATGGAGGCTTCATGGGCTGACTTGTAGAGGAAATACACAATACAGAGTGCATATGTCTTTTTTAATTGCCTCTAATCCTTGTTGGCATAACATGTATATATGTATATCTATATATATATATATATATATATATATATATATATAAAACTCAACGTGTGTGTATGTATGTATGTATGTATGTGTGTATGTTCCAGAATCACGTCCAAACGGCTAAAGATATTAACATGAAACTTGGCACTCATGTTACTTATATGTCAACAACAAACATAGGATAGGTAATTTAACCCTTACTCACCCCCATTTGCCAGGGGCGGGGTTTACGTTTAAAGTCCCATACAAGTTAATGGGAAATACATGTTACAGCATAACTTCAAAATGGCTGGAGATATATTGATAATATTTGGTCACATGTTACTTATATGTCCACTTAAAATATAGTAATAGTTAATTTGACCCTTAACCACCCCCATTTGTGAGGGTCTGGGTTTTTGTAAATCAATGGGGAATGTATGTTCCCACATAACTTCCATACGGCTGGAGATATTTCAATACCTGGTACACATATTACGGGTCGGGATAGGAGGTCGGGATAGGAGGTCGGGATATGAGGATGGGATATGAGGACGGGATGGGAGGACGGGATAGGAGGTCGGGATAGGAGGTTGGGATAGGAGGACGGGATAGGAAGAAGGGATAGGAGGAGGGCGATAGGAGGTCGATATAGGAGGTCGGGATAGGAGGTCAGGATAGGAGGACGGGATAGGAGGTCAGGATAGGAGGACGGGATAGGAGGTCGAGATAGGAGGTCGAGATGGGAGGACGAGATATGAGGATGGGATAGGAGGTCAGGATAGGAGGTAGAGTTAGGAGGTCGAGATAGGAGGACGGGATAGGAGGACGGGATAGGAGGTCAGGATAGGAGGTAGAGTTAGGAGGTCGAGATAGGAGGACGGGATAGGAGGACGGGATAGGAGGTCAGGATAGGAGTTCAGGGTAGGAGGTGGAGATAGGAGGTCGGGATAGATGGACTGGATAGGAGGACGGGTAGGAGGTCGGGATAGAAGGTCGGGATAGGAGGTTGAGATAGGAGGACGTGATAGGAGGTCAGGATAGGAGGTTGGGATAGGAGATCGGGATAGGAGGTCGAGATAGGAGGATGGGATATGAGGACGGGATAGGAGGTCAGGATAGGAGGTCGAGATAGGAGGTCGGGATAGATGGTTTTGATAGGAGGACGGGATAGGAGGTCGGGATAGGAGGACGGGATAGGAGGTCGGGATAGATGGTTTAGATAGGAGGACGGGATCGAAGGTCGAGATAGGAAGTCGGGATAGGAGGTCAAGATAGGAGGTCGAGATAGGAGGACGGGATAGGAGGTCGGGATAGGAGGTTGAGATAGGAGGTCAAGATAGGAGGACGGGTAAGGAGGTTGGGATAGGAGGTCGGGATATGAGGATGGGATATGAAGACGGGATGTGAGGATGGGATATGAGGTCAAGATAAGATGACGGGATATGAGGTCGAGATAGGAGGACGGGATAAGAGGACAGGATAGGAGGTCAGGATAGGAGGTCGAGATAGGAGAACGGGATATGAGGACGGGATAGATGGTTTGGATAGGAGGATGGGATAGGAGGTCGAGATAGGAAGTCGGGATAGGAGGTCGAGATAGGAGGTCGAGATAGGAGGACGGGATAGGAGGTCGGGATAGGAGGTTGAGATAGGAGGTCGAGATAGGAGAACGGGATATGAGGACCGGATAGATGGTTTGGATAGGAGGATGGGATAGGAGGTCGAGATAGGAAGTCGGGATAGAAGGTCGAGATAGGAGGTCGAGATAGGAGGACGGGATAGTAGGTCGGGATAGGAGGTTGAGATAGGAGGTTGAGATAGGAGGTCAAGATAAGAGGACGGGTAAGGAGGTTGGGATAGGAGGTCGGGATATGAGAATGGGATATGAAGACGGGATGTGAGGATGGGATATGAGGTCAAGATATGATGACGGGATAGGAGGTCGGGATATGAAGACGGGATATGGGGTTGTGATATTACAACAATATATGAGGATGGGATATGAAGTCAAAAGCTTCCCCCTTTGTTTATTTTTCTCCCCAACAAGGATTAGGAAGGAAAAACTGGGCAATGCCGGGTAGGTTTTTGTTTAAAGTCCCATGCAAATCAATGGGAAATGTATGTTCCCACATAACTTCCGTACGGCTGGAGATATTACAATACCTGGTACACATATTACGGGTCGGAATAGGAGGTCGGTATAGGAGGTCGAGATAGGAGGAAGGGATAGGAGGTCGGGATAGGAGGTCGAGATAGGAGGACGGGATATGAGGTTGAGATAGGAGGACGGGATAGGAGGTCAGGATAGGAGGTAGGAATAGGAGGTCGGGATAGGAGGATGGGATAGGAGGTTGAGATGGGAGGGTGGGATAGGAGGTCGAGATAGGAGGACGGAATAGGAGGTAGAGATAGGAGGATGAGATAGGAGGTCGAGATAGGAGTACGAGATAGGAGGTCGGGATAGGGGATCGGGATAGGAGGACGGGATATGAGGATGGGATATGAGGACGGGATATGAGGACGGGATGTGAGGTCGGGATTGGAGGTTGGGATAGGAGGTCGGCATAGGAGGTCGGCATAGGAGGACGGGAGGATAGGAGGATGGGATAGGAGGTTGGGATATTACGTGGGGATAGGAGGTGGGGATAGGAGAACTCAGCTAGTATTATATATATATATATATATATATATATATATATATATATATATATATATATTATTTTTTTAATCTTGGAATCTAGAAGAAATTGTTCTTATATTACTTTTTAATTATTTTTCAATATTTTTCAAGCCTGTTTTATAATTTAAGGGAATGCATACATGTGCTGTACTGATTTTATTTTATATAATATTTCTTGGACATATGCATTCCACAGTACTGGGATAGGAATGTTGGGTATAGCATTTAAGTGTAAGTTAGTATGTAATCGTATACATGATCTCCCCATTGCATAAAGGACTGTATATTTATCGTATTTATCGTTGTGTAACACAGACTTTTAAAACTTAAATTCAAGGCAAAAAGCCTGCCTGCATGTTATTCGCCGATAAATCTTCTGGTCACTGATTAAAAGCGGCCGCAGCAGTGTTAAGTATTAACAGCACGGCCGCGGCCACTTTCCTTCCCGCTCTGGAAAACTGTCACTTGTTTTCTCCCGCACTATCCACAGGTACTGGTGGATAGTGCGGGAGACGCCGATTAAAATGAGCACTACCTTTTCATGATCTGCGCCGCCATTCTCCCGCTATCTGTTGAAATATTCCTGTAAATGGCACAAGCGGGGCTTCAGCGCTTAACTGGCACTGACGTCAGTGCCGCTTATGAATATTCATACCCCCTCCCTCCAGTTCTCCCTCTCTTTGCCGCTCCTAACTGGGGGGAGGGGGGATGAATATTCATAAGGGGCGCTGACGTCAGTGCCAGTTAAGCGCCGAAGCCCTGCCCGTGCCAGTTACAGGAAGATTTCAACAGATTACGGGAGAACGGCGGTGCAGATCCGGACAATGTAGGGCTCATTTTAATCAGCGTCTCCAGCACAATCCACCAGTACCTGTGGATAGTGCGGGAGAAAACAAGTGTCAGTTTTACTTTAAATTTTTCTTACCTCCCCCCTCCCTCATCATTCACCCTTTTCAGTGCTTTTTGTAGTTTTTATTTTATTTTCCTTACCTGGCTGCGCTTCGGCTGTCTTGCAGGCTGCGGTCAGTAAAGCAGATGAGTGACGTCCTCTCCTCTCTGCTCGGCATCAGTGACGTCACTTTTCATTTCCTGTAGTCGCCGCACTCCAAACTCTGACTAGCGGTGGTTACAGGAAATGAAAAGTGACGTCACTGATGCCGCGCAGAGGAGCCGGGAGAGGACGTCACTCATCTGCTTCACTGACCGCAGCCCACAAGACAGCCGAAGTGCAGCCAGGTAAGGAAAATAAAAAAAACTATGAAAAGCAGGGAAAAGGGGGAATGAAGAGGGAGGGGATGAATAGCAACCTGCGGACCTCCAGATGTTGCAAAACTACAACTCCCAGCATGCCGGACAGCCGTTGGCTGTCCGGGCATGCTGTGAGTTGTAGTTTTGCAACATCTGGAGGTCCGTAGGTTGAAGACCACTGGATAGGAGGAACATGATGGGGGGATGATGAGACAGGGTAGGGGGATGATGAGACAGGGGGAAATGATGGGGGGATAATGAGACAGGGTGGGGGGATGATGAGACAGGGGGAAATGATGAGGGGGGAATGATGGGGGGGCATGATGAGACAGGGTGGGGGGATGATGAGACAGGGGGAAATGATGAGGGGGAATGATGGGGACATGATGAGACAGGGAGGGGGAAATGATGAGACACGGGGGGATGATGGTGGGGAGAGGCACTAAATGCTTAATGTCTGTATGGCTAGTGGTGGTCTATGACAGGGGGATATATTGAGACATGGGGGGGATGATGAGACATGGCGGGGTGTCGATGAGAGAGGTAAATGTGGCACAGGGACTGATGAAAGGGAAGGAATGATGTGGCACTGGAGGGGACGAGACCAAACTGAGGTGCAGAAGAAAACAAAGTTGGGGGGATGATGTGGCATTTAGTCCAAGTCATTTATTTGACATTTTATTTTTTTTACTTAAATTTCCCTGTTAAAATGGGGGTGCGTGTTGTACGCCAGTGTGGTAGCCCTTGGGGGGATATAATACAGTGGGGGTGTTGCTTCGGTATTTGAGGGGTTAATTTAACCCCTGTCACTCGTGACGCCAGGGTGAGGGTTAATACGCTGAGTTAAATCTTCGGCCTATCGCCACCCTTCCCAGAAAGATAGGTGCGTACTTAAATGAATGAAGGTCCACAATAGGGATGAACTTGAACTTGCATAAACTTTACTGAAGTACTTGTAGTACATCCAATTAACAGCAACAGTCTTAGTAATACAGTCTCTATACAGCTCAGCAATGATTGACAGATGCTGCGGACCATTGACTTATCGAAGGATTAATAGAATTAGGATTTGTGCAGAGATCCATCCGGATTTAGGGGTCTGTTTAGCTCCGGTGATCTTGCAGAGTTAACAGGGATTGAGATAACTCACAGTTTTGTATGAATGGCCGTTGCCGCAAGGCTTGGGCCTAGTCATTGCTGATGACAGCTGCGCAGATCCTCCTCCATCAGCAGCCCACGGGGAAAGAGAGTGAGTAATGGCCGCCGCTCCCTTATATGGGCAGGTGCAGGGCCGTTTTGGATTGGTCCGTGTCAGCTGTCACTCACCGTTACAATGCATGGTGGGTGCATACGTCACGGGAACCTCCAAAGGTCCTAACACGAAAACCATAGAGTTTCTACCTGATCACATGACCCGCAGGTCCTGCCACGCTGCGAACAGGTACATAACTAAATATATACATTTCTATACCTATAGTTATATAAATATCAAATAGAAGTACTATATATGTACTGACTAAGTGAGAGGTGACAAGGGGAAAACTAGACAAGAGGGATCCCGATGACCTAGGGACTCAGACTATGGGGACCTCTATACAGGTAACATATAGGATACGGTACCGGGACACCACACCAGTGTGTGTTATATGCCGATAAATACGGTATATCTCTTTTAGAAAATGTTTGCTGATGTTATGCTATTATTGCCATGTATAATATAGTGTTTATACTGAGAACTTGATGTATACAGTATTATATGGTGTTACACTGCTTGTGCACCTTATGCTCTGTGGTAGAGTGGGCAACAACTTACCTTAAGTGAACCTCCAACTTTTATCATCACGTTGTTTCTAAATGGGAACTGCCACTTTACATGTCCTAGAGACATATGAAAAATTTTCATCAAAAGGAGTCTCTGAGCAGAGACCTTGACCAATCATTAGACTCTAGAGTAGAATTTGGCTAGACACTTTTCTGCCTATCTTGCTACCTTTCCAATCTTATCACACTATGAAAAGTAACCGTTATATAACACCGTTATAAAATAGCAGGCAATCACAGGGTTAAACCGCCATTAGAAAATCCCTAACATACGTTAGAAAATCCCGTAATAGTCTATGGGATTTTTCTAATAGCCGTTTTAACCCATTATCGCCCGTTATTCAAAACGGGCATTATTTTATGACAGGAGATAGCAATGGGGAAATAGTGCATGCACTATTTCTTCCGTTCAATCTCTCGTCACAAAATAACGCCTGTTATGAATAACGGGCGATAACGGGTTAAAACGGCTATTAGAAAAATCCCATAGGCTATTGAGGGATTTTCTAACATATGTTAGGGATTTTCTAATGGCGGTTTAACCCTGCGATCGCCTGCTATTTTATAACGGTGTTATATAACGGGTACTTTTCATAGTGTGAAAGCAGCCTAAGATTCAGCCATGGTCTCAGAACTGAGACCCTGACCAATAAAAACTTCTGACTTGTCTTTAGGACAGTCAAAAGTATTTTGAAGTGACAGCTTTGCTGCAGCTGGAGAGCCACATGTTCATTTCTTATCTCATTGACTAAAGAAATGTTTTATTTTAGCATATTCATGTATTGATGATGATGATGATTACAATTAGAGATTACAGTAAATTTGATTAGTCACAAACTTCTCGACTCGGCAGTTGATGGCTTAGCATAAATTAGTTCAGCTTTCAGGAGCTCTGGTGGGCTGGAAATGGTGGATACAGTTCTAGGAAAGAGTTTCCTAGGGATGTATCCACCTTTTCCAGCCCATGGGAGCACCTGAAAGCTGAACTAATTTATGCAGGATAAGTCATCAACTGCCGAGCTGAGAAGTTCGTGACGAATCGAATTTACTGTAAGTTCGCTCATCTCTAATTACTATCATTATTATCACAATAATGATACTATTAGTAGTAGTTTCATTATTTTTATTATTAATACATTATTATGTTTAATATTTTATTATAATTATTATTATTATTATTATTATTATTATTATTATAATTATGTGTTGAATTAGCAGAAGTAGTAGTAGTTGTAGATAAATATAGGTAAATATGACACCATATCTTTATTCCGTAGGTCCATACAGACACAAGGATACCTCATTTATGCGGATTTTGTTTTACTGCTTTAAAAAAATTATAACTACATGCACCAAAAATTGTCATCTTCTGACCCCTATAACTTTTTTATTTTTCCACATTCAGGGCTATAGGAGGGCTAATTTTTTGCGCAATGGTGTGTAGTTTTTATCGGTACAGTTTTTGTTTGGAAGGGACTTTTTGATCGCTTTTCATTATTTTTTTATAGTATATGAAGTGACCAAAAATGCGCAATTATGGACTTTGGTATTTTTTTACGTGTTCGTCATCGACTGTGTGGTTTAGCTAACCCTATAATTTAATAGTTCGGACGCATGCGGAAATACCACATATGATTATTTTTATTTTTTATCAAATCATTTTATTTAAAAAAAATGGGAAAAGGGGGGTGATTTAAACTTTTTCTAGGGAAGGGGTTAATTCACTTTTATTAACTTTTTAACAACATTCAATCTTTTGATTGCTTACACTGATCAATGTCATGCCATATCATAGCATTGATCAGAGTTCTCGGCACTCTGCTACTCTAGCCTGCCGAGCAGGCTTGGAGCAGCAGATTGCTGAACGGACGAGAAGGAGGCAAGTGAGGACCCTCCCGTCGTCCTGAGCTGCCGGGATAGTTTTAGTTTAATTTTAGATGCCGCGATCAATTTTGATCACAGCTTCTAAAGGGTTAACGCTGGGCATTGGCCCGATCAGCGGTGCCCGGCATTAGCCATGGGTCTCCACTTATGACAGTGATTCCCAACCAGGGAATTACCTTGGGGTTCAGTCGAGAACTGCCGGGGGTTTCGCAGGCTCCAGCAGGCAAATTTTATTTATTTACTAGCTGAATACCAGGTGTTGCCCAGTTTTTCCTTCCTAATCCTTGTTGGGGAGGAAAATAAACATAGGAGCAAGTTTTTGACCTATCTCGTCCTCATATCTTGTTGTCATATCCCAACCTCATATCTTGACCTCCTATCCCGACCTTCTATCCCGACCTCCTTTCCCGACCTCCTTTCCTGACCTTCTATCCAGACCTCCTATCCTGACCTCCTATCCCATCCTCATGTCCTGGCCTCCTATCCCGATCTCATATCCCGTCCTCCCATCTCGACCTCCTATCCCGACCTCCTATGTCGACCTCCTATTTCGACCTCCTAACTCGACCTCCTTTCCTGACCTCATATCCCGTCCTCATATCCCGACCTGTAATATGTGTACCAGGTATTGAACTATCTCCAGCCGTACGAAAGTTATGTGGGAACATACATTTTCCATTGATTTGCATAGGACTTTAAACAAAAAGCCCGACCCTCACAAATGGGGGTAGTTAAGGGTTAAATTAACTATCCTATATTTTGAGTGGACATATAAGTAACATGTGACCAAGTATTATGGAAATATCTCCAGCCGTTTGGAAGTTATGCAGTAACATATTTCCCATAGACTTGTATGGGACATACACCCCACCCCTGGTAAATGGGGGTGAGTAAGGGTTAAATCACCTATCCTGTGTTTGTTGCTGACACATAAGTTACATGTGTGCCGAGTTTCATGTTAATATCTTTAGCCGTTTGGACGTGATGCTGGAACATACACACATACATACATACATACATACATACACACATACACACATTGGGGAGATTTATCAAAACCTGTGCAGAGGAAAAGCTGCCCAGTTGCCCATAGCAACCAATCAGATTGCTTCTTTAATTTTTCACAGGCCTCTTTAAAAATGAAAGAAGCAATTTGATTGGTTGCTATGGGCAACTGTACAACTTTTCCTCTAAGCAGATTTTGATAAATCTCCCCCATATATATATTAAATCCCCCTCTCCGGCCTGCGCGTCACGGCATTTACGTGCGCATTGCACACACAGCATCCCCCTGGGGTGCCGTGAGTGAGTCACAGGCACACAGGCCAGAAGAGGTTGAATGCAATGGTGGATTGTTCCTGGACCCCCGGATTGTTCCCGGCCGGCCTGATGTTACCCGGCTGGCCTGATGTTACCAAGCCGGCCTGATGTTACCTGGCCCCCTGCAGAAGGATGGCTCAGCTTAAGTAAGGAAGGTAGTGCACCCTCTCTCCTCTGTCAGCCCGTCCATCCCCCTTTGTCACTCCTCTGTTACCCCCTTTCACCCTTGTCCACTTTCCTGTCATCCATGTCCACCTTGTCCGCCCCTGTCACCCATGTTCCTGACCCCTCTGACCACCCCCCCCAATCTACCCCCCTATCACCAATGTCCAACCCCCACTATTCACTCCTTGGTCACTTTGTCACCCCTGTCCACCCCTCTGTTACCCCCTTTCACCCTTGTTCACTTTCTTGTCATCCATTTCCACCTTGTCTGCCCCTGTCACCCATGTTCACCACCCCTCTGTCCCTGTGTCACCCCGTCCACCCCTCTGTTACCACCTTGTCACCTGTTTGTCACCCCGGCTGGCCTGATGTTACCCAGCTGGCCTGAAGTTACTTGGCCCCCTGCAGAAGGATGGCTCATCTCAGCTTAATTAAGGAAGGTAGTGCATCTTCTCCCCTCTGTCAACCTGTCCACCCCCCTTTGTCACTCCTCTGTTATCCCCTTTCACCCATGTCCACTTTCCTGTCATCCATGTCCACCTTGTCCGCCCCATCACCCATGTTCACCACCCCTCTGACCACCCCCCAATCACCAATGTCCAATCTTCACTATTCACCTCTCTGTCCCTTTGTCACCCCTGTCCACCCCTCTGTTACCACCTTGTCACACCTGTCCACCCCTCTGTTACCAACTTGTCACTCCTGTCGACCCCTCTTTTATCCCCTACACCCCCTGTCACCCATGTACACTCTTCTACACCCCTCTGTCACCCATGTAAACCCCTCTGTCACCCCCTATGCCCCCATCACCCATACACTCTTCTACAACCATCTGTCACCCTGTATCCTCTGTCACCCCTTTACACCCCTGTCACCGATGTACACTCCTCTATACCCCAACACCCCTCTGTCACCCATGTACACTCCTCTACACCTCTCTGTCATCTATGTTCACTCCTCTACACCCCTCTGTCACCCGTGTACACTCCTCTACACCCCTCTGTCACCCATGTACACTCCTCTACACACCTGTCACCCATGTACACCTTTCTGCACCCATCTGTTACCCCTTTACACCTATACACCCATGTATTCCTCCTCACTTTGAAAAGGGGAATCTGGAGGCTGATGGCGGTAAAGTGCGGAGCCTAATAGGTTTGTTTTGCAGGTTTAACGGTGAAGAAATGTGGCTGGAAGAAATTGACGACGGGGACCAGATGGAGAAGAGAAGGAAACAAAGCTGATTTTAGAAGACGTCACGTGTTAGTTGCTGTATAAATCAGCACTGTAATCTACTTACCCACAGATAATTTGATGTTGCACATTGCATTGCAGCTTTTTTTTCTTTTTTGCTTGTCAACTTTGGTAGGGGTTCCCTCGAAAAATTTGTTTTTGAAGGGTTCCCCGAGCCGAAAAAGGTTGGGAAACCCTGGCTTGTGAGAACAGTTTAAACCCCGTAAATGGGACCTGGTCGGGATAATAATAATAATAATAATCTTATAAAAATAACAACAACTATATGTAATGAATAAAAGAACAGCTGTTGATAAATAGATATACCTGGTCTGCACATGATGACAGTTCATATTTATAGAGCAATTTTTGAGTCTAAATTATTTTTACACGCAGATAGTTTATTATTTGAATAAACTGTTCTTCCACGGTACAGGGAGCTGTAATTATTTCTTTTCATACTGGTGTCTTTTTTTTCCCAGATAGATATTAGTCTTGCAGATCTTGCAGTTACTTTTTAATTCATTTTACACTGTTTTTATTACATTTGTAAGTTGAGATGCATAAAGCGATCCACAGTCATACAAGAAGCTCTGGGGTTATATGACTCATCCAGGCAGCAATTACCTTCCAAACAATATGGTCAAATGGCCTGAACCTGACAAAATTACCAAAGGATGTAGGGTCCAGCAGTCCTTGCCAGAAAACTTTTTAAAAGGAGATCAGCAAGGGCTAGACAGCAGGTAATTTTAGAAGGCAACAACATTGGAGAAGTGAGTAGTGAAGGAAGAGAAATCTGACTAATTCTTTGTGAAGGGGACCTTTTCATTAAATGACGGTCGTATAGCTGAAGCAATGGATGGACGCAGCGGAAAGCATGTTCCCCCCTTTCAAATGTCAGTGTAAAAAAGTTGCTAACTGACTGCTTTTGTAATTACAGTGACGTTAAAAACCCTGGAAGCCTTTGAAAAGCCCAGTCCAACATCTGCCATTTATTTGACCTAAATTGTATTCCTAAAATTAAGTTGAAATGTATCTTTGAACACATGTAGGACTGGAATATGCACCACTTGTATACCGTTACATGCTTTTCAGAAAAGGTCATGCAGTGCCATGAAGTGAGTGACCTCTGACCTGTGTCAAGAATGCGGATATAATAGATGCTTGAAAACAGAAAAGCAAGATACATGAAGGCTGGCTGGAAAATGAGCTCTTTACTTTTTTAGTTGAATACACATGGTAAACTGTCAACACAGACTGTAGGGAGATGTACAGGTCCATGATGCTGGATACTAAAGAGCTAGGCTTGCCAACCGGGGTGCCCCCAGCTGTTTTAGAACTACAACTTATAGCTTGCTTGGAGTTGTAGTTTTATAATAGCTAGAGGCACCCTGGTTGGAAAACACTGCTATAGAGCCTTTGCACTTGAACCATATAACCAAGAGATAATATATAAAGATACAATATGGACCTTCCTTTAGATTATAATAGGAATCAAATGATGGTACCATACAACACACAGGCTGTACCATAAGTATCATACTTACTAGACAAATCAGGATTCTCTCCTTGTGTGACTCTTTTTCTCTGTCTATCCCCAGTCACTTCCCATTCCGTAGATTTCCATGGAAAGCTGTAACAAATCTTTTGTTGATCCATCCCATGTGTGAATGATAAGTTTGGAAGGAGGAAAGGAGCCTGATAAATGTAGATAGAAGCATTTTTCTCTGATTATGGGGGAGATTTATCAAATCTGTCTATGTCCCGTATCAATATAGACCAAACTACAGAGGGTTTGGCCGGTCTATTGTGCGCCTAATTTATCAAAAGATGCACGGCTCTTTATAAATTCTGCACAAAGACTTTGTGATCTATGCTTTAGACTGTATTTAAACCAGCTCCAGCATGGTCTCACATTTTGGCGTACTTTCAGCCGATGCAACATATCGCTGAAAAGTCACTTTTGATAAATTCAGCACCAATGCATTTTTCCATCTAAAATAGAAAAGTCGCATATATTTAGACTGCGACTTTCTGTACGACTAATTTAGACAGATAAAAACAGTTTTATTATAAAGATATTTATAATAAAATAGTATTATATAGTATTTATTATAAAGATTCTTATATTAACTTGTACTATTTATTTATGCAACATTTGCAAAAAAAACTTTGTATCATAACAGAATAATTAGTATCACCTTAGTTTTCCAAAACATCTAAATTTAAAAATGATTACAGAAACCAAGCTGTAAAGCTGACAGAATTTTGTAGCGTATACTGTAATAATAGGAAATTAATTCTCCATATAAAGATATTTACAAAGATATACCTGAGGTCCTATAAGGCATAAATAACAAACTAATTGTTACTGCATTTATTCTTTTTTTGTTTTTTTTAAGCTGTAAGATAACCTGGCTTCTTACAACAAGTGAAGAGTTGTTGATTTGGCTGCCCAACTACGGTACTATTCAGACAAATAAACATTTAGGGCACTTTCAAACAAGCACAATTTAGAACATTTCGTTGTCCCAACTATGGCTGCAAGTCCTAACCCAGTCATCATAAATAAAACTGAGATTAGGGTGAATTCACATTGAATTGACTAATTGACTATCGATCCCGTCAAAAGCTCTGCCTCTTCAGAAGCATCTTTAGCTTGATTCCCTCTTCTGGAGGTCCTAGACCCCCTGCCACGACTGGAGTAGCGGTTCTGTCTATTTTTCCTACTTGGAGGAGAGTTTTTCTGAGTATATCTTCTAGAGGAGGACGGAGTTATGGGTAAGGATTTACCTTTCCTGTCAGAAAGTTCTTCCATAATAGAGTCCAGTTCAGGGCTGAAAAGCTTGCCGGGTCAATACTTAAAGGGCAACTGTAGTGGAACACTTTTATATATTTTCATGTCCGGGCCTCAAAAATGAACAAAATAAACTTATACATACCTTCCTACGAGCCCCCGTTGGTCCGGCAGTGCTGACCTCATTCCACTTCCTGGGGATGCCGCAGAGCCGTTGGCGTATCACCGGCCGCAGCGATGTCCCGCCCCAGCCGGTTATAGGCTGAGCCCACTGTCATGTAAGAAGCCGGCCAGAGCTCCATACATGACAGTGGGCTTAGCCTATCACCGGCCGGGGTGGGATATCGCTGCGGCTGGTGATACGCCGACGGCTCTGCGGCGTCCCCAGGAAGTGGAATGAGGTTAGCACTGCCGGACCATGAGGCCTGTGCCAGACCAACGGGGACTCATAGGAAGGTATGTATAAGTTTATTTTGTTTATTTTTGAGGCCGGGGCACGGGAATATATAAAAGTGTTCCACTACAGTTGTCCTTTAATGTTGGTTGCAAAGCTGAAATTTAGAAGAGCTGTCACCCGGCCTGGGTCACAGCCAAAGTGCCCTTCTGCCGGCTGTAGAAAAGGCCATGGTTTTAGCACCAAATTTTAGCTGCTGTGAAGAGGCGTCACATAGAAAATCCAATGCCAAATTGATCTTCCCAAAGGAAGATCTTCTCTAGCAACTTCTGAACTGATATCCTCTTGTAAGTTATTCAGCCACTTTCTCAGGCACAAGGCCACATTACTGGAATCAATGGCTACAGAGCTCTGACTAGAGCCAGCAATATAGGTTCCCTTAAAAGCCACCTCAATCTTCCTACAAGAAAGATTACGTTTTTTTCCCAAAGACTTGCGTGGAGCCCCACTGGATTCTTTGGAAGACATCTATGAAAAATTTATTTTTTACTAACAAAAAAATATATATATTTTTTTTTTTCAAGAAAGGAAAAAAAAGGGGGGGGGGGGACACTCCATGAGGCAGAAAGGCACAGGCTTAACAGGAAAGCAAAGGCAAAGCAATGCACAGCAAAGGTACAGCACGGCGAACCCTGCTACTCAAAAGAGACGGAATGAATGAAAAGCCTGTCTGAAATAGGAGGTTTTAATCGCTCTCCCAGGAAGTTAGAGCAAATTTCCAGAAAAGAACATTAAAACAGAGAACAAAAAGTATGGCTAACATACTACATTAATAAAAGACACAATGGTAAGAAAGAATATATAAAAATATTCATATAAAGAGAAGTTTGAACAGATGCAGGGAAGTCAGAGAGAGAGATGCGCACTCGCTATACACGGCAGCTGTAAGAAACAACAAGGCTTGCAAAGATCACGCAGCAAACGCCGCCACCATTCGAACGCCCGTAGTATGTGCACGGATGCAGCAACCTCAAGGGAACACCAGGACTTGCACACTCTAGGAGCGCCGTCAGAGTAAGTCCAACTGCAGGTATAAAGTAAAGAAACGGAGGGTAGCAGGGAAAAAAGGTAGACCCTCCAGCACCCAAGTCCTGCTTCACAGGAAAGAAAAAACTCACAGTGCCTCTCTCTGAGGGGAGTTTTATGCTCTGTAGGGCAAATGTTTTGAGTTTACTTTTAAAAATTCCTAGGTCCTGCAGCTCACAAGGGCAGAGATTCACCCCCATCATTGTGCTGCTGAGCAGAAGACAGGGATATATACAAATATTTTATAACTTTACATGCCCTACAATTTAAAAACTGATTATGGAGGTGGGAACATCCCTTTAACCCCTTAAGGATACAGCCCATTTTCACCTCTAGGACGCAGCCCTTTTTTGCACATCTGACCACTGTCACTTTAAACATTAATAACTCTGGAATGCTTTTACTTATCAATCTGATTCCGAGATAGTTTTTTCGTGACATATTCTACTTTAACATAGTGGTAAATTTTTGTGGTAACTTGCATCCTTTCTTGGTGAAAAATCCCAAAATTTGATGAAAAAATTTAAAATTTAGCATTTTTCTAACTTTGAAGCTCTCTGTTTGTAAGGAAAATGGATATTCAAAATATTATTTTTTTGGATTCACATATACAATATGTCTACTTTATATTTTCATCATAAAATTGACAAGTGTTTACTTTTGGAAGACACCAGAGGGCTTCAAAGTTCAGCAGCAATTTTACAATTTTTCACAAAATTTTCAAACTCGCTATTTTTCATGGACCAGTTCAGGTTTGAAGTGGATTTGAAGGGTCTTCATATTAGAAATACCCCATAAATGACCCCATTACAAAAACTGCACCCCCCAAAGTATTCAAAATGACATTCAGTAAGTGTTTTAACCCTTTAGGTGTTTCACAGGAAAAGCAGCAAAGTGAAGGAGAAAATTCAAAATCTTCATTTTTTACACTTGCATGTTCTTGTAGACCCAATTTTTGAATTTTTACAAGGGGTAAAAGGATACAATTTATACTTGAATTTGTAGCCCAATTTCTCTCAAGTAAGCACATACCTCATATGTGTATGTAAATTGTTCGGCGGGCGCAGTAGAGGGCTCAGAAGCGAAGGAGCGACAAGGGGATTTTGGAGAGTACGTTTTTCTGAAATGGTTTTTTGGGGGCATGTTGCATTTAGGAAGCCCCTATGGTGCCAAAACAGCAAATTAAAAAAAACATGGCATACCATTTTGGAAACTAGACCCCTTGAGGAACGTAACAAGGAATTAAGTGAGCCTTAATACCCCACAGGTGTTTCATGACTTTTGCATATGTAAAAAAAAAAAAAAAAATTTTCACTAAAATGTGTGTTTCCCCCCAAATTTCACATTTTTGCAAGGGTTAATAGCAGAAAATACCCCCCAAAATTTGTAACCCCATCTCTTCTGAGTATGGAGGTACCCCATAAATTGACCTGAAGTACATTACGGGCGAACTACAATGCTCAGAAGAGAAGGAGTCATATTTGGCTTTTTGAGAGCAAATTTTGCTCGGGGGGCATGTCGCATTTAGGAAGCCCCTATGGTGCCAGGACAGCAAAAAAAAAATGACATGGCATACCATTTTGGAAACTAGACTCCTTGAGGAACATAACAAGGGATAAAGTGAACCTTAATACCCCACAGGTCTTTCACGACTTTTGCATATGTAAAAAAAAAAATTTTTTTTTTACCAAAAATGCTTGGTTTAGCAAAAATTTTACATTTTTAAAAAAGGTAATAGCAGAAAATACCCCCCAACATTTGAAGCCCAATTTCTCCCGATTCAGAAGACACCCAATATGGGGATGAAAAGTGCTCTTCTGGCGCACTACAGGTCTCAGAAGAGAAGGAGTCCCATTTGGCTTTTTGGAAGCAAATTTAGCTCTGGGGGCATGCCGCATTTAGGAAGCACCTATGGTGCCAGGACAGAAAAAAAAACACATGGTACACCATTTTGGAAACTAGACCCCTTGGGGAACTTAACAAGGGGTAAAGTGAACCTTAATACCCCACAGGTGTTTCACGACTTTTGCATATGTAAAAAAAAAATATTTTTTTTACACTAAAATGCTTGTTTTCCCCCAAATTTTACATTTTTACAAGGAATAATAGCAGAAAATACCCCACAAAATTTGTAACCCCATCTCTTCTGAGTATGGAAATACCCAATAAGTGGACGTGAAGTGCACTGGGGGCGAACTACAATGCTCAGAAGAGAAGGAGCATCATTGAGCTTTTGGAGAGAGAATTTGGCCATGTGCATTTCCAAAGCCCCCCCCCGTGGTGCCAGAACAGTGGACCCTCCCACATGTGACCCCATTTTTAAAACTACACCCCTCACGGAAGGTAATAAGGGGTGCAGGGAGAATTTACACCCAACTGGCATTTGACGGATCTTTGGAACAGTGGGCTGTGCAAATAAAAAAATTTATTTTTCATTTTCACAGACCCCTGTTTCAAAGATCTGTCAGACACCTGTGAGGTGTAAATGCTCACTGTACCCCTTGTTACATTCCGTGAGGGGTGTAGTTTCCAAAATGGGGTCACATGTGGGTATTTATTGTTTTGCACTTATGTCAGAACCGCTGTAAAATCAGCCACCCCTGTGCAAATCACCAATTTAGACCTCAAATTTACATGGTGCACTCTCCCTTCTGAGCCTTGTTGTGCGTCCCCAGAACACTTTGCGCCCACATATGGGGTATCTCCGTACTCAGGAGAAATTGTGTTACAAATTTTGGAGGCTTTTTTTCTTTTACCGCTTGTGAAATTTTAAAGTATGGGGCAACACCAGTATGTTAGTGTACAAAAATGTTTTTTTTTACACTAACATGCTGGTGTAGACCCCAACTTTACCTTTTCATAAGGGGTAAAAGGAGAAAAAGCCCCCCAAAATTTTTTAGGCAATTTCTCCCGAGTACGGCGATACCCCATATGTGGCCCTAAACTGTTGCCTTCAAATACGACAGGGCTCCAAAGTGAGATCGCCATGCGCATTTGAGGCCTAAATTAGGGATTTGCATAGGGGTGGACATAGGGGTATTCTACACCAGTGATTCTCAAACAGGGTGCCTCCAGCTGTTGCTAAACTCCCAGCATGCTTGGTCAGTCAATGGCTGTCCGGAAATGCTGGGAGTTTTTGTTTTGCAACAGCTGGAGGCTCCGTTTTGGAAACACTGCTGTAGGATACGTTTTTCATTTTTATTGAGGGGGAAGGGGCGGTGGTGGGGGGGGGGCAGTGTACGTGTGTATATGTAGTGTTTTACTCTTTATTTTATGTTAGTGTAATGTTTTTAGGTTACATTCACACTGACGGCGGATTACACTGAGTCTCCCGCTAGGAGTTTGAGCTGCGGCTGCTGCAGCTCAAACTTGAAGCAGGGAATTCACTGTAATCCGCCGCCAATGTGAATGTAACCTGTACATTCACATGGGAGGGGGGGAGCAAAACTACAACTCCCAGCATGCACTGACAGAACGTGCATGCTGGGAGTTGTAATTTTGCAACAGCTGGAGGCACACTGGTTGAAAAATACTGAGTTAGGTAATAGAACCTATTACCTAACTCGGTATTTCCCAACCAGTGTGCCTCCAGCTGTTGCAGAACTACAACTCTCAGCATGTACTGATTGCCAAAGGGAATGCTGGGAGATGTAGTTATGCAACAGCTGGAGGCACGCAAGTACAACTCCCAGCATGCCGAGACAGCCATTTGCTGTTCCTGAATGCTGGGAGTTGTAGTTTTGCAAGATTTAGAGGGGTTCAGGCTGGAGTTCACTGACAGTGGTCTCTAAACTGTGGCCCTCCAGATGTTGCAAAACTACAAATCTCAGCATGCTAAGACAGCAAACTGCTGTCTGGGCATGCTGGGAGTTGTAGTTTTGTAATATCTGGAGGGCTACAGTTTAGAGACCACTGTCAGTGATCTCTAGCCTGAACCCCTCTAAATCTTGCAAAACTACAACTCCCAGCATGCCAACACAGCAAACAGCTGTCAAGGCATGGTGGGAGTTGTAGACCACTCTCTAAACTGTCGCCCTGCAGATGTTGCTAGGCAACAGACTCCCGGACACGCGGCGTCATACTCACCTCCACCGCCGCCGTGATCACAGCCTCCGCCGGGTAAGTGACCGCCGCTGCTGCCGCCGCCACTGCTACACGGTTCCCCCCGCTGTTCCCGGACACCGATGGGTGGGCATAGCGGGGGGAACCAAACTTTAACCCCCCCGCCCCCAGTCTGCTGTTGGTCGGCCGCTCCGCCGATCAATAGCAGGGATAGGAGGGGTGGCAACCCTGCCACCTCACTCCTATCTCTTCAAGGGGGAACGAGGGTTGGACACCCCCGATCCCCCTTATTTTATCGCGGCGCCGCCGTTGATGGGCAGGGGGAGAGCGCTCCCCCTGCAAACACCGTAGATGCCGTGATCAGAACTGATCACGGCATCTATGGGGTTAATGCTGCCGGGACCGGCGCGATCGCGGCCCCGGCAGCTGCGGTGGGACTCCGGCTGTGATTGACAGCTGAGTCCCACCCGCGATCTCCTGCGCTGCCCGCAGCAGAGCAGGAGATCGCTTGGACGTATGCATACGTCCGTTTGCGCGAACGTGTAATTCGCCTGGACGTATGCATACGTCCAATAGCGGGAAGGGGTTAATACAGTATTTCTGCAACACATGAGAATATGCTTGAATTCAAAGAAAGTAGAAAGAAATACTTATTTAAAAGGGTCACTTGGTCATGGAGAATTGGTTGAAGGCCACTTATACAAGTAGTCAACGTATCAGAAAATGACAGGCTAAAACGTCACCTTTATTTCAGCAATAAGGGTCATCGATAGAGTATAATAGGGTTACACATATTTGTTTCTAAGGCTAAGTTTCCACTTTTTTTTTTTTTCTAGCAGTTTTTGAGCCAAAGTCAGAAGTGGATCCACAAGGCAAGAGAAGTATAAGTCCCTCCTACATATATATATATATATATATATATATATATATATATATATATATATACAGCTTGGTATATGTTTCACGAAACTGTCTGAATCACTAGTTTGATTGCTGAAATAAAAGTAAAGCCTTAGCTTGTCATTTTCTGAGATACAGTTGTTTGGTGCCTCAAAACATACCCCAAAAGTCTATCATAAAGTTTTATATTGTAAAACTTGATATTAAATCATAAAACCTTTTTTCAGGGTTACCAAGCAAACCCCAATATTGCGGCACACACCGCTTTCAACAACTGGTTCTAAGATGTGTGGTTAAAGACTGTAAATCCCAGCATTTCATTTTTTCCCTCTCAGTAAATGATTTCCAGATCACATCTTGGCTCAGTAACTATTTATTTGTATATATGGTGCAGTCACAGAATGGAACAGGAACAATGCCAGCTCATTGTGGTCACAAGCTTGATAAAGCGCCATCATTAATAGGAGGGGGAGGAAGACCTCAGTCTTGTGGAGCTTTGAAGGTGTGTTATGTAGTCGGAGGAATAATAATAATAATAATAATAATAATAATAATAATTTATATAGCTCCAGCACCTAATAATGTTCAAGGTACAAGTAAGGAAATATATCAGTTAATACATACTAAATATTCAAACAGGAGGAGTGAGAGCCCTACTTACAGGAGCTTACAGTGTATGAGAGACAAAAGGCAACAGGTGTCTTGTATATAAAATGTCTAGCCATGTTTTATCAATAGGGTAGCTTACATAAAGGTGGGTGAACCATCACCAGCCAATCTCTACATGTTTAAAGGAGAAATGCGGCACAAATCTTTTCCCTTCCCCTGTGCCCAGGCTGCAAAAGCTAAAGCACAAACTTTAACTCCCCTTCCTACATTCCCCCATTGCGCAGATATCGGTATCCTGGTCCTCCGGCGCTGCTCGGCACCCTGCTTCCTAGGCCCGGAACGTCAAACTGCAGCAATGTCCCGCCTCAGCCGGTGATAGGCTGAGCGCACTGTCATGTAAGGAGCTCGGGCCCTGCCTTTCCCCTGCTGCCTGGGCTCCTTACATGAGAGTGTGCTCAGCCTATCACCGGCTGAGGCGGGACATCACTGTGGCCGGCAATACGCTGACTGTAGTGTGACGTTCTGAAACTAACAAGCAGGAAGCCGAGCAGTGCCGGAGAATTGGGACGTCGATATCGGTGCAAAAGGGGAATGTAGGAAGGTGAGTTAAAGTTCGTTTTTTTTTTTGTTTGTTTTTGCAGACCGGGCACAGTGGAAGGGAAAAGTTTTCCGATGAATTTCTCCTTTAAAATGCATAAAGCATAGGGGGACCCTGCTGAATGATAGTGGGGGGACATATTATTAGTAGGGGAGACCAAATAGGGGATGGTATACGCCTGCTTGAAAAGATGTGTCCTTAAAACTGTGGATGTTGGGTAAAAGTCTGAGGGTTCTGGGTATTGTATTCTAGAGAACTGGTGCAGCACTAGCAAAGTCTTGGAGATGGGAGTAAAATGTTTGGATTATAGAAGATGTTAGTTTTAGATCACAAGCAGAGCAGAGAACATGTGTAGGATGGTAGACAGATGAGTAGGGACATGTAAAGAGGTAGCACTGTGGAGAACTTTGTGGGTGAGAGTAAGGATTTAGAAAAAAACATTTATATCGGTATGGGACTTCTTCTCAGCTAGACAGAATTAATACCAATTTTTAGGATTCCAGAAAAAATTTAACATCCACCTAGTCATCATCCTTAAAGGTTTAATATAGGTTTGTTTATAGTTATCAACATAGAAGAACTAGTTGAACTTTTTAATTTACCTTTACTATGCCTGCGGGTAGAAATACTGCACTAAAACTCGTGACAGGTAGACTTAGCCTTTGAGCGTCTCAGCATTATTTGCTATGTTACTGACATAGCTATCCCCCAAATGCTTGGTATTTTCCATTCTTGTTGAGTTTTACAAGTTATATCCCTACAGCAAGAACATTCTTCTCTCTTCTTCTAATCCAGATTGCTAGGAAGCTCAGCATGAGCCATTAGCAGTCTGATTTATCAGTGTATTCCATCATTAATCATCTCCTGGTGACAAAATGATAATTACTTCCATTCTGCTACATTAACCATTTTAATGCTATGAGATACTGCAGCACACTGCATTGCAAAACATTTAGGATCCCTCTAGCTATGAATGGCTCATAAGGTTTACAAATGACGTTTTAACACCATACTGAACTTCTTTCAACTACGTGATATATATATATATATATATATATATATATATATATATATATATATATATATATATATATACAGGCCATTTTATTTGCATGTCACTAGCTATTTCAATACAAACCTAAAAATTATGCACCAAATTCTAAGGAATATTTCTACAGCCATTTATTTACCTAGCTATCCTCTCTTTTCCACTGTGTAGTGGTGGCCATCTTTATTTTTCTGCTGGTATGGCTTAGTATTAAAATCAGCAATCATTATGAATTTGAGTGACAAATGCCGATCTCCACAAGAGTGACACCTGCAGGTTGCTGTCTGCATTGCTGTTCCTTAATTCACTGAAAGTGAACTGCATAAATAACAGCTACCTACTGACTACTTTAAATAAAATTTTTCCCACTACAGGGCTTCAAGGTGGTCTTCACTTTTGCTTATGAGCACGCTACAATGTGCAATTTATGTAAATCTGTATGACATTGCTCCTTACACGGCATGGACTGTGAATGTCCCTTTAAATAGAATCTATCACATTTAAAATGCAGTCCAATCTGTAGGTAGAATGTTATAGAGTAGGAGGAGATGAACACATTGATATATAGTTTTGTGGAGGAAAAAGTTCAACTATAATGTCTCCTTTATTTATGTTAATCTCTGTTCAGTCTGTTCAGTCTGTCAGTTATTGACAGCTATTTGTTTATAAGTGTGCATTTAGAGAATTGGAACTGTTAATCACTAATTAGAACCACCACCTTGACTACTTAGCTCAACATTAATTAATTATAAATTAATAATTAAATTCATATTTAAAGGGGTACTCCGGCACTAAGACATCTTATCCCCTATCCAAAGGATAGGGCATAAGATGCCTGACCGCAGGGGTCCCGCCGCTGGGGAACCCTGTGATCTTCCACGCCCCACCCCGTTAGAATCAGCCCCCATAGCGTGCTCGCTCCGGGTCTGATTACTAGCAATAACAGGGACGGAGCATAGTGACGTAACGGCTCCGCCCCGTGTGATGTCATGCTCCGCCCCCTCAATGCAAGCCTATGGAGGGGGCGTGACAGCTGATCCTTTGGATAGGGGATAAGATGTCTTAGCACCGGAGTACCCCTTTAAGTTGCCCTGGAACTATTTTCATAAAACCATATATTGATCTGCTCAGCCCTTCTTGCTCTATAAGATGATGCCTGCAGTTTGTGTTGCATTTTTAATATGACAGGTTTCCTTTTGATTTTTTTTCCTTCTGCGCCCTCTGTGTGTTAGTTGACCCCTGCAACTTTTTTAGTACTGTGTAAGAGGATAAAGGCTGTTGCTATAGTTGAGATGTGTCAAGCAGACAACTGAGATGGACTATTTGTGCTGCTATGATGACAGTGGCCTGTGAACACTAAGCTCTCTGATAGCCAATACCATGGCATGAAAAGTGGAAGGAAAAGTGTGTGTGGGCCAACACTGAGGAATTATTATGACAAAAGAAAGAGCGTTTGGTGTAGGCCAGTGTTTAGGGTGCCACCGGAGTCTGCTCACAACTTGTGGACTGGGCCTCTGTACAAGTACTTTGCTCCAAGGAGAGGCCTGTAGTTTGGGGTAGGGCTATGAAAGGAGACAATAGGGGAGATTTATCAAAACGTGTGCAGAGGAAAAGTCGACCCTTTGCCCATAGCAACCAATCAGCTTTATTCTTTCATTTTTGAAAAACGCCTCTGAAAAATGAATGAAGCAATCTGATTGGTTGCTATGAGCAACTGGCCAACTTTTCCACGGCACAGGTCTTGATGAATTTTCCCCAATGAGTGTGGATTAACCACACATAGTGTTTTATGTTATATTAAGCATGCTCTGAGTAAGTTTGCCCAAATTTAGCCACCATGGAGTGTTTCAGTAGGGTTTAGATAGAAAGAAAATGAGCCTAATTGGAGTTGTCTAACTTGGTCTAGTAGACTGTTGGTGGGCCAATGTGAAAAACCAGAGATCCGAAGTCCCTCAGTGGCACTATGCAAGTAGGCCTAAGATGTAGTTGTTGGAGAAAAGCTAGGAGAGCAATGAGAAAAAAAGTTGCTTAAGTTTGGGAGCCATTGCTGAGTTTGTGTGGCCTGTGGAAGGGACAGCCTAGAGAATGAGGGAGAGACTGGCAGATAGCGAGAGAGTAACTTTCCCAAGACCTATTGTGCTCAGTAGAGAAAGCAACTGTTACAATTAAGAAGGACATTGACAGGCCCAGTGAGTTCTTCATTTCTACAATTAAAGTTCTTTTTTTAAACAGTGTCCCATTTGCAAGACTTCAGCCGAGTATTATGGCTCTAAGGGGGAAAGACAATTTAGACCCCCACAATCTTGAGAATGAGGACCTGACTCTCCCCACTGGATAGTGCAATCTCGAGAATGAGGACCTGCCTCTCCCCACTGGATGGTCCATTGGATCAAAACATGCTGAGTGCTGTACTCAGCAATCTCTGATGCCGACCTAATGCTCCCTGATCTTGTACCCCTCATTATCAGACACTTATCCCCTATCCTGTAACTAGAGCTAGAATACCCCTTTACCAAGCAAGAGATCAGGAAATCCTGTGGGCAAGGAGTGCATAAGGCAGATCAGATGACTTGTGCATAACTATATTGCATGTGAACTGAACTGTATTTTGTAGTGGGATTGAGACATTATCTAGTTATGTCCCTGTTTATTAGACAATTATCAATATAATCTTTTTGGTTTCTCAATTTATAAAACGTATTTGGGAAAAAGCTCTAAAATGGACGTCTGGATTTTTATTGCACATTTGGGACAGAAGTTAGGAAATGAAACTTATGGCAAGGTTATTGTGATGAGGACAAAGAAAATGGAATTTGGAAACATAGCTTTTTAATTAGCCAGATGTTGCCGAGTTGTATAGGCATTATCCTGGTGCTCGTCCTGTGCACTATCCATGTCACTCCTTCTCAAGTCACTCACGTTCATCCATCTCATTTTATAGCTGAAATAATGTGTCCAGGGAGCAATACTGCAAGTGAAGATTAGAAGCGGTGCGAGGAATAGTTGTTATTGTAACACAAGACTTACGCTATAAACCATAGCTGGGAAGGCTCAGTCTGTATAATATACACAGTCTTAGTGAGAAACATGTCAGTGTTACCTATTAAGACCAACATCATTTTAGAAGAAAAAGTTTTGTCACTGTATGTACTATCGTTGATATTTTAATATTCAATTTCTATCTTTTTATATTATATTCTTTATGTTTATATTACTTTTTTATATTTGTAAATCTTTTCCTGGTAATTTTTTTCTTTCTTATTTATCTTTTTCTGTCTTTCCTTTTACCTTGGATCCTATTGATCGTAGAGAATGACTTCATTTTGTCTGGGTCTGCATTGCAGTGAAGATCATTTTTTCCTATAATACATTTCTTGGTCCTCAGAAGAATTGTTAGTCTATAACATAAGGGCTGTCCATTTTGTTCCACAGACAAATACTTTACTTGCAAGTAGATGTTTTCTTGCACGCAGCAGAAATATTTGTCATTTAGCTTTTATAGCTGCTCCTGACATCTGTCTAATACGATTTCCAAGTCCCCAAATCATCATCCAAACATTTATTTTCCTCCTTCTCTCAAACTATAAAAGTTCTTAGAAATGTTCTATACTTTATTTCAAGCAAGCAAACTTTATGTAATATAACCACAGCTTTTCACAATGAACTCGGGATATATTGACATCTTTGGCAAAGCTAAAGGCTTTATCCAAGGCTATATACCTAAGTGTAATACAGCAGGGCAACCTACCCTGAGGGGGAGAACATTTTATGAGGTAGGGAGGACCACCTAGACCTCAAGAGCCCTGGTTCCCTGTGTACTCGCCTCAGTGTTTTAAGTGGTTTTGGTGCATATTTGAGGTTTGTGGGCTATTTGTAAAAATATATATCTCAGTTTACTTCCATATTTTCTGCTTCAGCATAATAGCAGGGTTTGGTTCTAGGAGATGAAGTTTGGATTATGAAGTTTATTTCCATCTGTAAATTGTTCTTAAAATTCAACAAAAACACTAACGTTCATTCGTTTTTACTTGCGGTGTATGTATTTAAAGGGTTACATATAAACCAAGGCATTCTGCAGTCGTAAAATATTTAAGGGAGAAAATTAATAAAAATACTGTTCAGTTCTTATGAGCATTAGAATGGAACTTACAGCATTTTCTATAAAAAAAAAATGGCCCAAACATACAATATTTTTAACATACAATAATCTTTTCTAGACTATTGAAACTTGAAACCATACTCAACATACAATGCAACGAAAACCCTCAAACCTCTAACTAATGGGACCATTAAGGTATACAGGTGACCCCTAATTTCCCTAGGCAGCAATCACCAAATATCAACAATTGCCCCTATAGAGGATTTCCCCCTATACCTTCGTATGGAGAAACTATTCCCAGAAGGATGGAGAGGGTTCCAGGGCTTCACCCTAAAAGATCCTTATCTAGATGAGACTAACAAACCACAGATATTACTCCCCACCTCTTTACGACCCACTTTACATTTTCTAACCCAACTACACTCGAGGCAGGTGGTTTGGAAATTGAAGTTTGGCCTATCCTCTTTCCCCCTCTATTATGGCTCAATAAATACTACATGCTTCCTTGGCTCCCAGATGGTATCATCTTGCACCTGTACGAGGGACTCCTCACTAACTCTGCATCTCAAACACCTAGTTACTTGCTTGCCATGGGTTCTTAGCTGGGAACCACCTTCTCAAACAAAGAGGTCAAACATAAACTGGCCCGCTCACACTGCTATTTCAGATGTGTACGGATCCAAGAAAATTCCTTAAAGCTTCTAACTTGGTGGTACCGCAAACCCGGATGGCTCTTTCGCCTTAATTTGATAAGCAATGATCTCTGCTGACAGTGTAACACTAAGCAGGCACATTGTCCCACATCTGACTTACCTGATCTGAAATCAACCATTTAATCTATCACCAAAATGAAAGACCCTCTTTCCGCTCCATTTATACTGCTCTTTGCACCAAACTCCATTTTTTGCCCCCATGAAAGCAGACCTAGTCACTGCTATTCTGACAGCTGCCAATCTCTTTATAATACCAGCTAAGTGGCGATCCACAGCCCACAAACGCTTTCTTCATGGATAAACAAAATGGACCACATATGTAGAATGGAGTTGGCAAGTTGGGAGCTGAGGAGGCATGCCAAATTCCAAAAAGTCTGGGCTCCTTGAATCATACCATTCAACTAATTCTGTTTCCATCTGCTAGCACCCTTTTTAGGTTCTGCCGAACCCCCCCCCCCAAGAAGCAAATGGCTCACACCTAATTACCCAGAAGCTTTTATGCGTTCGAATTCTGTTGCTAATCTTCACCATCTTATCAATTAGTCGTTAACCCTTGCACTTATCTAATGGCCCATATTTATTCATCAGCCTGAAACCCTAATTGTCTGTTTTTTCCCATAACAACCAATCACGGCTAAACTTTTACTTTACAAGAGCTCATCAAGATATGGGGAAAAATTTGGGCAATGTGGGGAAAAACAAACAATTAGTGTTTCAGGCTGATTGATAAATCTCCCCCAATGTGTTTGAGTTATGTTATTTCTGCTTTAGGCTGTGATACGTCTTACCTTATTTTATTTGCCTTGTATGTAAATAGTTAGGTTCATCCCTTCTGAACTTTTTCGCTTTAGATATACCCCAGTGTTCTCCTTTCTCCCCCTTCACTCCCCTTTCCACTCCTACATTCCCCAAAACCCCCCCTTTCAACCCTGTGTGAGTGCAAGTCTCTTTATGCCACTATACTAGGTGCCTATTTCCTACCTGAGCTGTTATTTGTTTGCAGCCTCCGAGCCACTCTGTTTGTTTTGTCACTTCACGCATTGCTTGACTTGAACTGTACGATTTATAAAACTCAGATGTAATTGCTATTTAAAAAATCCTAAAAAATATATATATATATACGATTTGAAGATCCTACCAATTAGAGTGGGTAGTTCACTGGTAAAATACCTGTATTACTGTAGTGCATGTACTGACTGGCTGTCTGGTAGCGCCACCCTACAGTACAGGGAGGTATTAAATGTTCTGTACTACACTTTACCTGTGCCAGGGTTAGCTTCTTCTTTGGACACTATATGAGGGAGGCTCAATTTGGGACATTGTGTGTACTATACAGGACCCTAAAGATGCTCCTGTCCTTTAAAAAGAGAGGGATTTACAGTTTCCAGCTCTTTCTAACTTTTATATGTAAGCACTCGCTTTATCTATATTAATTATTACTATTATTCCTTTCATACTCACTATTCCCTATTTTTTATGATATTTTGGGGCTTCAGTTTTTCATGATCCCAGCATACAATGGTTTCAACATACAATATTAATTGGTTCCAGGACAACTATTGTAACTCTAGGGACCACTGTATTAAGTTAGTATGAACTGATCGTTAATAGAGATGTCGCGAATTGCTCGCCGGCTAACAGTTCCCGGCTAATTTCGCATTCTTGCGTTCGCATCGCCGGGCGAACATATGTGAAGTTCGATCCGCCCCTATACTTTAACATTGCAGTAAACTTTGACCCTCTGAGTCAGAGTCAGCAGACACATTACAGCCAATCAGCAGCAGTCCCTCCCTTCCAGACCCTCCTACCTCTTGCACGGACGCCATTTTAGCCTCATTCAGCATGCTGCAGGCTTAGGAAGTGGAGGGTTAGAGAAGCTGCTCCTGCTGTATAGGGAAAGCGATAGCTAGGTTGCTGCTAGGTGGTGTATTCAGGGTCCAGTTTACTCCTAAAGCACTAGTGTAACATCTGCTTTAAGGACAGCACCCAAGAAAGCCCTTTTTAGGGCTGAAAGATATCAGTCCTGGTTGGGAGGGAACCGCTGGTTAAAAGGGGTACGCCAGAATTAAACTTAAGTTCCTTCAAGCAACTATCTACTACAGTATTTAAAGGGCTGAAAGATATCAGTCCGTGAGTCTTGCAACAGCTGGAGGCACCCTGGTTGGGAGGGAACCGCTGGTTAAAAGGGGTACTCCAGAATAAAACGTAAGTTCCTTCAAGCAACTAACTACTACAGTATTCAAAGGGCTGAAAGATATCAGTCTGTGTGTTTTGCAACAGCTGTAGGCACCCTGGTTGGGGACCACTGCTTAAAAGGGGAACTCCGCTGGCAAGCTTATTTTCTTTAAAGCAACTAACTACTACAGTATTCAAAGGGCTGAAAGATATCAGTCCGTGTGTTTTGCAACAGCTGGAAGCACCCTGGTTGGGGACCACTGCATAAAAGGGGAACTCCGCTGGCAAGCTTTTTTGCTCATTGTCACACTAGTACAAATCACATTAGGTGTGACAGTTGTGCAAATAAAAAAAAAAAAAAAAACTTTTTTGGCTGTTAAATAAAATCCGTTGTCACTGTTAGTTCAAGTCACAGTTGCCATTTTTCTTGCCTGCAGGGCAAATTGTGTCACCCTAGTGCAAATCACATTAGGTGTGACAGTTGTGCAAATAAAAAAAAAATACCTTTTTGGCTGTTAAATAAAATCAGTTGTCACTGTTAGTTCACGCCACAGTTGCCATTTTTCCTGCCTGCAGGGCAAATTGTGTCACCCTAGTGCAAATCACATTAGGTGTGACAGTTGTGCAAATAAAAAAAAAATAAAAAACTTTTTTGGCTGTTAAATAAAATCCGTTGTCACTGTTAGTTCAAGTCACAGTTGCCATTTTTCTTGCCTGCAGGGCAAATTGTGTCACCCTAGTGCAAATCACATTAGGTGTGACAGTTGTGCAAATAAAAAAAAAAACCTTTTTTGGTTGTTAAATAAAATCAGTCGTCACTGTTAGTTCACATCACAGTTGACATTTTTCTTGCCTGCAGGGCAAATTGTGTCACCCTAGTGCAAATCACATTAGGTGTGACACTTGTGCAAATTTAACCCCAAAAAATATATCTATGTGATGCCTAAAGGGAAGCTCTAACTATGTGCTGCCTAATATGGGGGAATCAATGTGCTGTCTAAAGGGGGGAATCTAACTATGTGATGCCTAAAGGGGGGCTCTATGTGCTGCCTAAAGGGGGCTAAAGCACGTTATTCCAAACCATTTAGGAATAATAGGTAATTTATACCCTTTATGGATTAAAACCTGACTCTGCATCAACTATGTAATTTTCCATGGGAGTTTTGCCATGGATCCCACTCCGGCACACCACAGTCCAGGTGTTAGTCCCCTTGAAACAACTTTTAAATCATTCTTGGGGACAGAAATTTGCCTGCCCATTGAAGTCAATGGCGGTGCGCCCGGTTAGCCGGTCCGCGAACTTTTGAGGACGTTCACGGTTCGAGAACCAAAAATTTTATGTTTGCGACATCAGTAATCCTTAATCCTCATGTACATAACAATACTATCATTCTATACATCCTTTAAGTCATACAGAGCCATATTCTGTACCCATACCGGTATGTTTATAGTTTTCTGCACAAGAATATGAAGTGTTTCATTTATGGCACTCAATGACTCCTTGTATAACAGTACATGATGTCTTATATGGCTTCACGATTCATGGAACAGACACTATGCCATATACATTAAAGGGGTACACCACTGGAAAACATTTTATTTTAAATCAACTGGTGCCAGAAAGTTAAACAGATTTGTAAATAACCTCTATTTAAAAATCCCAATCCTTCCAGTACTTATCAGTTGCTGCATGCTCCATAGGTAGTTCTTTTCTTTTTGAATTTCCTTTCTGCCTGACCACAAGTGCCCTCTGCTGACACCTCTGTCTATGTTAGGAACTGTCCAGAGCAAGAGAGGTTTGCTATGGAGATTTGCTCCTACTCTGGACAGTTCCTAAAATTGACAGAGGTGTCAACAGAGAGCCCTTGTGGTCGGCAAGAAAGGAAGTTCAAAAAGAAAATAACTTCCTGTGTATTATACACTGGAGAACTTCCTGTGTATTATAAGTATTGGAAGGATTGGGAATTTGTTTTCAATAGAAGTAATTTACAAGTCTATAAGGGAAAAAAAGGGAGGTACCAAATGCCTCAAGACTAATACCATAGAATGGTACATGATGATGGAATTACAGAAAAAATAAATCGGACTGTGCTTCACTTTAAATGATGTACAAATTTAATATAAATATAAAATATTACAAATAAGACATGAAATAAATAATGCAAATCTAATACATAAATGCCTCCTACCACAGGGCCCTTGTGGGGAGGTATGATATTTGAATACAAAGCATATATTAAAAGATATTAAAATATAGCATGTGGATTATATTCGGCGTAGAGATCTTCCACGAGGCCTTCCTTTCGGGAGCAAGATCCATCTATCTCCGAGTACATCTCCACCTCTGGAGCTACTCCGTGATCGGTGACTTCTCCTCGGCCTGCGGCAACCAGGCCCGTCACCGCAAGCGCATGCCAGCGCTGGACACAGCCTCCACTACATCTGCCATCGAGCCTGCAATTACTCCGTGACCGGTGACCTTTTTTGGCCTGTGGCATCCGGGCCCGTCACCGTAAGCGCACGCTAGCGCTGGACACAGCCCCCACATATCCATCTCTCGGACATCCAGCCAAAACCACCATTAGGAGTTGGTAACTATATCACTTTGTGAACTGTTCTAGATCACATGAGAACGGAGTGTACCGCACAAAAGTACACTATGTTGGTTTGCAATATATTGGGATAGCGGTAGAATATAATCCACATGCTATATTTTAATATCTTTTAATATATGCTTTGTATTCAAATATCATACCTCCCCACAAGGGCCCTGTGGTAGGAGGCATTTATGTATTAGATTTGCATTATTTATTTCATGTCTTATTTGTAATATTTTATATTTATATTAAATTTGTACATCATTTAAAGTGAAGCACAGTCCGATTTATTTTTTCTGTAATTCCATCATCATGTACCATTCTATGGTATTAGTCTAGAGGCATTTGGTACCTCCCTTTTTTTCCCTTATATATTATTTTGTACTAGTATTTTATTTGGTGTAAATACTTTCCACTTAGCCTCGATTAATTTATATTGTGAGCTGCACATACCCTATTTTTTTTATTAATTTACAAATCTGTTTAACTTTCTGGCAATAGTTTATTTTAAAGAAAATGTTTTGCAGTGGAGAACACCTTTAAGCCTTCATGGGGCAATGTTTGCATAAAAATGTGCATGTTGTTTTTGTACTCCTGTTTACTCTGTTTGTACCCTGTTTAAGAAATGGAAAATTATATTATGAGCCCCAATGGGAGGAAGGCTGTCTGCACATTGCATTGTAATATATTGTGCTATAAAGATAACAATATACATATTTTAATTATCATTTTTTATTTGCTCACATTTTTCCCACATTCACGACTGCAGATCCTTCTGTGTTTTGTTGCTGATCAGTAGTTACAATTATGGTATGGTATATTACACCCACAGGTATATATATATATATATATATATATATATATATATATATATATATGTGACAGTCATCACAGGGGATCATTGAGTTATGTCATGACTTGCAGTCATAGGTTCTATAGTTATCATAGTTGTCTTTAGCTAGATACTAGGTTTCAGGAACTGCGTAACTTATCAAGGAAAAGCTGGGTGAGATATGGGAAATTCAAAAATAGTTAAAACTCTGGAGCTTGCTAGGGACATAGGACATGGTAAGTCCTGTTATCATGCCTGGGCTATTATGGGATGAAAGCAGGATTGGTAGTGGGGTTTTTCATCCTCTGCCTGGGCAACTCCAGGTTTTGGAGACTAGCTCAGATAAGAACAAGTACTGAAGACAAGTTATCACTTGACTTTAAAGGGAGACTCTGTCGGAAAAAAGATTCAAAGCATTTGGTGCCAGAAAGTTAAACAGATTTTTGAATAACTTCTATGAAAAAATCCTAATCCTTCAAGTACTTACCAGATTATGTAAACTACAGAGGAAGTTTGGTTGTTCTTTTCAGTCTTACCACACTGCTCTCTACTGACACCTCTGTCAGGAACTGTCGACTATTTAGACTCTGAATTGTCTGTGTTTGGAATTTGAATTTCGGCGCTGGAAACATCTGGAAATTCTGAATAGCGCAGCAGAATTTCATTGAAATAAATGGGACTCTGCTGCTGCAGAATGCACAGAAATTCCATTGTGTGAACATAGCATGAAGTGTATCTGTATCCTGTAAATGTTTACAAATGATCATATATGTCATAGAAGAATATTCATTTTGCTATCAAACTCACCATTTTGTGTTACATTTGTTGAAGGGACTTTCATGTGGTTGGTGGAAATGCTTTAATACTTAATTTCTTTAAAGTATTTCATGATGAATTCTATAGACTAAATTCATTCCATAATGCTAGGGACTTTAGGGACCCACTCTAAATGGTGGCCTTGACGTGGCGAGTGGGCTTGTACTTTTTGATCAAAAATGTATACTAACAACCTGTTAGTTTTTGATATTATGCTGAGAAGCAATCAGATCATTATACAAGATTGTAGATGTGCACCATGTCTGTTTTTCTACCCAAATTCATTTCATAATATGTTTAAGGTTAAAGGGATACTCCGGTGATAAACTTTTTTTTTTTTTTTTTTAAACAACTGGTGCAAGAAAGTTAACCAGATTTGCAAATGACTTCTATTAAAAAATCTTATTCCTTCCTGTACTTATTAGCTGATGAATACTACAGTGGAAATTATTTTCCGTTTGAAACACAGAGCTGTCTGCTGACATCACAAGCACAGTGCTCTCTGCTGACATCTCTGTCCATTTTAGGAACTGCCAGAGTAAAAGGAAATCCCCATAGCAAACATATGCTGTTCTGGGCAGTTCCTAAAATGGACAGAGATGTCAGCAGAGAGCACTGTGCTCATGATGTCAGCAGACAGCTCTGTGTTTCAAAAAGAAAAGAATTTCCGCTGTAGTATTCAGCAGCTTATAAGTACAGGAAGGATTAAGATTTTTTAATAGAAGTAATTTACAAATCTGTTTAACTTTCTGGCACCAGTTTATTTAAAAAATAAATAAAAAAATAAAAAAAAAGGTTTTCACCGGAGTACCCCTTTAATGGCCTATCCTGCTTTTTCTACCATTTCCATTTTAGAACAATGTTCTATGTCGATAATTGATATAAGGTATTTTTATAGCATTTGGAGCTTTTATCTGCTATAGGGTTCCAAATGCACATATAAATGATAAAAGTTTGTCTCACCACTAGAAGTATTTAAAGAGCCAAATGCATACTCTTTTATAAGTGAGTTTAGTGTATAAATAGTATGTGTAAACTCCTAACTCCCCCAGTTATGGCTGCAGGCAGCCAGAATTCTATCACACTATGACCTTTGCAGGGGATTTAGGAGCCCTATATTGGGGAAATAGAGAAAGAAGTCATAAAGAAATGAGAATTTAATAAAAGAATTTCGGGCTTGCTTGAAATAGAAACAAAATTGTGTTCAAGGTCAGACATTAAGGTTGGTAAATAATGTCATTGATATTTCACACGCAATCCTCCCACTTCTTTTATCCTGTAGGGTTGCTATACATAATACTAAATAGTGCACTGCAGTGAAGACATTATGCTGTAAAAGTAATTCTTCATGTTACCGAAACATTGTACAACCTTAGCTGACTAGAGCTGCAGGCGTGAAATTGTTGTTCTCTCATGACAGTTACAGTATGTCGAGCGAGCTTTTATTATTATATTCCAGCAGTTTCTTTGATCTTATGTAAGAGCAGCATCAGCTGGTCCTCCTTTTAAGGGATATATACGAAGTTCTGCTCCCCAGTATTGGCTCTTACATACTGTAAGATAAATCCTGTAGCATTTTCCTCCATATTTAGTAAAGAATATTGTTATTAACAAATATCTACTGGTAATATACAAGGATGGCCAGTTGCCCAAAAAAATTTTGTGCAGGGATTCAGATTTGTTGCTAAAGGAAATGACACTAGAGGAAAAATTTTTTGCAATACAGAGAAATAAACAGTGCAAAATGTAATGCACATGCCTTATTACATAACAAATACCTTACACAGTAGAACAAGATTAACCTGTTGGGGACGGAGGGCGTACAGGTACGCCCTCATGTCCTGGTACTTAAAGGAGTACTCCGGTGCACACTTTTTTCATGTTATCCCGTCCGGGCTGCAAAATAAAAGAAAACGCACTTTATCTTACCTGCCAACGAGCCCCCCGAGCTCCGGTACAGGTGTTCGGTCCCCGGGCTGTATTCTTCTTACTTCCTGTTAGCCCGGCACGTCACACGGAACTTCAGCCTCTCACTGGCCGCAGCGATGTCCCACCTCGGCCGGTGATAGGCTGAAGCTCCGTGTGACGTGCCGGGCTAACCGGAAGTAAGAAGAATACAGCCCGGGGACTGAACACCTGTACCGGAGCTCCGGGGGCTCGTTGGCAGGTAAGATAAAGTGCGTTTTCTTTTATTTTGCAGCCCGGATGGGATAACATGAAAAAAGTGTGCACCGGAGTACTCCTTTAAGGACGAAGGGCGTACCTGTACGCCCTCTGTATTTCTGATCACCACCGCTCGCCGGGCGGTGATCGGACTGGGATGACTGCTGATATCTATCAGCAGATGTCCCGTGCAAATGCCTTGGGGGGTCCTGAGACAATTCAATTCATACCAGCGATTTGTGGCAAATCCGGGCCTATCGGGTCAGAGACAGATCCGACCATTCTAAAGGATAGGAGCGAGGTGGCAGGGGTGCTACCTTCTCCTATCCCCTGCCATTGGTCGATCAGGACTGACCATCCAATGGCAGTTGGGGGCCGGGGGGGGGGGGGGTTGGGTTAAAGTTCATTACCTACGCTCTGACCATTGATTGAAGTCCGGGCAGTGCGGGGGGGGGGGGGACATGGCCAGCGGCTTACTGGTGGCATCTGAGCATTGACGTGTAGTAGTAGTGACAGCAGCATGGGAGCGGCGGCGGCAGTAGGAGAAGGCATGCCGGAAAGTATGGCAGTCGAGGCGGCTACAGTGAAGAACGCTGGTAAGTGATATTCACTGTGGCCTTCTAAAAGTTGCAAAGCTACAACTCTAAGCATGCCCAGACAGCCAAAGGCTTTGCCGCAAATTTGCCGCAACATCTGAAATGGCACAGTTTGGAGACCACTATATGGTGGTCTAGCCCTCCAGATGTTGCAAAACTACAATTCCCAGCATGCCCAGGCAGTCAGTGCATGCGGAAAGTTGTAGTGTTGCAACACAGTGGTCTCCAAACTGTGGAACTCCAGATGTTGCAAAACTACAACTTCCAGCATGCCTGGACAGTTTGAGCATGCTTGGAGTTGTAGCTTTGCAACATCTGGATTGCTACAGTTTGGAGACCACTACTTAGCGGTCTCCAAACTGTTCTTCCCCAGTTGTTGCATAACTACAACTCCTAGCATGCCTTTTGACTGTCAGTGCATACTGGAAGTTGTAGTTTTGCAACAAATTGAGGCACACTGGTTGGGAAACACTGAGCTAGAGTCTGTTTTCTAACTCAGTGATTCAAACCTGTGTGCCTCCAGCTGTTGCAAAACTACAACTCCCAGAATGCACTGACAGACCGTACATGCTGGGAGTTGTAGTGTTGCAACAGCTGGAGGTGCCTACAATGGGGTCCATTATAGGGGATTTCCAACATAAAGACCCTCATATTCACTTCAAAACTTAACTGGTCCCTGAAAAAGTCTGATTTTGAAATTTTTGGGAAAATTGGAAAATTGCTGCTATACATTGAAGTCATGGCCATAAGCAGTCCACATATATCCTGCTCCCCATCGGCCATCCAGGATTGTCTACCATTTTGACTGCCCCCAGATTATCCCCCGATGAACGGGGGGGGGGGGGCGTGAAACGTGTTGGGACCGTGCACCAGAGTTATCCATCAATCAGAGTTTGATAAGTATATGGGTTTAGCATTCTGTACTATGTATCAGATCCATTGTTATTTATCAGTTGAGGTCTTTTGTAGCATATCGACTATATTATGTTTTTTACACATGTAGTCATTTGTATATAAAAGACGGATTTGTGTTTTTTGATTCACATTTGACATGTGCATATTAATAGTCTAGATGTGATTATTGGGATACCTATTGATTTCACCTGATTATGGCAGGTAGTTGGCCATTTTGACAGCTTGGTATCTATAATTGATTTTTGAATATCAACATTCATTTTTCTTTTTCATGAATTTCGTGAACTCGTATTTACACACATTTATAATCAATCCTGTCTAAAATTCACTACCAAAATCTGTGTAATTTTTCTATCTTCCATGCGGTGTATTAGGGTACAGGATGCACCCATATTGCAAGAGTAATTAAGTAGTAACCCTCCATATCCTTGGTTTACTTATTGTTCACTTTCCCACTGGTACATGAATAGGTTTAGAGTATCCAATCCCTATCCCATAGCCAGACAGGGTTCCCCAGTGAGACAGTGAGTCCTTTTCCCACTTTGTCCTAGGTTAGGAAATTCTAAGGACAGAATAGACCTAGGTTCCGGAGCGGGGCCGCCCTTATAAGGGCGTCAACTCCGCCTAGCGGCAGGAATAGATTTAGGGTGACAATGGGGTGAGTGTTAGGTAGTGGCCGTACTTACCAATTGGCTGTATTCATATCCCCCTTAGCACCCTACCTTATTCTTTCCCTACCTGTGCCCCACCTTTAGGTAGGTTTCTGTATACATACTCTGATTGAGCATTACTCTGTGTGCATTTTTATCTTTAAATGTAAAACTGCAATCTTCACCCATTACCGGGATTGTATACAGCAAAATACCAACCTTTTTTTTCATTTTTTTTGTATTTGCTCACTTGTGTGTTGGCCATTGGATCTACAATGGATCCTTTTTAATTGGATATTTATTAAAGGTAAATTTTTTGTGTTTTTTCTGTGATTTTTATACATTGAAGTCCTCTGATGACTTCAAAAAGTAAAAACATTAGAACTTTATGATGCCAACATAAAGTTAACATATTGTATATGTGAATCAATTTGTAATTTATTTGACATGTCCCTTTTCCTTACAAGCAGAGCGCTTCAAAGTTAGAAAAATGCTACATTTTCAAAATTTTCCAGAAATTTTTGACTTTTTCATCAAGAAATGATGCAAGTATCGAAAGAAAATTTACCACTAACATAAAGTAGAATATGTCACGAAAAAACAATCTCGAAATCAAATGTATAAGTAAAAGCATCTCAGAATTATTGATGCATGAAGTGATAGAGGTCAGATTTGAAAAAAATGCTCCTGTCCTTAGGGTCATAATGGGCTCCGTCCACAAGGGGTTAAAGATAAGCGAGCTGAACCCACATAACCTGCAAAAAGCCCATGATCAGTAGCCAAACACTCACTGCCAAGCATTTAACCCTTTAGACTCCACGATCAATGCCGACCATGGCATCGAAAGTGAAAGTAAAAATCTTTAGATGCTAAGAGGAGCTTACCAAACTCCTGCATCATGTTCGCAGAGCTGGGCAAGCTAGAATGGTGGAGGAGTTAAAAAATATAGTTAAAAAATCCTTTTGGGGTTAGTTTTACACTCTTTGGCAATAAGTCTTTCTGTCTCAATTTTTGAGGCTTTTATCTGTTTTTTACATATTTTACATTTTTCTCTAGAGCTTTTTAATGCTTCTTCACTGCCATCCTGTTTTAGTAGTTTAAATGCTTTATTTTTGTCATTTATTGCCCCCTTAACATTTGTATTCATCCATATTGGTAATCTTTTATTTCTGACCCTTTTATTCCCATAAGGTATATACATCTTACGATATTTAAGATATATTTAAGATATTATTAAAAGTCTCCCATTTAGTGTCAGTATTCCTGTTTTTGAGGACATTATCCCAATTTATATTGTTAAGGGCTTCTCTAAGTTGATCAAACTTTGCCTTCCTAAAGTTCAATGCTTTGGTGGCCCCTCGAGAGATTCCCTTATTGAAGAACAAGTTATAATGTATTATATTATGATCACTATTTCCTAGGTGTCCTTCTACTTGCACATCAGTTACTCTGTCAGGTCTGTTGGTAAATATTAAGTCTAGTAGGGTGCCCTCTCTGGTCGGGCCCTGCATCATTTGGGACAGATAATTGTCTTTAGCTATAGTCAGAAACCTGTTTCCTTTAAGAGATTCACAGGTCTCAGTCTCCCAGTTCATATCAGGATAGTTAAAGTCCCCCGTTATTATCACATCATTCTGATATGCTGCCTTGTTTATTTGCCTCAATAATTCCTCTTCTGGCTCTTCCATTATGTTTGGTGGCTTATAGCAAATTCCTATCAGAATTTCTTTTTTTTCATCTCCATATATTTCTACCCATAATGACTCCACATTATCATCCCTCCCATATATACTCCCGCAGTGCGGCCTTCAGACTCTATTTCACATAAAGACAAACTTCTCCCCCTTTCCATTTTGTCTGATCCTTCCTGAATAGACTATAACCCTGTATGTTGACCGTCCAGTCACAGCTATCGTCCAACCAAGTCTCTGTTGTAGACACTGTGTCATAATTCTCCTCAGACATCAACCACTCCAGTTCGTCAGTTTTATTGGTCAGACTTCTGGCATTAGTCAACATGCAATTCAATGGTGTATGTTTTTTCTTCCTAAGAAGCCTATCCCTATTAACTATTCTAACCCCTCCCTCCGCTCCACCCCCAGGCATATTAATAAGTCCCCCCTCTCTATCTACACTATCTTCCCCCTCTATGTTGTAGGTTCCCTTCCCCCCAGTCCCTAGTTTAAACACTCCTCCACCCTTCTAGCCATCTTCTCCCCAAGCACAGCTGCACCCTCCCCATTGAGGTGCAGCCTGTCCCTACGATAGAGCTGGTATCCGACAGCAAAGTTGGCCCAATTCTCCATGAACCCAAACCCCTCCTTCCTACACCAACTTCTGAGCCACTTGTTTACCCCTCCCTAATCTCCCACTGCCTCTCTGGTGTGGCTCGTGGTACCTGTAATATTTCACAATATTTTACCTTGGAGGTCCTTGTCGTAAGCTTGCGGCCTAAGTCCCTGAAATCATTTTTTAAGGACACTCCACCTACATCTTACTTTGTCATTGGTGCCAATATGTACTATGACTGTTGGCTCCTCTCCAGCCCCACCCAGCAACCTGTCAACCCCATCCGCGATGTGCAGAACTTGAGCACCAGGAAGACAACACATTGTTCGGCGATCCCGGTCTTTGTGACAGATCGCCCTGTCTGTCCCCCTAATAATTGAGTCCCCCGCTACCAGTACCTGTCTGGCCTGCCCTGCACTTCTCCCTCCCTCCTTATTGGAGCAGACACCCCCCTGGCAGTCAGAGGCAGAGTCCTGTTGCAGTACTGCTAGCTCTGAAATGGCTTCCCCCTTAACCGCCAACCGGGCAAACTTGTTGGGGTGTGCCAGTTCAGGACTAGCCTCCCTGACACTTTTCTCTCTACCCCATTTTCTAACTGTAACCCAGCTAGCTGCCTGACTGTCCTGCACCTCCATCCCACTATCCTCCCAGACCTCTATCCCAGAGAGTACTTGCTCAGTGAGCAGTAGTGTTGCTCGCGAATATTCGCAATGCAAATTTTATTCGCGAATATCGCATATTCGCGAATATAGCACTATATATTCGTAATTACGAATATTCGTTTTATTTTTTTATTTTTTTTAACTTAATTGTTTTTTTTCACAGTACACATCACAGTGATCATCCCTTTCTGCTTCCAGCTTGTGTGGTGTAAAGAAGGCTCTAATACTACTGTGTGAGACCGGTGTGCGCATTTTCGCATATGCGAAAATTAGCATATGCTAATTTTTGCATATGCGAATTTTTGCTTATGTTAATTAAGGTATACGCTAATTTTAGCATATGTTAATTTTCGCATGCGCGCACTTTCGCATATGCGAAAATAAATCGAGAATATTACGAATATGCGAATATTCGCGAATATATGACGAATATTCGTCCATATATTCGCGAATATTCGCGAATTTGAATATGGCCTATGCCGCTCAACACTAGTGAGCAGGAGACTCCTCTGCAAGTTGTCAATGCGTCTCAGTGTTGCCAGTTGCTCCTCTAGATCCATGATCTGGGCTTCCAAATGAACAACTCGCACACATCCTGCACAAAAAAAAAAACTCCTGTTCAAGGATTGCATACATTGTGCAAGATGCACACTGGACTGCCTTTTCCAACATGGAGGCCATACTATGGAAGGGGGCATGATGACTGTCCGGCATAGAATGTGGGTGGTGCACGAAGATCGCCGGGGGGGGGGATAGGGGATAAGATGTCTATAGCCGGAATACCCCTTTAAGGGGTCAGAAAAGGACAATTGTATGCATTTCAATTTTGTTAAATGAAGTTTGCAATAATTTTAAATTGCATTGATCTACAGATTAAAGATAACATATTATTTTTACCATAGAGTGTACTGAGTGAAAACCAAGCCCCCCAACAGTTGTAAAATTGCAGTTTTCTTATACATTTCCATCTCCGAATAATAATTTTTTGTTTTGTGGTACATTTTATGTTAAAATGAAAGGTCTCACTGTGGTATCACAGGTGGTGTAGGGAAAAACCATATCACTTTAAGATGCCAGGGCACCGTTAGCCTATACATGGTCCGAGGCTGGAGACAGCTTCTCCTGGGCTAGACACAGAGTAAAGGAACACACCGACCTCAGGTTACGGATATTTGTCTTCACGGAGCAGGGTGCAGATGTTGATATACAGACAGCATGGTGTAGAGTGGACAGGATGCAGCGTAACCCCTTGGCAGCCCTGTTGCCTTGCTGAAACTTGTGGTGTTTTCAGCCAAAAGATTGATACTGACTTGAGAAAGGATTAAAGATTGATCCAGGTAGCTAGGTTTCTGTCAAGGTTCTGTGCCGCGCACTATTAACCCTTTAAACGCGGCATTCAAAGTTGATTGCCGTGTCTAAAGTCAAAGTAAACTACTCCTGACTAGCTCAGTAGGCTGTTTTCGACCGCCTCGGCGAAATAGCTGCGTCCCAAACAGCTGGAGGACACAATGTGGGTCCCTACCTTCCTCCTGCTTGTTCCATTGCCGAATGACTGCTCCGTGCCTGAGATCCAGGCATGAGCAGTCAAGCAGCAAAATCATTGATCAATGTTATCCTATGGGATAACAATTATCAATGTAAAGATCAGTGTGTGCTCTGGTATAGCCCCGTATGGGAGCTATAACATTGCAAAAAAAAAAGTTAAAAAAAAAGTTAATAAAGATCATTTAAAGGGGTTGTCCGCTGCCCTAATTTTCGGAGCTCCGCTCACAACGTCCAGAAGTTCATTACTCTGAACGCTGTGTGCGGGCTTCCGTGTTCGCGGCCGCCGGGCATGACGTCACGCCCGGCCCCTTGCCCGCCCCCTCGTGATGTCTTGCCCACCCCCTCGTGACGTCACGCCCGCCCCCTCTACCAAAGTCTATGGGAAGGGGGCGTGACAGCGGTCGCACCCCCTTCCCATAGACTTTCTTGAGGGGGTGGGCGAGACATCACGAGGGGGCGGGCGAGACGTGGCGAGGGGCTGGGAGTGACGTCAAGCCCGGCGGCTGCGAACACGGAAGCCCACACACAGCGTTCGGAGTAATGAACTTCTGGACGCTGTGAGCGGAGCTCCGAAAGTCAGGGCAGCGCACAACCCCTTTAACCCCTTCCCTAATGAAAATTTGAATCACCCCCCTTTTCCCATAAAAAAAAACTGTGTAAATAAAAATTAACATATATGGTATTGCCATGTGTGGAAATGTCTGAATTATAAAAATATATAATAAATTAAACCGCATATTTTTGTTCACATTTTATATCATGAAAAATATGTAAAATGCGATCAAAAAGTCCGATCAACACAAAAATGGTACTGCATGTCCATATGTAAACTCTGACACATTTGATGTCATAATATGTTATATGTAAAAATTTTTATGTTTATAAAATTCAATAAAAACATTGTGAAACAGAAAAAAAAAATTCAGATCACAGCGCAAAAAAATAAAAATAAACAGCCCTTATACCAGGGCCGTTTGAAGGAATTTGGGGGCCCCAAGCAAAAAATAGACATGGAGGCCCCCCTACCCCCTCCCCACCTTACGCATGCAAAAAAGATTATATACAGGACCATATAGAGATATATACCAGCTGTACACAGGATAAACAGCTACATGAAGGAACTCACAGTTCACGTCTTTTCTGATCAGCGTCGTCCTCTTTACTTTTCTTCCCCGTCCGATTCAGACCCAACTAAAACTTCATCTCTCTTCATCTGTAGAACAAACATCTTAGACTCAGAATTTTTCCAGTGCTCTCCTTAATGCTGCACAATCTCCTCATCTATAGGCCTGTAATAATGCCCCCCTTGTGTCCCACTCAGTAACAGAGCATGGTGCCCAACAGTCCCCAACCATGGTGCCTACAGCTGTTGCAAAACTACAGCGCCCAGACGACCTCTGGCTTTGTGGGCATGCTGGGAGTAATAGTTTTGCACCCTGGTTGGGAAACACTGATGTAGGCAGTTAGGTAACCAGGTACATAACTAGTAGGGCTGCACAATATGGGGAAACTGTGTGATTCTGGACCTAAATATTGCAATTTCAATATTATATTATAAACAAATTGTGAAATCCTCCCATTTCATGTCCAATCTACCCCCATTTTACATCTATTCCCCCATTTTATATCCACCACCCATTTCACATCTTCCCCGTTTCATTTCTATCCCCCTAATCACATTCTCCCCATTTCATTTCTATCCCCCCCATGTCACATTCTCCCCTTCCCATCCCTACCCCCTGTCTCATCTTCCCCCATGTGACATTCTCCTCTGTGACATTCTACCCCCACGTTAACACTCCCCCATCCCAGTAGACAGGTAGTACCCCCAAATTAGATCCCCAGTAGGCAGGTAGTACCCCCAGATTACCCCCTTCCCCCCATTATACAGGTAGTAGCCCCATATTATACCTCACCCGCCTGGTAGGCAGGTAGTACCCCCAGATTAACCCCTTCCTCCAGTAGGCATGAAGCACCCCCAGATTAACCCCCTTCCCCCAGTAGACAGGTAGTACCCCCAGATAAACCCCCTCCCCCAGTGGGCAAGTGCTACCCCCAGATAACACCCCAGTAGGCATGAAGCACCCCCAGATTAACCCCATTCCCCCAGTTAGCAGGTAGTACCCCCAGATAAACGCCCTTCCCCCCCAGTAGTCAGGTAGTACCCCCAGATAACCACCCCATTAGGCAGGTAGTACCCCCAGATTAACCCCCTCCCCCCAGTAGGCATGAAACACCCCCAGATTAACCCCCCAAGTAGGCAGGTAGTACCCCCAGATTAACCCCCTCCCCCCAGTAGGCAGGTAGTACCCCCAGATCAACCCCCAGTAGGCAGGTAGTACCCCCAGTACCCCAGGAGGGGGTTAATCTGGGGGTTCCATCTACCTACTGGGGGAGGAGGGGGTTAATCTGGGGGTACCACCTTCCTACTGGGGGGGTTAATCTGAGGGCCCCAGATTATTCCCCCCAGTAGGGAGGTAGTATCGCCAGATTAATCCCCTACCCCCAGACCCAGTAGGCAGGTAGTAGTACCCCTAGGTTATCATTAGACCCCCGGGGGCTCCGGCTGGTACCTGCTCTGCTGCTGCAGTTGCCGGGAGGAATTCAGGGGCTGAATCAGGGCAGAACTTCACTTGCGCTGTTGCTATGCGTACCGCGCAAGTCACGCTCAAGGGCCGGCCTCAGGACTTAGTAACACCGGCCCTTGAATTCTGGGAGTGTGACATGATGTGAGCATCAGCGCGTAGCTGTACGGCACTGGGGGCGGGGACATCCTCCTGAGTTCACTTCCCGGCAAATACAGGCTACAGGTGAGCCGGGGTGGGCACAAAAATAGGAGTCGGAGGCCGAACGGCTTTAATCTTGGCCTCCCGCTCCAGGCTCTCGCACTGCTGGCCCGGCCAGCCGACAGGGCAAGCTGCCGATCGGGACAGAGGCAGGAAGACAGCAAGCACCAGCTCTGCTTGGGGCCCCGGGCCAGCTTGGGGCCCCAAGCAATTGCTTGGTTCACCTGTCCTGTAGCGACGGGCCTGCCTTATACCACCCTGTACACGGAAAAATAAAAAAGATATAGTGGTCAGAATATGACCATTTTAAATGTATACATTTTCCTGCATGTAGATATGATTTTTTCCAGAAGTGCGACAAAATCAAACCTATATAAGTAGGGTATCATTTTAATTGTATGGACCTACAGAATAAAGAGGTGTCATTTTTACCGAAAAATGCACTGCATAGAAAAGGAAGCCCGTGTGGATTTTTAGGTGCAAAATTGAAACTATTATGATTTTTTAAAGGTAAGGAGGAAAAAACAAAAGTGCAAAAATGGAAAAACCCCGGATCCTTAAGGGGTTAATCTCTTAAGGACCCATGACGTACGCGTACGTCATGAGTCCGCTCCCAATCTATAACGCTGGGCCACGGCGTGGCCTCGCGTCATAGCGGGTCGGGCCCAGCCTCTAACAATGCGGTGCCACGCTATATTAACCGTTTAGACTTTGACCGTGTCTAAAGTGAAAGTGAAAGCATGCCGGTTAGCTCAGGGAGCTGTTCGGGATAGCCGCGGCGAAATCGTGGCATCCCGAACAGCTTACAAGAGAGCTGGAGGATCCCTACCTGCCTCCTCGCTGTCCGATCGCCAAATGACTGCTCAGTGCCTGAGATCCAGGTATGAGCAGTCAAGTGGCAGAATCATCGATCAGTGGTTTCTTATGAGAAACCACTGATCAATGTAAAAGATCAGTGTGTGCAGTGTTATAGGTCCCTATGGGAGATATAACACTGCAAAAAAAAAGTGAAAAAAAAGTGAATAAAGATCATTTAACCCCTCCCCAATTAAAAGTTTGAATCATCCCTGTTTTCCCATAAAAAAAAAAAACAGTGTCAATAAAAAAAAAATAAACATATATGGTATCGCCGCGTGCGGAAATGTCCGAATTATAAAAATATATTGTTAATTAAACCGCACGGTCAATGGCGTACGTGCAAAAAAATTAAAAAAAGTCCAAAATAGTGCATTATTGATCACTTTTTATATCATGATCAATAAGTCCTATCAATGCAATAATAATACCGCTAAAAACTTCAGATCACGGCGCAAAAAATGAGCCCTCATACCACCCCATACGCGGAAAAATAAAAGAGTTATAGGGGTCAGAAGATGACAATTTTAAACATATTAATTTTCCTGCATGTAGTTATGATTTTTTTCCAGAAGTACGACAAAATCAAACCTATATAAGTAGGGCATCATTTTAATCGTATGGACCTACAGAATAAAGATAAGGTCTCATTTTTACCCAAAAATGTACTACATGGAAACGGAAGCCCCCTAAATTTACAAAACAGAGTTCAATTCTGTCTCACAATGATTTTTTCTTACGTTTCGCCGTAGATTTTTGGGTAAAATGACTGACATCATTACAAAGTAGAATTGGTGGCACAAAAAATAAGCCATCATATGGATTTTTAGGTGCAAAATTGAAAGAGTTATGATTTTTTAAAGGTAAGGAGGAAAAAACGAAAATGCAAAAACGGTAAAACCCCGGGTCCTTAAAGGGGTATTCCAGGCAAAACCTTTTATATATATATATATATATATATATATATATATATATATATATATATATATATATACTGGCTCCGGAAAGTTAAACAGATTAGTAAATTAGAAAAAAAACAGCAGGGCTGAATAAAATCTTCAAAGCTTTATTCACGAATCCTCGTTAAAAACCTTCACGGTGACAAAAAGACATGGACACATACAAAAATAGAAAATATTGCACATATAAAAATGGTCCCAGACAGTGGCTGACGCGTTTCAGGTTGCTACACCCTTACTCATAGCTTGCCAATCCTCAAATGAGACTGCCTTATATACTACAAGGCAACCCTTCCCATCAGGAAGGGGAGGGACATCTTATGTCAGTGTGCAAACTAACACAAGTAAACAAGTAAAACAAGTAAAATCAGGAAAATATGTGCATATTTAAAAAACACACACATAAAACCCAATAGGACTATATTACAGCTAGGGAAAACAAAACTACTGATACACTTATGTATTAATAGTGCAATATCAAATCCGTCTTATTATTTAGGCCATGCGGTTGAATACAATTTAACAGATAGATCCACATAATCTCTCTATTGTGGAGAATTCGTATGGGATCACCCCCTCTTTTGCCTTTTTTGATTTTTTCAATACCACAAAAACACAATGATGATGTGTCTGAATTATGCTTTAGTAAAAAATGCTTTAAGACATTCGACATGCTGGGCGTAAAAGGACCTGCAGCATGTCTGATGTGCTCCTGCATTCTCTTTTTTAAGGTGCGTTTTGTGCTACCTACATAATCCATTTTGCAAATAGTACAGGTAACTCTATATACTACAAGTGTACTATCGCAATTGATAAAATCATGAATAGTGTGGACTTTGCCATCTATTGTACCTTCTATTTTGTTACCTTTAATTGCATAAGGGCACACCACACACCTTGCGTTACCGCACTTGTGGAAACCTTTGACCATCAACCAAGTTGATTGTTCCTCCTCTGCACACACCATACTAGGGACAAGCAGGTTTGATAGAGTGGGAGCACGTCGTGCAGAGAAACGAACACCCGGCTTAATAATCTCCCCTACTACTGGATCTGCTGTCAGCAGGGGTAGATGTTTTTTCACAATATTTTTTATATAATTAAACTCCAAACTGTATGTGGTAACAAACGTCACCTGGTCATCCGTATTGGAACATTTTCTACCTGTTAACAGTGTGTTACGATCCATTTGATCAACCCGAGCCCGGGCTTTGTTCAAAAGCCAAGAGGGAGATCCGCGTGCTGTCAGACGGGTGCAAACCCTTTCAGCTTTCCTCTGGTACACTTGTGGTGATGAACTGTTCCGTTTCATGCGGACCAGCTCATCAACCGGTATGGCAGAGATAGTATGTCTAGCATGACAAGAATCGACTCTCAAAATATTGTTACCTGTGATTTGTTTGCGGTAAGGTTCTACTTCTACCTTCTTTGTCATAGGATTACCCCGCAACAACACATCCAGGAAAGGAACCTCCTGCTTGTTGTAAGTGTATGTAAATTTTTGATTACAATGATTATCGTTCATATATTGTATGAACGCAGGTACTCCATTTTGGTCGGATTTCTAAACTATGATCACGTCGTCCACATACCTCCCATACCATGAGAGGCATGTGGAAAACCGATTTTGATCTGAAAAAATAAATAGCTCCTCCCACCAGAGAACAAAGAGATTAGCTAATGTAGGTGAAGATTTTACACCCATTGAAGCACCCGTGTGCTGCAAATAAAAATCTTTACCAAACAGAAAATAATTGTGCTTCAAAACATAATCCACCACCTCCACAATAAACTGCTTTAAATCAAAAGAATATTCAGAAAAATGATCAAATATTTCTAAAATAGCAACCAAGGCCAAATTCTGGGGGATGCATGAATAGAGCGACTCAATGTCGCAGGTAACCCACGACAAAGAGGCGCTCCATGTGAATCCATCCATAATAACTAAAAGAGGTTTAGTATCTTTGATGTAACTTGGACAAAGGCTTACAATTGGCTGGAGGACAGAATCTAGCCACTCACACACATGTTCATTTAGAGAACCGATCCCCGCCACGATTGGACGCATCGGCGGCGGGAATCGGTTCTTATGCATCTTCGGTAGTGAGTGAAAGATCGGCAAGATTGGTGTTGGCACAAACATATAGTCCACTTCCTTTTGTGTCAGGATAGATCTTGACTTTCCCTCCTCCAGGAGTACTCTCATGTCCCTTTTGAACATTTCAGTTGGGTCCCCACAAAGTTTAAGGTAAGTGTCCTCATCTGAAAGGAGATCTTTATTCAATTCAACATAGATTCCAGTATTGAGGCATACAATAGATCCGCCTTTATCGGCGGATCGAATCGTTAAGTCCTTGTTGTTTTTTAGTTGTTCTATTGCGTTAGTTTGTTTCCTGCAAAGGTTATTATGTTTCGGTTCGGCTGATGTTTTTGCTTGTAATGTTAACAGATCTTTCATAATTAGATCCTGGAACCGATCAAACATAGGAGGCCTAGTCTGTACAGGATAAAAATCATAATTTTTTGTGGAAAAATTCTTTGAACTGCAGATTTCCTCTTGTGGCGAGAGGCCACTACTTGCTAGTGTGCATAGATCTCTATATGCTTTTTGATCTGAAAGGGTTCGCATAATTGGTATCCCCACACTAGTTTGAATGGACGATTGCTTCACAATATTTGACACTTGATTGTCCTGAGAAAAGTCATCACATATTTCATTTTTGAAGAAATGTTTCTTTACAGTTACAGTCTTGTAGTACATAAGGCAGTCTCATTTGGCAAGCTATGAGTAAGGGTGTAGCAACCTGAAACGCGTCAGCCACTGTCTGGGACCGTTTTTCTATGTGCAATATTTTCTATTTTTGTATGTGTCCATGTCTTTCTGCCACCATGAAGGTTTTTAACGAGGGTTTGTGAATAAAGCTTTGAAGATGTTATTCAGCCATGCTGGTGTTTTTCTACTTTTTTCTACATACGTCTGGAGGTAGCCGTGCACGCCCCAGGTGAGCTGAGATTTTCCCTTGTTTGCTCTACATTGTTTGTGCACACCTCAGCACCTCGTGCTCCCTGGGTGAAAAATCTTAATACAACCTTGGACAATATGTCGTCTCAAGAGGCATAACCGGACAATCTACACAAGCTCTTAGAAATGTGGATGATTGTACTGAACGTATTCATGCCGCAAAAGATTTATTTAATAGTGATTAAAGTTGGACATTGATTTTAATTGTTTAATGCATTGTTTAGGAAAACTACAGATTAAGGAAACAAAACTATGGTGGGATATTACCACACTAAAAACATACATCGAAAAGCAACTAGTGCCACGTGGTTTGAGATTAAAGAAAATACCTACCTCCATTTTTAATGAAAAATTTCAAACATGATGAAACCTATTATTAACAGATAGCTCCTTAAAACTAATTAATCTTATTGTGGAGTTCGAGGAAATAGAACTAATGTAAGTAAAAACTAATATAAAAGTAACACAAGAGAAATTACAACCGTATGCAAATACCACCCAATTTGAAGAATTTGACAAACGTTTAAAAGAAAAAAGAAAAACATTGGAAGACATTATTAAACAAACAAAAAAAGTGAAATTCCAACGAGATATGCACGACTTTCAGACAAATAACTAATATAATTGGGGGCACTGTGAAAATGGCTTTAAAACTCTGAAGTCAATTCTTAAAAAATATAACAAACGTGGAAAAAGAAACCAGAATCCCTCTCAGCGCGTTACCTTTGGATCATCGGACTATGAAACGTCCGATGCATCAGAAATATTGGACACCGCTGACCCTAGTGGAGAATCAGAAACGCAAAATGTGAACAACAAAAACAAAAACCGCAAGGATAAAAAACAATCAAAACGGGGCAGGCGTGGTGGCAGAAAGCATAGGATGAAGGGCATCAGAACGCAACAAAACGAAATGGAAAAACAACTAACAGACGACTATCAAGTCATCAATATTTCATCATACATTATGTCGGTAGAGGAAATCTCAGTCCTTGCAAAAGGGTTAGGCTTTTCACCCATGCACCATTTTGATGTGTATAAAACTATCCTGGACATAAATAAGTTTGTAAGACAGTTAACTGTAAAGAAACATTTCTTCAAAAATGAAATATGTGATGACTTTTCTCAGGACAATCAAGTGTCAAATATTGTGGAGCAATTGTCCATTCAAACTAGTGTGGGGATACCAATTATGCGAACCCTTTCAGATCAAATAGCATATAGAGATCTATGCACACTAGCAAATAGTGGCCTATTTGAGGAAATCTGCAGTTCAAAGAAGTTTTCCACAAAAAATTATGATTTTTATCCTGTACAGACTAGGCCTCCTATTTTAGATCAGTTCCAGGATCTAATTATGAAAGATCTGTTAACATTACAAGCAAAAACATCAGTCGAACCGAAACATAATAACCTTTCCAGGAAACAAACTAACGCAATAAAACAACTAAAAAACAACAAGGACTTAACGATTCGATCTGCCGATAAAGGCGGATCTATTGTATGCCTCAATACTGGACTCTATGTTGAATTGAATAAAGATCTCCTTTCAGATGAGGACACTTACCTTAAACTTCGTGGGGACCCAACTGAAATGTTCCAAAGGGACTTGAGAGTACTCCTGGAGGAGGGACAGTCAAGATCTATATTGACACAAAAGGAAGTGGACTATATGTTTGTGCCAACACCAATCTTGCCGATCTTTCCCTCACTACCGAAGATGCATAAGAACCGATTCCCGCCGCCGATGCGTCCAATCGTGGCGGGGATCGGTTCTCTAAATGAACATGTGTGTGAGTGGCTAGATTCTGTCCTCCAGCCAATTGTAAGCCTTTGTCCAAGTTACATCAAAGATACTAAACATCTTTTAGGTATTATGGATGGATTCACATGGAGCGACTCTCTGTCGTGGGTTACCTGCGACATTGAGTCGCTCTGTTCATGCATCCCCCAGAATTTGGCCTTGTTTGCTATTTTGGAAATCTTGGATAGTTTTTCTGAATATTCTTTTGATTTAAAGCAGTTTATTGTGGAGGTGGTGGATTATGTTTTGAAGCACAATTATTTTCTGTTTGGTAAAGATTTTTATTTGCAGCGCACGGGTGCTTCAATGGGTGCCAAATCTTCACCTGCGTTAGCTAATCTCTTTGTTTTCTGGTGGGAGGAGCAATTTATTTTTTCAGATCAAAATCGGTTTTCCACATGCCTCTCATGGTATGGGAGGTATGTGGACGACATGATCATAGTTTAGAATTCCGACCAAAATGGAGTACCTGCGTTCATACAATATATGAACGATAACCATTGTAATCTAAAATTTACGTACACATACAACAAGCAGGAGGTTCCTTTCCTGGATGTGTTGTTGTGGGGTAATCCCATGACAAAGAAGGTAGAAGTAGAATCTTACCGCAAACAAATCACAGGTAACACTATTTTGAGAGCCGATTCTTGTCATGCTAGACATACTATCTCTGCCATACCGGTTGGTGAGCTGGTCCGCATGAAACGGAACAGTTCATCACCACAAGTGTACCAGAGGAAAGCTGAAAGGGTTTGCACCCGTCTGACAGCACGCAGATCTCCCTCTTGGCTTTTGAACAAAGCCCTGGCTCGGGTTGATCAAATGGATCGTAACACGCTGTTAACAGGTAGAAAATGTTCCAATACTTATGATCAGGTGACGTTTGTTACCAAATACAGTTTGGAGTTTAATGATATAAAAAATATTGTGAAAAAACATCTACCCCTGCTGGCAGCAGATCCAGTAGTAGGGGAGATTATTAAGCCGGGTGTTCGTTTCTCTGCACGACGTGCTCCCACTCTATCAAACCTGCTTGTCCCTAGTATGGTGTGTGCAGAGGAGGAACAATCAACTTGGTTGATGGTCAAAGGTTTCCACAAGTGCGGTAACGCAAGGTGTGTGGTGTGCCCTTATGCAATTAAAGGTAAAAAATAGAAGGTACAATAGATGGCAAAGTCCACACTATTCCTGATTTTATCAATTGCGATAGTACACTTGTAGTATATAGAGTTACCTATACTATTTGTAAAATGGATTATGTAGGTAGCACAAAACACAACTTAAAAAAGAGAATGCAGGAGCACATCAGACATGCTGCAGGTCCTTTTACGCCGAAGGTCTCACAGCATTTTTTACTAAAGCATAATTCAGACACATCATCATTGCGTTTTTGTGGTATTGAAAAAATCAAAAAAGGCAAAAGAGGGGGTGATCCCATACGAATTCTCCACAATAGAGAGATTATGTGGATCTATCTGTTGAATTGTATTCAACCGCATGGCCTAAATAATAAGACAGATTTGATATTGCACTATTAATACATAAGTGTATCAGTAGTTTTGTTTTCCTTAGCTGTAATATAGTCCTATTGGGTTTTATGTGTGTGTTTTTTTAACCCCTTAAGGACCGGGGGGTTTTCCATTTTTGCATTTTCGTTTTTTTGCTCCTTGCCTTTAAAAAATCATAACTCTTTCAATTTTGCAGCTAAAAATCCACATGATGGCAAATTTTTTGCGCCACCAATTCTACTTTGTCATGACTTCAGTCATTTTGCCCAAAAATCTACGGTGATATGGAAAAAAAAAATCATTGTGCGACAAAATGGAAAAAAAACCCACTGTTTTGTAATTTTTGGGGGCTCCCGTTTCTACGTAGTACATTTTTCGGTAAAAATGACACCTTATCTTTATTCTGTAGGTCCATACGATTAAAATGATACCTTACTTATATAGGTTTGATTTTGTCGTACTTCTGGAAAAATCATAACTACATGCCGGAAAATTAATACGTTTAAAATTGCCATGTTCTGACCCCTGTAACTTTTTATTTTTCTGTGTATGGGGTAGTATGAGGTCTAATTTTTTGCGCCTTGATCTGAAGTTTTTAACGGTACCATTTTTGCATTGATAGGACTTATTGATCGCTTTTTATTCATTTTTAAATGATATAAAAAGTGACCAAAAATGCACTATTTTGGACTTTGGAATTTTTTTGCGCGTACGCCATTGACCGAGCGGTTTAATTAACGATATATTTTTATAATTCAGACATTTCCACTAGCGGGATTACCATATATGTTTATTTTTATTTACACTGTGTTTTCTTTTTTTTTATGGGAAAAGGGGGGTGATTCAAACTTTTAATAGGGGAGGGGTTAAATGATATTTATTCACTTTTTTTTTGCAGTGTTATAGCTCCCATAGGGACCTATAACACTGCACACACTGATCTTTATCATTGATCACTGGTTTCTCATAGGAAACCAGTGATCGATGATTCTGCCGCTTGACCGCTCATGCCTGGATCTCAGGCACTGAGCAGTCATTCGGCGATCGGACAGCGAGGAGGCAGGTAGGGACCCTCCCGCTGTCCTGCAAGCTGTTTGGGATGCCGCGATTTCGCCGCGGCTATCCCGAACAGCCCACTGAGTTAACCGGCAGCTTTTACTTTCACTTTTAGCCACGCGGCTCAGCTCTGAGCGCATGGCTAAAGGGTTAATAGCGCGCGGCGCCACGATCGGCGCTGCGCGCTATTAGTGGCGGGTCCTGGCTTCACTATGACGCTGAGCCTGCTGTGATATGATGCGGAGTTACCGTGTAACCCCGAGTTATATTACGGGAGCAGGACCAAGGACGTACCTGTACGTCCTTGGTCCTTAAGGGGTTAAATATGCACATATTTTCCTGATTTTTCTTGTGTTAGATTGCACACTGACATAAGATGTCCCTCCCCTTCCTGATGGGAAGGGTTGCCTTGTAGTATATAAAGCAGTCTCATTTGAGGATTGGCAAGCTATGAGTAAGGGTGTAGCAACCTGAAACGTGTCAGTCACTGTCTGGGACAATTTTTCTATGTGCAATATTTTCTATTTTTGTATGTGTCCATGTCTTTCTGCCACCATGAAGGTTTTTAACGAGGATTCGTGAATAAAGCTTTGAAGATTTTATTCAGCCGTGCTGGCGTTTTTCTACTTTTTTCTACATACGTCTGGAGGTAGCCGTGCATGCTCCAGGTGAGCTGAGATTTTCAATTTTTTGTTGCAGATTTGTAAATTACTTCTATTAAAAAATCTTAATCTTTCCAATTGTTATTAGCTTCTGAAGTTTTCTGTCTAACTGCTCAATGATGATGTTGCGTCCCGGGGGCTGTGCATGCTGGGAGAATATCCCCATAGGAACTGCACATCTCCCGGGATGTGAGTCATCAGAGAGCAGTTAGACAGAAAACAACAACTCAACTTCAGAAGCTAATAACTATTGGAAGGATTAAGATTTTTTAATAGAAGTAATTTACAAATCTGTTTAACTTTCCGGAGCCAGTTGATATATAAAAAAAAGTTTTGGCCTGGAATACCCCTTTAAGGTACTCCGGTGAAAAACAATTTTTTTTTTTTTTTAAATCAACTGGTGCCAAAAAGTTAAACAGATTTGTAAATTACTTCTATTAAAAAATCTTAATCCTTCCTATACTTAAATAACGAAAAAGAGAGATGGTCTCAACTGGCAGGTAGGAGATGCTCAACCCCACATGCGGTTGTGCATATATACTGGGGGAGCAGATCCTACCCTTGTAGTCTGTTGCTAAGGGTGATCCCCAGCATAAAAATGCATACGGTGGGGGTTGCCTGCAAAAGACTACAAGTGCCACATTAACATCCTACACAAGATAAACGGTGCGGATGTGTAACAATTAGAATAATAACATACAGGGATAGGTACACTACTGTGGTAGATGTAACAGTGACATTGGCTAACCCTCAACACTGATGTTAAAATTGAGACATTAGCCAGTATATCCTTATATGAAGGACATACCTGAGCCCGCACACCAACGCCAATGTTTCTCAAGTGGCACGGGACCTAGCACTAACCTACCTGTGCCTGATAAGCAAAACCAGGGGCCAGTGGGCAATAACGGCAGCATTAGGTCTGACTCACAGCTTCCTCCCAGTTACCTCCAGTGGGAACTGGGCACACATACAATGGGAGGAGGGAGGCAAGCTATAAGCCCCACCCAAGTGGCTGAGTATGTATGCCGGCCTCACAGGTGAACCTGAATGCAGCCTAGAGTGGAAATAAAGGTGCATAAAATTTGGAGTTTTGGAGGTTAGTGCTAGGTCCCGTGCCACTTGAGAAACATTGGCGTTGGTGTGCGGGCTCAGGTATGTCCTTCATATAAGGATATACTGGCTAATGTCTCAATTTTAACATCAGTGTTGAGGGTTAGCCAATATCACTGTTACATCTACCACAGTAGTGTACCTATCCCTGTATGTTATTATTCTAATTGTTACACATCCGTAACGTTTATCTGGTGTAGGATGTTAATGTGGTACTTGTAGTCTTTTGCAGGCATCCCCCACCGTATGCATTTTTATGCTGGAGATAACCCTTAGCAACAGACTACAATGGTAGGATCTGCTCCCCCATTATATATGCACAACCGCATGTGGGGTTGAGCATCTCCTACCTGCCAGTTGAGACCATCTCTCTTTTTCGTTATTTAAGTCTTATACTTGGAGATTTAAAAACTCAACATTTTATGCACCTTTATTTCCACTCTAGGCTGCATTCAGGTTCACCTGTGAGGCCGGCATACATACTCAGCCACTTGGGTGGGGCTTATAGCTTGCCTTCCTCCTCCCATTGTATGTGTGCCTAGTTCACACTGGAGGTAACTGGGAGCAAGCTGTAAGTCGGACCTAATGCTGCCGTAATTGCCCACTGGCCCCTGGTTTTGCTTATCAGGCACAGGTAGGTTTAGTATTAGGTCCCGTGCCACTTGAGAAACCTTGGCGTTGGTGTGCGGGCTCAGGTATATCCTTCATATTAGGATATACTGGCTAATGTCTCAATTTTAACATAATTGTTGAGGGTTAGCCAATGTCACTGTTACATCTACCACAGTAGTGTACCTATCCCTGTATGTTATCCTTCCTGTACTTATTAGCTGCTGAATACTGAAGCAGAAATTATTTTCTTTTTGAAACACAGAGCTTTCTGCTGACATCATGAGCACAGTGCTCTCTGCTGACATCTCTGTCCATTTTAGGAACTGTCCAGAACAGCATATGTTTGCTATGGAGATTTCCTTTTATTCTGGATAGTTCCTAAAATGGACAGAGATATCAGCAGAGAGCATTGTGCTCATGATGTCAGCAGACAGCTCTGTGTTTCAAACGGAAAATAATTTCCACTGTAGTATTCAGCAGCTAATAAGTACAGGAATAATTAAGATTTTGTAATAGAAGTAATTTACAAATCTGTTTAACTTTCTGGAACCAGTTGATTTAAAAAAAAAAAAAGTTTTTCACCGGAGTACCCCTTTAAGGACTCAGCCCATCTTTTGCAACCCTGACCACTGTCACTTTATGCATTAATAACTCTGGGATGTTTTTACTTTTCATTCTGATTCCGAGAAAGTTTTTTCTTGACATATTCTACTGTATGTTAGTGGACATTTTTTGGCGATACTTGTATAATTTCTTAGTGAAAAATTCAAACATTTTTAGAAAATGTTTAAAATTTAGCATTTTTTTAACTGAATTATTTCAGGGACCAGTTCAGTTTGAAGTGGATTTGAGGGGCTTTTATGTTAGAATTACCCCATAAATGACCTCATTATAAAGAATGCACCTCTCAAAGTATTTAAAATGACATTCAGAAAGTTTGTTAACCCTTTAGGTGTTTTAGCAGCAAAGCGAAGGAAACAATTCAAAATCTTAATTTTGGTTTTTCGGGGGCATGTCGCATTTAGGAAGCCCCTATGGTGCGTGAACAGCAAAAAAAAAAAAAAAAAAAAACACACATCGCATACTATTTGGGAAACTACACCCCTCAAGGAACGTAACAAGGGGTACACTGAGCCTTTACAACCCACAGGTGTTTGACAACTTTTTCAATAAAATTGGATGTGAACACTAAGGATGGAACACTAAGATAACACATTCTAGATCTGAATGAATGAACTGAAATTGTAAGAAATATTTACATATTGAATGTGGTGACAAAAAAAAATCACAAAAAAAATACACTCAAAATCAAAGTGGAAAACCACACTACAGGCTGATCCAACTTTGATGTCCTGTCATTAAGACAAGTCAAAATGAGGCTCAGTAGTGTGTGTGGCCTCCACATGCCCATATGACTTCCCTACAACGCCTGGGCATGCTCCTGGACAGTCTGTGGTGCAATGTGGTGTTGGTGGATGGAGTGAGACATGATGTCCCAGATGTGCTCAATCGGATTCAGGTCTGGGGAACTGGCGGGCCAGTCCATAGCATCAATGCCTTCCTCTTGCATCAACTGCTGACTAACCACAGCCACATGAGGTCTAGCATTGTCTTGCATTAGGAAGAACCCAGGGCCAACCGCCCCAGAATATGGTCTCACAAGGATCTGAGGATCTCATCTCAGTACCTATTGGCAGTAAGGCTACCTCTGGCAAGCACATGGAGGTCTGTGCGGCCCCCCAAAGAAATGCCACCCCACACCATTACTGACCCACCGCCATACCGGTAATTCTGGAGGATGTTGCAGGCAGCAGAACATTCTCTACGGCATTTCCAGACTCTGTCACGTCTATCACATGTGCTCAGTGTGAATCTGCTTTCATCTGTGAAGTGCACAGGGCTTTAAGCACAACCCCCACCTGTGGTACGTTGGGCCCTCATACCACTCTCATGGAGTCTGTTTCTGACTCTTTGGACACATGCACAGGGGCGGATTGACAGCACTTAGGGCACCCAGACCAAAAAAAGCAAGGGCCCCCAGCAAGACTCCACCCCTGGCCCCACCTCTGTACTCTGTACTCTGAGGACAAGCAGAGTTCTATACACTGAGGACAAGCAGGGCTCTATACACTGAGGACAAGCAGGGCTCTGTACACTGAGGACAAACAGGGCTGTGTACACTGAGGACAAGCAGGGCTGAGAACACTGAAGACAAGTGGGGCTCTTTACACTGAGGACAAGCAGAGCACCATATACTGAGGACAAGCATGGCTCAGTACACTGAGGACAAGCAGGGCTCCGTACACTGAGGACAAGCAGGGCTCTATACAATGATGACAAGCAGGGCTCTGTACACTGAGGACAAGCAGGGCTCTGTACACTGAGGACAAGCAAAGCTCTGTACACTAAGGACAAGCAGGGCTCTGTACACTGAGGACAAGCAGGGCTCCATTCACTGAAGACAAGCAGGGCTCAGTACACTAAGGACAAGCAGGGCTCCTTACACTCAAGACAAGTGGGGTTCCGTACACTGAGGACAAACAGGGCGGGCGCACTGGCCTTCGGCGGCAGCAGTGAACTCTGGCGCTGCCATGCTTAGTCGTGAGGTTCACGTGACCTAAGTGCCTCTCTCAGGCAGCCACTGTGGTTCTCTTAAAGAACCTCCGCAACAGTGGCTGTCTGGGAGTGAAATAATGGTAAAAGCTCTGGGCCCTGCCATTTAAAAAAAAAAAATTATAATAATAATTTTTTTCCAGATTTTATATGACAGGCGGCGGATGGCAGGCCCTTTTCCCGACCGGGCCTTTGGACAATGTCCAAATGCACCGACCGGTCAGTCCGCCCATGCACATGCTTAGACGTGAGGTTCTCTAATTCTGATAATCTTTCTGGGTACTGTAGTCCTCCCATTCCCTGTATTACTCTGGTTGCCTGTGTTTGCACCCCATGATTTTATTTGCCTTGGCAGCAGCTGCCCGACATTACAAAGTCCAATAGACTTGCATTTAGGAGGCGTGGCATGACATCACGAGGGGGCATTGCCGACCCCCGCAGCGCACACACAACATTCAAACTAATTGTTCAGAATGCTGGCCAGTGGAGGACCCCTTTAACCCCTTAACGACGAAGGACGTAAATGTATGTCCTGGTGATGTGGTACTTAATGCACCAGGACGTACTTTTACGTCCTAAGCATAACTGCGGGCATCAGAGCGATGCCCGGATCATACGCGGCAGGTCCCGCCCGTTGATCACAGCCAGGGACCCGCCGGTAATGGCGGACATCCGCGATCCCGTGGATGTCCGCCATTAACCCCACAGATGCTGTGATAAATACAGATCACGGCATCTGCAGCATCGTGGTCACTAAAATGGATTATCGGATCGCCCGCAGCGCTGCCGCAGCGATTCGATCATCCAGCACGGCACACGGAGGTCCCCTCACCTGGCTCCGCTGCCTTCCAGGAGTCTTCTGCTCTGATCTGCCTTCCCGCAGACCAGAGCAGAAGATGACCGATAACCCTGATCAGTGCTATGTCCTATACATAGCACTGAACAGGTTTAGCAACCGAATGATTGCTATAAATAGTCCCCTATGGGGACTATTAAAGTGTAAAAATAAAAGTAAAAAAATAAAGTAAAAAAAATGTTAAAAACACCCTCCCCCAATAAAAACGTAACTTGTCCCATTTTCCCTATTTCACCCCCAAAAAGGGTATTCAGTATCGCCGCATGCGTAAATATCTGAACTATTAAAATAAAATGTTTGTTACGCCTAGCGCTCCGGGCCCCCGCTCCTCCCCGGAGCGCTCACGGCGTCTTTCTCCCTGCAGCTCCCTGGTCAGTCCCGCTGACCGGGAGCGCTGCTCTGTCATGGCCGTTGGGGATGCGATTCGCACAGCGGGACGCGCCCGCTCGCGAATCGCATCCCAGGTCACTTACCCGTTCCCGTCCCCTGCTGTCATGTGCTGGCGCGCGCGGCTCCGCTCTCTAGGGCGCGCGCGCGCCAGCTCCCTGAGACTTAAAGGGCCAGTGCACCAATGATTGGTGCCTGGCCCAATTAGCTTAATTGGCTTCCACCTGGTCCCTGACTATATCTAACCTCCTCCCATGCACTTCCTGGCCGGATCTTGTTGCCCTTGTGCCTAGTGAAAGCGTTTTGTGTGTTTAAAGCCTGTGTACCAGAACTTCTGCTATCTCCCCTGACTACGAACCTTGCCGCCTGCCCCCGACCTTCTGCTACGTCCGACTTTGCTTCTGCCTACTCCCTTGTACCTCGCCTATCTTCAGCAGCCAGAGAGGTGAGCCGTTGCTAGTGGATACGACCTGGTCACTACCGCCGCAGCAAGACCATCCCGCTTTGCGGCGGGCTCTGGTGAATACCTGTAGTGGCTTAGAACCGGTCCACTAGCGCGGTCCTCGCTATCCCTCTCTGGCACAGAGGATCCACTACCTGCCAGCCGGCATCGTGACAGTAGATCCGGCCATGGATCCCGCTGACGTCCCTCTGCCTTATATCTCTGATATCACCACGGTGGTCGCCCAGCAATCCCGACAGATCGCCCATCTAACCCACCAGCTGTCGGAAGTATTCACCATTGTGCAGCAACTTCAGTCACAACTTCAGCAGCAATCATCTCCTCCGCCAGCTCCTGCACCTCTTCCGCAGCGAGTGGCCACTCCTAGCCTCCGCCTGTCCTTGCCGGACAAATTTAATGGGGACTCTAAGTTTTGCCGTGGCTTTCTTTCGCAATGTTCCCTGCACATGGAGATGATGTCGGACCAGTTTCCTACTGAAAGGTCTAAGGTGGCTTTCGTAGTCAGCCTTCTGTCTGGAAAAGCCCTGTCATGGGCCACACCGCTCTGGGACCGCAATGACCCCGTCACTGCCTCTGTACACTCCTTCTTCTCGGAAATTCGAAGTGTCTTTGAGGAACCTGCCCGAGCCTCTTCTGCTGAAACTGCCCTGCTGAACCTGGTCCAGGGTAATTCTTCCGTTGGCGAGTACGCCATACAATTCCGTACTCTTGCTTCTGAACTATCCTGGAATAATGAGGCTCTCTGCGCGACCTTTAAAAAAGGCCTATCCAGCAACATTAAAGATGTTCTGGCCGCACGAGAGACTCCTGCTAACCTGCATGAACTCATTCATCTAGCCACTCGCATTGACATGCGTTTTTCTGAGAGGCATCAAGAGCTCCGCCAGGAAAAAGACTTAGATCTCTGGACACCTCTCCCACAGTCTCCACTGCAATCTGCGCCTAGGCCTCCCGCCGAGGAGGCCATGCAAGTGGATCGGTCTCGCCTGACCCTGGAAGAGAGGAATCGCCGTAAGGAAGAGAATCTTTGTCTGTACTGTGCCAGTACTGAACATTTTTTGGTGGATTGCCCAATCCGTCCTCCACGTCTGGGAAACGCACGCTCGCACCCAGCTCTCGTGGGTGTGGCGTCTCTTGATGCTAAGTCGGCTTCTCCACGTCTCACGGTGCCTGTTCGGATTTCTACTTCAGCCAGCTCTCCCCTCTCAGCCGTGGCCTGCCTGGACTCTGGAGCTTCTGGGAATTTTATTCGGGAGTCCTTAGTGCATAAATTCCGCATTCCGGTGACCCGTCTTGTCAAGCCACTCCACATTTCCGCGGTCAACGGAGCCAGGTTGGATTGCACCGTGCGTTACCGCACGGAGCCCCTCCTAATGTGCATCGGACCTCATCACGAGGAAATTGTATTTTTTGTCCTTCCTAATTGCACTTCTGAAGTTCTCCTTGGACTACCCTGGCTTCAACACCATTCCCCAACCCTGGATTGGTCCACTGGGGAGATCAAGAGTTGGGGTCCCTCTTGTTCCAAGGACTGCCTTCAACCGGTTCCCAGTACTCCCTGCCGTGATCCTGTGGTTCCTCCTGTATCCGGTCCCCCTAAGGTCATTAAGGACTCTGCCTGCCACAGGAAATGCCTCTCCCCCCCTCCAGTCCCATCAGGCAAGCCTCTGTGCCTCCCCATGGCCCCCGTCCTGGTGTCACACTGCCCCGTGCCAGGTCTCGCCCTCTGCCCTCTCTCCCCATTCCTACTCCTGCTGTTCTGCCTGCCGTTGAGGAATCCCTCCATCCTTTCCCGGTGTCCTCATCCCAGGGGAGGCAGTTACCGGACAAAGAGAAGGGGAGACCTAAGGGGGGGGGGTACTGTTACGCCTAGCGCTCCGGGCCCCCGCTCCTCCCCGGAGCGCTCACGGCGTCTTTCTCCCTGCAGCTCCCCGGTCAGTCCCGCTGACCGGGAGCGCTGCTCTGTCATGGCCGTTGGGGATGCGATTCGCACAGCGGGACGCGCCCGCTCGCGAATCGCATCCCAGGTCACTTACCCGTTCCCGTCCCCTGCTGTCATGTGCTGGCGCGCGCGGCTCCGCTCTCTAGGGCACGCGCGCGCCAGCTCCCTGAGACTTAAAGGGCCAGTGCACCAATGATTGGTGCCTGGCCCAATTAGCTTAATTGGCTTCCACCTGGTCCCTGACTATATCTAACCTCCTCCCATGCACTTCCTGGCCGGATCTTGTTGCCCTTGTGCCTAGTGAAAGCGTTTTGTGTGTTTAAAGCCTGTGTACCAGAACTTCTGCTATCTCCCCTGACTACGAACCTTGCCGCCTGCCCCCGACCTTCTGCTACGTCCGACTTTGCTTCTGCCTACTCCCTTGTACCTCGCCTATCTTCAGCAGCCAGAGAGGTGAGCCGTTGCTAGTGGATACGACCTGGTCACTACCGCCGCAGCAAGACCATCCCGCTTTGCGGCGGGCTCTGGTGAATACCTGTAGTGGCTTAGAACCGGTCCACTAGCGCGGTCCTCGCTATCCCTCTCTGGCACAGAGGATCCACTACCTGCCAGCCGGCATCGTGACAATGTTAATGATACTGTACGTTGAACGGCGTGATTGTAAAAAAAAAAAAAGTCCAAAATAGCTGCTTTTTTATAACATTTTATTCCCAAAAAAATTTATAAAAAATGTATTAAAAGTTTTATATAAGAAAATATCGTATCAATAAAAAGTACAGATCACGGCGCAAAAAATGAGCCCTCATACTGCCGCTTATACGGAAAAATGAAAAAGTTATGGGTCTTCAAAATAGGGGGATTTTAAACGTACTAATTTGGTTAAAAAGTTTGTGATTTTTTTTAAGCGCAACAGTAATAGAAAAGTGTATAATCATGGGTATCATTTTAATCCTATTGACCCAAAGAATAAATAACACATGTCATTTTTACCTTAAATTGTACGGCGTGAAAGCGAAACCTTCCAATATTAGCAAAATTGCGGTTTTCTTTTTAATTTCCCACACAAATAGTATTTTTTTGGTTGCGCCATACATTTTATGGTAAAGTGAGTGATGGTATTACAACAAACAACTGGTCGCACAAAAAACAAGCCCTCATACTAGTCTGTGGATGAAAATATAAAAGAGTTATGATTTTTTGAAGGAGAGGAGGAAAAATCGAAAACGTAAAAATAAAATTGTCTGCGTCCTAAAGGCCCAAATGGGCTGCATCCTTAAGGGGTTAAGGACAATGTTTACGGGACCTCATGGCTCTATCTCCAACTTTTAAATCACTGCTATTGAACAAGTTAACAAACCTCATAGAGGTGATCGATTTGGTATGCAAATTACAGATAAGGTAAAATATTTGGGTTCATGAATTAAATACAAGGGCCCTGCAGGGCACGAACTACCACACTGATATGATGTATGTCTGTTAGGTAGAAATCAGAGTCTGCCATAATTGTATTCTAGTAAGGTACCTTTCTTCCCATGGGGCAATGTTTAGATAGTAAGAATCTTTCCTGTGTGATCATGGACATAGATTACACATAGTAAGTGATAGTGTACTGAATTGTGACACGGGTAGGGTCACGTAGGAAAGGGTGCGGTTACAATAGAGAGAGAGAGAGGCTGAGTGTGTGGCCCTATAGAACCACGTTCAGACATATCATAGTATACAGGAAAATTTTGCATTATTGATCCATGTTCAAACTTTTGAAGTGGACCGAAAGGATATTAGAATGTTATGTATGTAGATTATTCATGTATTATATGGTTGGAATAGGTACTGCATATCTATATTTGAGGTAACATATCTAAATGTACATTATTATATTGTATTGCAGCGCTTTGTTATGCAACTTTTTATGGTTGTTCACAGTTGGTTTACTATCTGAGGTTAATTGGATTTAGCTAGAAAGGTTGGAACAGGCGTCACCTGATGAGGTGGTGAACTCTGTGCAAGAATATCATCTATTTATTTGGAATCAGAATTTTGTATGTTCACACCTTGTTAAAGGGTTTTCTGAAAACATTTTTTGTAGTGGCAAAGAATTTTTTGTAATCCGCCAGGGATTTTATTAATCCAATTAGGAAAAAGTTGGGTTCTGCTGGTTCGCCATACAAAAAGTTCTGGTTCTGACCTAATGTTTGAAACTGTACCTATACTTCACCAATAGTCCAAAAATGTGTTTATAACACTTTCTAAAAGCCTTAATAGCCCTGTGTAAGGATGTGTTCACACGTGGAATTCTGTTGGAAAATTCTGCCGGAATGTATTGCACATAATGCTCCGCAGGGATTCTGTTCTGTAGAATTTGTGCATAATGGCAGAAATTCCACCGTGTGAACATAGCCTAAGGCTATTGGGGTGATTGAACACAGGGTGTAGGGTACAGTTTTGACGCCAGGGCACCTCTAACCTCAATGGTCTGAGGATGAGATAGCTTCTCCTGGGCCAAGAGTGAGGACAAGGATGACACAGATGTAGGAAAAATCCTTGAAAGTACAAACTTTATTGCAGAGAAATGTGCAGAGTGTAACCCAGGAAGCCTGTTCCCTTGCTGAGACTTGTAGTAGGTGAAACTGCAGATAATTGATTATGGCAGCCCACACTGGATTTAGAGACTTTGTGATGACTGACTTTAAGCTATTTGTTTACCCAAGAAGTCTGTGATTACTGTCAGGCTTTGAATTTTACCTATGCAATTGGGTTTTCCTAAGATTGGCATGGATGCAGAATTTAGGCTCTTTCTTCAGGTCTTCTCATTCTCTCCTCTCACACTAGACTGTAATTCAGCTCACTGTGAGCTCTGCACTCTGACTCTAAACTTCTCACTCACCAGCTCCTCCCCCTACACTACATAGAGGTCAATGCTGGGGGGCTCCCATTTGGGCGTCAGGGTCATCTGGTTACTCTGCAGCATTCCCTTAAGGGTACAGTACATAATTCAAGGATAACATAACACAGAAATACAACACAGTATAATAAATTAGACCATGGAGCAATGGGCCCAACATAGAGACAGCATGGATGCCCAAAGGCAATCCTTAGCCCACAGGACAGGCTTTGGTGCTGGGATACCATAGAAGAAAGGAGGGGAGGAAGAAATGAAGGAAAGTAGAAAGGTAGAAAGAAAGCAAGGAAGGGAGACAGTGAAGGGAAGGATGAAGGAAATGAGGTAGGAAGAAATTAAGGAAGGAAGATTTATTTTTAGTGGGCACCATGATATACTTTATTACTACTGTGGTGGAAATTGATCCCTTGCAGCTATTGTCCACATAGACTTTACAGCTGATCACTGGGGTCTCATTGATGGGGTACACTTTAATCTGCTTATTTCTAGAGAAACCTCCTAACTAAAAAGGATTGTCCAAAGGTTCTGAAATACTAACTTATTTGACTATTTACTGTTTGACTGATGTGCCCTGATGCCAAGTTATTCTGACAATATCTAGTGCTTGTGATGTCCTTATTCAGATGTTTCATAAGATGGGTGTCTGGATTTAAATCACCATCCACATCATTGTCTTGACTAGTAACTCTAATGTGGACATTAATGTAGAATCTTTCCGTTAACAACTTGCAGAATTTCATAGACTTACAAATTCCCAGTGGTTGTCTTGCACCTGTCAGCAGAATACAAGCTGCCATTTATAGTCCAGAAATACTCTTTAAACTACATATGTACATATGGGACAAAGCCTTAAAATGCCATAAAACCCCCAGAGATGGCTTGATAGACTGCCCATATGGGCTTTTGTAAAAGATTAAAATGTAGTCTCTCTGTAACACTGTATTCTCTGGTGTTGAGGTATTTTTCCTGCTCATTTAATTCCAAACTACAGTCATAAAATTGAGACGGTAGTTTGTTCCCACAGGATCTTTTTATGCTAATTCACAGTAACAGTTTAAACATTTGGTTGAAAGTTTTTAGAATGTTTACACGAACCTTTATAAATTTGTACAAAATTAGTAATTTTCTTGAATTCTGGCTTCAGATAATTTAGACTAGAATTATATGTTTAACATTTGATAGCTTGGCTGCTGATGCACTACAACTACCAACACATTCTCTCTTGGCATATGATATGCAGGCTCTCTTGGCATATGATATGGTGCCGCCATACACTAAGTGTGTATAGATAAAAATATTCTAGCCAACTGCTTACTGGCCTCTTCTTCTACAACTGAGATGAATCTAGAGCCTGACCTCGGCACTAAGACACCTGTATATAGCGAACACTGATCCAGCACGCAGCATAAAAGCTTAAAGGGGTATTCCAGGATTTTTCTTTATTTGACTATGCTACAGGGGCTGTGAAGTTAGAGTAGTTCGTAATATGGTGTCTGTACCTGTGTGTGACGGTTTTCTCACAATTCTGTGATTTTCACTCCAATATTTATTTTTATCAGCATACAAAATGACTGTTGTCTCAGATTTTTCCCAGGTTGCAATGCGGCCGAGACCTGACTCACTAGTCAGCTGATGACAAAGAGCCTGTCTGCTTCAATGGGTGGAGGGATCAATCTGCAACTAATGCAACAGCTGCAGGCACCCTGATTGAAAACCACACTGATTTTGAATGGATGAAGCTCATTTGTGCTTCAATGGGTGGGGTGGCTGATGTGTGGGAGGGAGGAAGATGGAATTGTGGTATTTTTAGTCAAAAAAAGAAAAGTCAAACAAGAAATACTAGTTCACAAAAAGCTAGCCACAGTGTTATGGTAATCTCATGACACAGCCACCCAAGACAAGCGCAGATCCTTCCTAAGCATGTCCATTACTGTCTGCCAGGTACGTACTAAAATCAACTTATGCTGGATAACCCCTTTAATATTTTATTAAGACTTTTTAAAAAGCATAGTATGATGGCCCAGCACATTTCTAGTTTGCACACACCCTTAATCATGGCCATGATTAAGGCTGTGTGAACACCAGAAACATATTGGACCAGCATTCCATGCTTTTAAAGAGGTTTCAGTAAAGTATTAAAGCATAATTGAAATCATACTGTGGCAACAACTTCGAAGCCCAACAACACAGCGATGAAGATACAGATTTGTCTGAAGTTGAATGCAAGTCTATAGGACTGCATACAAATTTCTCAGTTAAATTCGGACCATGAATTTGTACCCCTTTAACAGATACTGGAGTACCTGTTCAACAGATACTGCTGACACCATTCATATTTGCAAGATTGTTATTAGTAATGAAACCATCAGAACTTCTGCCAGAAACCTGTTGGACCAGATCCATTGGGATTCCAAAAATGAATGCATTATATTGGTCAGCCACTACAGTAGTTTAGAGAAGGTGTCGAATCCTTACGTCTGTGACCTCATTCAACCTGTGTATTTTCAGCTATGGCAGACCTGAGCTTTTATGCACATATTTTAAACATCACTATATTTTTTGTATAAACATGAGCTTATATTATTTACATAAAGATATGTTTAGTTATATTAGCATTTCCTTAGAATCGCTTATTTCTTCAACTATATTAAAATCGAAGCTAAAAGGTAAATATTAACGAGAAAGATTTTCATTAGAGTCGGATCCGCAGCGTTAACCGGTTGCTACCCCCTCCCTCTAATCTATGCAATTATGCTAAGAAATATAAACCATTGTGTTATTGTTAGCAGAATTGAAATTTGCATTGCTCTACTTTAATTAAAACAGTCTATTACACATGTCAGTCAGTGTATCAGCACACATCCCCAAGGGACAAGAAGGCATTCACTGTGGTAGGATACAATGGGTGGAATTTATATGGAAAACAATACTATAAATCAGGCCAGAGTCTAATTACCTTACGGCATATTGCCATTGCCAATGTACTGATTCAAGTAATTTGTAGCTACATTCACTTGCAGCTCAATCTGATAAAGGCCAATAACACTCTTACTGACACATGAATATTATAAGCACAAGAGTGTTTTGTTCAATAGACTCAGATTTGCAGCCTTCTCCTCCTCCCACCCTGTAAATCACATTATTATTTATTAGGGTAGCAGCGGCACTGTGAGAAAGCTTGGTGCCAGTCTGATAGGTGTATTGAAACAGTAGCACACTTCTGAAATTAATTCTCTTTCTTTCTTAACCTGTTGATAAATGACTCTGCCTCCCCTGTCTATTCGGTCCATTATGGTTGTAAAAATTTTACTTCCCTACAGGGCACCTGTGGCTGGATGCTCCCATTGGGTTTTTGTTCAGGGTTTTAATGAATACTTTAACTAAAAGATTAGTAAATATTAATATGTAAAAAAAAAAAAAAATAATATATATATATATATATATATATATATATATATATATATATATGAATTTAATTATTATTATTTTTTTTAAATAATGAATAATAGATGTAACTGTTTTCTACCAGTTTATTTATTTCATCCATTTATATAGCATTGACCTACTTAAGAAATATCACGTTGTTTCTTGTCCCCATTTGGACTCACAATCAAACCTCAGTATGTGTTTGGAATGTAGGAAGAGACCAGATTACCTGGGGAGGACACAGAAAGTCTATGTGCATGCTGCCTTGTTTGGATTAAAAGGGGTACTCCGCTGGCCAGCGTTCAGAACATTTAGTTCCAAATGCTGTGTGTGCTATGAAGGGGTCAACCACGCTCCCCCCCCCCCCCCCCCCCCGTGATGTCATGCCATGCCCCCTCAATGCAAGTCTATGGGAGGGGGCGTGACACAGTCATGCCACCTCCCATGGACTTGCATTGAGGGGGAATGGTGTGATGTCACAGGGGTGTTGCCGACCCCCACATCGCTCACACAGCATTCGGTACTAAATGTTGCGAACGCTGGCCAATGGAGTACCCCTTTAAACCCAGGATGCCAGTGCTGCAAGGCAGCAATTCTTACCACTGAGCCACTGCTAAACCATTCTTTAGATTTGAGCCATGCAATATTCCCTCCTCATATGGTTATCATTAAAATACATTGAGTCACTTAACTATTTACAGGCCACCTGCTTAAATCTAACTGGATCATTAAATGGGGCCATAGTACTTGAGTGAGGGCTGAAACCTCTTCAGTGTTTACTGCTAGTCGTATCCACGTTGTCATACTTTAAGTAGCAACACTACAAGGTACTGTAATGTCCCATTCAAGTGATGAATGATTGATGGTGCAGATACAAACTGAAGAGACTGTAGCAACTTTAAACAGCTAGTCAGTGGCACTGCCCGGCATTGGACCCTCACTGATATAATATGATGGCCGATCCTGAGTATAGGCTATGAATTTAACAAATATGGATAACAAATTAGAGCACAGCTTTTGTTTCTTGACATGAGCTGTGATTGATTGCTGAGACAAAAATCAGACACAGATTGATAAATCTCAACCAGTGGTTGCAACCTCTATTGGTTTAATTGGTCATGTGACATGATCATACAAGCGCAGACCTGCAGGATTTGTTTTGACACAGCACATGCCTGAGGCAACAGTTTACTGTAGCAGGATATACTATATTTCCTCTGCTATTTACCCCTTCATGCAAGGATTCACAGTTATGTCTTTTTGTGTGAAGGGTGCTAGGAGAGGACTCAGGAGCTAGGCCCACTCCATACTTGGCAGCTGCTGGCTGCTTTCATCTTTGCCACCAATAGCTCAGTGTCAGCTATTTTAACTGCTTACATACCACTGTCAATGCTGACAGGGGCATTTAAACATCACTGACACTCGTCACTAGTGGTACAGTGGCCGGGTCAGCTCCACGCAGGGAGACAATTCATTGACAATTCCTTGTCCCTATACTAGGCCTTCATAGCTGCCATGACCAATCAGGCTGTAGCAACAGAGAGCTGATCGAATAGATCAATGAGATGATCGAATAGATCAATGCTATACATGTGTATTGTTTTATTCAGTATAAACAGTAAAATAATTGTGCTAATTGAAGTAGAGTATGAGAGTACCAAGCACAAACTGGACCCATAGCTTAGATACTATACTTGGCATTCACAGCATTGAGACAAGGGACTCCAGGATTTGTACCATGGACTCCATAATCTCAACTGTGTCAGCTGGTGCTTTATCCCTCTGAGCCAACTCCTGGCCTGAAATAATTAAGTAAAATAATTATGCATACAAGTCCCCCCCCCCCCCAAGGTGGACTGCAAATCTGTGAAAGAATTTAACACAAGAAAGGATTTTTGGGGGGCATTCTCTTCAGCTGCTAGAGCCCAGCACAGTTTAGCCCCTTTACTAGATAGTCACTCCCCCTGTGCACTGGTCACCTTCTCTACCCCCACCCCCTCTAGCCACTGAGCTTTACTACAATTTCCATCACCCCCTGTAATCTAACAGCTGAGGGGAATGCCTAATTTGCATATCTTATTATGCTAATTATTATATCTGAGCTGGAGAAGTCAATTAACCAATAAAAGGTATACACACATTCAGGAGCAAAAGCCCTATATGGCCATGTCTACTTTAACCCCTTAACGACCAAGGATGTATATTTACATCCTTGGCCGGCTCCCGCGATATAACGCAGGGTCACGCGGTGACCCCGCGTTATATTGGGTCAGTCCTGGCATGTATCTAAAGCCGGGACCTGGGGCTAATACCACGCGGCATTGATCGTGGTGCCACGCGCTATTAACCCTTTAGATGCTGCGTTCAAAGTTGAACGCCGCGTCTGAAGCGAAAGTGAAAGCTGCCTAACTGCTCAGCGGGGAAAATGCGGTGTCCCGATCACCTGGGACACGAGCGGAGGTCCTCTTACCTTCCTCCGACGTGTCCCTTTGGCGATTGATTGTTCCAAGCCTGAGATGCAGGCTTGAGCAATCGACCGTCGATAACACTGATCACTGCAAAGCTATGGCTTTGCAGTAAACAGTGCTGGCAATCAGTGTGTGCAGTGTTATAGCCCCCTATGGGAGCTATAACACTGCAAAAAAAAGTGTAAAAATATAGTTAATAAATGTGATTTAACCCTTTCCTTAATAAAAGTTCAAATCACCCCCCTATCCCATTAAAAAAAACACCATGTAAATAAAAATAAAAAATAAACATATGTGGTATCGCCGCATGTGTAAATGTCCGAACTATAAAAATATATAATTAATTAAACCACACGGTCAATGGCGTATCCGCAAAAAAATTCCAAATTCCAAAATAAGGTATTTTTGGTCGCTTTTTATTTCATGAAAAAATGAATAAAAAGCGATCAAAAAGTCTGATCAATAAAAAAATGGTACTGCTAAAAATGTCAGATCACAGCGCTAAAAATGAGCCCTCATACCGCCCCATACGCAGAAAAAAAAATTATAGGGGTCAGAAGATGACAATTTTAAACGTATAAATTTCCGTGCATGTAGTTATGATTTTTTTCCAGAAGTACGACAAAATCAAACCAAAATAAGTAGGGTATACTTTTAATTGTATGGACCTACAGAATAAAGATCAGGTGTCAATTTTACTGAAAAATGTACTGCATAGAAACGGAAGCCCCCAAAATTACAAAATGGCGTTTTTTCTTCAATTTTGTCGCACAATAATTTTTTGTTTCGGTTTCACTGTAGATTTTTTGGTAAAATGACTGATATCACTGCAAAGTAGAATTGGTGGCACAAAAAATAAGCCATCATATGGATTTTTAGGTGCAAAATTGAAAGGGTTATGATTTTTAAAAGGTAAGGAGGAAAAAACGAAAGTGAAAAAACCAAAAAACCCTGCGTACTTAAGGGGTTAAGTGCAATATATAGAACATTTGTAGCAATTAAACTATTATGTACTGGGTAATACAGATATGGCACATAGTTCTATTATAAATTTGGCCACAGTAAAGCTATGTTCACACCTCGGAAATTCCGATTTCCGTTTCCGCAAAAAAACTGTTCATTCTTTCTGCAGACTTTGCATGGAATGCATAGCCATCTAAGAGATGGCACATTCCTGTGTGGTCTTAGTGCTGGGATGCTATGCCGGCGCCCACAGTTTTCAGAATCTCTGCAGAGAGATTATCTGTGCGGATATTCCACTGTGTGAACATAGCCTTAGAATGGGTTTCCACACAGGTTTTTTTTTCTGGTGTTTTTTGAAATACTGCCATTGCAATTGTTGAGCCAAAGTCAAAAGTGGACCCAGAAGAAGAAGTCCTTTCTTTACATTTCTTATTCCTTTTGAATGCACTTCTGGCAGATATCCAAAAAATGCCAGAAAAAAAAAAACTGTGTGGAAACCTAGCCTAAATCTGCTGTAAAATGACATGTCATTTGCCTAGACATGCAACTGCTGAAAATGCAACATGTCCATGACAGATCCACATCCAGATCTGCTACAAAATCTGCATTTAACACATATGGCTGCTGTCAATGGCAGAAAAATATGTGATTCTTCTCTTTAAAATCTCTCTATATATGACTTATAGTATAAGCATTTTATATGTTATTAGTTGTAAACACAAGTGACTAAAGGATGTAAGCATCTCTACGTTTAGCATTTGGGTGCACATTTGGGTGCACATATAAATTCTGCATGTATAATCTCTGTGCCTGTATAACTAAAAAAAAATTCTGTCTTGCTAATAAATATATTATTTTTTTATAACTCTTTTGTCTTTATTGACATCATACCTTTCCTGTAGAATCTGGAGCTATGTGGAACAGTAATGCAATTGTATGAGCATCAAACCACAACCAACAATTGAATTAGTGCAGTAAAAGGTCACCAGCTCATAGCAATCAAATACAAGCTGCAGTTTGATCAAATACCATCACAGACTGCAGTATAAGTGACTGGGAACTTGCAGGAGGGCAGCTCTGCTCCAGTAAATCACTACATCATCCGAAAATGTCAGAGGTCTTGATAAACGAAAGCCGTCAATAACAGCTTTTATGGGCCTTGTCTGCACTGCTGCCCTGCTTGAAGTTCACTTTATGAGGGGATTAGTATAGACACTAACAGAACCATTGTTAACATATGCTGATAAGGATCAGTTGTCACTAGAGACCTGCACATTTTCACCAGAATCTTAAATCCCCATTTTCACTGTTATGTTTAATAGTTTGTAATGTCTGCACAAGGCTGGGCCCCCGAGTGAACATTCGGCAGTAAACACTGACATATGGAACCACCATGGAAAGATGTAAAGATAAAACAAGAATTATCAGCCTAAGGAATGTTACATATAAATTGTATATATATATATATATATATATATATATATATATATATATATACATCGACTTACACAAACCTCACCGAGTCAGTTGTCTTTAGTGTTGTGATATATATATATATATATATATATATATACATTTTGTTTCTTTATGAACTTCAAAACATGAAGAAAGTGCAGGCCTGGACTAACGTGCAGCATTGCACATGCAAATATAGGCCTAATAAGAGCAAAGGGGTTAATTTAGGTGAAAAAGAGGATTTAATCTTGGTATCTGGGGTCAGATAGACATCAGTCGAGAAGAAGAATAAGCAAAAAAAATGTCCTATATAACATGCAGTGAGTGGCGTTATTATTGTTTTATTGGTGCATACACTCAAAATGAACCTTTAAGACATCATTGTGGCAGATACAGTTGGCATGAAGAGAACCTGTTAGAAAAATTACATGTCGGTTTTGTTAAATGTTTGAAGTAAAAAAAAAAAAAAAAAGTGGAGCATAATTTCTTAGAAAATAGAACTCTGCATTGTTCCATTGTGTACATGGGAATACATGAATAAACTGACAAATGGGCTGTCTCTTGGCTCTCTTCCTATCTCTGCAACATCTCCAACTTCTCCTCTTCCCATTGCTGTCAGGGTTCCTTAGGGGACTATAAAGCCCCTATTAAACAAATTATCTGTAGATTTGGGGTTTTGGCTATAAACCTCTTCTCATGACATTACCTCTGCCTAACTACAAACACCAGTGACTGTCTTCTGTCTCAAACATCATGTCATCTCTATATCTAAAACTGAATTCTATTAAAACGGAAGGTCTTGAGGTTCTTTTATCTACTAACTTATCTAAACCGCTTTAAATAGGTCATATGGGGAAAACAATGTAATGGGCATCAAATACCATATCTGTAAATGTCCACGTTTCCAATTTACTTCTATCAGCGATTTCATCTGTAAGAAAAGACTTCTGAACCTGCTGCCCCTTCTGCTGAAAGTAGAGTAATTTAAAGCCTTTTTTCCCATGTCACTGTCATTTGCAAGGCCCGACATGTTTCAGACAACACATCACTGACCTACATCAGCCCAGGTGGGCTTGGCCAACTCTGGACCATGTGTTGGATCCTGGCCTCTAGATTATGTATATATATATATATATATATATATATATATATATAAACCCTCCTCCCTCTCAGTATTGCATGTAGTATGCGTCACTACATACAAGTCACTACATACAAGGAAGACCTTACACATCGGGACTACAATGGATCTCTACTGTCCAGTAATATGGCAGTGTATGAAGAGTGAGTCTCCGGGAGCCAGAAAAAAACAGACTTTCTAACCAGAAATCAATACAGTTTTAGATTTTAGGCCTACACTCTTGCCTGCAAGGCAGCCGTAAGATAACCCCACTATGTGATGAGGTAATTTCTGGCCTTTTATTTAGAAAAACATTATAAATTAAGAGTTGATAGGTCCAAAAAAGTTAAGAAGACCTGCTTTTTCCTTTGTATCTTGGCTGCTTCTCACGTTCTTAGGGAATCCATTCCATGCAGTACAGTTGTCAACCTGCCAAACCAACAGTAAGTTGACTGGTAAACCATTAATATATTACATGAAACCAAAATAAAAAACAGTAGAAAAGTGCTAGAGGCATAACTTTCTATTGACCTACATATTGATGGAAAGAGAAGTTGAATGCACAAGAGGCACTGTGCACACTTCACTCATACGAACAGTGTACACATAGCACATGTACAGCAGGTAGATAGATTGTGGGCTGAATAAATATTTGTGGGAATAAATTAATTGCAAACAAAGAAATCAAACCCCAGTGAGATCTCTGCTTCAGATAGATATGGTCATGTCCTTAGCATTACAGTGCTCTCTCTATTTATTTGTCGTAAAAAAATAAATAAAAAAAAGTTTGTTTTTCCCATAATGGATCATGGTCATAGATAAAACAAAAAAGATGCTCCATGGCATAAGATCAAATGTTCCACACCATGATACGTTACTGCTGTGAGCATATTGAACTACGGTTACTGTATAATGTATATTTGCTTTGTAGATTAACTGCAGACAACAACATGATTGACTTTTCATATATCTGCAGCAATAAACAATGGAGATGCAGTAGAATCAGAATGATTAAAAGTAGTGATGCCATATAAATGCACATACACATGTAGCATAGTGCCCATATTATTGCCATAACAGATAATGCTTTCACAAAGTCGCAGAATTTAAGAAATGCCTTCACAATATTGTACATGCAATGTATTTAAAAAGTTTTCAGACCTGTTCACTTTTATCACTTGACATTATGTTATGCTTCATTCAACATTCATATAGTTGTCCCTTGGCCACTCCTGTCCTGTAATCAAGGGTGCGGGGGGTACGGCCCGCACCGGGTGACACCATCCTGATGGGGTGACACCAGGTACGCCCACGGTCCTCACTTGCGCTGTCTCTGTACTAGCACCCCCCGTCATCACTTGTGCTGTCTCTGTAATAGCACCCCCCGTCCCCACTTGCACTGTCTCTGTAGTAGCAGCCCCCCATCCCCACTTGCGCTGTCTCTGTAATAGCACCCCCCCGTCCTCACTTGCACTGTCTCTGTAGTTGCACCCCCACCCGTCCTCACTTGCGCTGTCTCTGTAATAGCACCCCCCCATCCTCACTTGCGCTGTCTCCGTACTAGTAGCACCACCCCCCCCGTTACCTGCACAGTGAACCGGCCTGCGCCCCCACGTCTTCTGTTGCGCCGGCCTGACATCCCTCCGCAGGGCCACGCAGGAGGATGTGACATCACTCGCAGAGCACACGGAGAGAAGGAGCGCTGCGCTGGATGGGTGAGTGAGTGTGTGTCTGTCTCACTCTATCTCTGTTTGTGTCCCTCTGTCTGTGTGTGTGTGACTCTGTGTGTGTGTGTGTGACTGTGTGACTCTGTGTGTGTGTGACTCGGTGTGTGTGACTCGGTGTGTGTGACTCTGTCTGTGTGTGACTCTGTGCGTGTGACTGTGTGTGACTCTGTCTGTGTGTGTGTGTCTCTCTGTCTGTGAGTGTGTGTCTCTGTGTGTGTGTGTGTATGTGTGTTTGTCTGTGTGTGGCTCTCTGTCTGTGTGTGACTGTGAGTGACTCTGTGTGTGTGACTGTGTGTGACTCTGTGTGTGTGTGACTGTGTGTGACTCTGTGTGTGTGTGTCTCTGTCTGTGAGTGTGTGTCTCTCTGACTGTGTATGTTTCTCTCTCTCTCTCTATCTATCTATCCGTGTGTGTGTGTCTCTGTGTTGTGTGTGTGTGTTTTTTATTTTTTTGTGGGGGGAGGGGGGGGGGTTGTTTGAACCAGCGATCTAATGTGGGGAGACTGACCTATTGTGGGGAACATGCAAGGGAACCTGCGGCCTAATGGGAGGAAACTAGTACCAAATGTGGGGAATCTATGCTACCTAATGTGGGGAAACTGCTACCTAATGTGCGAAAGCTGCTACATAATGTGGGAAAACTGCTACCTAATGTGGGGAATCTGTGCTACCTAATGTGGGGAAACTGTGCTACCTAATGTGGGGAATCTGGTCTACCTAATGTGGGGAAATTAATACCTAATGTGGGGTAACTGGTACCAAATGTGGGGAATCTATGCTACCTAATGTGGGGAAACTGCTACCTACCTTAAGTGGGGGAACTGCTGCCTACCTAATGCTCCCCCCCTGGCAGTAGCACCCTCATCATCCACCAGCAAACCCCCCCAGCAGCAGCACCTCCATCAGCAGATCCTGATGGTGGATGATGGGGGTGCTCCTGCCGGGAGGATGATCCTGCCGATGGATGATGGGGGTGATACTGCCAGGGGGGATGGCCAGTAGCACCCTCATCATCCTCCAGCAACACCCCCCCAGTACTAGCACCCCCATGATCCACTAGCAACACCACCAGATTTATATTCAGAGGGTACAGTATGTGGCAGATTTATATTCAGAGGGTACAGTATGTGGCAGATTTATATTCAGAGGGTACAGTAAGTGTTGGTATTATATTCAGAATGTACAGATGTGTGGTAGTATTATACAGTGGTCCCTCAACATACGATGGTAAGTCGTTCCAAACGACCCATCGTTTGTCGAATCCATCGTATGTTGAGCGATCCGTGCAATGTAAAGCATAGGAAGTTATACTCACCTGTCCCCGCCGCTCCGGACCGTGTCCTCACCTCTCCCGATGCTGTCCCAGGGGCTCCCGATGCTGTCCCGCTGCTCCGGTGTCTTCTTCGGGATCCTCTGGCTTCTTCCGCATCTTCTGCAGGGTCTGGGCCTCGCTTTCTGGTGACGTTATTACGCTGCTGCGCCGGCACGGCGTGCGTAGTGACGTAATAACGACGCCGGAAAGCGAGGCCCGGAGCCTGGAGAAGATACAGAAGACGCCGGAGGATCGCGAAGTGGACCCGGAGCAGCGGGGATAGGTAAGCGAACCTGTCCGGGATGCTTAAACTACTATACGACAGCAGCTTAAGCATCTTGCGCTGTCGGATAGCAGTTAATGCGATGGCCTCGACATATAAAAGCATTGTATGTTGATGCTGACATCGACATTCGATGGCCTCTGAGAGGCCATCGTATGTCAATTTTATCATATGCCGGGGCCATCGCATGTCGGGGGGTTACTGTATTCAGTGGGTACGGTGTATGGAAGGTTTATAATCAAAGAGTGTAGTGTATAGTAGTATTATATTTAGAGGATACAGTGTCTGGCAGGTTTATAATAATACTTGTTTTCATATAGAGGATGAGAATGCGCTGACATAGTGAGGAGTCATCTGGGCGTCACATTCTACAGACAGAAGTTTTAGCTGGACCAGGCGGTATGTACCATCTGAATTAGATAAGTAAAGACTATAGAGAAGACGTTACCTGTAGTCACTGATATCATTGTGTATTCTCCACTCTATTTCCTATCAGAGCTGTAGTCGCTTGTCAGTTCTACAGTTATGATGAGTGAAACTACAACTCCCAGCATAACCTTACCACTGCATAAAGGGTTACTCTACTGGAAAACTTTTTTTTTAATCAACTGGTGTTACAAAGTTAAACAGATTTATAAATTACTTCTACTTAAAAATCTTAATCCTTCCAGTACTTATTATCTGCTGTATAAGTGATTAACATGAAGTTCTTTTCTTTTTTAATTTATTTTCTGTCTCACCACAGTGTTCTGTGCTTACACCTCTGTCCATGTCAAGAACTGTCCATAGTAGGAGCAAATCCCCTTTGCAAACCTATCCTGCTCTGGACAGTTGCTAACATGGACAGACAGAGTACTGTGGACAGACTGGAAAGAACTACACAACTTCCTGTGGAGAATACAACAGCTTATAAGTACTGTAAGGATTAAGATTTTAAATAGAAGTAATTTAAAAATCTGGTTAACTTTCTGGCACCAGTTGATATAAAAGTAAATGTATTAAGTAATTCTGAGAGCTGTATATTTAAATGGTGAAAACTTCTTTAACACTTTCCCATTCTGTGGCAACTGGTATATCTGATTATTATAATGGAATTTCTCACAATGCGCTACAACAGTGGTGTCTGTCACAACAGGCTAAAAACTTACTGGGGGGGGTAGGTATGGGGTGACACCATTTTCTACCGCACTGGGTGACACCAACCCTAGCAACGCCACTGCCTGTAATCGTTGTGTGCTTAGAGTCGTGTTGGAAGGTGTACCTTCAGTCCAGTCTGAGATCCAGAGCACTTTGGATCCTGTTTTCATTAAGAATATCTACGTACTTTGCTTCATTTAATTTTCCCTTAATCTTGACCAGACTCTCTGTGTTAGCTGCTAAAAAAACAAAAAACACCCCCATTGCATAATGCTGCTACCACCATGCTTCACTGTAGGGATGGTATTAGGCAGGTGATTTCTTCCAGACATGACACTGGCTAGTGTTTCTTGACCTTCTGGAAATTTCTCCCATCTGCACATAGGATCTATGGAGCTCAGCCAAAGTGGTCATTGAGTTCTTGGTCACCTTTCTTGGGGTTGTCAGCTTTAGGAAAATTCCTGTTTTAGTGGTCACTGTGCCCTTGGGAACTTTTTATGTAGCAGATTTGTGAGTTTACTCAATCCTGTCTCTAAGCTCTACGGCAGTTCTTTCTGCCTCATGGCTTGGCGTTTACTCTGATATACATTGTCATCTGTGAGACCTTATATAGATCTATGTCTTACCAAATTCATATATATATATATATATATATATATAGGGCTATGTCTTACCAAATTCTGTCCAATCATCTGACTTTGCCACAGGTGACTCCAATCAAGGTGTAGAAACACCTCAGATGATCATGAGGAATAGATGGCACCCAGAGCTAAATGTCAAGTGTCACAGTAAAGGGTCTGAATACTTGTGTCCATGTAAAATGTAGTCTTTCCTTTTTAACCCCTTAACCACCACGGGCATGTCATATCCGGTCGGTCCCAGGATGTAACTGAAGCTGGGACCCTGGGCTAATAGCACGCGGCAGCAATCGCGGTGCCGCGCTATTAACCCTTTAGACGTGTTGTTCAAAGTTGAACGCCACATCTAAAATGAAAGTAAAAGCTTCATGGCTGCTCAGTGGGGCTGATCGGGACCACAGCAGTGAAAATGCACTGTCCCGATCAGCTAGGACGTGAGCGGAGGGTCACTCACCTTCCTCCAGCACATCCAATCGACGATTGATTGCTCCAACCTTGAAATCAAGGCTTGAGCAATCGACCGCCGATAACACTGATCAATGCAAAGCTATGACTTTGCAGTGATCAGTGCCTGCAATCAGTGTGTGCAGTGTTATCGTCCCCTATGGGAGCTATATCATTGAAAAAAAAAGTGTAACAATAGTTAATAAATGTGATTTAACCCTTTCCCTAATAAAAGTCCAAATCAATTAAACCGCAGGGTCAATGGTGTACGCCATTGACCCTGCGGTTCCAAAGTCCAAAATAGCGTATTTTTGGTCACTTTTTATATCATGAAAAAATGTATAAAAAGCATTCAAAAAGTCAGATCAATACAAAAATGGTACCAATAAAAACTTCAGATCATGGCAGAAAAAACGAGTCCTCATATGGCCCCATACGCATAAAAATAAAAAAGTTATAGGCATCAGAATATGACAATTTTAAAACGTATACATTTTCCTGCATGTGGTTATGATTTTTAGACTTGTGCACTAGAAAAATTTTCGTTTAATTTCGTTTCGTTTTTTCGTTTTGGAAAAAATTTTCGGTTCGGCAATATGTTCGGTTTAGATTTTTCGGATACATTCGGTATTCGGGTATTCGTGTTGTTTTTTTCGGATACATTCGGTATTCGGGTACATTCGGTAAATCTTTAGTTTTTTTGGACTTTAGCGATCCTAATAAATAATGGAGATACCTTTTTTATTAAAATTTTGCAGGGTATCATAAAAAATTCATAATAAAAAAGATACAGTGGTGATGAAAAAAATTGTATCTAACGAAATGTATCTTTTTTATTATGAAATGTTTATTCATTTTTAAACAGGGATCAATTTATGTGAGCGGGTAAAGCACTAAAAATGTAGCCGACAATAATGAAAATGTAGTGTGTGCTTGTTTTTCACTTTTTTTAAAAACATTTTTCAGGTAGTACTACTACTCCCAGCATGGAACACACTCTTCCATGATGAGAGTAGTAGTTACCTGTACTAATTGACAGATCGCAGGGGTCCCTTGCGATCCTCTTGTATAATGTATAGATGCAGCGGCTGCTCTTCTATGGTCCCCTGCACTCACGTATATATACACATATTCATATTTCCCGCAGAGCTGTGATTGGCCAGATGGTTCCAGCCAATCACAGCTCTCTGTGAGAAATAGGAATATGTGTATATATACGGCCGTGCAGGGGACCATAGGAGAGCGGCCGCCGCATTCATACATTATACTGGAGGATCGCAGCGGGTGTCAGGAGTGATACCCGCAGTGATCTTCCCTTTACTACAAGTACTACCACTCCCAACATGAAGTACACTCTGCTCCATGCTGGGAACTGTAGTACCTGTATTAATAGACAGATCGCAGCGGGTGTCAGAAGTTACACTCGCTGCCATATGTCTATTAATGCAGGTACTACAGCTCCCAGCATGGAGCAGAGTGTGCTCCATGTTGGGAGTATTAGTACCTGCAGTAAGGGACAGATCCCAGGGATGTCACTCCTCCTGACACCCGCTGCGATCCTCCTGATGTGAATGTCGGGATCAGCTGTTCTCAGGGCTACAGAGCCGGGAGAACAGCTGACGCTGAGCCGTAGGTATACATCGTATATCTACTGCCCAGCAAGAACTTACAGTGAGCCTGCAATGTGTATACAGTATACACATTGCTGGCTCACTTAACCCCTTGCTGAGCTGTGCGCTATGCGCAAGCCCAGCAAGGGAAGAGTTAACTTACACTGCTGGACAGTGTAGGTTAACCCTTTGTGCGGTATACACTTTATACAGCTATCTATAGATAGCTGTATACAGTGTATACAGAAGACGAAGTCCAGCTTACTTTCCTCGAGTCCCGGGCCGGGTTCGTGTAGCTCCGCCCCCTAGTGATGACGTCATTAGGGGCGGAGCTACAGAAGGGAACAAGGCTAATTAATCTGAAGCTCTGTTCACATTGTACTTTTTGTATAATGTGAACAGACCCTTCTGGCAGTGTCTACCCAGACAGGGAGACTCCAGCTGTTGCTAAACTACAACTCCCAGCATGCCCAGACAGCCAAAGGCTGTCTGGGCATGCTGGGAGTTGTAGTTTTGCACCAATTGGTGGCTCCCTGTTTGGGTAGACATTGCATCATGGGTGCTCTCCCCAGCGGACAGCGCCAAAAATGTCATAACCAATTTTTTGTGTTTTTTTTTCTTCTCGTTTCAGATCCGTGTATGCAGAGGATTACTGCGGATTCGATGGATTAAGGCGGATTATTTTTTTTCCCTTTAATAAAATGGTTATGGGCTGTGGGGGAGTGTTTTTTTAAATAAAATAATTTTTCCAATGTGTTGTGTTTTTTTTTATTGAATTTTCAGGGTTAGTAGCGGAAGCTGTCTTATTGACGGAATCCATTACTAGGCCAGGGCTTAGTGCTAGCCCTAAAAACAGCTAGCGCTAACCCCCAATTATTACCCCGGTACCCACCGCCACAGGGGTGCCGGGAAGAGCCGGTACCAACAGGCCTGGAGCGTCAAAAATGGCGCTCCTGGACCTAGGCGGTAACAGGCTGGCGTTATTTAGGCTGGGGAGGGCCAGTAACAATGGTCCTCACCCACCCTGGTAACGTCAGGCTGTTGCTGTTTGGTTGGTATTGTGCTGAGAATGAAAATACGGGGAACCCTATGCGTTTTTTTTTTAAATTTAAATAAACAAATTAAAAAAAAAACGCATAGGGTTCCCCGTATTTTCATTCTCAGCCAGATACCAACCAAACAGCAACAGCCTGACGTTACCAGGGTGGGCGAGGACCATTGTTACTGGACCTCCCCAGCCTAAATAACGCCAGCCTGTTACCGCCTAGGCCCAGGAGCGCCATTTTGACGCTCCGGGCCTGTTGGTACCGGCTCTTCCCGGCACCCCTGTGGCGGTGGGTACCGGGGTAATAATTGGGGGTTAGCGCTAGCTGTTTTTGGGGCTAGCACTAAGCCCTGGCCTAGTAATGGATTCCGTCAATAAGACAGCGTCCACTACTAACCTTGAAAATTCAATAAAAAAAAAAACACAACACATTGGAAAAATTATTTTATTTAAAAAAACACTCCCCCACAGCCCTCGTTAACCATTTTATTAAAGGAAAAAATAAATAATCCGCCGTAATCCATCGAATCCGCAGTAATCCTCTGCATACACGGATCTGAAACGAGAAGAAAAAAACACAAAAAATTGGTTATGACATTTTTGGCGCTGTCCGCTGGGGAGAGCACCCATGATGCAATGTCTACCCAAACAGGGAGCCACCAATTGGTGCAAAACTATAACTCCCAGCATGCCCAGACAGCCTTTGGCTGTCTGGGCATGCTGGGAGTTGTAGTTTAGCAACAGCTGGAGTCTCCCTGTCTGGGTAGACACTGCCAGAAGGGTCTGTTCACATTATACAAAACGTACAATGTGAACAGAGCTTCAGATTAATTAGCCTTGTTCCCTTCTGTAGCTCCGCCCCTAATGACGTCATCACTAGGGGGCGGAGCTACACGAACCCCGCCCGGGACTCGAGGGAAGTAAGCTGGACTTCGTCTTCTGTATACACTGTATACAGCTATCTATAGATAGCTGTATATAGTGTATACCGACCAAAGGGTTAACCTACACTGTCCAGCAGTGTAAGTTAACTCTTCCCTTGCTGGGCTTGCGCATAGCGCACAGCTCAGCAAGGGGTTAAGTGAGCCAGCAATGTGTATACTGTATACACATTGCAGGCTCACTGTAAGTTCTTGCTGGGCAGTAGATATACGATGTATACCTACGGCTCAGCGTCAGCTGTTCTCCCGGCTCTGTAGCCCTGAGAACAGCTGATCCCGACATTCACATCAGGAGGATCGCAGCGGGTGTCAGGAGGAGTGACATCCCTGGGATCTGTCCCTTACTACAAGTACTACCACTCCCAACATGGAGCACACTCTGCTCCATGCTGGGAGCTGTAGTACCTGCATTAATAGACATATGGCAGCGAGTGTAACTTCTGACACCCGCTGCGATCTGTCTATTAATACAGGTACTACAGTTCCCAGCATGGAGCAGAGTGTACTCCATGTTGGGAGTGGTAGTACTTGTAGTAAAGGGAAGATCACTGCGGGTATCACTCCTGACACCCGCTGCGATCCTCCGGTATAATGTATGAATGCGGCGGCCGCTCTTCTATGGACCCCTGCATGGCCGTATATATACACATATTCCTATTTCTCACAGAGAGCTGTGATTGGCTGGAACCATCTGGCCAATCACAGCTCTGCGGGAAATATGAATATGTGTATATATACGTGAGTGCAGGGGACCATAGAAGAGCAGCCGCCGCATCTATACATTATACAAGAGGATCGCAAGGGACCCCTGCGATCTGTCAATTAGTACAGGTAACTACTACTCCCATCATGGAAGAGTGTGTTCCATGCTGGGAGTAGTCGTACTACCTAAAAAATGTTTTAAAAAAAAGTGAAAAACAAGCACACACTACATTTTCATTATTGTCGGCTACATTTTTAGTGCTTTACCCGCTCACATAAATTGATCCCTGTTTAAAAATGAATAAACATTTCATAATAAAAATGATACATTTCATTAGATACAATTTTTTCCATCACCACTGTATCTTTTTTATTATGATTTTTTTATGATACCCTGCGAAATTTTTATAAAAAAGGTATCTCCATAATTTTTTAGGATCGCTAAAGTCCAAAAATAGAATAAAAAGATTTACCGAATGTACCCGAATACCGAATGTATCCGAAAAATCAAACTATCTGTATCCTTTTTACTATATTTGTTATCAGAATGAATTCTTCACGTTCGTTTACAGATAACGAATGCATTCGTTATTTACAGCATTGTGGTCGGGAAATAACGAATGTATTCGTTACTGTGCTATTCGTATTATCGTGGCTATTCGGGAATATTCAAAATATGTTTTCGTGCATTCGGATCGGTCCGAATGCACGAAAACGGTAAAATTCGTTAATTTAGACATTCGTGCCGAACCGAATTGCACATGTCTAATGATTTTTGCCAGAAGTATGACAAAATCAAACCTATATAAGTAGGGTATAATTTTAATTGTATGGACCTACAGAATAAATATAATGTGTCATTTTTACCAAAAAATGTACTGCTTCGAAACGGAAGCCCCCAAAAGTTACAAAATGGCATTTTTTTCTTCAATTTCGTCGCCGTAGATTTTTGGGTAAAATGACTGATGTCACTGCAAAGTAGAATTGGTGGCACAAAAAATAAGTCATCACATGGATTTTTAGGTGCAAAATTGAAAGGGTTACGATTTTTAACCCCTTTCCGCTATTGGACGTATGCATACGTCCAGGCGAATTACACGTTCGCGCAAATGGACGTATGCATACGTCCAAGCGATCTCCTGCTCTGCCGTGGGCAGCGCAGGAGATCGCGGGTGGGACTCAGCTGTCAATCACAGCCGGAGTCCCACCGCAGCTGCCGGGGCCGCGATCGCGCCAGTCCCGGCAGCATTAACCCCATAGATGCCGTGATCAGTCTGATCACGGCATCTATGGTGTTTGCAGGGGGAGCGCTCTCCCCCTGCCCATCAACGGCGGCTCTGCGATAAAATAAGGGGGATCGGGGGTGTCCAAGACACCCTCGACCCCCCTTGAAGAGATAAGAGTGAGGTGGCAGGGTTGCCACCCCTTCTATCCCTGCTATTGATCGGCGGAGCGGCCGACCAATAGCAGACTGGGGGCGGGGGGGTTAAAGTTCGGTTCCCCGCGCTATGCCCGCCCATCGGTGTCCGGGCACAGCAGGGGGAACCGTGTAGTAGCGGCGGCGGCAGCAGCGGTCAATTACCCGGCGGCGGAGCTCCAGATGACGGCGGCGGCTGTGATCATGGCGGCGGTGGAGGTAAGTATGACGCCGCGTGTCCAGGAGTCTGTTGCCTAGCAACATCTGCAGGGCGACAGTTTAGAGAGTGGTTTCTAAACTGTCGCCCTCCAGATGTTGCAAAACTACAACTCCCACCATGCCTTGACAGCTGTTTGCTGTGTTGGCATGCTGGGAGTTGTAGTTTTGCAAGATTTAGAGGGGTTCAGGCTAGAGATCACTGACAGTGGTCTCTAAACTGTAGCCCTCCAGATATTACAAAACTACAACTCCCAGCATGCTCAGACAGCAGTTTGCTGTCTTAGCATGCTGAGATTTGTAGTTTTGCAACATCTGGAGGGCCACAGTTTAGAGACCACTGTCAGTGATCTCCAGCCTGAACCCCTCTAAATCTTGCAAAACTACAACTCCCAGCATTCAGGAACAGCAAATGGCTGTCTCGGCATGCTGGGAGTTGTACTTGCGTGCGTCTAGCTGTTGCATAACTACATCTCCCAGCATTCCCTTTGGCAATCAGTACATGCTGAGAGTTGTAGTTCTGCAACAGCTGGAGGCACACTGGTTGGGAAATACCGAGTTAGGTAATAGGTTCTATTACCTAACTCAGTATTTTCCAACCAGTGTGCCTCCAGCTGTTGCAAAACTACAACTCCTAGCATGCACGTTCTGTCAGTGCATGCTGGGAGTTGTAGTTTTGTCCCCCCCCCCTCCCATGTGAATGTACAGGTTACATTCACACTGGCGGCGGATTACACTGAATTCCCTGCTTCAGGTTTGAGCTGCAGCAGCCGCAGCTCAAACTCCTAGCGGGAGACTCAGTGTAATCCGCCGTCAGTGTGAATGTAACCTAAAAACACTACACTACACTAACATAATATAAAGAGTAAAACACTACATATACACACGTACACTGCCCCCCCACCACCCCTTCCCCCCCAATAAAAATGAAAAACGTATCCTACAGCAGTGTTTCCAAAACGGAGCCTCCAGCTGTTGCAAAACAAAAACTCTCAGCATTTCCGGACAGCCATTGACTGTTCAAGCATGCTGGGAGTTTAGCAACAGCTGGAGGCACCCTGTTTGAGAATCACTGGTGTAAAATACCCCTATGTCCACCCCTATGCAAATCCCTAATTTAGGCCTCAAATGCGCATGGCGCTCTCACTTTGGAGCCCTGTCGTATTTCAAGGCAACAGTTTAGGGCCACATATGGGGTATCGCCGTACTCGGGAGAAATTGCCTAACAAATTTTGGGGGGCTTTTTCACCTTTTACCCCTTATGAAAAGGTAAAGTTGGGGTCTACACCAGCATGTTAGTGTAAAAAAAAACATTTTTGTACACTAACATACTGGTGTTGCCCCATACTTTAAAATTTCACAAGAGGTAAAAGAAAAAAAGCCTCCAAAATTTGTAACGCAATTTCTCCTGAGGACGGAGATACCCCATATGTGGGCGCAAAGTGTTCTGGGGGCGCACAACAAGGCTCAGAAGGGAGAGTGCACCATGTAAATTTGAGGTCTAAATTGGTGATTTGCACAGGGGTGGCTGATTTTACAGCGGTTCTGACATAAGTGCAAAACAATAAATACCCACATGTGACCCCATTTTGGAAACTACACCCCTCACGGAATGTAACAAGGGGTACAGTGAGCATTTACGCCCCTCAGGTGTCTGACAGATCTTTGAAACAGGGGTCTGTGAAAATGAAAAATACAATTTTTAATTTGCACAGCCCACTGTTCCAAAGATCCGTCAAATGCCAGTGGGGTGTAAATTCTCCCTGCACCCCTTATTACCTTCCATGAGGGGTGTAGTTTTAAAAATGGGGTCACATGTGGGGGTCCACTGTTCTGGCACCACGGGGGGCTTTGGAAATGCACATGGCCAAATTCTCTCTCCAAAAGCTCAATGATGCTCCTTCTCTTCTGAGCATTGTAGTTCGCCCCCAGTGCACTTCACGTCCACTTATTGGGTATTTCCATACTCAGAAGAGATGGGGTTACAAATTTTGGGGGGTATTTTCTGCTATTATCTCTTGTAAAAATGTAAAATTTGGGGGAAAACAAGCATTTTAGTGTAAAAAAAATATATATTTTTTTACATATGCAAAAGTCGTGAAACACCTGTGGGGTATTAAGGTTCACTTTACCCCTTGTTACGTTCCCCAAGGGGTCTAGTTTCCAAAATGGTATGCCATGTGTTTTTTTTTTTCTGTCCTGGCACCATAGGTGCTTCCTAAATGCGGCATGCCCCCAGAGCAAAATTTGCTTCCAAAAAGCCAAATGTGACTCCTTCTCTTCTGAGACCTGTAGTGCGCCAGCAGAGCACTTTTCATCCCCATATTGGGTGTCTTCTGAATCGGGAGAAATTGGGCTTCAAATGTTGGGGGGTATTTTTGGTAAAAAAAAAAATCTTTTTTTTTACATATGCAAAAGTCGTGAAACACCTGTGGGGTATTAAGGTTCACTTTATCCCTTGTTATGTTCCTCAAGGAGTCTATAGTTTCCAAAATGGTATGCCATGTCGTTTTTTTTTGCTGTCCTGGCACCATAGGGGCTTCCTAAATGCGACATGCCCCCCGAGCAAAATTTGCTCTCAAAAAGCCAAATATGACTCCTTCTCTTCTGAGCATTGTAGTTCGCCTGTAATGCACTTCAGGTCAACTTATGGGGTACCTCCATACTCAGAAGAAATGGGGTTACAAATTTTGGGGGGTATTTTCTGCTATTAACCCTTGCAAAAATGTGAAATTTGGGGGGAAACACACATTTTAGTGAAATTTTTTTTTTTTTTTTTTACATATGCAAAAGTCATGAAACACCTGTGGGGTATTAAGGCTCACTTAATTCCTTTTTACGTTCCTCAAGGGGTCTAGTTTCCAAAATGGTATGCCATGTTTTTTCTATTTGCTGTTTTGGCACCATAGGGGCTTCCTAAATGCAACATGCCCCCAAAAAACCATTTCAGAAAAAAGTACTCTCCAAAATCCCCTTGTCGCTCCTTCACTTCTGAGCCCTCTACTGCGCCCGCCGAACAATTTACATAGACATATGAGGTATGTGCTTACTCAAGAGAAATTGGGCTACAAACTCAAGTATAAATTTTATCCTTTTACCCCTTGTAAAAATTCAAAAATTGGGTCTACAAGAACATGCAAGTGTAAAAAATGAAGATTTAGAATTTTCTCCTTCACTTTGCTGCTTTTCCTGTGAAACACCTAAAGGGTTAAAACACTTACTGAATGTCATTTTGAATACTTTGGGGGGTGCAGTTTTTGTAATGGGGTCATTTATGGGGTATTTCTAATATGAAGACCCTTCAAATCCACTTCAAACCTGAACTGGTCCATGAAAAATAGCGAGTTTGAAAATTTTGTGAAAAATTGTAAAATTGCTGCTGAACTTTGAAGCCCTCTGGTGTCTTCCAAAAGTAAACACTTGTCAATTTTATGATGAAAATATAAAGTAGACATATTGTATATGTGAATCCCAAAAAAATAATATTTGGAATATCCATTTTCCTTACAAACAAAGAGCTTCAAAGTTAGAAAAATGCAAAATTTTCAATTTTTTCATCAAATTTGGGGATTTTTCACCAAGAAAGGATGCAAGTTACCACAAAAATTTACCACTATGTTAAAGTAGAATATGTCACGAAAAAACAATCTCGGAATCAGATTGATAAGTAAAAGCATCCCAGAGTTATTAATGTTTAAAGTGACAGTGGTCAGATGTGCAAAAAAGGGCTGCGTCCTAGAGGTGAAAATGGGCTGTGTCCTTAAGGGGTTAACCCCTTAAGGACGCAGGACGTAAATGTACGTCCTGGTGATGTGGTACTTAACGCACCAGGACGTACATTTACGTCCTAAGCATAACCGCGGGCATCGGAGCGATGCCCGTGTCATGCACGGCTGATCCCGGCTGCTGATCGCAGCCAGGGACCCGCCGGCAATGGCCGACGCCCACGATCTCGCGGGAGTCCGCCATTAACCCCTCAGGTGCCGGGATCAATACAGATCCCGGCATCTGCGGCAGTTCGCGATTTAAATGAACGATCGGATCGCCCGCAGCGCTGCTGCGGGGATCCGATCATTCATAACGCCGCACGGAGGTCCCCTCACCTTCCTCCGTGCGGCTCCCGGCGTCTCCTGCTCTGATCTGTGATCGAGCAGACCAGAGCAGAAGATGACCGAAAACACTGATCTGTTCTATGTCCTATACATAGAACAGATCAGTATTAGCAATCATGGTATTGCTATGAATAGTCCCCTATGGGGACTATTCAAGTGTAAAAAAAATGTAAAAAAATTTAAAAGTAAAAGTAAAAAAAAAGTGAAAAATCCCCTCCCCCAATAAAAAAGTAAAACGTCCGTTTTTTTTTCCTATTTTACCCCCAAAAAGCGTAAAAAACATTTTTTATAGACATATTTGGTATTGCCGCGTGCGTAAATGTCCGAACTATTAAAATAAAATGTTAATGATCCCGTACGGTGAACGGCGTGAACGAAAAAAAATTTAAAAAGTCCAAAATTCCTACTTTTTTAATAAATTTTATTAAAAAAATATATAAAAAATGTATTAAAAGTTTTTTATATGCAAATGTGGTATCAAAAAAAAGTACAGATCATGGCGCAAAAAATGAGCCCCCATACCGCCACTTATACGGAAAAAAAAAAGTTAGAGGTCATCAAAATAAAGGGATTATAAACGTACTAATTTGGTTAAAAAGTTTGTGATTTTTTTTAAGCGCAACAATAATATAAAAGTATATAATAATGGGTAGCATTTTAATCGTATTGACCCTCAGAATAAAGAACACACGTCATTTTTACCATAAATTGTACGGCGTGAAAACAAAACCTTCCAAAATTAGCAAAATTGCGTTTTTCGTTTTAATTGCCCCACAAAAATAGTGTTTTTTGGTTGCGCCATACATTTTATGATATAATGAGTGATGTCAATACAAAGGACAACTGGTCGCGCAAAATTTTTTTTTAAATAAAATAATGTAATAAAAAAAATCATATGTGGTACTGCCACATGCGTAAATGTCGGGACTATTAAAATATAAGGTTACCTAAACCACATGGTCGATGGCGTACACGTAAAATACCAGAGTCACAATTGTCAATCCTTGGTCACTTAACCCCTTAACGACGCAGGACGTATATTTACGTCCTGCGCCGGCACCCGCGATATGAAGCGGGATCGCGCCGCGATCCTGCATCATATCGCTTCGGTCCCGGCGCTCATCAACGGCCGGGACCCGCGGCTAATACTACACATCGCCGTTCGCGGCGATGTGCGGTATTAACCCTTTAGAAGCGGCGGTCAAAGCTGACCGCCGCTTCTAAAGTGAAACTGAAAGTATCCTGGCTGCTCAGTCGGGCTGTTCGGGACCGCCGCGGTGAAATTGCGGCATCCCGAACAGCTGATCGGACACCGGGAGGGCACTTACCTGCCTCCTCGGTGTCCGATCGATGAATGACTGCTCCGTGCCTGAGATCCAGGCAGGAGCAGTCAAGCGCCGATAATGCTGATCACAGGCGTGTTAATACACGCCAGTGATCAGCATAGGAGATCAGTGTGTGCAGTGTTATAGGTCCCTATGGGACCTATAACACTGCAAAAAAAATGTAAAAGAAAAGTGTTAATAAAGGTCATTTAACCCCTTCTCTAATAAAAGTTTGAATCACCCCCCTTTTCCCATAAAAAAAATAAAACAGTGTAAAACAATAAATAAATAAACATATGTGGTATCACCGTGTGAGTAAATGTCCGAACTATAAAAATATATCATTAATTAAACCGCACGGTCAATTGTGTACACGCAAAAAAATTCCAAAGTCCAAAAAAGCGTATTTTGGTAACTTTTTATACCATTAAAAAAATGAATAAAAAGTGATAAAAAAGTCCGATCAAAACAAAAATCATACCGATAAAAACTTCATATCACGGCGCAAAAAATGAGTCCTCATACCGCCCTGTACGTGGAAAAATAAAAAAGTTATAGGGGTCAGAAGATGACATTTTTAAATGTATAAATTTTCCTGCATGTAGTTATGATTTTTTCCAGAAGTGCGACAAAATCAAACCTATATAAGTAGGGTATCATTTTAACCGTATGGACCTAGAGAATAATGATAAGGTGTAATTTTTACCGAATTATGCACTGAGTAGAAACGGAAGCCCCCAAAAGTTACAAAATGGCGTTTTTTATTTTTATTTTGTCGCACAATGATCTTTTTTCCGTTTCGCCGTGCATTTTTGGGTAAAATGACTAATGTCACTGCAAAGTAGAATTGGCGATGCAAAAAATAAGCCATAATATGGATTTTTAGGTGGAAAATTGAAAGGGTTATGATTTTTAAAAGGTAAGGAGGAAAAAACGAAAGTGCAAAAATGGAAAAACCCTGAGTCCTTAAGGGGTTAATATACCTTAAAAATATAAATTAAAAGCAATTAAAAAGTCCCATCAAAGCAAAAATGGTACTGATAAAACAAATATGGTACCGATAAAAATGAGCCCTCATATAGCCCCGTACGCGAAAAAATAAAATAAAAAGTTATAGGGGTCAGAATATGACAATTTTACATACTAATTTTGGTGCATGTAGTTATATTTTTTTTAAAGTAGTAAAATAAAATAACATCTACATAAATTTGGTATCCTGTAACTGTATGGACCTACAAAATAAAGATAAGGTGTCATTATTACCAAAAAGTGAGTACAAACAAAAGCCCTAAAAAGTAGCAAAATGGCATTTTTTTTTATTCACCCAACAAATAATTTTTTTTTGTTTCACCCCAGATTATGCTATAAAATAAGTAATGTCATTACAGAGAACAATTGGTGACGCAAAAAGAAAGCCCTTATATGGGTCTGTAGGTGCTAAATTGAACGTGTTATGATTTTTAGAAGGTGAGGAGGAAAAAACAAAAGTGCAAAAACGAAGATTGTTTTGAGTCCTCAAGGTGAAAATGGGCTGAATCCTTAAAGGGGAACTCCGCCCCTAGACATCTTATCCCCTATCCAAAGGATAGGGGATAAGATGTTAGATCGCCAGGGTCCCGCTGCTGCAGCACCCCGCTATCATTACTGCGCAGAGCGAGATCGCTCTGCACGTAATGACGGGCAATACAGGGTCCAGAGCTCCGCCCCTCGTGACATCACAGCCCACCCCCGTCAATACAAGTCTATGGGAGGGGGCGTGGCGGTCGTCATGCCCCCTGCCATAGACTTGCATTAAGGGGACGGGCCATGATGTAATAAGGGGCGGAGCCATGACATCACGCTGCTCCGGCCCCTGTATCACCCGTCATTACGCACAGAGCGAACTTGCTCTGTGCAGTAATGATGTTGGGTTACCGCAGCGGCGATCCCCGGGGTCCCCAGAAGCGGGACCGCGGCGATCTAACATCTTATCCCCTATCCTTTGGATAGGGGATAAGATGCCAGGGGCGGAGTACCCCTTTAAGGGGTTAATAAATTTGCATAGTAGAATTACTCAAAGTGGAATAGTCCATCAAGTAATATCATCAGATAGTAATCACATAGTAATTACGATATTTGCTAAATGACATCCTATAATATTTATAGTATTTGGTCTTCTGCCCGTTTTTCTCATGCTCATCTAGTTCAACCTAAGACCTGACAAGAACAGTCACTAACTCCTCAGCTTGTCTCCTACTCTATACTTATAATCACAATTGTACCTTTTCAATGAAGACTCTTTCTGACTGAAGAAAGTTGCAGGCAATTTAGTTTTCAGCTCTTAAAGCGTTGGTACTTATTTAGTACTATGATGACAGATTTGTAGGGCAATAGTGTGGATTAGGAATTTTCCACTGCTCAGCAAACTTAATATTGACTCCAACTTGATAATGGAAGGATTCCAATACATAAGTTTATATTTGGGAATTGTATTGGGAAGGAACTCAACATGCATGTGTTCCAGATGTAGACCATATAAAACCTTTTTCTAGTAGTCATTCCTATTTCCACCCCTTGATTAGTGAAGGTTAATGCTATATCCATTATTTATTCCCTTCAGTACCATACAATGATGCCACTTCATTTAGGTTACATGTCAGGATCAAAGTGATTCACTTTACTGTCAGCCAGGTGAATTCAAAGCAAACCAATTGTGGTTAGTGAGTAATCTACCTACACTCTCTTCACATATGGTGCTCAGAAAAAAACAAATGATATCCCTCTTTTAGCTAGTGACAAAGTTATAAGATCATGTTTTCCTTCCAAGCTTAAGAGTTGTAGCGGCTGTGCTGAGTTGCACCCCTCCTCTCTCCCCCACCCTTCTCTACTCTGCAAGATTGATGCACAATGCTCAGTGCTGGAAGGCAAGCATGGAAGGGTGGAGGAAGGAGAAAGTGTGCATGTTTCAGCTCAGCTTTGGCCTTTTAGACTCAAGCTTAAAAGTAAAAATGGAATCTACAGTTCTCCAAACAAACATCAGCTAAGAGACAGGTTTCATGTGTTTTACCTCCCTGTCTGTAAATCTGAGCATGATATGGAGCAGATTTTCTTTAAAATTATAGAAACCAATACACAACCCCAATGACCTTATAATAAAGCAAAAGGTACAATGGATCCACCACAGTGTCATGTTTTTTTTCCATTCCATTTTAAAACATGTTTGTGCCTAGCCTAGTTTCTGCAATTAATATAAAGTACCGTAATAATATGCAGCTATGATCATTTAAAATTATGCTAAAATGTGTAACCATATTATAATAAAATAGGTGTTCTAAAAAGAGACATTTCAACATATCACTGTTCAAAATAGTAATGTTTGTATAGTACCTAAGTTAAAAAAAATAAAAGTAAACAGCAGAAAGCCAGGCACAGCAAGTACAAGGAGCTATGGGCCATCAAGCAATCATGCGTAATCACATGAAAAGTACACTACATGCAACTAATGAACTTGACATTATGTAGTAATGGATAGGAGTAGGACCACATTTCTAGTTACTAAATCATTTGTAGCAGTAGGTGTTTTAGAGGATTCTTGAGTATTTTGAAAAGTGTGTGCATAGGTATGCTTGATTATTACTTGATTGGAAAGGCGCCCGTCTGTGCACTTATTGTATAAAAAAAGGTTCAACAAATGAATGCACTGACAGTCACTTTCCCATGGTCTTTAATGTGCCACATTATTTAATTAAGGAAATATATATATATATATATATATATATATATGTATATATATATATATATATATATATATATATATATATATATTATTTACACCTGTTATACTGCAGTTTTTTTTGGTCATGATTTTGCTCAGTATTTTTTTTATTATAAAAACCAGGAGTGCACATCCTTCCATTATAGTTTTTTCAGTGTTTCACTCCTGGTTCTGGTTCTGTGTGAACATGTGCGGATGGGGGTATAAGCTGCGGGGGTGTTTCACAGCAGATTTGCTGCAGCAAAACTTCCACATTGGAAAATCCCCAGCAGACCCCACTGTGGAAATTCTGTTGTGGAAAATCCACTGCCAAACACCCGCCGCAGATCAAACCCTCAGCAGGAAACTCGTTGGTAATCCACCTGTGTGAACGTACCGTAAGAGTGCAGAAGATGTTTTTGCATGTAGCTATGGAGCTTGCGGGTACTTCTCAACTGTAATGTTAATAATGGGATAACATTCTGTATATATTAAAATATTCCATTTATGTGTCCCTCCCTATATTGAATAAAATATTTGAATATTAGTAAATATTGGAATCATTACATCAGCTCTGGAGTTTGTATTTTTTGGCCATTTTCTACATTACATTTTCTCTCGTGATGGCAACAACATTTCATAATGCCCATTCTGGCTTCTCTGCTTGTTGTATGCAGTTATGAAATAATGAATACTCTATGAGCACAGATATTTTCCCCTGTGGTCTACACTGAAAACCTCACAAAACAAACATTCCCTGAACAAACTCAATATGTGCTGAAATGAGCAGCGACTCAAAGCTTGGATCCCTTTTTTTAAAGTCGTTAGACAAATTGAATCCAGGATAAGGAGAAGTGGCTATAAAACTGATGGATGCCTCCAATTTGTGACTGTTTAGTCTGAGCTGCTCCAGGATTTTAGGGAGTGAGGCTCCCACTGTAGAGAATTAACATGGCAATTTTTTTGTGGCTGAATTATATCCATTAGGTCACGGATGGTTATCAAAAAGGAAGAGGCCGGGTCACTGCATCCAATATGGAAGCTGTTAACAAAGAAATTGTTCAAAGTAGCAAAGTATAATCTTAGGAATCAAACTGCTGACCGCCACTAAGACAAGGTGAAAATATTATTATACACTTATATTTGGGAGATAGGTAGCCCCATGACGATGCTCAAGATTATGTCATCTATTGTAACACAAATGTTATTACGATTTACACAGCTGCAACATATTCTGCAGTGTTGTACACAGGTTATTTATACAGTATATATTTCTACAGCCAATTTACCACATTTAGTCTGTTGTCAATCCCAGGGTACAGCAATGTAAGGATACATATTATTCAAGAAAATGTTGTAAAATCGAGAATTCCATTGGTATCACAATGAAGCATATAGCTTACTGTAGCATCCACAAGATGAAAGCCATCTTAATACAGCTTGTACATTTCAAACTCCCATTCTTACTCCTAGGGGAGTCTGAAACGTGTGACTTGTGGTGCAAGTTGAAGTGCTTTAAGATTTTACAGATGTAACAGAGTGGTGTTTTGCAGATGTAGCAATTCAGAGTTTGTTGTATAAGGCAACTCAAGAGTTAGTTAAGGTTTCCCATAAAGTTGTAAAGAAAAGCACAAAGTTATTTTATTTCAGAACTAGCTGAGTACCCGGCGCTGCCTGGTTTTTCCTACCTTTTCCTTGTGGGGGAGGAAGAGCAACAAAGGAGGAAGCTTTTGTCCTCATATCCTGTCCCTAAATCCTGACCCCATATGCCGACCCCAAATCCCCTTCTCATATTCCGACCTCATATCCTGTCCTCATATTTTGTTCTCACATCTCGACCCCATATCTTGTCCCCATATCCCGTCTTCATATCCTGTCCTCATATCCCGTCCCTATATCCTGTCCTCATATCCCATCCCTATATCCCAACCTCATATCTCAACCCCATATCCCTTCCCCATATCCCTTCCCTATATCCTGTCCCCATATTTCGATTCCATATCCCGACCCCATATCCCGTCCTCACATCCCATCCTCACAACTTGTCCTCACATCCCGTCCTCATATCCCATCCCCATAGCTAATCCTCATTTCTAATCATCATATCCCGTCCTCAGGTGGGGATGTGTTGTGGTAAAGATATTGTAAGCTGAAAATAAAAAGGGGTGTGGTTTAAAATGTGGGCGTGTCTTTGTTAGAGGGAGAACGGAGCTTGGGGAGTAAGGCACCAGAAGTCCTATATACTTGCATGGGGCTATTATATACAGTCATGACCGTAAATGTTGGCACCCCTGAAATCTTTCAAGAAAATGAAGTATTTCTCACAGAAAAGAATTGCAGTAACACATGTTTTTCTATACATATGTTTATTCCCTTTGTGTGTATTGGAACTAAACCAAAAAAGGGATGAAAAAAAGCTAATTGGACATAATGTCACACCAAACTCCAAAAATGGTCTTGACAAAATTATTGGCACCCTTAACTTAATATTTGGTTGCACACAGTTTGGAAAAAGTAACTGAAATCAGTCGCTTCCTATAACTATCAATAAGCTTCTTACCCCTCTCAGCCGGATTGTTCGACCACTTTTCCTTTGCAAATTGTTCCAGGTCTCTCTTATTGGAAGGGCGCCTTTTCCCAACAGCAATTTCAAGATCTCTCCCCAAGTGTTCAATGGGATTTAGATCTGGACTCATTGCTGACCACTTCATAACTGGTGGTTATTGTAGCCAGCAGAAAACAGGTGATGGTGAACTAGTAATAGTTGTCGTATCCAGAGGACAGCAGGCTGAGGTGGACTGGTGGGAGTTTTAGTAGCCAGTGAAAATCTGTGTGGTAGTACTGTCTAATCAGTTGCATCAGGCACAGGAGGTTTAAATCCCTCATTGCTGATTCATTTTAACAGACGGGAGCTTTTCCACATTGCTGGCAGACAATCATGTTCTCTTAGGAGTGACGATTAACCCTGTCACGCTGAACACTCTCTCTCTGTTGCTACAATGGGCAAGTTCTGTCCCATGTTCTAATCTGGTGACCCAAAAGTCCAAGGGGTCTGGACTCATGATATCTGTCAGAGACAGGGGATAGCTTAGGTATGTATCAATCTGGTTGTTCAGGTGGTGGTGCACATCCCTTTACCAGAATACCGTATGTAAATACTTCATCATCATGTATTTCAACATGAAGATGCTGCTGGCAAAGAAAGTGAAGAGTGGACCCCTGTTTGGCAGGTGTCTTTAGGGTGATTTTTTCATTAACCAAGTGTTGGAGACACTGCCAGTCAACTTTTACTCTCATTGCTAGTAATGCAGATATAAGTTAAACCTAGCTAGAAATGCTATGTACTGTATTTGACTAAACCCAGAACAGGTAACTTGTCATAAAAGGCCTATTACACTTTTACTTTCAACGCTAGAAATTAATATTTTTGTTAAAATACAGGCCAGCCCACTGCACAATGCTTTGCTCAATTTGCTTTGTATTGTATTTGTGAAAGCTTTTAGGGATCAGTAGTTCCACAACGAGTTCTTCTGTGCACTGCTCACTGGTCAGCTTTCTCTCCATGATGGTGGCTGTAATGCAGTTCATAGGGTTTTATCAATCTCTTAAACCCTTTGCTGTCTCCTGATTAGCCTAAGAGCTGCATGAAAGCAATGATTGGCTAACCTGTGATCATGTGATCTTGCTGCTAGCTGCAAAGTATGCTGGGTTACCCTGACATCATCTTAGTGTTCCTACTTTTTTTAATCCTAAATTGACATGGTGCCAAAACGCCATGTTTTATTTTTTTCCGTGCCTTCTCCTATACATCCATACCTGATCCTTTTTATGACTTATTAATAAAAAGTGATAAATAACCTCAAAAAAGCTCCGACTGCTAATTTCCACTACGCCGGTGTATCGCTGCAGCGCCGAAACTGTTACCCGCGGGAAGAATAGGAGACCCTTGCCAGGATTCCTCCCTCCCGAACACGCTACTATATTGCTACCAACCGTCTCTGACGGGACCGACGGCCAGCTGCTCCCGGCACACCTACAGAAAAGATACCTGCTCAAGGCTTTCTATCAGCGTTGCGCCTGAATCAGGCGCAACCAACAAAGGTGAGCAGGCTCATATCTACCTGTTTATCTACCATCCGTTATCCACGGATAACCGGCACTATTAGCGCTGCATCTGTCTCTCTTTTTTCTCCCCTACATATCATTTCTCCTATAATTGGAGTCAGCATTGATTTGTGGGAAAGCTACCTCCAAAAGATGGCACCAAAAAGAGAGCTACTTGGCATGACCTTTTTTTGGAATACACAAACTTGATCTACATTGTGCCTAGAATGAATTTGTATTGATTATATGCTGGTAATCTGCTATTTTAGCTACTCTGTCAACTTTTAAGTTTAAAATTTATGAATCAGTATAATATTTACATTTCCCAGAAATATGATCAATCCCTATCATTCAGAAGCATTTGGAATATGTACTGTTTTCCTGAAAATCTATTTCAGGTACACTGTGCCAAAAAAAATCTGAGCAGAATTCCAGAGCTGATTGGATGTTAAAGCCATATTTGAGTGTTCTGGGTTTAGCTTTATCTTTGATTATAATTTCCCAGGAATTGCGGGTAAGTGGTAGTTACAGCTTAGACACCTTCAACAGATGGAATGCTGACTCTCCTTGATTGTAACATAAACAGCAGAGAATCTACGGCTCAACTCGTTGTTCTGCTCATAAATTACATCAAAAGTAACAGGTTTAACAGGGAATGACATCATGAACTTGTCTCGTGTTTGGACAGCCCTACAATATGCCACAAAACAAAGTTGCATGCCTGCACAGATTCCCACAAAAGAAACAATTGTGCCAAGATGGGAACCATATCCAGTTAATATACAGCAATGTAACGTGAAATGCCTTGTTTATTTGTTTGAACCGAGCTGATCTCCTTTACAGAGTTGACGAATGGTGGAAAGTGTAAACTGACATTTGTTTATGTGTATTATGAAAACCTTATCATTTCAGTCAAAGTTTCTTAAAGGGAGCTTGGAATAGCTGTCTTCATTGTCTGCTGAGAAGATTGACTTTAAAAAGTAATATACAGTACATTTTAAAAGAATAAATTAACTAGATTTCTATAGATTTTTTTTTGTGGGTGCAGCAATCGTAGCTGAGCAGGCCTGGCCTATGATGTTTGGATACATCCTGGAGCAGGTAATGGTGTTTTGAGCAAGATATTGGGATGTACTGATATCAATAGCTAGGGGTCACCTCTAAAAGCCTGCGTCACTATTAACCCTGAAGATTCTTCGATCAAAGGCAATCTTAAATGAGTAAAATACATGGTACTAATCACAGTGAAATTGCGAGGTCCCAATCAGGTAAGAATATGGCATAAGGTTCCTTACCTGCCTCCGTGCCATCTGATCGGCACTCTTCACATACAGACATCCTAAGCAGCATGTATAAGCAGAGCGCCGATAACACTGTTCAATGCTGTGCTATGGCATAGTACATAAAGGTGTTTGCAATCGACAGATTGCATGTGATAGCTCTATGGGGACTAAAAAATAGTAAATAATAAAAATAAATAATATGTGGGAATAAGCCCCTCATCTAATAAAATTGAAATCAAGTCCCTTTTCCAATTTAAAAAATGAAATGTAATCAAAAATATACATAAACATGTTTGGTATCACCGCGTGCAGAAATATCCGAACAATTTAAATATAATGTTAATGAAACCTCACATGGCGTAAATGTAAAAAAAGATCAGAATGGTTGAGTTTTGGTCATGTCATATACCAGAAAAATATGAATAAAAAGTGATCAAAAAGTAAGATTTTAAACATGAGCTCATACATGAGCTCATACAGCAGATATGTACATATATATATAAATAAAAGTGTTAAAGGGATTATATAGGGATATAGGGATATATATATAAATAAAATTGTTAAAGGGATTAGAAGAGGACAACTCATTAACCTAAAAAATTAGAACTTTGTAAAAGTAATACAAAACGTATATATAAATATAGTATGACTGTAATCGTATGGACCTACCGAATGAAAGTAACATGTCAGTTTAACAATAAGAGCACTGCATCTAAAAAAAAAAAACTATATTTGAAATTTTTTCAATTTCCCCTTTTTGGCTTCACTGTAGATTTTGTGGTAAATGAGTGATGTCAAACAAGCCTTCATGTGGGTCTGTAGATGGAAAATTTAAAAAAAATACGCCCCTGTGCACAAATCCTTAAGGACTCAGGGCGTACCTGTATGCCCTGATCCCGTTAACGGGGTTTAAACAATTCTCACAAGCAGAGAATGGTTTAAACCTCTTGGGTCCCAACTGATTTCAGCAGGCAGGACCCAGGGTTAATGCCGGGCACGGCCGATCAGGCCATTGCTCAGCATTAACCCTTTAGATGCCGTGATCAAAGTTGATTGCAGCATCTAAAACAAAACCAAAACTATCCCGCCAGCTCAGCACAGCTGAATGGGATTATTGCGACATAATCGTGATGTCCCGATTAGCTTACTGGATGACGAGAGGGTCCTCATCTGATTCCTGGATATCTGATCGTCGATCTGCTGGTCCAAGCCTGCTCAGCAGGCTGGAGCAGCAGAGCGATGATAACACTGATCAATGTTATGTTATGGCATAGCATTGATCAGTATATGCAATCAGAAGATTGCATGTTGTAGTCCCCTATGGGCGCTTAAAAAGTCTAAAAAAACAAAAGTTAATAAAAGTTCATTAACCTCTTCCCTATTAAAAGTTCAAATCACCCCCTTTCCCATTTAAAAAAAATTAAATAATCATATGTGCTACCGCCTCATGCATAAATGTCCAAACTATTAAAATATAAGGTTAACTATACCGCACAGTGGATGGCGTACACATGAAAAAAAAATACAAATTCCAAAATTGTGCATTTTGGTCACTTCATCTACCATAAAAATATTAATAAAAAGCAATCAAAAATTCTCATCAAAACAAAAAGGGTACCAATGAAAACTACAGACCACGGCATAAAAAATTAGCCCTCATTTAGTCCCATATGCGGAAAAATAAAAAAGTTATAGGGGTCAGAAGATGACAATTTTAAACATACAAAAAAAAACATTTTATATTTTGTTAATCAATGTATTAGAAACAACTTTGTAATTACCTGTGATTAACAAAAATGTATCTCTATAGTTTTTTTTTTTTAGTTTAAAAAAACGACCACTAGAGGTCTCCCTACATGTCCCGGCGCATAGAGTTCGGACTCATGCCAGGCCTGGCAGCATCAGTCCAAAATCTCAGCGCAGCCGGACACTGAAGAGCACAGTGCAGCTCCCCGCGTGGTAATCAGACAGGCGGGAACAAGCGCTGTGCCTGCAGCACGGGCGCTCCTGACATGGCCAGCTGCTTCATCTGGTTGGCCAAATGTCAGTGTAGAGCAGGACTTCATAGAAGAGGATCGGGTATTGTGCTCTCTGTGTCCTGAAGTAGTCATTCATTGTCCCGTAGTAGCGCGGCAGCATGTTGGGACACAGAGCACATCAGTTCCGCCGTGCTGCCGTGCTGACATGCATTAAATACGGTTCCCCTATACGGCTGAGTGCGGGCGCCGCAATTAAGCCCTGCCCCTTCCTCCCAGCCGTATATGGGAACCGTAAGTACAAAACGTGTTGTGAAACCACCCTAACTCACAGTTTTAGTGGCTGCTGGTTCTGTAGGCTTTGGCCTAGTTCAGATGAATGAAGATATTCTGATTGTGCTTGCTTTGGATCCGGGAGATAAGAGAGAAGAGAGTGCAGGAACAAGAGAGAGAATTTAGTGGCTACAGCCCTTTATATACCAGGGGGGCTGGACTAAACCCATTGGTTGCAAAGCCTGTAAGTCCTGAACCCAGAGAACTCTGGGTAAATGACATGACATTGACACATGACCCGGAAGGTTCTAAATATCTAGACAACCATTATAATATATCATGTGACCTGGGTAGGTCCTATACATTTGTACACTATATAAAATATATTTATATGAGGCGACCAAGGGGCAAGCCCTGCAGGAGAGCCCTGTGAAATGGAGGGACTCTAGCTGAGGGGACTTTAGATAGGGACAGGACCAGGTCCTGTTCCGGGACACCACATAACCACCTATTGTGAATGGCCCGATCTTGTCTTATCTATATACTGATGTCCTCTTTCAATGCAATCCTGTCTGTGATGATATTGAGACTGCAGAAAAAAGTATCTGTATAAACAGGAAGTGTCAGCTTATTATTCGGTTTAGTGACCAGATTAAAAGCTGCAAGATTTTAGGATGTAAAAAGCTATGAGCACCAAAATATAGTTTAGTATATCACAGATCTATAATATGGCCATGTGTTTTGGCTTTAGAGTATGTGTAATTATTTTCTTTCTTTTTAAACTTATTACTTTTTTAACCACATCTATTGATGTGGACATGTATTCTGAATTAGTCCTGGTAACATTTTCCCCATCACATAAGCATATGTTCTAAATAATAAACCAGTACAGTATGATTTAAATTTCACATACTTCCCCTATTGTTACTTTGATTGACAGTGTCATATTGTATAGCTTTCTTTTTCCATATAAGTATATAAAATGTATGAGAACCATACCATAGGAGACAGACTTGTCTTTGACACTTGTGCTTTTAGTTCTAAAAAGAAAATCTTTTTTCACTCTTTACCAAATAAAATATATACTTGTTGGTATTACTTTTTAGTTCCTTTTAGAACAATATTTCTGAAATTCCTCTCCTTGCATGGCTGACTATAACTAACATTAAAAGCTGTTCCATACAGATCACAGGCTGAGCTGGCTAGTTCAAAGTACCAGATAAATACAGAAATTTAAGATGGAATGATACGTTTCCAGTTAATGGAGAGTTAGACATTAAGTAAGATCAGCTTTATACAGTTAATGTTCACATACAGTACATACAGTGAGAAAGTGTAGGTTGTGATAGTTATTATTTTCATCCCAAGTACCGTATTTTTCGCCGTATAAGACGCACTTTATACGGCGAGTTGGTGCGTCTTATACGGCAAATACACATTAAAACCTGTCAACGGCCGGGACCCGCGGCTAATACAGGACATCACCAATCGCGATGATGCCCTGTATTAACCCTTCAGACGCGGCGATCAAAGCTGACCACTGCGTCTGAAGCGAAAGTGACACTAACCCGGCTGCTCAGTCGGGCTGTTCGGGACTGCCACGGTGAAATTGCGGCATCTCAAACAGCTTACCGGACATCGGGAGGGACCTTACCTTACTCCTCGGTGTCTGCTCCGTGCCGGGATCCCCTGCATGGCCGGCACTCTCCTTTGTCGTCATCACGTCGTCGCACATGCTGTCCCATCATCCAATAGAAGCGGCGTGCGTAGAGGCGTGCGTAGCGACATGATGGTGGCGATGGAGAGCGAGGATACCCGGCAGCAGAGACGTTCCGGAGCAACGGGGACACCCCAGGGACGCGACAACAGTGATGGAGGGCGACATCCAGGGCAGCGGTGACGGGTCCGGAGCGGCGGGGACACATGAGGATTACCTCCTCCAGTGGTCTTCAACCTGCGGAATTCCCGATGTTGCAAAACTACAACTCCTGGCATGCCCGGACAGTCAACGGCTGTCCGGGCTTGCAGTGAGTTGTAGTTTTGTAACATCTGGAGGTCCTCAGGTCGAAGGTTCAGAATCTTTTTTTTTCTAGATTTTCACCCTTTAAAATTGGGTGCGTCTTATATGCCGGAGCGTCTTATATGGAGAAAAATACGGTAAGCACTGTGTCCGAGGAAATATAAATGGTGCTGTTAGTTGAGCATAGCAAAATAGCCAAATATCATTCTTTATCTCTAACATGATCTTCTGTACTTGAAAGGATTATGTTCATAAACAAATATATTCTTGTATGTAAGGTTTTGTAGAGGACTAATCCCTACCCATCGTACCAATTATTCATAATACAAGATTTTTAAAGTGTCTCTGTTATTTAAATTAAAAGAACTAAATAAAAAAAAACTACTTCTGACATGTGACAAAGACGTCAAAAGTTTTTGTCGGTCGAGGTCTTAGTGCTGAGATCCCCACTATTTAGAAGGACAAGTGAGGATAAGCGCACAACAGAGTGCTCGATCTCTGTTTTGCTGCTCCGTTTTAAGTCTAAGACCAAAGATTGCTAATAGCCGAGGAGTAAAGCGTGATACCGCACACTTATCCCCGCTTATTCTCCTCATCAGTGGGGTCTAAGGACTGAGACCCCGACCAATAAAAACGTTTGACATGTTTCTTTGTTTTTTTTTTAGGTCACAGGCACTATTTAAATTAGTTATACAGGAATATAAAACAGAGCTAATTTCTTCCAAAAACAGCACCACACCTGTACTCGGGTTGTCTGTGGTTTTGCAATTTGGGTCCATTTACTTCCATTGAACTTATCTGAATTATTTTTTTAACTCCTTAAGGACATGGGCATAATTGTACACCCACTGCTGCTTCTCGATCAAGGAGATGAGTGGGCTTTATACTTGGTTGGTCAAGGATATAGCAGCTGGTGCCCATAGGTAATGTCAAATATTAGGGATAAGGGTGATTTCATAATTTTTACTAAATTTTTGGGAAAAAAAATTGCAATTCTTGCAATTTTTTTGGGTGTTCACTGTGCATGATAAATAACAGTATGGTTTTATAGTACAAGTCATCACAAATGTGCCAATACCTATTAGGTATAGTATTTTTGTGATAATAAAGGACTTTAATGGAAAACAGGAATTTCTTTTATTTTTCCTACACTTGATTAATTGAAAAACATTTTATTTTAATATTTTTTACTTTTCACCTGTAATACTATACTGCAGTAATCTTTTCTGTATCATAGTATACACTGACAGTTTACCTGTGAGATCCTTCCTATGGCTGGACCTCACAGGTAAACTGTCAGTGTATACTATGACCTCACAGCAGGCCATGACAACTATTGGGACCCCGTGATAGCATCACAGGGTGGCTGATGGAGGACATTGCGAGTCCTCTTCCCTTGTAAATCCTATAGATGCCATGGTCAGTACTGACCATGGCATCTGTAGTGTTAATACTGTAGAGACTGGCGCAATCTCAGTCTTGTCAGTTGCGGTAGGATTGACAGCCAGGTCCCTGAGCTCTGCCCCAGAGCACAATGAGAATGCTGGACATATGCATACATTCAGTTACAGGACCATGTCAGCTGCAAGGACATATACATACGTTCTGTAGTGGGAAGGGGTTAAAAAAGTTGCCCCATGAAGCAAAGTTGGTAAACTCAGATGTCCCTATTACATATATGTAAAGGAGGACAAATCTGTTTTTTAAGTAACTTATATCCCTGTAGAGGTCTTCTTCCTCATTGATATTATCACTTCCAAGTTTCTTCTCTGAACTGTGACCCTACTATTGCCAAGCAACAGAACACACATGATAAAATGCTAATTGTAAAAGCTTAATTATTACAGGCCAGTGATAGGCCCAAATGTGTTGGATATTCTTATTTATTCTGCACTAATGTAATGATAAAGGTCTAGTGTACGTACCCAAAAGCTGATGCCAGCTATTCACCTTTGCACTACATTATTTTAAAGCAGCCATCTGCTCTACCTTTGCCTGAGCAATAGGTTCACTGTAGTCCCATAGTGAAGGTGTTACTGTTAGGGCATGTTCACACTATGGAGTTTGAACGGAATCTCCGCTCGCAGAATTCCATGAGTGGAGATTCCATTCTGGTGGCCGCTGTCGAAATACTTCATCAGTAGGACCGCGCGGCACTGCACCATCACCATTGATGGCTATGTAGTGCTTGCGGACCTCCGCGCAAAGACTGAACATGTTCTCAGTGTGAACATGTGGTAATATAAAGAAAAAGACCGCAAACGGCGCCTCGTGTATTACCCTTGAGAGTAGGTATGGAGAAGTAAAGCCCCTTAAAAGTGGCTGCTCACCTTGGAGAAGGAAAAATGGTGCATATCACCTCAAAAAGAAGTCTAGAGGTGGAGCAGGATGCTCAGCCGGAGGGTCCGCAGGAGGCAGGTGAACCTGTCCTGTTTGAAGTATGCGAGGAGGAAGAGGAAGAAGAACCAACGATAATCCAGGTGCTGCTAGCTCAAAAACACCGGAGGCAATGGAATAACCCATTTTTGAGCTAGCAGCGCCTGGATTATCGTTGGTCCTTCTTCCTCTACCTCCTCGCACTCAGTGTGAACAGGGTTTTGCGGAAACCCATTCACACTGATGTTTATGTTCACAACGCGTAATTCCGATTCCTATTACGTAGTGTGAACATACCCTTAGTGCTCAACAATCTATGTTCCCGACTCAATCTCCATCTGCCAGTGTTCCCGACTCCATCTCTATCTGATCCTCAACTGTACAACCCTTAGAAAGTTCCCTGCACTAGTCTCGTTCACCACCCAGCATTAGCTGCATCTCTCTGAACCAGACCTGTGCTTGTCTTGGGGCTAAATGGCTAAATGCTGTGAGATTACCATAATGCTTTGGCTATTTTTTTTGTAAACTGGGTATTTTCTGTTGGAGTTTGTAAAGCTTTGTCTTTGTAACTTGAGGTCACTTTCCTCCCTCCCACACATCAGCCACCCCACCCATTGAAACACCAATGAGTTGCATTCCATTCAAAAGACCAGTGTTTTCTAACCAGGGTGCTTACAGCTGTTGCAAAATGATCTCTCTCCTACCCAGCGGTAGCTCCACTAATTGAAACAGGACAGGCTCCCTTTTGCACCCCTGACTAGTGATGTCATGTCTCGGCTGCACTGCAACCTGGGAAAACCCGAGACCTGAGTAATTTTGTATGCTGTTAAAAATAAATATTGGGGAGAAAATCACAGAAGAATTGTGATACCACCATCACATACAGGTGGAAACGACAGGGCACCATTTATCCAATCTTGTGATGCCAGGGCACCATTTATCAGATCCAAAGTCTGAAGGTGGGAAGTAGTCTTCCTGGATGTGATGAGTCAATAAACATACCAATGTAAGGTTATGATTAACTGCTTTTACTGAGCTTGTGAATTTGGTATAACACAAACAGCTGGCCTTAGTGTGAGAGTGCAGCCTACCCCTTGCGAGCCTTGTTGCCGTTCTAAGACTTGTGGTGCTTTTCATCGGACGGAATTGTAGAATTTGAGGGTTTGCTGCTCACAATTTTAAAGGCACAGTAGTACATTAAACTTACATACAAGGATCTATAACAAAATTAATTTAAAGGAAATATATTATTCTTATATTACAGTATTCACATAATTTGATATATAAAGAGCGTCAGTGGGCCCAACACTCTGTGCTGCCAGGCTGTCCGAATCAGTCCTCAACCACAGGACAGCCACTTGTGCTGGGACACCACACATACAGTAACACTCAGGACAGGAAATAAAAAAAACTGTGGGGGAAACCTGTAGGGAAACCATGGCTGCTGCATTGCCCTTTCTCTGGACTTACTAAAGGAGGTTAATTCTATGATGATGTGTGTGTGTGTATTGGGTGGAGGGAGGGGGGCTATGTCTTCATCCATCTTCTTTGTAGGTCCGGAACCTCGATTTCACATCCAGGTAACAGTGCATCTGAATTATGAAAACAAAAGAATGAATATTAATATATATATTGCAGGGATGTAAATGAACTTATCAAGCACAGGGAACTGCAACAAAGACCTGTTTGAATGCTACATTTACTAGTTATGTGTATGGATCTGCTTTTCCGTGTTCCTACTTTAAGTCTGTGTAGCAATGGTGCTTCCTCTATCTTGCTCTATGTATACTTTTCCTTTATAGCAGTATTTCTTAACTCTCGACTAGAGTGCCTCCAGTTGCAAACCTACAACTCTCAGCATGTCCAGACAGCCAAATGCTTTTTGGGCATGCTGAAAGTTGTAGTTCTGCAAAAGCTGGAGGCACACTGGTTAGTTAACAAATAATATCACTATACTGGGGACCAAATATTACCTACACAAAGTGATTAAATATTACCTCCATACCGTTAGGGCTTATTCACATGGCAGAATTTCAAAGTGGAATCCAGGTTAAAAATTCTGCTTGGTAAGTATGCTACATGGAGTTAACATTGTTCTGAATGGGATTTCTGCTAACCTATCCACATGGCAGATTTTCTGAAGTGGTCAAATGCAGATATATGGGTATTGGTGTATGCTCAGCAGCAAAACTGAATTTATTCAAAGAAGCGCTTACAGTTTAGTTGCTTATTTCTTCATCTATATTAGATGCGTAGATTTTCTTTCTCTTTAAAACTGAATAAAATACATCAGTAGGTATGGATATGCACTGGCAGAGATCGTTCACTGCAAAAGATATCCGGAGGTCTGGCGCAACGTTTCGGGGTATGCCTTCTTACCTGATCCTTATAGTATAGCACCTGAATTTTAGGCAAAGTAATTAGCATCTAAATAATTTCTATTTTTGTATTTGTATGCACGTACCATGAATCTACAGTAGGTATGATATAAAACATTACAAGAATGCTTTGAAGCTGCATATTTCATTTAAACCTGATGGCAAAATTGTATTAAGCTCACTTATCCAAAATGCCTCTCTCTGTAATAGCCATCTGCGATTTATGATCTCATTCACACCCTGCGGTATTTATTCAATTATCTGCCAACGTAAGTCGCTCACTTTGTGTTCTTTCTCTAGAAAATGTTTAGCTACTGTACTTTCTCCATATTTATTTTTACTACTAGTTTTTGTTTGAAGTGAAGTGTTCTACGTATATTTGATTTATGTTCAGTTAATCTGATTTTCATTTTCCTGCTTGATTGTCCAATATAAACATCTCCACATGGACATTTTAATAGGTAAATTACATTTTCTGTTGCACAGGTATAAAAACCTTTCACTGAGATTTTATTTCCTCTTTTTGGATGGTGAATATATTCACCCTTAATTATTCCATTACAGTGTGAACAAGACAAGCAGGAAAATGTACTTTTTTTTTGTTGTAGCTAGAAATGTCTGTTGGTCTTTTTCCTTTTTAGCAATATCCCCTCTTGCTGAAATATTACTCAATGTTTTTCTTTTACTGTATATGAACATCGGAGGTTCTCTGAACAGATCTCCAAATTTGGAATCTGCTCTCAGAAGTCCTCAATATTTGTTCACAGTTTTTTTTCACTAGATTTGCGTGACAATCATAGGTACTTGTATACATTATGCAATTATTTTTCTGTTGATTTTTGTCTTCTTTCTTTTTTAGCAGTTCCTTTCTAACCAGTTTTGCAACTTCTACTACATTTTTAATCTCTTTTTTCTTGTAACCTCTTTCTAGGAATTTTTTTAGACAATTTCAAATTTTTTTGTATATTCATCATTTGTGTTAATCATTCTTTTTGTTCTGATGAACTGACTTTTAGGTAGTCAACAAAACACTGATGCATTGTAAAAGCTCTTTCTGTGTAACATATTGTTTTTGTCAGTTTTTTAACATATAAAGTAGTTTATGTATTAAGTTATTTTTGTTTTTTGTAACCTGTACATCTAAGAATTTTATGGTACTAGGGTCATATGTCAAGATAATAAATGTAATTGTAGGATGTATTTTATTTAGATCTTCAGCAAAGGTCAGTAGTTCCATTTCTGGTTTTTCCCATAGCATGAACATATCGTCCACATATTGCATCCATGTTAACAACGTGTCCATGCCATGGGAAGAAAAATTACATTATTTTCAAAGGCTGTCTTAAAAATGTTTGGCAAACTTGTGGCGAAGGGTGAGCCCATCGAAATTCCATCTGTTTGCAAATAATAATCTGTATCAAATCGGAAATCATTTTTACTTAACACAAAATACAAAAGTCCCATCAGAAACGCTATCATATGATTACTCAATGATTGATTTCTAAACAATACTTTATAGGTAATTTTTTTTCCTCCTTCCTGGGGAATATTTGTGTATAAACTTTGTATGTCTAAAGTACTTTAGAACTGGGTATTTCTAGCATCAATTTTCTTAACTGTCGCAAAAAATGTCCAGTGTCATGAAGACATTGTTCTAGTTTTTTTTTTTACTTCAGGTTGAAGAAAATTATCCACAAGGATCCATCCCAGAAACGATGAGGCATCCTGGGGGCCTGTCGCGATCCTTGTGGATTTTGGGCAACAAATACAGGATTGGAACACTAGGGAATTCTACTGTTAAAGATTTAGCTACTTTTTTTTTAGATATTAAACCTTCCTCCATTGCGTCTTTAATATATATGTCAATCTCATTTTTTTATTGATTTTTTGGGTCATCTTTTAATCTTTTATAGACCTTTTCATCAGAAAGTTGCTTTTGTGCTCCTTTTACATAATCATTTTTCTCCATCCGAACGATGGCCCCTCCCTTGTCGGCCCTCTTTATAACGAGGGAGGGGTCATCTCTGAGGGATTGTATTGCTTGCCTTTCTTCAAAGGAAATATTGGAATTGGCTTTTTCTATCCCCTTCAATTTCCTAGAGACCTTATCAGAAACTGTACAAAGGTGTCTACAATATGGGAGACTATATCAGGAATGAAAGTAGATTTTTTACGTAATTTTTCAGGAATGTCTTGTAATGGAAGAGTCTTCATGACACTGGACATTTTTTGCAACAATTAGAGAAAATTGATACTACCAATACCCAGTTGTTAGACGTACAAAGTTTACATCTACTGTTACGTCCAAAGGCTAGGGGATAAGATGTATGATCGCAGGGGACCCCCACAATCTGTCATTGCAAACCCACCTTTGTGAGCTCTCCGCAGTGCTGGTGCGCAATGACAGATTGTGGGGGTCCCCAGCGGCAGGACTCCCACGATCATACATCTTATCCTCTCTCCTTTGGATAGGGGATAAATTGTATTAGGGCTGGAGTACCCCTTTAAATTAGTCAAATAAAACAAAACTATAGAAAATAGATAATGGTCCTGATTTACTATTGTGAACCCGACATGTCTTGCGTAAGGAATTCTGTCTGTGCCAGAATGTGAGCCAGAATTGAAAAAGACCAGACTAACTCTCCATTTTTACTGAGAAAACCCCAAAAATGGGCCAATTCAGAGCATGTGTAAAATAAAAGCAAAATGTAGAGAAAAGTGCAAAATGTATGCAACATTTATCTTAGTAAATACTGTGGGGGGGAAAAAAAATTGTGGGGAATTAAAACCCACAAGAAAACTACACTCCACTCTTAGTAAATCAGGGCCATGTTGTCCTTTTTTAATACTAAGTGCACTAGGTAGAAACAACATCCCCCCAAAATTGTAAAATGGTGTTTTCTTTTTTTTTTTTTTTTTCCAATTTTGCCCCACAAACTTTTTTTGTTTGTTTTGTAGATATTGTGGTAAAATGAGTGATGTCCTTACAAATGGACACATGTAAAATAAACACTGCTTTAACAGCTCTCTTCATGCATACTTTCATATGTTACTTTCTTCGTACTCTCAGATGAGAGTTGCCTTAGAAATATACTGTAGGAGATGAGTGGAGTAGTGATGATACCTTCATTGGCCAGTAATGGTATCATCACTACTCCACTTATCTCCTTCATACTCCCAGGAAAAACATACATTTAGCTGCTGCCAAGTTGATTAGTGGTGCAATACTCTACACGGATAGCATGGTTCACCACCTCAAATACATACAGGAACAGGGACTTTGTCAAAAGCTGGACTCTCTGTTTCTGTACCGTAAGCTGTGATGGACACAGTATTTATGCCTTGATGTTCACTTGACATTTACTAAGTACACAATGTAATGAGTATCAATGCATATAACACTGCCAACAGCCTTCAGTCTGCCATACTCATACCCCTTGCTTCTCAATACTGCCAAGTAATAGGCTCCGTAAATTAGCTCTCATTTAGGACAAGGGCTTGGTTCGTGTAATTAGAAAAAAAAAAAAAAAAAAAGGCAAAAGTTAAAAGTAAAAATCTATATTAAACTAAAACAAACTTTAATAATTAAGTTGAAGTTTCTCAAAGTAATAAACATTGACCTGACCAGAAAGCAATAGCAAACTATCCCTCAGCTCAGCGTGTTGTATGCTCCAGTGGACAGCTTACCTCAAGTGCTCATAAAAAGTAAATTTTTATACATTCACTATCAAACGCTCCATAACCCAAAATATACAACATATCTCATCTTGCCTGTGCTGCCTAATAAAAACCAGCCGGTAGGTATCCCTGCTTAGCCATGCAGTCTCAGCTCTCAGATCTTGATTGATTTGTAGCAAGTTGTATAACAATTTAATAGTCCACAGGGAAAGTACATAGTATATGAAATATAGAGGTCAAGCTCTATGTAGGCGGGATCAACTTATGTGCTTCTCTTAGGTCAGTTTACAAGGAAGTAACTTTTCAAAGTCTATGTCATTTGATAGATAGATAGATATGCAATAGATAGATAGATAGATAGATAGATAGATAGATAATGTAGTCCAAAGAGCAGCACAACCGCTGAAATGTCCCGTTGTAGGTTAGGTGCACGCCGTCATGGGATTCCTGGTCAACGAGTCCGGTTAAATCCACAAGGAAAAGACCGCAGAACACAGAAGTAAGTCAAAAATACATGAAAGTGTTTATTGCATCCTCAAAAGATAAAACAGGTGCGACTTGCGTCGCACCTGTTTTATCTTTTGAGGATGCAATAAACTCTTTCACGTATTTTTTAACTACTTCTGTATTCTGCGGTCTTTTCCATGCAGATAGATAGATATTAGATAGATATTAAGTAGATAGATAGATAGATTACTATCGAACTTCTATATTAGTAATAGATGCAAAGAGAGCCTGGGTAAAAAGGGAAAATGACTTATGTGCTATCATGCCATATTTGACTGTATTGCTTGCAAAAAGAAATTCAATATCTGGAGATGCTTGTTATCTGTAATAGGAAGATGAGGTAATAGCTAACAAGAATTAATATCCTAGGAGAACTAGGGATCAGACATGTTCAGATTAAAGTTTTAACTCCTATTTTTCCAAACAGATGCTTAAGTTATTGGTATGTCCTGCTTATATTGGTGAGATCTTATTGAGGTCCTGGATTTAGGTTATAGCCAAACCAGTCCTTTCTGCAGAAAGCCTGGTGATACCTTTATTTATTTATTTATTATTATTATTATTACTTTTTTTTTTTTTTTTTTTTTGGGGGGGGGGGGGGGGTCATTATTCCAGGGTGCACTTTTACAGGGCTTATGTTGGTTCCCATGACCCTGTGCTAGTGTCAGAGGGGCAGAGATGCTGCCAGGTCAGTTAGATCACTGGCTATTGCCATTCTCTAAATCACATGACTGTCTGAAGGTCACATGGCCACATAATCATAACATTGATTTCTGGAAATTAGCAGTTGGCATTCCACATGATTGGTCACATGACGCAGACACTAGCATCACCAGTGTTATAGTCAGTGAGTCCAGGCTTCTCCTCTGCTTAGAGGTCATCTTGCATACAACCACAGTGCTTTACCAACATAGGGGTAGGGGACATTGTACCCTTTCTTAAATTTCAGTTGAGAGGAAAAAATGATCACATTTAAAAAGTCTTTATTTTGGAAGGAGAACAGCCAGCACTGCAGGTGTGAAACATGTTTAATTCTAATGGAAAAACTGCTTTGTTTGCCCCCTATAGTTCAATGCAATAAATAAATGGTAACAAATCTAAAAAAATGTTATAGAAAGTAAAGAGAAAACCTTTATAGTCAAATCTAAGTTTCACAGAGCAATAACTATTGACTTATTGACATAATGCATGAACAATCCATTCCTAGTGTGTGTTGTATGCTCCTGTATACACCTTACCTGAATTTTTATACATGACTGCTTTTATTATGTGTCTGTGTGCAGTGTGAATGTATAGGTGAGCATGCAATTTAATATAACAAGGTAACACATTAACTTCATTTTACCACCAGTTATAATGAAACATGTTAAAACTAGACACAACCATAAAGACTGTGAATACTTGGCACTACTCAGTAACAAACAGCATTAGTCTTCAAACATGCAACCAGCTGGTCAGTGTAATCCCATACCCAGACAACATTAGTAATGCTACACATTAATCGACAGTTTTCACATACATACAGACAACACAAAGTTACTGTACAAAGGAGTAGTGTTGAGCAGCATAGGCCATATTCGAATTCGCGATATTTCCCGAATATACGGAAGAATTTTCCTCATATATTCGCTAAATTCGTAATATTCGCGTTATATCTTCGCATATGCGAAAATTTGCATATGCGAAAATTTGCATAAACGAAAATTTGCATGTGCGTAAATTAGCATATGCAAATTTTCCCATATGCGAAAATTCGTACTCCAGTCTCACACAGTAGTACAGTAGTATTAGAGCCTTCTTTAGACCACACAAGCTGGAAGCAGAGAGGGATGATCACTGTGATGTGTACTGTGAAAAAAAAAAAAAAAACAATATTCATAATTACGAATATATAGTGCTATATTCGCAAATTCACGAATATGCGATATTCACGAATAAAATTCGCATTGTGAATATTCGCGAGCAACACTACAAAGGAGTGAGACAAATGCAGGAGCTGGGCAATGGCTATTGTGCACCGATCAGTGCTACATCTGCCCCTGCACATGTCTCACTCCCTTAACAGTAACTTCTTGTTGTCTATATGGGAAAACAGAATAAAGAGTAACTGAAGTAATTCGAGAGAAAGTGCTACATTCTTCATCTATTGCTTTTCATGATGTTATGTTAGAAGTATACTTTAAATGGATCAAATTCACTATCAGTACCTAGGGCTGCATGAGCTGTAAATATGGCATCAGTCATAGATAAGAGCTAATAGTTCAAGACATTATTGTAGAAAAAAATGCTAGAATAAATTATTTTAAAGGGGTACTCCACCCCTAGACATCTTATTCCCTATCCAAAGGATAGGGGAAAGGATGTCTGATCACTGGAGTCCCGCCTCTGGGATACTGCAATCTTGGCTGCTGCACCCCTGACATCCGGCAGATGGAGCGAACTTCGCTCCATGCCGGATGACGGGCGATGCGGGGCGAAGGCTCATGACGTCACGAACACGCCCCACTCGTGACATCAGGACCATGCCCCCTCAATAAAAGGGGCACTACGCCTCTAGACATCTTATCCCCTATCCAAAGTAATGTTATAAGATGTCAGATTGTGGGGGTCCCGCCGCTGGGGACACCCGTCACCCCCCCTCAGATAGACTTGTATTGACGGGGCATGGCCGTGACATCACTAGTGGGGTGCCGTGACATCATGAGCCTCCGGCGCTTTACCTGACTCTCTAAATGAACACCAGGTGCAGCAGAGAGATCCGCTATCTGACATCTTAGCACATATCCTTTGGTTAGGGGATAAGATGTCTAGGGGGGAGTGCAACTTTAAGGCTTTTATATAAAGTATATACACTGTAACAGTAAGTGTTAAATTGACTGTCAGGACAAGATTCAAGTATACGTTGTCATGTTAATGAGGGATACAAGCACTCCAGGGCTCACCCACAGCCTCTATGCCTGCCTACTTGATGGTCTTCAATAAGTAACAGTCCCTTAACTGGACAACAGTTCCTATACTGGATAAATGCAGGGAATAGTGATGTCAAAACAATAAAGTAAAATATATAAAGGTACATGAACAGGTCAGGGTACAATGGGTTTACCAAAGCAAAAAACAAGAAAAAAAACTGATAAACAAACACATGTTACAGATATAGAAAAACCAAGTAGAGATTTAATATCACAGGCAAAGAGCACAGGGCACATAGGGCTTCTATAGCTCACAGCAGAATGCTGTGTACAGCGAGACCGATTAGAATTGGCTCCTCATCCACGCCTCCTGAAAGGTCTAAGCATCATGTCTAGAGATGATCGAATTTTTGAAAAATGCGATTCGCCCAATGCGCCGAATTTTCCGAAAGAATTTGGTTCAATCCGAATTTATTTGCGCAAATCGCTATAAAAAACAGCTATTTTCGGGTGACAGAGAGCCTCAATAGAGGTGTAGAACACTTTGCCTTGCCGCATAGGGAGTGTGCTGGGTTAGATAAATAATACTGTTATTCAGTATGACATGCAAATTACAGGCTTTGCTATTAGAATCACTAATATAGAGCATCTGGATGTGGTGGCAGGGTCAGGAGACCATATGGCGTCACAATCAAAGTGATTAAAGATATTTCTTAATTTAATTTTTATTTAATTTAATTTACATTTTTTTTTTATGTTTTAAAATCCTTTTTTGAGGATGCATTCTGGTGAGCATCATTGTTTCATTGGATTCTTGTAGTAATTCCAAATGTAATATATGACAACGACTAGAGAGGAGTGAATTTTTTAAAAATTCAATTTTTACTTTGTCCGATTTGATTCGCTCATCTCTATTGAGGACCCATTGGATGGCAAGTCTGGAGCCAGCAGCCAGGTAATTCCAGCTCAAATAGTGTATAATTGCTGCAGTGTATAAGTTGCTGCAGTGAAAAAGCTCATATATTGTATCTTAAATTCAAGCTAGCGGTCCGCAGTGAGGCAAGCTATTGCCTGTCCCAGCCCCTGCCTCTCAGCACACCCCCATGCTCATGAGTGTCCACTTCAAAAGGGAGGGACTGTAGCCCCAGCAACTTGGACAGGAGCACATTCAGCTTCTGCGCTGTTGGATAAGTGGGCGCATACAGCTATAAGTTGCTGCAGTGAAAAAGCTCGTACTTGTATCTTACCCTCTTAAGGACCCATGACGTACCGGTACGTCATGAATCCGCTCCCGTTCTATAACGCGGGGCCACAGCGTTATAGAGGGTCGGGCCCGGACTCTAACATGCAATGCTTTTCTATGTTGGGGCCATAGCAAAAACGGCTATCCGGAAACGCAGACTGCTTCAGCTGCTGCCGGATAGCCGTTTACGGTGCGCCGTGTGCCCCAACGATCACTTACATGTCCTTGGGGCTCCGGCGCGTCCTCTTTGGGGTCCCCTACTATGGCGGCGCTCTCCTTTAACATCATCACGTCGTCGTGCACATTGTCCCGTCATCCAATAAGAGCGGCGTGCGTAGCGACATGATGGCGGCGAAGGAGAGCAAGGATCCCGGGCAGCAAGAGACGTTCCGGAGCGACAGGGACACCCCGGGGACTCGGCGACAGCGATGGAGGGCAACATCCAGGGCAGCGGTGACAGATCTGGAGCACCGGGGACACGTGAGTATTACCTCCTATACTTCACATTGCTTGGATCCCTCAACATACAATGGTTTCAACAAATGATGGTTCATTTGGAACGGATTACCATCGTATGTTGAGGGACCACTGTATGTACATATATATACATATACCTGTGTTTATTTTTATATGGTTGATTTTTACTACTAGTTTTTTACTCAATTTTATTGTATCCTTTTTACATCTGGTGCAAGGGCCCTTCCCAGGTGTGAGAGGTTATATTATATTTACATATTTTAAATTGCATTCATTACTTATCCATCCTTGTTTCAGGTCCATTAGTATGTATATGTATATATATATATATATATATATATATATATATATATATATATATATATACATCTTAATCATTCTGTATTTTCCATTATTTTTATTTTTCTCTTTTTCTTTCTTTTTTCCTTATTCTATCCAATTCTTGTTCTTTTTTTCCCCCTTTATATTTTCTTTCTATATTTTTCACTGTCCTTTGGGGACTGATCCTTTGTCAAAGTGTTGGCGTGCACAAGTATTGAGGATATGCATAACTTAAAACTTAACTATTAATATTATTCTTCGTATAAAATATATGGACCTCAAACATTTTTTGAAATCTAGCAAAAGGAAAGGTGTGCAGAAAGCACCATGTGCCACCTACACCACCAACTATTAATGTGATGCAAAGACCTCTAAAAGGTGGAAGGGAACGTTTGGTCCATTGTTACAGGTGGGGGTAAGAATTTCCCCTGTAAGGCCCTACTCTCGCATTATTAATTCCATTCTTAGCAAGTGTTACTTGCACTACATAGGTGGCCCCACACAGGAACCTCTCCCTATTTCCACCTGCAAACACTGCCATTTCCCAGGGTTTTTAGTTGGAAATAGGGAGAGGTTCCTGTGTGGGGCCGCCCTTTTTAGGACGAGTAACACTTACCTCCAAAAGGATGGAAGGGAACAGAAAATTGTCCTTTTTAGCAGGTGGGGGTAAAAACTTCCCCTGTAAGGCCGTTCTCTCGCCCTATTAATTCCATGGGAAATGGCAGTGTTTTTTGGTGGAAATAGGGAGAGGCTCCTGTGTGGGGCCTCTCTTTTTAGGACGAGTAACACTTGCCAAGAAGGGACTTAATAGTGCGAGAGTGGGGCCTTACAGGGGAAGTTTTCACCCCCACCAGTAACAATGGACCATAAGTTGTTCCCTTCCACCTTTTAGAGGTCTTTGCATCAAATTTATACTTGGTGGTGTAGGTGGCACATGATGTTTTTTGCACACATTTCCTTTTGTTAGATTTTAAAAAAAAAATGGGGTCCATATATTTTACCCTAAGAAAAGTTAAAGGGGTATTCCAGGCAAAAACATTTTATCCCCTATCAGAAGTATAGGGGACAATATGTCTGATCGCGGGGGGGGGGGGGGGGGGGAGGGGGTTGTCGTCTGCTGAGATCCCCCACGATCTCCCTGCAGCACCGGCATTCTATGTGGGTGCTGAATCTCCAGTCCCGGAAACCTGGAGGTTTCCGAAACTGGAGATTCAGCACCCACATAGAATGCGAATGCTGCAGGGAGATCGTGGGGGGTCTCAACTCCACATTTTTGGTCGTCAGATTTGTTCTCCTTGGGGCTACTATGGCCCCCGCCGCACTAAACACCCACTCTGATGGCACACTACTGGCCGGGCAGGACAGCTTTTCCAGGGCAAACTCTGTTAGTTGCAGCCACAAATCAAGTTTGGTTGCCCAGAAGTCCAGTGGAGTGTGTTGGTAGGGTCATGTCAAGGTATGCCATCACCTGCTGGTTCAGGTCCTGCTCCAGGTCTACCTGCTGCTGATGAGTTGCTTCACTATGCGGATGAAGAAAGCTACTCATCAGTGACTGTAGACTCAGGCTGCTGCTGATGGAGCTGGTACTGCTCCTGCCACTCCGCCCCTCCCGAGCAGCCATGGCAGTGGAACATGAGTGGAGAAAGAAAGGTAAATTTCCAGCTTCCATAAAACATATGAACTTTATTTAGATCCTTTAAAAAAAAAGTGCAAGAAACATATAGGTGACCCAATAAAAACCAAATGAAACGCTGACGCGTTTCGGTTTATTAATAATCATAGTGATAGTTGTATGAGAGAACGTGCTCTTCCCTTTATACCTGTAGTGAATGAAATGAGCACAGTAAAGTATCTGCCCACCCAGGAGGGTGGGGGAAGGAATTGATCATCAAGGTGAGTAAATTTACAGCTGAGTGTAGGTTTTTTCTCCATGCATCTAACTGGGACCCGGCTCAGCTATCAACCGTGCTTCCACCACAAGCTGTCCTGCATTTACTCCTGCTACTGAAAGGGTGAGCTGACTCCAACTTTCTTTCTTTATTGTATCAAGTGAAACATGAGTGCAGAGGGACCCCCGAGTCAGAGCTGTGAGAGGATGGACAATGGCGCAGATAGATATCAGCCAACTGACTACGTAGGATGTCTATGTAGTAGGTCGGTTTGTCCTCCCTCGCAGTGGGTTATAAAAAGCCCCCATTTTGTGCCGGTAATGAGGGTCAAACAAGGTGGAGAGACAGAAGTTATCCCGCTGCTGAATATTGACAATTCGAGGGTCACTACGCAAGTAAGTGAGCATGCATCGTGCCATTTGTGCAAGTAGCTCAGAAGGACTACCTGCTTCCATCTCCACTGCATACTGCAATGGTGTGTCTGGGAACTCTGTCTGGTCATCCTCATCACCCTGTAGCTCCACAGGCTGCTCCTGCTCTCCTGTCAAATGACAATAAAAACCACCCATTTCACTAAACCTTGCCTGTGCTCCACGTCCCTCTCCCCCTCCTTCTCCCCTTCCAATTAAGCCCTCACAGGGCTCAAGTGGCCGTGAGATGTAGGTACCAGATCTCCAGCGCCCTGACCAGCCATCGTTTCCACCATCTGTTGTAGGAAATGAAGCAGTGGAATGAGGTTCATCCTGTAATCCTGGCAACTTACTAATAATGTGGCTTCCTCAAAGAGCCTGAGCAAACGACAGGTGTCACGTCTGAGCTGCCACTGGTTGACACTGAAGTAACACAGGGTAGTCCCCCTATCCGCTTGGATCATCAAGAAATTTTTTATGGCTTTTCTCTGTTTGTATAGTCGATCCCACATATGGGGGGTGAAATTCCAACAGGTGGAAACGTTGCATATCAGACTATGTTGTGGGATGCCGTTCTGATGCTGCAGCTCAAGGAGGATGTGCTTTGCTGGTGTATGAGTGGCTGAGGTGCATGCAAAGTTTCCTTCCCATTGTTAGGATGGGGGGAACACTTTAGGAACCACTTGACAACCAGATTGAACACGTGTGCCATGCAGGGCACATGTCTCAGGATTCCTTGTTGCAGCGCAGACAAGATGTACTTCCCATGGTCGGTCTCCATGGTTCCCATTTCCAGTTTTCGTGTAGTAAGTCATTATTTGATCTCTTGATGAATGAGTTTTAGCAGTTCCTCCCCTGTGCCCTGCACACATGGTATGCTGAAGGGCCACTGAGACTTGTCTGGGCAGTGGAGGCTGAGGACACAGTGGAGGATGAGGAGGCAGATTCACACACTGTCACAGGACCAACAGTCTGAGACCGTGGAAGCGGCGTGACCTGTCCAAGTTGCTGTTGTGGCTGTGCAGGAACCCCATTCACCCAGTGGGCCGTAAAGAACATGTATTGTCCCTGACCGTAGTTACAGCTCCACACGTCTGCACTGTCGCGCAGTTTGGTATACACTGACAGGCTCAAGGACTGGCCCACCTTCTCTTCCACATAATTGTGCAGGGCTGGTACTACATTTTTCGCAAAGAAATGATGGCTTGGGACTCTCCCCCTTGGCTCAGCACAAGCCATCAGTTCTCTGAAACGGGCAGAGTCCACCACTTGAAAATAGAGGGACTGCAGCACCAGCAACTTGGACAGGAGCACATTCAGCTTCTGCGCCATTGGATGAGTAGGCGCATACTGCTGTCTTCTAGACATGGCTTCGCTGATGGATTGCTGGCAGAATGACTGACTCGAAGTAGGAAGAGAAGGAGCATCTGGACTGACAGAAGGAGGGTATGACAGACCGCTCCCTTCAGCTAAGGTGGTGGAGCCTTGGCTGGCTAAAATGGAGCAGCATGCCAATGGGTGATGCTGCAGGCTGGATCACCACATCAGAGCCATGGTTCTCCCAAGCCGCTTCATGGTGACACTGCACCCTAACTGTGCCCTATTAGCTTTACAGTTGTTGTACACCCCAATGCAGCAGTACAGAGTCACTGTGTAATACACCCAAAGATTTTCTCTCTCTCTACCTTCTAACTGAATATGCTGCTAGCTCCACCTTTGCAGCTTCACCCCTGGATCTCATAATGAAGGGTTCCAGATTCCATTCTTAAAAGTAGCCATTCTGCAATATCTTTAATTTAAAGCACCATATCAGTCCTTTGAAGAATCCTGGAAAAACCTATTTCCAAAGCATTAAACTTTTTTTGCATCTAAACACTGAAAATAATATTGCACAGATTGCAAAATTGTATACAAACTACATCATTCTTTTTTGAATAAATATATATGAACAAATAATAAAAGCATCAGCATCCCTCTCCCACCCACTAAAAAATCACAACAGTGAACAGTGACAGAACAGTGCATAAACAGGTGGACTATGTAAACACCTAATAGGTTGCAGAGGCACGGCAACACATACTGTATACACATACATGATATAGATTTTAAAAAAGTACAAATGCAGGGAGAATACAACAAAAAGTAACTCTATATGAAATACAATGCCTAGCCAAAGTACCAACTGCAATGTCTGCTGTGCAAAAAAAACACACATGTGCATAAGACCCCCAACCATCGTTTCGCTCAATAGAGCTTTTTCAGGGGTTGTTTCCCTGCCTCTGCAACCTATTTGGTGTTGACATTGTCCACCTGTTTATTCACTGTTCTGTCCGCCTGTGAGTGTTGTAATATATATATATATATATATATATATATATATATATATATATATATATATATATATATATATATATATATTTTTTTTTTTTTATTTATTTCGGTAGAAGAGCAGCACTCCCAGGCCGTTAGTAAGTGGGTGCAGGCAGTCCTAGGGACCACGGTCCTAGATCCGAAGGGCTATAGAGACAAGAAGGCGACCGCAGCACTCCAATTCAATGTGCAAAAGTATTTATTCCAGGATTAATACAGGCAACGTTTCTGTGACCTCACACCACCATTTTCAAGCAATGACTCAATTGATTGATTGATTGATTGATTGAATCAAAGAGCCTTAAATAGTTACATACACAAGGGCTCATCATACATAATTAACCGTGAATGATGTTATATAAACAGTGTACATAATAAAAATGACAAACTGTGATATAATATAAGATGCCAAAAAGGCAATACATACATGTAATAAAGTGCATCTCCATATAAAGTGACAATAGTGCATTAAAAACACATAATGGAAATCAAGATAATCAGGTGGTATGATTAATTAATTGTAAAACAAAAGGCGGGGCTTACCACTGAATGTAGGTATATGTATGGTATATAGGAGTGCAGCACTCTCCACACAGAAATATGTGGCCCCATGACGTTACAGCATTATCATCTTGTCCCATTAGCTGATGTTTTACACCACCATGAGATAGGACTCTTCTGCCTCCTCACCCAGCCCTGGGAGAGGCTGACGAAGCATGTAAGTGACAGGGTTAGGAGGAATTGTGCTGAGTTGCTTGGACATGAGTGCCGTGGGTTCCAGACCAGGCATACCACTTTATGACTTTATTTTTTCATTCTTTATTATTTTACTCTTTTTTTATACTCTCTAAATCTCTACGTTTTATGGACCTTATAATGCAGTTGCACATATAGCACAATACTTGCAGTCCTTACTAGTGCTCTGCATCCAATGCCATGCCTATTTCCTTCTTATGTATGGGTACACGGGACTCCGATCCCCTTTTTGCGTGACTCATGTGAGTTATACTCATTTGAATCTGTGATTGGCTGGTTACTTCATCCTGGAAGTGGGAGCAGCGTGGACACCGCTGCATGCCACCATACACTATTGCATGGCGTCTTTTGTTTATAGTGAATCCTCTGTATGGTAAGCCCCGCCTTTTGTTTTACAATTAATTAATCATACCACCTGATTTTCTTGATTTCCATAATGTGTTTTCAATGCACTATTGTCACTTTATATGGAGATGCACTTTATTACATGTATGTATTGCCTTTTTGGCATCTTATATTATATCACAGTTTGCAATTTTTATTATGTACACTGTTTATATGACATCATTCACTGTTAATTATGTATGATGAGCCCTTGTGTGTGTAACTATTTAAGGCTCTTTGAATCATTCAGTCATTGCTTGAAAATGGTGGTGTGAGGCCACAGAAACATCGCCTGTATTGATCCTGAAATAAATACTTTTGCACATTGAATTGGAGTGCTGCGGTCGCCTTCTTGTCTCTCTCTCTCTCTCTCTCTCTCTAAATATATATATATATATATATATATATATATATATATATATATATATATATATATATATATAATGAAGTTGTTTGCATACAATTTTGCTATCTGTGCAATTTTCTTTTTGGTGTTTATTTGAATGTTTTAGCACTAGATTGTCCATCTATTGTTGGTTGTTCTTAGCCTCATCTCTTTTTTGGTGGTAATTTTGTTAAATCTGTAAAAGGTTTATGTACGGTATGTTAGCTCATTAAAATAAATAAATATATGAATACATACATACATAAATCACTTATATTCCAAGTGTAAGGAAAACATCAGAATTGTCCTGCAATATTTAGTAGTAGAATTTTCAGTAGAAAGACACAATTTATTTACGTGTTGAGCTGAATTGTGTTCATTTGTTTCCTGGCCCCGTTAGTATTAGGGTTTTCATGCTTAATAAAACTTTCTTTCCCACTTCTCACTCTATCCAGAGGGTCCAGTGATGATGTAGCACAAATTCTCAGGATGTATTACATTTAGATTCCACTATGATTCTTCTGCATCCAAAACTAATAAAGGATCAGCAGCTCGGGACATGTGTTTTAGATTTCTGTAGAAGATGTGCTAATTTCCTCCGAGAGCGTCCAATAAAGATTGACAGACAGTGAACAGATGAGACACACTTAAATCTGAACACAGGCAAACAATATGCGCACATCCAACTTTATACAGGGGATGATTATCCTGACAATGGAGAACATCAGGTAAAACCTCATTCATTACTGCGGGAGTCTATGGGAAAGGTGAAGAATATTAAAGTGATCATTTACCATATTCCATCCCTTAACATAACAACAGATGTCATGCTTGTTTTACTTGGAAAACTTGCACACTAGACCTAATGCCAGGAGACCTTTTCAATACACAACACTTTTCCCCAGTGAACAAAAGAAATGTATTTTTTGACATATAGAAAGCATTGGCTCCCCTTGGACAGGATGACCTATGCATGTTCATAGATTTGGTCTCAATACAAATCCCAATATACAGAATTTTATGTGCCTTTAATACTACTCAAAAGCAAAACAATACTAAAGCTTGAATATACTCATATTACATTTTACATGCATTCTAAATAGATTGAAATAAGTAAGTAAATAAGTACAAAACAGATATATGATTTTGAGATTATTTTTTTCTCTCTGGGGGCTTGTTAAATTATTATCCTTCTTGAAAAAGCTTTGTAAGCCGACCATACAGTTTGGGATTGTCAACTGAACTGGTGTTTATATGAAAATATCCTAGGAAATGTTTTTTGACAATTTGATTTATTTTCAGCTCGTTCATAATAAAAGTTCTGTTACTTCACACATAGATATTCAATGGGAAACTTGAAGTCAAGAATGTTTGAGACAATTATTCTTTCTGGGATTTTTTGAATCTTGATGCTTATTGAATCAATTTCCCTCTTGAAAAAGCTTTGGAAGCTCTTATGGGATATTCATATAAAAATAATATATTGATTTGTAAGTATAACCACTTTTTTTTAAAACTATGTGTTATTTTTTTTTTATTATCATTGTTAAATCGAGAGCAACAATGACCGAAGCAGACTTACATAGTGCGCGCGAGCCGGCTCTCTGAAATTTAAAGGGCCAGTGTGCCGGTAATTGGTAATTGCCGGGCGCTGGCCATGTAAAGGGGACGGACTTCCCCTTGACCCCTGCCAGATTTTTGTGTCTCCTAGAGCCTTAGAGAAAGTGTTTTCTGTGTATTCTGATTATCCGCATACTGTACCTTCCTGCTAAGTTCCTGACTAGAGATGAGCGAAGTTGCAGCAATTCGATTCGTCACGAACCTCAAGGCTCGGCAGTTGCTGACTTTAGCCTGCATAAATTAGTTCCGGGAAGAGAACCGGTGCCTGTACTGTGCCAGTCCGGAGCATTTTCGTAATAATTGCCCTCTTCGGCCTCAGTGTCCGGGAAACGCACGCACCTAGGTCACGTGAGAGTAAATTGGAAAAGGCAGTCTTGGAGGCACTGCTCAGGGTTGTTCAACAAAAAAGCGGATGCAGGCCGGCACAGGACAATAAATATTTTATTGAGCAATACGGACAATGAATTTTGGCACTCAAAGGTGCCTTCCTCAGGTTCAATTTGGCAGTACTATTAAACACACATAAATGGGCATTTGTGTATATATATATATATATATATATATATATATATATATATATCTCCAAATATGTGGTAACTATAATATATATATATATATATATATATATATATATACACACACAACGTAATACATATATGAAAGAAATATAAAGTCAAGTGTAAGGTAAGGATTGGGTAAAACAAGATTTTTTGTTATATAGATAATAAATAAAAAATGACTTGTTAGTAATTTGACACTACTAGAATATACTAGGATGAAGGAGTATATATATATATATATATATATATCCAAATATGTGGTAACTATAGAGCATATATACACATATCTCTATATATGTGATAACTTAGTATGTAAAAAATTAAAGAAATAATAGAACATATATTTGCATTCAGTATAAAAAATATATCAGCCCTGAGCAACCAGATATGTGTTACGCCGAGCGCTCCGGGTCCCCGCTCCTCCCCGGAGCGCTCGCAGCGTTCTCCTGTTCGCAGCGCCCCGGTCAGACCCGCTGACCGGGAGCGCTGTGATAATGTCCCTAGCCGGGATGCGATTCGCATCCCGGCCCGCTTACCAGACTTGTTCCCCGTCTGTTCTGTCGCAGCGCGCGCGGCCCCGCTCCCTAGGGCACGCGCTGGCTCTCTGCGATTTAAAGGGCCGGTGCGCCACTGATTGGCGCCTGGTTCTAATTAGTGTGTTCACCTGTGCACTTCCCTATATAACCTCACTTCCCCTTCCCTTCCTTGCCGAATCTTGTTGCCATTGTGCCAGTGAAAGCGTTCCTTGTGTATCCCAAGCCAGTGTTCCAGACCTCTTGCCATTGCCCCTGACTACGATTCTTGCTGCCTGCCCTGACCTTCTGCTACGTCCGACCTTGCTCTTGCCTAATCCCTTGTACCGCGCCTATCTCAGCAGTCAGAGAGGTTGAGCTGTTGCCGGTGGATACGACCTGGTTGCTACCGCCGCTGCAAGTCCATCCCGCTTTGCGGCGGGCTCTGGTGAAAACCAGTAGCAACTTAGAACCGGTCCACCGACACGGTCCACACCAATCCCTCTCTGACACAGAGGATCCACCTCCAGCCTGCCGAATCCTGACAGTAGATCCGGCCATGGATCCCGCTGAGGTCCCGCTGCCAGTTGTCGCTGACCTTACCCTGGTGGTCACCCAGCAGTCGCAACAGATCCAGCCATCAGCTGTCTCAACTGACTGTTATGCTACAACAGCTTCTACCACAGCTTCAGCAACCATCTCCTCCGCCAGCTCCTGCACCTCCTCCGCAGCGAGTGGCCATATCCAGCCTCCGTTTATCGTTGCCGGACAAGTTTGATGGGGACTCTAGACTTTGCCGTTGTTTTCTCTCGCAATGTTCCCTGCATTTGGAGATGATGTCGGACCAATTTCCAACTGAACGGTCAAAGGTGGCTTTCGTGGTTAGTCTCCTGTCTGGGAAGGCCCTGTCATGGGCCACACCGCTCTGGGACCGCAATGGTCCTATCACTGCCTCCGTACACTCTTTCTTTGCGGAGATTCGAAGTGTCTTCGAGGAAACAGCCCGAGCTTCTTCTGCCGAGACTGCCCTGCTGAACCTGGTCCAGGGTAATTCTTCAGTAGGCGAGTACGCCATCCAATTTCGTACTATCACCTTCGAATTATCTTGGAATAATGAGGCCCTCTGCGCGACCTTCAAAAAAGGCCTTTCCAGTAACATCAAAGATGTGCTGGCAGCACGAGAAATCCCTGCCAACCTGCATGAACTTATTAATTTGGCCACCCGCATTGACATGCGTTTTTCCGAAAGACGCCAGGAGCTCCGTCAGGATATGGACTTTGTTCGCACTGGGCGGTTTCTCTCCCCGGCTCCTCTCTTCTCTGGTCCGCTGCAATCTGTTCCTGTGCCTTCCACCGTGGAGGCTATGCAAGTAGACCGGTCTCGCCTGACACCACAAGAGAGGACACGCCGCCACAATGAGAACCTATGCCTGTACTGTGCCAGTACCGAACACTTCTTGAAGGATTGTCCTATCCGTCCTCCACATCAGGAAAGACGCACTCCGATTCCGCACAAAGGTGAGACTGCTCTAGGTGTGAACTCTGCTTCTCCACGTCTTACTGTGCCTGTGCGGATTTCTTCTTCTAACTCCTCCTTCTCAGCTGTGGCTTTCTTGGATTCTGGATCTGCAGGAAATGTTATTTTGGCCTCTTTCGTTAACAGGTTCAACATCCCAGTGACCAGTCTCCCCAGACCTCTCTACATCGCCTCAGTTAATGGTGAAAGATTGGACTGTACTGTGCGTTACCGCACAGAACCCCTGTTAATGTGCATTGGACCTCATCACGAAAAAATTGAATTTCTGGTCCTCTCTAACTGCACTTCTGAAATTCTTCTCGGACTGCCTTGGCTTCAACGCCATTCCCCTACCCTTGACTGGACCACCGGGGAAATCAAGAACTGGGGTACTTCTTGCTACAAAAAATGCCTTACGTCTGCTCCCAGTCCTGCCAGTGAAAACCCTATGGCTCCTCCGATACCAGGTCTCCCCAAGGCCTATCTGGACTATGCCGATGTTTTTTGCAAAAAACAAGCAGAGACTTTGCCTCCTCACAGGCCTTATGACTGTCCTATTGATCTCCTTCCTGGTACTACTCCACCCCGGGGCAGAATCTATCCTCTTTCACCTTCTGAAACACAAGCCATGACGGAGTACATCCAAGAAAATTTAAAAAGGGGATTTATCCGCAAGTCTTCCTCCCCTGCCGGAGCAGGGTTCTTCTTTGTCTCCAAAAAAGACGGTTCCATACGACCATGCATTGATAACCGCTGTCTTAATAAAATCACTATAAAAAAACGCTATCCCCTGCCTCTTATCTCGGAACTCTTTGACCGCCTACGTGGCGCTAACATCTTCACCAAATTGGAACTAAGAGGTGCATATAATCTCATCCGCATCAGGGAAGGGGACGAGTGGAAGACCGCATTTAACACCAGAGACGGACACTTTGAATATCTGGTTATGCCCTTTGGGCTCTGCAACGCCCCTGCTGTCTTCCAGGACTTTGTAAATAAAATTTTTCGTGATTTATTATATACCTGTGTTGTGGTCTACTTGGACGACATTTTGATTTTCTCTTCTAACCTCGAAGAACACCGCCGTCATGTCCGCCTGGTTCTTCAGAGACTCTGTGACAATCAATTATATGCCAAGAGGGAGAAATGTCTCTTTGAATGCCAATCTCTGGCCAGAGACTTCAAATGGACCCAGACAAACTGTCAGCCGTGTTAGATTGGCCACGCCCCTCCGGACTCCGAGCTATCCAACGTTTCTTGGGGTTTGCCAATTACTACCGACAATTTATTCCACATTTTTTCACCATTGTGGCCCCAATTGTGGCCCTAACCAAGAAAAACGCCAACCCTAAGTCCTGGCCTCCTCAAGCGGACGAGGCGTTCAACCGTCTCAAAACTGCCTTTTCTTCTTCCGTACTCTCCAGACCTGATCCATCTAAACCAAATTAAATCTATGCAGCATTGATTGGCAATAGGGCAAGCAAACAGGGAGACGGAACGAAGGATGAATGACTGGATGGGGTTAAAAACACTCTGCAGACAGAGTGTGTGGGTGAACATAAATACCTGGTAGGGATCCTGTCTGTGTAGCGGTGCCAGCATGGTCTGGCTGCGCGCGCATAAAGCAGAGGCTCCCGACACGCCACTTCCGGCCAGTGCCGACGTTGTCGTGGCACAGGAGACGCTGTACTGTCAGCGGCGCACGAGCTAATGTGTATTGAATGAAGCTCCTGTACATTGTATAGCAAGGGCCGAGGGTGAATGAATGGGAGTACTAGAAAGGGGGGTCAGGAGAGATTGTGGGGTATCCATTGGAACAAATAAAAGATGCAGGGGGATAAATGGTATGTGGGAATGTGTGGCTGAGATATGGATAAGAAGGGGGTGGTGTAATGTTTTGAATACAGGATTATGGTGTAGTGCAGTGAATATACTAGTTACCAGATGAAAAATTGCGGTGGGTGGACTGCATATCTGCAAATGGTGAAAATGAAGAAATATATGCATATCTGTATTGGAGGATATTTACCTGTGGGGTATGTATTGAGGGGTGGTATAGAGGGTTTTGTGGTCTGTGTGGTATTTGTTGATGGAAGGTGTAAAATTATTACTAACAAGTGAAAATAAAAATATAAATAAATATAAATAAAAAAAAAAGGGGAAGGGAAAAGAAAATAAGTAAATCTTAGAAAAATGGATAATTGCAGGAATATCAAAATATTAGAGTTCAATGCATTCGTTGAGCCCTTCAGGATGTAAACAACACATTTTGAAGATCCAGTTTGCTTCTATTCTGTTCAGGGTCTGTATTCTGTCCTCTGTATGACATGGGATTTGTTCAATGGGTGTAATTCTGATGGAAGAAAAGTCCTTGTTGTGTCTTTCTGTAAGATGGCGGGATACACTTTGCTTGAGATATCCTTTTAAACTGTTGTGGCGATGTCCATTCAGGCGTCTTTGTAAGGTTTGTGTTGTTCTTCTGATGTATTGAATACCGCAGATGCATAAGAGGAACCACAAGTTAGGTGGACTTTGATGAAAAAAATCGTGGAGGTGGTTTTGGAGGTGAAAGTACATGCAGAGGCAACCTTTCTGTCCACATTTGAAAGAGCCTGCTGGCAAAGGACCTAGGGTTAGTTGCAAGGGTTCCTTGGTGACATTGAGTTTCTTCAAGTGGCTTGGTGCCCAAATGTTTCTCAGTGTCTTCACTCTACGAAATATTAACCCAGGTGTAGTAGGAATCACTTTGCTTAAAATGGGATTGTGGCGTAGGATGTGCCAGTTTTTTTTTTTTGGTTTTTTTTTAAATATCACAGATTTTCTGGTGTGACTCATTGTATGTGATGATAAAATTAGTACTGAATTCAGTTGGCTTGTTCATAGATTTTGCGTCTGTATGGGAGTGATTCAATATTTCAGTGGAGGAGTTGATGGTGGGTGGAGGCAGTAGAGATACTCGGCTGCTGGATAAATTGCGAGTGAAGGGATCTTTTAGAATGTTGGTGGGGTAATGTTTCTGTTTGAAAAGTTTTTCCAGTATTTTCGTTTGTGATTTGTAATCATCCACTTATGTGCAATTCCTGCTTATTCTCCGCTACAGGCTAAACGGAATGTTCTTAAGACAGTTTTTGGAATGGGCGCTTTTGAAGTCCAAAAAACTACTAGTATTATCCACTTCTTTGAAGTGGGTACATGTTAAGATTTGTTTATCGGAGTGGCATACTATCAGGTCCGAAAAACTATTGTTTCATGGCTGACGAAATTGATGAAATTGTCTGTTTTTTCTGGTCAATATTTCCAAATAATTAATAAATCATCTATGTATCGTTTGTAATACAGAATGTCCATAGCAAAACGGGTAGATCCATGGATGTATTTGGATTCAAACCCCCCCATGAAGAGATTAGCATAGCTAGGGGCCACATGGGTCCCCATTGCGGTGCCATGTTTCTGATGGTAGAGAGTGCCTTCGTGGGTAAATATATTGTGGGTGAGAATGAATTCCAATCCATCTAATTAGAAATTGATCTGTTTTTCTTCCAGGTTTCCAGTTTTGGTTAAAAATGCTGATGTCGTCTTTATACTGATTTCATCATGGATGTTTGAGTATAGTGAGTATACGTCAAGGGTGAGTAACATGTGCTGTGTTTCCCAGTCGATGTACATGAGATCTCAGATGAGGCTTGTTGAATCATTTAGGTATGATGGGAGTGTGGTGATAATCTCTTGCAGAAACAGGTCTATGAAATGTGACAGTTGGCTGGTAAGCGATCCGATTCCCGATATTATCGGTCTACCAGGCTGATTTGTCAAATCTTTATGAATCTTAGGTAGATTATAAAAAAATGCAAATCTGGGAGCTGGTACTGTGAGAAATTGCCTTTCATCTTTATTGAGTATGCCGTCGGAGTAGGCTGTAGAGATGAATTTTATGTATTCATGGTTGTACTCTGAGGATGGGTCTGCTGATAGTTTTGTGAAGTATGATGTGTCTGATAATATGCGGTTGGATTCCTTGAGGTAATCAGCTCTGTTGAGGTGTCTGATAAAATGCGGTTGGCTTCCTTGAGGTAATCAGCTCTGAACTGCTACTCCTCCTCCTTTGTCAGTATTGCGTATAACTAGATCCTGGTTCTTGTTACGCCGAGCACTCCGGGTCCCTGCTCCTCCCCGGAGCGCTCGCGGCGTTTGTCTGTGTGCAGCGCCCCGATCAGACCCGCTGACCGGGAGCGCTGCTCTATTACCGGCGGGGATGCGGTTCGCGTGGCGGGACGCGCCCGCCCAGGGATCACATCCCAATCTACTCACCAGCCCTGTCCTCCTGCTGTCTGGTCTCGGTGCGCGGAACCCCGCTCTCTAGGGCGCGAGCGCACCGGCTCTCTGAAATTTAAAGGACCAGTGCACCATTAATTGGTGCCTGGCCCAATCAGTTCTATCACTTCCCACAATATATAAAACCCACTTCCCCTTCCTGTCCTTGCCGGATCTTGTTGCCTTGTGCCCTGTGAAAGCGTTATAGTGTGCTCCCTAGCCTGTGTTTCCAGACCTGATCTGACTACCGTTGTTGCCCAGCAATCCCAGCAGATCACCCAACAAGGACAACAGCTGACGCAGTTGACCGCCATGCTCCAGCAGCTTCTGCCTGCCCAGCGTCAACCGTCTCCTCTGCCAGCTCCAGCTTCTCCTTCACTCCGAGTTGCTGCAACTACCTCTAGAGTCCGCTTGTCTCTTCCAGAGAAATTTGATGGGGACTCTAAGATGTTCCGGGGATTCCTGTCCCAATGTTCCCTGCACCTTGAATTGATGTCGGACCAGTTCCCCACAGAACAGTCGAAGGTGGCTTTCATGGTCAGTTTGTTATCTGGAAAGGGCTTGTCCCGGGCCACACCGCTGTGGGACCGCAATGATTCTGCCACTGCTTCAGTCCAGTCCTACTTTTCCGAAGTACCCAGCGTCTTTAAGGAGCTGAGACGGCTCTTCTGAATCTCGTCCAAGGGACCTCTTCAGTGGGCGAATATGCTATCCAGTTCCGCACCCTCGCCTCTGAGCTAGCTTGGAACAATGAGGCCCTCTGTGCGACCTTCAAAAAAAGGTTTATCCAGCCACATCAAAGATGTTCTGGCCACAAGAGAAATTCCTGCTACCTTACCTGAACTCATCCAGCTGGCCACCCGCATAGATATGCGTTTCACGGAAAGACGCCAGGAGCTAAGCCAAGAAAAGGATCTTGTTCACACCAGACTGTTTCCTCGCTTGGGACCTCTCTTCCAGAGTCCTCTGCAACCTACCCCTGTGCCTCCCGCCGAGGAGGCTATGCAAGTGGACCGGTCTCGCCTGACCCAAGAAGAGAGGACCAGCCGCAGAAATGGAAATCTGTGCTTGTACTGTGCCAGTACTGAACATTTCCTTAAAGACTGTCCTATTCACCCTCCGCGTCAGTGGAAATGCATGCACCTAGTTAACATGGGAGAGGCATTACTAGGTGTGAATTCCTCCTCTCCACGCCTGACTATTCCTGTGCGGATTTCTCCTTCCGCTAATTCCTTCTCTGCGGTGGCCTTCCTGGACTCTGGATCTACAGGAAACTTTATTGAAGCCTCATTTATCAACAGATTCAACATTCCGGTTACCCGTCTCATCAAACCCCTCTACATTTCTTCTGTGAACGGAGAAAGACTGGACTGCACCGTGCGTTACCGCACTGAACCTTTGCTCGTGTCCGTTGGTGTTCTCCATCAAGAAAAAATTGAGTTTTTCGTTTTGCCTAACTGTACCTCAGACATCCTTCTTGGTCTGCCCTGGCTCCAGTGTCATACTCCTACCCTCGACTGGACCACAGGGGACATTAAATCCTGGGACTCTTCCTGCCACAAACACTGCCTCAAGTCTGTACCAACCAACCAAGTCTCCATTGCTACTCCTTTTCCTGACCTTCCAGAGGTCTATCAGGACTTTTCAGACGTCTTCTGTAAAAAACAGGCGGAGGTCTTACCACCACATAGACCCTACGACTGTCCCATTGACTTGCTTCCTGGTACCACAGAGCCCTGTGGCAGAATCTACCCTCTCTCCGCTCCCGAAACTAAGGCCATGACTGAATACATACAGGAGAATCTAAAGAAAGGTTTCATCAGGAAATCTTCTTCTCCAGCTGGAGCGGGGTTCTTCTTTGTTGCCAAGAAGGATGCTTCGCTTCGCCCCTGCATAGACTATCGTGGCCTCAATAAAATCACAGTAAAAAAACGCTACCCTCTGCCTCTCATCTCAGAACTCTTTGACCGTCTGTGCGGAGCTAAAATTTTTACTAAACTCGACCTTAGGGGGGCTTATAACCTCATCAGAATCCGTGAAGGGGATGAGGGGAAAACTGCTTTTAACACCCGAGATGGCCACTTCGAGTATCTCGTTATGCCATTTGGACTTTGCAATGCCCCTGCAGTATTTCAAGACTTTGTCAATGAAATCTTTCAGGGACTTACTATATACCTGTGTTGTTGTCTATTTAAACGACATCCTAATCTTTTCCTCCAATCTAGAAGAACACAGGTTCCAAGTCCGTCAAGTGCTCCAGCGCCTTCGTGTAAATCATCTTTACGCTAAGCTTGAAAAATGCCTGTTTGAACGCAGCTGTCTTCCTTTCCTGGGGTAACTGGTCTCTGGACAAGGTCTTCAGATGGATCCTGATAAGCTCTCCTCAGTCTTGGATTGGCCACGCCCCTCTGGACTCCGTGCTATCCAGCGCTTCCTCGGATTCGCCAACTACTACCATCAGCCTAGTCCCCACTTCTCCACCATGGTTGCTCCGATTGTGGCACTGACAAGAAAAAAAGCGAATCCAAGGTCCTGGTCTCCCTAAGCGGATGAATCGTTTATTCGCCTTAAGGCCGCCTTCGCTTCTGCACCAGTGCTGTCCAGACCTGATCCACTAAAGCCTTTCTTTCTTGATGCCTCCTCTGTGGGAGCTGGAGCTGTCCTTCTCCAAAAAAACGCCAAAGGAAAAAACGTCACTTGCGTTTTTTTCTCCAAAACTTTTTCTCCTCCTGAAAAAAATTATTCTATAGGAGATCGAGAATTGTTGGCCGTCAAGTTGGCACTTGAAGAATGGAGACACCTTCTGGAGGGATCCCTTCACCCCATCACCATTTACACTGACCATAAGAACTTGTCTTATCTCCAATCCGCCCAGCGGTTAAATCCTTGCCAAGCCAGACGGTCCCTGTTTTTTGCCCGCTTCAATTTTCAAATTCATTTTCGTCCTGCAGACAAGAATGTCAGGGCTGATGCTCTATCAAGTTCCACCGATGCCTCAGAAGCCGAGACCCTTCCTTAGCACATCATTATTCCTGAGTGTCTGATCTCGTCTGCTCCTGCTTCTCTGGTACCAATTCCTCCAGGAAAAACTTATGTTCCACCACGTCTTCGCCTCCGGACTCTCAAATGGGGCCATTCCTCCCATCTGGCTGGTCACGCTGGAATAAAAAAATCTTTACAATTAATTGCCAGACACTATTGGTGGTCCTCCCTGGAAAAAGATGTTACCGGTTTCGTATGAGCTTGTACTGTGTGTGCACGTGATAAGACTCAACGCCAGAAGCCTGCAGGTCTTCTCCTTCCTCTGCCAGTGCCTGAACAGCCCTGGTCTCACAAAGCCATGGACTTCATCACAGACCTCCCTTTATCCCATGGCAACACTGTCATTTGGGTGGTCGTTGATCGCTTTTCCAAAATGGCTCATTTTATTCTGCTTCCTGGCCTTCCTTCTGCTCCACAATTGGCGAAGCAATTTTTTCTGCACATTTTTCGTCTTCACAGGCTTCCCACGCACATCGTCTTGGATAGAGGTGTTCAATTTATTTCAAAATTTTGGAGAGCACTCTGCAATCAACTAAAAATCAAATTGAATTTCTCTTCCTATCACCCTCAATCCAATGGGCAAGTAGAAAGAGTAAATCAGATTCTAGGTGACTACTTGCGACATTTTGTCTCCTCCTGTCAAAATGATTGGGTCGATCTTCTGCCTTGGGCAGAATTCTCGTACAATTTCAAAAATTCGGAGTCATCCTCCAAATCTCCATTTTTTGTGGTGTACGGCCGTCATCCGCTGCCCCCCTCCCCATTCCCACTTCTTCTTGAGTTCCTGCCATGGATGAATTAACCCGGGACTTTTCCTCTATCTGGAAGGAGACTCAAAAGTCGCTCTTATTGGCCTTTTCTCGCATGACGAAACATGCTGATAAAAAGAGAAGAACTCCCCCTGTCTTTGCCCCTGGTGACAAAGTGTGGCTCTCCGCCAAATACATACGGTTTTGTGTCCCTAGCTACAAGTTGGGTCCTCGTTACCTTGGGCCATTTAAAATTAAAAACCAAATTAATCCTGTCTCCTACAAGCTCCATCTTCCTTCTTCTCTTCGTATTCCTAACTCTTTCCATGTTTCTCTGCTCACACTTCTCATTCTTAACCGCTTTTCTCCCAAGGTCACTGTTCCTGCTCCTGTCTCTGGCTCCTCGGATGTCTATTCTGTTAAGGAAATCCTCGCCTCCAAGGTCATCCGAGGTAAAAAAAAAAATTCTTGGTTGATTGGGAAAACTGTGGCCCCGAAGAGAGGTCTTGGGAACACAAGGCCAATATCTTGGACAAGGTACTCATTCATAAATTTTTGGGTTCCAAAAAGAGGGGGAGACCTAAGGGGGGGTACTGTTACGCCGAGCGCTCCGGGTCCCTGCTCCTCCCCGGAGCGCTTGCGGTGTTCGTCTGTGTGCAGCGCCTTGGTCAGACCCGCTGACCAGGACCGCTGCTCTATTACCGGCGGGTATGTGATTCGCGTGGCGGGACGCGCACGCCCGCGGATCGCATCCCAATATACTCACCAGCCCCGTCCTTCTGCTGTACAGGTCTCGGCGCACGCGGCCCCGCTCTCTAGGGTACGCGCGCGCCGGCTCTCTGAAATTTAGAGGGCCAGTGCACCATTAATTGATGCCTGTCCCAATCAGTTCTATCACTTCCCACAATATATAAAACCCACTTCCCCTTCCTGTCCTTGTTGGCTTGTGCCCTGTGAAAGCGTCATAGTGTGTTCCCTAGCCTGTGTTTCCAGACTTCCTGCTGTTGCCCCTGACTACAAACCTTGCCGCCTGCCCTGACCTTCTGCCACATCTGACCTCGCCTCTGTCTAGTCCTTGTGTACTACGCCTATCTCAGCTGTTAGTGTGGTTGTGTCGCTATCGGGGGATACGACCTGGGAGTTACCGCCGCAGCAAGTCCATCCCGCTTTGTGGCGGGCTCTGGTGAAAACCAGTAACTTCTTAGAACTGGTCCCCTGGTACGGCCCACGTCATCACCTCACTAACACAGAGGATCCACTACCTGAATACTAGTCTGGTTCCTGACAGTTCTCCTTCAGGTGTTTCATTGCTCAATTTTCTTCTTTAGTAAGATTGTTGTTAGGTAGCTTGTGTGATGCTGAAGCGGGTAAGCTGGTGAGTTCCTCTAAAACAATGCTGTAAAAGGTGTAGAGGAGATGACCTTTATGATGGTGGGGATAAAAGATGGATTTACCCTTGACTTTTTGATGTATGTCAGGATCATGAGATGGTATGGAAACATTTTTGGATTTTTCCACTTTAAAGTGTCTTTTTAGCGTGAGTTTCCGAATAAATGCATTCAGATCTATGAAGACATCAAAATCTTTTATTGATTGAGTAGGACAAAAAGATAGGCCCTTGGCAAGAAGTGAGTGTTCAGCCTTGGAGAGTAGGTGTGTGGACAAGTTGAAAATTTGGATCATTTCAGCTTGATCTTCTTTGGTGTCTGGTGTTTTTCGATGTTTGCTTCTCTTTTTTTCCCCTCTGGATCCTCTGGTCATCCTTTTCTATTGATTGTTTCAAGATTGGTCTGCCTGTCAGTGTCGGTCGAAATACTTGGTGATGTTGTTCAATTGTGGGAATTCTGCTTCTTGAGGAAGGGGAGGGGGTCTTGATGGAGGAAATCCTAAAGAAGAGATGTGAGATGCTGAGTGGTGAAATTAGTTCCACTGGTGTGATGGTTGGAAGGTGCAATTCTGCAGTGTTGTAGATTAGGTATGATGGAATGTCATCATGTTCGTACTGATCAAACAGAGAAAATGTGGACTCTTGTAGTCTCTCTTAGCATATCTTGATGTGATGTATTTCATTGTAGGCAAACATTGAGTAGATTGGGTGCTGCCGCCCTCTTACTCCTGGCTTGGGTGTGTACAGACCACCTATCCTTGGGGTAGGTAGTAAGGCTTGACGAGGATGGGAGAGATAAAAAAGAGACAGGAGGCGCTGCCTTTTAGTGTATATTGACTCGGTGTGATCCCTCCAACGCACCTAAATGATATATTCACTTATAAGGTGATGACGTTTTGATACCATGGCTGTTGCAGGTCGTGGTGATCGAGGTTCAATGGGTAGGATAAAAGTAGAGCTGCTGCACTCGGACTCGGAAGAACAACAAAAACCTTACGAAGACACCTGAATGGACATCGCCACAACAGTTCAAAAGGATATCTCCAGCAAAGTGTATCCCTCCATCTTACAGAAAGACACAACAAGGACTTTTCTTCCATTAGAATTACACCCATTGAACAAATCCCATGTCATACAGAGGACAGGATACAGACCCTGAACAGAGGAGAACTGGATCTTTAAAATGCGCTGTTTTCATCCGGAAGGGCTTAATGCATTGAACTCTAATATTTTGATTATTCCTGCAATTATCCATTTTTCTAAGATTTACTTATTTACTTTTCCTTTCCCCTTTTTTATATTTATATTTATTTATATTTTTATTTTCACTTGTTATTAATAATTTTACACCTTCCTTCAACAAATACCACACAGACCACAAAACCCTTTATACCACCCTTCAATACATACCCCACAGGTAAATATCCTCCAATACAGATATGCATATATTCTTTCATTTTCACCATTTGCAGATATACAGTCCACCCACCACAATTTTTCATCTGGTACCTAGTATATTCACTGCACTACACCATAAACCTGTATTCCAAACATTACACCATCCCATCCTTATCCATACCTCAGCCACACATTCCCACATACCATTTATCCCCCTGCACATTTCATTTCATCCAATGGATACCCCACAATCTCTCCTGATCCCCCTCATGCCTTTCTACTACTTCCATTCATTCACCCTCAAGCCATTGCTATACAATGTACAGGAGCTCCATTCAATACACATTAGCTCATGCGCCTCTGATAGCACAGAGTCTGCTGTGCCATGGCAATGCCGGCGCTGGCCGGAAGTGACGTGTCGGGAGCCTCTGCTTTATGGGCTTGCAGCCAGACCACGCTGGCACCGCTACACAGACAGGATCCCTACCAGGTATTTATGTTCACCCACACACTTTGCTGAGTCTTTTTAACCCCATCCAAATATTCATCCTCCGTTCCCTCTCTCTTGTTGTAGAGTCTTTTTTACCCCCACTCCATTTGCAGAGTTTTTTTTTCAACCCCATTCATCTTTAATTGCCTCTCTCCCCAGCACCCTTTTAAAGGCACCTACTCCAAAAAAGTACAAAAGTGTCTTCCACCATATATGACAAGTCAATACCATGAACCATGCTAGCTCTATTGCCCATCAATGCCGCCTAGATTTAAATCACTGAATGACACTGTCTGTAATATTCATAATGTCTGTTACTACTATAATTTCTTTTTGCTGAAACTAACTATCCCCAAATGAACCAATCTGAAATTGCGCATGTATATCCTATAATATCCGGTAATGCTTTCCAGTTATTACCTACATATATATTACACATGTTTTATACACACAGAAACAATTTCTTGGCATTCTATTACTCTTCACTGACGAGATCCATATCTGGTTGCTCAGGGCTGATATATTTTTTATACTGGATGCAAATATATGTACTTTTATTTATTTTTATTTTTTGTACTAAGTTATCACATAATTTGTATATATATATATATATATATATATATATATATATATAGTTACCACATATTTGGAGATATATATGTATGTATATATATATATATATAATATATATATATATATATACATGCCCATTTATGTGTGTTTTATAGTACTGCCAAATCGGACCTGAGGAAGGCACCCTTGAGTGCCGAAACACATTGTCCGTATTGCTCAATAAAATATTTATTGTCCTTTGCCGGCCTGTGTCCACTTTATTGTTGAACAACCCTGAGCAGCGCCTCCAAGACCACCTTTTCCAATTTACTCTCACATTTTCAAGCTTTGGGAAGCTTTCCACTTTGGTAACCCAGAAACGGTCCAAGTGCAACAGCTCTACTTTTATCCAACCCATTGAACCTCGATCACCATGACCTACAACAGCCATGGTATCAAAATGTCATCACCTTATTGGTGAGTATATCACTTAGGTGCGGTGGAGGGATCACATTGAGTCGATATACGCAACAAGGAAGCACCCCCTGTCTCTTTTTTATCCCTCCCATCCTCGTCAAACCTAGGCCACATGGGAGAGGCGTCTCTAGGTGTGAATACTTCCTCTCCTCGTTTATCCATGCCTGTCCAGATCTTAACCTCTACCAGATCCTCGCTCCACATTTCTGCCTTTGTGGACTCTGGTCTACAAATATAATCTTCCAATCACACAACTCGCAAAACCACTGAACATCTCCATCAATGGGGAGTGTCTGAATTCCGCTGTGAAGTTCATCACGGAACCTCTGAGGATGCAAGTGGGTGCTATGCAGAAGGAATGGATCAGGTTCTACATGCTTCCTCACTATTCTTCTTCAGTACTCCTCTGTCTGCCTTGGCTGCAATGCCACACCCCAGTGCTCAATTGGCATTGCGTAGAAGTCTCACGTTGGGACCAGGACTGCCAGAATCGCTGTCTGTTGACAATTCAACTGAAGCATCCCATTCCTTGTCCCTCTCTGCCAGGTCTGCCTACCTTGTATCAAGACTTCGCTGACGTATTTTGCGAGAAGCAAGCGGAGAGTCTTCCACCATATCGACCCTATGATTGTCCAATTGTTTCTTCTTTGTGGAAAGAAAAGATGAATCTCTTCGTCCATGCATTGATTACCAGGGACTCAATAAAATCACCATCAAGAACCGATATCCTCTCCCACTAATCTCTGAACTGTTCGACCGCCTACAGGGGCCAAGATCTTCACCATGTTGGACTTGTGAGGGGCGTATAACATTATCAGAATTCAGGAAGGTGACGAGAGGAAGACGGCTTTTAATGCTCGTGATGGGCATTACGAGTTTTTGATGCCGTTTGGTCTCTGTAACGCCCCGGCAGTTTTTCAAGAATTTATTGATGACATTTTCCGTGATCTCCTTTACACTTGCATGGTGGTGTATCTGGATGACATTTTGATCTTCTCGCCCAACTTAGAAGCTCATCACACTCATGTGACACCTTCAGAGTAATCACCTCTATGCCAAGCTCAAGAAATGCCTTTTTGAGAAATTGAGTTTACCCTTTATATTGTCTCCAATCCTACAGATGGATCCTGATAAGCTGTCTTCAGTTCTTAACTGGCCGCAACCTTCTGGCCTATGGGCTATTCAACGCTTCCTTGGGTTTGCCAACTATTATCGGCAGTTCATTCCGCACTTCTCCACCTTGGTAGCTCAAATTGTGGCCTTTACAAACAAAGGTGCAAACCCCAAGTCCTGGTCATCTGCAGCGGAGAAGGCTTTTTCTCGTTTTAAATCGGCATTTGATTCTGCACCCATACTAACGAGACCTGATCTTGACAAGCAGTTCTACCTCAAAGTGTATGCCTCTACAGTTGTTGCCGGAGCAGTTTTGACTCAGAAATCCTCCAAGGGCAAAACGCTGACCTGTAGCTTCTTTTCTAAAACTTTTTCTCCTGCTGAGAGGAATTACACCATACGGTGATCAGGAACTCTTGGCCATTAAGCTCGCCCTGGAAGAATGGCGTCACTTGTTAGAAGGAGCAACTTTTCTCATCAATATCTATATCTATAAAAATCTTCTTTACTTACAGTCCGCACAAAGTCTGAACCCTCGGCAGGCCAGGTGTTCACTTTTCTTTTTCTGTTTAATTTTCTCATCCATTTTCATCCAGCGCACAAAAACATCAGAGCCGATGCCCTCTCTAGAGCCTCCGATGTGGTGGACCAGGAACTTAAGACTCGTCATATAGTGCCTCCTGATCGATTGATTTCGGCAGCACCTGTCGATTTTCAGCAAGTTCCCCCGGGAGAGACTTTTGTGCCCACTCGCCTTAGAGCTAAAGTGCTGGGGACATTCTTTCTTATTGGCTGGCCACCGAGGAGTACAAAAATCTACTTTGCTCATCACCCATCATTACTGGTGGCTGAACCTGGAGCGAGATGTTGCTGACTATATCTGCACCTGCAAAATTTGTGCCCATGATAAAATGCCTCTGCCTCTTATAAAATGCCTCTGCCTCTTATAGCCTCTGCACGTCCCTGAGTGTCCGTGGACCCACAATGCCATGGATTTTATCAACGATTTGCCGTCTTCCTCCAATTCCACATTCATCTGGGTAGTCGTTGATCATTTCTCTAAGATGGCTCATTTTGTACCACTGCCTGGACCTCCTTCTGCTCCTCAGTTGGCAGATCAATTCTTCTGACATATTTTCTGCCTTCATGGTCTTCCGCTACACATTGTCTCAGACAGAGGGGTTCAGTTTGTTTCCAAGTTTTGGCAGGCCCTCTCCTCTCGTCTTAAAGTCAATTTGGATTTTCCATCAGCATACCATCCGCAAATCAACAGCCAAGTAGAACAGGTGATTCAAGTCCTTGGAGAGTATCTTCGCCATTTCCTTTCTACTCAGCAGAACGACTGGTCCAATCTGTTACCTTGTGATGAGTTCTCTTACAATCATCGTGACTCTGAGTCTACTGGTACCTCTCGGTTCTTTATTGTCTACGGTCATCATCCTCATCTTCCTCTTTCTTTACAACTTCATAGCCTTCAACGACTTTGCCGAACACCACAGACTTTCAATCTATTTGGCAGGAAACCTGGCGTTCTTAAGCTTTTGCCTCCTCTCGCATGAAGTCCCAGGCCAACAAGAAGAGGAGATCAGTCTATTCTACCTGGGACAAGGTTTGGATCTCTGTAAAGTATGTTCGTCTGAAGCAACCTAGTACTTGGGTCCTTTTAAAGTTCTACGCTGCATTAATCCGGTTGCATGCAAATTACATCTTCCTCCTCTGCGCATCCCGAATTCCTTCTACGTCTCCCTCCTCAAGCCATTGGTCCTTAACTGGTTCTCTCAGAAGAACATATCTCCTACTCTTGTTTCCAGGGCCTCTATGTGTTTGAAGTTCAGGAGATTCTTGCCACCAAGACCATCAGGGGAAAACGGTTCTTTATGGTGGATTGGAAGGGAGTTTGTCCTGAGGAGAGATCCTGGGAACCTGAAGAAAATATCTTAGACCGGGATCTGGTTCTCAGGTTTCTGCACCCTAGAAAGAGGGGGAAACCTAAGGGGGGGTACTGTTACGAGAGCTCCTGTGGTCCGGTGTCCAGGCTGCAGGCGCTCCACTTGCCTCTGCCCCCCTCTGGTGCCGCAGTCTGCTCCCCGGATTGTGGGCACTCCCGTGTCCCCTGCCCCTACTAACCTCTCCACACTCCTATTCATTCTGTTTGCAGGTGATTGGTAATTGCCGGGCACTGACCCTAAAAAGGGGACTGACTTCCCCTTGACCCCTGCCGGATCTTTGTGTCTCCTAGAGCCTTAGAGAAAGCGTTTTCTGTGTGTTCTGATTATCTGTGTACCGTACCTTCCTGCTAAGTTCCTGACCCTGCTCCTGTGCCACCAGCCTCTAACCGCCTTGCTACGTCACTAACCACGCTTCAGTGCCACTTACCCTGACCTTTTCTCCTGATCTGACTATGAGCTTGCTTAATCCTTCCTCGGCAGCCTGTGTGGAATTAGTCGTATCAGGGGTTGCGATCTGGGTGCCACCTACCGCAGCAAGTCCATCCCGCTTTGTGGCAGGCTCTGGTGAAAACCAGCGGCACTATAGACTCCGCTCCCTGGTAAGGCCCATGTCACCTTCCACACAGGTCCAGCGGATCCATTTCTCCATCACCAGCCTTTACAGATGCAAATGTATGTGTTTGAAGGGTCTTAAAGCATACCTTTTGTTTCAAAAGATTTTTAAAAATCTGCTTGGTTTTGTCAGATTAACCCTTTAGAGTGGTGACAAGGCGATTTTGGTTCTCTCACTGCTCTTATTTTTCCACTTAGGGTCCCTTCCGTGGTGTGCAGACTGGGCTGTTTGCCAATAGTACACGCAAAGTTATTTCCTCCCTTACTTGTCTGGCCAATTACACCACTTCATTTGTTCCTCTCTGCTATACTATGACATAGTGCTGGTGAAAGTGAACTAAAATTAACAGAATATCACAGTGCTGACTGATTACTTATACAGTAAAGTACTAAAGATGGCACATGGGGGGCACATGGGTGTCTCATGAATATAAATATGTACCTACAACTTGCATATGAATACATGGAACAACCTTGCAGTGAAAGCTCTTCTTCAGGGGGGAATTTTATGAACTGTACTTGACAATCACATTTAAGCATGAGAGAGAGAAAATGATGCAAAGTTTTCTTTCCAAAACATGGTGACTCAGTGGTTGGCAAAAAAAAAAAACATATATCAGGGTAGGCCGGCACTCCAGCACTAGGAGTGGAAAGGTTTCTGAGGGAGTGGAGCTGTGGTGCCACTGAAATCACTGGACTACGGGGTTCAAAGTCCGAATAGATACATGAACTGCAATACAAAGAAGAGACAGCAGCCCGGCTTGAGGAAGTGCGTCATTGCATGAAACAGTCTGTCCCGGACTTCTCCCCCACCACTTCCGCCGCACCTGCCCCTTACTTGCTATGCACCACTTTGAATAAAGTGCACGTCTGGATGGTGAGTGCAGTCTCCTGTCTCTTCTTTGTATTACAATTGTTGTACTTTCGTCAACTTTAATACTGACTTAAGATCGAAGCCTCAACGGAGATGAATGTAATAATCTCTGTAGAGCATTGCTAAATAAGTCTATGCAAATAAACTAAATAAATAAATAAAATATATGCATAAAGCATGGTGTTGCACTAATTTGACAACAGCTGTGTTCTAGCCTACTAGATTTTCCACCAGGTCTTGAAATTTTCTACAAAATCATGAAAAACAAACTTTGCTCCTTCATTTAATGGTTGTATCCAGGTTTAGTTTATATGCTAGTGATAACTTTAATGTATTCGGCATAACATTAGCCCATTGTGAGTGCTTAGGGGCCTTTAGGAACACTGCATTTTTCAGGATAAATGGTGACATAGAAAATGAAAAAAAATTAAAAAAAAAACATTAAAATGTAATTTAGACAATATGTAATTTTGTGATGGTAGATTCTTTCTAAATAATGTCTTTTTTTGTTCTTCTATACATTCTGTAATGTTGCTTTCATTCTGTCACATTAGACTTGCACTTTGAAAACCCTGTGTTAATGTGCACATAGTTCAGTAAGTGTTCCTGCTATTTAAAAGAATGAGGGAATGTGCAACTTATATTTTATTGACTGGAGTTTAAGAACTCTGGTTTACCATGTGAAGACAGATGAGAGTTCAAATAACCATTGCTAAAACAGTTTGCTTTATTTTAGATGAAAACCCAATGTTCCATTAGGGAGCTGGCATTTATGGATATAATTTATAATGCTATCATAAAATGTTTCTATTTTTCTCTGTTTTGGGTAAAGTCTTTGGCATGCCTTCAATATGTCCCTTCACAACTTGGGTCTATTAAAATGGTAGATTATGGTACGGTTGCAAATTTCAAGTGCATTATAGTGTGTGGTTTCTGCAAAGTTAAAGAGAGTTAGAAAGTTGAGAATAATAATGAACTAACGCTTATAAAGTAATTCCCATTTTTCTGGCTTCAGACACTGAACTCTGGACATTGTTAACTATTTTGCAATCTCAAACAAATTTTATGCCCAATGTTTATCATTTCAAGCTACCAGATTACACACAATTTTAAGTATAGTAAAACCAATATGAGACAACCACCCAATATAACAACAGTCTTCTAGATGGGTGAACCTCTCAGAAAAGAGTCCAGTCAAATACAATTAGGGATTTAGGGTAAAGAAAATCTAAGGCTGGGTTCACACGGCCACAAATGTGCAGAATGTCCGCCCAGAAAACATGGACAAACATTCTGCACACTTCAATGCACATAATAAAATAGATGATCGGATCGCCCGCAGCGCTGCCGCAGCGATACGATCATCTGTAATGGCGGACGGAGGTCCCCTCACCTGCCTTCGTCTGTCTCCCGCGTCTCCTGCTCTGGTCTGAGATCGAGCAGACCAGAGCAAGCGATAGCCGATAATACTGATCAGTGCTATGTCCTATGCATAGCACTGAACAGTATTAGCAATCAAATTATTGCTATAGATAGTCCCATATGGGAACATAAAAAGTGTAAAATAAAAATCGAAAAATGTAAAAATAAAAAGTTAATTCCCCTCCCCCAATAAAAATCTAAATTGTCAGTTTTTCCCCTATTACCCCCAAAAAGCGTAATTTTTTTTAAATAAACATATTTGGTATTGCCGCATATGTAAATTCCCGAACTATCAAAATATAATGTTAACGACCCCGTACGGAGAACGGCGTGAACGTGAAAAATTTAAAAAAGTCCAAAAATGCTGCTTTTTTGTCACATTTAAAAAAAAATGTTTAATAAAAAATTATGTAAAAGTTTTATATATGCAAATGTGGTATCAATAAAAAGTTCATATTATGGCGCAAAAAATGTGCCCTCATACCGCCCTATGTACGAAAAAATGAAAAAGTTATAGGTGGTCAAAATAGGGCGATTTTAGATTACTGATTTTTAAGATATTAGATTTTTATATTTTAGATTTTTTTTAAGCGGTATAAAAATAAAAAAGTATCTAGCCATAGGTATCATTTTAATTGTATTGACCCACAGAATAAAGAGCACATGTCAATTTTACCGTAAATTGTACAGTGTGAAAACGAAACCCTCAAACATGTGCAAAATTGTGGTTTTCATTTAAATCTCCTCCCTAAAAATTTTTTTTAGGGTTCCCCATACATTTTATGGTAAAATCAGAGGTTTCATTACAAAGTACAATTGGTCACTCAAAAAACAAGCCCTTATATGGGTCTGTAGATGGAAATATGAAAGAGTTATGGATTTTAGAAAGCGAGGAGGAAAAAACAAAAATGCAAAAATAAAATTGGCCTGGTCCTTAAAGGATCCAAAGGATAGGGGATAAGATGTCAGATTGCAGGGGTCCCGCTGATGGGGACCCCCGGGATACTGGCTGCAGCACCCACCTGTACGGCTTCCACCTCACACTGGCAATGCTAGAGGCTTCGGATCCTGACCACAATGGAGGAAGTCTATGGGAGGGGGCGTGACGGACCTCCCATAGACTTGTATTGAGGGGGTGGGGCGTGACATTACACAGGGCAAAGTCGTGACATCACGCTCTTCCGCCATTGTGGTCGAGATCCGAAGCCTTCAGCGTTGCCGGTGTGAGGTGGAAGCCGTACAGGTGGGTGCTGCAGCCGAGATCCCGGGGGTCCCCAGCAGTGGTACCCTGGCGATCTGACATCTTATCCCCTATCCTTTGGATAGGGGATAAGATGTCTAGGGGTGCGGAGTACCCCTTTAAGGGGAAAATGGGCTTGGTCCTTAAGGAGTTAAAGAGAATGTTGGATAACCAACAGAGGTTGACGTTGTAGCATTAAGTCATTTGTGCAAAAATAAACAAAATATAATGCTTTTACTTTTAGGTTTGTATTGCTGTGGGCACTCTATTGTCATGACTCCACAACAATAGAGTATACATCCACAATGCTATTTATAACATAATGGGATACTACTATATGTTCTTGGCCATTTGGCCCAAAATAAATTTTTCCTATTTGATATACACAATTTTTCTGTAAAGTATATTTGTGTCCTCATAATTCATCTAACTTTGATCCTCATCAGTGACCCACTATTTTATATGTACCTAGGAATTAGACCACCCATATTAGTCTCCAAAACTGTTTTCTATTAACCTTACCTGTAACAAGAGATGTCTTGCTGTTGATGCTTAGTTGGTCTTCTGATTTGTGAGATGCACATATATTCCTTCATGTGTTTTTCTTTGATGTTTTGCTCTAGAGATGAGCGAACTTTTGAAAAATTTGATTCGGCCAATTTGAGAATTTTTTTGAAAATATTTGGTTTGATCCGAATTTATTCGCAGCAAATCTATTTTAAAAACGGCTATTTCTTGACTTCAAAGAGCCTCAATATGGGTGTAGCACACTTTGCTTTGTTCTAACACACATATGGAGTGTGCTATGGTAGTGAAATAATACTGTTATTCAGAATAACATGCAGATTACAGGCATCACTTTTAGAATCACTGCCGCAGAGTGGCACAATGACAGAGCCAGGAGGTGGCATCAGTATGAGGAGACTGTATAGTAGCTGAATGACACAACATGGAGGTGTTGGAAGCATGAGGAGACCATACAGTGGCTAAATTAAACAGTGTGGAGGTATTGGCAGCATGAGGAGACCATATAGTGGCTGAATGACACAGCTTGGATATGGCTGAAGCATGAGGAGACCATATAGTGGCTGAATGACACAGCGTGGAGGTGTTGGCAGCATGAGGAGACCAAATAATGTCTGAATGACACAGCTTGGAAGTGGCTGAAGCATGACCAGACCATATAGTGTCTGAATGGCACAGCCTGGAGTTGGCAGCAACATGTGTAGACACTAGGACTTCACAATCTCTAAGATTAAAAGATGAATTTTGAAATTTAAATTGAATGACAGCTGAAATAACAGGAGAAAATTACAGGAGAACCTACCTACCTTGCAGGGTGGATGTAAATATACTGACTGTTCAGTATCATTTAGTGATCAATAGAAGACTCGATGGGAAACCACTAAATAGTCACTATAGGTTGCACAGGAAGTGGTAAGTATATTCACAGAAGGCATGCCTGGCTACTCAGTAAAACCCAAAAAGTGAATGAAAAAAATGTAATTTGTTTCAAATCGGAACACAAATTACACAGATCAAACTGAACCAAATCATTTTTGTGTTACCGTATATACTCGAGTATAGGCCGAGTTTTTCAGCACGATTTTTCGTGCTGAAAACACCCCCCTCGGCTTATACTCGAGTGAACTCACCCACCCGCAGTGGTCTTCAACCTGCGGACCTCCAGAGGTTTCAAAACTACAACTCACAGCAAGCCCGGGCAGCCATCGGCTGTCCGGGCTTGCTGGGAGTTGTAGTTTTGAAACCTCCGGAGGTCCGCAGGTTGAAGACCACTGCGGCCTTCAACATCATCCAGCCCCCTCTCACCCCCTTTAGTTCTGAGTACTCACCTCCGCTCGGCGCTGGTCCGGTCCTGCAGGACTGTCCGGTGAGGAGGTGGTCCGGTGGGATAGTAGTTCCGGGCTGCTATCTTCACCGGGGAGGCCTCTTCTAAGCGCTTCGGGCCCGGCCTCAGAATAGTCACGTTGCCGTGACAACGACGCAGAGGTGCGTTCATTGCGAACGTAATTCTGCGTCATTGCCAAGGCAACGGCTCTATTCCGGGCCGGAAGCGCGGAGAAGAGGCGCCCCCGGTGAAGATAGCAGCCCGGACCACCTCCCCACCGGACCACCTCCTCACCGGACCACCTCCTCACCGGACAGTCCTGCAGGACCGGACCAGCGCCGAGCGGAGGTGAGTACTCAGAACTAAAGGGGGTGAGAGGGGGGCTGGATGATGTTGAAGGCCGCAGTGGTCTTCAACCTGCGGACCTCCGGAGGTTTCAAAACTACAACTCCCAGCAAGCCCGGACAGCCGATGGCTGCCCGGGCTTGCTGGGAGTTGTAGTTTTGAAACCTCTGGAGGTCCGCAGGTTGAAGACCACTGAGGGCGAATGATGAGAAGAGGATGATGAAGGGGGGGTGTGGGGATGATGAAGGGGGGGGGGGATGATAAGGGGATGATGAAGGGGGGGGGGTGGGATGATAAGGGGATGATGAAGGGGGGATGTGTGGGATGATAAGGGGATGATGAAGGGGGGATGTGTGGGATGATAAGGGGATGATGAAGGGGGGATGTGTGGGATGATAAGGGGATGATGAAGGGGGGATGTGTGGGATGATAAGGGGATGATGAAGGGGGGATGTGTGGGATGATGACAAGGGGATGATGATGAGGATGTTAATGACGGGTCTGGATGATGACAGGGGGGGATGAGGTATTTCCCACCCTAGGCTTATACTCGAGTCAATAACTTTTCCTGGAATTTTGGGTTAAAATTAGGGGTCTCGGCTCATACTCGGGTCGGCTTATACTCGAGTATATACGGTAACAAAACCTGGAGAAAATAATATCCATCCTAATTTGTTTTTAGGCAAATTAGTCCGAATAGTACTACAGAATTTTCTAAGAACGTAAAGTAAAATTTGTGCCCATTCTGTTTATTCTATGTATGAGTCTTGCTTTGACATTCGCAATGGAAACAGAATTTAAGATCTGTAGGACTTTCCAAAAACTACATTTTTGCGGTTATAGGAGCATAGAGTGAAAATGAATAAACTCCCTATTAACACCTTTCCTTAAACTCAAACTGTGCTTTTATGATTTCTTTTAGTAAAATACTACTTTTCATGTTAGTCTCCTTTCAGAAGGCTAATCCTCTGAAAAACAACCAGGAAGTCGCAGCTCCCTCGCAGCTGCTCAACAACCTGTCTATTTTATTTTTAACTTTCAAATTAGGAAATATCTCATTTAGGCCATGAACACAGTTTTGAGAACATGCCATTACTAAGCTCAAAATCAAGCAAAGCTAAGTAAATTTGGTAAGGTGTCAAGAAGCCTTAAGAAATTCAATGATGCTTTCAATCCCAAACTACCTTTTATTTATTGGTTGTATGGCAACCGCTTAATCCAAGTAAGCACCTCCTTTTGGCTCAAGTGTGACAAGACTAAAAAAAATTAAAAATAAAATGCTTTCCTTAGCTCATTACATAATTGCTGATATATATATATATATATATATATATATATATATATATGTGTGTGTGTGTGTGTGTGTGTGTGTGTGGTTGCTTGGGGGTGTAGGGTGTAGGTGGTATAGCTGTGCAGTGATGAAAGGGTGTTGGATTAACCCTTAACTGTTGTGACAGCAGGGTGCAGGTTCTTCCTCTATAGATGTATATCCTACCGCCACCCGTCCCAGGAACGATAGGGAGGAATGAAGGATTGTCCACAACCGGAGGTTTAGTAAACTGTAGATAACTTTACTGCAGCTTTTATGCAGGTTGATAACGGCAAACAGTCTATACAGCAGAGTAGTCTGTAAATTCCTCACAGTTGGTTGGGACCTTGTAGTATATAAGCTCTGAGTCTGGAATTACGCTGTTCCTCACAGTTGGTTGGGACCTTGTAGTATATAAACTCTGAGTCTGGAATTACGCTGTTCCGCTGGATTTAGGGGAATTATTTGAGTCCAGCAGTCATGCAGGATTAACAGGATTTAGATTTGGTAGACTCACGTTTAGTAAGCTGCTGAATTGGTAGGCATTAGGCCTGGTTTTATCTTGTAGGTTTGCATGGATTTCCTCTCTCTCTGCTAGTCCGGAACCCAAGAGAGATGTTACTGCTTTGCAGTACAGGAACCAAGAGAGCAATGATTGGTTAACAGCTCCCTTATATGGAGAGGGGCAGGCATAGAGCTCATTGGTTCCCACCAGCTGTCAGTCCTTTCACGAAGCATTATGGTACATCATGTGACCACATCACATGCCCTGGAAGGTCCTTAAGCTTAACTTAACATTAGACTTATTAGTCATGTGACCTAAGGTCCTGGAAGTACTATACATATAATAAAATATATACAATTTATATACATCAAACACAATAAAATTAAAGAAGGAAGAGGTGACTTGGTGACTTGGTGGTTGCAGAAATAACTGGAACTGTCTTAGCCTAGTCCTGCTAGGTTCTTCCTTAAACAGTGCAGTCTGTTGAGGTAGAGTTGGACAACAACAACGAGAGAAAAAACATAATCAAGGCAGACTTCAAATAAACCCCCTCCTGATACGCCCTCTCCTATTGGTGACACTCTTGCGCCTTTGGGAATCAGGATGGGCTGAAGACCCCTTGACGGGGTTAATGGTGGTATCCCACGCAACATTAGACAGAGTGGACTGGGACACTGTGGGATTTACATTCACCATGAAATTGATGGCTGCTTTTCCCTTTGGTCCGGCCAAACCTCCTCAGTGGGAGTAGGCCGCGGCACTGTGGTTGGTACCCGCATTTTAGGCCAAACCTCCTCAATAGGAGTAGGCCTGGGTACATTACAATGCATGGAGACATCCGGGTGTTGTGGGAAGAAATCTCTTTTGTTGGAGTCAATAGGGATGGACCTCTTCGGCCTCAGTCCATGTGGATCTGCCTCCAGATGTCCCTAGAGATTCCCCCTGAGGGGTTGCCGGCTGTAAGTTCCTCACAGTTGGTTGTCTGGAATTACGCTTTTCCTCACAGTTGGTTGGGACCTTGTAATATATAAGCTCTGAGTCTGGAATTACGCCGTTCCACTGGATTTAGGGGAATTCCTTGGGTCCAGCACTCACCCAGGATTAACAGGATTTCGATTTGGTAGACTCAAGTTTAGTAAGCTGCTGAATTGGTAGGCTTCAGGCCTAGTTTTATCTTGTAGCTTTGCACGAATCTCCTCTCTCTCTGCTAGTCCGGAACCCAAGAAAGATGATACTGCTTTGCAGTACAGGAACCAAGAGAGCGATGATTGGTTAACAGCTCCCTTATATGGAGAGGGGCAGGCATAGAGCTTATTTGTTCCCACCAGCTGTCAGTCCTTTCACAAAGCACTATGGTACATCATGTGACCACATCACGTGCCCTGGAAGGTCCTTAAGCTTAACTTAACATTAGACTTATAAGTCATGTGACCTAAGGTCCTGGAATTACTATACATATAATAAAATATATACAATTTATATACAGTAAAATTAAACAAGGAAGAGGTGACTAGGGGTTATCCCACCAGGAGGATCCTACCGGTGCATAGGAACTCTGAATTTGGGGACTTAGCACACAAGGTACGGTACAAGGTATATATACATATATACATTCTATATATACATTCTACATATATATATATATATATATATATATATATATATATATATATATATATATATATATACATACACATTCTATATAGTTTACAAAGTCAGAACCTGCATGACAAAAAAGCATCTTGAGTCTACAATGGGCGCTGTCACACCAAGACTGGACAAATGATGGCTGTTAGCAATCTCCTCCATTAACATGCATGTTCTGATCACCCAAGTTTACTTCAACAGAGAGGAAAAAAACAAAGGACAGGCTGCTTCAATACTTATAATTTGTATGTGATTACCTTAAAGGAATACTCCGGTACTTAACAACTTATTCTCTTTCCACAGGATAGGAGATAAGTGTCTGATCAAGGGGAGTTAGACCACTCGGACTCCTCGCAATCTCCTGCCCAGTGCCCAGCTCTACTACTGCTTCGTGGATGGAGCTATGCCAACCACTGGTTTGGCATCTTACAAATCAACCTGATGCAATATTTTTTCTAGGGGCCAGAGCTCTCTCATGTAAACTCTAACTTAATGAATTCGTAAGAGAATGTTGAATTTCTTTGTAAATATTACCCGTTGGTAATGTCCCCCAGTGATTGTGCTGATGTCCGCCATTAACCCCTCAGATGCTGTGATCAATACAGATCATGGCATCTGCAGCAATGCAGTGCTTTAAATGGGTGATCTGATCGCCCGCATCACAGCCACAAGGATAAGATCAGCAAAGATTACGGATGGAGGTCTCACCTGCCTCTGACCTTCTCCCAGCATCCTCTTCTCTTGTCTGACATTGAGCAGGCCAGAGAAGTAGATTGCTGATAATACTGATCAGTGCTATGCCAACACATTTGCTATAAATAGTCCTCTGTGGGGACATAAAAAGTGTTTAACCCCCTTAACAATGCAGGTCATAAATTTATGTCCTGTTGAGGTGGTACTTAATGCACCAGGACGTACATTTACGTCATATACATAACCACTAGCATCGGAGCGATGCTCGGGTCATGCACGGCAGGTCGCGGCTGCTGATAGCAGCCAGGGACCCACCGGTAATGGCCGACATCCACGATTGTGCGGATGTCCACCATTAATCCCTCAAATGCCGTGATCAATACAGATCACGGCATCTGCAGAAGTGAAGCACTTAATGTGAACGATCAGATCGCCCACAGCACTGCCGCAGTGATCCGATCATTTGTAATGGTGGATGGAGGTCCCCTCACCTGCCTCCATCCGTCTCCTGGCGTCTTCTGCTCTGGTTTGTGATCGAGCAGACCAGAGCAGAAGATTGCCGATAACACTGATCAGTGCTATGTCCTATGCACAGCACTGAACAGTATTAGAAATTAAATGATTGCAATAAATAGTCCCCTATGGGGACTATTAAAGTGTAGTAATAAAAAAAAAAAGAGAAAAATAAAAGTAAAAAATTTGAAAAATCCCCTCCCCGAATAAAAGTGTAAATTGTCAGTTTTTCCCCATTTTACCCCCAAAAAGTGTAAAAAAAAAATTTTTCTAAACATATTTGGTATCGCTGCATGCATAAATATCCGTCCTATTAATATATAATGTTAATTATCCCGTACGGTGAACGTAAAAATAAAATGTCAAAAATTGCTGTTTTTTATAACATTTTATTCAAAAAAATTGATAAAAAAATTATTTAAAAGTTTTATATATGCAAATGTGCGGAAAAAAAAAAAAAACATGACAGATCACGGCGCAGAAAATTAGCCCTCATACCGCCACTTATACGGAAAAATGAAAAAGTTATAGGTCAGCAAAATAGAGGGGTTTTAAATGCACTAATTTGGTTAAAAAGTTTGACATTTTTTTAAGCGATATAATAATAGAAAAGTATGCAATCATGGGTATCATTTTAATTGTATTGATCCACAGAATAAAGAAAACATGTCTATTTTACCGTAAAGGATAGGGGATAAGATGCCTGATCGTGGGGGTCCCAGCGCTGGGGACCCCCATGATCTTGCACACAGCACCCTATTATAATCAGTCTCAGAAGCATGTTCGCTCAGGGGCTGATTACTGGCGATCACGGGGGCCGGATCATTGTGACGTCACGACCCCCCCCCCCTTGTGACGTCACTCTCCGCCCCCTCAATGCGAGCCTATGGGAGGGGGAGCCGGAGTACCCCTTTAAGGATTTTTACGTTTTTGTTTTTTCCTCCTCGCCTTCAAAAACAAATTACTCTTTTATATTTTCATCCACAGACTAGTATGAGGGCTTGTTTTTTGCACGACCAGTTTTCCGTTGTAATGACATCACTTTACCATAAAATGTATGGCACAACCCAAAAAATACTATTTGTGTGGGGAAATTAAAAAGAAAACCGCAATTTTGCTAATTTTGGAAGGTTTCATTTTCACGCTGTACAATTTACGGTAAAAATGACATGTGTTCTTTATTTTGTGGGTCAATACGATTAAAATGATACCCATGAAAACATACTTTTCTATTCCTGTTGCGCTTAAAAAAAATTGCAAACTGTTTAATCAAATTAGTACGTTTAAAATCCCCCTATTTTGAAGACCCATAACTTTCTAATTTTTCCGTATAAGCGGTGGTATGAGGGCTCATATTTTGCGCCGTGATCTTTACTTTTTATTGCTAGCATATTTACTTTTATAAAACCTTTAATACATTTCTTATGAATTTTTTTGGCAATAAAATGTTGTAAAAAAGCAGCTATTTTGGCCTTTTTTTTTTTTTTTTTACATTAACGCCATTCACTGTACGGTATCATTGACATTTTATATTAATAGTTTGGATATTTTTTTTAAATATTTGTTTTACACTTTTTGTGGGTGAAATAGGGAAAATGGGACAATTTACGTTTTTAGTGGGGGAGGTTTTTTTTTCACTTTTTTTACTTTTATTTTTACACTTTAATAGTCCTCATAGGGGACTATTTATAGCAATCATTCAATTGCTAATACTGTTCAGTGCTATGGCTTGCGATCCGATCATCCATTTTAGTGTCCGCAATGCTGCAGATGCTGTGATCTATATTGATCACGGCATCTGAGGGGTTAATGGCAGACATCCGCGCAATCGCGGATTACCGCCATTACCGGCGGGTCCCTGGCTGCTATCAGCAGCCGGGACCTGCATCACATGTCCCGAGCATCCCTCCGATGCTCGCGGTTATGTATAGGATGTAAATGTACATCCTGGTGCATTAAGTACCAGCTCACCAGGATGTACATTTAAGTCCAGCTTCGTTAAGGGGTTAAGGCGTTAAAAAAAAACTTTTTTTTTATGTGAAAAAGCCCCTCCCCAAATAAAAATGTAAATCACCCCTTTTTCACATTTACCCCCAAAAAGAGCGCAAAAAAAATGTAATTATAAACATATTTGGTATCACCACATGTGTAATTGTCTGAACTATCAAAATATAATGTAAATTATTCTGTACGGTAAACGTAAATGTAAAAAAAAAAAAAGTCCAAAATATCAGTTTTTTTTTTTTTTTAAATCAATTCTTTATTTAGAATTTTCCAATAGAGCAAGAAACAGTACAACATGACAAAGTCTCGCAGGGTGCAAGATAACATAGCTATACTAAAAGGGGGAGGGGCAATTGTCGGAGAATCCATATAAACACAGGTACGAACATAAGCACAGGTGGGCTCGGCTGAAGGGATCCAAGAGTGGTCCATCTAGAGGACCGGTGGAGGTTCCTAATATCCCACTGTTGTCTCGTACCGCAGGAGCATGGCTCCCAATCACCAGAGAGAGAAGTGGAAAAGGGAGTAGCAGGAGAGAGTCAGAAAAAAGAAATGTGGTTGGGTAGTACGTGGGGGTTGTAGATGAGAGAGAGGAAGAAGTAGGGAAGTGGGTTGAGAGTCAGAGTAGGAGTAAAAATTGGGTAGACAGTTAGAGTAACAAGAGCCAATTGGAGTAAAGAATTGGCATCTAAGAGAGGAGAGGGAGTGAGAAAGGAAGAAGGGAGGGGGGGGGGAAGCTCGAGGAAATCAGACAAACACACTTAAGAAAGAGGAGGGGGAGGATGGCATAGAGGGGGGGGGAGGTGCTTTGGGGAGTAAAGCGGAGGAGTAGAGGGAACATGGAATGGGGCGAAAGTGCAGGGGGGGGGGGGGTGATGAGACGACCTGAAAGTGACCTAGTGTGATGTCAGGGCACCTGGTATAGGGGTCTATTGTGGAGGGGGGGGGGGCTCCGGAAGCCCATTATATTGAATAATACAAAGTGGTGTGAAGGGTGCATTCAAAAACTATATCATGATGGGGAGGACTTATAGGTTATCCATGGGGACCACATATGGCAAAACTGTTCATGAGTGTGATCAGTCCAGCTGGAGAGTTCCTCCATCCGACAGATCTGAGAAACCTTGCAGATCCACTCCTGTTTCGTAGGGGGTTCAGTGTGTAACCAATGGATTAGGATCAGAGCCTTAGCCGCAGCTATGAGGTGCGTTACCAGTGTTTTTCTGGAGAGTGGGTAAGTAGGATTAGATAAGCCTAGAAAAAGTTGTAGAGGGGTCAGCAGCACTCTAGAGCCCACCACCGTGTTGATGGCTTCAATAATCTCTTTCCAAAAGGTGGTTAAGACTGTACAGCCTCACCAAATGTGAGATAAGGACCCTTTGCCTGATTTGCATCTCCAACAGAGTGCATTAGGTGCTAAGCCCCAAGAGTGGAGAAGCTCCGGAGCGCGATACCACTTTTCAGTAATTTATAGTGTCCCTCCTGCAGGCGTACGCACCTGGAGAATCCAAACGAGTTTGCCAAGACAGTCCTCTTCTCTTCTGCGCTGAGAGTCACTCCCAACTCCTTCTCCCAAGAGTGGAGGAAGAGCGGTAAGGAACCTGCAAAGTCTGTTAAGTAGTGATTGTGAAAAATAGCAAGTCTAGGTTTGCCAACAGAGGGAGTAGAAGCAAAAGCTAATCTTTCTACCCACGACAGGTCATCGCCCACACCATACACCCTCAGCAGTGAAGTGCATGTCCTTCTGACCATATGGGACTGCAGGAAATTAAAGGAAACACTGGGTACCAGTGACTCTAAGTGATCCTGGGTCGGAGGCTGTCCACCAATACACAAGTCTTTAAGGGGATGTCTTTGAGCAAGGTCCAAGTCGAATCTGATTCTGAGGCATCAGGATGGAATATGTAGGGAAGCAGGGAGCTAGGGAGCCCGGGAGACAGCATACGTCTGAGGGATTTATGTATCGGAGTCCTTCTGTTATACGCTTTTTTAAGTGTAAGTGTGCCATGTAAAAGGGGGTTGGTAATTTTTGAAAGAAGAGGTCCAGATGGGATCCACAGAGCCCTGTCCAGGTCGCCCGTCATAGAGGCCAGCTGAACTAGTTCTAGTGAGTTACCCTGCAAAAGGCTAGAAGAAGACAGGATTTCAGTCCATCTCTGAAGGTGTATCACTTTGTGCTATTGCTCTACATCTGGGATTCCCATTCCCCCTTGTTGTCGCTTCCTAACTAGTAGCCCATACGGCAAGCAGGGTTTTTTCCCCGACCACAAAAAGGATGTGAAAAGTTTTTTCAAATGGCGGAGATAGGTGGGGGGTAGGTTAATCGGTTTCATGTGGAGAAAATATAAAACAGAGGGCATAATATATGTTTGAAGTAAATTTTTCCTACCCATCCAGGATAAATAGGGCAGTTTATAGGATTCCAATTGGGTTTTTATCCTTTGGAGCAATGGGAGAAAGTTGAGGGAAAACAAGTCACCCAGTGAGGCTGGCAAGGCAATGCCTAGATATTTAATGCAACCAACCGGCCAAGTGAAGGGCGACCTGGATTTAAGGTCTGCTGCCATCTCTGGGGGCAGTGACACATTTAGAATTTCTGATTTCGTGTAATTGACCTTAAAATTGGATAAAGTTCCATACTCGTCTTTCAGATCCTGTAGCTCCGGCAGAGCTGTTGCGGGGTTGGTGAGCAGGATTAATAAGTCATCCACAAAAACTGCTGTGGTGTGAGTGTGGTCGCCTGCGGTCAGTCCATTAACTTTGGGATTTTGTCTAATAGCCTGCATTAAGGTTTCCATGACAATAATGTACAAGGATGGGGAAAGGGGGCATCCCTGGCGGGTGCGATTTCTAATTTAGAAGGGGGGGAGAGGGTTCCGTTAATTCTCATTCTGGCACTGGGGTTGGAATATAGGGACAATATTGTGGTGACAAACAGTTCAGGTATACCCATTTTGATGAGGGTGCAGCGGAGATAATCCCATGATACCCTATCGAAAGCCTTCTCGGCGTCTGTGTATGACGCCAAGTGTATGGCATGCATTACACAAAGTGCATTATGTTTACCCTCCCTACCTTGCACAAAACCTGTTTGGTCTGGGTTGATCATGTGTGGGAGGAAATGTGCCATCCGCAGCGCCAACACCTTGGCCCAGATTTTAACATCTAAGTTAAGAAGTGAAATAGGCCTGAAATTGGAGCACAGCGTGTGATCTTTCCCCTCTTTCGGAAGGATGGTAATGTGGGCCTCTAGCGCCTGGGGTGGGAGCGCACTTCCTTGTAACAATGCATTGCACGAGTCAGTGAGCTTCGGGAGTAGTGCAACCTTGAATGTTTTGTAGTAGGTCATGCTAAGTCCATCTGGGCCGGGGCTTTTCCCCATTGGGAAGGAGGAGAGGACCTTATTCAGTTCCTCACTTGTACATGGTACTAGTAGCGCCCTACCCTCTTCAGCAGAAAGATCAGGTTAGTGTAAAGAGTGTAGAAATCGGCGTAAGGCTGAATCTCTGAGCGTAGCGTCTGGAATGGCAAGAGTAATGTCTCTATAGTACTGTTGAAAGCTGTCGCAATGGCTATCGTGTCTGTCGCTGTCTGACCAGTCGGTGTTCGTATCGTCTGTATGAAGGCTTTTTCTTTACGTTTCTTGATCATGGCCGACATAAGGCGGCCTCCTTTGTCACCATGCATAAACAATTTCTGTCGTAAACAAATAACCTGTTCAGCATATTTTCTATTGAGAATGTCCCTCAATTGATCTCTGATAGAAGCGATCTCCTGGCCAACAGCGCTGTTTGACAGGGCATCTTCCGTCAACCAGGACAGCAAGGAAGCGATCTGTTGGTTGCGGTCTTTTTTAACTTTATAGGCCAATGCTATGAGCAATCCTCTCATATAAGCTTTATGGGTTTCCCACACTATCGGCCAGGACACCTCTGGAGTCAAATTAACCTGAAAAAAGGCAGTAAGCTGGGACATCAATGCAAGTATGTGGGCGGGGTTAGTCACCAAGGTGTCGTTTAGCCTCCAAGTCCAGTCAGGTCGGGGGAAGTGTTTTAGCGAGATTGTGGCAGTTACCAGGGAGTGGTCTGATAAAAGTCCTAGGGCCAATGTCCGAATGGCGTAGGGCTGGCACCAGTTTTTCATGGCAAAAGATATAATCTAAACGTTGGGACGAGTTGTGTGGGACAGAATGAAAGGTGTAATGGTGGTCGCCAGAGTGGAGTAGTCTCCAAGTATCTATGAGGCCCAACTCATTGAGCGTGTTCCGCAGGGTGTGGAGAGCCAGGGACGGAATCGCCGACCTCCGCGTGGACGAGTCCAATGAGGGATCTAGGGTGACATTGAGATCAGCACCTAGAACAATAGGACCCTCCGCGAATGCCCGCAACTTCTCCAAGACTCTGAGCAGCCAATTAACCTGGCGTCTGTTAGGGGCGTATAGAGATGCAAAAATGTATGGTGTGGTCCCGACCTTACCTGTGACAAATAATGCTCGTCCATCGGCTGAGTCATAAATGACCGTCATGGTGAACAGTACATCCTGGTGCAAGGCAATTGAGACTCCCCTGGAAGAAGAATTAGTACTCCCACTGTGAAACCAAGAAAAAAAATAATTTAGTGGCAATTTCCGAAGTCTCCCTTTTTTAAAGTGCGTTTCGTGCAGGAGGGCTATGGACGTTTTATTTTTTTGCAACAGAGAGAGGATACCATGGCGCTTACATGGGGAGTTAAATCCCTTCAGGTTCAGGGTAAGAAACTTCAAGTCTGCCATTTGCAAGAGATATCAGGCCATTAAGGAAGTTACAAGGGGGGGGGGGAGGGATCTAGCAGGGAAAGCGGGGCACACTAAGGGAAAAAACACCAGGAGAGAAATGAGGGGTAGGAAGAGAACGTAAGTAGGAGTACTCACAGGTAGCAGGGGCTGAAAAAGGAAGACTGAAAGGAAAAGAAAAAGAGAAGGAGAAACAGTGAGAGAACAAAGGTGTAGAATGTGAGTAAACGTCTATAGCAAAACGTTAGGTATGAAAAGATTAGAATAGGAACAAAGAAAGAAAAGCAGTCTGATAGCTACAGACCGGCGGGAACAGAGGTAGTCCTGCGCCAACAGCCTGCTCAACCTGCTCAAGTAAAAATAATTAATAACATATCAACATTGTGATTAAGACATCACTCAGTGAAGGAGAGACCAACGGGGAACAGCCAATAGGGTCTTGCGGTACATCAGGACCAGCTGGGTATGGTAAGGGGAGGGGGGATATCTTCCCTCATCTTATTCCAGGTCTCTTTCGCAATTGCTGTTAGCATACATCTGTGAGCACATACACAGTCCAAGCAACGAACTAAAGAAATGGAACCTCAAACACGGCAAAGCCAGTTCTGCAAAAGTCAACACTTTCGGCAGTAGAAGGTGAACATAGAAAGCGGCATCAATTTGCTTCTGAGCTTTTGCAGCCTGCTTACGAGTCTTCGGTGACTTCAGCTTGTCGCCCCTTTACGTCGCCTGCAGCTTCGGCAGAGGAGGTAAGGAGTGGCACAGGTCCACAGGAAGCCAAGATGGTATTTGCATCGGTTCTATGCCGGTGAACTCTCACACCTTTTCTAGGTCTTCAGGCTGACGCACGGAGAGGTGTCTGCCGTCTTTTAATATGGAGAACCCGAAGGGATACAGCCACATATAGGGCAGACGGTGTCCACGTAGCTTTTGTAGCAAGGGGTTAAGCAGCCTGCGTTTTGCCAGAGTAGATGGGGTGATGTCTTGAAATATAAGGACAGGGTGGCCATCAAACTGTAGGGACTCAGCTTCCCTATTGGCTTTGAGTATGACAGCTGTATCTAGAAAATTAAAAAGTCCACATACCAGGTCCCGAGGAGGCTCGTTGGGTAGAGGTTTTGGACGGAGTGCCCTGTGCACTCTTTCAATGACAATGGCGGCCGCCCTTTCTTAGCCCAGGAGAGAAGTGAATATTTGCCTCGTCACTGCAAGGAGGGCTTCGGCTGGGAAAGATTCCGGGACCCCTTTGATCCTCACATTCTTCCTCCTGCTCCTGTTTTCCTGGTCCTCTAGCATGAGGAATGCTTTATTCAGGTAAGTTTAATGAACACGGAGCTGACTGGAAGCTGAGTCGCAGAATGAGACTGTGTCGGAGAGTGCCGACTCGAGATGGTCCGTGCGGGTCCCAACATGGCGCACCTCCGCCTTGATCTCTGCCAGTTCCTGGAGGAACGGTGCGAAAGCAGCTTGCTGTGCCTTGGCGACAGCCTGTTGGACGGTCTTCCTCAGGAAGGCTTTGGTAAAAGACATCCTGTTGTCTTCGCTGCCAGATTCAATCTGGCTGCCGCCACAGCTCTCGTTGTCTGTATCCTCCTCTCTGTCTTCCTCTCCAGAGGTTGCCGGCGCCATCTTGGAGGGCCTCGTGGGGCTCTGCTGCGTCCTTTTTTTCAGGAATTTATTCATATCCACTTGGTTCTTTTGCCCTTTGTTGGTGCCGGCGGTGTTCACTGTCTGGGTCTTGTCGTTTCTGCCCATGTTGAGTGTCTGTATATGCTGCTATGAGCAAGTTAGAGCCGTGGCTGTGGAGAGCTGCTCCGTTAAGCGGCCATCCAGCTCAGCGGTTAGGCTCCGCCACCCAAAATATCTGCGTTTTGGTCACATTATGTTACAAAAAAATATAATAAAATGTGATCAAATACTCAAATATTTGCAAATGTTGTACCAAAAATACTACAGATCACAGTGCAAGAAATGAGCCCTCCTACAGCCCCTTAAACGGAAAAATTGGAAGATTATAGGTAGGCAATTTTAAACAAACTTATTAAGTGAAAAAGTTTGATTTTTTTTTTTTTTTTTTTTTTATAATAATAGAAAATTATGTAATCATGGGTATCATTTTATTCGTATTGACCCACAGAATAAAGAAAACATGAAATATTTACCGTAAAGTGGAAAGCACAAAAACGAAACCCTCCAAAATGTGCAAAATTTCAGTTTTCAATTCCCTCACACAAATAATAATTTTTTGGGGATTTCCGTACATTTTATGGTAAAAACGATTGATGTCATTACAAAGTACGATTGCTCAAGCAAAAAACAAGCCCTCATATGGGTCTGTATATGGAAATAGAAAAGTTATGATTTTTAGAAGGTGAGGAGAAAAAAAACAAAACCCAAAAATAAAATTGGCTGTGTCCCTAAGGCTAAAATGGGCTGTGTCCTTAATTTTTAATTAAGCTCATATGAAATTTTTCAAAAGTGTGCAAAAGTAGCACATTTTTATACAAGTGTATTTTGAGCCAAATTGTTTGACCATTTCTCTTTTCATGCCACCCTTGTCACTTTTCAAAAAAGTGGGTGGGGTTCTACAAGATGGTTGTGGCCTCTCATTGCCCATGGACATAATAAAATTTACACCAAAATTTTCACATAAAAAAATGTGAAATGCATGATTATGCTTTAAATGGGAAGTAGGATGTCACATTGGTAAAACCAGCCAGTAACTCAATGGATGGCATTTATTATTGTAGATGTAAGGGAAGCATTTTTTTTTCCACTTTATTTTTGTGTGCTGGTAATGGGTAGGACCGCCATTTTTGTGAAATGGTCACAGATCATTTGATAAATTTTGAGCAGGTCACATTTTCTGAAATTTCTCTCTTCACATACACCAAAAAGCTAAGCTAAGTATGTCTTTTTAGAGATTTTTCAGTGGCTTTGCGACTTTTTTGTGCATTTTCATCATAAAACCCTCCCATATCATGTGTATTGCCAAAATCAGTGGATTGCAACTCAAAATCAGCAGAAATGTGTAAATCAAAAGGTGCAAAAAAGGGGCAAATCAACCCTGCTTGCACCTTTTCTTGCGCCTTTTGTATGCACAAAAAACTGTCTAAAGACAATGATACATGTCAGCTACTGAGAGACTGAATCTACACAGATTTTCCACCAACCACCATGAAAAATGATTATTGCACCCCAGTTAGGATCCCTTTTACCCAAACAGGTCACTCTATATGACCTATAAATCAAGATACCGAAAGGAAATTTCAAACACACAAAAGAAAGAAAGACATTTGAAGCCACAATTAAATGATTAAATGACATTACTAGTAAAAGGTGAGGAGGAAAAAACAAAATACAAAAATTAAAAATGACTGTGTCCACCAAGGGTTAAGAATAAACCAGATTTATCATCAGGTTATTGGATAAATCACATGCCTACACTTTAGCCCCCGTTTAGACAAACTATTAATTGGCTTAAACTGTGGCTTGATTTTAAGCCAAAATGTTGGCAAATGGTGCATCTTTTGCCATTGATCAATAAATATTCACCTTTTAGTACATCAATATGATGCCTCGAAAGTGTCTAAAACTCATAGTAAATGTGAAGCAAGTCACATAAGACAGTTTGTGCCAGAATTTCTTTGCCTTTGCAATAGTAATTCCATGAAAAGAGTCACTATAGAAGCAAGATAATGAGAAAAACACCTGGGGTAAATGGAGAGACAACATTAAAATATGAGAGGAAGAGTAACACAGATCACAGAACCCCGACAAACATTTTGATGTGATTCTTCTTCAGGGGGATCATAGTATTGTATGCTCTATGTTTGTCATTTTTCATTTTGTTTTTGATGTTTTCCCCATAGATACTAATAGGCTTTTTAATATGTATTTAAAAGCTGCATCAGTAGAAAAACCATTACAATCGTGTGCAATTCTGCAGAATAATTTCAATGGGATTGTGCTGCACTGTTCACACGGCAGTATTTCCGCACCAGATGTTTCTGCTGCGGAAATTCTGATTCTGGCATCCGCAGAAAGAATAGACACATCTATTATTTCTGTGGATTCTGCTAGGAAATGCTTTGCCGTCTATGAGTTGTCACATTTCCTAGCGGTCCACTGTCCGTGGGGACTTTTCACTGTGTGAACATAGCCTAATCTACAATGTATGTTTATACTAAAAATCAATAGTCTGCAACCTGCGGTTCTCCAATTGCTATGAAACTGCAAATCTAAGCCCACTGGTTGTCAGATATGCTAGGACATATAAAGGAAGGACTTACACTTTTCCTCCATTATGGATCCACTTCTGACTTTGGCTCAAAAACTGCAGTGGCAGTATTCCAAAAACTGCCAAAAAAAAAAAAAACAAGTGGAAACAATATTACATCTAGTATATGTATACAGGTACTGGTTATTGTTGGCAAGATATAAAAGATTACTTTATAGCTTTTTATTCATGAAAAGTATAATGAACCATGTAGTATATCATTTCTGAATCCAATCTTGGCTTTGTATGAATGAGATGCCAAGCACAAGGCCTGCTGCTATTATGTGAGCCTCATTTAATACACGGCTTTGATGATTGTTCTCCAAAGATTGTATATCTGGAAAATAAAAGGCTTTTTATTTGTTCGAAGACAAGCAGTTGCTCGGTGGACTGAGTACTCTAACACGGAATACTTTCATGGCATTCACAGACGCGTAGAGCACGCTTTCTGGTTTCCACAGTGTTTGCTAAGAACTTGTCTTTGTGAAGTCAAGTCTGGAACTGACAAGCGTTCAGCAGTAAATCTGGGAACCCCAGAGTGTCGTCTAATTCCTCCCAGCGACCAGCCAGTCTTGCCACGCGCAGAAAAGATTTATTGAGGGGAAGAAGAAGCCATGAATACATTTGCCAGTAGTTTAAAGCTAACATGACTTTATGCTAGAGGAATCACATGCATGTTATCTGTGTACATTTATTCCTTTTATCCAATTCCCATATTGAGCTTTGACTCTGTCATCCATGATGTGACAGCAAAAATGGATGGTTCGCTAACAAACAATTATATTAATTCCAAAGGAGCTTTGCAACATGACTTCAGTGAGCAGTGGGATGCAGAAATACGTAGGCATGGAGACTAAAGACATGTCCCCTTATCGGCATGATTTGCAGCAGAAGAAATACATAGGCCTCTGTTTGCTAGACATACTGACTAAGGAACACCTCCGCACAGCTGTATATAAATGTATTTTGTCTACTGAGCACTTATTCTCTAGTTCCTTGACTCTACCAGAGGGCTTGCATTACCGCTAGCCTATCTGGCAAATAAGTGTTTTATGGCACAATATATATTTCATGTAGGCAGAAGTAATTAAAAAAATATGTCCAGTGGCTGGCTTTTATAGAGGTTGGTAGGAGAAACAGCTGCATTGACTGCGCTTTCCTGCCGAGGCAACAAAGAGGTGAATACAAAGCGGCAACGAGGTACACATAATAATAAAAGCATAGTTAGGTGATTTATGTGGTATGTATGGTGCACTAGCATGTCTGAAAGCCAGAAGAAAGGATGAAGAGAAGAATACAATGGACAATATGAAAAGTGCAGCCTTTACAATGATAAGCAGAGGATGATATAGGAAGGATAAATTGTAAGATTACACGTGAGGCACAAGTGCCACCAGAACTGAAGACCCAACAACACTCAGAAAACGTAAAAAAATATAGCTTATTAACATTTCAGAAAAGATTTAATACCCAAATAAATGTAAGGTTCCAGTCATGTTTTATAATACTTTTATTACTTTTAAGTCCAACTTTTTATAATTTGAACATGACTTAAAGGAAAACTGTCAGCTTGTTACCCCTGCACTAACCAGCACTACCGGCTGGTAGTGCGGGGGATGCTGATCAGTTTTATGCCTACCGTACCCGGATCATCCTGCCGTTCGGCCCGAAATCTTCAAAATTTCTCTATATGCTAATTAGGTGCTAACTGGCACAGGCAGGGTTACTGGCACTCTGACGTCAGCGCCGCTCGTCCACAGCGCCGATCAGCTCATTAATATTCCTCCCCTCCCTCCGCCTCTCCCTCTTCATTACAGAGCGGGGAGAAGAGGGAGAGGTGGAGGGAGGGGAGGAATATTGATGAGCTGGGAGGCTCTGTGTCCAGTGGCGCTGACATCAGAGTGTCAGTAACCCCGGCCTGTGCCAGTTAGCATCTAATTAGCATATACAGAAAAACAAAGATTTTGGCCAAACGGCGGAATGGATCCAGGCACGGTAGGCATCGAACTGATCAGCGTCCATAGTACTACCAGCCAGTAATGCTGGTTAGTGCGGGGGGAGCAAGCTGACAGTTTTCCCTTAACTATTTGACAGGATTTGATCAGAATTTTTTCAGGTTAAAATTACCTAATAGGCCGATTCACTTGCTTGTTGGATTATTTCTTGCCCTGTATGCTCAGCTGATAATTGCCCCGACTGAGGCATTAAGGGTATGGTCACCAAGCAATTGTAGGCAGATTCCACACAGATTTCCATGCAGACTCTACCTCAATACATGAACTCCACATTAAAGGCCCCAATAATTGTAATATGCTACCTGCAACCATGTGCAATTCTAGTTCAAGAACTAACAGTAAATTTTTGAAAAAAGGTTACATGTAGAATTATTCCATTGCACTTTGAAATTCTACATTGAAGAGGATTTAGTGAAGAATTAATGATACATTTTATGAGGCTTTGTCGGGAAATTGATAAGGATTTTGGCAAGGATTTACTCATCAATTCCTCAGGAAAATGTACTTGTCCACATACCCTGTAAACATACCTTTACAGTCTTGCCTTAAAGAGTTTTTCAAGTTAGTATGGTGTGCATCCAAATCACCATCCACATTAATGTTCAAGTCCTAGAAGACTTACATAGAAGCATTTGAGGAAACTGATATGGTTGGAGATCTTGGTCTGAACAATGTAATCATTAAACTTATATTACACTTCAGGGTACATGCAGTATTGTCAATAGAACACAGGCTTACAAGCAACAACAATGACTGATAAACAATTAAATGGAGTATATATGATCACATTTTAAGCCTTGTGTAATATGTTAACCATTTTATACCTAAAAATGCAGCCACCAAAGTAGGAGGACAAGACCTGCATCAACAGATACTTCTGTACCGTGAGTTACCCATTTGGGTCGACACCTTGCCTTGGGATACAATGGCATGAGTGTACTATCCATTCATTGTATGGTTGTTCCTTCCAACCTGATATCTGATATTCAGAATCCTGTGGTGTTTAATTATCAATATCGATTTGTGACCTAGAGCGCCCATTTTTAGGGTGCATACAGGGTGGTGCTGTGCATTCTTTTATCTCCCTATAGGAATTTTCTTCCCCGTTGGGGTACATATATGTTGTACTGTCATAAATTTCATTTTGGTCACCTATCTTTTAAATATCTGAAGTAAAAGTAAAATTTTAGTTATGTTCTTTTTAGCTAACAATGCACGCCTAAACATTGCTCAACACAACTCATCCCTACCAATTCATACTGGAGCAGGAGGAATTGGGGGACACTGGTCCCCATTCTGACACCCATCCCTTATTATGTTGCTGGCTGATAAATGCTTATGATGGGAAATATCATCTTTAATACCTAAGTATTCACACACAGACAAACTGAGTAGAAATTCAAAGCATACTTGTCGTGTTTTATTACTATTCATACAATGAGCACATGCAAAGGTTGAATGCAATGCTGCATGGCAAAAACAAGGTTTATGCAAAGAAAATGAGCAGTATAAAAGTAGATAATAGGTTTCTGCCTCTGAGTAATGTCGGGGGATTAGGAGAAGGCTCCACACTAGACTGAAGGAAAGCCTCTTATTAAACAAAGTCCAAGTCACAGCTTGGCTCTCATTGACACACTCATTGTCAATTCAAGTCTCAGTCAAATCCCCGATGTTTTCCCCCATGTGAGGTTTAATGAATGATATGTGGTTTATACATGAAATGCCAGATGCCTATTTAAGGAGATCTGGTTCTTTGCCCTATAACCCAGAGCATTCAGGATGTGGTCAGTAAACCTTGTGTTATGACACTCCATTTTATAATTCTTCAAACAAGGATTAGAGCAAGTAAATTTTAATTATGTTGGTTACATAGCCAAGTTCTGTGGGAACGATATTCACAAGCAATTTTAGTACCACTATTGCCCTTCTAGGATTAAGGTGGTGGTCATTAAATTTTGACTTAAGAAAAAGAGCAGATGTTGATGAATACGGCTTCAGCTGTGTGCATTGCTGGGACATATTGTCTTCTTCTCAATATTGCTGAGTAAAGAAACACTTCATTCAAGTACTGCAAGAATTAAGACTATTAAAGCTAACAAGACTTACAATAGACACAATTTCCATATCAAATAAATCTCCTATGAAAGAGGATTTTTTTTCCAGTTATTCATATCATGACCATTTTAATGGGGATGACGTCCCAGATGCCAAAATTATTATTACTGGGTTTATTGTGGAAATTATCAAGGATACTATATGTCACTTACAATAGTACATGTCAGATCTAGGATATTAATATTTCTCTTCTAGGCCAAAGCTATAAATCCATGCATCTCTTCTCTGTGCTGTGTGAACATTAGTGTTTAAGCATTGGCCAGTGACTGTATGTTATTTCCACCTATTGGTGGGGCTTGTGTGCAACTACAGGTACTAAAGTGTAAATTATTATTGTTATGTTTTTTTTCCTCAAGTATTTAACCCCTTAAGGATGAAGGCCATTTTGACCTTAAAGGAAAACTGTCACATGCTTTCTACCGCACTATCCACAGGTACTGATGGATAGTGTGGGAGACGCTGATTCCAATGAGCCCTACCTTGCCCAGATCCGCCTGGCCATTCGCCCGCAATCGTAGTTTTGTTATATGTGGAAATCTGTCTGTAACTGGCACGGGCGGGGCTTCTGCAGCTTAACTGGCACTGACATCAGTGCCGCTTATGAATATTCATCCCCCCTCCCTCCAGCTCTCCCTCTCTTAGCCGCTCCTAACTGGAGGGAGGGGGGATGAATATGCATAAGCAGCGCTGACGTCAGTGCCAGTTAAGCTGCAGAAGCCCCGCCCGTGCCAGTTGCAGACAGATTTCCACATATAATAAAACTACGATTGCGGGCGAACAGCCAGGCGGATCTCGGCAAGGTAGGGCTTATAGGAATCAGCATCTCCCGCACTATCCATCAATACCTGTGGATAGTGTGGGAGCAAACATGTGACAGTTTTCCTTTAACCCCTTAACGACGCAGGACGTATATTTACGTCCTGCGCCGGCTCCCGCGATATGAAGCGGGATCGCGCCGCGATCCCGCATCATATCGCGTGGGTCCCGGCGCTAATCAACGGCCGGGACCCGCGGCTAATACCACACATCGCCGATCGCGGCGATGTGCGGTATTAACCCTTTAGAAGCGGCGGTCAAAGCTGACCGCCGCTTCTAAAGTGAAACTGAAAGTATCCCGGCTGCTCAGTCGGGCTGTTCGGGACCGCCGCGGTGAAATCGCGGCGTCCCGAACAGCTGATCGGACACCGGGAGGGCTCTTACCTGCCTCCTCGGTGTCCGATCGACGAATGACTGCTCCGTGCCTGAGATCCAGGCAGGAGCAGTCAAGCGCCGATAATGCTGATCACAGGCGTGTTAATACACGCCTGTGATCAGGATGAAAGATCAGTGTGTGCAGTGTTATAGGTCCCTATGGGACCTATAACACTGCAAAAAAAAGTAAAAAAAAAGTGTTAATAAAGGTCATTTAACCCCTTCCCTAATAAAAGTTTGAATCACCCCCCTTTTCCCATAAGAAAAATAAAACAGTGTAAAAAAAATAAATAAATAAACATATGTGGTATCGCCGCGTGCGTAAATGTCCGAACTATAAAAATATATCATTAATTAAGCCGTACGGTCAATGGCGTCCGCGCAAAAAAATTCCAAAGTCAAAAAAAGCGTATTTTGGTAACTTTTTATAACATTAAAAAATGAATAAAAAGTGATCAAAAAGTCAGATCAAAACAAAAATCATACCAATAAAAACTTCAGATAACGGCGCAAAAAATGAGTCCTCATACCGCCCCATACGTATAAAAATAAAAAAGTTATAGGGGTCAGAAGATGACATTTTTAAACGTATAAATTTTCCTGCATGTAGTTATGATTTTTTCCAGAAGTGCGACAAAATCAAACCTATATAAGTAGGGTATAATTTTAACCGTATGGACCTACAAAATAATGATAAGGTGTAATTTTTACCGAAATACGCACTGCGTAGAAACGGAAGCCCCCAAAAGTTACAAAATGGCATTTTTTTTTCGATTTTGTCGCACAATGATTTTTTTTTCCGTTTCGCCGTGCATTTTTGGGTAAAATGACTAATGTCACTGCAAAGTAGAATTGGCGACGCAAAAAATAAGCCATAATATTGATTTTTAGGTGGAAAATTGAAAGGGTTATGATTTTTTAAAGGTAAGGAGGAAAAAACGAAAGTGCAAAAACGGAAAAACCCTGAGTCCTTAAGGGGTTAAGGACCAGGTAAATTTTCGTTTTTACACCTTTGTTTTTCCTCCTCCCCTTCTAATATACGCTTTTAATTTTGCACCTACGGACTCATATCAGAGCTTGTTTTCTTGCATCACCAATTGTACTTTGTAATGGCATCAATCATTTAATAATAAAATCTACGGCAAAACCAAAATATATATATATTTGTGGGCTGAAATTTAAAAAAATAAGTCATTTTGGAGGGCTTCTGTTTCTACGCAGTGCATTTTTTGGTAAAAATAACACCTTACCTTTATTCTGTAGCTCTGTACGGATACAAAGATATGCAAGTTATCTAGGTATTATTTTATTTTACTACTTCAAAAAAAATTATAACTACATGCATCAAAATTGTAATATTTTATTATTACATTACATTACATTTTTGCACTGCGAGCTGTAGTTTTTATCAGTACCATTTTCATTTTGATGGGACTTTTTTTATTTTTGTTTTAATTTTTTTTATGGTATATGAAGTGACCAAAAAACTGTTTTGGACTTTGGTATTTTTGAACGTGTACCCCATCGACCGTGCGTTTTAACCAACATTATATTTTAATAATATGGACATTTATACACGTCAGTACCACATATGATAATTTTTATTTTTTATATTACATAATTTTATTAAAAAAATGGGAAAATGGGGGGGGGGGGTGTAATTCACTATTATTAACTTTTTTTAAACCTTTTTTTTTACACTTTTTTTTTTCTTCTTCCCATCTTTAGATAGCACACACAGCATTGATCAGTGTTATCTGTGCTCTGCTGCTCCAGCCTGCAGAGCCTGGCTGGGGACATCAGAACACCGATCAGACAGCGAGAAGGCAGATAAGGGCCCTCCTTCCGTTCACTCAGCTTATCAAGACATCACGATTTTACCACAATGGTCCCGATCAGCTCCACTGAGCTGATAGCAGTCGGGACCCATCAGGTTTGAAGCTCATGAGCATGCTTCAAAGACCAGTAACAGGACCAGGTGGTGCAGGTACACTTTTAGGGGGGTATTTTTCAAAGGATTTATGTGTTTTATTTATTTTTTTCACGTAACTTTGGCGCAATACTTTGGCACAGTGTCTTTTTTGCGCCAATGTTTGGCGCATCTGCTCCACTGTCATTTTTACAACTTTCTCAATATCACACGGTCCTGTGTGTGATTTTAACTTTAGTCAGTAATTTATCATTTGTTGGCGCAATTTTGCGCCCTTAGGGTTTTTTTTGGCACAAATCACCGCCAAGAAATTTTGCACATGGAAAACGCACTTAGCAATGTCAAAAAATGTAAAGGCGTCAAAATACATTCAAAACATTTTTTGTGAAAGCAGCGACGCCTCCAGGGCTGCTCAATACAATCCTGCCACATAGTTGTCTCTGAGGGACCTTCACCCCCTGTTGAGCCAGCATTGGACATGGCCACACAGGTTCAGGAAAGGTAAGCTCAAAAGCAGTGGTCTCCAACCTGCGGACCTCCAGATGTTGCAAAACTACAACTCCCAGCATGCCCGGACAGCCAATGGCTTTCCGGGCATGCTGGGAATTGTAGTTTTGCAACATCTGGAGGTCCGAAGGTTGAAGACCACTGCACTAAAGTAGCCAAAAAAAAAAAAAACCTACCCAAGTTGAAAATAAAATCCATTTCACAAGGTGGCTATAAACCCCACAAAAGAAAATAACTCACGATATACTGCAGGAGGGACTCCGAAATGGCTGCTCTACAGGGTAAAATACGCGTCCTCTGTGGCGGTAAGTTCTGTGTAAAAGGCGCTGTGAACAACTGATTTCAACATTTACACCAAAATTACTAACAACTTGCACCGAATGATAAATTTGGTGCATGTCCACGAAAACCAAAGTGAAAAAAAAAGGGTAAAAAGAAACTGTCAACAGGCAAAATTGATAAATACCCCCTTTAGTCCTTAAGCACCTGAGACCAAGGGCATACTGATACGCCCTAGTTCCTTAAGGTATTAAAGAAAACATCCGACTCTTTAATTCAAGTCATATTGTCACAGACAATGGTGGGAGATTTATCAAAACCTTTCCAGAGGAAAGGTTGCTGAGTTGACCATAGCAACCAATCAGATTACTTCTTTCATTTTTCAGAGTCCTTGTCAAAAAATGAAAGAAGCTATCTGATTGGTTGCTATGGGTAACTCTGGACAGGTTTTGATAAATCTCCCTCAATGATTTTATTAGAACTGAAATGGAGGTATTGCATTATTATAGAGTTATTACATAATATTAGTCCAGCTAACTACACCATACCTGTTTTTGATATTGACTACAGAATAAGTACCGTATTTTTCGCCCTATAGGACGCACCGGCGTATAAGACGCACCCAATTTTTAGGGGCAAAATCTAAAAAAAATAAAGATTTTGAACCCAATAGTGGTCTTCAACCTGCGGACCTCCAGATGTTGCAAAACTACAACTCCTAGCATGCCCGGACAGCCGTTGGCTGTCCGGGCATGCTGGGAGTTGTAGTTTTGCAACATCTGGAGGTCCGCAGATTGAAGACCACTGCATAGGAGGTAATACTCACGTGTCCCCGCCGCTCCGGACCTGTCACCGCTGCCCTGGATGTCGCTCCATCGCTGTCGCCGCGTCCCCGTTGCTCTGGAATGTCTCTGCTGCCAGCCGGGTATCCTCGCTCTCCGTCGCCACCATCACGTTGTTACGCACACCGACGCACGTACGCGACGACGTGATGACGAGGAAGGAGAGCGCCGGCCATACAGGGGATCCCTGAACGGAGAAGACACCGAGGAGGCAGGTAAGGTCCCTCCCGGTGTCCTGTAAGCACTAACCCGGCTATTCAGTCGGGCTGTTCGGGACCACCGCGGTGAAATTGCGGCGGTCCCAAACAGCCCGACTGAACAGCCGGGTTAGTGTCACTTTCCCTTCAGACGCGGCGGTCAGCTTTGATTGCCACGTCTGAAGGGTTAATACAGGGCATCACCGCGATCGGTGATGTCCTGTATTAGCCGCGGGTCCCGGCCATTGATGGCCGCAGGGACAGCCGCGATAGGGGTGTATTCGCCGTATAAGACGCACCGACTTTTTCCCCCCAGTTTTGGGGAAGAAAAAGTGCGTCTTATACGGCGAAAAATACGGTATATGTGTACATGAGGAATAGCAGCATTTTAAGCCATTATATATCTTGTAGAGGACATTCTTCACCAATTTTCTGCTCTGCAGCCTTTATCTTTAAGTTATTCCTGGGATAGTGAGTGGAGACTAGATGCTATGATGTTTCCCATACATCACACACACAGAAAAAAACATCCTGCTCCCCTATATTTCTATACCACATCCTCAGAGCAGTCTAGGCTTGTATCCAGCACATATTACAGGCTGCTGCAGCCTCTCTGTGTGTCTGTCTCTGCTTGTGTCTCACTCTGCAGCTAACTGATTCTCCCCTCCACTCTTGATTGATGTGTTTGGGCAAGGGTGAGGAAATGAGCCTGATAGGTAAGAAAAGAGCCATTTTTCTCCAATAAAATATATTAACCCCTTAAGGACCACAGATTTTTCCGTTTTTGCACTTTTGTTTTTTCCTCCTTACCTTTTAAAAATCATAACCCTTTCAATTTTGCCCCTAAAAATCCATATGATGGCTTATTTTTTGTGCCACCAATTCTACTTTGCAGTGACATCAATCATTTTACTCAAAAATATACGGCAAAATGGAAAAAAAATCATTGTGCAACGAAATTGAAGAAAAAACGCCATTTTGTTAATTTTGGGGGCTTTCGTTTCTACGCTGTACATTATCTTTATTCTGTAGGCCCATATGATTAAAATGATACCCTACTTATATAGGTTTGATTTTGTGGTACTTCTGTAAAAAATCATAACTACATGCAGAAAAATTTATACGTTTAAAATTGTCATCTTCTGACCCCTATAACTTTTTTATTTTACCGTTTATGGGGCGATATGAGGGCTCATTTTTTGTGCCGTGATCTGAAGTTTTTAGAGGTACCATTTTTGTATTGATTGGACATTTTGATCGCTTTTTATTTATTTTTTCATGATATAAAAATGACCAAAAATATGTTATTTTGGACTTTGGAATTTTTTGGCGCGTACGCCATTGACCGTGCGGTTTAATTAATGATATATTTTTATCGTTCAAACATTTATGCACGCGGCGATACCACATATGTTTATATTTATTTTTATTTACATTTTTTTTATGGGAAAAGGGGGGTGATTTGGACTTTTATTAGGGAAAGGGTTAAATGACATTTATTAACTTTTTCTACACTTTTTTTGCAGTTTTATAGCTCCCATAGGGGGCTATAACACTGCACACTCTGATCTTATACACTGTTCACTGCAAAGCCAAAGCTTTGCATTGACCAGTGTTATCGGCTGTCGATTGCTCAAGCCTGCATCTCAGGCTTGGAGCAATCAATCGCTGAATGGACACGCCGGAGGAAGATAAGAGGACCTCCGCTCGTGTCCCAGCTGATCGGGACACCGCATTTTCACTGCGGTGGTCCCGATCAGCCCCACTGAGCAGCCGGGAAGCTTTCACTTTCGTTTTAAGAGGCGGCGTTGAACTTTGAACGCCACATCTAAAGGGTTAATAGCGCGCGGCCCCGCGAGATCACTGCTGTGCGCTATTAGCCCCGGGTTCCGGCTTCAGTTACATGCCGGGACCGACCCGATAAGACACAGGGTCACCGTGTGACCCCGCGTTATATCGTGGAAGCCGGACAAGGACGTAATTATACGTCCTTGGTCATTAAGGGGTTAAAATGTTTCTTATATTTGTTTTACTAATGATTTTGCTAAGTTTGTTGAAAGTGCATTGATCATTTAAGTTATTGAAACAGCTTCTATCTATAATACATTTTAACCAGAACTAGAGATAAAAGAATCTCCTGAGATTTGTGTTGGTCTGATTTGGCTAATCTGTTAGCTTTGTTTCAGCTTTAGATCCTGATTTGGATTCCAAAATGCCCTGTTTGCCCTTCAGTTGTACACACAAGGTGTGTAAGGAAGTGAGAGTCCCTGCTCCTGTACAATACACTAAGGGCTGGTTCACATCACGTTTTCTCCCATACGGGAGTACATACGGCGGGGGGGAACTAAAACCTTGCGCTCTCGTATGCCTTTGTATGCGCTCCCGTATGTACCATATTTATCGGGGTATACCACGCACCGGCCTATAACACGCACCCTCATTTTACCAAGGATATTTGGGTAAAAAAAATTTTTTACCCAAATATCCTTGGTAAAATGAGGGTGCATGTGTGTGCATGCGTATACCCCGATACACTGTTTCTGACCCTGCAGAAGCCCCCAGGAAAGGCAGGGAGAGAGAGACCGTCGCTGCCGGCTTCTCTCCCCCTGTCTTTCCTGGGGTCTAGAGCCCTGCTGCTGGCCCTTCTCTCCCCCTGGCTATCTGTGCCGCTGCCCGTTCTCTCCCCCTGACTAACGGTGCCGCTGCCCCATTGCCGGCGCTGATAGCCAGGGGGAGAGAAGGGGTAGCGGCACCGATAGCCAGGGGGAGAGAAGGGGCAGCAGCACCCATTGCGTCGTTGCTATGCACTTCACGGCGCAATGACGAGTGACATCATTGCGTCTCGCAATGCATAGCAATGATGCAGGGGACGCACACCGGAGGCCTGAAGCAGTGCGGACCCGACCCCGGCAACAGGTAATTATACAACCGGGGATGGGGTAGGCAACGGGGCAGTGGTGCCGGCAATGGGTGCCGCTGCCCCTTCTCTCCCCGTCTGTCGGCGCCGCTGCCCCATTGCCGGTGCCGCTTCTCTCCCCCTGGCTATCAGCGCTGGCAATGGGGCAGCGGCACCGATAGCCAGGGGGAGAGAACGGCCTGCGGCACCGATAGCCAGGGGGAGAGAAGGGCCGGCAGCAGGGCTCTAGACCCCAGGACAGGCAGGGGCAGAGAAGCAGGCAGCGACAGCAGGTCTCTGCACCTGCAAAGCTGCTGCAGTTCATTGATTTAAAGTGCCCGCTTTAAATCATTGAACTGCAGCGGCTTATCGGCGTATAACACGCAGGTAGACTTTAGGCTAAAAATTTTAGCCTAAGAAGTGCGTGTTATATGCAGATAAATACGGTAATTCATTTCAATGAGCCAGCCGGAGATCCGGTTGCAAAAAACGCATACGGCGCAAAAATGAGCCGACCGGACCGAATGTTTTACTCCGGCCGGCTCTTTGAAATGAATTACATACGGGAGCGCATAGAAAGGCATACGCGAGGTTTTAGCTCCCCCCTGCCGTATGCGCTCCCGTATGGGAGAAAACGTGATGTGAACCCAGCCTAAGTGACAGGCATAATATATTGCCACTTACCTCCAGGCCATTTAGTGCACAGGAGGAGGGACCTCTAACTTTCATCTGAAATGAATTACAAAAAGTTTGGATTGTAAGAAATCCAAATGTTTTGTGAAATTGTTACCAAATCAGATCACTCATCAGGACCTTCTGAACCTTTCTTCATATTCTCATGTACAAGAAACAGAACATTACTTGAAAAAAAAGAAGGTTGTCAAAGTGTCAATAGAAGAGAAGAGGGTAACAGCATTCAACCCTATTATTGAGCTATTGAGGAAACTGAAATTACTTCCACAAGTCTAAATGGGTAAGATCCCACACAAAAAGATGTGGTGCTTTCTGTTTATCTTTGCGGGAAAACATATGGTCCATGCACTTGTTCTCCTGAGGCTGAGGCTGTCAGAGTATAACACATACATGTTTTGATGTAAGACAAAGCCAGAAAGAACCATCAGAAATGATTGTCATAGTAATTACAGCGACCCGAGTGGAGAAGTAGGGGTGAATGTTAAGGTTCATAAAGATGGATATATTCATGCAAAATGACTTATGATATGTTTATGGAAGACGTGAATTTATTTCTTTATTTTATTTTGGTGCACTCTGACAGGTATGTGTATTCACATGTTCCCCCATGGTTAAAAAAAAATAAAACATACTTTATTTATTCGCAGTGGTCCCTCATCCAATAAGGCTTATTATACCTTAATATCACTATGTCTGACAGGCACATATACACCATCCATCAATCCCCTCCCCATTTATTTTATATATTTACATGTGGAAATTTCTAAACAAAATGCACTAAAATTGTGTAACAAAGTCCACTTTAAATTATAGCATGTAATGCTTGACAAATTTATTATGTTTTAGACACATTTACACCTACTTCTAAAATTATGCCTTTTCATAAATAGAAAAACTTGTTAACCACTTTGGAGTACAAATCCTGCTGTCACAAGTGTAAACAAAAAATTAGTACACATTTCGATCAAACTGAATAACCAACTTGCCATTTCATGGCCACCTCTTCTCAGTGGGTCCAGGACTGTTTGAAGGAATTTGGGGGCCCCCGAGCAAAATAGACATGGCGGCCCAGCCCCTCCACCCCCTCCCCACCTTATGCACGCAAAGCCTACAGGAACCACAGCATAGCCATACATAGCCACCCTCCCTGTGTCCTTATTCTTACTACTCCCCCCTCCCTATGTTCTTCTTACTACTCCCCCCGCCCCATGTCCTTCTTACTACTCCCCCTCTGCCTCCCTGTGTCCTTCTTATTCCCCTCCCCCGTGTCCTTCTTACTCCCCCCTCCCCCTGTCCTTATTACTCCCCCTCCCTCCCCCTCCCTATGTTTTTTTTACTCCCCCCCTTCTATGTTTTTTCCCCTCCCTACCTTACCTTTGTTCTCAATTACCTCCTCCAGCTCCTTCCCTGGACCCTGTAGTGGGGCCGAGCTCCTCTACCTCCTGGCGGTCACTCAGTCCAGAAAGGAAGTGAGCACTTAGTGTACACTTCCTGTCAGTCCGGCCAGGGACATGACAAGGGTATTGCCAAGTCCGTCTCCTAACCCTTCCTTAAATAAAGACATACACCGTGATGGAATTAATTGGCTACACAGCCATTTTATTAAACAAAATATAATGGGCGATGATGCGAGGGCCTCAGTATCAGAGATGGCAACCCTAGTGGATACTGGTCTCCATAACAGCCGGGGGAACAGCTCAACTAGTAGTGTGGGGGATGGTAACGCAGGTAGGCCAAGACAGTTAGTTGTGGTAGGGGATTCTATAATCAGGAAGACGGATAGAATAATTTGTCGCCAAGACCACCTCAACTGAATGGTTTGCTGTCTCCCTGGTGCCAGGGTTCGGCATGTGGTGGAAAGGGTGGACAAATTACTAGGGGGGGCTGGGGATGATCCAGCTGTCGTGGTCCATGTGGGAACCAACGACAGAATACATGGTAGGTGGAGGTCCTTGAAGAATAATTACAAGGAACTAGGTGCCAAGCTGAAGGGAAGGACCTCTAAGGTTGTATTCTCTGGAATACTTCCTGTGCCATGCGCATCGCAGGAAAGACAGCGGGAGCTTAGGGAGTTAAATGCATGGCTTAAGTCGTGGTGTGAGGGGGAAGGGTTTGGGTTTTTAGAGCACTGGGCTGACTTTTCATTGGGGTGCAAACTCTATTCTACGGATAATTTGCACCTGAATGGAAGGGGGTCTGCTGTGCTGGGGGAGAGAATCCTGGAAGGGGTGGCTGAGTATTTAAACTAGGTGAGTGGGGGGAGGATAATAAAGCAAAGAAAGCAGACAGTGGGATGGATAGGTTAGAGAGTGGTCAGGACATAATGGTGGGTGGAGAGGAGTCCTGTGGGGGGAGGTTAAGAGCAGTGGATAAGGAGATTCATGCGTTACAAACCAGCTGTAAAAATAAATGTAGTCCGAAAAATTGTAATCCCAATAAATCAAAAAATTCCATTAGCCCCATTTTAACTATACAGATATAGATTGGGGTCAGAGGTTGGCTAAAACTACAAAGGGGAGAAAATTCCTAAATTTATTGCAGGATAATTTTATGGGCCAGTTTGTGGAGGACCCAACAAGAAGTGATGCCTTGTTGGATCTGATCATTTCCAACAACGCAGAGCTGGTTGGTAATGTAACTGTGCGGGAAAACCTTGGTAATAGCGACCACAATATAGTTACTTTTGACTTAAAATGTAGAAAACAAAGACAGGCGGGGAAGGCAAAAACATATAACTTTAAAAAGGCAAACTTCCCTGGGCTGAGGGCTGCACTACAGGACATAGACTGGGGGGAGGTGTTCTCAAAAACTGATACAGAAGGTAAATGGGACATCTTTAAATCAACTCTAAATAACTATACAGCTAAATATATACCAAAGGGGAACAAATATAAACGATTAAAACTAAATCCTACATGGCTGACAAATTATGTTAAAAGAGCAATAAACAACAAAAAAATAGCCTTCAAAAAATACAAATCTGATGGGTCAGCGATAACATTTAAACAGTACAAAGAGCTTAATAAAATCTGTAAAAATGTAATAAAAACAGCAAAAATTCTAAATGAGAGACAGGTGGCCAAAGAAAGCAAAACTAATCCTAAATATTTTTTTAGATATATAAATACAAAAAAACCAAGGACAGAGCATGTAGGACCCCTTAATAATGATAATGGGGAGGTTGTCACGGGCGATCAAGAGAAGGCGGAGCTACTGAATGGGTTCTTTAGTTCTGTATATACTATGGAAGAAGGAGCTGACATTGGCCAGGTCAGTGCTGGTAACACATCATATAATGTATTGAACTGGCTTAATGTAGAGATGGTACAAGGTAAGTTAAGTAAAGTAAATGTAAGCAAATCTCCAGGGCCGGATGGACTACACCCAAGAGTTCTTAGAGAGGTAAGTTCAGTAATATCTGTTCCCTTGTTCATGATATTTAGAGATTCTCTGGTGTCTGGTATTGTGCCAAGGGACTGGCGCAAGGCTAATGTGGTACCAATCTTCAAGAAGGGCTCTAGGTCATCACCAGGCAATTATAGACCGGTAAGTCTAACGTGCATTGTGGGTAAATTGTTTGAAGGACTTATAAGGGATTACATACAGGAATACATAGGGGATAATAGTATTATAAGTGATAGCCAGCATGGGTTTACTAAGGATAGAAGTTGTCAAACCAATCTAATTTGCTTTTATGAAAAGGTGAGTAGAAGCCTTGACAGAGGAATGGCTGTGGATATAGTGTTTCTGGATTTTGCCAAAGCGTTTGATACTGTCCCTCACAGACGTCTGACAGGTAAGTTAAGGTCCTTGGGCTTGGAAACTTTAGTTTGTAACTGGATTGAACACTGGCTCATGGATCGTACCCAGAGAGTGGTGGTCAATGATTCTTACTCTGATTGGTCCCCGGTTATTAGTGGTGTACCCCAAGGTTCAGTACTGGGCCCGCTGCTGTTTAATTTATTTATCAATGATATAGAGGATGGTATAAACAGCTCTGTTTCTATCTTTGCAGATGACACCAAGCTTTGTAGCACGGTACAGTCTATAGAGGATGTGCATAAGTTACAAGATGACTTGGATAGACTAAGTGTCTGGGCATCCACTTGGCAAATGAGGTTCAATGTGGATAAATGTAAAGTTATGCATCTGGGTACTAATAACCTGCATGCGTCGTATGTCTTAGGGGGGATTAAACTGTCAGAGTCACTGGTAGAGAAGGATCTGGGTGTACTTGTAGATCACAGACTACAGAATAGCATGCAATGTCAGGCTGCTGCTTCCAAAGCCGGCAGGATATTGTCATGTATCAAAAGAGGCATGGACTCAAGGGACAGGGACATAATACTCCCCCTTTATAAAGCATTGGAACATCTTAGCTATGAGGAGCGATTAAAGGAGTTACAATTGTTTAGTCTTGAGAAGAGACGTTTAAGGGGGGATATGATAAACGTATATAAGTGTATAAATGGCCCATACAAAAAATATGGAGAAAAACTGTTCCAGGTTAAACCCCCCCAAAGGACGAGGGGGCACTCCCTCCGTCTGGAGAAGAAAAGGTTTAGTCTAAAGGGGCGAAACGCCTTCTTTACCGTGAGGACTGTGAATTTATGGAACGGTCTACCTCAGGAACTGGTCACAGCAGGAACAATTAACAGCTTTAAAACAGGGTTAGATACATTCCTGGAACAAAATAACATTAATGCTTATGCAGAATTATAAAACTACATCCCTTTCCCTTATCCCCTTACACCCTTCCCTTCAATTCCCTGGTTGGACTTGATGGACGTATGTCTTGTTTCAACCATACTAACTATGTAACTATGTAACTATGTAATAACATAAATATTTTATCAATAAGAAAAAACCCCAGTAGAAAGGTGGTCCTCGAAGCCCAAAAATCCTTCCACTGGCGGTTCCCCTCCATTTTATCACATGCAGGCCCTATTTTGCCTCCAGCCGAACCCACTGGCTTGGAGGCAGGAAAATCCTGGCCTGCGAAGCTCCCCAGAGGCCTAAGCCTCCCATCTCCCCATAACCTGACTGGAACCGCCAGCCCCCAATATTTAACCACCTCTGCCGAAAAGGAGTCCAGAACCGAGTCGGTTCCCTCCCTTTCCGTTTTTCCACCTCTTTATTTCACCAACTTCGAGGACCCTCCTGCCCCCAACTGCTGCGATGAAGGAAAAACCCCCACTGCTTGCCAACTCCTCCATCCCTAACACTGACCCAACACCACATCACAAACCACACAAGACATACATACATAAAAATTAACATAAACAAACAGGGAGGGTGGGTGGGCGTTTTTGCCTCCTCTCAACTGTCACTTCACCAATGGTACCCCAGCCCCCCACTTCTTACTATATATACCCCCCTCCCCTTCTCCTCCCCTCCATGCCATACCCCTCACTGTGCCAATCACTATCCCGATACCCCACTAGCCCTTCAGCCCACCTTTCTCCCCTCTCTCCTTCTATCTCTCTGTAACCTGACACCCCAGCATCCCCAACCATTTTCACCTACGATATTCTCATTGACTCTTCCCTCCCTGGCTAACCCTGTCATGATGGCCTCCCCCTAGCTCTGCTTAAGTCCGGCCACACTTGACAAGGGTATTGCCAAGTCCGTCTCCTAACCCTTCCTTAAATAAAGACATACACCGTGATGGAATTAATTGGCCACAGCAGCCATTTTATTAAACAAAATATAATAACATAAACATTCTATCAATAAGAAAAAAAAACAGCAGAAAGGTGGTCCTCGAAGCCCAAAAATCCTTCCACTGGTGGTTCCCCTCCATTTTATCAGATGCAGGCCCTATTTTGCCTCCAGCCAAACCCACTGGCTAGGAGGCAGGGAAATCCTGGCCTGCGTAGCTCCCCAGAGGCCTAAGCCGCCTATCTCCTCATAACCTGACCAGAACGGCCAGCCCCCAATATTTAACCACCTCTCCCAAAAAGGAGCCCAGAAAGAGTCAGTTCCCTCCCTTTCCGTTTTTCCACCTTTTTGTTTCACCAACTTTGAGGACCCCCTGCCGCCATGCAAATTCCTGACCCCTTAGGAATTTGCATCCCTCCACACCTTAACCCCTTAAGGACGCAGGACGTAAATGTACGTTCTGGTGAGGTGGTACTTAACGCACCAGGACGTACATTTACGTCCTGTGCATAACCGCGGGCATCGGAGCGATGCCCGTGTCATGCGCGGCTGATCCCGGCTGCTGATCGCAGCCAGGGACCCGCCGGCAATGGCCGACGCCCGCGATCTCGCGGGCGTCCGCCATCAACCCCTCAGGTGCCGGGATCAATACAGATCCCGGCATCTGCGGCAGTGCGCGATTTAAATGAACGATCGGATCGCCCGCAGTGCTGCTGCGGGGATCCGATCATTCATAACGCCGCACGGAGGTCCCCTCACCTCCCTCCGTCCGGCTCCCGGCGTCTCCTGCTCTGGTCTGAGATCGAGCAGACCAGAGCAGAAGATGACCGATAATACTGATCTGTTCTATGTCCTATACATAGAACAGATCAGTATTAGCAATCATGGTATTGCTATGAATAGTCCCCTATGGGGACTATTGAAGTGTAAAAAAAAATGTAAAAAAATGTAAAAGTAAAAGTAAAAAAAAAGTGAAAAATCCCCTCCCCCAATAAAAAAGTAAAACGTCAGTTTTTTCCTATTTTACCCCCAAAAAGCGTAAAAAAAAATTTTTATAGACATATTTGGTATCTCCGCGTGCGTAAATATCCGAACTATTAAAATAAAATGTTAATGATCCCGTACCGTGAACGGCGTGAACGAAAAAAAAAAAGTCCAAAATTCCTACTTTTTTAATACATTTTATTAAAAAAATAATTATAACAAATGTATTAAAAGTTTTTTATATGCAAATGTTGTATCAAAAAAGGAAAGATCATGGCACAAAAAATGAGCCCCCATACCGCCGCTTATACGGAAAAATAAAAAAGTTAGAGGTCATCAAAATAAAGGGATTATAAACGTACTAATTTAGTTAAAAAGTTTTTGATTTTTTTTTAAGCACAACAATAATATAAAAGTATATAATAATGGGTATCATTTTAATCGTATTGACCCTCAGAATAAAGAACACACGTCATTTTTACCATAAATTGTACGGTGTGAAAACGAAACCTTCCAAAATTAGCAAAATTGCGTTTTTTGTTTTAATTTCCCCACAAAAATAGTGGGGAATTATATGATATAATGAGTGATGTCATTACAAAGGAAAACTGGTCGCGCAAAAAACAAGCCCTCATACTAGTCTGTGGATGAAAATATAAAAGAGTTATGATTTTTAGAAGGCGAGGAGGAAAAAATGAAAACGTAAAAATTAAATTGTCTGAGTCCTTAAGGCCAAAATGGGCTGAGTCCTTAAGGGGTTAAAGGGGTACTCCGGTGGAAAAAACTATTTGTTTTTTCTTTTTTAAATCAACTGGTGCCAGAAAGTTAAACATATTTGTAAATTACTTCTATTAAAAAATCTCAATCCTTCCTGTATTTATTAGCTGCTGAATACTACAGAGGAAATTCTTTTCTTTTTGGAATGCTCTCTGATGACATCACGAACAAACTGCCCTGTTCACTTTTATTCTAGCTTTATTAAGTCTGTCCACAGCACAATGTCCGACCAGACTACCACCGTGCGTGGGTACATGGCCCACACCCTCAGGATATTGAACTTTATATCCCTAATCAATTCTCTGAATGGGTGTGCCCCTAAATTGTTCCCCCCTACGTGTAGCTCCAAAATATCCGGCTCTCTGTCAAGCCCAACAAACTTATTATATTCAGGCAGTACCCCATTCCATACCATCCCCCTTTTTCCCAACCATCTTAAAACTGCCTCCTCCCTTGAAAACCCCAACTGTCTCCCATTAGGGCGAACTGAAGCCCTCATCGCCCCCCAATAAACATATGAGTGCCCCATGATCCAGACCAGGCAGGGCAGACCTGAAAAACAAAAGGGAAAAAAGGAACAACCAAATTACCACACAGTACCACCACCACCGATTACTTATCCAACCTAACATATGATCTAAAGCGAATGGACTCCCACCGCCCAATATGCTCCCATGCTGGGAGTTGTAGTTATGCGGCATAGGCAGGTGGGAGATAAGCGGGCTTCCCTGGCTGGGATGGAATGGGAGTTGTAGTTTAGCAACTGCTGGAGGCACTATAAATGTATTAACATTTTTTTTGTGTTCTTTTCTTTTCATTTCAGATCCATGTATGCAGAAGACTTCTTCAGATTCTGTGGACTATGTCGATGACCAGCATTATTTTTGGTTTAATATTAATAAAATGGCTTGTGGGGGAGTGTTTTTTTTATTTTATTTTGAAACTTGTTTTTTTTTGTTTTGTTTTTTTTAGTAGTGGAAGCTGTCTAACAGACAGAATCCATTACTAAGTCAGGCTTAGCGTTAGCCACAAAAACAGCTAGCGCTAACCCCCAATTATTATCCCGGTACACAACGCCACAGGGATGCCGTGAAGAGCCGGTACCAACCGGCCTGGAGCATCAAAAAATGGCGCTCCTGGGCCTAGGCGGTAACAGGCTGGCATTATTTAGGCTGGGGAGGGCCAGTAACAATGGTCCTTGCCCACCCTGGTAACATCAGGCTGTTGCTGCTTGGTTGGTATTGTGCTGAGAATGAAAATACGCCTGTTGGTAAAGGCTCTTCCCGGCACCCCCTGTGGCGTTGGGTACCGGGGTGTTAATTGGGGGTTAGCGCTGGCAGTTTTTGGGGCTAAAGCTAAGCCCGGCTTAGTAATGGATTCCGTTTATTAGACAGCTTCCGCTACTATTCCTGTTAAGAAAAAAAACACACACATTTAAAAAAAAATTATTCCAAAAAACACTCCCCCACAAGCCCTCACTAACCATTTTATTAATATTAAACCAAAAAAATACTGGTCACCGTAGTCCGAAGTAGTCCTTTGCATAAAGGGAACTGAAATGCGATTAAAAAAACATACAAAAAAGTGTTAAAAGATAATGAAATAAATACATATATCGCACATTTTTGTAACAAATGCAGCTTTAGAGCAGAAAAGTCCCAGAGGAGAAGAGGTGGTGTTACAAAGTGGTGTTCTGAAGTCATTTCTTGGTATTTGCTTATGTATGCTAAAAAAGTGTTTTTGCTTATTTGAGCCAAATTTATCAACCCCCAGTGATAGTATCATAAATGTGTCACGTGTAAGAAACACTTACACCATGGAATACAGTGTACGTAAGTCGTGTACCTGAGCACAGCTTGATGAAATCCCCCCAATGTGTCAACATTTTGGCACACACGTCTAGTTTAAAGTAAGCCCAGCTAATAGTTAGTTTAAGCTTGGACTTGACATATTTCAGATACCCCAGCCTGATACCCTGTGATAAATCTGGCGCACTTGAAGACAGTGGGGGTTATTTATCAATAATGGTCTTGGCTAGATCATGTTTGTGGTTTGTCTACATGTGTTGTTTTGGCGGTGCTGCTCCAAATTTATCATATTGTTACAATGACCATGATAAACCCCATCATTTTCTACCCCGCTTTCAGATCATGTCTATCCTACTTCTAAGGCTAGGATTCACCTTGGTTTTTTTCCCTGCGTCTTTTTTGGCGTTTTTGCATTTGGGTGGAAATTGCATCTCTTGCCCCTTTGACATTTTTTTCAAAATATGTTGGGTACCACAAAAATAAAAATTAAAAAAGATGCAGTAGGGATGGGAAAAAAATGTACTTTACAATTTTTAATTTTTTTTATAACAAAATGTTAATTAGTTGTTAATAAATGTGTCTTTCACTTTTTTTCTTTAACTTTTAACATTTTTTAGGTAGTACTACCACTCCCAGCATGGAACAGACTGTTCCATGATGGGAGTAGTAGTACATGTACTAATAGACATATCGCCCGTTGCGATCGTCCTATCTATTGCAGAGATGCGGAACGGGTCTATACAGAGGTCACATTTCTGCAATATACTTTGGCCAGCCAGTGATGTGAATAGAACATCACTCATTCATATTTTCCGCCCAGAGTGGGGATTGGCCGGATGGTTGCAGCCAATCACAGCTCTCAGCGAGAAATATGAATGAGTGATGCTCTATTCACATCACTGGCCGGCCAGAGCATAGTGCAGAGATGCAAGCGCTGTAGAGAGCCGCTCCGCATCTCTGCAATAGATAGGACCATTGCATCGAGTGTCAGGAGTGACAACCGCTGTGATCTGTCCTTAACTGCAGGTACAAATACTCCCAACATGGAGCACACTCTGCTCAATGCTAGGATCTGTAATACCTGCATTAATAGATAGATTGCAGCAAGTGTAACTTCTGACACCTTTTTGCAATCTGTTTATTAATGCAGGTACTACAGCTCCCAGCATGGAGCAGAGTGTGCTCCATGTTGGGAGCAGTAGTACCTGTGTGGTAACCACAGGGTGTTGCAGTATGTAGCAGGGTCTGGTGGTATTCACCCTGGGGGCAAGATGTTGTTAACCACTTAGTGTTTGTGACACCAGGATGCGGTTGTTTTGGTATAATAACCACCGACAACCAGCCCAGAAACGGTATGCAATAAAGGAATGTCCACGGCAAGGGTTTTGCAATAACTGGAACTTTTACTTGGAATATTCAGGAAACAGTCTTTACAGTATTGCAGTTTCCACAGAGGCAACTGGGACCCAGGATACCTTGCAGGCCTGCTTGGACTTGTAGTTATGACAATATTTATGCAGGCCACTGTGCTACTAATATGTTCCTTAGCTGAGTAGTAGTTACTGGATTTATAGAGAGAATTGTAACTCACGTTTTAGAAGTGGCTGCTGTTCCTTATGCTTTGGCCTAGATGAGAATAATTTGCAGTATACAGGACTTTGTGCTTTCTAAGAGAGTGCAGGAACAAGAGAATGAGAATAGAGACTACAGCCCCTTATACACCAGGGGGCTGGACTAAAGCCCCTTGGTTGCTAATGCCTGGGGTTCCTTTGCCCATGGAACTCTGGGTATATCACATGACAGTAGGTCACATGACCAAGGAAGGTCCTATACATTTTATACAAACTGTACAACTTTACACATATGAACAATAGATACACATAACAAATATATATTGCATTTATATGAGACAACAAGGGGGGAGCCCTGCAGGAGAGCCATATGGACCTAAGGGACTCTTCCTGAGGGGACTTAAGGATGGTACTGGACTACCTCCTGTACCGGGATACCAAACCTGCAGTTAAGGAAATATCACAGTGAATGTCACTCCTGACACCCGCTGTGATCCTGTATAATTTATAGATGCGGCTGGCCGCTCTTCTATGGTGTCGTGTATATACACCTATTCATATTTCCCACAGATTTGTGATTGGCTTGAACCATCTGGCCAATCACAGCTCTCTGCAGGAAATATGGATAGGTGTATATACAGCAGTGCAGGGGACCATGGAAGAGCGGCCGGCTGCATCTATAAATAATACAGAAGGATCGCAATGGACCCGGGCGATCTGTCAATTAGTACAGGAACTACTACTCCCATCATGGAACAGAGAAAACACACACACTACATTTTTATTGCCCTGCCCGCACACATAAATTGATCCCTGTTAAAATTTATAAAAACTTTGATATGAAAAAGATACATTCGTTAATTTTTTCCATCATTACTGTATCTTTTTAATTTTTAATTTTTTTATGGTACCCTACGAAATTGTCCAAAAATGAATTAAAACAGCCTGCAAAAACACCAAAGGAGTAGTAATTTTTTTTAGACCTGGTCAGGAGGTGGTCTAGATTTGCGTATTTTATTTTTTTTTTGCACCATTTGCGGGAAAATTTGCGGAGAAATAAAAAAAAAAACGCAGATAATAAATGTGTGACCACTGCATCTGTCACTTAAAAAAAATGGTCTACCGACACCAAAAGGTCAAAATGACGGGAAAAAAAAGGCAAAAAAAAAAAACGCAATCAGCGCAAAATTAAATAAAATTTGCAGGTTTAGACAGGAAAAAAAGGAATAGAACACAATGATAAATTCCCCTCCCCCTGTGTGTGGAAGTTTGCACTGATTTTGTCTGGAAAATAGACAATTTTGTAAATCTGGACCTATATGTGTACTTTATTGTGTACTGGGAATCTTATGGTCTCTTTCTACAATTGTGAAGTACATGGCATATATGTTTGCTACCAACGAGGTAGCAGGATTTATAAAACCATGTGTGCCATTTTGTCAAATTTGGAGCAATTTGATCGGTTTTAAGCTGCTCATTAATTCATGGATCCTACATCACTTTTGATAAACTTCCCCATATGTTCCTTTAATATTCCCTGCAACATATGGACAAATACACATTTTGTGAGCTCATATTAGGATTTCTGCATAAAAATTGGTGCTCATTTTCACCCATATACAATGTGGAAAGCATTAACAATGTGGTAATCGTATTACAAGCTGTAATACAAAATATGTTCATTATCCATGGTACTTGAATAGTTTTTTTTTTCTACACAACAGCCAAAGATTCTAGAGAAGCAGCGATTAGCAAACAGTGATAGTGCCCTAGATAACATCCTTGCCAAAACATGAATACAATCCATGGATTCTACCATAATTCTGGCAGTCACGGTTAGGGATGAGCGAATCGAATCTGACGAATCTGAATTTGTTATGAATTTCAGGAAAAATTTGATTTGCAACAAATGTGAATATCAGCGTGATTTGATCACGTAAATTGCTTCATTAAACTCCATTTAGTGTGGTCCAGCCTCCCGGGCATCTAAAATGGTGGATCCACATGTGAGGACATGGTGCAAGGAATCCTGTGAATGGAGGAACAAGGGTCGGCGGGATGACCCTCAATCATATGCAGCATGCAGCCTATCAGCAGCCAGTCACCCCTGTGATGTCACAGTCTTATATAATTGGCAGCCATATTGCGGCCACTCACATCAGTGTTCTATTACAGAGAGAGAGGGACAGACAGCAGTGTGTGTTGCACGGAAAACATTTTTACAGCAGCAGTTCACCTCTCAGTTACATCAGCGTTCTATTGCAGAGAGAGGGGGACAGAGAGCAGAGTGTGTTGCACAGAAAATAATTTTTACAGCAGCGATTCACCTTCCAGTCATATCAGCATTCTATTGCAGAGAGGGACAGAGAGCAGTGTGTTGCACAGAAAAGCTTTTTACAGCAGTGATTCCCCTCAAGCCCAAATCCAGCCTAGAAGCACTGATAGGGAAGGGAGTGAGATTGAGAGAGAGTGCAATTTTTGTGTAGTACACAGCGACTTTGTGCTTCAGCACTGGTGTGTACAACAACTGAAAAGCGAATAGTAGCCAGCCAGTTAGGGGGAGCAGAGCACTAAAAGCATATTGTCCTCTATTAAGTGTAACTTGTGCATACATTTAAGGGGTGTACCATTTTGATCTTGTTAAAGTCTTAAGGGCCTAGATACTGTGAAAGGCCAGCCAAAAGTACACACCTGCTGGTGTTGTAGACAAATACTCTTTTAAGCGTACTGGAGCACATTGTCCTCCCCTCATAAGAGCATATCACATACGTGCATCTAAGTGGTGTATCATTTTGTTCCTGTTAAAGTCTTAAGGGCCAAGATACTGTTAAAGGCCAGCCAAAAGTAGACACCTGATGGTGTTGTAGAAAAATACAGTTTTAAGCATACTGGAGCGCATTATCCTTCCCTCATAAGTGCATACCATATACGTACATCTAAGTGGTGTACCATTTTCTCCCTGTTAAAGTCTTAAGGGCCTAGATACTGTGAAAGGGCAGCCAAAAGTACACACCTGCTGGTGTTGTAGACAAATACTATTTTAAAGGGGTAATCCGGCGCTTAGACATCTTATCCCATATCCAAAGGATAGGGGATAATATGCCTGATCGTGGGGGTCCCACCGTTGAGTACCCCCGTGATCTTGCACGCAGCACCCAGTTAAAATCAGTCCCCAGAGCATGTTAGCTCCGGGTCTGATTACCGGCGACCACGGGGCAGGCGGCGTGTGATGTCACACTCCTCCCCTCAATGCAAGCCTATGGGAGGGGGTGTGACAGCTGTCACGCCCCCTCCCATAGGCTTGCATTGAGGGGCAGAGCATGACCCCCGCGGGTGAAAGGCCAGCCAAAAGTATACACCGCTGGTGTTGTACACAAATATTGTTTTAAGCGTTGTGGAGCGTATTGTATTCCCCTCATATAAGCACTAAGTATGTCAGGCAGAGAAGTGCCAGGACTTGCACAGAAGACTGCCAGAGGCCTAAATTTATCAGGCAGAGGTCACAGCAGATTAGTCGTGAGTGGCAGAAGGAGTTGCAGCGAGAGGCCTGAGCTAGGGGTCGTGTCTCGACCAGAATTCCATCTGACGTCATCGATTGTTAACACTGTCATCCACTTCCTCACAAGTGACATCTGACGCCCCCAGTCAACAGTCGGTGAGTTACTCAGACACAACCCTCAGTTGGCATGGCCCGGGAAGAGTCCTTGTCCTCCCATGCCTCTGTCCTATGCGGTTTCCTTCCCCACAGAAGTATCTTATGCATTGGGTTCAGCTCCACTATTAAGTGAGGACGATCTACTAGAGGACAGTCAGCAGCTACTGCCAAGCCAAGAAGTGGAGGAGACATCCACTGCCTTCTCTGCTAGGTGGGCAAGTACTGATGAGGAGAGTGGCATGGGACGTTGTGTTGCGAGCGTTCAGGCTCCTGAAGCAGACACAGTTGAGGAACCGGAGGAGGACATCAGTGACATGCAGACACAACTCGATGATGATGAAGCCGATCGCACTTGTAAGCCTGGTGCTGAAGGGGCATTATCATCATCAGGAAAAGAGGGTTGTAGGTTGCCCCTGAGGCAGCAGCTGAGCCACAAGGTTGTAGCATGGTTGGCAGTCAGCATGGTGGCAGAAGTGGAAAGTCTGGAGTCAAATGTGCCCGGGGTAGACCACCATCCTCGCGGCAGAGGTAGTGGAACAGGGGTTCCTTGAGTCAGCGGCAGTAGCAGTCAATCAGTGCAGACTGTTGGTGAGAAAATCAGCTACTCAGCGGTGTGGCAGTTTTTCATCAAGAATCTGGAGGATGTTAACCTGGCCACTTGCAAGATGTGTCGCAGTAGGTGAAGCGTGGCCAGGGTCCCAATGTTGGTACCACGGCCCTGCGTCAACACATGCAGCGGCACCATAAAGCGGTCTGGGAGAACCGTGGCTCCGATGTGGTGGTCCAGCCTGCTGCATCATCCTGTGGCACGCCGCTCCCTCTTTCAGCCAGCCAAGGTTCCATCCCCTCAGCCGAAGGGAGCTATGTGTCATACCCATCTTCTGTCACTCCAGATGCTCCTGCTCCTCCTACTTCAAGTCATTCATTACGCCAGCAATCCGCCAGCAATCCGCAAAGCCATATCCAAGAGACAACAGTATGTGCCCACTCATCCAACAGCACAGAAGCTAAATGTTCTCCTGTCCAAGTTGCTGGTGCTGCAGTCCCTCCCTTTTCAAGTCGTGGACTCTGCACCTTTCAGAGAACTGATGGCTTGTGCCGAGCCGAGGTGGAGAGTCCCAAGCCATCATTTCTTTACAAAGAAGGCTGTACCAGCCCTTTTTGTGAAACAGAAGGTGGGCCAGTTTTTGAGTCTGTCGGTGTGTACCAAACCAAAGTACACAGCAGCGCCGACGTTTGGAGCTGTAACTACGGTCAGAGACAATACATGTCATTTATGGCCCACTGGGTAAATGTGGTTCCTGCACAGCCACAACAGCAACTTGGACTGGTCACGCCGCTTCCCGCCACGTCTCAGTGCCCCTCTAGCACACCATGTGTGCAGGTATTGGCAGTTTCATGCTGTTTTTCACATGGTTTGCTTTGCAAAGGGAGTAACACAGGGGTGGAACTGCTAAAATTAATTCATCAAGAAATCGAATCATGGCTTACTCCACCCAAACTGGAAATGGGAACCATAGTGACCGACAACAGGAAGAACATCTTGTCTGCGCTGCGACAAAGAAGGCTGAGCCATGCGCCCTGCATGGCACAAGTGTTCAATCTGGCTATCAAGCGGTTCTTGAAGTGTACCCCCATCTGCAAGACATTCTGACAATGGGGAGGTAACTTGGCATGCACTTCAGCCACTCATACACCGCAAAGCACATCCTCCTTGAGCTGCAGCGTCAGAACGATATCCCCCAACATAGTTTAATTTGCAATGTTTCCACACGTTTGAATTCCACCCTCCATATGTTGGACTGATTATACGAACAGAGAAAAGCCATCACTGACTTCTTGATGATCCAAGCGGATCGGGGGACTCTCCTATGTAACCTCAATGTCAACCAGTGGCAGCTCATATGTGACACCTGCCGTTTGCTCAGGCCCTTTGAGGAAGCCACCTTGTTAGTCAATCGCCTGGATTACGGGATGAACAACATAATTCCACTGCTTCATTTACTACAACATTTGTTGGAAACGATGGCTGGTCAGGGCACTAGAGACGTAACGCCTACATCTCACAGCCACATGAGTCCTGTGGGGGCTGAACTGAAGGAGGAGGAGGATGGAGAGGGGCACAGTGGAGCACAGTTTTTGCTTCATGAGATGGACAGTTTTTTTAGTCATCTGACAGGAGAGGAAGAGCAGGAGGAGCCAGGGGTTGTGAGGAAGATGAGACAGAGGACCCAGACACACAGTGGCAGTATGCAGTGGAGATGGAGGCAGGAATCCCTCTGAGTCACTTGCACAAATGGCACGATGCATTCTCACTTTCTTGCGTAGTGACCGTCGAATTGTCACCATTCGGCAGTGGGACTTCTGGCTCTCCACCTTATTGGACCCTTGCTTCCGGCACAAAATTGGGTCCTGTTTTACACCCACTGAGAGGGAGGACAAACTGACCTACTACAGAGACATCCTACCTAGTCAGTTTTCTGCCATTGTCCATGCTTTCGCAGGTCTGACTCAACTTCCACTGCCATTGCTGCTGGGGAGAAGTGGAGTGGCAGGAGACCTACCAGCTCCATCAGCAGCAGCCTGAGTCTACAGTCTCTGATGAGTAGCTTTCTTCACCTGCATAGTGAAGCAACTCATCAGCAGCAGGTCGACCTGGAGCAGGACCTGAACCAGCAGGTGGTGGCATACCTCGACATGACCATGCCAACACACCTTGAAGATCTGCTGGACTTCTGGGAAGCCAAACTTGATTTGTGGCCGCAGCTAACAGTATTTTTCCCTGGAAAAGCTGTCCTGCCCATCCAGTAGTGTGCCATCAAAGCAGATGTTTAATGCGGCGGGGGCCAAATCTTTTTTTTTTTAAATCAAACAAAAGGTAAGATGTGCAAAAAACACCATGTGCCACCTACACCACCAAGTATTGATGTGATGCAAAGACCTCTAAAAGGTGGAAGGGAACAATGTATGGTCCATTGCATCCTGTGGGGGTGAAAACTTCCCCTGTAAGGCCCTACTCTCACATTATTAATTCCCTTCTTGGCAAGTGTTACTTGCCTTAAAAAGGACGGCCCCACACAGGAACATCTCCCTATTTCCCCCTACAAACACTGTCATTTCCCAGGGTTTTTAGGTGGAAATAGAGAGAGTTTCCTGTGCGAGGCCACCCTTTTTAGGGTGAGTAACACTTGCCAAGAAGGGAATTAATAGAGCGAGAGAAGTTTTTACCCCCAAAGGATACAATGGACCATACATTGTTTCCTTCTACCTTTTATAGGTCTTTGCATCACATCAATACTTGATGGTGTAGGTGGTACATAGTGTTTTTTACACACCTTTCCTTTTGTTTGATTAAAAAAAAAAAAAAGATTTTGGGTCCACATATTTCATCCTAAGCATATTATTAAATGTTAAGATTTATGCAATGCATGTCCTCAATACTTACTTGTGCACACTAACACTTTTACAAAACAGACCGTTTTCTTCTGCCTACCTGCCTCAGCTACTATTCTTATCCTGCCACCCACCTGATGCCGCACATCTGATGCCAAGTTCTCCTTTTTCACCTAACCTTTGTCACCGGGTACTAGAATTGCCACCCACTGTACCACTCTGTCACTGGGTTACTTTCAGGACTCCAAATGCTGCTGCTGCCACCTCCAGGCTGTGTCATTCATCCACTATATGGTCTCCTCATGCTTCCGCCACCTCCAGACTGTGTAATTCTGCCACCATATGTTCTCCCCATGCTGCCGCCAATTCCAGGATGTTTCCTTCAGCCACTATATGGCCTCCTCATGCTTCCGCCACCTCCAGGCTGTGTCATTCAGCCACTATATGTTCTCCTCATGCTGCCGCCAACTCCACGCTGTGTAATTCAGGCACTATATGGTCTCCTCATGCTTCCTCCACCTCTACGCTGTGTCATTCAGTCCCTATATGGTCTTCTGATGCTGCCGCCACATCCACGCTGTGTCATTAAGGCACTATATGGTCTCCTCATGCTGCTGCCACCTCCAGGCTGTGTCATTAAGCCACTATATGATCTCCTTATGCTATCACCACCTCCAGGCTGTGTCATTCAGCCACAATATGTTCTCCTCATGCTGCTGCAGACTCCAGGCTGTGTCATTCAGCCACTATATGCTGCCGCCCACTCCAGGCTGTGTCATTCAGCCACTATGTGGTCTCATCATGCTGCCGCCAACTCCAGGTTGTGTCATTCTGCCACTATATGTTCTCCTCATGCTGCCGCCACCTCCACGCTGTTTCATTCAGCCACTATATGTTCTCCTCATGCTGCCACCACCTCCACGCTGGGTCATTCAGCCACTATATGTTCTCCTCATGCTGCCGCCATCTCCAGGCTGTGTCATTAAGCCACTGTATGGTCTCCTCTTGCTGCCGCCAAATCCAGGCTGTTTTGTTCGGCCACTATATGGTTTCCTCATGCTTCCTCAACCTCCAGGCTGTGTCTTTCAGCCACTATATGTTCTCCTCATGCTGCCGCCAACTCCTGGCTGTGTCATTCAGCCACTATATGCTGCCGCCAACTCCACGCTGTGTCATTCAGGCACTATATGGTCTCCTCATGCTGCAACCACTTCCATGCTGTGTCATTCAGCCACTATATGGTCTCCTCATGCTTCCGCCACCTCCAGGCTGTGTCATTCAGCCACTATAGGTTCTCCTCATACTGCTGCAGACTCCAGACTGTGTCATTCAACCACTATATGCTGCCGCCAACTCCAGGCTGTGTCATTCAGCCACTATGTGGTCTTCTCATGCTGCTGCCAACTCCAGGCTGCGTCTATTATAGTTTACTAAATGAGAAGCACAGTAGCAAATCTTTTGGTATCACCAACATTATCCATAGTTTTTAGGTTCTATATGCATTTACAAAGACTAAAATACACCCACATATTCAATTACAGCAATGTTTCTCCAGAGCCTTTATTCAATGCATCTGTATTCCTTACCAACCTGTAGCTGCAAGAATGTAATCCATAGCATGGAATATTAGGTCATGCATTCTAATCCACCCCTTTATGCATGGCTGCTGTATACGGTGACTTGTAGAAATCATCACAGTGTTAGCCTACTTTGGCCTTTTTCATTTGTTTGGTTTCTGACTACAGGGCTGCTGCTGAGTGAATGCTATTAAGATGTTATTTCTTTCTTAATACACATGTGACACTGTTCTTGCTGAAAACCCCAGCAGTGCTGCTATTCTTTGTGTATTCACACTTCTACAATAGTGACCACTTCCATGCTGTGCGCAAACCTAAAAGCTTTATCTTACCCTTTCTCCCTCTGCCTGACACACATGATCCGCTGATTCAGGCTTTAAACAATACTACGTGTAGAATTGTAGTTGTTCGTGATGTAGCTATCAGCTTTTTGGTGAGTATAAATATCTAATCTTTTATATTTGTTTTAAACAAGATTGTATATCTAGAGAACTTTGTAGTCGCCGTTGTCCTCTGCCAGGCCGGCTGCAATGACATCACATTCGTAGACACGTACATTTGTTGTTAATATTGCAGCCAATCATCTGAGCAATGTAATTGTACTGCTGAATACATTTTTTATTCTTGCAAAATTGATGAATTTTTAGAAACCATGGAAAATGCCTTAAAGCTTCTTAATGTAATTAAAGATGGAGAACTTATCATGACCAGGATTTTATACGCCAGACTAAAGGGAAAGTGCTCTGGAGCAAGATGAGTCAAATTTATTAAGACCAAACAAACATCCTCTAGGTGCAGGTTGGGATGAACAGGCGCTGAGAGGTACCCTTAGTGCAACACATTACGGGGAAATCCACTTCCTCGGCCATCAGATCTCCGCAAACACATTGTATTATAAAAAGCCTCTAAGGGCCTGTTCATTCCAGCCTGCACATGGAGGATATTTTGTTTGGTGGTTTGCATTGCATCAAAGGCTAGGAACAGCTGCAGGGAGCTTTGTCTGTTGGATTATCTTATGACATTTCCAATGTTGTACTTGGTTGTGTACAACCACCGTTGGTAAGCATGCACACTACTATTGTGTAGTATTTATTTATCCAGAGGATAACACACCACAGGGCCCTTTTTGTGTATCTTAAATTTATTAAGAGGAGCAAAATATTTCTGGCATAGCTTTCGCCAATCTAGCATTCGCCAATATTGAGAAAAAGTTAATTTTTTTCAGTAATTCAACTTAAAAGGTGAAACTAACATATGAGAGAGACTCATTACATGGAAAGCAAGGTGGTTCAAGCCGTAATTTGTCATAATTGTGAAGATTATGGTTTACAGCTGATAAAAACCTTAAAGCGCCCCCCCCCCCCCTCCCGAATTACTATACTTTGGGGAGCCATGTAATCTGCTGGTGTTGGTCCACTGTGCTTCATTAAGTCCAGGGTGAAAGCATCCGTCTACCAGGAGATTTTGGAGCACTTCATGCTTCCTTCCGCAGACGAGTTGCATTACTGAAATACAATTAACTTTTGCACGATATTCTAATTTTTCAAGTTTCACCTGTAAATTATGGTAAACCTGTCAAACTGTGGGAGGCCCTTCCTCTCTGCTAGCCCTTGCACATTTTGTAACAGTAGTGAGAGCCACCTAAGCAAATCGGGACTTATTTGACTTACTTTTATATTAAGAAACTGGGGGGGAGGGGGGTAGAAGCCTTGTTAAATCCCCCCCCAATCCCACTCACTAATTTACAGAAAGTAATACAAAGCAGGGGAACAGATGTGATCATGATTTTTAAAGAATTGACTAAAGATGTGATTTTATCCACTTCTCGCGAGCGCTGGATTTTCTCTTCTGACTGCTAATTGGTTCCACCGCACGGTGGTTATCCTTGTGCACCTAATTCTTCCAGGTTAGAGGGTAAGCCGATTATCTTCTGTTTACTGTGAGATGTGAACATAGCCTCAAAGGTGGAAATATTAGGTACATGGATTATGGGGTAAATGGATTAAGGGGAGATTTATCAAAACCTGTCCAGAGAAAAAGTAGACCAGTTGCCCAAAGCAACCAATCAGATCACTTCTTTCAGTTTTCAGAGGCCTTTTAAAAAATGAAAGATGTGATCTGACTGGTTGCTATGGACAACTCAGTAACTTTTTCTCTGGACAGGTTTTGATGAATCTCCCCCTATGTGCTTGCACACACTCTATGCACAGTATTGTGGAATATATTAATGCTATTGTTACGCTATGCGCTCCTGCCTCACACGCTGGCCGTGAGTGCATGGTCCCCTTACCTCCTGCTGCCGACGGGGCTGGGACTCACATTGCGGGACGCACCCGCATGCGAGCCCCAGTCCGTCACTCTCTGGGTGTCTCTCCTGCCTCTGCCTCTCTGCTCTGGCACGCATGTCCCTGTCCCTTAGGGCGTGCGCGCGCTGGAGCTTTAAGATTTAAAGGGCCAGTACGCTAATTAGTGTCTCCACCTGTGTCTTGTTTATAAATTCCTCCACCCTCCTCAGTTCTCTGTGGGATCTTTGTTGATCTTGTGCCAAGTGAAAGCATTCCTTAGTATTGCCTTGCCGTGTACCAGATCTCCTGCTCTTGGTAATTGACCTTGCTTCTCTGCCGCCTGCCTACTGAACTTCTGCTACGTCCCGACTTTGCTACTTTGCTGCCTCATCCCTTCATTGCCTCGCATCTCCTCAGCCACCTGTGTGGTCGAGCCGTTGCCGGGGGTTGCGATCTGGGTGTCGCCTGCAGCTACAAGTCCATCCTGCTTTGTGGTGGGCTCTGGTGAAGACCAGCGGCACATTAGACTTCGCTCCCTTGCACGGTCCGAGTCATCTGCCACACAGGTCCAGCGGATCCACATCCACCGGAGTTCCTGTCTACTGAAACGTGAGTGTTACAGTAAGATCCGGCTATGGATCCCGCTGAGGTACCCCTGCCTGAAGTTGCGGATCTTTCCTCCGTTGTGATACGTCAGTCACAGCAGTTGTCCCAACAGGCGCAGCAATTTTCTCAACTGGCAGCCATGATGCAACAGCTTTTGGCCTTGCAACAGCAGCAGGTACCACAATCTGGCCCACTCCCTCCTCCAGCTCCTGCAGTCTCTCCTGGCTCCTAGCTGCATCTGCCTTTGCCTTCCAAGTATGATGGGGATTCCAAGTCATGCAGAGGCTTTGTTACACAGTGCTCCATGCATCTGGAGCTCATGTCTGAACTGTTTCCCACTGAACGTAGCAAGGTGGCCTTCGTCATTAGTCTACTTTCCAGAAAAGCCCTGGCTTGGGCTACACCTCTTTGGGACCGTGGTGATCCTGTATCCTCCAATTTGTCGGCATTCTTGGCAGAATTTCACAGTGTCTTTGAGGATCCCGCACGTGCCTCTTCAGCTGAGACGGCGTTGCTGAACCTCTGTTAAGGGAATTCTACCGTTGGAGCCTACAAGTATCATCTTCCTGTCTCTCGGCTTGCCAAGCCCTTGTTCATCTCCTCTATTAATGGACAAAATCTGGACTGCAAGGTTCACTTCCGTACTGAATCTCTCGCCATGCAAGTGGGAGTATCGCATTAAGAAAAGATTGAGTTCTATGTTCTGCCACACTGTACTTTGGAGATTCTTCTTGGCCTTCCTGCAACGCCATTCCCACAACTGGATTGGAGAACTGGAGAAATAATTTGCTGGGGACAATCGTGTCCAATTTTTTGCCTCCAACCTGTTCTACATAAAGTTGTTTCTCGTCTTCCACCTTTGCCTGGCCTGCAGGCTGTATCTCTGCCTCCACATCGTCCTTACGACTGTAGTATTGATCTTCTGCCTGGTACCACTCCTCCTCGTGGGAGGATATACCCTCTTTCAGTTCCTGAGACCAAAGCCATGGCTGAGTATATCCAGGAGAATCTCCAAAAGGGATTTATCTGTAAGTCCTCTTCTCCTGCTGGAGCAGGTTTCTTCTTTGTAGGAAAGAAGGATGGCTCACTCTGTCCATGCATTGACTACAGGGGACTTAACAGGGGAGATGAATGGAAAACGGCCTTCAGTACTCGTGACGGACATTTTGAGTATCTTGTAATGCCTTTTGGTCTCTGCAATGCTCCAACTGTTTTCCAGGAGTTCGTCAACTATATCTTCCGTGATCTTATCTACACCTGTGTTGTCGTATACCTAGATGACATCCTGAACTTCTCTTCCAACTTAGAGGAGCATCATGCTCATGTTCGTCTGGTTCTTCAGTGACTGCGGAAGAATCATCTCTATGCCAAATTGGAGAAATGCCTGTTCGAAAAATCTAGTCTTCCGTTTCTTGGCTACATTGTCTCCCATCAGGGCCTGCAGATGGATCCAGACTAGTTGTCTGCGGTGTTGGATTTGCCTCGTCCCTCGGGCCTACAGCGCTTTTTCGGATTCGCTAACTATTATCATCAGTTTATTCCACATTTCTCTTCTTTGGTTGCTCCTATTGTGGCTCTGACTAAAAAGGCATCTAATCCTAAGTCATGGCCTCAATAGTTTGAAGAGGCCATCTCTCGTTTAAAGTCTGCGTTTGCCTCTGCCCCCGTGCTGACAAGACCTGATCCAGAGAGGCCCTTTGCGTTGGAGGTTGATGCCTCATCTATTGAAGCGGTGCCATTCTCACTCAGAAAAACGCCAAGGGCAAGAGTGTAACTTGTGGGTTCTTCTCTAAGATTTTCTCTCCTGCTGAAAGGAATTACTCCATTGGAGATTGTGAACTCCTCGCTATTAAGTCAGCTTTGGAGGAATGGCGACATTTATTAGAAGATTCTTCTCATCCGGTCAGCATCTACTCCGACCATAAAAATCTTCTATACTTTCAGTCAGCTCAGCGATTGAACCCCCGCCAGGCAAGATGGTCACTATTCTTTTCACGATTCAACTTCTTCATTCACTTCCGTCCTGAAGACAAGAACATCAGGGCTGATGCTCTTTCCAGGTTCTCTGACGTCATTGGTTTGGACTTCACGCCTAGGCATATTATTCCTCCTGACCATTTGATTCCTGCCGCTCCTGCCGAAATTCAGCAAGTTCCTCCGGCAAAATCCTTTGTGCCCACCAGATTGAGACGCAGGGTCTTGAAATGGGGTCATTCTTCATTGACAGCAGGACATCCAGGAATACGCAAACACCTACTTCTTATTTCCCGGCACTATTGGTGGCCCCATCTTGAACGGGATGTTTCTGATTTTGTTCGGTCCTGTGTAACTTGTGCCCGTGACAAAACTCCTCGGCAAAGACCTGCAGGACTACTACAGACTTTACTCATTCCAGAGACTCCCTGGTCCCATATTGCCAAGGATTTCATCACTGATTTGCCACCTTCTGATAATAACACAGTCATCTGGGTCGTGGTAGATCGGTTTTCCAAGATGGCTCATTTCATTCCTCTACCAGGTCTTCCTTCTGCTCCACAGCTGGCGAAATACTTCTTGTTGCATGTCTTTCGTTTACATGGTCTTCCACAGCATATCATTTCGGATCAAGGTGTGCAGTTTGTCTCGAAATTCTGGTGAACCCTGTGTAACCGTCTGGACATCAATCTGGACTACTCCTCAGCCTACCACCCTCAGTCCAACGGTCAGGTGGATAGGGTCAACCAAATCCTTGAGACTTATCTTCGGCATTTTGTTTCAGCTCGCCAAGATGATTGGGTCGACCTTCTCCCCTGGGCTGAATTCTCATATAATCTAAAGGATTCAGAGTCTACGGGGTTGTCTCCTTTTTTTTGTCGTCTACGGACTCCATCTCCGTCCTCATCTTCCTCTCCCAGTCTCCTCTGGTGTGTCTGCTGTTTATGAGCTGGTCCGTGACTTCTCCACCATCTGGCAACAAACCCGACAGTCGTCCCAGGCTACTTCTCGCATGAAGGCACAAGCAGATAAAAGTAGAAGATCTCCTCAATCCTTCTCTCCTGGTGACATGGTGTGGCTAGATTCTACAAAAGATCAATCCATCTCCTACAAACTCCGTCTACCTGCTACGTTACGTATTCCCAATTCCTTCCATGTCGCTCTGCTCAAGCCTCTTGTCATAAACCGGTTTTCTGGTCGACTGGGAGGGCTATGGTCCTGAGGAGAGATCTTGGGAACCTGAGGAGAATATCCTGGACCTTGATCTTCTCAGGAGTTTCCTCTCTCTTAAAGTGAGGGGGAGACCAAAGGGGGGGGGGTACTGTTACGCTATGCGCTCCTGCGTCACACGCTGGCCACGAGCGCATGGTCCCCTTACCTCCTGCTGCAGACGGGGCTGGGACTCGCATTGCGGGACGCACCCGCATGCAAGCCCCAGTCCGTCACTCTCTGGGTGTCTCTCCTGCCTCTGCCTCTCTGCTCCGGCACGCGTGTCCCCGTCCCTTAGGGCGTGCGTGCGCCGGAGCTTTAAGATTTAAAGGACCAGTATGCTAATTAGTGTCTCCACCTATGTCTTGTTCATAAATTCCTCCACCCTCCTCAGTTCTCTGCCGGATCTTTGTTGCCATTGTGCCAAGTGAAAGCGTTCCTTAGTATTGCCTTGCCGTGTTCCAGATCTCCTGCTCTTGTTAATTGACCTTGCTTCTCTGCCGCCTGCCTACTGAACTTCTGCTACGTCCCGACTTTGCTACTTTGCCGCCTGCCCTGACCTCCAGCTATCCTGACTATGAGTTGTCTCATCCCTTCTGTGCCTCGCATCTCCTCAGCCACCTGTGTGGTCGAGCCGTTGCCGGGGGTTGCGACCTGGGTGTCGCCTGCAGCTACAAGTCCATCCTGCTTTGTGGCGGGCTCTGGTGAAGACCATCGGCACCTTAGACTCCTCTCCCTGGCATGGTCCGAGTCATCTGCCACACAGGTCCAGCGGATCCACATCCACCGGAGTTCCTGTCTACTGAAACGTGAGTGTTACAGTTATTAGTCATGGATGTGGATGTGTTGTACACAGGTTGACTCCAGTGTGTATTTTACAAGAATTCCTCTGTTTTATTATGGCAGCGTTAATACGCATAGCCTTTAGTGCATCATAATAGTATTATAAATCTTTTCTGCTATTCTAATTGAGTATTCATTCCAATGCATTAGAATAGTTTATAATGAAATATAATAAAGTAATGGAATACTTAAGGCTGGTATATGCTGACCTTACGGCTGGTAATGAAGAGCTTTCCAAATATTCCGTAGTCTGTACTATGGAGGACTCCAGAGAGTCATATTATCTGTGACTTCAAATTAATACCATTAGAATAGGAAAGGTCTTCAGCTCCCAGAAGCAGTTTTCTATTCTTCCAGGGCCTCCTTTAAATGATTCTGCCTGAGTAGTTTCCAACTAATTTCCTGGTTTACCACAGAGCTGCTCAGTAATTGCATTTCCTTGGACATTTCTAAACAGCCCTCCTATGGTGGAACATTTCATTTTCATAGACAGTCTGGGAAAGTGTGAACACAGTAATGACACGTGTGCCCAGAGCAAACTGTCAGTGACGATAGAGAATCTGATGGATCCCTGAAGGATAGCACATGCATTGTACCAAGTATAAACAGCAACATAGGAGAAATACAATGTAACCTCAAGACCGAGGATTGTGTTTCAAGCTGCAACCTTTCTGATTTAATTTAGAACATTTTATGTTTTTAATATCTGTATATGTTACATAGGAAATATATGTATTTGTAGAAATGAGTGGAATCAATTAAATTGTCTTCTTCCTGTAATGTGTCACATGGGTTTTGCCAAACCCAAAATGTAAATTGTTGTACTAAATATTTGTATCAAGGTCACTTTAGAATACTACAATGAAAAATACTGAAAGAACACAGAGGCAAATGTATCCAAAGATTGGTACCAGATTTTGACAGAAATCCAAATCATTGCACGCACTTAAATTACCCAAACAATGTCACACTTTGCACTGGCCTCACTAAGGGTCTATTCACACGGCGGAATTTCCGTTTGCGTAATTCCGCTTGCATAATTCCGCCTTAAATTTAAGCTCATAGACTTCTAATTTCCGCTTCCAAAACCTATTTTCTGTTGCAGGCAGAATTTTGTTGTTTTGGCGAGTATTCCACTGCTATTGTGGACGGATTTTCTGTCCCCCAATTTCAAACGGAGATTTGAAACAGAAAACGGGGAGTGCACTAAGGACCAAAGTTCCGGACCCTTTTGGAGCATTTGGTCACATGACCCTAAACAATCTGTATGCAATCTGCTTCCAATCTGCCTCCATTCCACATTGGGTAAAAATCTGCCTTAAAATGAGAGTCTGTAGAAAGGGCACCACCATTCTTCAGGCGGAAATTTGAAAGCGAAAATTCTGCTCACAAATTCCGCTTCAAAAATTCCGAAGTGTGAATGAGTGCCCGGAAAACCCATTGGGGGTAATTCATCAAGCTGTGCTTACGTACATGACTTACAGTATGTACACTATTTTCCATGGTGTAAGTGTTTCTTACTTGTAACACATTTATCATACTATCACAGGGGGTTGATAAATTTGGCATATTTAAGCAAAAACACTTTTTTTAGCATACAAAAGCAAAAAACAAGAAATGTCTTCAGTACACCAGTACACCATTTTTTTGTTTACTAAAAACAAAAGTATACCATGCAGAAAGACCATGCATTGGGATTCATTGAATCTGTAGAAGCTGTGCATCCAAAACAAATGATTGATGAGCAAAAGGTAAAACTCATGTGGCATTGCCGCACAGTGATTGGCCAAACAGTTACAATTCAGTTCCATATGGCACATGTAAAACAAAACCCTTAGGCCTATTTCCTACTAACATAATATCACACTTATGTGAATTTGACTTTATACTCTACAGGCTTTTTTATGCTTTTTTAATTAGCAGAACTCAGATTAGTGAATCTGCACAAACAGATCAAAGGGCTGGAATCAATGAATCATTCCAGATTTTCAATTCTATTTAATCTCGGTATTGCAGCTCGATAGTCTCATCCTCATCCTTGGCCTGCTATATATTTTTTTTTTAAAGCAGCCATGTGTTATGTGTTACAAACGTAAATTGGGAATTACAAAGGCATAAGGGCTCCATACAAATTCATACCACACGACATACATTATATAACATTACCTGCTGATTACATAGTGTTTCATCTTCACTGTTAGCATTTTAAACAATTGACTAAAAATAAGTAAAGATCATAGAGGGAAATAAGAAAGGGGAAAATACAATGCAAATACAAGAAGGTCAGAGAAAAACATGAATGATGATGTCAGAGGGAAAAAAGATAATAAATACAGAATTGTGGTGTTTGTGGAAATTGGATAATGATATAAGGGAGATTATAAATTATACTGTAGCTTTCGCAAAAAGGACATACTCCAAATCATAGACACAGTAATTTCTGTATTAAGGCTGGATTATGTACTTAAAACATCTTAGGAAAATAAGTCTTAATTCTAATATACTTCATACATGAGCCATCTAATGAAATTCAATTGACCATTCAGAAACAGAGTGTATTGATTAATACATTTCTAATAATGACTGAAGTATCTGCAGACTGTAAACTATGGGCCTGTAACTAGATTTTCCTATCTAAAGGCCTTATGCATATGAATGTAAGACATTTCATACAACCTTTAAAGGGGTACTCCAGTGGATTTTTTTTTTTTTTAATCAACTGGTGCTTTAAAGTTAAAAATATTTGTTTTACCTTCTATATACAAATCTTTATCCTTCCAGTACTTATCAGCTGTTGTATGCACCAGAGAAAGTTGTGTAGTTCTTTCCATTCTGACCACTGTGCTCTCTGCTGACACCTCTGTCTGTGTCAGGAACTGTCTAGAGTAGGAGAAAAGTTTTCCTCAGGAGTGTCCTTTTAAACTGGGTTCACACATAGTATTTTGGTCAGCATTTTAGTCAGAATTTTAGGAAAAACCCGGAGTGGGTGCAAAAAAACTGAAAATGGTACATGATTTGGGCTAAAAATACTTACCAAAATAGTATGCGTAAACCCAGAATCTGTCATTCATCTTGGTCGCGGAACCCTGACTGTCAATCAAGCAGGAATTAGGATGGGGGGGGGGGGGGGTTGGGGCATACCAGCCCTCCAGCACTTCAGAGACTTGGTAATGCCACATTTTTTCTATGTTATGGAATTACAAACACATATATGAAAGGTACTATGTGTTTCCTTGTCCTTACACCAATCTAATAATGTCAGTAATTTGTAACACAAATTACAGCTGACAGATTTCTTTTAAATTGTAACAGTCTTAAAGGGGTTATCACACAAATTAATTTGTGTCCTATCCACAAGATAGAGGATAACCCAGATCTCTGTGATCACAAGAATGGAGGTCAATTGTCCCCTAAGTGTTCGGAGTGGTGGTCAAGCATGTGAGATGCTGCTCTATTCATTTAAGAGACAATTGACATGATTCCTGTGATCAATGGGAGTTCCCAGTGGATAGCCCCCAATTGCTGAACTAGTTATCCTCTATCCTTTGAGCCTTTGAGTCCAATGGTAGTCCTTCTCCATGGAATACGGTTTGCTGGGCTTCCTGCATTATAACAAGGCCTTGCAAACCCTCCTTTCATCTCTTTAGCTGCGATTGATCTTTTGCAGAATTATATCACAAGATTAGCATTATCCGCTTAGGTGAAGTGAGGCTTTTCTGCTTTAAATAATAAACTTATAATAATTTCTTCTCACAACAATTGATCCAAATCATTTTATCGGTTTATACAATAAGAGATTTGGGATATATTGTGACATTAAACTGCTACTTACATGTAACCTAACAACTTGGTAGAGTGAAGATTTTAAAGGGGTAATTAGCATGGCTGCTTTCTTCCACAAACAACTCCACACATGGTCTACAGGTTGTGTCTGGTACTACAACTCAGCTCCATTAAAGGGAATAATAGGGCTTAGCTGCAATACAAAAGGCAACATCTGGACACGTGTGGTGCTGTTGTTCTAAAAGAAAAATGCTATATCTCTAATCCTCTACAACTTCTTAAAGGTACTGTCCAATCATGAAGCTAAAAAAAATATATGTAAGTAGGTACCTATGATTGATGCTTGCTTACAATTTGTTTTCCTCAAATGTTGCTGCTTTTTAGCACAGCTGCATTAGCGCAGAACTTTGACTTATGACTACAGTACAGCAACAGTGTCTACTGGGAGTCTGTAATAGCCTGAGACACACCTCCTGCCTTATTATTGGGTCAGGCTGCTGCTCCCCCTCCCACTGCAGCTCAGCCTCCTCTGATTGGCTGCTCCCTACAATATAAATCTCTTACAGGGTCACCAGGAAATCAGGAATAGAAGAGATGATTTCTATTAGAGCAAAGACAAAATGATTAAAAAAATATAGACTACTAAAACATCATTGAGAAAAAAAAATGTCATGTATTGGCCACCTATATACCAAAGCAAATAGGCCTGAATAAGAGGAAACCTGGAGAGTCACTTTAAGTATGTCTGACATGGTCTCACAAGAAAACATGATCTAGACTATATTGGCCAAACTATTTGTCTGGCATTAGACACTACTGGCTACTGATATTTTATGACAAAGAAAATTCTGATTTATTGTCTGCAGAGCAGGATTTTCTCTGGCTTTATTTGAAGGAATTAAAACGTGTGAGGATATATAATATGTGATTGGCCCCATCCGTCCCACCTTGGAACATAAACTACACTTCTCACTCTATTACATGGAATAATAAGAGTTAGTGTTTATATTAAGGGTTGGACCTGAACCCATTCAGACAATGTTAAACATACAGTAATGGATGGGGCATGGTTTATACGAAGCCAGATACAGATTTGAAGGCAGACAGCCAGCAATAAATAGTCAATTAACTCTCACATTGTTTATACAGCACAATCCAAGGCTTAAAGGAGAAGACACCATAAAAGAGCTGTCAACTAGTCACTTCTACATTAAAAGCACTTTGTATCAAGCTCTAAAACACCTTAAAAAGTTGTTACAAAACACAAAGGACAAATGAATATTCATGGAAGAGGGGAACCTCCTGCCCACACAGGAAAAATAAAGTTTCCCTCTAAAACGGAATATAAAAATCACTAATAAGTATAATATATCATATACATAGCTGCACAGTGGTACACTGAGTTCTTGTAGTTACATATTAAGCTGCAGATTAGACATGTGCAATTAGTTTCAGCACAAATGCTAATTTATACGAATTTTACCGTTTTCGGGTGTTCGGATTGATCCGAACGCACAAAAACATATTTGGAACATTTCCGAATAACGACGATAATACGAACATTAGATTAACGAATATATTTGTAAAATAACTAATGCATTCATAAGATAAGGAATGCATTTGTTAACCGTAAAGCAAAAGTAAATAATTAATTCGATTTTTTTCAATTGGTCCTTGGGAGGTCACATGATCGGAGTTCATTGTTACATGATACCTTTTAGCCAATACGCTTATTCCTGTCGATCCCTTCTGTATCACAGACATTGAGGCTGTTTAATTAGTTGTGAGGTAGTCCTGTGAGAGTCTGCCTGGTGTTACTGGAGTGTGGAGTCACTGGATTTGCAGAAATGGACAGTTTACCTGAGGAAAACGTGGCTTCTGGCACAGAGACGACTGCAAAACAAGCTAAAGTAACACCTGCTATTTTTTTACAAGAGAGGATCAGCAAGGCCTGCGTTAGAAATAGGCGTTAGAAATAAGCATTAAAACGAATAACAAAATCGTCCGAAAACGAAAGTGAAACGAATGATATATATAATGAATAGATCCGAAATAACGAATGCATCCGACAGCCAAACAGTTTCCGAATAGAACCGAAAGAAAATATATGCGAATGTGTTCTGAAAACAGAATAAAACAAATTACTGTATCCCGAAGGTATAACAGAACTGAAAAAAATGTTATCCGAAAAAAAAAAAATATATATATATATATATTTTGGTCGTGCACAAGTCAACTGCAGATATTTATTGCACCACCAAAACACACCCTCTGTATGACACTATATCAGATAAAGAGGTATAGTAATGCCTTATAGCAGACCTAGACTGGTGATCTGCTCTACCAAGCAGATTATCTGTGGGTCTGGTCGGTCAGTGCGCTGCCTGCTATGGGTGGATGTAGGATTATCCTTTGGATTTATCCAATAGATAATGGTTAATAAATACTTAGCATCTAGAGGAAAGGGCACACAAACAGGAATCCAGGATTCCACATAAAAAATTCACATAAAAAACGACTGGTGGAAGGGACATAACTACTTGTATGGACTCTGTTAAGTGCAACGTTTACTTCTGAACACTGGCCAGTGGAGGACCCCTTTAAGGGATTTGAATATACTGTATACCAATGTAACAGGAAGGCAGATTTGTCTTTCAAAAACCTGATTAAGCTAAATGACAACCTCTATGTTATTTGTAATGAAAGTCACAAAGGGAAAAAATAAGAACTGTCTCAAAAATTCATAGTAATAACTGACTAATTATTTTAATTATTACTTTAGGGGAAATTTTACTCCTAGTACTAGTTTAGAGAGAGGTGTAGAGGGTCGTGACAAAGACAAAGTTTTACCTCTGTTTAAATTATTAGTCAGACCACACATGGAGTATTGTGTCCACTTGTGGGCCCCTGTATATAAGAAGGAACTGGAAAGGGTGCACAGGAGGGTAACAAAGATAATGAATGATATGGGAGGATTAGAGTACAAAGACTGGTTAACAAGCTTGGGGTTAATAAGTTTGGAGTAAAAACATCTTAGGGGCGATTTGATCACAATGTACAAAAAAAATAAATGGGCAGTACAAAGATTTTTCTAGTAATCTTTTTATACCTAGGCCGGCAACCATGAGAAGGATGTATCCTCTACGTCTAGAGGAAAGAAGATTTTACCATCATCCCAGACAGAGATTCTTTACTGTAAGAGCAATGAGACTAAGGAACTATCCCATTCTTCTATTCTGTCCTCCTATCCCGACCTCAGCTGTGATGACCTGAGCTGTGATGTAGAGATAGATGTGCTAGCGGCATAACATAGCTGAGGGTTTACGAGAGGGATGTGGTTTGTAAGCCGGTCCAATGAACAAATAGGAGAATAAAGTGTGTGTATACAGTCCTGGTCGTAAATGTTGGCACCCCTGAAATTTTTCAAGAAAATTAAGTATTTCTCACAGAAAAGGATTGCAGTAACATGTTTTTCTATACACATGTTTATTCCCTTTGTGTGTTTTGGAACTAAACCAAAAAGGGAGGAAAAAAAGCAAATTGGACATAACGTCATACCAAACTCCAAAAATGGTCTGGACAAAATTATTGGCACCCTTAACTTAATATTTGGTTGCACACCCATTGGAAAAAGATAACTGAAATCAGTCACTTCCTATAACCATCAATAAGCTTCTTACACCTCTCAGCTGGAATGTTGTACTACTCTTCCTTTGCAAACTGCTCCAGGTCTCTCTTATTGGAAGGCGCCTTTTCCCAGCAGCAATGTTAAGATCTCTCCACTGGTGTTTAATGGGATTTAGATCTGGACTCATTGCTGGCCACAGAACTCTCCAGCACTTTATTGCCATCCATTTCTGGGTGCTTTCTGATGTATGTTTGGGGTCATTGTTCTGCTGGAAGATGCTGGACCCAAGATCTTAGATGCAAACCCAGCTTTCTGACACTAAGCTCTACAGTGTGACCCAGAATTGATTGGTAATCCTCAGATTTCATGATGCCTTGCACACATTCAAAGCACCCAGTGCCAGAGGCAGCAAAACAACCCCAAAACATCATTGAACCTCCACCATATTTCACTGTAGGTACTGTGTTCTTTTTTTTGTAGGCCTCATTCTGTTTTCGGTAAACAGTAGACTGATGTGCTTTACCAAAAACCTCTATGTTGGTCTCATCTGTCCACAAGATGTTTGCCCAGAAGGATTTTGGCTTACTCAAGTTCATTTTGGCAAAATGCAGTCTTGCTTTTTTATGTCTCTGTGTCAGCAGTGGGGTGTTCCTGGGTCTCCTGCCATAGCGTTTCATTTCATTTAAATGTCGATGGATAGTTTGCACTGACACTGATGCTCCCTGAGCCTGCAGGACAACGTTAATATCTTTTGAACTTGTTTGGGGCTGCTTATCCACCCTTCGATCTACCCTTTCACCAATTCTCTTCTGTCCATGCCCAGGGAGATTAGCTACAGTGCCATGGGTTGCAAACTTCTTGATAATGTTGCGCACTGTGGACAAAGACAAATCTAGATCTCTGGAGACCTTGAGATTGTTGATATTTTTCCCCAATTTTGGTTCTCAAGTCCTCAGACAGTTCTCTTCTCCTTTCTCTGTTGTCCATGCTTAGTGGACAACAGAAATAAGGCCTACACACAATGCAAAGACTAAGTGAACATCTCTCCTTTTTATCTGCTTTCAGGTGTGGTTTTTATATTGCCCACACCTGTTACTTGCCCCAGGTGAGTTTTAAGGAGCATCACATGCTTGAAACAATCTTATTTTTCCACAGTTTTGAAAGGGTGCCAATCATTTTGTCCAGACCATTTTTGGAGTTTGGTGTGATATTATATACAATTAGATTTTTTTCTGCCCTTTTGGTTTAGTTCCAATACACACAAAGAGAATAAACATGTGTATAGCATAACATGTGTTATTGCAATCCATTTCTGTGAGAAATTCTTCATTTTCTTAAAGAATTTCAGGGGTGCCAACATTAACGGTCATGACTATATATATATATATATATATATATATATATATATATATATATATATATATAATCTGTCTAAGATTATATGACATGCTGAAATAGACTTCATAGCTACAGTGCTATACTTTAAGCTATAGTTTGGAAACTTTACTTTTTTCTCTGGATGTATATTTCAGATGTCTAAACTTTGGATGAAATGGTTTTTTAATTGAAATGTTCTGACTAGCCGCTGAAGTCAAATTGGAATCTAAAGGACGTGTAAAAGAAATCAATGAGATGTCCCAGAAATGTGTGATGTATTGAAAATTGGTCATAGAGTTCTGTGGTGCACGAGTGACACTACAGTCAGTCCCTCAGTCCCTTGTTGAACTCGGGATATTATGTGGTTCTGGGTGTGTGACATACATTATATTTTACTTGACAGCTCAATCTTGAGTGAAACCATTTTCTAATATTTTCTTTTTTTTCCTAATTCTAAACTGACATTCTACTTTATGGTGTGAAACACTAGAAGTGACAGGAGCAAATGTACAAGCCCCCAATACCAGAAAGGCCAGAATTCTGTACGGACTGATGGGTTAAGGCTAAACCAAGTCATGTTTTTTTATTTTTTATTTAAAGGGGACTTTTTGTAAAATATGATTGGTCTTATTTATGTGTAGATGTTATTTAACTCTTGAATGAGGTTATACTACTTGCAAGGTTTTTCTATACATTTGCATACATAATTTTTTTTTTACTTTCAAAAAAGAAACTTATGAACTGTAGAAAGGAAAAAATATCCAAGATATTCTGGCATGTTGTTTGATGATAACAATACACCTACACTTATTTATTCCAGGTCAGGACGACCCTATGTTGCATAACTCAAATATTCAGTAAAGTTTTATTTGGCAATTTGAGATTAGCTTAATGTAGTGAAATACTCCCACATCCCAATGTGATTTGATTTCTCTTACTTTGGGAGTGAGATAGTATGAGACCTTAGCGGATACGTACACTGCTTCCATGACTTAACACTTTTGCCATCAGCTTCATACTTTTGTAGGTATTGTTCTGGGAAGGAGCACATGGCAATAATCCGCCAGAAGGTATTTATAGAGGTAAATGCAACCTCTGCGTCTCTGTGTATAAGAATTATCCTATTCTATTTTCTTCTGTGTTATTCTTCTTTTAATTCTTGGGTCATTGCTAATTTGTCTCTTCTGTATAGTAATTATTGAAGGTTTATCTTATATATTTTTTACCACAAGTTCTCAATAACTTTTCCAAACACCAGCTTAGATGATTTTAATTCATTGGCTTTACAACTTTGCCATTCATTGTTCCTTATTTGATAAGAGAATGTTGCACTGGCCAAATAAGAGTCACATGAACATTTTTAGGAACATTCCCTATAATTGACTTATGTAAAAGGGCCAGCAATCAGCCAACTAGAAAATGTCAGAACAGCAACCGATCAGATTATTTATATAGGCCAAAAATCACTGTTATATGGACACATTTTGCCTTAGGTAAACAGGTGGTGTGCAGTCAATAATAATAAAAGTGAAGGGTAGCATAAAGGATTCAGCAGTTGAGTTGTGTAAAGGCTCCATAAACAAGTTTCAATGTACTAGATCATATATATTCACGAGTCGGTCCATCTAAAAGGGCCCATAGTCAATCCCTTGCACAATATACAAAGACAACATGGTCTTGGGTTTCATCCTTATGTCCACCATGTTCCTTCAAAATGTCTCTTAAGTTACACTCAAGAATAAATAAACTTCTGTTTGAGAAGTGTGAACTTTTTAGAGAATATACAATCTCTCCCCAAGATCTCCAAAGGACATCCAAGACTCTCTTGATTATAAAGCCCCGGCAGAACTGCTTGTCTGCCATAAAGTGTATTAACCAGGATCACTAGATCATCAAAGAAATAGTCAGGGAAGTTTTGGGCAGCAATCACTATGGGTGCCGCAGCTTGTGGGGGCAGTGTGCTTTCTTGCACAGGCTTTCTATTGCTTCAATACACCGAAGTGCTAGACTCACAATTTTACTCTATAAAAAAATCAAGCAAAACGTAAAGAATTTTCAATTCAAACAATTAAAAAAATGCTCCTGTGCATAGATATTGTTATTACATACTTGTTATGATGCCACCTGATGTTCTTTTCTTTTCCTTTTAGAATGTCAACAGAACAATAGAAAGAATCCCTTGGTTCCTCATGTACAAGACAATGCAAGTGGTGTGATTGAGCAACTGAGCATGTGTGACCACCGCTACTGGACACCTTGGATAGACATTATGAGAATGAATAAAAAAAAACTAGAATGTCATAAAAAGAATGCAACATTGGGAGCCAGACATGAGTATTTTTTTACACAGTTTATTTGTGGTGAGGAACGGCTGTTATCAGCAGTCAAGACTCACTGGTAATGTAGGACATCAGCGATGCTTGGCATGAACTGTTTAGATGCCATGGTCATAGACGATTGTGGCATCTAAAATGTTGAAAACAGGGGTTTGGGGATAATAGGAGAAATGGTGGCTGGAGTGCTTCCTCTTACTTCTGTGCTGCCTGCCTGCCCAGGCTGTCAATCATTTTGGAGTAGGAGTCACATTCCCCTATGACTATTTACGGGGCATTAACATAGGACAATTTTGCGCAGGACAATTTTGAAAGTAATTTTCATGAGTGAGGAAGGGTGGAAGGACATGAACACATGGTGAGAAAGCTGTATATATGTTGCCACCATTTATATGGGGTAAAATCTGATGGCAGATTACAAAATTTTTTACAATTAAAAAAAAAAAAATAATAATGACATAAAACAAAACCTCCATAACATGGGTATTGTAATTGTATTGACCTACAGAAAAAGGTAACATTTAATTTTAACAGTAAAACAACCTTCCAAAATTAGCAAAATTATGTGTTTTTGTTTTAGTTTTGCCCAACAAATATATTTTCCTTGGTTCACCATAGATTTTGTGGTAAAATGATGGTGTCATTACAAAAAACAATTGGTCCCGCATAAAGCAAACCCTCTAAAAGAGTTAAAAAGAGTTTAAAAGAATTAAAAGGCAAGAAGGGAAAAATGAATGTTGCAGAGTTAAATAATAATTATACATATTAAAGACATATTATAAAACCTTTTTTTTTGTTATTTTTTTTCCGTTTTGACATCTGAAAATAACTTTGAATGAATTTTCCAATAACAGTCATATGGGAAAATCCTATGGTTCTTCTCCCTTCTTTTTTCTTACAGAATGCACCACAAAATTCCTAGCAGTACTAGCAATCCCTTTACTTTGTTGTTATTTAACCCCTTAAGGACACATGACGTACTGGAACGTCATGTGTCCACTCCCGATCTATAACGCGGGGCCACGGCGTGGCCCCGCGTCATAGCGGGTCGGGCCCGGCCTCTAACAACGGCCGGGACCCGTGGCTAATAGCGCGCGGCATTGATCGCTGTGCCGCGCGCTATTAACCCTTTAGACGCGGCGTTCAAAGTTGAACGCCGCGTCTAAAGTGAAACCGAAAGCATCCCGGCTAGCTCAGTGGGCTGTTCGGGATAGCCGCGGTGAAATCGCGGCATCCCGAACAGCTGACAGGACAGCGGGAGGGCCCCTACCTGCCTCCTCGCTGTCCGATCGCCGAATGACTGCTCAGTGCCTGAGATCCAGGCATGAGCAGTCATCCGGCAGAATCGTTGATCACTGGTTTCTTATGAGAAACCAGTGATCAACATAGAAGATCAGTGTGTGCAGTGTTATAGGTCCCTATGGGACCTATAACACTGCAAAAAAAAAGTGAAAAAAAAAAGTGAATAAAGATCATTTAACTCCTCCCCTATTAAAAGTTTGAATCACCCCCCTTTTCCAATAAAAAAAAAAACACAGTGTAAATAAAAATAAAAATAAACATATGTGGTATCACCGCGTGCGGAAATGTCCGAATTATAAAAATATATCATTAATTAAACCGCTCGGTCAATGGCGTGCGCGCAAAAAAATTCCAAAGTCCAAAATAGTGCATTTTTGGTCACTTTTTATATCATTTAAAAATGAATAAAAAGTGATCAATAAGTCCTATCAATGCAAAAATGGTACCGTTAAAAACTTCAGATCACGGCGCAAAAAATGAGCCCTCATACCGCCCCATACACGGAAAAATAAAAAAGTTATAGGGGTCAGAAGATGACAATTTTAAACGTATTAATTTTCCTGCATGTAGTTATGATTTTTTCCAGAAGTCCGACAAAATCAAACCTATATAAGTAGGGTATCATTTTAATCGTATGGACCTACAGAATACATATCAGGTGTCATTTTTACCGAAAAATGTACTACGTAGAAACGGAAGCCCCCAAAAGTTACAAAACAGCGTTTTTTTTTTTCAATTTTGTCGCAGAATGATTTTTTTTCCCGCTTCACCATAGATTTTTGGGCAAAATGACTGATGTCATTACAAAGTAGAATTGGTGGCGCAAAAAATAAGCCATCATATGGATTTTTAGGTGTAAATTTGAAAGAGTTATGATTTTTTAAAGGCAAGGAGCAAAAAACGAAAATGCAAAAACGGAAAAACCTCCGGTCCTTAAGGGGTTAAAAAAAAATAATAATAATCGTATAAGAGAAAAAAGCTGCTGTAATTCTGGAATTTTTGAGAATCAGCTCTGTTTGCATGAGAAGCATTTCACTATACAGGTGTAAATAAACTGAGCTAACCCCCTTCCAATATAAATGCAATTGTTATGAAATAGTAAAGAGTGCACTGTCATTTGCCATTGGAAAACTAATAGCAGCTCATAATAATATGCTCCAAAGAAGCTTGCTCTACATACACCTCTATTTATAATGTCCCTATTATATATAGAACTGGGAATATAAATGTGCAGGGCTAAAATAAATGCACTTTAATTACTCCAGGGTTGACGCTTCCTAGTTAAAATTGTATTTGGAGCCAATAATAATAATGGCATGCAATCGGTAGGATGCCAAGTATTTCTTTCCAGGAAAAGGTGGCAATTTAATGCTCTGTCTGTGTGACTACCACCTCGCCAAATCTGTGCCAGTAATATCAATTGGAAATAGGAAAATTCTCACCTTGCAGAGAAACATAGCACTTTATTTTATACTTAAATATTGTAAATGAATGAATGAATGAATGAATGAATAATTGTATTAACAAGCAATGTGTTCACACACACACACACATATATATATATATATATATATATATATATATATATATATATACACACACACATATAGATAGATGATGATGATAGATAGATTACTCAGTAAACACAGCACTACCAATGTAAAAAATTAGGGGGGGGGGGGGGGGGGCAGGGGGTTGTTACCCAGACAAGATCACAATTTACAACATAACAGGCAAACAAATGTTGCAGAACTCCACAAGCCAATGGAAAAAGTGTAGTTTGTTTCCATCCTCTCTAAGATACAATTGCTTAATAATAGCCATATGAAGAGGACTGAAACATGATGGGATAAACTACATTATTTTACTTGATGCTGTGACAATTTTTTCTGCCTAGATAGATAGAAAGGTAGTCTTCTGTGACTAGTTGGAGGTCTACTTCCATCACAGTAATTTCTTCAATACAAAAATGTACTGTTTCCAGTACAGAGAGTTGCAGAGGTAGTCAATAGTATAATGTCTGGGCACTCTGAGAATTGTAGTATTTTCCCCTTCCATATAACTTGACTTGACTTAGTTACTTGAGACTTTAGGAACAACTAACACTGACTTGTGACCCTCTAAAGTGCATCCATGGAGTTGCTTACTGGAGGTTTTCTACTCTTGTTCCTCGACTTGCGCTACAGGGACCCTTTTGGCTCCCTAGCTACTTCTCCCCGCAACTTGGAATTTGACTTGACCAAGACGTCTGAACATCTGTAGGTAGTGTTGTTGCTCGCTTACAGAACTTTGACTTTCTCTCAGACTCCACCACAACTCCTTTCCTCACTCTGCACTGAAATACACTCTCCCTCTGGTTCTCTCTCCTCTCAGACCAGCACTACTCCTACAACTGACTCCTCCTCCTCATTTATATAGATCAACTAAACCCAGGGCAGGAGATCACTATTGGCCACAATAGTTTACATGACACCTCTGCAGTTCTCCCTTAAAGGTACAATAGCCTTATTCACAACATAATAATCATACAAAGGAATAAATATAATAAATCAATAAACAATAAAAACAATCTCACAAAACAGCTTTCCTGGAGATGTGGGTCAAAACAGACACCTGAGGCAACATCTTCCTGACAGGGCAGGCAGTGTAACATGTCCTGTACTGGGAAAACACAGTATCATTATTAACTCCTAAACAACACAACACAGATAAGTGGGATGTATTGCATTGGCTATATTGAGTACATGATTATTTTAGGTGTAGGGGTGCTGATTTAGTTATCACTGTAAACAGATTTTCAGGATTTTTTTTTTCTCGATCTGCATGAATATTGCATGAAATCCACATACCATTGATTTGAAAGGAAAACCCATGTCAACTTAAAGGGGTACTCCCGTGCCTGAGAACTCTGAACATCCCGTTCTGAAGGCTTAGAGCAGTGGCCGCGGTCGTGACATCAGGGCCAGGCCCCCTCTTGATGTCATGCCATGCCCCCTCCATTGATGTCTATGGGAGGGCACGTGAAGGCTGGGGCATGGGAGTACCTAGGTTTCTTTTTAGCATTAATCATAAATTCCATATCAAGAATTTACATATCAACTGCATTTATATACGATCACAGGGGCGGGCTAACTACAAGTTTGCTGCGGCAGGTTTGAGTTTCCCACTGCAAAATTTCTGCAGTGGAATTTTTGCATTGGAAAGTCAGCAGCAAATTACATTGACCTCAATTGAATCAGCTGAAGATTTTTCACTGCAGAAATTCTGAGGCAGGAAATTTGTGGGAAACCCACCTGTGTGAACATACCCTAATGTGGATTTGGTGTAGGTTTAATGCTATTGTGACATGAACCCATTGTCTAAGGCATGAGGGCTGTGTTTGAAAATTCTGTCTCATAACCTGCCTCAAAAAAAAATTCACATCAAAAAGTATAGCATTTAAAAAATGTTAAGCTGAAGTCCTAGAGCTTCCACTTGGAATTTAAACATTTTTTTTTTCTTTTAAACGATAAAAATTTTGCTCATGTAAAACTTCTGTGTGAAGGTACCCTAAGATGGCTGGAAACAGTTAAGAACCATGATGAGTATGACTTATTATTAGTCATTTGGATTAGGAAACAAACAGGATTCAAGATTTTGTCACACAGTCTTTATGTTATATTATGGTAAACAATATCAGTTTAAACTGTTTGAACTAAAACTTACCGAAGCACCGTTTTAAAGACATGCTCATGAATCACAGACTAGATGAGCAGTGTAACTAGATTATGGCATTTGACATTTCTCTGCTTGTATTCTCAGTGATGTAAACACTTGCAAACACATTACATCAAGTCCATTTAAGTTTACAGATCTGAAAACCTCCCAGAAAATGGCATAGGTCACAACGTGCTAAAAAAGTAAATTTAACATCTCAGGAGGCACCTCCTCAGTCACCTCTGCACATGAGAGAGATTAAAATATTATTAAAAGGGTGCCCTGTTAAACATAAGGGTGTTCCTGGATCAAGTAGGTCTGCAGAAATGATTGGGTTCAACTAGGGGGATAGTTACTGGAGGAATGGAAGAGGTCTGCACAACCACTGCCCTGCAGGCATACCGACCGTAATTGGCCCCTTTGCTCTGCCACGTTTCAACACTCTCTAACTTTAAAAGAACATGTAAGAGACCTTTGTGAGAGTAGAATATTTACATGTCTCTGTAGACCCTCCACTTATTTGTCAAGTAATTATGGCACCAAAGCACCGGAGAGGGATATATTACAGGAGTAAAAAAGCAAAATAAAAGATGTCATAAAAAGGATGGATTCATCAATGTATATATTGGACATTTCTCCTGCATACCAGCTGCTCATACAATATATTTTAAACCAGCAATTACTAAGAAAATAATCTGGAGGAGAGATTTTCTCATACATTGTTGCATTAAGAGGAAATATTATGGTGAGGCTACATCTATAAGGAGGAAACACGAACGTGAGGTGAGGCTACATCTATAAGGAGGAAACACTAAGGTGAGGTGAGGCTACATCTATAAGGAGGAAACACTAAGGTGAGGTGAGACTACATCTATAAGGAGGAAACACTAAGGTGAGGTGAGACTACATCTATAAGGAGGAAACACTAAGGTGAGGTGAGACTACTTCATTTAGGAGGAAACATGAAGGTGAGGCTATATCTATAAGGAGGAAACACTAAGGTGAGGTGAGGCTACATCTGTAAGGAGACAACATGAAGATGAGGCTACATCTATAAGGAGGAAACACGAAGGTTAGGTGAGGATACCTCTATATGGAGGAAATACAAAGGTGAGGCTACATCTAAAAGGAGGAAACACGAATGTGAGGTGAGGCTACATCTATGAGGAGGAAACACTAAGGTGAGGTGAGGCTACATTTGTAAGGAGACAACATGAAGATGAGGCTACATCTATAAGGAGGAAACACGAAGGTTAGGTGAGGATACCTCTATATGGAGGAAACACGAAGGTGAGGCTACATCTATAAGGAGAAAACACGAATGTGAGGTGAGGCTACATCTATAAGGAGGAAACACTTAGTTGAGGCTACATCTGTAAGGAGACAACATGAAGATGAGACTACATCTATAAGGAGGAAACACTTAGTTGAGGCTACATCTGTAAGGAGACAACATGAAAGTGAGTCTACATCTATAAGGAGGATACACTAGGATGAGGTGAGGATGCATCTATAAGGAGGAAACACTAATGTTAGGATAGGCTACATCTATAAGGAGATAACACAAATGTGAGGTGAGTCTACCACTATAAGGAGGAAACAATAAGGTGAAGTGAGGCTACATCTATAAGGAGGAAACACTAAGGTAAAGTGAGGCTACATCTATAAGAAGGAAACAGTAAGGTGAAGTGAGACTACATCTATAAGGAGGAAACACTAAGGTGAGGTGAGACTACATCTATAAGGAGGAAACACAAAGGTGAGGTGAGGCTACATCTATAAGGAGGAAACACGAAGGTGAGGTGAGGCTACATCTATAAGGAGGAAACACTAAGGTGAGGTGAGACTACATCTATAAGGAGGACACACTAAGGTGAGGTGAGACTACATATATAAGGAGGAAACACTAAAGTGAGGTGAGACTACATATATAAGGAGGAAACACTAAGGTGAGGTGAGACTACATCTATAAGGAGGAAACAGTAAGGTGAAGTGAGGCTACATCTATAAGAAGGAAACAGTAAGGTGAAGTGAGACTACATCTATAAGGAGGAAATACAAAGGTGAGGTGAGACTACATCTATAAGGAGGAAACACTAAGGTGAGGTGAGACTACATCTATAAGGAGGAAACACAAAGGTGAGGTGAGGCTACATCTATAAGGAGGAAACACGAAGGTGAGGTGAGACTACATCTATAAGGAGGACACACTAAGGTGAGGTGAGACTACATATATAAGGAGGAAACACTAAAGTGAGGTGAGACTACATATATAAGGAGGAAACACTAAGGTGAGGTGAGACTACATCTATAAGGAGGACACACTAAGGTGAGGTGAGAATACTGGAGAATAAGGAGATAATGTAAAGGTGAGGATACATCTATAAGGAGGAAACACGAAGGTGAGGTGAGGTTACATCTATAAGGATTAAACACGAAGGTGATGTGAGGCTACATCAATAAGGAGGAAACACTAAGGTGAGCATAGGCCACATCTGTAAGGAGATAACACGAAGGTGAGGCTACATCTATACGGAGAAAACACTAAGGTGAGGTGAGGATACATCTATATGGAGGAAAAACTAAGGTGAGGGTATATCTATAAGAAGATAACACTAAGGTGAGGTGAGGATACCTCTTTAAAGAGGAAACACAAAGGTGAGGGTACATCTATAAGAAGATAACACTAAGGTGAGGTGAGGGTACATCTATAAAGAGGAAACACAAAGGTGAGGCTTCAATAACACAATAAGAATGAAGTGGAGCACTCATCAGATAATCCCCGTTTGCTCAACCTCCTTGTACATGAGGTTACAATAAAGAAGTACTGACACAAGAATACCTGATGAGTGCTCCACTTTCTTCTTATTGTGGCATTGAAGTAGAAAGACTGTTATTTTCTAATGTGCACTCCAGTCATCCCAATAACCTTGCGGCCATAAAATTCCAGGTTCTAGAAGTGATCAATGTAAATCAAAGAGGTGGTGATGTAGATAGACATCTACTTCAAAAGGAGGCACAGTGGATTTACCGCTGGGGCACACTATCCCCAAAGGGGTTGAATGAAGGTATAATTTATACCTAGAATCATCAAACGTGACTAAGTATTACAAATTGATACTGTCATGCCAACATACATTGACTAAATATGCATTTTTTATAAATGAATTTACATTGGAGATCTGGGATCTAGTTTGATATCCTGTAATATCACGAGTGATACAAGCTATAGTACACTACCATTTTTATTTACCACATTATTAATTATTGTATACTATACCATTAACATGCAGTAAATATGTTTTCAGTACTACATATATTCCGATCATATTAATTTGTATGTATGTATGTATGTATGTATGGTGTGTAATATGTATGTATGGTGTGTGTAATATGTATGTATGGTGTGTAATATGTATGTATGGTATGTACTATGTATGGTGTGTGTTATAAGTATGTATGGTGTGTGTAATATGTATGTATGGTGTGTAATATGTATGTGTGGTGTGTGTAATATGTATGTATGGTGTGTGTAATATGTATGTATGGTGTGTTATATGTATGTATGGTGTGTAATATGTATGTATGGTGTGTAATATGTATGTATGGTGTGTAATATGTATGTATGGTGTGTTATATGTATGTATGTTGTGTGTAATATGTATGTATGGTGTGTAATATGTATGTATGGTGTGTGTTATATGTATGTATGGTGTGTGTAATATGTATGTATGGTGTGCAATATGTATGTATGGTGTGTAATATGTATGTTGTGTGTAATATGTATGTATGGTATGTGTAATATGTATGTATGGTGTGTAATATGTATGCATGGTGTGTAATGCGTATGTATGGTGTATGTTATATGTATGTATGTATGTATGGTGTGTAATATGTATGTATGTTGTGTGTAAAATGTATGTATGTTGTGTGTAATATGTATGTATGGTGTGTAATATGTCTGTATGGTGTGTGTAATATGTATGTATGGTGTGTATTATGTATGTATGGTGTGTAATATGTATGTATGATGTGTGTAATATGTATGTATGGTGTGTAATATGTCTGTATGGTGTGTGTATTATTTATGTATGATGTATGCATGTATTGTATGTGTATGATGTTTGCATGTATGCATATAGTATGTATATGCATTATGTATGTATGTTATGTATGTATGATGTGTGTGTATGTATGTATGTATGTATGATGTATGTATATATGTATTATGAATCAGAACAAAAGATTAAAGAAAGTTGCCTCTTCCAAGGAGAACGGTGCATGTAGTATTAAAACATCAAACCTTTAATATGTATGCATTAAAAATAGAAAAAGGTGGACATCATAAAAGAAAAGTGAAACTCCAGTGCATTTCGAGCTACATGTAGCCATGATTAAGAGCTACATTTAGCTCAAAATGCGTTTTGTTTCTCTTTTATGATGTCCACCTTTTTCTATTTTTAATGCATACAGATTAAAGGTTTGATGTTTTAAAACTACAAGCACCTTTGAAAGAGGCAACTTTCTTTTTTCCTTTGTTCTGATACACAGGACACGGCCCACTCTCTGCAGTTCGTGCTCTTCTACCAGCAAAAATACTAAAAACTACTACAGCACCGACCTAGCATCCAACCCGGTTGCTGAAATAATTTTTATTATATATATATATATATATATATATATATATATATATATATATGTATTTTATATTATGTATGTATTATGTGCCCCATCCCCCACACACCCACATAAACACAGCACCCATAGCACCCCTCAAACACACACACAGCACCCCTCAAACACACAGCACCTCACACACACACACAGCAACTCACACACACACACAGCACCTCACACACACACACACACACACACAGTACCTCACACACACACACACACACACAGCACCACACACACACACACACACACACACACAGCACCTCACACACACACACAGCACCTCACACACACACACACACACACACAGCATCTCACACACACACACACACACAGTACCTCACACTCACACACACACACACACAGCACCTCACACACACACAGCACCTCACACACAGCACCCCTCAAACACACACACAGCACCCCCACACACAGCACCTTTAGACTCACAGCCCCCCTCAAACACACACAATCACTCCCACACACAGCACCTCAGACACACAGCACCCCTCAAACACACATCCCCTCACACACAGCACCCCTCAAAAACACACAGCACCCCTCAAACACAGCACCTCACACACACAGCACCCCACAGACAAATACAAAGCAACCCTCAAATACAGCACCTCTCACACACAGCACCCCACAGACAAACACACAGCACCCCTGAAACACAGCACCTCTCACACACAGCACCCCACAGACAAACACACAGCACCCCACAGACAAACACACAGCACCTCTAACACACAGCACCCCACAGACAAACACAGCACCCCTCAAACATACATCACCCCACACACATCAGTATTCTGATTTAACTGCTGTGCTGGCACTTTGAGGGAAAAAAAGTTGGAGTGTATTACGGTTTGGGCACTCGGGCTCAAAAAGGTTGGCCATCACTGGTCTATACCATATGTTATCCTTTGTCTGAGGCAATCATTTTTGTATTATACCCTTAGTATGATACATTAAGGTCCTGTAGTATTTGTTTGACATCTTTACAAAAAAGTTATGTTGTGCCCCTTTGATGCTAATGGCATAGTCATTGAAGACTATTGGCATAGCAGCAAAAATGTAGGGAAATATAAGGTCAAGGTACAGAGTCTTGTCATGTTCTTATGAAGACCATGTCTCCTGCATGTCTCCTGCTCAGTGAGTACTCACTGAGCTGGGCAGAATTAGTCAGTGCAAGAGCATAAACAGAGATGCATACAGCATTGCCATTTACCTCCTGGTGGCACACATTCACAGGGCTTGGTGTTCTGCACCCGGGCCAGTGAATATGAACTGAGCAGCAGGCATAAAATATACAGTATGTTTTTATGCTGTAAAGTACAGGAGCAGGGACTCCTGTCTCTGAGAGAAGTCCCTGCTACTGTACAGATTAGCTTGAATTACATCACAAACAAATAAGACAATTCAGATTCTGAAAAATACAAAACATACTCCAGAAATTCATTGCCTAATGCAGATGCCGACCAGCTCCCCTTTCCCTGGCCTAGGCATCAAGGGGGCATTGTTGATTCCACCCCTTTCCAGGTTATCACTTCTCTGCCTTTTGGCTAATATCAAGTGTACTATCTGTTCTTATCAGTTTCATGCTGGTGTTCTCCACAGCACCGGTGTAGAGCTGGTGGGGATGGGTGCTGCATGGAGGGGACAGGTGTACTGGGGCATTTCGGGGATTGTTCTGAGGAATCAGCTCGACGGCTGCCCCGATGTGACCTGTTTCCCTCTGGGTCTCGCCATGAGGCTGAGAGGGTATAGAGCAGAGGTACTTTAGTGCCTCAGGGAGTGGTGACCCTGAGGTGCTGAAACTGCCAGTATTGTCTCACTGAGTGGAATAACGGGCACCATGATCTCTTCACCTTGTGGCACTCACCTCTTGATTCCTGGCCTTTTGGCTAGGATCAGAGAAATGTTTTATAGATCCGGACGGATGTCCGGGCAGTATACCTGCACACATTCACTTATTTATTTTTGTCACTTTTGCATGTTGGGTGTTCACAGGATTGTTAGGATGTAGTAGCCCTTCTGGGTGTCCCTCCTAGCGGTCTAGGGGAGGTGCTTGTGGCCATCAGGTTCCTCACCTCCCAGCAAAAACCCTGGGTACTACTGCATGGGTAGAGTACCAACTGTTTATTGCTCTGCAGGCAGATACTTTGGCTAACGCCAAGGGGGATGCCGGGAGCATTTGTGGTCCCTTAGTAGCTTCGGAAAAAGGGACATCAAACCTGGAACCTCGCAGGTACCTTTTGATCCGGAGGCAAAGGGTAGGGTTTGTTGGGGGGCCTCTCTCCTGTGGGAGAAGGGCTTGCGATAGAACGCATCCTTTGTGCATGTTTTTTTAGTGTATCACGTTTGCACTTTTTCTTGCACTTTGGGTGATTCGAGAGCGCGTTCCCCGGGTCTAAAAAAAACTATCAAGTAGGCTGTCAAAAGTACTTTGTATGAGGAAATAACATGCACCTATGTTTTCTTATTTTTTTTTTTTTTTTTATATATAATCATGCACAAAAAATATTTTGATCATATAACTGTCAATATGTAGCATTCTTTTAAATGTTCTGAAAAAGTAACTTATAAAAGTTTCCCCTACTCTCTATAATTTCAAGACAAGTTGCTTAAGGTCAAGAAAAGTCTGGAAAAGTCTTCTGCTGAGCTATTAAAGTGTACAGTCCTTCTCTTCTGTTAATGTTCTCACAACAAGGGAACGGGTACAAACTTGAATATCACTGAATTGTCTAATAGAAGAAAATGTGCTAAGCCTTCCAATTATGCACATTTACAGTCTCACTTATCTCCAGAAGCCTTCAGATAAAAGTACCAGCAGTTATTTCTGAGTCTACGATTTGTCAGTGACGTCTCTCCATGTTCGGCATTCCAGAGAAGTCTGTTACATAGATCATCTACTTGCATTCTTGCCAACAGCCTAAGTAAATATGGAAATAATAATAACATCCTTGTAAATAGGATGAATAAGACATGGCTGGGGAATCCTAGTTCTGAATTACATGTTTTTGGCAAGCCTCTCTTTTGAAGCAGCACCTAAAAATAGGCAGGTGTTGAAAGACCTCCATTTGCAAGTAGTAGAGATAACACAGTACTCACTTACAAAGAGTCCTGATGGGACCTGCCCCATTTCATGGTTCATCTGATGTTTAATAATAATAAGAAAAAGTATCTGGGGCAACCTTGCTTGATTTATAGCATTTGCATATGTGTAGTGTGCAGTATTCCTATTAACCACTGTAGTGCAAGAGAAGAGCTAAATTATTCTATTGAAGAGTCCACAACAGTTTTGGTGCCTTGACTATTAATTGAAATATGTTACATTAAATTGTGTACAGAGGGCTCATTTTAATATTTAGCTTTTGGTATGCAAGTCATGGTCATCCTTGATCTGTTCGTTTTTAAAGAGTGCAGAGAAAACTGGGTCACTTGATATAACGTATTACAGAAGCTTCTGACAACTGTGGGATTAAGGGACGAGTTCTATATTCTCTTTTGAGACCAGACAAGTATGGAACATCTCTTTGAATATCAATACAGAAGATTTTATGTTTCATCTTTTATTTTAGTATGGTACATGGTCAGAAAAATAGTCCTAATTTAAGTCTGGCAAACAGTCATAGATATTTTTTACCATTTCCTCTTGGGAGTGGAATCTACATGGATCAGTGTTCTTCTTGCTAACTAGAAACTTAGACAAAGCAAGGTCATTTTGTGTTAAATAAAAAATATGTGATGCTTGAGGCACTAATACAGATTTCCCAAGAGCTCAGGAACTCTAAGGCAATTGCCAGATAGGACAGTTATGACCTAGTCACAGGATAGGCTATAAATGTTTGATTGCTAGGGGTCCCTTGTACAGTGTTTGCCTGTTTCATGGGACATTAAAGGGGTACTCCGCTGCTCAGCATTTGGAACAAACTTTTCCGAACGCTGGAGCAGGTGTCGGGAGCTTGAGATGTAATAGCCCCACCCACTCATGATGTCACGACCCCACCCCCTCTATGCAAGTCTATGGGAGGGGGGTGATGGCTGTCACGCCCCCTCCAATAGACTTGCATTTGGGGGTGGGGCATTATGTCATGAGGGGGTGGGGTTATGACATCACAAGCGCCAGGCGCCGGCTCCAGCATTCAGAACAGTTTGTTCCAAACGCTGAACAGCGGAGTACCCCTTTAAAAGCGTACCTGTCATGTTTAAAAAAACTCAGTACATAATCCTGATCATGTAAATATAATTTGTATGTGTTAAGCACCTATATTTCTCTCACAATTACCTTTTATCTGTTGCTCACTTGCTTTGTCATTCTGTGCTTTGGAGGGGGGGGGGGGGTGTCCTCACTGCATGACTCATCTTCCTCCTCAAGTGCTAGGTCTCTTCATTTAATGACTGCCGGCTGCTTTGTTATCCAGCCCTCTCTGTTTTCATGCTGCAGTCTGATATGACAGGAGTGAGCACAGAGGAATGCTAGTTTCACCCTCCCTTACTGGACTTTGTCCCTTCCTGTGCTCCAGCTTGGACAATGATGATGCTGCAGTCAGACAGGATTACCGTATGTTCTGGTTTATAAGCCGTGATTTTATAAGCCATAAAAGAAAATAAAGTGTTCTTGTGAAGTACATTAGAAAGGACAATGTTTTGTCAGTATGTACAACATATACAACTTTTTTTAAATCTGACAGTGCCCATTTAAGCCTCAACCCTGGTACTATCTGGTGATAGGTGATGACTGGCCTTCGTGGAGGTCTATGGCTAAATGGTTGCCTTTAGATTCTCATGAATGTAACCTTGACTTAGATGCAGTGAATTGAGGATACATGGCTGCTTTCTAAGCATTCGCGATATGTACGTATGAGCATTGACTGTCCCTTTAAACAAAGCGGCTAATGAAGAGGATTTAGGGAAGCACGTAAGGAATGCCTGGGAATCATTGTGCAAATCAACATAATTGCTTCAGCTTTCAGCACCTAGCAGGAGGCAGTTTATTAACCTGAGCATATACCGTATGTTTGCATTCTTAGCTACATACCTGGGAAGTACTGGTCTATACGAAATAATAGTTTCTTGCAGTCTTTGGACCAAAACTAATATTCAGGTTTATCAGGTTAATAATTGTGGAGGCCGCAGCTGATATGGCTCTTATAAACAACTCTAATCTACTGCATTCATGAGCCATTACATCAGTATTCTGTTAATGTGCCATTACCGATGAGCAGGTGGCACAATAACAAGAATGTCTTCGACATAGCAACGGTAATACATTGGTTCAGCAATATAAATCAAAAAAAGGAACCATGGATCATATGGGAAGGTTGTTTTATACTTTTTGCAAAGCTCTATTATATAACTTTGAAGAAGCAACACACTTTTAGGCTAGGTGAAGGCTTTGCAGATACCCTGCAGATTTTCTGAAGTAGAAAATGTGCCAAAGACAAAAGTGGATCCAATTCAATGTGAAAATATAAAGCAAGGTGTTCTACTCCCCTCTTCATCTGGATCCATTTGTGCCTTTGGAACATTTTATGCTGCAGAAAATATATACAGGGTAAGTGCAATATGTGCATAGGAGCATCGGCCTGACGAAGCGACTTGGCACGAAAATGGTCCGTCGCCGCCAGCTTGAATACCCCCGCACATGTACCATCCCGCTCCCCTGTTTGTAATCCTGCCATGAGGATGCCAATGAAATAAAGAAGTCCCTGCTCCACATACTGGGTGAGTGCTCTGCATCTTTTCTTGGTTATGAAATTGTTTGCACCACATCCCACAGTGTGAATAGCCCCACACAGTCTGCAGGTGTGACTTCAGGATACAGCATCGCATTACCGGTTTGCTACCACATCCGAACAGCAGCAGGTAGTTAGTGCTCGTACCACACCTCTTTCACACATTGGTATTTGCAATATGTGTTCCCAGCCTTTAGGGGGTTTTCCCAATAAGGACACTTTATATGCATGTTAGATTTTTTTTTTTTTTTTATCTTTTCAAAAATGGTCTCATCATAAAAGACTGTCTAGTCAATAATCTCACTGTAATGCAATTTGGCCAACCTTTACTCCCTTGCCACACCACTGCTTTGTGATGGGTAGGAATCTAATTAATATCTGACCTTCCCTCCATTAAACAGGGGGGATGTGAGACCACAGTTTTCATGATCTGTGGGGGTATTACCTAACCTGTAGAAGTTATGAGTGTCCATTGTGGGAAAAACACTTAAAGGGGTACTCCGGTGCTAAACATCTTATCCCCTATCAAAAGGGGATCTCTCCTGCAGCACTCTTATTTTTCAGCTGCACATAGCGAGGATCACTCTGTGGCTGATGACGGGCAGTGTAGGGGACGGAGTACCGTGACGTCATAGCTCCTCCCCTCGTGATATTAGGCCCCATCCCATAGACTTGCCTTGAGGGGCGGGGCATCACAATGGGCGGAGCTATGACATCATGATACTCCGTCCCCTGCACCGCCTGTCATCAGCCGCAGAGTGATTCTCGCTCTGTGGAGCTGAGAAACGGGGATGCTGCAGGAGAGATTGCGGGGGTCCCCAGCGGCAGGATCCCAGCGATCTAACATCTTATCCCCTATCCTTTTGATAGGGGATAAGATGTTTAGTGCCAGAGTACCCCTTTAATCCATCAACTCTGTTTGCTGCTAAGAGCTGCAGACACTGTTGGATAGCTGTTAGGGCAGTATTTCTCAAGCGCGGTCCTCAAGTCCCCCCAACAGGTCATGTTCTGGATTTCCTTAGTCTTTCACAGGTGATATATAACTGTGGTGATGTCTGATTCACTGAGCATAATTATATCACTTGTGAAAGGAAATCCTAAAAACATGACCTGTTGGGGGTACTTGAGGACCGCGCTTGAGAAAAACTATGTTAGGGTATATAAGTAAACTGTATATTATCTGGTGCTCATGGTAGTAGCTAAACTTATAAAAGTGTCTTTTTATTTCTTAGCCAAGTTTCAAGGAGGCGGAGCTGAGCTGCTCAGGTGCCACAACCTGACAAACCTCCTCACTTGCCCTCACACCTCACAGCCCCACCTTGACTGACATACCGATTCTTGCATATCAATAAATAAGTAGTTCGGTCACTTTTATTACTAATCATAATAAACATAGAGGAAGCATTTTGCCGACTTCTTCCTTATCTTTCAGCAAAATTGTAAAAATATCAAAATTTCCTTCTTTACAAGATAAACCAATCACAGAATTTCCATTGCCTTCTATAAGTAGAAATTGACATACATATAAAATACAGTAAAACAGAGACTGACATTACCTTCATATGGCAGAACACAGGAGCCTAGGAGTAAAACACACTCAGGTCAGCTAAACTTTTAAATTTAGGGAAACAGGGGGAAAAATTTGTTGAACCCGGTAAAATGTTAAGGTAGTGAAGACGTACTGCACTTATCTTCATAAACAAATGGCAGAATATTATTTAACCATGCTACCATTAATATTATAGAATATAGAAAGGGAAAAGGTTGTTGAGAACAAGAATATGATCCTTAGTCATATCTAATTTTACCGGATTGTAGTACTGATCACTGCTGCCAACTCCTGCAAAGAGAGGGGAATTTGGGCAGTATTTCCCAAGCGTGGTCCTCAAGACCCCCAACAGGTCATGTTTTCTGGATTTCCTTCTTTCACAGGTGATATAATTTTGGTCAGTGTATAAGGCATCACCACAGTTATATCACCTGTGAAAGACTAAGGAAATCCTGGAAACATGACCTGTTGGGGGGATTTGCACTTGGGAAATACTGCATTAGAGGCTTTAGTACAAACAGGCTCAATCTCCCATATCACTGGACATTGGTGATGATATTTTACTCCCTCCAACTGGCCACCAGGAAATTAAGTAACACCACTATTACCTACTGAATTACAATGAGCAAAACCAGTGACAAGTCACCTCCTGTTTATTGTGTCATTGAAACTTAAAGGGGTACTCCGCCTCTCAGTATTTCAGCTGTTCAGCATTTGGAACAAACTGTTTCCGAAGGCTGGAGTCGGCGCCGGGAGCTTGTGATGTCATAGCCCTGCCCCCTTATGACGTCACACCCCGATCCCTCAATGCAAGTCTATGGGAGGGGGCATGACGGATGTCACGCCCCCTCCCATAGACTTGCATTGAGGGAGCAGGGTGTGACATCATGAGGGGGTGAGGCTATGATGTAACAAGCTCCCAGCACTGACTCCAGCCTTCGGAAACAGTTTGTTCCAAACGCTGAACAGCTGAGTACCCCTTTAAGTCAAAAGGTTTATTTTCAGTTTTTATATAACAACAATTTTAGCTGAAACAGTACATTCATGTTCCCTTATTCTTATTTCACATTATTTAAAGAGGTAGTACAGCATTCAAAAACTTATCACCTATCCCCAGGATAGGGGATGTGTCAGATCCCCTGCATGAATGCAGTGTGTTGACCATGGCAAAAAGCTGTGGCCAACAAACCCCCTCCATGCATCTCTATGAGAGAGCCAGAGATACCCGAACATTGTTTCTCTAGCTCTCCCATAGAGATGCATGGAGGGGGTGTGTTAGCCACACTTATGTGCCGTGGTCAACACGCCACCAGTCATGAGGAGAGCGAGGCGCCATATGGGAGATCACGCATGCGGCGGGGGGTCCCAAGATCCAAATACACAATATCAATAACCTCATGAGTGAGTATGTTGCTTCTGTATGCAACCTCTGGGTTATACCAAGATGTAATAAGGCATTTATAGATGGTACAGTTTTACTGTACCACCGTATGTATTAAATATGAAGGTGTACAGAGTCATTTATTTTTTTTCGCAACAAATCACAACATGAAAATCCTAACATGCTCTATGCAACTGTGTCTTATGAAGTTATCCTCCCATACATGCCATCTTCCTGACATTTAACCTGCCCGACCTTATTCGAATAATAATTAAAAAGTAAGAAGAATTCCACCCAAAATTCTGTTAAAATTTATAGCACATTATGTTCAGTGGGTGTGCGCTGTCCCATTAACACAGCAAGGAGAAAGAAGCAAAAATATCGAGGACAGCCCCTCGTGTAATTCTGTGGATCCAAATGGCTGTCTTTGAGGGTCTTTGATGGGGCTCTCACCTGGATATAGCCTTGAGGTAAAGCATATCACCCCTGTAGGTGGGGTACTCTGGGAGACTTGCAAGCTGTCTGTGAATCAACCGTTGCCAACTGCGTGGAACCGGTAAGAAGTATGCAGAGAGAAGAGGTTGAAAAACTATCCCCAATAGGCACTATCTCCAGAGGAGAAAATAAAAGTGAGGAGAATACTCTTAATCCAAGAAAAACTTGTTTATTAAATAAACAAAAATTAAATTACAGACTACATCAAAGCAAGATGCATTTTGGGTGTTGTACCATTCTTCCTCAGTTGCAGATGTGGCAATCAGTTCATCCAGAACGGCAGACGGAGGTCCCCTCACCTGCCTCCGCTGCCTTCTACGTGTTTTCTGCTCTGGTCTGAGATCGAGCAGACCAGAGCAGAAGATGACCATTAACACTGATCTGTGCTATGCCCTATACATAGCACGGAACAGTATTAGCAATCGAATGATTGCCATAAATAGTCCCCTATGTTTTAATAAACATATTTGGTATCGCTGAGTGTGTAGATATCCAAACTATTAAAATATAATGTTCATTATCCCATATGGTGAACAGCCTGAACGTAAAAAATAAAATAAAAATCACGGGGCAAAAATTAGCCCTCATACTGCCGCTTGTACAGAAAAATTTAAATATTATAGGTCAGCAAAATAGAGGGATTTTAAACGCACTAATTTGGTAAAAAAGTTTGCAATTTTTTTTTAAGCATTAAAATAATAGAAAATATTTTTTTCATTTTAATCGTATTGACCCACAAAATAAAGAAAACATATCTATTTTACCATAAAGTGTACAGCATGAAAACGAAACCTTTCAAAATTTGCAAAAATTGCAGTTTCCTTATCAATTTCCCTCCACAAATAGTTTATTTTTGGTTGCGCCATACATTTTATGGTAAAGTGAGTGATATCATTACAAAGGACAACTGGTCGCACAAAAAACAAGCCCTCATACTAGTCTGTGGATGAAAATATAAAAGAGTTATGATTTTTAGAAGGCAAGGAGGAAAAAACGAAAAAGTAAAAATAAAATGGGTTAAAGAGTACCTGGCATCAAACCATATTTTCTAAACTAACTTAGATTTTATTCCCTAACTACTCCTTACACTCCTCCTTCCCTTTTAAAAGCTCTGCATAATACCTTTCCCCTTGCTCACATTATATGAGCTCCCGGCAGGAGAAAGTGGGTGTTCCCCAGCAGGCGCTACATCACTGAAGCCTGCAAGAGCTGTGCCTCACCCTGCCCCACATACACTTTCTGAGTTTGGTCTCCTGCCAGGCCGGGAGGAGACCAAACTAACTGTTTGACTTGCGCAGGGAACAGAACAGAGCCACCTACTGGCTGTTTTTTTCGAGTCCCATATAAACATATAAAGGTTGAGAATTGCCCTATAATTACATAAGGAACAATATATTAAAAGTTTAGTTTTGTGACAGGTACTCTTTAAATTTGGGCAGGTGGAATCCCATTGAACTCAGTGGGGCTTGGAGTTTTGGCAGAATTCTGTGTTTTGAGTACACAGAATTTCCATCAAAATTCCTCTGAACTTCCGCCTGAATTCTGCAATTCTGCAAAAATTCTGCTGCAAGCTTTGCCGAACATAATTTAAACGGAATAGCAGAATTTTACGGTGTAAATATAGAAAATATAGCCGTACTCTTTTCCTAAACTAGACATAAAAAGGGAACCTGCATCCTTTTTGTGCCCTGTTGCATCCTTTTAAAATATAAAAATGTGCTCTGCCCCCTCCCCCTCCTCCAAAAAACTAAAAAAATCTTTTAATAGGATACATAAATGTACTGTGAATGTAGCCTTAGTGAATTGTATTCTTTTTGTATATTTTATTTCTTATAATGGTAATTCTGCAAGGATAGTTTCACGTACACATCGGATAATTTTGCACACTTATTTTATTTACATTTTCCTTTGTAATCAGTGAAAAAACTGCCTCATTGCGTAACATAACATTTTATAGTTTTTTTGCCACTGTATGAACCCAACTTTAAAGTCTAAAGGAAGTAATGCACTACAAACAAAGCATTTTTTATTAATTTAATTATTTATTTTTTGCTTGTTTCATTGACTTAAACCCTTGGGGACTGAGCCCATTTTGACCCTAGGGACCAGAGCATTTTTTGCAATTCTGACCACTGTCTCTTTAAACATTAATAACTCTGGGATGCTTGTACTTAGGAATTTTCATTCAGAGATTGTTTTTTCATGACATATTCTAATTTATGTAAGTGGTAAATTTTCATCGATACGTGCATCATTTCTTGGTGAAAAATTCAAAAATTTCATGAAAAATTTAGCATTTTTATAACTTTGAAGCTCTCTGCTTGTAAGGATAATAGACATACCAAATAAATTAAATATTGATTCACATATACAATATGTCTACAATATGTTGGCATCATGAAGTTGACATGTTTTTACTTTTTGAAGACATCAGAGGGCTTCAAAGCTCAGCAGCAATTTTCCAATTTTTAAAGTAATTTTCAAAATCTGAATTTTTCAGGGACCAGTTAAGGTTTGAAGTGAATTTGAGGGTCTTTATGTTAGAAATACCCCATAATGGATTCCATTATGAAAACTGCACCCCTCAACTTATTCAAAATGACATTCAGAAAGTTTGTTAATCCTTAAGGTGTTTCACAGGAATAGCAGCAAAGTGGAGGAGAAAATTCAAAATCATCATTTTTTACACTAACATGTTCTTGTAGACCCCTATTTTTATTTTTACAAGGGGTAAAAGGAGAAAAAGCCCACCAAATTGTGTAATCCAATTTCTCTCGAGTAAGGAAATATCTCATATGTGGATGTAAAGAAGGGAAGGAGCGACAATGGGATTTTGGAGAGCGAATTTAGCTAAAATGGTTTTTGGGGGGCATATCACATTTAGGAAGCCCCTACAGTGCAATAACAGCAAAAAACACCCACATGGCACATTATTTGGTAAACTACACCCCTCAAGGAATGTAACAAGGGGTCCAGTGAGCCTTAACACCTCACAGGTGCTTGACAAATTTGAAATAAAGTTGGACGTGAAAATGAAAAATGTAATTTTTTTTCACTAAAATGCTAATGTTACCCCAAATTTTTAATTTTCACAAGGGGTGATAGGTGGAAATGTCCCCCAAAATTTGAAACCCCATTTCTTTTGAGTAAGGAAATATATCATATGTGGATGTAAAGTGATCTGTGAATGCACTAGAGGGCTCAGAAGGGAAGGAGCGACATTGGGCTTTTGGAAAGCAAATTTTGGTGAAATGGTTTTTGGGGGACATGTCCCATTTAGAAAGCCCCCATGGTGCCAGAACAGCAAAAAAACACCCCACATAGCACACTATTTGGGAAACTACCCCCTCAAGGAATGTAACAAGGGGTGCAGTGAGCATTTATACCCCACTGGCGTTTGACAGATCTTTTGAACAGTGGGCTGTACAAATTAAAAATTACATTCTTCATTTTCACGGACCACTGTTTCAAAAATCTGTCAGTCACCTGTGGGGTGATAAGGCTCACTATACCCCTTGTTACATTCCGTGAGGAGTGTAGTTTTCAAAATGGGGTCTCATGTGGGTATTTATTTATTTTGGGTTTATGTCAGAACCGCTGAAACCAGCAGCCACCCCTGTGCAAATCACCAGTTTAGGCCTCAAATGTACATGGCGCTCTCTCACTCCTGAGCCTTGTTGTGCGCCTGCAGAGCATTTTACATCCACATATGGGGTATTTCCCTACTTGGGAGAAATTATGTTACAAATTTTGGGGGTCTTTTTCTCCTTTTACCTTTTATGAAATGAAAAGTATGGGGCAACACCAGCATGTTAGAGTAAAAAAAAATTTACACTTGCCTCCTCCATCAAAAATACTGTACGCCAGTTTTCTCCAAACAAGGTGCCTCCAGCTGTTGCAAAACTCCCAACATGCCTGGACAGTCAATGGCTTTACGGCAATACTGGGAGTTGTTATTTTGCAACAGCTGGAGGCTCCATTTTGGAAAAACTGGCGTACAAGATGTTTTTTATTTTAATTGGGGGGGGGGCGACAGTGTAAGGGTGTAGTGTATATGAAGTGTTTTACTCTTTATTTAGGGTTAGTGTAGTGTAGTGTTTTTAGGGTTCATTCACATGGGTGGAGATTTACAGTGAGTTTCCCGCTGCAGCAGAAAATTTGCCGCATCTCAAACTTGAAGCGGGAAACTTGCTGTACACCCACCCGCATGGTGGCAAAACTACAACTCCTGGCATGCACTGACAGACCATGCATGCTGGGAGTTGTAGTTATGCAACAGCTGGAGGCACACTGGTTGGGATTCAGAAACACTGAGTTAGGTAACAGACTACCGGAGTGTTTCCACACCACTGTCTGTTTCCTAACTCTGTGTTTCCCAACCCATGTGCCTCCAGCTGTTACAAAACTATAACTCCCAGCATGCATGGTCTGTCAGCGCATGCTGGGAGTTATAGTTTTGCAACAGCAGGAGGCACACTGGTTTGGAAGCACTGAGTTAGGAAACAGACAATGTTTTCCAACTAGTGTGCTTCCTGTTGTGGCAATACTACAACTCCCAGCATACCCAGACAGCCGAAGGGCATGTACTTATGCAACAACTGGAGGAGAACAGTTTGGAGACCACTGTGTAGTGGTCTCCAAACTGTAGCCCTACAGATGTTGCAAGACTTCAACTCCAAGCATGCCCAGACTGCCCAGGCATGCTGGGAGTTGTAGTTCGGCAACATCTGAAGGGCCAAATGTTTGCGAACTACAACTCCCAGCATGCCTAGACAGTCTCGGCATGCTTTTAATTGACATCTGGAGTGCTACAGTTTGGACACCACTGTATAGTGGTCCCCAAACTGTGCCCTTCCAGATGTTGCAAAACAACAACTCCCAGCATGGTGAGACTGTCCAAGCATGCTGGGAGTTGTATTTCTGCAACATCTGGAGGGCCAGATGTTACAGAACTACAACTCCCAGCAAGCCTGGACAGTCTGGGCATGCTGAGAGTTGTAGTTTTGCAACATCTGGAAGGACAGTGGTCTCCAAACTTTTGCCTTCCAGATGTTGCAAAACTGCAACTCCCAGCATGCCCAGACAGCCATCGGCCAATCGCAGGGGATGGGAGGAGGTGGCACCCCTGCCACCTCGCTCCTATCCTCTAGGATGATCGTGGCTGTCTCTGACACCTCCGATCATCCCTGTTTTCCGGGCTATCCGGTCATCAGAGAATTGACGATCTGAATTGACATGGGGGGGCAGGCATTCCGTTCCGATCCCCTTCCGGCTAGTGGTGGGATCGAAATTCCCACAGGCATACAGGCAGGCCCGTCGCTACAGGACAGGCAAACCAAGCAATTGCCCCCGAGCTGGCTGAAGGGCCCCCAAGCACAGCCAGTGCTTGCCCGTCCTGTAGCGATTAACAATCGTGCTCTTGAAGTTTGTGCTCCGGGCCCCAGGCACCCAGTCAAACAAGAGGGCCCCCGAATGTCTGACATTTTTTAAAAATAAACTAATTTGCAGCTTTGGAGTTCTTCTCACCTCACCACAATCACGCTCCCCCCCCCCCCCCCACCCCCGCTGCACTTGGTATCTTCCCTCAGCCCGGACTCTTCCCTCAGCCTTCAGCTGTCTGAGCAGGAGGAGGGGGAGGGGGGAGGAGAGAGCACAGAGCTGTGAGGAGACCGCAGAGGCTGTACAACATGGGGCCTGACAACAGTAGGTGTCCCTGCATATATATATATATATATATATATATATATATATATATGTGTGTGTATAAGCATGTGTGTGTGGAGATATATATACATATATATATATATATATATATATATATATATATATATATGTGTGTGTGTGTACATATGTGTATGTCTATGTACTGTGCCTGTGTGTGTGTTACTACTGTGGATGACTATATGTAAAGTGCATGTGTGTATCTGTATCAGTGTTTCCCAACCAGGGTGCCTCCAGTTGTTGCAAAACTACAACTCCCAGCATGCCCAGACAGCCAAAGGCTGTCTGGGCCTGCTGGGAGTTGTAGTTTTGCAACCTCTGTAGGCATCCTGGTTGGGAAACACTGATCTATTCTATCTGTGTGTGTATGAAGCATGTATAGTATGTAATGTGTACAGTATGTGTGTGTATGATTCATGTACAGTATGTAATGCATACAGTGTGTGTGTGTATGATGCATGTACAGTATGTAATGTGTACAGTGTGTGTGTATGATGCATGAACAGTATGTAATGTGTACAGTGTGTTGTGTGTGTATGATGCATGTATAGTATGTAATGTGTACAGTGTGTGTATGATGCATGTACAGTATGTAATGTGTACAGTATGTGTGTATGATGCATGTACAGTATGTAATGTGTACAGTATGTGTGTGTATGATGCATGTACAATATGTAATATGTACAGTGCGTGTGTATGATGCATGTACAGTATGTAAGGTGTACAGTATGTGTGTGTATGATTAATGTACAGTATGTAATGTGTACAGTGTGTGTGTATGATGCATGTACAGTATGTAATGTGTACAGTGTGTGTGTGTATGATGCATGTACAGTATGCAATAAGTAAAGTGTGTGTGTGTATGATGCATGTACAGTATGTAATGTGTACAGTGTGTGTGTGTATGATGCATGTACAGTATGTAATGTGTACAGTATGTTGTGTGTGTATGATGCATGTACAGAATGTAATATGTACAGTGTGTGTGTGTATGATGCATGTATAGTATGTAATGTGTACAGTGTGTGTATGATGCATGTACAGTATGTAATGTGTACAGTGTGTGTGTCTATGATGCATGTACAGTATGTAATGTGTACAGTATGTGTGTGTATGATGCATGTATAGTATGTAATGTGTACAGTGTGTGCGCGTATGATGCATGTACAGTATGTAATTTGTACAGTATGTGTGTATGAAGCATGTACAGTATGTAATGTGTACAGTGTGTTGTGTGTGTATAAAATGCATATGCAGTGGCAGATCCAGGGGGGGGGGGAAACGTCCCGTCCCGTGCGTGCGCCCATTGGAAAGCAACGCGGAGGATCGGAGCAGTGAACAGGACATGCGCTGGCCAGCATGGTAAGTGACCAGCGGCACATCAGCTTCAGTGCTCCGACCACCGCTCCTCCAGTCCCGGGACCTACTGCTATAGTGGCCGGACAAAAGGAGCAGTGGTCAGAACACTGAAGTAGGGCAGTAAACTGGCATACAGCCTCCAGCCATACACTGTATGGCTGGAGGCTGTATGTCTGTGGGGGAACATACTACACCTAATGTGGGGGGACTATACTGCACCTAATGTGGGGGGACTATACTGCACCTAATGTGGGGGAACTATACTGCACCTAATGGGGGGGGGGGACTATACTGCACCTAATGTGGGGTAAACTATACTGCCAACCTAATGTGGAGAACTATACTGCACCTAATGTGGGATAACTATACTGCCAACCTAATGTGGAGAACTATACTGCACCTAATGTGGAGAACTATACTGCACCTAATGTGGGGGACTATACTAATGTGGAAAACTCTACTGCACACAATGTGGGGAACTATACTGCACCTAATGTGGAGAACTATACTGCATCTTATGTGGGGAGAACTATACTGCACCTAATGTGGGGGAACTACAGCCTAATGTGGGGGGAACTCTGCTTCACCTAATGTGGGGGGAACTCTGCTGCACCTAACATTGGGGGGAACTGTGCCACACCTAACGTGGGGGGAACTGTGCCGCACCTAACGTGGGGGGGATCTGTGCCGCACATAACGTGGGGGGAACTGTGCTGCCCATAACGTGGGGGAACTGTGCTGCACCTAATGTGGGAACCTCGTATCGCCGTTCGCTCACGTCGTGCTCCCAGCATTCAAGGGCCGGCGTTACTACGTCCTGACGCCGGCCCCAGGGCGTGACGTGCGTGAACATCTAGGGGGGGGGGGCCTCCATGTCCATTTTGCTTGGGGCCCCCAAATTCCTTCAAACGGCCCTGCATACAGGTACGCCCTTGGTCCTTAATTACCAGGACACAAGGGCGTATCCATACACCCGTGGTCCCCAACAGGTTAAAAACATCTAAGGCTGTGTACACAAATGTCCAGCATCTGGCATAGGTGATCTGAGCCTAAATCTCGACGCAAGTGATGCTACAACTTGCATCAGTTATCATCAGTTGTATGGTATCCGGTGTCCTGCTGCTTTCCCCTTTCTGGTGCCATCTGGTGTGTCAAACTATCTGGTGTCAAAATTATTATTATTTTTTTAACTGTTTATTTATCATTTTTTTCAATAAAACATTAATTTTAACAAAAAACAAAAAGAGTTATAGTAAGAAAAAAAATCTTGCGGCAGCAAGAATGTGGAATAACATATGCTGGATGATTGTGAACTGTCCCATTCAAATGAATGGGATCAGTTTTAGCATCAGTTTCCCTGGTGGATGTTGGAGGGAAACAATGCCAGACAACTGATATATGTGAACTCAGCCTTAAAATGGGGAAAGATTGTGAATGTACGAACTCATATACTAATAAATATATCCCACTTTTTGTAGTCATTGAGCACTGATCAGTGTGGGGAGGTCTATGATACATAAAACCTGCCGCAATGTCAAACACAAGCCAGTGGTGGAAAGCAAAAATCCTTTTCCTTGGCTCATGATGTTTATGAGCTAATTGTTCAATAATACGTTAAATAATAAAGTGCTGGGTTTAAGCAAAGAAGACATCAATCACCTGGAGAGTGAGGGGTAGGGAGCTCTCGCTTTAATCTGACATGGCAAGCAACAGGCCGCAACCGCAGCGCACGTGCGGCGCGTAATTTATGCAGAAATTCCTCAGTTTAATTACACAGATCATTGATGGGGTAAAGCTGAAGTATTGCTTTCTTTACAATAATTGCTACCAGGCATTTACAGAGGTGGGAAAACCACAGTCTAACTCAGTGTTAGCCAGCCAGCGTGCCTCCAGCTGTTGCAAAACTACAACCCCCAGCATGCCCGGACAGCCGAAGGCTATCTGGGCATGCTGGGGGTTGTAGATTTGCAACAGCTGGAAGCACACTGGCTGGAAAACACTGCTCTAATATATATATATATATATATATATATATATATATATATATATATATATATATATTTGAATTTAGATGTGCAGGCTCCGAAGGAGTTAACGCTGCACTAGAGAGCTCATCTGGTGCCCCAGATCCTTTTTGACAACTGCCCTGTTAATCAAGCACATTATTTTTCTATAGCAATAAGTATTCTAGCAGCGGCACATCTGGAAGCAATTGTGCAACGTATGGAATTCCCAGCTCACGCAGAGCACATATCAACTACCCCGCTCCTGGTTCTTTACTCTGCCGAACAATGCGATGGTGTTTATTATTTTTCTCTGCGGTGTCAATATTTGTTCCCGTTCCTAAATCTTGAGAATTCATCATTTTGCCTCTAAAACAGAACCTGCACTTGCTTGAAAAATAAGAATAATAATAATAAAAAAAAAAAAAAAAACAATTGTCATACGCCCACAACATCCACGGAATCACAATGTTATTTTCAAGTCATGCTTAGGAATACTTTGTAACTGTCCCTGAACCCAAGTGCTTTCGTCCCGCTATAATGTAGTAGTGATATCCCACTGGGGTTGTTGTAGCCTGCGTCCTTACAATTAATTGTCTTTACAATAAATGTGAACCATGTGAGTCTCCTTATTTATTGGCAATTCCCATTGGCAGCGTAAGATCTGGCACCAGATTCCTGGCCGCAGAATCGAGATCCTGTGGCCAGCTTATAATGACTATGCACCTGCAGGCTTTCTGCTTATGGAGAAATGTATACTGACACACTGAAACGGAACTGAACCGCTACCTGAAGACCCACAGCAAAGAGGCCAGAAAGGGCAGTAACCCGTATCAGTTCATATAACACTGCTATTTACATTTAATCTCGTTTCGGATCCACTGACTGACACACAGACATTGGGATTTTTAAAAGGACACAGTCAGAGTCCAAAACTTTTTATATGTTGGAAATCTTGGGAAAAAAATTACCTTTCTTATATACTTTATAAAAACATGTTATCTAATTTTTTATGGAAATTGGGGCGTATAAAAAAATGCATCTTCTTTGTCCAAGCTGAAGCACAGGCAGGGACAAAGTCCAGGAAGTGTTGGTAGAACTAGCACTTATCTGTGCTCACTCCTGTCCTGTCTATTAGACTACTGTCTGAAAACAGAGAGGAGTGGGTTACAGAGCAGCCTGCTGTGATTGCATACAGAGACCCAGCAAAGCAGACTCAGGGAGGAAGTGAATGTATGGTGCGTGAGGGCAGGGTCAGTGCTTGCCTCGGACATGTTTCTTCCTGAGCAGTGGATGTTAGAATGAGTGAGCAGCAGAACAGAAGCTAGAGACTAGATGTTCTTAGTGCAAATACTGTACTCATCATTCTGAATTACATTTACATTCCGACCTTAAGTCTGGAAACACAATATGCATTTTTGTAAAAAAAAAAAAAAAAAACACCCCAAAAACTGCCACACTCCCTGCATAGCATTGAAGCCAGTTGTCAGCTGGGAGTCAACATAAAAATGTAAAGTACCAGATGTACATTTTTATACCCTTTTGTAGTTTTAAGTTTAGTTGAAGTATTCCAAAATCGTAGCATGACTGTATGGTGGTATTTTCTGTTCACTGTAGCATTTACTATATGGCAGCATTTTCCCAGGATGTGATCAGCTAAGATATGTATTATGGGCCTGTGCTTCCAAATGGTACAAATAAATATTTATTAATATTTTTGATTATTAATATACTATTATCTTTACACTATCATCTATGTATTTATTTTTACTTTAAACTATCAATGAAAATGTATTCCAGGCTATGTTTTGGTAGCCTAGACCATTCATAAAGCACCATATAACTCATGTTTAATAAATTCAGAGTTTAGTGATGTATAACATAGAACTGAGGCCATGTTGAGTCTTTTTTTTATTGACCATCTTTTGAGAATCTAGTGAGTTTGCACGGAAATGCATTGCCGTCTATGAGAAGGTGCATTTCAGAGCGGTCCTAGTGCTGGCATGTTCTACTGGCGCTCCGTTGTTGGTACAATGTCCAAACAGAAATTTTCCATGCAGACATTTCATCATGTGAACATAGCCTTAAAGGTGGGCAGACAATGTCATAGAGCAGCAGGCATTGCAATACGCATGGGTGTATAGGGAGAGGTATAAGCAGTAGAGAGGAAATTACTCTTAGGTGTATAGGAAGAGGTATTAGCATTAGAACGAGGAAAGTGCCAATGCCACTGTACAGAGCACTGGTAAGAACTCACTTGAAGTATTGTGCACAGTACTGGAGGCCGTATCTCCAGAAGGATATAGATACAGTGGGACAAAAAAGGATTTAGTCAGCCACCAATTGTGCTCCCAGTTAAAAAGTTCTCCCACTGAAAAAGATGAGAGAGGCCTGTAATTTTAATCATAGGTATACTTCAACTATGAGAGACATAATGAGAAAAAAATCCATAAAATCACATGATTTTTTAAGAATTTATTTACAAATTATGGTGGAAAATTAGTATTTGGTCACCTATAAACAAGTAAGATTTCTGGCTCTCACAGACCTGTAACTTCTTTTTTAAGAGCCTCCTCTGTCCTCCACTCATTATCTGTATTAATGGTACCTGTTTGAACTTGTTACCAGTATAAAAGACACCTGTCCACAACCTCAAACAGTCACACTCCGAACTCCACTATGGCCAAGACCAAAGAGCTGTCGAAGGACACCAGAAACAAAATTGTAGACCTGCACCAGGCTAGGAAGACTGAATCTGCAATAGGCAAGCAACTTGGTGTGAAAAAATCAACTGTGGGAGCAATTATTAAAAATCAAAGACATACACTGATAATCTGCCTCGATCTGGGGCCCCCCGCAAGATCTCACCCGTGGTGTCAAAATAATCACAAGAACGGTGAGCAAAAATCCCATAACCTCACTGGGGGACATAGTGCATGACCTGCAGAGAGCTGGGACCAAAGAAACAAAGGCTACAATCAGTAACTCACTACGCTGCAAGGGACTCAAATCATGCAGTGCCAGAAATGTCCCCATGCTTAAACCAGTACATGTCCGGGCCCATCTGATGTTTGCTAGAGAGCATTTGGGTGATCCAAAAGAGGATTGGGAGAATGTCATATGGTCAGATGAAACCAAAGTAAAACTTTTTGGTAAAAACTCAACTCGTCGTGTTTGGAGGAGAAAGAATGCCGAGTTGCATCCAAAGAGCACCATACCTACTGTGAAGCATGGGGGTGGAAACATCATGCTTTGGGGCTGTTTTCAGTAAAGGTACAAGGAAGACTGATCCGTGTAAAGGAAAGAATGAATGGGGCCATGTATCGTGAGGTTTTGAGTGAAAATCTCTCTCCATCAGCAAGGGCATTAAAGATGAAACGTAGCTGGGTATTTCAGCATGACAATGATCCCAAACACACCGCCTGGGCAATGAAGGAGTGGCTCCGTAAGAAGCATTTCAAGGTCCTGGAGTGGCCTAGCCAGTCTCCAGATCTCAACCCCATAGAAAACCTTTGGAGGGAGTTGGAAGTCCTTGTTGCCCAGCGACAGCCCCAAAATTCACTGCTCTAGAGGAGATCTGCATGGAGGAATGGGCCAAAATACCAGCAACAATGTGTGAAAACCTTTTGAAGACTTACAGAAAATGTTTGACCTCTGTCATTGCCAACAAATGGTATATAACAAAGTATTGAGATGAACTTTTGTTATTGACTAAGTACTTATTTTCCACCATAATTTGTAAATAAATTCTTTAACCCCTACAGGACCCATGACGTAACGGTACGTCCCGACACCCTGGGTCTTAAGGACCAGGGACGTACATTTATGTCATGGGCAGTTCCGCTCCCCGCCGTGTGCCGGGCGGGGATCGGAGCGGGATGCCTGCTGAAATCATTCAGCAGGCATCTCGTGCAAATGCCCAGGGGGGTCGTCAGACCCCCCCCATGTCAGCGATCGCGGCAAATCGCAAGTGAATTCACACTTGCGATTTGCGCGATTCCGGGTCATTACGGGTCTATAGTGACCCGGTGACCCGGAATGTAAGGGGGATCGCGGGTGTCTAAGACACCCACGATCCCCCTGAAGCGATAGGAGTAAGGTGGCAGGGTTGCCACCCCTCCTATCCCTGCTATTGGTGGTCTAGACGCGAGCACCAATAGCAGATCGGGGGCGGGAGGGTTTACTTTAGTTTTCCCCGTCCTGCCCACCCACAATAGGTGGGGCAGGACGGGAAAAGTGACGGGGACCGGCGCCGAAGATCCACTTACCGATCCGGGCGGGCGTCGGAGGCTGCAGGCGACGGAGATCAGCGGGCGGCGATGACGTGCGGCTGGATCCGACGGAAGCCGGTGAGTTGCCTAGCAACATCTGGAGGGTACAGTTTGAGACCATTATACAGTGGTCTCTAACTGTAGCCCTCCAGATGTTGCAAAACTACAACTCCCAGCATGCCCAGACAGCTGTTTGGGCATGCTGGAATATGTAGTTTTGCAACAGCTGGAGGGCTACAGTTTGAGACCACTATATAGTGGTCCCTAAACTGTAGCCCTCCAGATCTTGCAAAACTACAACTCCTAGCATGCTCAAACAACTGTTTGCTGTCAGGGCATGCTGGGAATTGTAGTTTTGCAACAGCTGGAGGTCCACAGTTTGGAGATAACTTTGCAGTGTTCTCTAAAACTGTAGCCCTCCAGATGTTGCAAAACTGCAAATCCCAGCATGTCCAAACAGCAATCAGCTGTCTCGGCATGCTGGGAATTGTAGTTGCGTACCTCCAGCTATTGCATAACTACATCTCCCAGCATGCCCTTCGGCGATCAGTATATGCTGGGAGTTGTAGTTTTGCAACAGCTGGAGGCCGACTGGTTGGAAAATACTGTTAGGTAACAGAACCTAACTGAAGGTTTTCCAACCAGTGTGTCTCCAGCTGTTGCAAAAGTACAACTCCCAGCATGCACGGTCTGTCAGTACATGCTGGGAGTTGTAGTTTTGAAACAGCTGGAGGTTTGCCCCCCCATGTGAACGTACAGGGTACATTCACACAGGCAGGCTTACAGTAAGTTTCCTGCTTCAAGTTTGGGCTGCGGCAAATTTTTCGCCGCAGCTCAAACTTCTAGCGAGAAACTCACCGTAACCCGCCAGTGTGAAAGTACCCTAAAAACACTACACTACACTAACACATAATAAAGGGTAAAACACTACATATACACCCCCTTACACTGTCCCCCCAATAAAAATGAAAAACGTATTGTATGGCAGTGTTTCCAAAACGGAGCCTCCAGCTGTTGCAAAACAACAACTCCCAGCATTTCCGGACAGCCACTGACTGTCCAGGCATGCTGGGAATTTAGCAACAGCTGGAGGCACCCTGTTTGGGAATCACTGGCATAGAATACCCCTATGTCCACCCCTATGCAATCCCTAATTTAGTCCTCAAATGCGCATGGTGCTCTCTCACTTCGGAGCCCTGTCGTATTTCAAGGAAACAGTTTAGGGCCACATATGGGGTATCTCCGTACTCGGGAGAAATTGCACTACAAATTTTGTGGGGCTTTTTCTCCTTTTACCCCTTATGAAAAGGAAAGGTTGGGGCTACACCAGCCTGTTAGTGTAAAAAAATAAAAAAAATTTACACTAACATGTCGGTGTTGCCCTTTACTTTTTATTTTCACAAGCGTTAAAAGGAAAAAAAGACCCCCCAAAATTTGTAACACAATTTCTCCTGAGTACAGAAATACCCCATATGTGGGCGTAAAATGCTCTGTGGGCGCATAACAAGGCTCAGGAGTGAGAGCGCACCATGTACATTTGAGGTCTAAATTGGTGATTTGCACAGAGGTGGCCGATTTTACAGCGGTTCTGACATAAACCCCCCAAAAAAAATACCCACATGTGACCCCATTTTGGAAACTACACCCCTCACGGAATGTAATAAGGGGTACAGTGAGCATTTACGCCCACAGGTGTCTGACAGATTTTTGGAACAGTGGTCCGTGAAAATGAAAAATTTTATTTTTCATTTGCACAGCCCACTGTTCCAAAGATCTGTCAAACGCCAGTGGGGTGTAAATACTCACTGCACCCCTTATTAAATTCTGTGAGGGGTGTAGTTTCCAAAATAGGGTCACATGTGGGGGGTTCCACTGTTCTGGCACCACGGGGGGCTTTGTAAACGCACATGGCCCCTGACTTCCATTCCAAAAAATGTTTTCCCTTCTCTTCTGAGCATTGTAGTGCCAGCAGAGCACTTGACGTCCACACATGGGGTATTTCCATACTCAGAAGAGATGGGGTTACAAATTTTGTGGGGTCTTTTCTGCTATTAACCCTTGCAAAAATGTGAAATTTGGGGGGAAACACACATTTTTGTGAAAATCTTTTTTTTTTTTTTTTTTACATTGCTCACTTTATTCCTTGTTACGTTCCTCAAGGGGTCTAGTTTCCAAAATGGTATGGCATGTGTTTTTTTTTTTTTTGCTGTTCTGGCACCGTAGGGGCTTCCTAAATGCAACATGCCCCCCAAAAACCATTTCAGAAAAATGTACTCTCCAAAATCCCCTTGTCGCTCCTTCGCTTCTGAGCCCTCTACTGCGCCCGCCGAACAATTTACATAGACATATGAGGTATGTCCTTACTCGAGAGAAATTGGGCTACAAATATAAGTATAAATTTTCTCCTTTTACCCCTTGTAAAAATAAAAAAATTGGGTCTACAAGAACATGCGAGTGTAAAAAATGAAGATTGTGAATTTTCTCCTTCACTTTGCTGCTATTCCTGTGAAACACCTAAAGGGTTAAAACGCTGACTGAATGTCATTTTGAATACTTTGGGGGGGGGTGCAGTTTTTATAATGGGGTCATTTGTGGGGTATTTCTAATATGAAGACCCTTCAAATCCACTTCAAACCTGAACTGGTCCCTGAAAAATAGTGAGTTTGAAAATTTTGTGAAAAATTGGAAAATTGCTGCTGAACTTTGAAGCCCTCTGGTGTCTTCCAAAAATAAAAACTCATCAATTTTATGATGCCAACATAAAGTAGACATATTGTATATGTGAATCAAATTTTTTTTTATTTGGAATATCCATTTTCCTTACAAGCAGAGAGCTTCAAAGTTAGAAAAATGCAAATTTTTCAAATTTTTCATCAAATTTTGGGATTTTTCACCAAGAAAGGATGCAAGTTACCATAAAATTTTACCACTATGTTAAAGTAGAATATGTCACGAAAAAACAATCTCGGAATCAGAATGATAAGTAAAAGCATTCCAGAGTTATTAATGTTTAAAGTGACAGTGGTCAGATGTGCAAAAAACGCTCTGGTCCTGAGGTGTAAAATGGCCTGGTCCTTAAGGGGTTAAAAATCAGACAATGTGATTTTATGGATTTTTTTTTCTCATTATGTCTCTCATAGTTGAGGTATACCTATGATAAAAATTACAGACACTCATCTTTTCAAGTGGGACAACTTGCACAATTGGTGGCTGACTAAATACTCTTTTGCCCCACTGTACAGTGGAGAGAGTTCAGAGAAGATCTACTAATCTAGTACATGGATTGCAGGATAAAATTTACCAGGATGGGTTAAAGGACCTTAACATGCATAGCTTGAAAGAAAGACAACACAGAGGAGATGTGATAGAAACATTTATATACATAAAGGTAATCACCACGGTAAAGAAGGAGATGATATTTAAAAAATAAAAATAACTACAACAAGAGGACATAGTTTTATGTTAGAGTGGCAAACGTTTATGCTGGAATATCAGAAAGAAATATTTTACTGTAGAGTAGTGGATGTATGGAATAGCCTTTCTGTAGAAGTGGTAGCATGGATGGGATAGGCATAAGGCTATCCTTTATATCATATAGGGCCAGGGAGTATTCATAGTATTCAGCATATTGGACAGACTAAATGGGTTGAATGGTTCTTATCTGCCAGCACATTCTATGTCCAAATTACAGCATTATTTTGGTACAGTAGATGGGGAAAAATGTTGTGAGAACATAGCCAATAGGTGACATTGGAGGGTATTCATTAAAATTGTAGGTAGAGAATGTCTTTTTACTCCATTAATTTAACGGTGGAAACACCAAATTTATTCCATGGTGCAAGGCATGTAATAAATCTGGAGCTGATCACATTTCTTTCTTCAATATTTCCCTTTTTATGGTGATCCCTCTGCGACTTTTTGTGCGACTTTTTAACACTTACGACAAATGTGCGACAAATGTGTAGATGCTCCAAAATATGCGACAAACCGAAAAAGTTGCAAATAATAAATACCTGACCACTGCATGATTGCAACTGAAATCACGACTTCCAACCTCACATTGCAAAAAAAATGTTCTATATGGTTTGTTGCAAAACATTGTCGCAAAAAGCAACTGCACCAAAAAATAAAGACAGACTAAAGCCAAAATAAGTACAAGGTATATAAATACCCCTCATTGTCTTTATTGTACAAATAAATATACAAATAATGTAACGTAACCATAGCTTATAACATCTAGTTATATTTTCCAGTAGGTATATTAACAGTGGCTCCATCTGCTTTTTGCATGTAAAGTAATATAAGTCACCTGTGTGTTACCTCACATTAATGTCTGACTTGTACTAATGTCTTTTTACAGATGGACCTAGTTTCTAAACAATTTGCCATTTAATTGTGGAGGTTTCACACGCTCTCACTCCACCTCACCTTTCTATTACATTTTAGCTATTGTTTTCATCACCAGAGGTTCAGATAATGACTTTAACATCTTGTGATTTACCCTAGAAGTCTGCAGCCGGTGTTAGCGCAGTGATGATAAGTTATCTTCTCCTCTCTCCACAACCTTGTCCATATTTAGTTGAGGAAAAAGTTACTATATTCTCATACTAAGTTTTCGTTATAGTAGAAGCACCAGTAAGTCAATCCTGCTTGATCAGCCAGTGTTCATAGGACGATCTAGAGCAGTGGTTGCCAATATGTGGCTCCGCATGACGGAATAAAGTACTGAACTTCTGTATATACTCTGAGTAAGTGTGTTACTACAATTCTCTACGATCTGATCTCCGCGGTCATGCCACTGGTGATTAGATCAGCCATCAGAACCGCCGCATTCTCGCAGATGCCGTGATCAGTATTGATCATGGCATCTGAAGAGTTAAAGGGGTACTCCGGTCCTAAGACATCTTATCCTTTGGATAGGGGATGAGATGTTTCACCGTATTTGCCACCCACCTGTTTGAGATGCACGCCGTGATGCCAGCTCACAAACAGCCGGCTGGTGACCACGGGGCTGGAGTATCGTGATGTCACGACTCTGCCCCTGTGTGACGTCACCCCCCCGTTATGCAAGTCTATGGGAGGGGGCATGACAGCCTCCCATAGACTTGCATAGCGGGGGGTGACGTCACACGGGGCAGATTCGTGGCGTCACGATACTCCGGCCCCGTGGTCACCACCCGGCTGTTTGTGAGCTGGCACCGCGGCGTGCAGCTCAAACAGGTGGGTGGCGAATACAAGATTGTGGGGGTCCCCAGCGGTGAGACATCTTATCCCCTATCCTTTGGATAAGGGATAAGATGTCTCAGGGCCGGAGTACCCCTTTAATGGTGTCAACCATTACAGCAAGCTCCTGGCTACTGGAACAGGACCTAAATGTACATGCTGGTTGGTTAAGTACCAGGACACCAGGATGTACATTTAAAATCTGAAGTGTATACAATATGAGAGGAATTGAGCAAGAGTGGTGTAGGTGCACTTTTTTTTACCCCATTAATTTGAGTAGTGGAAACTGTGTATGTGCGCCAAATTATTACATGGTGAAGGGCATGTGGAAAATCGCATTTCTTACTTCATTAGTCCAATTTGTATGATGATCCCTCTGCGAATATTCATGTGACTTTTTAACCCATGCAAGAAAATGTGTGACCTTTTGATAATGCTGTCTACTGCCAGTTTTGTAAGTTAAGTCGGGACTGGTGTAGATTTGCACCTCAGTTAGCACATTTGCGCCAAAACGGGCACCAAACTGAAAAGTTGCGTATCATAAATTCCTGATCAACTGAAATCACAAATTGGTATGTTCTTTTTGAAAAACATTCTTAATGAAAAATCTAAAAACTTTGGGGCACAAAATCACTGCACCAAAGAACAGCAAGAAAACATGGGTAAGACGATTCACAAATCCCCCCCCCCCCCCCCCATATGTATACATACCCTTAAAATAACATTTCCATTTCCAAAGCTTATGCTCTGTGTCATAAAAGTTATACTATATTGTATATAAATGTATTGAACTGAACTTTTATTGATTACTTACAGAAGACGAAAATCTGCCCTAAACATGTGATGACCACACAGTATGTGTACGTTTAATACCTATACTGTACAGATATCAGAGCTCTGTCCTCTAACATGTCACACACCTGAAGGATCATTATGGGACCCCAGAACAATGTTCACCTCAGGCTATCTACACATGTGGAATCTGGCAGAGAAATTGTGGTTGAAAAATAAAGATGCAGCCAAGTCACATTGTTTTCAATTGGACTCTGCTGCACAGTGCACACAGCTGAATTTCTGCTGTGGAAATTCCTATACCAGACTCCGCAGAAACAATTAACAAGTCAATTCTCTCTGCAGAATCTGCTTGGAAATGCATTGCCATCTATAGACATCGAATTTCAGAGCAGTTCTGCAAAATGTCCACTGTGTAAACATTGGCCCTTATTTACTAAGAGTGTTGTGTAGGTTTCTTTGTGGGTTTTAATTCCCTACAATTTATTTTCCACGGTATTTACTAAAGTTTCCCTACATTTTCCACTTTCCCTTCACTTTGCTTTTTTTACACATGCTCTGATCTGTCGGGTTTTCCTCAGCTGAAATCCACTACATTTTCTGTAGAAACCTTAGTAAATATGTTGGATTTTTCTGAAAATGTCGAGAACACGCCCCTTTTTGGTGACCACGCCCCTTTCCCCCAACAACCACAGCACTTTTTCGGGGTTTCTTAGCAAAATGGAGAGTTAGTCAGGGTTTTTTCAAATCTGGCGCAAATTCTGCCGAAAATTCTTGACAAAACATGTCGGGTTTGCAATAGTAAATGAGGGCCATTGTCTTAGGATGTAAACTATAAAGATACCCATTCAACATCCACAAAGATCTTAAATATTACGTGGGACTTCTAAAGAAACTGCATTAGAAAATAACATAGACATATACACGGAAGGCAGAGAAAGCTGGGACATGCAAATGATCACAGTCTGCTAGGATAACTGGTAACTGACTTGGTCCCGATGTATGGGATGCGTAGAAGAATGTAGGAAGACTGTATACGAGTAGAATAAAGAAATGCACTCACCAATCCAGGGACATCAAATTGCAGCTTTATCTGGAGGAACTCAAGACATCAAGAGACGATGAACATGCAGCGTTCCTAAGCAGCAGGAAGTCAGGTGAGCGGGCGAGTGGAACACAGGGCGTGGGCGCTGGGGCGACAAAATCGTTTCACGTCATCGCTGACGCTTCATCAAGGCCGGATGAAGCGTCAGTGATGGCATGAAACGATTTTGTCGCCCCAGCGCCCACGCCCCTCGCCTGTGTTCCACTCGCCCGCTCACCTGACTTCCTGCTGCTTAGGAACGCTGCATGTTCAACGTCTCTTGATGTCTTGAGTTCCTTCAAATAAAGCTGCAATTTGATGTCCCTGGAATGGTGAGTGCATTTCTTTATTCTTCTCGTATACAGAAAACAACATAGGTTTTTGCTATAAAATGAATGAGCTTTATTTACTGAAACCAAAATATAAAATACAAAACAAAGCCTGAAATTATAAAGTTATTTTTTTGCTTGACTAACAACTCATATTTCAAAACCTTTTTATGTAAGTGTAATATATTGATATCACAAAGATCCTTTACCCATTTATCCTTACAAAGTGCACACCTCTTTCCTTGAAAATATATGTTGAATGATGTCATAAAACCTACAAAAGGCTAGACTTTAAAAAGACCCAGATACAATGTAGTATTGGCACACATGGGAAAACTTAGATTAAAATAATGGTTATGTCCAGCTTGTTGAATTCTTTTCTATTTTCTGTTTCATTTTCTTCTCTGGGATGGCTTTATGAGGTGCTTTACAAGCTATTCTTATACTCCCTTGCAGGCCAATTGTCAGGAAACTAGATGTCTTACAGTTTATCCAGATAAGCGAGAGCATAATTTATAGCTTGTCGTAAACATTCCACGGTGGGAGTGTCAGGTCTATTGGTGTGAGTGATGGTGCTGGCATGTCTGCCCCAGTCCACATGTGAAGGAGTCTTCAAGAAATCACAATGGGGTCTGTTCTCCTCCTCTTCCAGATACAAGTATCCAATGTCTTCTAATCTATAAAAAGATAACTGAGCTATTTTGAACCGATATCAAAGAACATGCATTCACTAAGATGATACAGAAGGGTTTATGGTTCTCTACTAACAGTGGCTCATAAACTAATGATTTAAATAGCTATATTTGGAGGGATTTGGGAAATAGTTTGAGATATTATAATAAATCATGTTAAGTACCAGCTCAGTAAGGTATGTACAGTTACGTATTGTTATCTTAGCCTTTATACATACTCCAAGTAGGCTGACCAGATGATACAAATAAAAGAAAAATTATTTTATAAGTGCTTTTTATAAAAATAAAAAAAATGTAAGAGTATGGTTTCACAGTAAGAAGAGTAACGGAGCACTCACCCGGTCAGCTAGCTACAGCGAAGCTTCTTGGTGGACAAGCAGTCGGTGGATAAGCTGGGAGGTGATGGATGTAAATGGGGGAGTTCAGGCGTTGGGCCATGGACAGTATCGCACTGTTAGGTGCGATACGGTCCATGGCCTGATGCCTGAACTCCCCCTCTTTTCCATCCTTCGCCTCTCTGCTCGTCCACTGGCCTGCCGTGACCTAACGGTGCGAGACAGTCCGTGGCCCAATGCCTCAACTGCCCCCATTTCCATCTACCGCCTCCCTGCTCTTCCACCGACTTGCCATGACCTGAGAAGCTTCGCTGCCGCTAGCTGACCGGGTGAGTGCTCCGTTACTCTTCTTACTATGAAGCCATTACCCGCCTTATATTTCACACGTGCAGCACCGCCAGCAGCCATTTCTTGCACTCCTCCACACCTTATGCATCCTTGGTTAGGAAGGGATCATGTTATATATGGTGACAGTGGCGGACTCTATACTCTATTTATATATTTTTTTTCAGACTATTGCTTTGTATTTATGCTGAACTAACATGTATTTGACATGTTTCCCATGTCATTGTATGCATGAACCACCTTATGTGAAATTACAAAAACAATAACAGAAGTCATAATTGAGATGTCTAATATCCACAGCCAGTTATATTTGCTTCAGCGTCAGTGCTCTAGAAAATCTTTAGTGTATTCTTGAATTTCACTACAAAAGGTATGTTTTATACAAATCTTTTTTTTGCAATTTCTTTTACCATTTGTAACATTGCTGATGGGTCACTAGATCGTATGAACAAAGCTTCACCTGTACCAGTCACCATTCCTGAGTCGCATAATAGTTCCCAGTACTCAAATACCCTAAGGACTCATGGTAGGACAGAATAGAGAAACTAGCCAATGATTACATGGTCAAATTTATACAAGCATGTGTCAATGTTAGAAACAGTAGCCAAATGGCAACTCACCACAAGATGACTGGAGCAGATGTGAGTAGTAGCCTTACAGGGTGGCTCAGATAATGTGAAAACAACAAACAGTGTAAGATAACATATAAACATGACAACACAGTCCAAGGGAAACAATCAGACAATAGCAAGAATTCAATACAAAACAAACAAAAACAAACTTTTCTATTCCCCAGAGAAACTTTCCAATACCAGATGCTAAACTGCACAACATGAAGAAAGACTGGACAAGTCAAAGACACACTGAAAGCACATGACAGCAACAATATTACCAGAACCAGAAAGTCAGTAACTCAGTATTACAAAACTAGAGAAAAATTACATAGCTGAGATGGAATTTTCTTGTGTCATGACAGGACAACGAAGCACAAATCAGTAGGGACCCAGGCATTTTGTGCCAACATCCGTGGGGGAATCAGGCAAGTAAGTATCCCTTATTATTATTTTTCTCTTTAGCCATAGACATGAATGGAGGGTGCGTGGTGTGACGTCACGTCCCCAGTCCCGGAAACCCGGAGGCTTCCGAAACTGGAGACGCAGGAAGATTGTGGGGGGTCCCAGTGGTGGGCCCCCCGCGATCAGACATCTTATCCTTTGGATAGGGGATTAAAAAAAAATTGGCCCGGTGCATTGCCGTAGAATGAGATTTGCCATAGAATGAGATGCTCCGCCTCCATCACATCCTATTGGCTCACTTTTGTCACGTGACATATTTAAACGTCATGCATCGATGCGCACAGCAGTGTCAGTTTGGCTCTCACAGGGAGAGGATCTCCTGTCCCTGTGATAGCTGAACGGAGCTCTCATGGCCTCTGTGGACCGACAGAAGTTCACACATTTACGCAGCTCATACGGCTGCCTCATATACATTTACTGTTCCACAGCGCTATCGGGATCCCGATGGCGCTGTCATCAGTGTGCGTCCCCGCGAGCGCCCCACGCCCGCAGCTCTACTCCCCGTCCCATTAACGCTCAGGGAGCAGGGAACAGAAAGTAGAGCATCGGGCGCAGGTAAAGTAGTACTGCGCATGCGCAGCACTACGCGATTAACTTAACCTGCACCCGATGCTCTACTTTCTGTTCCCTGCTCCCTGAGCGTTAACGGGACGGGGAGTAGAGCTGCGGGCGTGGGGCGCTCGCGGGGACACACACTGATGACAGCGCCATCGGGATCCCGATAGCGCTGTGGATCGCTCCCTGACGGGGAGTAGAGCTGCGGGGGACGGGAAGTAGAGCTGTGGGCGTGGGGCGCTCGCGGGGACGCTCACTGATGACAGCGCCATCGTGCATCGGGATCCCGATAGCTTCGTTGTGCTATCACAGGGTGAGGAGATCCTTTGCCAAACTGACACTACTGTGCGCATCGATGCGTGACGTTTAAATATGTCACGTGACAGGAGTGAGCCAATAGGATGTGATGGAGGCGGACCATCTCATTCTATGGCAAATCTCATTCTACGGCAATGCACCGGAATATCCCTTTAAGCTAACCTGAAGAAAAATTTCAACTGCTGTCTGGCCCTTTTAAGCAGGGGCTGCACAGAGTAAAATCCCTAAGCTACAATCTATTTCTGTAAGAAAAGCAGTGTAAACAGAAAAGGCTCTGTCAAACATAAAGGTATAGCATAAACTGACTTAATGCCACTGCTCCAGCACTGTTTTGGTGTTCCCACCAGCCCTGCGGCTATAGTGACATGTACATGTTCATGTAAACAAGCCAAACACCATCTTCATGTGTCGTAAGCAGCGTTGGCTGAAGCCAATTATTAACTGCAGTCTTGTGTGAACAATGAATTAGCAAAAAAAAAAAAAAGTTTTTATTGTATATTTTAAAAATCCAGCTCAAGCCATTTAATCTTCATGAATACTGTAGCAGAGAGAGAAAACAAATCATAACAGGCTTACAATTTTATTTTATGGATCTACAGTATACAGCCATCAGCCCTAACATTGAAACCACGTACACATATTTTGCATCCTTCCCTTGCCTTGAGTAGATCCGTTTATATACCATACATATACATACCTTTTTTTTTTTTTTTTGCCATAGTCATGATTCCTAGTGAATGCTTGTATGTTGCTTTTCTTGCATTCATCATTTCTGGTTCCAGGTTCAGGACTAAAAGTTCTGACATCATATTCAGCTGTCTAAATCACCCAATATGCACCTTCCTCCTCTTCTGTAACACCGCTCACTCTACCCCATAGCTGGGATGCAGGTACAGTAAAGAACTGTCTTTGAGCATGCATGTTCACAAGGGGTACTATTTACACTGCCCTGTATTTCACACTATATAAAACATAGCGAAAGAATTGCCCATGAAAGGGGTACTCTGCTGCTCATTGTTTGGAAGTAAATGTTCCGAATGCTTAGATCCGGCGGCAGGGACTTGTGATGTCACGGCCCTGCCCCCTTGTTGTGTCATGCCCCACCCATTCAATGCAAGATTATGGGAAGGGGCATGGTGGCAGCCATGCCCCCTCCCATAAACTTGCATTGAATGGGTGGGGCATGATGGCAAAAGGGGGCACAGCCTTGACATCAGGAATCCCCGCCGCTGGATCTATGCATTCAGGGCATTTTGTTTTGACCGCTGAGTACCCCTTTAACTCCTGCAAGCTGAGATGTGCATCCTTCATGGGTTGGACTTGTTTTCTAGCATATCCCACAGATGCTTAATTGTATTGAGATTTGGGGAATTTGGAGTCAACACACTGAACACTTTATTATTCTTCTCAAATAAACAAGGGTACATTATTCTAATTAAAGAATAATGTTGCCATGATGGGGGAATGTTTATCTGCACTGACTGGTCTCCAACAATATTTAGGAAGGTAATACAGAGGACAGCTGCTTCTTCATAAAAGCCGGGACCTATGGTTAAGACAACCATCACACTGCATCTCCCATGCTTCCTGATACTATCTCTTTCCTTGGTAAGTGACCCACAAACATGCATCCATCTATGTGATGTAAAAGAAAACATGATTCGTCAGACTAGGCCACTATCTTCCATTTCTCCATGGGCTAGTACTGATGCTCACATGCCCATTGTAGGCACTTTCATTAGTGGATAGTGGGCAGCTAGGGACTGTAACTGGGATGTGGCTATGTATCCCCATACACAGCAAGCTGCAATGCACTATGGGTTCTGACACCATTCTATCATAGCCTACAGAAATGTTTTGAGCAATTTGTGCTACTGTAACTTTTCTGTGGGATAGGACTAGACAGGCTAGCCTTTGCTCCCCACTAACTTTGATGCCCATGACCCTATTACCAGTTGTCTTTCCTTGGTTGGTGGAGACTAGGCACTGTATACTTGGATACCTCCCTCCCCCCTTCACACACACACACACACAAACACAAGCCTTTCCATTTTAGAGTTAGATTATTTGATCCAATCATCTTGGCATCACAATGTGGTCAGAGCCTTACACTGCTACCAACACATCAACTGCAAGAACTAACTGTCCACTTGCTGCCTTAGATATCCCACCCCATTTATGGTGCCGTTGTAACAAAACAATCAATGTTGTTAGGCTGTCAGTGGTTTTAATGTTATGACTGATAGGTGTATACTAGAGATGAGCGAACTCATAGTAAATTTGATTTGTCACGAACTTCTCGGCTCGGCAGTTGATTACTTTTCCTTCATAAATTAGTTCAGCTTTCAGGTGCTCCGGTGGGCTGGAAAAGGTGGATACAGTCCTAGGAGACTCTTTGCTAGGACTGTATCCACCTTTTCCAGCCCACCGGAGCACCTGAAGGCTGAACTAATTTACGCAGGATAAGACATCAACTGCCGAGCCGAGAAGTTTGTGACGAATCGAATTTACTGTAAGTTTGCTCATCTCTAGTGTATACCAACACAGGATGTTTCAGTCCTTTAGTCACAGTTCATGTACTGGGTTGGCCTTAATTGTAAACAAAGTATAAATCAAGTAGAGACCAAGAATAAAATAACATAATGAATGAAAAAAATCTGACGTCTTCACTTGTACTGTCAGTAAAAAAGAAAACTTCCCAGTTTTCCTAGATCGGCATGTACAATACCTTGGCAGAACATCTCATTTTCTCCGGTGACATCATCAGCTCTGCATCTGAGAACCTTCTCAAGTTGAAAATCAACAACTACTCTATCTCCTCGGCCCGTTTTAATGATGGCATGCTGTGTCAACAGCAAAATAGTTCATGTAGACCTTTTGTCATAACACCAACTAAAATGTGTTGTATAAACAGTGAAATGATTGCAAACAACCATTTGCTGCCTGTTCAACACTTTGCAACTGAATCTTGGAAAATTGCCTTTCCAATGACTTTTCTATGTGAGTGTATATTTTAATTGTAAGTATCAACATCACTTCAATGCAATTTTACATTCTTAGTTTCCTCTTCAGTAATTGGAGTTCTCTCCTAAAGTGAGAACGGAAAAGAATAGGATGTCATCAAGAAATGTGTTTATGCTTCGTAATAGGTCTCATATGAAAGCAATATCCACTGGTTTGCTGTTTAGAGTAAAGTACTACCATGATATTGTGCACCTGCACGTTATGGAGGCTCATTTCTTATTAAAGGGGGAACAATCTAAAGAAACACAAGTGACCCTCTCAATCTTCCTTTTTCAGGAAAACATTTACATTTATATCTTACTTTAAGCTACTAACAATCTTTCAGCTACTACCGATCCAGCACTGCACAGATACTTAGGTCAATAAAAAAAAAGAGTTTATTATATTACGTTGTAGCGTTTTATCATTTGATTGACTATCTCTACTTTTCACTGAACTGTCAGATGGGCAGGAACTTAAGCACAAAAAGTGGTATGAATTCTAGGCTAAGGGGGTGTGAATCATATTCTCACCTATTTGACAAATCTGCGAAAAATACAGATAGTCCACCAAATAGTAAAATACCTATATTTCAGGAAGAGTTGGTGTAGCAAGAAAGTAAAAAAGCAATGTTGAAGTCAGGGCAGATGATCATACAATGTGATATAAAGAACAACAATTTTTGGACTGGACACAACTCTATTAATATGAATAAATAAAGAGCAAACATCAAAAAAGACAGGATGTTAGAAATTCTCTCACTGTGTGACGTCAAATAGAGGTAAAACAAATTGTGACTCAAAAAACAACCAATACTCACCTTGCCAATCCCTTGCCGTCGCTGTTCTGATGCTCACCAGGTGCCTGCTAGTCTTTATTTGCTCATAAATATAAATATTTATTCAACGGGCATTGCTGTGGCCAGTTATTTGCTTAGCTGGCATTCGTCTATGTGGGAATGGTGACATGAGTATCACTTACTTATTTTATTTTTTTAAGCCAATCTACCCATTTTTGAAAATATTTTAAAGCTGGAGATCCCCTTTGCTGCTGATTTCAGGAGCCAAGCAATATCCCATATTTAGCTACATTAGGCTATTCAGGTGTATAGTAAAATGGATAATATTGCCATTTCATCTCCATACTATAACAAATGTCCACAGGCAGGAAAAACAGACACATCCATCTATCTTACTTGTCTTATTTTTGTGTGTAGGCATTGTAATAATAATAATAGTAGTAAATATTTATTTATATAGCGCCAACAAACTACACAGCACTTTAACATTTTGAGGATACAAATAAGAACAATAATACGACACTGATTGAGCAAGGGCCCTGTTTTCAAGAGCTTACAGTACAGTGGTCCCTCAAGATACAATATTAATAGGTTCCAGGACGACCATTGTATGTTGAAACCATTGTATGTTGAGACCATAAGTCTATGGATACCTGGTAATTGGTTCTGAAGCCACCAAAATGTCATCCAAAAATAGGAAAAAGTGAGAATGAAAGAAAAATAAGTAGATAACTAATATAGATAAAGCAAATCCTTACATATAAAAGTAATAAAGATCTGCTGGGAGCTGTACTCACTGTCTTTTTCACTCTTTCCCACCCAGAGTGGCTCCAGCTGTTGCAAAACTACAACTCCCAGCATGCCCGGACAGCCAAAGGCTGTCCGGGCCGCTGTCCGGGCATGCTGGGAGTTGTAGTTTTGCAACAGCTGTGGGTACCCTGCTTGGGAAACACTGGTCTATGTAGAGGACAGGAGCTTCTTCGGGGTCCTGTACAGTACACAAAGTGTCCCAAAAAAGTAACATGGAGCCGTCCTCACCTGGTGTCCGAAGGAGCAGCTAACCCTGGCACAGGTAAAGAGTACAGAACATGTAATACCTCCCTGTACTGTAGGGGGCACTACCAGACACCAGTCAGTGCATACACTTCAGTAATACAGGGGTTATACCAGTGAAATGCCCATTCTGATTGGTCAGTTCTTCCAGCCATTGACGCGTTTCACAGATCTGGACTGTCTGTACATTGTATGTTGAGTCTGGTTTCAACTTACAATGGTCCAGAAAAGACCATTGTATGTTGAAACTATTGTATGTTGAAGCCATTGTTAGTTGAGGGATCATTGTATATGAATATATACATTCTGATCATAACAGAACATAAACATTGTCCCAGCTCGTCTGACAGTCATCTCTATGTATAGGGCCAGGTGTCAAAGGTTTTCAGCCCAATGATGTGAGACAATCCTATCATAATGAAATCCTCATGTTTACTAGATGTAGGTAACAGGTGTTCTTTGACAGAATAGGAATGCAGTGTCATACGTTGAGTTATGTCACTCAGTAGAATTCCACAAGTAACTGTGTTTAACTAATAGACATCTATGTCATTTTTATGAACAATGAACCTGCCATCTCCACCTTCCTTTCTTCATAAAACCATGACTTTGTGACTTTTTTTGTTTTATGTCTCCGATCATGGTAAAGAGATTATCCAATATTCCATATGTTTAGATTTATATTGTAATGAATCATATTCCAATTAGTAATAGCAGTAAAGTATTGGTAGCGACAGTTATCATGGCACTAATAGTTGTGGAAGCTAACATCCAAAATAACTTTGTTGTCGTTTGGAAACTCAGTTCATCACTAAATCTGCTAAGATTCAAACGAAGGCTGTTAAAAAATATAAAGTAAAAAATTCAATCTAGTTATAACTAAGCAAAGAACACAAATTGTAGTGTTAACATTTTACATTTTCCAGCCCAGTATGTTTAAAATAAACAGAATTTATAACTACCATAAATCCCCACTGATCCTATGCCGATGGCTTCCTAGTTCCCCACCATGGTTATGGGTAGAGAAGACGAGTCTTTACTGCAGAGTAATAAACAAAGACAAAACAACAAAGATTCAGTGGCACAGAAGTTACAGGAGATCTAAATGGTAAGTACAACTTTTTTATGATTTTATTTCATTTTTATATAACTGGAAATTGCTTTCAGAACACTGGAAGCAAAACATGTATCATTTTTTGAGTTGTATTTTAAATGTTTTCCTTATTTTTTGTCAAGCCTACTGGAGAAAACCATCTGCATAATATTGATGGTGTATTTCTTGTATCCTTATCAAGTTATCATTATTCCTTCTAATGGGTTATTTGATGGTCTGCAGCCAAATCTTTACATTCCCCATTGATAACCAGTATTATGCATGGTAAACATCCATATTTATGGTTTCATTTCTTAACAAGCTATTTTCCTTACACTATTGTTTATATACAGTGGGGAGAACAAGTATTTGATACACTGCCAATTTTGCAGGTTTTCCTACTTTCAAAGCATGTAGAGGTCTGTAATTTTTTATCATTGGTACTCTTCAACTGTGAGAAACATTCCGTCTCAAAATCCAAAAACAAAAATCCAGAAAATCACATTGTATCATTTGTATGCCTTTTATTGCATGACATAAGTATTTGATGCATCAGAAAAGCATAACTTTTGTACATATTTGATATTTGGTACAGAAACCTTTGTTTGCAACAACAGAGATCAAACATGTCCTGTAGTTCTTGACCAGGTTTGCACACACTGTAGCAGGGATTTTGGCCCAATACTCCAGTAGGTAAATGGTTCCTTTAGGCAAAAACCAAACCAACAGCCAAACACATATTAAATCCAGCATACATCTATTGCATTGGAAAAATAATAGTTTTTGTTAAAATATATTGCATTTCTTTTTGCTCTCTGAGAATACAGTTACTACCCAACAGCCCTAGAAATCTTCCAATTCCCTCTTCCATAACAATTTGTTACATACTGTCACATAGATATTTCATGTCTATTAAAGGGGTACTACGCCCCTAGAAATGTTATCCCCTATCCAAAGGATAGGGGATAAGATGTCAGATCGCCGCGGTCCCGCTGCTGGGAACCCCCGGGATCCCCGCTGCAGCACTGCGCTATCATTACAGCACAGAGCGAGTTCGCTCTGCACGTAAAGACGGGCAATACAGGGGCCAGAGCATTGTTACGTCACAGCTCCGCCCCTCATGATATCACGGTCCGCCCCTTTCAATACAAGTCTATGGGAGGGGGCGTGGCGGTCATCATGCCCCCTGCCATAGACTTGCATTAAGGGGACGGGCCATGATGTCACGAGGGGCGGAGCCATGACGTCACGCTGCTCCGTCCCCTGTATCACCCGTCATTATGCACAGAGCGAACTCGCTCTGTGCTGTAATGATAGCGGGGTGCCGCAGCGGGGATCCCGGGGTTCCCCAGCAGCAGGTCCGTGGCGATCTGACATCTTATCCCCTATCCTTTGGATAAGGGATAAGCTGTCTAGTGGTGGAGTGCCCCTTTAAGTATATGAAAGTCTATATATTTACACTTAAAGGAAGATCCAAGGAAGTCAGCAAAAGACACATTCCTTTTTCTGAAAATTACTCACCAGTATGTTAAACTGGAACTGAAATCCAAACAGGGGTAATGTGGTCAAAGAAAAATACGAGAGGTCTGGTATGCTTCAAAAAGGTTGAAGATTTATTACACCATAACAACAGTGTTATGTATTTGTGTGCTTTGGCCCTTGAGCCCATGAAGGTAAGTTATAATACTGTGTAACATGCTTCTATTATTTCTGTATTCAACTTTGTCCAACTTTCATGCACAAGACCCACACCAGGAAGTGCTGTAGTGCAAGTCTTTTATTTTCCTGTTGTATCCAAGCTTACTCAGCATTCTATGCGGCCAGAAACAATATGTCAAAGGTCACATGGTCTCCAAGGTGGTGGCAATCCTGCAGTGGGTGGGCAGACATCATTGCTTTAGTAAGTCCCTTCCACCCTGCTATCCTCCCACCCACTGCAGCATAACCACACCCCTGGAGATCATGTGACTCATGACATATTGTAACCAGGCACATGGAATGCTGGGAAAGGTCAGTGACAACAGTAAAATAAAAAGACTTGCACTACAGCACTTCTGGGTGTGGTTCCCATATGTAAAAGCAGGACAAAGTGATGTGTGGCGGTAATTCAAGCCTATTACACAGTATTTTAACTAGGAACTATGGGCTCAATGGGTGAAGAAAAAAAAATTCTGGAATTACCCTTTAACCAATTTTTCAGTCAGTAAAATATATATTCAATAAAAGCATTATGATCCATGTCTGTTTCTTGCAATACATTGTTATGCTCAGAAAAAAAAATGTATGAAGAATCATTTAGTTGATGACAACAAATTAGGAATAAGCCCCCTCCCCAAACACCCTAAAGCAGCTGCAAAGGCTTCCTCTATTTATACATAGGCTCTTGATCATAGCTGTTAGGCTAGGTTCAGACTACGGAATTTCCGACAGAAATTCAGACGTAAAATTTCCGTCAGAAATTCCGCTTGCTAAAATGTCTAGTGTAGTGAATGGTTTTACGTTCACAAATTCACACTTCGGAATTTGTGAAGCGGAAAATCCGCTAGAATATTTCCGCCTGAAGAAAGGGGTTGCTCTTTCTTCAGGCGGAAATCCGAGCGGAATACATAGCAGTCTATAGGAGACTGCAGTGTCCGCTCGGTTCTAGCGGCGACTAATTCAGTCGGCGCAGGCGGATCTCGGAATCTCTGGGCGGAAATTTTCTGCCCGGAGATTCCGTAGTCTGAACCTAGCCTTAAGGCTCCATTAAGAATGGTGGCCATAATACTTAAAATTCATAAGAGCCTTAATTGTGAGGAAAACAGGAAAGAAGAGTTTTTTCTATTGGTCATACCCCTAACATTGCCCTTGCTGTTAGCTAATGAAATCTATGTATATGACTAGAGATGAGAGAATCAATTTGAAATGACAAATTTCTTCATATAAATTGATCCCTGTTTAAAAATTTACATTAACGTTTATTTACTTTTTGGTGGCTTTATAATTTTTTATACACCCAAGAATGGAGTCTACATTTTAGGCTGCTTTTACACTGTCAGTATTTATCCATTATTAAACATCCATTTTTTTGTATTGTATAATAAAAAATAAAAAAAACGGATGAATAATAACGGATGAAATAACGGATGCTAATGGCTGAATGATGTCCTTCAAAATAACGGGCATATTTATCCATTAAGACCCGTTATAACATCTGTCATGTACCATTTTTTTATGGCCATTTTAACACCTCTGCCTACAGACTAGCACAGCTGGGACTAATTCTCCCATTATGGAACAGACTTGTTTCCATGATGGGAGTAGTACCCTGGCTGGGGGAGTCTGCTGGTGGCTGGGGTGGCTACATTAGTGTTTTTACTACTACCCCCATCATGGAACAGACATTGTTACATGATGGGGGTTGTAGTACATGGGCTGAGGGATTGATCACACCGGTTCTCACTTCTGAGACCCGATGCGATCAGAAGTTATTAAACAGGGGAGCAGGCGATATGCGCCGATCCCCTGCGATGTACAGTGTATTTTTACTTTCACTTTTAAATTCCTGCCGCGAGCCCTGAATGGCCGCCACCGAGGAGCGTTTTTAAACTACTAATTTGACCTCCAAATGTCTGCCTTCCATGCTTATTTATAATAATTCATTGGCCCCAGTGTGTTTATAATAATTAATTGGCCCTAGTGTGTTTATACTAACTCATTGGCCCCAGTGTGTTTATAACAATTCTATATACTACTACTCCCAGCATGGAACAGACTGTTCAATGATGGGAGCTGTAGTACCTGTACTAATAGCCAGATCCCCCCGAGTGTCACTCCTGATACCTAATGCGATTGTCCTTTCTATTGCAGAGATGGAGTGGCTTTCTCCTGTACTCACATCTCTGCACTATACGCCAGTGATGTTAATAAAATTCAAATCACTTATTCATATTTCCCGCAGAGAGCTGCGATTGGCCAGATGGTTCCAGCCACTCACAACTCTCTGCCGGAAGTAAGAATAATAGGTATATATGCGGCATATACTCATACTACAGTGGGACCATAGAAGAGCGACCGACCGCCTGCATCTATACATTATACGGGATGATCGCATCAGGTGTCAGAAGTAACACTCGCTGCGATCTGTCTATTAAAGGGGTTATCCACCATAAGGTGATTTTAGTACGTACCTGGCAGACAGTAATCGACATGCTTAGGAAGGATCTGCGCTTGTCTTGGGGCTAAATGGCTATGTTGTGAGATTACCATCCCACTTCCCCACTACCCTGTTCCTGTCCGCTCTCCCTCACTCCATGAAAACGCCAAGATTTATTTGATGCAACAAAGAAGTTTTTGTACACCAAGACCGGGTGAGTGCTCCATTTTTTCTACATCTCTGAACCGGATATATATACTTCATTTTATATGTGAGCACCTGAATGGTCATGCAGCTGCAGGAGTTGAGTTAGTATTCCCATATGTGAAGTAGCAGTGTCAGGTACCTTCTATATTGGACTGATCTGATTACCATAACATTGTGGCTAGCTTTTTTTGAACTGGTATTTCCAGTTAGACTTTTCTTTTTTTTTAACTAAAAATCCCACAATTCCATTTTCCTCCTTCCCACACATCAGCCACCCCACCCATTGAAACATAAATGAGCTGTATCCATTCAAAAGACCTGTGGTTTTCAATCAGGGTGCCTCCAGCTGTTGCATTAGTTGCACATTGCTCTCTCTCTCCCACCAAGCGATCGCTCCACCCATTGAAGCAGACAGGCTCCCTGTCATCAGTTGACTAGTGAGTCAGGTCTCGGCCGCATTGTAACCTGGGAAAGATCTGAGACAACAGTCATTTTGTATGCTGTTAAAAATAAATATTGGGGTGAAAATCACAGAAGAATTGTGAGAAAACTGTCACACACAGGTACATACACAATATTTTGAACTACACTAACTTTACAGCCCCTGTAGCATAGTCAAATAAAAAAAATCTGGAATACCCCTTTAATGCAGGTACTACAGCTCCCAGCATGGAGCAGAGTGTGCTCCATGTTGGGAACAGTAGTACTTGCAGTTAAAGACAGATCACAGCAGGTGTCACTCCTGACACCCGATGTGATCATCCTATCTAGATGCAAGAAAACCGCCTGCATCTATACATTATACAGGACGATCACAGCGGGTGTCAGGAGTGACACCCGGGGTGATCCGTCTATTAGTACAGGTACTACTATTTCTATCATGGAACAGTCTATTCCATGCTGGGAGTGGTACTACTACGTAAAAAAATAAAAAATAAAGTGAAACACACACACTTTATTAAGCTCATCATTAAAATACAATAGTAATAAAAATTTGCCAAAAATTTCTTGGGATCAAATCGATTATGTTTTTTTTTTATTCGGCGAATCGGCCAAATCTAATTTTTCAAAAATTCGCTCATCTCTATACATGACATTTAAGAATTTAGACATAAGAGTTATCCTGAAAACTTGTTCAAGCCCTTTGCTGCCAGGGACTACATGCATTTAGATTTAAGGGATTATAGGCTTAGACATATAAATAGGGTTGGCCTGGAAATAAGTAGTTATGGTTAACTGTACCAAAATATGAGTAAAACGGTTCTATCACTGGAGCATTCGCCTGGGTTAAAGAGCTTAAAAGAAGAGGCTACAGTATGCGGGTAAATACCTAAATCATGAAACACTTTACACTGTAAAAAATGGAACATGCTCAGTACATGTGTGAAAGCTTTGTGGCAGGGATAGAAATGGAAAGTTACAAGTGAAAGAAACATTCATGACACTCAGCAACAGGCGAAAAATTATGAAGCGTTAAACCTCATCACGACTTGAGCTGTTAAAACACGACCTGTTAAAATTGGCCTGACATCGCCCCGTCCTCTGTTTTTCTTTTCAGACACAGAGCATGAGCCCTAAAATGAATCCACACAAGACCCACGTCAGGGCTTGACCCAGGCTTCCTGAGGTAAAACACTGCTGCCCTGGCTGTTTTCTCAGTACACACCCGGAATAGGATCTTATTCTCATTGCATATGAAATATGGCTTGTTCTCCTGCAGGTACTGTCTTTAGTCATTTTTACCAATTTTCTGGTCCATGGTAATGCAAAACTTCAGCTTCATTTGATAGTTAATGTGTCAGATTCTAGTTGACAGATTATATTAATGTTAGTTGTTAGTTTTGTTAAAATATACTGATCACTTTATTGTTGTATAATTTTGTGAATACATAAAGTCAAAAAGCTTAAACGCCTAACTTAAAGAGAACTTAAGATGTAAAATTTAAAACTTGCCTGCCCGATTCCCCTTTTCAAAGCAGTTTTTTTTTCCCAAAATCGGGCAATATTTACCTTTGTTTTGGCAATTTTATGATGCTCACTGTCTTTGAGCTTCATAACAGAGGATGGGCCGTTCTCCAGCAGACATGACACAACTGGGTATCAGTTTAGCGCTCCTGATGCTCGTTTAAGCCAGGCGTAGAGAGAAGCCGTGTACCGTGCTCGCCTGACATATTGATTGGTTGGGAGCACTGAACGGAGATGAGAAGGTCTTACCCGAGTTTCCTGATTGTTGTTTTCACCAGGCCGCTGTATGAGACAGTTTTACTTGGCCAGGGGGCAGGACATCAAGTTGTACAAAATTAGGAGCCCGAGTGGCTGGTACTATAACATCATTTTTTTTTTTTTATATAAACATTGGAATTTTTATAAGTAGGTATATTAGAGAGTGTCCCAATGTAAAAAGATCTACAACATATAAAACTTTTTACAAATGACTGACCGTCCAGCTGCATACAGGGGCTGGGCACCAATGGGGATGGAGCTGTGCCCCACATTATACTCAGGGCAATGATTTCCCAAAAAAGTGACCAATCCCTTTAATATACAGCAGCATCACTATGACCATCACTATGAATCCCCACCTGAAATAAATTGATATACATACAAATAGGCTTAACACTGCCACATACAGTAAGTCGAATCATGAAATTATCTGTAATAGTATTCCTTATAATTGTATTATATCTTTGTGATACAACTACATATAGACATGATTGACACGTGGTGAGTTTATAAAAATGAGTTTTTGTACAGGTAAGTGGGTGTGAACCTGGTTTATATCCCCTTGGCTTGGCATTCACATACCTTTTTAAAATAAAGTTCACAAACAATATGTATTTTGGCCATTTGAATCCACAAAAGTTACATACTAACATTGTTTTAATAGGGCACTTTGGTGGAAAAAAAAATGTTTTTAAGTCAACTGATGCCAGAAATTTATACAGATTTGTAAACGATTTCTGTTTAAAAATCTTAATCCTTCCAGTACCAGTACTTCTCAGAAGCTGGATGCTCCAGGGGAAGTTGTGTAGTTCTTTCCAGTCTGACCGCAGTGCTCTCTGTTGACATCTCTGTCCGTGTCAGGATTTTCTCCTGCTCTGAACAGTTTCTAACCCTTAAAAAGGTCAGAGAGCACTGTGCAGCGAGCACTTTGGTCAGATTGGAAAGAATTACACAACTTCCACTGAAGCATACAGCAGCTGATAAGTACTGGAAGGATAAAAAATTTTATTTAGAAGTAATTTACAAATCTTTATAACTCTTTCTGGAGCCAGTTTATTTGAATACATTTGTTTTCCACTGGAGTACCCCTTTAAGGTTTAAAAAACAAACAAAACAAAAAAAAAAAAAACGTGTGCATCTATTTCAGCCTATTATCCTGCAGTATTGATCCAGAGGAAGGCAAACAATCCCAATTTTCTACACCTTAGGAAAAACAAATACTTCCTGATTCCAAACCTGACAATCAGGGTAAATCCCTGTATCAATGACCCTTATCCAGATTCAAGCGGATATAACTTGTAACATTATTACTCTTCAGAAATACATTCAAGTCCCTTTTAAAGTTTTCTAGAGAGTTCTCTATGGCCACCTCCTTTATCAGGAAGTTCCATAGTTTCACTGCTCTTACAGTAAAGAATCCCCTTTTAGTTTGGTGTACAAATCTTTCTTCTTCTAAACACAGCGGAAGCCCTCTGTATTCATCTTTAATCTACTCTATTTATTTATACATAGTTTTTATGTCGCTCCCTTTTTACTAAAGGAAACGGCCCTTTAGTAGTCTGATTCAATTTATTACTTTGAATGTCCCATTTGACCCATTCAGATTGTACAGTTTTTTTCTTCTGCACTTTTGCCCAAAAATGTAGACAATACTCTGACGAGTGGTTTGTTAAGTTCTTGCACATTCCCACATTTCATTTCTCTTGCACGTGTATCACTGAATCTGAAAAGAATCAAAAGAGAACATAATGTCATCCAGTTGACCTTGATCTTGAAGTGGACATATATTCTCCATATAAAACGTGTTTCTTTGAGATATATATTCAGATTTTCAACAACTTTCAAATTTTGACACTAAGGAGGCAATTTAAAAAAATAATTGGCTTCATTAAGGATTTCAAAATAATTTTGAATTATGTGTTGTGCATCTTGAAGTATGTTGTGGACCATATTCTTCCTGTAACATCCGGCCTCTTTCCAGCTTTTTAGTTTCTTCATTGACTGTGGGCTACTGGGCCGTTTCCATTGTCTTTGCCTGCACCCAACAACAAAGCATAAAAGTAACAGAACCAACCCCTAGCTGCCATTCCCAACACATGACAACACACTCCTGAACATTTTGTAGTACAATTGTTTTGCAGTAAATTATTTCTAAATCTCACAAGACAAATAACAGCAACGTGAACTTACCCTTTTAGTGTATTCCATGCAGAAGATCTGTTAGCGTATCTTCACTGATCATTACCGAAAATCAATACAATATTAGGTGTAATTTGATAAGAAGTGCTAAAACATTTGAAAGATTGAGAAAGGTTGTTAAAAACTGTTTTTCATGTATATGTGTATATAAATATGCATGGTGTTTATGTATAGTATATATGGCATTCATATAGGTGTGTATATGTAAATAATCAATATGATGCACTATTTATGCACTGAAAGTATAAAGGTTCTGTATGGTCGTATTACTTATGCACTGCACAAATGTATTATAATACTTTATGGTGGTATTATTTATGTATTGTATGAGAGTATTATGGTATTGTATGGAGTTATTATTTATGCTCTGTATGGAAGTATTATTGTACTGTATGGTGTTATTATTTATGCTCTGTATGGAAGTATTATTGTGCTGTATGGTGTTATTATTTATGCTCTGTATGGAAGTATTATTGTACTGTATGGTGTTATTATTTATGCTCTGTATGGAAGTATTATTGTGCTGTATGGTGTTATTATTTATGCTCTGTATGGAAGTATTATGGTATTGTATGGAGTTATTATTTATTCTCTGTATGGAAGTATTATTGTACTGTATGGTGTTATTATTTATGCTCTGTATGGAAGTATTATTGTGCTGTATGGTGTTATTATTTATGGATAGACTGCAAAGAAGATAGTTTTCGGCACTGGGTATTGCAGGCTGATAGCATATAATCAGGAATCCTGTACTGTTACTGTGTGTGGTGCTCAGTGCTTAGCCAGAGATATAGATACTTTGTTTAGAAACGATAGCACGGCACTCACCCTTTTCCAGTTTTATTTTCGATCATGGTGCGGTACATACAAAGATCACGGCAGTACAGTGGGAGCGGGGAGAGACAGGAAAGTGGGCTCAGCGGAGCCCGTGCAGCAACGTTTCGCGGTAAAAACCGCTTGGTTTTTACCGCGAAACGTTGCTGCACGGGCTCCGCTGAGCCCACTTTCCTGTCTCTCCCCGCTCCCACTGTACTGGCGTGATCTTTGTATGCACCGCACCGTGAACGAAAATAAAACTGGAAAGGGGTGAGTGCCGTGCTATCATTTCTATACATAGTGTTATTATTTATGCTCTGTATGGAAGTATTATGATACTGTATAGTGGTATTATTTACACACTGTATTGAAGTAGTAGGATACTGTATGGTTGTAATGCACTGTATGGAAGTATTATGGTATTGTGCCTGCTTTCATTTATGCACTGTAAGGAAGTATTATGGTACTGTATGGTGATATTATTTGGTTGAAGTCTACATATCTGTCTTTTCAGCACAGACAGTATTAATTTTGGGTAGTGCTGTCCTATATGACTATATTCAAATATCACCCACTTTAAATATGCCCGTCTATTTTTCTATCACTGTTCTTTCTCAATCTTAGAGTGGGAAGTTATTTTGTTGTGTTGACTGACTAATACACTTACGACTCCTGTAAAACACTAAATTCCTCTGTTGTCATTGTCAGGGGTGAAGGGGTTAATTCTGTAAATAGCATTATTTGTCAGGAATCTGGCCAAACATTGAGTGTGCGTCTACTTATCTTCCTTCATAACCATCTCATTTAGGCTTGTTATACTAATAGAATTGAACTCCTAATTGGAGCATCAACTAAAGCCACTGATTATATTGGACTTTAATTTTGTCTAATTGCTTACTTAATGGCAGAGGTCAGTGGAAAGTTATACAGAGAGATATAGGCTCAGCTATCACTCAAATTGAGACTTCACTTTTCATCAATGAGCTTTCGTTGGAGGCTTTCCAGTCATTGTGCTTTCAAGGTATTTTGAGCATTTATGGAGACACATAGAAGATGTTGAAAATGCTAAATTAGAGGTGAAGACTGAAACTATAAAACTTGCTAAAAATAATACAAAGTTCAAACATATTTGGTAAATAAACCGTGTACATATGTACACTTTATATACTTGATCTGTTCTTCACACTTCCCTGTTGAGAACAAGCTGATATAATGGAACCATTGATAGGAGGTTTAGATAAATATCTCACATATACCGTATATACTCGAGTATAAGCCGAGTTTTTCAGCACGATTTTTTGGCTTATACTCGAGTGAACTCTCCGCCTGTCAATCCCTTCATCAGTGGTCTTCAACCTGCGGACCTCCAGATGTTGCAAAACTACAATGCACGTTCATGCGTCCCTGTGCGTCGTCATCAAGGCAACATCACTAGTCCGGGGCCAGGCCCGGAGCGGAGAAGAGGGCCCCCCCCGGTGAAGATGGACAGTCCAGAACGATTAACCCTCCCCACCGGACAGTCCCTGCAGCATAGATGGCCACCCTTCCTTCCCACCGAGGGGAGGTGATTAGAAAACTAAAGGGGGGGGGGGTCTGGATGATGACGAAGGCTGCAGTGGTCTTCAACCTGCGGACCTCCAGATGTTTCAAAACTACAACTCCCAGCATGCCCAGAGTGCTGGGAGTTGTAGTTTTGCAACATCTGGAGGTCCGCAGGTTGAAGACCACTGAGGAAGGATTGACAGGCGGTGATGATGAAGGGGGGGGGGATGATGGCAGGGGGATGATGACAGGCGGTGATGATGAAGGGGGGGATGATGACAGGTGGTGATGATGAAGGGGGGCATGATGACAGGCGGTGATGATGAAGGGGGGCATGATGACAGGGTAATGATAAAGGGGGGATGATGAATGGGAGGGATGATGAAGGGGGGATGATGACAGGGACATGATGACAGGGCGATGATGACGGGGGTGTTAATGACGGGGGTCTGGATGATGACAGGGGGGATGATGACATGGGGGGATGATGTATTTCCCACCCTAGGCTTATAGTTGAGTCAATAACTTTTCCTGGCTTATATTCAGGATGGCTTATACTCGAGTATATACGGTATCTAGTGCTCATAAACTTCAAAAATATTTACAAAACAATATCAGCAGCTTGTCTGAGAATAGTACTATTATAATCTGATGTTTATACTTTAATCCAAAACAGCTCCCCCCAGGAGGAAGAGCCTTGCTATATAGCGCTACCTGTTGGAAGTAGCCATCCTCTAAGCCTGAGATGTGGGTCTGAAAGGGTCATGTTTCTCCTTGTGGAGACTGCTAGCTGGCATGGAGAGTCTAAAAGACAAGACAGTGCTCCCTGGAAGAAAAATAAACTATTATTTCTTCCCCAAAAGCAATAAAGCTGGTTCTCTAATGTCACCTATTAGAAGTAGCTATCCTGTCAGTCAATGTCCTACTCATAGAAGATCCTTGAAACATGACTAGGGATTACCAGACAAATGAGAATCTCTACCAAAAGGAAGAGTACCTATGTGTAGACAGCAGTAATAAGTGTGAGGACCTACATGATATTTATATTATAGTATATTATATTTACCATTTTTAATGAGACATTATAAGTGTTAGGGACATTTAGTAATTAATACATTTTTGTTTAATTCTGGAGAATGCTTTTAAAGAAGCATTCCCACCAATGGTAGTTAGGCATGATTAAATTCCTAGACTTAGGCTAAGTCTCCACTTGTTTTTTTTTTTTGCAAAATGCAAAGAAAAACGCCAATTCTTTGGTCAATAAGTCATAAGTCAATGAGAAATTGCAAATTTCCAATTCCACTTTGGCATTTTTTTCACTTTGGCGTTTTTTTAATCCTTTTGGCGTTTTTTCACTTTTTCTGCATTTTTTTCCTCTCTTTGGCGTTTTGAAAAAAATGCTGTAGTTCCCTCAAACCGGCGTTTTTTGTCAAAATTGTGGCGTTTTGCTCCAATAGAAGTCTATGGGAGTGAGAAAACGCCAAGAAAAACGCTATGTGGATTTTAACTTTGGCATTTTTGCAGGCGGTTTTTAATCTTTTTTGGACTTTAGCGATCCAAAAAAGTGATGCAGATAGCTGTTTTTAATAAAATTTTGTAGGGTACCATTAAAAATTTTTTTTCAAAAATATACAGTAGTGAAGGAAAAAATTGTATCTAACGAAATGTATATTATGGAAAAAAAAAACTATTACTTTTTATACAGGGGTCAATTTATGTGTGCGGGGAAATACAAATGTAGCCGACAATTATAAAAATGTATTGTGTGTGTTTTTCACTTTTTTGCTTTATTTTTTACATTTTTTTTAGTTAGTACTACTACTCCCAGCATGGAACACACTGTTCCATGATGGGAGTAGTACTACCTGTACTAATAGACAGATCGCCCGCTGCGATTTTACTGTATAATATATAGATGCGGCAGCCGCTCTTCTATGGTGCCCTGCCCTGATGTATATTTACACTTATTCATAATTCCCACAGAGCTGTGATTGGCCAGATGGTTCCAGCCAATCACAGTTCTCTGTGAGAAATAGGAACATATGTAGATATACGGCCGTGCAGGGGACCATAGGAGAGCGGTCGCTGCATCTATACATTATACAGGAGGATCACAGCGGGTGTCAGGAGTGATACCCGCAGTGATCTTTCCATAACTGCAGGTAATACTACTCCCAACATGGAGCACACTCAGCCTCATGCTGGGAGCTGTAGTACCTGCATTAATAGACAGATCGCAGCGGGTGTCAGAATCTACACTTGCTGCGATCTGTCTATTAATACAGGTACTACAGCTCCCAGCATGGAGCAGAGTGTACTCCATGTTGGGAGTAGTAGTGCCTGCTTAAGGACACATCACAGTGGATGTCACTACTGATACCCTCTGTGATCGTCCTGTCTATAGCAGAGATGGAGCGGCTATATACATTGCTCGCATCCCTGCACTGTACTCCGGGCCGGCCACTCATTCATTCATCTTTTCCTCAGAGCTGTGATTGGCTGAAACCATCCGGCCAATCACAGCTCTGGGTGGGAAATATGAATTTCTGTTGACATCAGTGGCCGAAGTATAGTGCAGAGAGGCGAGCGATGTATAGACCCGCTCGCTTCTCTGCTATATTATGGACGATATATGTCTATAGTACAGGTACTATCACTCCCAGCATGGAACAGTCTGTTCCATGCTGGGAGTAGTAGTACTACATAAAAAATGTTAAAAATGTATTTTAAAAAAAAGTGAAACACACACTTTATTAAAAAATAATAAAAATTGGGTTACAAAATATATACATTGCGTTTAATAAAAAAATTTCAATCACTGCCGCATCCTTTTTTTTTTTTGGTACCCAAGAAATTTTGGGTACCAAAAAAAAAAACGCCAAGGTGCAATTTCCACACAAATGAAAAAAACGCCGGAAAAAACGCCAGAAAAAAATGCAAGAAAAAACGCATGATGACGTCACTTGCATTGGCGATTTTTCAGGCGTTTTTTAATCCCTAAAAACACAGTGCAAAAAACCAAATGGAGACTTAGCCAAAAACAGATTTATCTGTCCCCAGCCTATCACCTATCTCAATATAAATGTATGATGTATACTTTGGTCACCTTATAGAAATACAGTAGACCAGTGTGCAATCTAATATAATTTATTACAACATTAACGGTTTTCCGTCTAAGGACGAGCCTACACGTCCTACAATGGCAAGCGGTGTATGGCGTGTGCTCGCCATACCGTCCGGCCCTAGGCTGATTCCTGTAGCTGAGGGCTGCTGTTAATAGTTGACATGCGGCGATTGCCGCGGGCGGCTATTAACCCCTTAGATTGCTGCTGTCAAAGTTGACAGCAACGTCTGAAGGGACAAATAAACCACCCCCCCGCAGCACAACCACATTGATCTCTATGAGGAATCTACTGATTCCTCCTAAAAGTCCCCTAAGGTGACAACAAATGTAAAAAATAAAAAAAATGAATAAAAAGGTTAAAAACCACCCATTAAAGGGGTATTCCAGGAAAAAACTTTTCTTATTATATCAACTGGCTTCAGAAAGTTAAACAGATTTGTAAATGACTTCTATTAAAAAAATCTTAATCCTTGTAATAATTTTCAGCTGCTGAAGTTAAGTTGTTCTTTTCTGCAGCTCATAAGTACTTAAAGGATTAAGATATTTTAATAGAAGTAATTTACAAATCTGTTTAACTTTCCGGAGCCAGTTGTTATATGTAAAAGTTTTTTACTGGATAACCCCTTTAACCCCTTCCATCACCCCCCTTTTCCCAAATTCCATATAAAAAATATGTAACCCTAATAAAAATAAACATATGTGGTATTGCCGCGTGCGTAAATGTCCGAACTATAAAAAATATAATGTTAATTAAACTGCACGGTCAATGGCGTACACGTAAAAAAAATCCCAAATTACGTATTTTTGGTCACTTTGTATACCCTAAAAATTTTTATAAAAAGCGATCAAAAAGTCCCATAAAGAAAATGGTACCAAGAAAAACTTCAGAAAATGAGCCCTCATACATCCCTGTATATGGAAAAATAAAAAAGTTATAGGGGTCAGAAGATGACAATTTTACACATACCGTATATCCCGGCGTATAAGACGGCTTTTTTTTTTCTTCTGAAAAGTCAGGGGTCGTCTTATACGCCGGGTATTGAGGTCCGGGATAGGAAAACTTCTGATTATCTGCCCAGGCCGGCTCCCATGTGTGGCTGCAGGCGGGGGCCGGCCAGAGCAAGTAAAAACGAATACTGTATACTAAAAACCAGGGGGCCTCCAGCTGTTGTGAAACTACAACTCCCAGCATGGCAAAGGCAGTCCGGGCATGCTGGGAGTTGTAGTTTTACAACAGCTGGAGGCCCCCTGGTTTTTATTATACAGTATTCGTTTTTAGCTGCTCTGGCCGGCCCCCGCCTGCAGCCACACCGGAGCCGGCCCTGGCAGATAATCATAGGTATTCCTATGCCGGACATCCCTGTGTCCCGAAAAATCTTTTCGGGACATAAGGATGTCCGCCGGTCACTTACCATTCCCCGACGTTCTCCTGCGATCCTCCTGCGGTCCGGTCCTCCGTCTCTATGGTTGTACGCACGGGACGTCAGTGACGTCACGTGCCTACAACCATAGAGGCAGAGGAGCGCAGGACCAGGAGGACCGCAGGAGGACGCGCGCCGACCGGGGCCTGGTGAGTGACCGGCCGTGCTATCTTAAGTGATCCGGTCACCATTCCCCGCTCCCGGCACCTATTGCTATGGTCCATAGGCCATAGCAGTAGATGGTGACCCGGGCCGGAGGAGCGGTGATCGGAACACTGTGGGGGCAGACCAGTACAGACATACAGCCTGCAGCCATACACTGTATATGGCTGGAAGCTGTATGTCTGTTGGGGGGAGCTGCCAATGTAATGTGGGGGGAGCTGCCTACTATTGTGGGGGAACTGCTGACCTAATGTGGGGGGAGCTGCCTACAAATGTGGGCGGAGCTGCCTACTATTGTGGGGGAACTGCCTACTATTGTGAGGGAATTGCTGACCTAATGTGGGGGAATTGCCTACAAATGTGGGGGGAGCTTCCTACTATTGTGGGGGAACTGCTGACCTAATGTGGGGGGAGCTGCCTACAAATGTGGGGGGAGCTGCCTACAAATGTGGGGGAGCTGCCTACTATTGTGGGGGAACTGCTACTAATGTGGGGGAGCTGCCTACTAATGTGGGGTAACTGCTGACCTAATGTGGGGTAACTCCTGACCTATTGTGGGGGAGCTGCCTACTATTGTGGGGGAACTGCCGACCTAATGTGGGGGAGCTGGCAATCTAATGTTGGGGAACTGGCAACCTAATGTGGGGGAACTGGCAACCTAATGTGGGGGAACTGGCAACTTAATGTGGGGGAACTGCCAACTTAATGTGGGGGGAACTATACTGCCTACCTAATGTGGGGGGAACTATACTGCCTACCTAATGTGGGGGGAACTATACTGCCTACCTAATGTGGGGGGAACTATACTGCCTACCTTATGTGGGGGAACATGATGCCTACCTAATGTGGGGGGAACTACAAGGTACCGTACATCGCGGTAGGAGGAGTAGTCTTATACGGCGAGTGTATCTCAAACTCTATATTTTAACTGTAAAAGTTGGGGTCGTCTTATACGCCAAGTCGTCTTATACGCCGGCATATACAGTACTAATTTTGTTGCATGAAGTTATATATATATAATAAAATGGTAAAATAAAATAAAACCTATATTAATTAGATTTCTTTGTAACCAAATGGACCTACAGAATACAGATATGGTGTCATTTTTACAGAAAAGTGCACTGCATAGAATCGGAAGCCCCAAAAAGTTTGTTTGTTTTTTTCAATTTGTTTTTCAATTTGTTTTTTGAAAATTGTTCTTATTCACATATCACAATATATGTGAATAAGGACATATACTTGCAGACTATAACACCACAAGGGCCCTGTGGCATCTGCTTCTTATATGAGATGTGTGGATTTTAATGTTGTAATAAATTATATTAGATTTCACACTGGTCTATTTCATAAGGTGACCAAAGTATGCATCATATATTTCTATTGAGATAGGTGATACGCTGAGGACCGCTGCAGAATTTCTTTTTTTTTTGTCACGCAGAATTTGCATGGATATTTGCGTGGAATATAGGAGGAACTGTTTTTTTTTCCTGGCCTACAACTACCAATTACAATTTCCCTTTTTTTTTTTTGTCCGCGCGAAAACGATGTTGGACGGAATTTTTTTTTACCATTGAATTCTATTGGATCCTGCTCATGGATTCCGCTTGAAGAATGAACATGTTCTTTCTTCAAGCAGAAAGGAATTCCATGTCGGAATTCCGTGAGTGGTATTTCCGTAGTGTAAACAGGAAAGAGTAAAACACATTGCAGTCAATGTGAAGAGGAGATGTGGCTTCATTTGGAGCGGAGAATTCAAGAGGAATTACTCAAGTAAATTCCTCTTTAATTACTCAGTGTGAATACACCCTAATACACCTAGGGTATAAGAGTTGATCAGTTAACCTCGCATATTCTCTTGTGATCTGCATGTACCCCATTTGCTACTTAGATGATTAAATTCCTAAATAATGAAGGTCCATTGAACCCCCATTTGACAATTAAAAGCAGCCATCAGCAGTTGCCTTCCATAGCTCGCATAGCTCTTTTTATAATGCCTAAAGACAAAGTAAAGTTGAGCATTGGCATGACTGATTAAAATACAAAGTGTATGATAGCCGTGAGACACCCTATCCCCGGTATATGAAATAATGACAGTGACAAGGCACATACTACATGATGGAGAACATTATAGAGCAGTAATGAGCAGTGAAAGCTGTGAACAAGTACTGGGGGAGATATAACACCATAGCTTTCAGCAGCTTCTCTGTGTCTCTCTCTTCTTACCTCTGTCTCCCTCCTCAACTTTCCATACACTTCTATGGACAGTATAAAACCTGATTCCTCAGTAGGATTTTTCATCTCCATAAAGATTTAAGCAGAAAGACATTTATATTTTAAGGTAGGTTCACACGTGCATATTTTTGCTGCAAATCTGCTGCAGATTTGAAGTAAATGGGCAGCAAAATGCAGCAGCAATTCTGCTGCAGATCTGCAGCAAAAAATTGCACGTGTGAACCTACCCTAAAGCTTTATTATGAAGTCCTAAAATATGCATTTAAGGTCAATGCAGGAAGTGTTTTCAATATAAACAGTGAAATACTAGCATTTAACAGTTCAGAAATTCTATTTTTTCCAGCACCAATTTGCAATTGGTATCTAGCAAAATGCAATTCAGAAGGCTAAGGTGAGATGACTCTTTCAGATTAAGTAACAGAACAGTAGCATACTTTATGTTTACAGATTGTTTTGTGCTTTCTTCCAGACCTTCCAAGGACTTTCATATGCGGTAAATGCTCTTATCTCCCCCACTAAATTATCTTAGGCATCCTTAAGCATATGATGTTTAACATATCGGTCAGAATGGGGTCACACTCACTTTGTAGGGTTTACATTGTGTCTTAGGTGATCCAGCATTGACCTTAGTTAATAACAAATGCATTGTATGTACAGGGATTGCTTCACTGTGTAAGGAAATAAGAAGACACTGAAATGTATTGTGTAAGGTAAGCTCCTCTATACATAGGACTCCGCTGAAGAGCACTAATAAAATATGAAAACAAAGTTGTAACTCAGTCCCTGCTACCCATTGAAAGGTTTTCTCTGGAGTGAAGGTTACCAAGCTGCTTGCTTTCCGATTTGCTGTCTTCATTCTGACCAGGTATCCATTTTCATCGGGGACCCTGCAAGGTTCCATTAAGCGCCCATGACAGGATTTATCAAAAGCAGTTGGGTTTTTACGAGCTGCCTTTCATGTTCTCTTTGTAAAATATAAATAAATGAAAAGGATTAGGCCAAGGAAACGGGGGATAATTCATCAACAATTTGAAATGGCCTGAACTGCTTGCAGATGTATGAACTTAGGTAAGAATGTCCGAGACCGTTTGAAAAATGATCAGTGTTATGTCTTATTTTTTATGCAGCTTGACGAACGTTCACAATACTGTACAATGTAGTTAACCTTTTTATGCAGGAGTCAATTGAAGAGTCCTTTTTATTTCCAAGTTCATAGATGGAAAACATCAAAATGTTTCATAAAGTTTGATGAAAGCACACATGTTGTGGGATCCCAGAACCCGTCTACTATGTTGGAAGACTTCAATTCTGAAATAGTTTCTGTTGTTCTGTTATATGTTTACATATAATCAATGTCATTTGCATTACCTAGAAAGATTGGTTGCAACACAAAGAAGCTAGAATACATTTATTCATATATATACATCTAAAAGGGCCCACATATGCATTTTTTTGAACTCTTCTTTTCAACTTGTTATTTAAAGGGATATTCTGGCCATAGACATCTTATCCCCTATCCAAAGGATAGGGGATAAGATGTCTGATCGCAGGGGGCCCACTACTGGGACCCCCTGCGAATTTGGTGCAGCACCCATCATGCCCCCTCCCACTGACATGAATGGAGGGGGCATGGCATGATGTCACAAGGGGGCATGACATGACATCACGGCTCCAGTCCCTGAAACTCAGAGGTTTCTGAAACTAGAGCAGCAGCCCGGCACAGAATGCAGAGTGCTGCATGGAGATCGTGGGGGGTCCCAATGGTGGGCCCCCGCAATCAGACATCTTATCCCCTATTCTTTGGAAACGGGATAAGAGGTCTATGGCCAGAATACCCCTTTAAGAGAAAACCCCTTGCTAAAAATGCAGCCCACAAGGCGATCAGCTAATCATTCTTTCTGGCACCCAAATGATTTTGCTGAGGGAAGCCTTGGCCAGTGAGATATTTTCTCTGCAGCGGCCTCTAAAGGAGAAATGTAGAATTACATGGCAACCATTCAGATGTCATTATACAATGATGGGTCAAGTTCACCAGAAAAGAAACATGTCTTAGAGAGCTGCTCTACTCTCTACCTCACGGGAAAGTCTGAAATAGGGGGCCTCCTTTATGATGTCTATGTGCTCTAATAAGGCATTTGGGCTACTATTGTATTCATAAGCTGATTGCTACAGTATTAATTTTTTTTTCACAAGGTGCAGAATAAAAATGGCGTGAGGGGCTTGAGAGACATGCCAATTGTGACTATTTTAGTACAGTTGATTATGTTAGTAAAACCCCCTATATTTAGACAATAGCACCAATGCTTTTCTTTGGCATAACACATGGCATTAGACAAGTTATACTTAACTTCCCAGATTTATGTTTCTGCTGACATAAGAGTTTTTCTTAGTATCTAACAGCCCCTCATAATATCTGGTATCTATGAGTTGGGATGCCCATAAACTTTAGACAAGAGTTGAACCCGCCTACATTGGCAAGTTTGCACAACTGTCTAAAGTGAATAGTGGGCTCCAAACTTTTGCCGGACAGGATGACAAGTGAAAATAGGTCGGGCATGTTGGATTTCAACTACCTGACCCTATTGTTCTTGGTAAGATAGGCCTCCAGAACTGCCTGGCTGTGGCCTATCCTTCCCCTCTCCATCGAGGACACATGGACATTCAGGAATGTCCAACTTTCATGTTTATGGAGATGTTGGGAAAGTTTGCTCAGCCAACAGTCAGGGCTCAAGTCCTGCAGGAACGCATGGGAACTGAGTTCCTCCACTTTTTTTTTTTTACAGCAGGAACAGCGTTCCTATTAGCAGGAGTTCTGCAGGACCAGCCCTTGAGCGGAAATCTTTGGTGAGTTCCCACACTTTTTAAAAAATGTATGAGCGCCTTTCACTTTGATAATAACTGAGCTAGCAGATTAGCTTGAAAGGGTTTTACAGGGTTAAAAAAAAGTTGTACTTGCTATTGTAGCTAATATACAGTGAAATGAACTGAGATGAGCTAAAAAAAAAAACACCCTCAACATATGGGGGCTGTTGTTAAAAAATAGGGTATGAGGGAGTGGGTACAGTATAGAGGAGCTGTATAAGGCTGGGTTCACACCACATTTTTGCAATACCTGTATCAGGTTTTTGATAAAAAAAATGGATTCCTCAAAACCTGACTAAACTGTATCAAAATGTGTGTGCACATTTTTATCTGTATATGGTTGATAACCGTATACGGTTTGAAAAATGATGTCCGGTTGCATCTGTTTTTTACGAATAAAAAACGTATACGTTTTGAACTTTTCACTCCATTATGAATAAAGTTTCACTTGTTTGATTGAAATTCCAAGAAAAAAACTGTGGGAAGTCAAAAACCGTATGGTGAAAACTGGATGGAACCATACGCACATACTCCCATGTTAAAAAAAAACGTGTACGGTTTAATACAGTTTTTAACCCGGACCAAAAACCATGGTAGGCCACGGTTTTCTGTCTGGAAAAGAAAAAGTAAAAAACCACGGTTTTCTGTGCAGTTGCATACGTTTTTTTTTTATGAAACCGTATGCCGAAACCGTATAGCAAAATCGTGGTGTGAACCCACCCTTAGTCATTCCTTTATATGTTTCCTACTGCTTAAATCTAGTCCTGGTATGTGTGAACCCAGTCAGAACATTCTGAAAACTTAGACTATATAAGTATGGCAATAGGGAGAGATGCTGAGTTGCCCATAGCAACCAATCAGATTGCTTATTAGATTTTTCAGAGGCCTTTACAAAAATGAAAGAATCAATCTGATTGGTTGCTATGGGCAACTAGTCAACTTTTCCTGTGGACAGGTTTTGATAAATCTCTCCCTCAGTTCCTACATTATTTTTCAGTTTCTCATCAATTTGAGTCAAACCTTTTTATTCCCATTTGGTTGTTTTCAATATAGTTTTGATTATTATTATTGTTATTTTATTTTTTTTAATTAAAGATAAAATGTAAAGCAATATCAGAAAAGAAATAAACTCTTCTTATGTAATTACTCAAACCAACATGAAATACTAAATTTTTGTCACCAATGTAGTACACTAAGCATGGATAGCTCACACTATGTGAATAATACTGCTGGATCTCCAAAAGAATCAGGGCACGAGCCATGGGCATGGCTGAGAGTGGTGCCACAAAAAAGGAGGGGACAAGGAGGCGCAGGCCACTCAGTGTTTCGTAACCATACAAAATATTCCTCCACGCATAGGGGGTCAGAGGTAGGGGTTAGTCTTATTGGCTGTCAGCTGATGCTACTTCAAGCCAGGGAACACAAGCGCCAATGAGGAACATTACAGCCGTAGCACGGATGTATTAGGTGAGGCCACTTTATGTTCTAAGCTGAGGTGGGGCCCAGGAGACAGCAGCGGCAACAGGGGGTTCACATTTTTAACAGGTTCCCTACACTCGTGGTGTAGAACATTGTGGAGAAATATTTCAACTATAATAATCAAATATTCCAATTGCCAAATAAAGGAAAAGCACTAAAGATGTTTTAACCATGTGAAACTACAGCTCCCTGTATGACATAAGCAGTGGTGAGGGAATGCTGGGACTAGCTGTTTCACTAAACATAACTGGAGAATGTACAAGTGATTTCAGCGCTGATGGGACACAATCAGGCAGAATACAGCATAATATTATGGATTCACTGGGGGCATCGTTTCTAAGTCAATCACAGGGGGCTTCACTTTTTCTTTTCTTAGCTGTCCGGCCAAGACCATCATATTGATTTCTCCCGCCCATGACTCGTCTCCACAGAACATGCCAGACAAACCTTTTAAGCTCCTTTCTCCAGTACAATGCTCACCTCTATACAAGCCCTCTATTTGTATTGCCCCACAGTAATTTTGCCCACATATATAGCCATATGCCACTCTGTGCCCCAATATTAAGTTGTAGGCCACTCTGTGGCCCCACATAGCTGTAGGCCCCTCTGTGCCCACGTATATATTTATAGGCCCCTCTGTGCCCCTGTATATAATTATAGGTCCTCTCTGTGCCCTGTATATAGTTATAGGCCTTCTCTGTGCCTCATGTATAGTTATAGGCCCTTTCTGTGCCCCTTATATAGTTATAGACCCCTCTGTGTCTCGGTATATAGTTATGGGCCCTCTCTGTGTCCCATATATAGTTATAGACCCCTCTGTGTCCCATATATAGTTATAGGCACCTCTGTGCTCTCATAGACACACTGCATCCAGCCATATCCAATATATGGCTGCAGGCAGTATGTCTGTGTACTGCCTCCTGCTCCTCAGTGGTCAGAACATTGACGGTGGTGTGCTGAAATATTACTGTCCTGGCCTCCCACACACCCTCCTGCTTGACTTTTCTCCTCCAGAATGTGCTCACGTCACATCACTGTGATGTCACTGTGCATATTAACAATGTTCTGTGATGTCACTGTGCATATTAACCCTGTACTGTGATGTCACTGTGCACATGTTCCTGCAGCTTATTTTACATTGGAGAAACCATCCGGCCCCTCCATGTTCGTTTTCGTGAACATGTCAGGTCCATCCGAACTGGACTAGGTGCCCCAAGATTGGGGGAACACGTAAAGGAAGCCCATGCCAGCGATCCGCAAGTTCTAAGGTTTGATGGTTTAGAAAGAGTTACTTCCCTACCAAATGGTGGCGACAAGCATGTGGCCTTAGGCACACTGAATTTTGAAGCTTGGAGCTACAGGCACCCTTGGACTCAAAGATCAAATTGAACTGGCACCTTTCTTGTAACTCCTTCTAATGTCGGACGACACCCATCATTCCCTTTACCCATACCTAGACACCTGTTTTGTAAATGTCTCTGCTTAACAGCATTTCTTGTGTTAGATTCTTGTTGTTCACGCTTGATTAGTCCTGTATTGTTCACCCTAATCACATGTTCACATTGTTTTGACATGTGACCCGACAACGGCCACCGTGACTCCTATATATGATATCACTTCCCGTGCAGCTGTCGTATACCGGCTGGAAGAAGCGCTGTGAGAGCGTGAAACAGTCTGTTCCGGTTGTGTCCCCCGCCTCCACACTTGCACCCTCTTGATATGTCTGGCATCCCTGAATAAAGACCCGTTGGATGGTGAGCGCAGTCCTATTTTCTTTATCGCCAACTGTGCACATTATCACTGTACAGGGTTAATATGCACGTTGTTGTCACAGTACAGGGTTAATATGTATAGTGATATCACAGTACAGTGAAATGCACAGTGATGTCACAGCCCAGGGTTAAAATTTACAGTGATTTCACAGTCCAGGGTTAATATTCACAGTGATGTCACAGTACAGTGTGTACTAGTACCGTGATGTCACTGTGCACTGTGGGGGGTGCATTGAAGGGCAGTAGAAGAGAATGGAATAGTAGAAGTAGGGCCAGGGCACGCCGCACAGCATTTATATTTTTACATTTTTTACCTGACAGGCAGCTAGCCTATAACCATCTGCAGTTTGCTTGTTGTAGCTGTTAGAAAGCCACACGTCTGCACCCAGGGGTGGATTGACAACTCATGGGGTCCCCTGGATAAGTAATGTCATGTATGTACACAATGTCCTCACCAGCAGAACAGTGAGTGTAGCTCTGGAGTATACCAAATGTTACTCCTGATTAGTGTTGCTCGCGAATATTCGCAATCCGAATTTTATTTGCGAATATCGCATATTCGCGAATTCGCGAATATTCGCGAATATAGCGCTATATATTCATAATTACGAATATTCCTTTTTTTTTTTTTTTTCCCCACAGTAATCATCCCTCTCTGCTTCCAGCTTGTGTGGTGTAAAAAAGGCTCTAATACTACTGTGTGAGACTGGTGTGCGAATTTTCACATATGCGAAAATTAGCATATGCTAATTTTCGCATATGCAAATTTTTGCTTATGCTAATTTTGTATATGCTAATTTTCGCATATGTTATTTTCGCATACACGAATTTTCGCATATGCGAAAATAAAACGAGAATATTACGAATATGCAAATATTCGCGAATATATGGCGAATATTCGTCCATATATTCGCGAATATTCGCGAATTCGAATATGGCCTATGCCGCTCAACACTACTCCTGATCTTGAGTTACAGTACATGAAATACATATATTTAATATAGTAACATCAGGTATACTCCAGAGCTGCACTCATTGTTCTGCTGGTGGGGTCACTGTATAAAATTACATTAATTACCCTGTACATGGGTTTACATTATAGTGTATATACTGTATACCAGTATTTACCAACTAGGGTGCATCCAGCTGTTGCAAAATTACAACTCCCAGTAAAAAGGCTGTCCAGACATGCTGGGAGTTGTAGTTTTGCAACAGCTGGATGCTCCCTGGTTGGGAAACACTGCTATGCGACTTCACACCTGCAGAGCAGTTATGGAGGAAGAACTCACCAGATTCTGCTCTGCTCTACAGCTCCTTTAGCTCTTCTTCCACAAGTCATGATCACATGATTGTGACATCACCAAAGCTCCTACACCTCCAGCATTCTGCAGTACAGAGCAGGTCCTAATCGGGCAATCACTGCCATTGTGCTGTGTTACTGCCTGACCAGGAACTGCATGATGCAGGGAGAAGATTACAGGCAGCTGACATTAAGGACACCTGGCTCTACATTCGGGGCAAGGGTCCGAATTTAACCCCTTAAGGACCCGGCCCATTTTCACCTTAAGGACCCAAGCATTTTTTGCACATCTGACCACTGTCACTTTAAGCATTAATAACTCTGGAATGCTTTTACTTATGAATTTGATTCCGAGATAGTTTTTTCGTGACATATTCTACTTTAACAAAGTGGTAAATTTTCGTCGATACTTGCATCATTTTTAGGTGAAGAATTTCAAAATTTCATGAAAAATTTCAAAATTGGTGTAACACCAATTTTTCTAACTTTGAAGCTCTCTGCTTATAAGGAAAACAGACATTCCAAATAAATTATATATTGATTCACATATACAATATGTCTACTTTATGTTTGCATCATAAAGTTGACATGTTTTTACTTTTGGAAGACATCAGAGGGCTTCAAAGTTCAGCAGCAATCTTTGAATTTTTTCCCAAAATTTTTAAAATCTGAATTTTTCAGGGACCAGTTCAGTTTTTAAGTGGATTTGAGGGGCTTTAATATTAGAAGTACCCCATAAATGACCCCATTATAAAAACATCACCCCTCAAAGTATTCAAAATGACATTCAGAAAGTGTGTTAACCCTTTAGGTGCTTAACAGGAATAGAAGCAAAGTGAAGGAAAAAATTCAAAATATCAATTATTTACACTCGCATGTTCTTGTAGGTCCAGTTTTGGAATTTTTACAAGGGGTAAAAGGAGAATAATCCCCCCAAAATGTGTAAATCAATTTCTTTCAAGTAAGGAAATACCTCATATGTGAACATAAAGTGATCTGTAGGTGCACTAGAGGGCTCAGAAGGGAAGGAGCGACAATGGGATTTTGTAGAGTGAATTTTGCTGAAATAGTTTTTTGGGGGCATGTCGCATTTATGAAGCCCCTATAGTGCCATAACAGCAAAAAACCCGATTTTGGAAACTACACCCCTCATGGCATGTAACAAGAGTTACAGTAAGCTTTAATACCCCACATGTGTTTGACGACTTTTCGCAAATGTCGCATGTGTAATACCCCACATGTGTAAAAAAAAAAATTTTGTCACAAAAATGAAGTTTTTCCCCAAAATTTACTAGTGAGCCTTTACACCCCACAGGTGTTTGACAAATTTCCGCTAAAGTTGGACGTGAAAATAAAAATAATAATTTTTCCACTAAAATGCTGGTGTTACCACAAATTTTTCATTTTCACAAGGGGTAATAGGAGAAAAAGCCTCCCAAAATGTTTAATGAAAATACCCCATATGTGGATGTAAAGTGCTCTGCGGTGCACTTCTATGTTCAGAAGAGAAGGAGCTCCATTAGGCATTTGAAAAGAGAATTTGTTTGGAATGGAAGTCGGGGGCCATGTGCGTTTACAAAGCCCCATGGTGCCAGAACAGTCGACCCCCCCACATGTGACCCTATTTCGGAAACTACACCCCTCAAGGAATGTAACAAGAGGTACAGTGAGAATTTACCCCCCACTAGTGTTTGACAGATCTTTGGAACAGTGGGCTGAGCAAATAAAAAATTTCAATGTTCATTTTCATGGACCACTGTTCAAAAAATCTGTCAGACACCAGTGGGGTGTAAATGCTCACTGTACCCCTTGTTACATTCCTTGAGGGGTGTAGTTTCCAAAATGGGGTCACATGTGGAATACTGGAAGTTGTGGTTTTGCCACAGCTAGAGGCTCCATTTTGGAAACAGTTCCGTACCAGACGTTTTTAATTTTTATTGGATGGGAGGGGGGGGGGGGCTAACTGTGTAGGGGTATATGTATATGTAGTGTGTTACCCTTTATATTGTGTAGGTGTACTGTAGTATAGTGTTTTTAGGGTACATTCATGGGGGCGGGGGTTTACAGCGAATTTCCGGCTCGGAGTTTGAGCTTCAGCAGAAAATTTGCTGCATCTCAAACTTGCAGCAAGAAACTTACTGTAAACCCCCGCCCGAGTGAATGAACCCTGTACATTCCTATGGGGAGAGGGGGGGAAACCTTCAGCTGTTGCAAAACTAGAACTCCCAGCATGCTCTTTGGCTGTCCGTGCATGCTGGGGGTCTCAGGCACACTACTGCAACTCCCAGCATGCCCTTTGGTAGTTTGTGCATGCTGGGGGTTGTAGTTATGCTATTGCTGGAGGCACACTTTTTCATAGAAAAAATGTGCCTCCAGCTGTTGCATAACTACAACCCTCAGTATGCACAAACTACCAAAGGGCATGCTGGGAGTTGTAGTTGTGCCTTCTGCTGTTGCATAACAACAACTCCCAGCATGCCCTTTTGTGCATGCTGGGAGTTGTTGCTAAGCAACAGCAGGAGGCCAGCCTTACCTCCTGCTGCTGCACACGTCGGATCCTGTCTGCCGCCACTGCCTATGCCTCCGCTCTGGGGGCCCTGATCCCGCCGCCGATGCCAGGGATCGGGGGCCCCCCACTTCAGGTACATACTCCCGGCACCCGCTCTCGCCCTCCGGAGTAGGGGCAGAGCGAGTGCCGTTAGGGACATCCCCACAGCAGGCCGTTACCGGCCAACGAATCAGGACGATCATGAGGTGGCACCAGTGCTACCTCACTCCTGATGCTAATGGGTGATAGGTGCCATGTCAGACGGCACCTATCACCCTTTTTATCCGGGTCACCAGGGACCCGATTGACCCGGAATCACCGCAAATCGCCGGTCTCAGGACCCCCCCAGGGGTTTGCACGGGGTGCCTGTTGAATGAATTCAGCAGGCATCCTGGTCCGGTCCCCGCCCGACACGCGGCAGGGACCGAAATTCCCACAGGTGTACCGGTATGCCCTGGGTCCTTAAGTCCCAGGAAGTCAGGGTGTAGCTGTACGACCTGGGTCCTTAAGGGGTGACGCCCCTGGCTTGAAATTACAAAAGAGCCTAAGGGTTGTTGCTAGTGTGGTATGGCCCAATGCTGCACTTCATTATGGAGGAGCAGCTATTAGGGTCAACAAGTGACCCTAATAAGAATATCATAAGGCGCTGAGCCTACTTACAGTTCAGAAACCCCCAAAGGCATTTCTGAGATGGGTAATGCTGACAGAAAGGTGTAGACTCCCTGAGAACTCACAGTGACACTGAAAAACTCCTGAAACTTCAGGTAAAACCAGACATTTGATGGAATAGTATCGTGCTTTTATTGAGCTGTTCTGCAAACATCAAGCTAATTGTACCACTTTGGGGGATTTTAACCATAAAACTCCTTGTGAAGACATAAAGACTACTGTTGCTTATTTCATTCTGTGACTATTTCTATAGGGAACCAGTATGCAGCCCTTACATGCTTAGTATGGAGACAGAAAGGAGGATGCTTGTAAGGCAATACAAGAATCCCCTGAGGAAATCACAGCATATAGCAGGTGCCCGTAGCAACCAGATTCCAGCTATCATTTTTCACATGCCTTTCAATAAGTAATCTACAGGGTGGGCCATTTATATGGATGCACCTTAATAAAATGGGAATGGTTGGTGATATTAACTTCCTGTTTGTGGCACATTAGTATATGTGAGGGGGAAACTTTTCAAGATGGGTGGTGACCATGGCGGCCATTTTGATGTTGGCCATTTTGAATCCAACTTTTGTTTTTTCAATAGGAAGAGGTTCATGTGACACATCAAACTTTTTGGGGATTTCACAAGAAAAACAATGATGTGCTTGGTTTTGACGTAACTTTATTCTTTCATGAGTTATTTACACGTTTCTGACCACTTATAAAATGTGTTCAATGTGCTACCCATTGTGTTGGATTGTCAATGTAACCCTCTTCTCCCACTCTTCACACACTGATAGCAATACCGCAGGAGAAATGCTAGCACAGGCTTCCAGTATCCGTAGTTTCAGGTGTCGAAGAATGGGCAAGATAAAAATTGGAACAGGACCCTCAGTTTACGCAGAAGATTTTCTTCAGTGATGAGGCAAACTTTTATGTGAATGGTGAAGTTAACAAACAAAAACACCGCTATTGGTCTGACAATAACCCACATTGGATGAATCCCTCCAAGACTGTTGGAACACAATTTATGGTATGGTGTGGTATATGGAGTACAAATATAGTGGGGCCATTCTTAATCAATGGAAACCTCAAGGCCACTGGATATGCGAATTGCTACGTGATGATGTGTTTCCCTCTTAACCCCTTAAGGACTGAGCCCTTTTTCACCTTAAGGACTCAGCCATTTTTTGCAATTCTGACCACTGTCACTTTAAACATTAATAACTCTGGAATGCTTTTAGTTATCAATCTGATTCCGAGATTTTTTTTTCGTGACATATTCTACTTTAACATAGTGGTAAAATGTTGTGGTAACTTGCATCCTTTCTTGGTGAAAAATCCCAAAATTTGATGCAAAATTTGAAAATTTTGCATTTTTCTAACTTTGAAGCTCTCTGCTTGTAAGGAAAATGGATATTCAAAATAATTTTTTTTAAATTCACATATACAATATGTCTACTTTATGTTTGCATCATAAAATTGATGTGTTTTTACTTTTGGAAGACACCAGAGGGCTTCAAAATTCAGCAGCAATTTTCCAATTTTTCACAAAATTTTGAAACTCGCTTTTTTTCAGGGACCAGTTCAGGTTTGAAGTGGATTTGAAGGGTCTTCATATTAGAAATACCCCATAAAAGACCCCATTATAAAAACTGCACCCCCCAAAGTATTCAAAATGACATTCAGTCAGCGTTTTAACCCTTTAGGTGTTTCACAGGAATAGCAGCAAAGTGAAGGAGAAAATTCACAATCTTCATTTTTTACACTCGCATGTTCTTGTAGACACAATTTTTGAATTTTTTCAAGGGGTAAAAAGGAGAAAATTTTTACTTGTATTTGAAACCCAATTTCTCTCGAGTAAGCACATACCTCATATGTCTATGTTAATTGTTCGGCAGGCGCAGTAGAGGGCTCAGAAGGGAAGGAGCAACAAATGGTTTTTGGGGGGCATGTCACATTTAGGAAGCCCCTATGGTCCCAGAACAGCATAAAAAAAAACATGGCATAACATTTTGGAAACTAGACCCCTCGGGGAACATAACAAGGGGTAAAGTAAACCTTAATACCCCACAGGTGATTCACGACTTTTGCATATGTAAAAAAAAAAAATTCCCTAAAATGCTTGGTTTCCCAAAAGTTTTACATTTTTAAAAAGGGTAATAGCAGAAAATACCCCCCCAAAATGTGAAGCCCAATTTCTCCCGATTCAGAAAACACCCCATATGGGGGTGAAAAGTGCTCTGCTGGCGCACTACAGGTCTCAGAAGAGAAGGAGTCACATTTGGCTTTTTTGAAGGAAATTTTGCTCTGGGGGCATGCCGCATTTAGGAAGCCCCTATGGTGCCAGGACAGCAAAAAAAAACACATGGCATACCATTTTGGAAACTAGACCCCTTGGGGAACGTAAAAAGGGGTAAAGTGAACCTTAATACCCCAAAGGGGTTTCACAACTTTTGCATATGTAAAAAAAAAAAAATGTACCTAAAATGCTTGGTTTACCAAAAAATTTACATTTTTACAAAGGGTTAAAGCAGAAAATACCCCCCAAAATTTGAAGCCCAATTTCTCCCGATTCAGAAAACACCCCATATGGGGGTGAAAAGTGCTCTGCTGGCGCACTACAGGTCTCAGAAGAGAAGGAGTCACATTTGGCTTTTTTGAAGGAAATTTTGCTCTGGGGGCATGTCACATTTAGGAAGCCCCTATGGTGCCAGGACAGCAAAAAAACCCACATGGCATACCATTTTGGAAACTAGACCCCTTGGGGAACGTAACAAGGGGTAAAGTGAACCTTAATACCCCACAGGGGTTTCACAACTTTTGCATATGTAAAAAAAAAATAAAAATTACCTAAAATGCTTGGTTTCCCAAAAAATTTACATTTTTACAAAGGGTTAAAGCAGAAAATAGAAACCCCCCTTAAAACTAAATTTTATTAGATCATTTAAAATAGATATGAGCTCCGGTATTGTGATTAAAAACACAGCTAGTAGTTGCTTGGATAGCATATAAGCGTCCTATAACTTCGTTTGTATTGGTATTGTGCTATACTAACACTGATCTATGGATGCCACTATATAAACAGAAAAGCACTGGTAGCTGCTAATTAAAATATGAACAGCCCTCCGCTTCCCGACGTTTCGTTGGATAGACCAACTTTATCAAGGTACAGAGGCTAATGGCCGTTCGTTTGGTCCGCTCTCCCTTTTATATCCTCTGTTGGTGATGTCAAATCCGTTGCATCATTGTGCGCCGATTAATCAACCTATCTGAGCACAAGTGAGGTGACTGACCAGTCCGGTCTTGTCACGTCATGATGTTTTGATCTCTACCCAACCAATCAGTATTCTTCATGCCCTGTCACTCACGTTACGTATATATGATGCGCGACGCATGTCTTCGCACTTGGTAATGTTCTAACACAGTTGGAGACAACTGCGCATGTCCGTTCTGCGATGTTCTGCCGTTCGCGCATGTCTCCGCACTTAGAGATAAACAATCGCATTTACAAGTAACTGCGCATGTCCGGTCCACGGCGATCCAACGTTCGCGCATGTCAGTGGACTTAGATTTATTGTGAGACAAAATAGGAGACTGCGCCTGCGTCCAACTCGAGATGTTCCTATGGTGGATTGTATATATGTCTGCGGTCTCAATTCAAACACAGCTATGATAGTAGTTGTGAACCACATATTAGTTGTATTCTTTGACCTGCTAATACCTTGCATGTACTAAGTATGCATGCAAGGTATTAGCAGGTCAAAGAATACAACTAATATGTGGTTCACAACTACTATCATAGCTGTGTTTGAATTGAGACCGCAGACATATATACAATCCACCATAGGAACATCTCGAGTTGGACGCAGGCGCAGTCTCCTATTTTGTCTCACAATAAATCTAAGTCCACTGACATGCGCGAACGTTGGATCGCCGTGGACCGGACATGCGCAGTTACTTGTAAATGCGATTGTTTATCTCTAAGTGCGGAGACATGCGCGAACGGCAGAACATCGCAGAACGGACATGCGCAGTTGTCTCCAACTGTGTTAGAACATTACCAAGTGCGAAGACATGCGTCGCGCATCATATATACGTAACGTGAGTGACAGGGCATGAAGAATACTGATTGGTTGGGTAGAGATCAAAACATCATGACGTGACAAGACCGGACTGGTCAGTCACCTCACTTGTGCTCAGATAGGTTGATTAATCGGCGCACAATGATGCAACGGATTTGACATCACCAACAGAGGATATAAAAGGGAGAGCGGACCAAACGAACGGCCATTAGCCTCTGTACCTTGATAAAGTTGGTCTATCCAACGAAACGTCGGGAAGCGGAGGGCTGTTCATATTTTAATTAGCAGCTACCAGTGCTTTTCTGTTTATATAGTGGCATCCATAGATCAGTGTTAGTATAGCACAATACCAATACAAACGAAGTTATAGGACGCTTATATGCTATCCAAGCAACTACTAGCTGTGTTTTTAATCACAATACCGGAGCTCATATCTATTTTAAATGATCTAATAAAACTTAGTTTTAAGGGGGGTTTCTAGTTTAGGGTTAACCCCTTGGGGGGCGACCCCTAAAGGTTGTTGTTACATATATTTGCCCTGGAATCCCTGGGGAATTCTGTTGTTGTGTTTCTAAAAGCAGAAAATACCCCCCAAAATTTGAAGCCCAATTTCTCCCGATTCAGAAAACGCCCCATATGGGGGTGAAAAGTGCTCTGCTGGCGCACTACAGGTCTCAGAAGAGAAGGAGTCACATTTGGCTTTTTGAAAGCAAATTTTGCTCTGGGGGCATGCCGCATTTAGGAAGCCCCTATGGTGCCAGGACAGCAAAAAAAAAAAAAACACACGGCATACCATTTTGGAAACTAGACCCCTCAGGGAACGTAACAAGGGGTTAAGTGAACCTTAATACCCCACAGGTGTTTCACGACTTTTGTATATGTAAAAAAAAAAAAAATTTTTACCTAAAATGCCTCTTTTCCCAAAAACTTTACATTTTTAAAAAGGGTAAAAGCAGAAAATACCCCCCAAAATTTGTAACACAATTTCTCCCGAGTACGGCGATACCCCATATGTGGCCCTAAACTGTTGCCTTGAAATATGACAGGGCTCCAAAGTGAGAGCGCCATGCGGATTTGAGGCCTAAATTAGGGACTTGCATAGGGGTGGATATAGGGGTATTCTACGCCAGTGATTCCCAAACAGGGTGCCTCCAGCTGTTGTAAAACTCCCAGCATGCCTGGACAGTCAGTGGCTATCTGGCAATACTGGGAGTAGTTGTTTTGCAACAGCTGGAGGCTCCGTTTTGGAAACAGTGGCGTACCAGACGTTTTTCATTTTTATTGGGGAGGGGGGCTGTGTAGGGGAATGTGTATATGTAGTGATTTTTACTTTTTATTTTATTGTGTGTTAGTGTAGTGTAGTGTTTTTAGGGTACAGTCACACGGGCGGGGGTTCACAGTAGTTTCACGCTGGCAATTTGAGCCGCAGCTCAAACTTGCAGCCGGATACTTACTGTAATCCTCCGCCCATGTGAGTGTACCCTGTACGTTCACATTGGGGGGGGGGGGGGGGAACATCCAGCTGTTGCAAAACTACAACTCCCAGCATGTACGGTCTATCAGTGCATGCTGGGAGTTGTAGTTTTGCAACCACTGGAGGCTCCGTTTTGGAAACAGTGGCGTACCAGACGTTTTTCATTTTTATTGGGGAGGGGAGGGGGGTTGTATAGGGGTATGTGTATACGTAGTGTTTTTTACTTTTTATTGTGTGTTAGTGTAGTGTTTTTAGGGTACAGTCGCACGGGTTCACAGTAGTTTCTCGCTGGCAGTTTGAGCTGCGGCAGAAAATTTGCCGCAGCTCAAACTTGCAGCCGGATACTTGCTGTAATCCTCCGCCCATGTGAGTGTACCCTGTACGTTCACATTGGGGGGGGGGGGACGACATCCAGCTGTTGCAAAACTACAACTCCCAGCATGTACGGTCTATCAGTGCATGCTGGGAGTTGTAGTTTTGCAACAGCTGGAGGCACACTGGTTGTGAAACAGAGTTTTGCAACCAGTGTGCCTTCAGCTGTTGCAAAAGCTACAACCCCCAGCATGTACGGACAGCGGAAGGGCATGCTGGGTCTTGTAGTTATGCAACAGCTGGAGGCATACTACTTTGGCTGGGGATGCTGGGGACTGTAGTTATGCAACAGCTGGAGACACACTGGTTTGCTACATAACTCAGTGTGCCTTTAGCTGTTGCAAAACTACAACTCCCAGCAGTCACCGACAGCCAACAGGCATGCTGGGAGTTGTAGTTATGCAACCAGCAGATGCACTACTACAACTCCCAGCATGCACTTTAGCTGTTGGTGCAAGCTGGGAGTTGTAGTTACACAACAGCTGAAGGTACACTTTTCCATAGAAAAAATGTGCCTCCAGCTGTTGCAAAACTACAAGTCCCAGCATGCCCATAAGGGCATGCTGGGAGTTGTGGTGGTCTGCCTCCTGCTGTTGCATAACTACAGCTCCCAGCATGCCCTTTTTGCATGCTGGGAGCTGTTGCTAAGCAACAGCAGGAGGCTGTCACTCACCGCCAACGATCCAGCCGCATGAGGTCAGTCCCTCGTCGTCGCCACCACGGCCGTCGCTCCTGGGGCCCCGATCCCAACGTTGACGCCGGGGATCGGGGTCCCCAGCACCCGGGGTGCACGTCCCGCACCCGCTCACGTCCTCCGGAAGAGGGGCGGAGCGGGTTGCGGGAGTGACACCCGCAGCAGGCGCCCTGATTGGTCGGCCGCTAATCCGGCCGACGAATCAGGGCGATCGTGAGGTGGCACCAGTGCCACCTCACCCCTGTAGGCTCTGGCTGTTCGGGGCCGTCGGAGACGGCCCCGAACATTCTGTAATTCCGGATCACCGGGTCACTGGAGACCCGATTGACCCGGAATCTGCCGCAGATCGCTGGACTGAATTGTCCAGCGATCTGCGGCCATCGCCGACATGGGGGGGGCATAATGACCCCCCTGGACGATATGCCCCGATGCCTGCTGAACGATTTCAGCAGGCATCGGGCACCGGCTCCCCTCCAGCTAGCGGCGGGGGGCCGGGATTTGACAGGACGTACTCAAACGTCCTGAGTCCTTAAGGACTCGCAAAAGGGGCCGTTTGAGTACGTCCTGCGTCCTTAAGGGGTTAATGCACTGAAGCTGGCACGTTCCTTGAGTTTTTCCAGCAAGATGGTGCACCACTACATTATGGGTGTCAGGCCCGAGCATTCCTAGATTAACGGTTTCCTGGAAAGTGGATTGGTTGTCGTGGGCCAGTTGAATGGCCCCCAAGGTCTCCCGATCTGACCCCCTTAGACTTTTATCTTTGGGATCATCTGAAGGCAATTGACTATGCTGTGAAGATATGAGATGTGCAGCACCTGAAACTACGGATACAGGAAGCCTGTGCTAGCATTTCTCCTGCGGTGTTGCTATCAGTGTGTGAAGAGTGGAAGAAGAGGGTTGCATTGACAATCCAACACAATGGGCAGCACAGTGAAAACATTTTATAAGTGGTCAGAAACTTGTAAATAACTCATGAAAGAATAAAGCTATGTTAAAACCAAGCACATCATTGTTTTTCTTGTGAAATTCCCAATAAGTTTGATGTGTCACATGACCCTCTTCCTATTGAAAAAACAAAAGTTGGATTCGAAATGTCCGACTTCAAAATGGCCGACTTCAAAATGGCCGCCATGGTCACCACCCATCTTGAAAAGTTTCCCCCCTCACATATACTAATGTGCCACAAACAGGAAGTTAATATCACCAACCATTCCCATTTTATTAAGGTGTATCCATATAAATGGCCGACCCTGTAGTTTGTTGCTATTTGCATCATTTTTGATACATCTACCCCAATAACAGAGCTCATTGCTTTAAGCACCTTTGTATTAATTACTATTGATAAGCCTGTATGTTTTTAACTTTAAATCTGCATGAAATATTTCCCTTTTATGTGGAAACAATTCAGCCACTAACCTCCGAGGTTGACGTTTCATACCCATGAATCTAGCCCCTTAACCTGTATTCACCACTTGTATGTTTCTCCCAAGTGAGAAAGATACAAATTGAGGAAAGACATTTTCAGGCAGACTTTATCCCAAGTAAAATTAGAAAAACAACATTTCCAGATTAGGGGGAATTCCATGTTTAAACTCCCTCAGGGAAGCTGGGTTGAGATGTTGAACTAAGAACCACATAGGAAGGGGCCATAAGTGGAGAAGACGTGATATTTCTGCTGCTTAATTTTCTCTCTGCATAAGCAGAGACAACTATACTCTGTTCCTGTCCCCTGCCGCCCATGACCCGGCCTCACCACAGCTTTGCCAGCGCAGTTTCATTAACTCTACAATATCCATCAGTGTAATGTTCTTATGTCAGACCCATAACAAAATGTTTCTATGTTTTTTAAAGTCGTCTGTAAAGAGTAAAATGGATTTTCAGGGTTGGCTAGTAGCTCATTTAATAGTTATAGCAAGAACCCAGGAAATGGAGCCACATCATTTTTCTAGAGTTTCTTTTTACAACTCACTGAACATTCCCCCATGACTGGTCCATAATGGAATAACAGGCTCAATTCTAGCTTTCTCAATGTCTGCAATACATCTTGTTTGTAGACAAAAATGCAATATTAATATGACACTTAAAATGAATGCAAGCTACAATTGCTGCCACCGACACGCAGAAAATTCAATAAAAAAAGGTCATTTGTTGTAATAGACCCTGTGCAAGTAGAGTTTTTAAACACTATATTGCCTTATTATTTTACAGATGTATCTTTTCTTAAAGGTAAAGAAAGAATTAATTCTATTCACTACCCTCCTTTAGTGCATAATGTTCCTTTTTATGTTAGGATTAAATTACATGAATAGATTGTGAATGAATGTGATTGTATAGAAGAGAGATGAAATAGTGACCCGATCAGTCTATTTTAGTTTACTATAAAACAATGAAAGTGTTAACCCTTCTGAATGATCTAAGGATAACCCCTTTAAGGGCCAATTCACACTACAGAATTTCTAAACTGAATTCCGCTCAACAATTTCATTGCATTGTTTTCAATTGGATTTTGCTGCACCATTCGCACTGCCGAAATTCAGAATTCTGAGCTCTGCAGAAAGAATGAACGTGTACATTTTTTCAGCTGGTCTTGGTGGTCTTTGATAATACTGGGCAGACTAGATGGGCCGCATGTTTCATAGCTCCAATTGATTTTGGTAACACCCGCTACATGCGGAATCTCAGCCAAGAATATCCCTGGGTGGAAATTTCATAGTATGAATGGACCTTAAAAGTTAAAAAGTTTTAAAAATCAGTCTAGTCTATACAATGCCATATTAACCCCTTACCCTTAAAAAATCATAACTCTTTCAATTTTGCACCTAAAAATCCATATGATGGCTTATTTTTTGCGCCACCAATTCTACTTTGTTATGACGTCAGTCATTTTACCCAAAAATCTATGGCAAAAGGGAAAAAAAAATTATCGTGAGACAAAATTGAAAAAAAAATGCCATTTTGTAACTTAAGGGGGCTTCCGTTTCTGCGGAACCTTCTCTTTATTCTGTAGGTCCATATTATTACGTGTAACTAAGTGTGTGACACAATACCCCTTTAAAATGTAACCTTTATTCAGATCCTCTAAAAAATACCAAAATATGTAATAACAAGGCTATCATGTAGTCTGTTAGGTGTGTATCAGGGTTATACATACATAGCCACAAAAATTGATGCATGGTGATAGATATGTAGCAGGAAATGGTATATCAAAAAAATCCTCTATTATAGGTAAATGATGATATCCCTGTAGTGATATGAAATGTTAGATATATATATATATATATATATATATATATATATATATATATGTCCTGCACATACATATAATAGCTACACCAGGCATATGTATGTATAATAATATTAATATGCAAAAACAAATACAGGTACCAAGTAATTTTTATAGTAGATAGTCAAATACAGTTTTAGCCGGTGGCAGCCGGTGAAACCAGTAGCAAGTCGAGGGACAGTAGTAGGGCACATTCCGCTGAAATGATGGTATAAAAAATAAGCCATACAATAATACAACTGACCCTACAGTTATAATCCTGTACTCACCCTGCCTGACAGTGAAGGATGAGCCCCCACTTCAAATGTCGACTGTCCACTAAATGGCCCTGCATTACCCTATACAATGATAGGAACAGAATGCCCTAATGATGATGCATCACCACTCACAGACTAAGCATAAAAACACACAGTGCAGATAATGTGCTCAAAAATCATAAATATACCAACAAAAGATAAAATCTGTTACTTCCTCTACACGTTTCCCCCCATTTTAGATGTTATTGGGGTTCCTCAGGAGGGAGTCACATAGATATGAAGCTAAATGCTATGTAGGGAACTGATAATGATGGTCATATAGCAGTATATCCCCACAGCTGAGGTGCACATAGACGCATGGCACCTCAGCTATGGGGATATACTGCTAGCATTTAGCTTTATATCTATTTGACTCCTTCCTGAGGAACACGTTAAGTTTCCTTACCCTTAACCCCTTAAGGACCAAGCCCATTTTCACCTTAAGGACCAGGCCAATTTTATTTTTGCGTTTTCGTTTTTTCCTCCTCGCCTTCTAAAATCCATAACTCCTTTATATTTCCATCTACAGATCCATATAAGGGCTTGCTTTTTGCGTGACCAATTGTACTTTGTAATGAAACCTCTCATTTTACCATAAAATGTACGGCGAACCCCCCCAAAAAAATTTTAGGGAGGAAATTTAAATGAAAACCACAATTTTGCACATTTTGGAGGGTTTCATTTTCACACTATACACTTTATGGTAAGAATGACATGTGTTCTTTATTTTGTGGGTCACTTCGATTAAAATGATACCCATGGCTAGATACTTTTCTATTTTTTTACCGCTTAAAAAAAATTTTAAACTTTTTGTACAAAATCAGTAATCTAAAATTGCCCTATTTTGACCACCTATAAATTTTTTAAATTTTTCCATACATAGGGCGGTATGAGGGCTCATTTTTTGCGCCATCATCTGTACTTTTTATCGATACCACATTTGCATATATAAAACTTTTAGATAATTTTTATTAATTTATTTTTAATAAAATGTGGCAAAAAGGCTGTATTTTTGGGCTTTTTAAATTTTTTACATTTACGCCATTCACCGTACGGGATAATTAACATTATATTTTGATAGTTCAGACATTTATGCACGCAGTGATACCAAATGTGTTTATTAAAAAAAATTACGCTTTTTGGGGGTAAAATGGGAAAAACTGACAATTTTCATTTTTATTGGGGGAGGGGATTTGTAACTTTTTTTTCAACTTATTTTTTATTTTTCAACTTTTATTTTCTACTTTTTATGTTCCCATAGGGGACTATCTATAGCAATCATTTGATTGCTAATACTGTTCACTGCTATGTGTAGGACACAGCACTGATCAGTATTATCTGTGATCTTCTGCTCTGGCCTGCTCGATCTCAGACCAGAGCAGAAGACCTCCGGCCGCCATGCTGGATGATCGGATCGCCGCGGCAGCGCTGCGGGCGATCTGATCATCCATTCAATGTACCGCACTGCCGCAGATGCAGTGATCTGTATTGATCATGGCATCTGATGGGTTAATGGCGTACATCCGCTCGACCGCGGATGTTGGCCATTATCGGCGGGTCCCTGGCTCCTGATAGCAGCCAGAACCTACCGTGTATAACGCGAGCACCGTTCCGATGCTCGCGGTCATACACAGGACGTAAATGTACGTCCTGGTTCGGGAAGTCCCGACAAACCAGGACGTACATTTACGTCCGTGGTCGTTAAGGGGTTAATATACATTTACTTTTCATAAACAAGGTCCATATGATTAAAATGATTCCCTACTTATATAGGTTTGATTTTGTCGTACTTCTGAAAAAAATCATAACTACATGCAGGAAAATGTATATGTTTAAAATTGTCATCTTCAGACCCTTATAACTTTTTAATTTTTCCATGTATGGGGCGGTATGAGGGCAAATTTTTTGCGCCGTGATCTGTAATTGTCATCTTCAGACCCTTATAACTTTTTAATTTTTCCATGTATGGGGCGGTATGAGGGCTAATTTTTTGTGCTGTGATCTGAAGTTTGTACCATTTTTGTATTGATCAGACTTATTGATCGCTTTTTATTATATAAAAAGTGACCAAAAACACGCTATTTGGGACTTTGGAATTTTTTGCGCATACGCCATTGACCGTGCGGCTTAATTAACAATATATTTTTATAATTCGGACATTTCCGCACGCGGCGATACCACAAATGTTTATTTTTATTTTCACTGTTTTTTTTTTTTATGAAAAAGGGGGGTGATTCAAACTTTTATTAGGGAAGGGGTTAAATGATCTTTATTAACTTTTTTTTTTTTGCAATGTTATAGGTCCCATAGGGGGCTATAACACTGCAAACACTGATCTTTTACATGCTGCCCGCTCCTCTGTTTAATAACTTCTGATCGCATCGGGTCCCAGAAGTGAGACCCAATGCGATCAATCCCTCAGCCCCTGTACTACAACCTCCATCATGATGGGGGTAGTAGTACAAACACCAATGTAGCCTCCCCAGCTACCGGCAGACCCCCGCAGCCGGGGAACTACTACTCCCAACATGAAAACATGTCTGTTCCATGATGAGAGTAGTAGTAGTCCCGGCTGTGGAAATCTGTCGGCAGAGGTGGTAAAACAGCCATAAAATAACGGTACGTGACGTATGTTATAACGGTGTTAACGGATGCATATGCCCGTTATTTTGACGGACATTATTCAGCCGTTAGTACCCGTTTTCTCATCCGTTATTATACATCTGTTTTTTTATTATACTGTATAATACAGAAAACGGATGTTTGATAACGAATGAATACTCATAGTGTGAAAGAAGCCTAAGCACTTCTCTGTGCACAATCTAGACCTTGATCAGTCAGAATTTTTGACATGATGGGGCTGTGACCAAAAGCACCTCCTATGACAAAAAATGAAGGTAAACCATTGCGTCTACTATTTGGGTTTTTCAGAGGAGAAGCCAAGTCCTGGTTGGTCTTATCTACTATAAGACTGAAGGAAAAGAATAGGAAGATTATGAATAGGTGTCATAGAAAAAGGTGTAGGGGAAATAGGAACACTATGCACTTCTGTCCTGGGTGGCAAAACTCAGCACTATAATAGAGGGTCCATCTTATTGCTGAGCCTCCTATTGGTGTAAAAATACGCACATACTACATTCCCAGACCCGAAAGTTTTGAGCCATTATTTCACAGCACAGTAAATGCATTTGCTTGTCAAATAAAAAACATTTTACATTAGAGGTTTTATTTTTGCCTCTTACTGTTCAAGCATAAAATGTTAATACAGTCTCTGGCTGAAAATAAAATGAGGTGACTATTCCCTTGGTGTAGAACACGGGATCAGGTCTAATGGAAGATCTCTGTGATTATCTGTGGAATAATGATGTCACAGTTCATATAATATGAGTAAAGATGGAAATGAATACAGTACAGTATTACTGCAGCTGTATTATGGTGAAATAGCTATTTTTATTCACTGACAACACATGAAAACCTCATATATTCTGTTATTTCATTTATTGTTACTGTTTATTCAGAATTTCTCACCATCAATAATGCCCATATCATTGATTTCAATACAATTAGATGCAGTTACTGCTGATTTTCTTTATTACATGGTCAACGCTTTTTCATAATGGCCAAAATTGGCTGTATACACAGTAAGGCTTGTCAATATGATCTTTCTGACTAAATTGCCGAACCATTCAGCCACTTAACATGCCAAATGCACAGACTCATGTAAATATATCAAGCCCAACGCGTTTCTTGTGCAGAGGTAAACAATCATCAGAGGCTACCAACCTGCAACATTTACATAAAAAAAGCAGTCAGACTTATACAAATCTCTTAACCTTTACCATTATTACAACCAATACATAAAGGCATGAGCTATATTGTATTTCATTTTTTGAACACTCACTGTTAGATGGTTCAGTCATGTTTTCTTTTACTTTGTCTGTTCTGTAAAATCCAAAGCTTGTAAGATGGTAATTAGGCATACATCCATACTGGAAGAGGTCTTATTCACACTAGTTGGGAGCCATTAGGATCTGGCGCAACGTTTCGGGGGAATGCCCCCTTACTCATGCGCCCACTTTATGCACCCTGAGCGCCAGTGTGAGGTGCAGACTTGCGTCCCATGCAAGTCTGCATCCGCTCATGCACCTCACACCGGCATTATAAAAAAAAATATGGGGGAAGTCGGTCTGGCCCTGCTTGCCCCATACAGGGCTAAATCTATGAAAAATTCACCTGCCTGGTGCCCGGAACTACACGGGCAATAGGATTTCCACATCCTTGATATAAGAACCTGCAGTTTTCCATCTTGAATGTCAGTTTTCCGTCGTGTATGTTGCCCTTTGACATCACTGAGGTAAAAATAAAATAAATATATGTCTACAGATCATGGCACAAAAAATAAGCCTTCACACAACCCCCACACTGTACAGGGTAAGGTTAAAGTGGTACTCCACTGCCTCAGCGTTTGGAACATTTTGTTCTGAACGTTGAGTTCAGGCGCCGGGGCCACTCCTCCTCAATGTAAGTCTATGGTAGGGGGCGTAACATCCGCCATGCCACCTCCCATAGACTTGCATTGAGGGGGTAGGTGGAGCTACACCAACATAACAGCAATGCTAAAATGCTTTGCGGTTCTCAATGCAGAGCGTCTCTTAGTGTTTTGTTAGAAGTGTAGTTACTACTGAAGATCTCCAGCAGGTCTCACCTTCATGTATAGCAGGCTGCATTAGGCCCCCAAGCCTCATGTTGGTCACCCTGGGTCTTTGATGTACCCCACATGGTTGAGAATTAAGACAAAGGAAGATATTTGCTTTTATGATAATCCAAAGGGCACCATGCTGTGGCTGGATCAAAATGACAACTTTAACAGAAATTGCTGGAATGAATGCCTTTTTTTGGTTTATTTTACTTGTTTATTTATTTAATATTGTTATGCAGTTAGCAATCTTGTACATTCCAATATGCAGCTTGGATTCTTATTGGGAGAATTTGATAAAAATGAGCAGTATGAAAGCCTGTTGTGTAAGATTTATAAGAAGATTTATAAGTTGTAACTATTTGGTGGAAATGCCATTGTCTTATTCCATGTTTGTTACACAAAATGGTACAGTTTGTGGTTAAAACCCCACACGTCCCTCTGCTTCTTACAAGCAATTTTAATAGCATTATGATTGCAAACTGGGAAAAAGGTAGAAAAATTACTAGAATACAGGTTGCAGCTCCTAGTCCCTTTGGCATATTATCATGGGAACTTCCTCTAATTGGTTTATTTAGGGTTCATCATCCAGGTGTATGTCAATATTCTAGTTGTTCCTCCACATACTCTTCTCTCTTTGAGATAGATCTGGCATTGGGGATCTCATTAATGCTTGGTCTGGTGGCACAGATAACATGCGTACCGAGCACACTCTCAGATCACTCCACAATGGAGGTGATTATTGATGCATCACTACTGGTGACACATGGCCCACATCATGGAGATTGAATTCCTTTTGGATAGAAATAGTAAATACTCATAATAATAAAGATGACAAGCTGGTGGAGTTTATTTTTTCAATGCAGGATCAGTCTATGTGTTCACTGTTTCCGATGCTTGAACAGTTTTCCTTAGAGGAGTCTTCATTAAGGCCATCTTATCTGCCAAACCACACACTTGTCTACAGGATCAAACAGTCTACATACACATACATGGAGAACGCCTTTGTGAATGCTCCTTTCACATTAACCCAGAAAAGACTAAACGGTTTGTAAAAATCAAACCTTCCTGTAGGACACTTTTTTTCATCATGATTTAACATGTTTTGTGGATAAGAAATAGGGCAGGACATCCAACATTTGAAATCATATAGAAAAAATGTATCAGCCCCCTTTGTTTTTATAACAGCTTTGTACACTCTTGGCATTCTCTCAATCAACCATATGAAGTAGTTGTCTAGAATTTTCTTTATGTATCAGGAATATATTGTAAAGAGTAAATGAATGCAATTCCTTGCCTTCATAATGTTATTGAGAACATAAGTTGTGTTGTCCACTAGTAGAATTGGTGCCTTACATTTTTAGCCCTATCCAATTACTTTTCTAATCCACACTATGGCAAGAACCAATCCTCTAAATAAAGATGAATGACAGTCCATCATTACTTTAAGACATGAAAGTCAGTCGATCGGAAAAATTATAAGAACTTTGAAGGCATCCTCTCAAGTGCATTATTGAAAACTATCAAAGTCGATGGTCATACTGGCTTTTATAAGGACTGAACCAGGAAAGGGAGGCCAAGAGTTACCTCTGCTGCAGAGGATGAGTTCATCAGAAATATAAGCCTCAGTAATGGCACATTAACATTACCTTAGATTAGAGCCTGTATAAATGCTTCACATAGATCAAGTACCAGACACATCCCAATATCAACTGTTCAGAGGAGATTGTGAGAACAAGCTCTTTATGGTCAAATTGCCACAAAAAGTCACAGCATGTCATAGTGGGACTATGAAAAGGCAAGCCAATGGTTTCTAAATATGTGATTCCAATTCTGAAGCATGGAGAAAAAGGTGGGATGGTATAGGAGTATTTTTCTGATTACACTGTTGGTGATTTATTCAAAGGCAACACTAAGGGTGCATTCACAATGGCGGATTACCTGCGGAATTTCTGCAGCGTATTGTCACGATTCGGCTGGCTGGAGGTGGATCCTCTGTGCCAGAGAGGGATTGGCGTGGACCGTGTCGGTGGACCGGTTCTAAGTTGCTACTGGTATTCACCAGAGCCCACCACAAAGCGGGATGGTCTTGCAGCGGCGGTAGCAACCAGGTCGTATCCACCGGCAACGGCTCAACCTCTCTGACTGCTGAGATAAGCGCGGTACAAGGGAGTAGACAAGAGCAAGGTCGGACGTAGCAGAAGGTAGGACAGGCAGCAAGGATCGTAGTCAGGGGCAACGGCAGGAGGTCTGGAACACAGGCTAGGAACACACAAGGAAACGCTTTCACTGGCACAATGGCAACAAGATCCGGCAAGGGAGTGCAGGGGAAGTGAGGTATAAGTAGGGAGTGCACAGGTGAAGATACTGATTAGGCCTGCTGCGCCAATCAGTGGCGCAATGGCCCTTTAAATCGCAGAGACCCGGCGCGCGCGCCCTAAGGAGCGGGGCCGCGCGCGCCGGGACAGCACAGACGGAGAACGGGTCAGGTGCGGGAGCCGGGATGCGCATCGCGAGCGGGCGCGTCCCGCGTCGCGAATCGCATCCCGGCTGGGAGTGATATCGCAGTGCACCCGGTCAGGAGGTCTGAACGGGGCGCTGCGAATGAGAGGACGCTGCGAGCGCTCCGGGGAGGAGCGGGGACCCGGAGCGCTCGGCGTAACAGTACCCCCCCCCCCCCTTGGGTCTCCCCCTCTTCTTGGAGCCTGAGAACCTGAGGATAAGACTTTTGTCTAGGATGTTGTCCTCAGATTCCCAAGATCTCTCCTCTGGGCCACAATTCTCCCAGTCAACCAAGAAGAATCTTTTACCTCTGACTGTCTTGGATGCTAGAATCTCCTTCACCGAGAAGACGTCAGACGAACCGGAAACAGGAGTGGGAGAGACAACTTTGGGAGAGAAGCGGTTAAGGATGAGTGGTTTAACCCCTTAAGGACGCAGGACGTAAATGTACGTCCTGGTGAGGTGGTACTTAACGCACCAGGACGTACATTTACGTCCTAAGCATAACCGCGGGCATCGGAGCGATGCCCGTGTCATGCGCGGCTGATCCCGGCTGCTGATCGCAGCCAGGGACCCGCCGGCAATGGCCGACGCCCGCGATCTCGCGGGCGTCCTTCATTAACCCCTCAGGTGCCGGGATCAATACAGATCCCGACATCTGCGGCAGTTCGCGATTAAAATGAACGATCGGATCGCCCGCAGCGCTGCTGCGGGGATCCGATCATTCATAACGCCGCACGGAGGTCCCCTCACCTTCCTCCGTGCGGCTCCCGGCGTCTCCTGCTCTGGTCTGTGATCGAGCAGACCAGAGCAGGAGATGACCGATAATACTGATCTGTTCTATGTCCTATACATAGAACAGATCAGTATTAGCAATCATGGTATTGCTATGAATAGTCCCCTATGGGGACTATTCAAGTGTAAAAAAAAATGTAAAAAAATGTAAAAGTAAAAGTAAAAAAAAAGTGAAAAATCCCCTCCCCCAATAAAAAAGTAAAACGTCCGTTTTTTCCTATTTTACCCCCAAAAAGCGTAAAAAACTTTTTTTATAGACATATTTGGTATCGCCGCGTGCGTAAATGTCCGAACTATTAAAATAAAATGTTAATGATCCCGTACGGTGAACGACGTGAACGAGAAAAAAATTTAAAAGTCCAAAATTCCTACTTTTTTAATACATTTTATTAAAAAAAAAATTATAAAAAATGTATTAAAAGTTTTTTATATGCAAATGTGGTATCAAAAAAAAGTACAGATCATGGCACAAAAAATGAGCCCCCATACCGCCGCTTATACGGAAAAATAAAAAAGTTATAGGTCATCAAAATAAAGGGATTATAAACGTACTAATTTGGTTAAAAAGTTTGTGATTTTTTTTAAGCGCAACAATAATATAAAAGTATATAATAATGGGTATAATTTTAATGGTATTGACCCTCAGAATAAAGAACACACGTCATTTTTACCATAAATTGTACGGCGTGAAAACGAAACCTTCCAAAATTAGCAAAATTGCGTTTTTCGTTTTAATTTCCCCACAAAAATAGTGTTTTTTGGTTGCGCCATACATTTTATGATATAATGAGTGATGTCATTACAAAGGACAACTGGTCGCGCAAAAAACAAGACCTCATACTAGTCTGTGGATGAAAATATAAAAGAGTTATGATTTTTGGAAGGCGAGGAGGAAAAAATGAAAACGTAAAAATTAAATTGTCTGAGTCCTTAAGGCCAAAATGGGCTGAGTCCTTAAGGGGTTAAGGAGAGAGACATGGAAGGCATTGGGAATACGGAGAGAAGGAGGAAGAAGGAGTTTGTAAGAGACAGGGTTGATCTGGCACAAGATTTTGAAAGGACCAAGATAGCGTGGTCCCAGTTTATAACTGGGGACACGAAAGCGGACATACTTAGCGGAGAGCCATACCTTGTCTCCGGGAGCAAAAATGGGGGGAGTTCTTCTTTTTTTATCAGCAAATTTTTTCATCCGGGATGAAGCCTGTAAAAGAGAATTTTGGGTCTCTTTCCATATGGTGGAAAGATCTTGAGTCACTTCATCAACAGCGGGCAAACCAGAGGGCATGGGAGTGGGGAGGGGAGGAAGAGGGTGACGGCCGTACACCACGAAAAATGGGGATTTAGCAGAAGATTCGGAGACTCTGAAGTTGTATGAGAATTCGGCCCATGGTAGAAGATCTGCCCAGTCATCCTGGCGGGAGGAAACAAAATGTCGTAAATAGTCACCCGGGACCTGATTAATTCTTTCTACTTGCCCATTGGATTGGGGATGATAAGAGGAAGAGAAGTGTAATTTGATCTTGAGCTGCTTACAGAGGGCCCTCCAGAATTTAGACACGAATTGAACGCCTCTATCTGAGACAATATGCGTGGGCAACCCGTGGAGGCGAAAAATGTGTGTAAAAAATTGCTTAGCCAACTGAGGCGCTGAAGGAAGGCCTGGAAGAGGGATAAAATGTGCCATCTTGGAAAATCGATCAACGACCACCCAAACAACTGTGTTGCCACGGGATAAGGGCAAGTCAGTAATAAAGTCCATACCAATCTGTGACCAAGGTTGTTCAGGAACAGGCAGAGGATGAAGGAGACCAGCAGGCTTCTGGCGAGGAGTCTTATCCCGGGCACAGACAGTACAGGCCCGCACGAAATCAACAACGTCAGTCTCCAGAGTAGGCCACCAATAAAAACGAGAGATGAGTTGAACGGATTTTTTGATGCCCGCATGGCCTGCGAGGTGGGAGGAGTGTCCCCACTTGAGAATCCCGAGGCGCTGGTGTGGAGAAACGAAGGTCTTCCCTGGAGGAGTTTGTCCGATGGAAGCTGGAGAAGTGGAGATCAGACAGTCCGGAGGAATGATGTGTTGCGGAGAGGCTTCCACTTCAGAGGCATCTGAAGAACGAGAGAGGGCATCGGCCCTAATGTTCTTGTCAGCAGGGCGAAAATGGATTTCAAAGTTAAAACGGGCAAAGAACAACGACCACCTAGCCTGGCGAGGGTTCAGACGTTGGGCAGACTGGAGGTAAGAGAGATTCTTGTGATCAGTGTAAATAATAACTGAATATTTGGATCCTTCCAGCAGGTGCCTCCACTCCTCAAGCGCCAATTTTATGGCCAGTAGTTCTCGATAACCAATGGAGTAGTTTTTCTCCGCCGGAGAGAAGGTCATAGAAAAAAAACCACAAGTAACAGCATGCCCGGAAGAATTTCTTTGTAGAAGAACTGCTCCAGCTCCCACTGAGGAGGCGTCTACCTCCAATAAGAAGGGTTTAGATGGGTCAGGTCTGGAGAGTACGGGAGCATAAGCAATGGCAGACTTGAGAAGTTTAAATGCGTCTTCCGCTTGAGGAGACCAGGACTTAGGATTGGCATTTTTCTTGGTTAGAGCCACGATAGGAGCCACAATAGTAGAAAAGTGTGGAATAAATTGTCTGTAATAATTGGCGAACCCCCAAAAACGTTGGATAGCACGGAGTCCGGAGGGGCGTGGCCAATCTAATACGGCAGATAGTTTATCTGGGTCCATTTGTAGTCCCTGGCCAGAGACTAAGTATCCTAGGAAGGGAAGAGACTGACATTCAAAGAGACATTTTTCCATTTTGGCATAAAGTTGATTGTCCCGAAGTCTCTGAAGAACCATGCGGACATGCTGGCGGTGTTCTTCCAAGTTGGCAGAAAAAATCAGAATATCGTCCAGGTAAACCACAACACAGGTATATAGAAGATCACGAAAAATTTCATTTACAAAGTCTTGGAAGACGGCAGGGGCGTTGCAAAGGCCGAAGGGCATGACCAGATACTCAAAGTGTCCATCTCTGGTGTTAAATGCAGTCTTCCATTCGTCCCCCTCCCTGATGCGGATGAGATTATAAGCACCTCTTAAGTCCAGCTTGGTAAAGATGTGGGCGCCTTGTTGGCGGTCAAAGAGTTCCGAGATAAGAGGTAGGGGGTAGCGTTTTTTTACCGTGATTTTATTAAGTCCGCGGTAATCAATGCAAGGGCGTAGGGAGCCATCTTTTTTGGAGACAAAAAAAAATCCAGCTCCGGCAGGAGAGGGGGACTTGCGGATAAACCCCTTTGTTAACCTCTTCAGGACATAGGGCGTATGGATACGCCCTGCATCCCGAGTCCTTAAGGACCGAGGGCGTATCCATACGCCCGTGGGAATTCCGGCCCCCACCGCTAGCCGGTTGGGGACCGGAGCCGGATGCCTGCTGAAATCGTTCAGCAGGCATCCCCGCATATCGCCCAGGGGGGTCATTATGCCCCCCCATGTCGGCGAATGCCGCAGATCGCTGGACAATTCAGTCCAGCGATCTGCGGCGATTCCGGGTCAATCGGGTCTCCAGTGTCCCGATGACCCGGAATTACTGGCTGTTCGGGGCCGTCTCTGACGGCCCCGAACAGCCAGAGCCTGCAGGGGTGAGGTGGCACTGGTGCCACCTCACGATCGCCCTGATTCGTCGGCCGGATTACCGGCCGACCAATCAGGGCGCCTGCTGCGGGTGTCACTCCCGCACCCGCTCCGCCCCTCTTCTGGAGGACGTGAGCGGGTGTGGGATGTGCACCCCGGGTGCTGGGGACCCCGATCCCCGGCGCCCCTGTTGGGATCGGGGCCCCAGGAGCAGCTGCGGTGGCGGGACTGACCTGCAGTGTCTGGATCGTTGGAGGTGAGTGACAGCCTCCTGCTGTTGCTTAGCAACAGCTCCCAGCATGCAAAAAGGGCATAATGGGAGCTGTAGTTATGCAACAGCAGGAGGCAGACCACCACAACTCCCAGCATTCCCTTATGGGCATGCTGGGACTTATGGTTTTGCAACAGCTGGAGGCACATTCTTTCTATGGAAAAGTGTACCTTCAGCTGTTGTATAACTACAACTCCCAGCTTGCACAAACAGCTAAAGTGCATGCTGGGAGTTGTAGTGGTGCATCTGCTGGTTGCATAACTACAACTCCCAGCATGCCCGTTGGCTGTCGGTGACTGCTGAGAGTTGTAGTTTTGCAACAGCTGAAGGCACACTGGTTGTGAAACTCAGAGTTTTTTTTTACCTAACTCAGTGTTTCACGACCGGTGTGCCTCCAGCTGTTGCAAACTACAACTCTCAGCAGTCACCGTACACCATGCACCGTACATGCTGGGAGTTGTAGTTTTGCAACAGCTGGAGGCACACTGGTTGTGAAACACTGAGTTAGGTCACAAACTCAGTGATACATAACCAGTGTGCCTACAGTTGTTGCAAAACTGCAACTCTCAGCAGTCACCGACAGCCAACGGGCATGCTGGGAGTTGTTGTAATGCAACAGCTGGATGTCCCCCCCAATGTGAACGTACAGGGTACACTCACATGGGCGGAGGATTACAGTAAGTATCTGGCTGCAAATTTGAGCTGCCGCAAACTTTCTGCTGCAGCTCAAATTGCCAGCGAGAAACTACTGTGAACCCCCGCCCGTGCGACTGTACCCTAAAAACACTACACTACACTAACACAAAAAATAAAATAAAAAGTAAAAACCACTACGTATACACATACCCCTACACAGCCCCCCTCCCCTCCCCAATAAAAATGAAAAACGTCTGGTACGCCACTGTTTCCAGAACGGAGCCTCCAGCTGTTGCAAAACAACTCCCAGTATTGTCGGACAGCCGTTGACTGTCCAGGCATGCTGGGAGTTTTGCAACAGCTGGAGGCACCCTGTTTGGGAATCACTGGCGTAGGATACCCCTATGTCCACCCCTATGCAATCCCTAATTTAGGCCTCAAATGCGCATGGCGCTCTCACTTTGGAGCCCTGTCGTATTTCAAGGCAACAGTTTAGGGTCACATATGGGGTATCGCCGTACTCGGGAGAAATTGTGTTACAAATTTTGGGGGGTATTTTCTGCTTTTACCCTTTTTAAAAATGTAAAATTTTTGGGAAAACAAGCATTTTAGGTAAAAAAAAAATTTTTTTTTTACATATGCAAAAGTCGTGAAACACCTGTGGGGTATAAAGGTTCACTTAACCCCTTGTTACGTTCCCCGAGGGGTCTAGTTTCCAAAATGATATGCCATGTGGGTTTTTTTTTTGCTGTCCTGGCACCATAGGGGCTTCCTAAATGCGGCATGCCCCCAGAGAAAAATTTGCGTTCAAAAAGCCAAATGTGACTCCTTCTCTTCCGAGACCTGTAGTGCGCCAGCAGAGCACTTTTCACCCCCATATGGGGTGTTTTCTGAATCGGGAGAAATTGGGCTTCAAATTTTTAGGGGTATTTTCTGCTATTACCCTTTTTAAAAAAAAAATTTTGGGGGGAAAACAAGCATTTTAGGTAAATTATTATTATTTTTTTTTACATTTGCAAAAGTCGTGAAACACCTGTGGGGTATTAAGGTTCACTTTATCCCATGTTTTTTTTGCTGTTCTGGCACCATAAGGGCTTCCTAAAGGTAACATGCCCCCCAAAAACCATTTCAGAAAAACGTACTCTCCAAAATCCCCTTGTCGCTCCTTCCCTTCTGAGCCCTCTACTGAGCCCGCCGAACACTTTACATAGACATATGAGGTATGTCCTTACTCGAGAGAAATTGGGCTACAAATACAAGTAAAAATTTTGTCCTTTTACCCCTTGTAAAAATTCAAAAATTGGGTCTACAAGAACATGTGAGTGTAAAAAATGAAGATTGTGAATTTTCTCCTTCACTTTGCTGCTATTCGTGTGAAACACCTAAAGGGTTAAAACGCTGACTGAATGTCATTTTTAATACTTTCGGGGGTGTAGTTTTTATAATGGGGTCATTTATGGGGTATTTCTAATATGAAGACCCTTAAAATCCATTTCAAACCTGAACTGGTCCCTGAAAAATACTGAGTTTGAAAATTTTGTGAAAAATCGGAAAATTGCTGCTGACCGTTGAAGCCCTCTGGTGTCTTCCAAAAGTAAAAACACGTCAATTTTATGATGAAAAACATAAAGTAGACATATTGTATATGTGAACCAAAAAAAAATGTATTCGTAATATCCATTTTCCTTACAAGCAGAGAGCTTCAAAGTTAGAAAAATGCTAAATTTTCAAATTTTTCATCAAATTTACGGATTTTTTACTTAGAAAGGATGCAAGTATCGACAAAAATTTACCACTATGTTAAAGTAGAATATGTCACGAAAAAACAATCTCGGAATCAGAATGATAACTAAAAGCATTCCAGAGTTATTAATGTTTAAAGTGACAGTGGTCAGATGTGCAAAAAACGCTCCGGTCCTTAAGGCCAAAATGGGCTCCGTCCTGAAGGGGTTAAGTTCTCCTGGATGTATTCCGACATGGCTTGGGTTTCTGGAGCAGACAGAGGATAGATTCTGCCCCGGGGTGGAGTAGTACCCGGGAGGAGGTCAATAGGACAGTCATAAGGCCTGTGAGGAGGCAAAGTCTCTGCTTGTTTCTTGCAAAAAACATCAGCATAGTCCAGTTAGGCCTTAGGAAGACCAGATACCGGAGGAACAACAGGGTCACGACTGTGAGTACTGGGAACTGGTTTAAGACAGTCCTTGTGGCAAAAAGTACCCCAGTTCTTGATTTCCCTTGTGGTCCAATCAAGGGTTGGGGAATGGCGTTGAAGCCACGATAATCCAAGAAGAATCTCTGAAGTGCAGTTAGAGAGGACCAAAAATTCAATTTTTTCATGATGGGGTCCGATGCACATTAAGAGAGGTTCCATGCGGTAACGCACGGTACAGTCCAATCTTTCATTGTTAACAGAATTGATGTAGAGGGGTCGGGCGAGACTGGGGTCACCGGGATGTTGAACCTGTTGATGAGAGAGGCCAAAATAAAATTTCCTGCAGATCCGGAATCCAAGAAGGCCATAGCAGAGAAGGAGAAGGTAGAAGAAGACATCCACACAGGCACAGTAAGACGTGGGGAAGCAGAGTTCACATCAAGAGCTGTCTCACCTTTGTGCGGAGTCAGCGTGCGTCTTTCCTGGTGAGGAGGACGGATAGGACAATCCTTCAAGAAATGTTCGGTACCGGCACAGTACAGGCAAAGGTTCTCCATGCAGCGTCGTGTCCTCTCTTGAGGTGTCAAGCGAGACCGGTCAACTTGCATAGCCTCCACGGCGGGAGGCACAGGAATGGATTGCAGAGGACCAGAGGAGAGAGGAGTCGGGGAGAGAAACCGCCTCGTGCGAACAAAGTCCATATCCTGGCGGAGCTCCTGACGCCTTTCGGAAAAACGCATGTCAATGCGGGTGGCAAGATGAATAAGTTCATGTAGGTTAGAAGGAATTTCTCGTGCGGCCAGCACATCTTTAATGTTATTGGATAGGCCTTTTTTAAAGGTCGCGCAGAGGGCCTCGTTATTCCAGGATAATTCTGAAGCAAGAGTACGGAACTGGATGGCGTACTCGCCAACAGAAGAATTACCCTGGACCAGGTTCAGCAGGGCAGTCTTGGCAGAAGAGGCTCGGGCAGGTTCCTCAAAGACACTTTGAATTTCCGTGAAGAAGGAGTGTACAGAGGCAGTGACAGGATCATTGCGGTCCCAGAGCGGTGTGGCCCATGACAGGGCTTTCCCAGACAGAAGGCTGACTACGAAAGCCACCTTAGACCTTTCAGTTGGAAACTGGTCCGACATCATCTCCAAATGCAGGGAACATTGCGAAAGAAAACCACGGCAAAACTTAGAGTCCCCATCAAATTTATCCGGCAAGGATAATCGGAGGCTGGAAGCGGCCACTCGCTGCGGAGGAGGTGCAGGAGCTGGCGGAGGAGATGATTGCTGAAGCTGTGGTAGTAGCTGCTGTAGCATCACGGTCAGTTGAGACAGCTGGTGGCCTTGTTGCGCTATCTGTTGCGACTGCTGGGCGACCACCGTGGTGAGGTCGGCGACAACTGGCAGTGGAACCTCAGCGGGATCCATGGCCGGATCTACTGTCACGATTCGGCTGGCTGGAGGTGGATCCTCTGTGCCAGAGAGGGATTGGCGTGGACCGTGTCGGTGGACCGGTTCTAAGTTGCTACTGGTATTCACCAGAGCCCGCCGCAAAGCGGGATGGTCTTGCAGTGGCGGTAGCAACCAGGTCGTATCCACCGGCAACGGCTCAACCTCTCTGACTGCTGAGATAAGCGCGGTACAAGGGAGTAGACAAGAGCAAGGTCGGACGTAGCAGAAGGTCAGGGCAGGCAGCAAGGATCGTAGTCAGGGGCAACGGCAGGAGGTCTGGAACACAGGCTAGGAACACACAAGGAAACGCTTTCACTGGCACAATGGCAACAAGATCCGGCAAGGGAGTGCAGGGGAAGTGAGGTATAAGTAGGGAGTGCACAGGTGAAGATACTGATTAGGCCTGCTGCGCCAATCAGTGGCGCAATGGCCCTTTAAATCGCAGAGACCCGGCGCGCGCGCCCTAAGGAGCGGGGCCGCGCGCGCCGGGACAGCACAGACGGAGAACGGGTCAGGTGCGGGAGCCGGGATGCGCATCGCGAGCGGGCGCGTCCCGCGTCGCGAATCGCATCCCGGCTGGGAGTGATATCGCAGCGCACCTGGTCAGGAGGTCTGAACGGGGCGCTGCGAATGAGAGGACGCTGCGAGCGCTCCGGGGAGGAGCGGGGACCCGGAGCGCTCGGCGTAACACGTATTTTGCTACCATTGACTTCAATGGGTCTGAAGGAAAATGCAAATCTGCCTCTATTACGGATTTTCTGCCAACCCATTAAAGTCAATGGTAGCAAAATCTGCTGTGGAATCCACCTATGTGAACGTACCCTTAAAGGGGTACTCTGCTGCATACATCTTATCCCAATCCCGCCGCTGGGGACCCCTGTTATCTCCGGTCTGGCACCCCTGTCATTCGGGTCATGGAGCAAACTCCACTCCGTGCCCGATTAATGGCGATGCAGGCCCCCATGCCCCCTCCATTCAAGTCTATGGGAGGAGGTGTGATGGCTCTGTACTAGCCATCATGCCCCCTCCCATAGACATGAATGGAGGGGGGCGTGGCACGACATCACAAATACGGAAGCTGCAAGCTTCCGTGTTCCAGACGCTGCAGCTGCCAGCCCAGAGATCGTGGGGGTCCCTAGCCGCGGGACCCCCGCAATCTAACATCTTATCCCCTATCCTTTAGAGAGTGGTGGAGAATTGTGTCAGATAACATTGTCTGCACAGTCATATAACATAAACCTAATTCATGTGGTTTGAGATGAGTTGGACTGCAGAGTGAAGGAAGAGCAACTATCAAGTGCTTAGCGCCTCTGGGAACTCTTTAACCCCTTAAGGACTCAGCCCATTTTGGCCTTAAGGACTTTTTACGTTTTCGTTTTTCCTCCTCGCCTTCTAAAAAACATAACTCTTTTATATTTTCATCGCCAGACTAGTTTGAGGGCTTGTTTTTTGCATGACCAGTTGTCCTTTGTAATGACATAACTCATTATATCGTAAAATGTATGGCGCAACCAAAAAACACTATTTTTGTGGGGAAATTAAAAAGAAAAACGCAATTTTGCTAATTTTGGAAGGTTTCGTTTTCACGCCGTACAATTTACGGTAAAAATGACATGTGTTCTTTATTCTGAGGGTCAATACGATTAAAATGATACCCATTATTACATACTTTTATATTATTGTTGTGCTTAAAAAAAATCACAAACTTTTTAACCAAATTAGTACGTTTATAATCCTTTTATTTTGATGACCTATAACTTTTTTATTTTTCCGTATAAGCGGCAGTATGCGGGCTCATTTTTTGCGCCATGATCTGTACTTTTTTTTGATACCACATTTGCATATAAAAAACTTTTAATACATTTTTTATAATTTTTTTTTAATAAAATGTATTAAAAAAGTAGCAATTTTGGACTTTTTTTTTTTAACGTTCATACTGTTCACGGTACGGGATCATTAACATTTTATTTTAATAGATCGGACATTTACGCACGCGGCAATACAAATATGTCTATTAAATTAATTTTTTACGCTTTTTGGGGGTAAAATCGGAAAAAACGGACGTTTTACTTTTTTATTGGGGGAGGGGATTTTTCACTTTTTTTTTACTTTTACTTTTACATTTTTTTAAATTTTCTTTTTACACTTGAATAGTCCCCATAGGGAACTATTCATAGCAATACCATGATTTCTAATACTGATCTGTTCTATGTATAGGACATAGAACAGATCAGTGTTTTCGGTCATCTTCTGCTCTGGTCTGCTCGATCTCAGACCAGAGCAGAAGACGCCGGGAGCTGGAAGGTGAGGGGACCTCCGTGCGGCGTTCTGAATGATCAGATCCCCGCAGCAGCGCTGCGGGCGATCCGATAATTCATTGAAATCGCGTACTGCCGCAGATGCCGGGATCTGTATTGATCCCAGCATCTGAGGGGTTAATGGCGGACGCCCGCGAGATCGCGGGTGTCGGCCATTGCCGGCGGGTCCCTGGCTGCGATCAGCAGCCAGGATCAGCCGCGCATGACACAGGCATCGATCCGATGCCCGCGGTTATGCACAGGACGTAAATGTACGTCCTGGTGTGTTAAGTACCACCGCACCAGGACATACATTTACGTCCTGCGTCCTTAAGGGGTTAAAGACTGTTCCAAAACCATTCCAGGTAACTACGTCATAAGGCTGAATCAGAGAATACCAAGAGTTTAAAAAACTGTCATCAAAGCAAAAAGGTGCTACTCTGAAGAATATGTAATATGAACCATATTCTGGTTTAAAGGGGTACATAGAAATATACAATGTGTCGGCAGATAAGAACCATTTGGCACATCTAATCTGCCCAATAAAACTCTAGACATCTTATCCCCTATCCACCCCTAGACATCTTATCCTCTATCCAAAGGATAGGGCATAAGATGTCTGATTGTGACATCACACTACACTACACCGCCTCAATGTAAGTCTATGGGAGAGGGCGTGGACTTGCATTGAGGGGGTGTGGTGTGACGTCACAAAGGGGCGTGGTCGTGATGTCACGACCCCCCGCCACACACTCCAAGTGTTCAGAACTAAATGTTCCAAAGGCTGGTCAATGGAGGACCCCTTTAACACTTTTTTTGTTTACTACTTCATTCCATCTATATTCCAGTGTCCGTATCTAATTATAAGGCACTTATTGTAATGCTACCCAAGGCAGGTAAATATGTCCATTAACCAGACTTATATGGCCCTGCAGTATATCTCTATTAATGGTTGATCTAAAAAATTCTAGCAAACTGTGTAGTCCTGTAAATATACATTTATCTGGATTAAACCATAAATCTATAATGATTGATGGCTTACTTTGAAGGGGTATTTTAATCTTGACATTAATGGCATATCTACCGGTGGGGGGGCGGGAACTAGTATGAGATAGTTTTGAGATGGGGTATATGGGGTATGCAATTACCCACCAATAATCCAAGTCATGAAACAATGTTTCTTTCTATGCTAAAGCATTTGATAAAATTATGCTAACTATGGGCCTCATCAAACATTATTGGTTTTAGACCAGTTTTTATTTCTTGGTATTTCTTAGTGTAAATAAATGCCTACCTCTTTTGTCAAAAAAATTAGGCAGAAAGAATCTAGACAAATATATAAATAGATTGATACCAGAAAATATTTATATATCAATATCACACTAAACAGCAAAATCTTCATTTCCCAACGTACAGTTTTACTTTGTTCATTTAGTAGGTAAACTCAACGGTTTATACTACTTTTAACCAAACAGACTTAATCAGATCTACAATGACAATAATGCCTCCCTTTTAATAATGCCTTCAACACTTTCATGTTTTGGCACGTAACAATATCCAAGAGGAGCTTTGTCAGTGAACTTTGTGCAGTTTATCTGGGGTTTGCCCTTAACAGCAACATAATCTAACAGGGCAATAACACTTCAAATGAGCAGAGACAATGGCCTCATTCCTCTGTAATCTCTTCTAATTGAAGTGACCTTGTATGAGGTCTGAGCTCTGCTTACCAAGACCTTTTTTTTTTTTTTTTTACTTTCCTTAAATTCTCTAATCAGCATTCTATTTTTGTAACCAGCGGTGAAACTTTTTCATTGACAGAGCTCAGGATAAACACCTTGTATATAACACAATAACTTATCTACAATGCATCCATAAAATGTGCTCTTTCTTATATAAATAAAACTATTTTTAAAGTAGAACTATCCAGCCCCTTATTGTAAAGATCTTTATATGAGCTTTATTTACATACTTACCGTATTTATCGGGGTATACCATGCACCGGCCTATAACACGCACCCTCATTTTACCAAGGATATTTGGGTAAAAAAAGTTTTTTACCCAAATATCCATGGTAAAATGAGGGTGCGTGTGTGCGCGTGTATACCCCGATCCGATACATCCCCAGGAAAGGCAGGGGGAGAGAGGCCGTCGCTGCCCGCTTCTCTCCCCCTGCCTTTCCTGGGGTCTAGAGCCCTGCTGCCGGCCCTTCTCTCCCCCTGGTTATCAGTGCCGCTGCCCGTTCTGTCCCCCATCCCCGGTGGCATAATTACCTGGGTCGGGTCCGCGCTGCTCCAGGCCTCCGGCGTGCGTCCCCTGCGTCATTGCTATGCACGGCGCGGCGCACTGACGTCATGCGCCACGCCGTGCAGCGCATAGCAACGACGAAGGGGACGCACGCCGGAGGCCTACAGCAGCGCGGACCCGACCCAGGTAATTATGCCACCGGGGATGGGGAGAGGCAACGGGGCAGCGGCGCCGGCAATGGGTGCCGCTGCCCCTTCTCTCCCCCTGGCTATCGGCGCCGGCAATGGGGCGCCGGCACCGATAGTCAGGGGGACAGAACGGGCAGCGGCGCCGATAGCCAGGGGGTGAGAAGGGCCGGCAGCAGGGCTCTAGACCCCAGGGAAGGCAGGGGGAGAGAAGCGGGCAGCGACGGCCTCTCTCCCCCTGCCTTTCCTGGGGCGGTATCGGCGTATAACACGCACATAGACTTTAGGCTAAAAATTTTAGCCTAAAAAGTGCGTGTTATACGCCGATAAATACGTAAATTCTTTATTTACACCTAAACCAGATTTGTAGTTGTAACTTTTCCCGACTTTCTAAGCTGCTATTCAATGGGTTTTCCCATCTAGCAGTCCATTCCCACTACGATTTGGGCATATGGCTGCCTAAACAGAACAGAAAAATGAACCTGCACCAGTGTTGTGTCCTGTTGTAACATGTCTTGTTTTAATGGTAAATTTGCCAAACAAAAAAAAACAGAACATTTTATCCAAATAAAAAAACATGATGTGAACCCAGAATTATACTGTTAGGGGATCACGGTAAAATCAATTTCCTACAGGATATGCCAACAGAAAGGGGGGGGGGGGGGGTTAAATGGAGGATTGCAACAAACATGCACTGCCACTCCTCTAATAATTTGCCCCTGGATGTAACCTCTGAAGACCATCTCTCCTAGGGACCTCAACCTCTCAGATATTTAAAGCATATGCCCAGCAAATTATTATAAACTTTTAAGGCTACATTTTCACTATGATTTAGGCATACGGCTGCCGGAGCCAGTAGGGAAATGTAAAAACCGTCCGCTGCCATATCCCTGCCAGGCCCGCACCACATCCCATTCATAAGAATAAGCCGATAGTTACTCCGGTCGGCTTATTTTGCACTGTATCAGTTTCATTGGCGAACTAAAAACCGTGGCATCCCATGGTTTTCACTCGAGTAAAAAAAAACTGTAAACGGTCTTAAAATTAGCCCCCCAGAGTCTCGATCTGACTCTCTTCGGCTCATTCAAATGAAAGGGATGGGGTGCGGGTCTGGCAGCAGACGGTTTTTAACCCCTTAAAGACTCAAAAGGAGATTTATCAAGCTCCATAGTAGATTTTGTTTACATGCTGCAACATTTCTTTTTACATGCTGCAACTTTTAGATTTTTGCTTATTCCAAAGCACATTTCCGAAATCTGTTCACGTAATCATTTTTTTTTTTACTTTGCAGTGGCCATGTATTCTTCAAATGCGATAGTAGCTATTTATGAAGAAAAAAAGTTGCATCTCCATTTAAAAGTTGCACATGTATTCCAGGTCCAACCTGGCTTGCAAAAAGTGCATATGTCCGCAGAAAAGGACATTTACACCCACTTTAACAACTGTTCTCGTTCTGCATCATGAAACAAAGCTACTAGATTATTGTTAATGTTATAGAATAAATGTATTAATAACTCTATTAATTGTATGGTTGAAAATACACAGTGCAGACCTTCTTAATTGCAGGACACGTATATGCTGGCGTACCCACTAAGTTTTAAAATTAATGTTGTGTTAAAATAGAATAAGGCACAAAATAATTGTTTAATAATTTTTACAGACTTAGTCTTTAACCCAAAAGTGGCACTAAAATTTTTCCTTAACCCGTTAACGACCGTGGACGTCCATGCTCGTCCAATGGCCGTTAATGGGGTATGACGGTAAATGTCCTAACTATAAAAATATATAAATTAAACCGTACGGTCAATGGCATATGCGTCCAAAATAGCGTATTCTTGGACACTTTTTATACCATAAAAAAGGAAAAAAAAGCGATCAAAAAGTCCAATAAAAAAAAGGATACCGATTAAAACTTCAGATGACGGCGCAAAAAATGAGCCCTCATACCCCCCTGTAGGCAGAAAATAAAAAAATTATAGGGGTCAGAAGAGGACAATTTTAAATGTATTACCGTATTTATCGGCGTATAACACGCACTTTTTAGGCTAAAATTTTTAGCCTAAAGTCTACCTGCGTGTTATACGCTGATAAGCCGCTGCAGTTCAATGATTTAAAGCGGGCGCTTTAAATCATTGAACTGCAGCGGCTTTGCAGGTGCAGAGACCTGCCGTCGCTGCTGGCTTCTCTGCCCCTGCCTGTCCTGGAATCTAGAGCCCTGCTGCCGGCCCTTCTCTCCCCCTGGCTATTGCTGCCGCTGCCCGTTCTCTCCCCCTGGCTATCGGGGGGCGTCCCCTGCGTCGTTGCTATGCGCTGCGAGACGCAATGACGTCACTCGTCATTGCGCCGTGCAGTGCATAGCAACGTCGCAGGGGACGCACACCGGAGGCCTGAAGCAGCGCGGACCCAACCCCGGCAACAAGTAATTATACAACCGGGGATGGGGGAGGCAACAAGGCAGCGGCGCCGGCAATGGGTGCCGCTGCTCCTTCTCTCCCCCTGGCTATCGGTGCTGCTGCCCCATTGCCAGCGCCGCTTCTCTCCCCCTGGCTATCGGCGCCGGCAATGGGGCGCCGGCACCGATAGTCAGGGGGAGAGAACGGGCAACGGCACAGATAGCCAGCAGGAGAGAAGGGTCGGCAGCAGGAATCTAGACCCCAGGAAAGGCAGGGGGAGAGAAGCGGACAGTGACGGCCTCTCTCCCCCTGCCTTTTCTGGGGGTGTATCGGGGTATACGCATGCACACACACGCACCCTCATTTTATCAAGGATATTTAGGTAAAAAACTTTTTTTACCCAAATATCCTTGGTAAAATGAGGGTGCGTGTTATAGGCCGGTGCGTGGTATACCCAGATAAATACGGTAATTTTCGTGCATGTAGTTATGATTTTTTCCAAAAGTAAAACAAAATCTAAACTATATAAGTAGGGTATCATTTTAGCCATATGGACCTAGAGAATAAAGATAAAGTGTCATTCTTACTGAAAAATTTAGGACGTAGAAATGGAAGCCCCCAAAATTTACAAAATTGTGCTTTTTCTTTAATTTTGTCGCACAATGATTTTTTTCCCCGTTTTGCCATAGATTTTTGGGTAAAATGACTTATGTCATTACAAATTAGGATTGGTGGCGCAAACAATAAGCCCTCATATGGATTTTTAGGTGCAAAATTTAAAGGGTTATGATTTTTAAAGGAGGAAAAAATGAAAGTGCAAAAGCAGAAAAACGCTTGGTCCTTAAGGGGTTAAAAAAGGAAACATCCATATCACATTTTGTGGTAGGTAACGTACTGAGCCGTTTTTTTTTTTTTTTTCTTGTGACTTCACTATTGTTTATGTGCCTGTTGGTGCTGCACTGTCTTCTTTCCTGATGTAAAATCCAGCCTCAACACAGCGACGCAAGACTCCGCCCACCAATGTCACAATATGCGGGCTCAAAATTAAACAAAAAAGCCTCCAGAGTACGGATATTCATGGTGTGGCATAGTATGTTTTTAATATTTTTTTTTATTTCTGAGGAGGGTGGATGGGTTGTTGCAGGATAGTTGGAGGGCAGCTATTTAGTGCCAGGCAGGCCAGTCAGGGTGTCACCAGATGCAGTACACCCACCTCCTCGTCACTCTCTAGCAACACTACTGGTAATAAAGGGTAGATAAAGAACTTTGGCTATTAACATAAAACTTTTCTGCTTTAAAAAATGCTTTTGTAAGTGGGTTTCCCTGGTTTTGTTTGCGTGTAATTTATTTATAAAGGTCGTGCGACTATTTGATAAATAGGTTGCACATAAGCAAAAGTAAGGTAAAAAAAATTGTCATATAAAAGCCATACATTTGAAAAGAATGATAAATCTCCTCAGTGTTTTTTCATTTTTGCCCCTTCGTTTTTTCTTTTTGTGTGTTTTTCCCCAAAAAACGCCAAAACGGCCCCATATGTGATCAGATGATAGCTGTAAGTCAATGAGAAATTGCAAAATTCTTTTTTCACTTTGTGTTTTTCTGTTTGGCTTTTTTTTTTTTTTATCCTTTTGGCGTTTTTTCACTCTTTTTTGGCGCTTTTCAACTCCTTGGCGCTTTTGCAAAGTCACAGCATGTTGAGCTTATGGTGTTTTTTTTCCCCCTGAAAACGTGGGAGTCTATGGGAGAAAAAAAAAACCCAAGAAAAACGACTTGTGGGTTTTAATTTTGGCATTTTTACAGTTGTTTTTTATTCTTTTTTGGACCTTAGTGATCCAAAAATAGAGATACATTTTTGAATAAAATTTCGTAGGGTACCATTAAAAATAATAAAGATACAGTAGTGATGGAAAAAATAGTATTTAACAAAATTTATCTTTTTTATAACAACATTTTTATTAATTTTTAAAACTAGTAGTGCCTGTACTAATTAACCGATCGCCCCGGGTCCGTTGCGATCCTTCTGTATAATTTATAGATGCGGCTGGCCCCTCTTCTATGGTCCCCTGCACTGCCGTATATATATATATATATATATATATATATATATATACACCTATTCATATTTCCCGCAGAGAGCTGTGATGGGCCAGATGGTTCCAGCCAATCCAACTCTCTTTGTGAAATATGAATAGGTGTACAGTGACCCCTCGACTTATGATGGCCTCGACATATGATCATTTAAACATATGATGGCCTCTCAGAGCCTATCGTATGTTAAAGGCAGCCTCGACATATGATGCTGCTGTCTGTCGGGGCCATCGTACAAACAGCTATCTGACAGCGCTGACAACTTCAGCATCTGACAGATAGTTGTTTAATGTGCCCCGTGTGCCCCGTTCTGCCTCCTGTTACTCACATGCTGTCCTGCTAACTCACGCAGGCTTCCACTGTGAGCTCCGTGTAAGCCCCCCCCCCCCCCCCAGTGCCGCCATAGCCAATAGCCTGCAGCATCTTGCTGCAGGCATCCAATGAGCTGCTGGCTGCCCTCCCCTTCCCTTATTAAGGAGCTGTGGTCGGCAGGATCGTAATGGAGGACATTCTGTCCCCCCTGAAGGTATTTAAAGAACTGTACAGTACTGTATGCGATGTCACACATCACATACAATACATATACACACTATACACCCCATACATCAATGTTTCCCTATCAGTTTGCCTCCAGCTGTTGCAAAACTATAACTCCCAGCATGCCCAGACAGTCAATGGCTGTACATGCATGCTGGGAGTTGTAGTTGTGCAACAGCTGGAGGCACCCTGGTTTGTTAAACACTCCCCATACACTCCACATACAATGGCCATCCCAGAACCAATTGGCAGTTTTCCATAGAGATATGTATTCAACATACAATGGTTCCGAGGCCCCAGAACCAATTACCATTTTTACATAGACATATGTACTCGACATATGATGGTTTCAACATATGATGGTTCTCCTGGAACCAATTAATATCATATGTTGAGGGACCACTGTATTTATATACGTCAGGGCAGGGGACCATAGAAGAGCAGCCGGCCGCATCTATACATTATACAGCAGGATCAGAGCTGGTGTAAGGTGTGACATCCGCAGTGATCTTTCCTTAACTGCAGGTACTACTACTCCCAACATGGAGTACACTCTGCTCAATGCTGGGAGCTGTAGTGTTGCATTAATAGACAAATCGCAACAGGTGTCAGAAGTTACACTCGCTGCAATCTGTCTATTAATGCAGGTACAACAGCTCCCAACATGGAGCAGAGTGTGCCTCATGTTGGCAGTAGTAGTACCCGCAGTTAAGGACAGATCATAGCGGGTATCACTCCTGACACCTGATGCGATCTTTCTTTCTATTGCAGAGATGCGGAGGGGCTCTATACAACGCTCACATCTCTGTACTATACTCTGGCCAGTGATATGAATAGAACATCACTCATTCATATTTCCCTCTTAGAGCTGTGATTGGCTGCAACCATCCGGCCAATCCCCCCTCTGGGCGCAAAATATGAATGTGTGATGTTCTATTCACATCACTGGCCAGAGTATAGTACAGAGATGCACGCTCTGTAAAGAGCCGCTCCGCATCTCTGCTCTATTATGGACGATCACATTGGGTGTCAGGAGTGACACCCGGGGCAATATGTCTATTAGTTCAGGTAATATTACTCCAATCATGGAACAGCCTGTTCCATACTGGGAGTAGTACTACTACCTAAAAAATGTAAAAAATAGAAAAAAGTGAAACACACATACTTTATTAAAAATTTATTAAAATGTTGTTATAAAAAATAAATTTTGTTAAATAAATTTTTTTCCATCACTAATGCATCCTTTGTTTTTTTATTTTATTTTTTTATTTTTTGGTACTCAGCAAATTTTAAAAAAATGTCAAAGGGGACAAAAATGCAATTTCCACCCAAAGGCAAAAAACACCAGAATTTTTTTTTTCTACTTTGGCTACCATTAATGTCCGTTATTGTAACGGAGCATAACGGGAGTTATAATGGGAAAAGAGGATCCTATTCACTTGAATGGGAATCCTCTAATGTCCGTTATAAGTCCCGTTATTGCGGGCAAAGATAGCGGGAAAAAAAGACGTGTCATGCACAAAGTTTTCTTCGCTATCTTCCTAACGGACGTCACCTACCGGACAAAAACGGTAGTGTGAAAGAAGCCTAAATTGGTTAATAGCGTATAAGTAATTTGGTCATGAGTATGAAAGAGGACAGTTATTTAGCAACTGTGACAGAGTGTCTGGAGAAGTAGTGGATGGAGTCTATGTGTGCCCGAGGTTCCTCACTTATGTAATTTAAAGCAACCAGGGAAATGTTCAGCAGAGGTCTATGCAGACATCTCTGCAATTTGGGTTTGTATAAAACCTGTGTGTTTTTAGGGCCTGTGTTGCTGGAGTGGGGAGAGAAGGGTGGGCCCCCACTCCATCCGGACAGTCCGGGTTTTGGGCTGTCAGGTAATCACTCCTCAGGTGTGCTGGCCTGATATAAGGCTGAGAATTCAGACACATCTCTCTCTCAGCCTGGGAACAGGTTATCTGCATGGAGCCTGTGAGAGCACTACAAGTGGTATGGACTTTGCTATATTGTTTGGTGCCCGGTATTAGGCCGGCACTTGGTTAGTGAGGTTTCCTGTTGTTAGTTAGAGCCGGACAGGCTTAGGATTTTGTTTTTTATATTTTATGTTCTGTACCTCAACCTGTCAATAAAACTGGCTGAGGTCAGTTAAACGAATCCCCTGCTGTTTGGACTGCAATTTATACAGTGTTCCTGCAAAACTGTGCCTGTCTACCCAGGAGACGTTATCCCCGTTACCTAATCCCTTACACAACATATATGACAACTGTACTGTAATGTGGAACATCTGGAGTTGCAAATATATACCGTATTTTTCACCGTATAAGACGCACTTCTGGGGGGAAAAAGTCGGTGCGTCTTATACGGCGAATACACCCCTATCGCGGCGGTCTCTGCGGCCATCAACGGCCAGGACCCGCGGCTAATACAGGACATCACCAATCGCGGTGATGCCCTGTATTACCCTTCAGACGCGGCGATCAAACTGACCGCCGCATCTGAAGGGAAAGTAACTCTAATCCGGCTGTTCAGTCGGGCTGTTCGGGACCGCCGCGATTTCACCGTGGCGGTCCCGAACAGCCCGACTGAATAGCCGAGTTAGTGCTTACAGGACACCGGGGGGGGGGGACCTTACCTGCCTCCTCGGTGTCTTCTCCGTTCAGGGATCCCCTGTATGCCGGCACTCTCCTTCCTCGTCATCACGTCGTCGCGTACGTGCGTCGGTGTGCGTAACGACGTGATGGCGGCGACGGAGAGCGAGGATACCCGGCCGGCAGCAGAGACGTTCCAGAGCGACGGGGACACGGCGACAGCGATGGAGCGACATCCAGGGCAGCGGTGACGGGTCCGGAGCGGCGGGGACACGTGAGTATTACCATCTCCTGCAGTGGTCTTCAATCTGCGGACCTCCAGATGTTGCAAAACTACAACTCCCAGCATGCCCGGACAGCCAACGGCTGTCCGGGCATGCTGGGAGTTGTAGTTTTGCAACATCTGGTGGTCCGCACGTTGAAGACCACTATCGGGTTCAAAATCTTTATTTTTTTAGATTTTGCCCCTAAAAATTGGGTGCGTCTTATACGCCGGTGCGTCCCATAGGACGAAAAATACGGTAGATTTTTGTTTTAGAGCAATGCATGCCAGCCACAGGATTTCTTCCCTATGCTTCTGCCATCTGTAGCTATACATGAATGATTTTATGAAGTACCTTAGTAATGTCATGAGTGTACTTGCAAACCAGAAAGTGTGACAGTACTTTATGTGCACCTTGGTTTCTGTGATAACTATATTCCAAGCTGCCTCTGAACTGCACATTCCAGGAGATAAGAATTTTGTATTGTACTGTTGTGGTTTTATATGTAAGTGCATTCCCACAACTAAACCTTAGGCGTTATAAAGTTTATTACAGAAATTTTGCATCCAGTATTTGGTTCCTGAAAAAAAACAACTTACTCACAAAAGCATAGCCTTGAGCAAACTCTAAAAATGAGTTTTCCCACCTGCCTACAGTTTTGCTTTGCTTTTGTCCGGAGTTAGAATATTACCGGAAGAGTCCCACACTTTAATATCTCTTGACCCCCATTACTGCCCTTTGCCTGTAGCTGAAGGCTGTAATTACCACTTGCAGTAGCAGACATGGATGTGATTAGTTAAATTGTCGAAAGAATCTCTGAACATTCAGGGAATGGCTGACAATGTTGTCTTCCATTTACAGAAATATTTTGCATAGTTTATTTTTATACTGCCCTTATTATAATTCTTTGTGATTCTTCGTTTTTTTTTTTTTTTTTTTTGGTCTCGAGTATATATAAGAATAGCTATCGAGTGTTTATTTTTCTTTTCGCAACCAGACATCATACTGACATTACCATCAGGGATTAAAGAAATCTAAAAAGTTCAACAGGCCATGGCACCTCATAGAAAGATATTGCATTTCTGATTCGTGATTTTAAAGGGAAACAGGCGGACACGGGAGAACAACTTCACTGAATAATAGAAGATGATATCCTGTGACCTGGGAGTGCCAGATTTAGCTCCTGTGTGATAGGTCATCATCTTACACAACTGCCATAAGGTCACTTGCATATCCAGTACCAAATGGTCTGCAGATTGTTTTTGGCAGACAAGGGCTGGTGTCAACCGCAGAAGTTTGTGATTCCAGGTGCGGCAGGAGTTTGCAATTCTGGTGCATTCTGGATAGGAATATCCAACCTGCGGCTTGCCAGCTGTTGTGAAACTAGCTTTGAAACAGCTGGGGAGCTATAGGTTGGAGACCCTGCCCGAGAGAATATCTCTGATATGTATTTGTAGGAAATAGCAAATTCCTCATCTTATGTAACAAAAATAGCTACCTTAAAGGGGTATTCCGGCCCTGAGACATCTTATCTCATATCCATCTTATCTCCTATAAGATGTCTCACCTGTTAAAAGGGATATTCCGGCTTTATACATCTTATCGCCTATCCAAAGAATAGGGAATAAGATGTATGATCCCAGGGGTCCCGCAGCTGGGGACCCCCGCGATCTCAGTGCAGCCCCCCGGCATTCCCTGCCGGGTGCTCCCTCCAAGATGGGACCCCTCCCAGCGATCATACATCTTATCTCCTATCCTTTGGATAACATGTAAAAAGGCGGAATAACCCTTGAAGGTTCCAATACCCATAAGAGCAAAGTTGTCCTAACCTGCCAGTTTTGACTATCTCATATGAGTGCGCTGACTTGGATTTCCACCTACCCAATCTTTTGTTCACGCGTTAGATAAGCCATCGCTAGAGGATCTGCCAGTAATTTATTTCCTTCTCCCAATTGAGAATATATGCATTGTCACGATTCGGCAGGCTGGAGGTGGATCCTCTGTGTCAGAGAGGGATTGGCGTGGACCGTGTCGGTGGACCGGTTCTAAGTAGCTACTGGTTTTCACCAGAGCCCGCCGCAAAGCGGGAGGGTCTTGCAGCGGCGGTAGCAACCAGGTCGTATCCACCGGCAACGGCTCAACCTCTCTGACTGCTGAGATAGGCGCGGTACAAGGGATAAGGCAAGAGCAAGGTCGGACGTAGCAGAAGGTCAGGGCAGGCAGCAAGAATCGTAGTCAGGGGCAACGGCAGGAGGTCTGGAACACAGGCTAGGAACACTCAAGGAAAGGCTTTCTCTGGCACAAGGGCAACAAGATCCGGCAAGGGAGTGCAGGGGAAGTGAGGTATAAATAGGGAGTGCACAGGTGGAAACTAATCAGGGAGATTGGGCCAGGCACCATCATTGGTGCACTGGCCCTTTAAATTGCAGAGACCCGGCGCGCGCGCGCCCTAAGGAGCGGGGCCGCGCGCACAGGGACAACACAGACGGGAAACGGGTCAAGTACGGGAGCCGAGATGCGCATCGCGAGCGGGCGCGTCCCGCATCGCGAATCGCATCCCGGCTGGGAGCAATATCGCAGCGCACCCGGTCAGCAGGTCTGACCGGAGCGCTGCGAATAAGAGAATGCTGCGAGCGCTTCGGGGAGGAGCGGGGACCCGGAGCGCTCGGCGTAACATGCATGTTTATAGGAAGGAATCCTTGGCTGGGTAAGAATTCAGACAACAGCTATTGAGGGTACATGTCATTGGCCCTCATTTACTATTGCAAACCCGACATGTTTTGTCGGGTTGTGTGCCAGATTCTGGCGCATTGTGCCCGAAATTCTGTCTGCGCCAGAATTTACATCAAAAATTAGAAAAACCCGACTAACTCTCCATTTTACTGAGAAAAACCGCAAAAAAGGATGTGGTCACAGAAAAGGGGCATGTTCCTGACATTTTCACAAAAAAAAATAACATATTTACTATGGTTTCCACAGAAAATGTCGTGGATTTGAGCTGAGGAAAACCCGACAGATCTGAGCATGTGTAAAAAAAAACATTAAATATATATATATATATATATATATATATATATATATATATATATATATATAGGGAAAAGTGCAAAATGTAGGGAAACCTTAGTAAATACCGTGAAAAAACAATTTAGGGAATTAAAACCCACAAGAAAACTCCACTCCACTCTTAGTAAATCAGGGCTAGTTTCTACCTTTAGAAATGGGAGTGAAAATGCATTGCTCACAGAACCAACAATACTCAAGGCCTTAGATTTAATCCACTAATATTAATCTTCCCTGTAGTTTTTTTCTACAGACTTGCATGTCTTTTTTACATTTCGCTACAGAAGCGTTTAACATAATTTAAATTATGCAATGTTCTTTTTATAATAAGGAGCAAAGCATCTCATAAGATAAGGATGAGAGCAACTTAACAATGTAATTATTTGTCTTTAAATAGCTTAATCATTCCGACCTGACAACTGCTCAGTGCAGCATATTATTATCATTGAAGGGTTTTTTCAGATTAAATAAATTAATTCTTTCCGCTATCAGGCATTTTCTTACAAATTTATTAATCTGCTTGATATAGACGCTGGACTGTAAGTATGAAAGTAGAAGGAATTAATCCATCTGAGGGAAGCCCTTGTGAACATTCCTTATCATCACTCGGCTGCTAAATAAACCCGTAATAGGGTCAGTGCACATTGCATTCGAGCCAGAAGTTAAAAGTATATGCCGGAAAAAGCTCCCAAAGATATATTCATAGGGCTCCATTTAGTCAGGCTGAAAGAGTGTCCTTGTGGTCCATTGGTGGGCCAATGTGCATATTTTTTTAATTTATATAGAAAATTCCAGCAGGTTGTGCCTTTATACTGTTGACTGGTTGGGTTTTATGTAGCTAGTGTTGTGTTTTTTATATTTGTTTTTACCATATTGTATACTGTAACTGCATTGTGCCAGGCTTGCCTGGGAGCTGGAGAGTAAATATGTGCTTAGCCATAAAGGAAAGGTGGAAACTAGCTCTTAGCCAGCCTCTCTGCTGAGAGGAACAGTAAGCTAGAAGTAATTTATTGTAAAGTGTACATGCGAGAACAGCACAGTAACCTTTCTCCTTGTGAGACTTTGCCAGAAATCTAGGATATCTAGGGGCAAAATCTGCTTCCATAGAACACGGTCTTGAACATTGCCATAGCCTGGTTTCAAGAGGAAAAGAGAAGCAGAGAGAGTAAAGCAGTGGAAGGAGTCTCAGCTTCTGAGATAAAGCTGCATAGCAACCCCATAGCATTAGATCTCAGTGGACTTCCAACCAGGTCTAGGATCCTGTGGCTGCCAAGCTCCAAACCCTTGCACCTTGCCGTTGGGTCCAAAGTGCATGCTTTTTTTTTATTTATTTATTTTTATAGAAAAGCATACCATATCACATGTAACTCACAAATATAGAAAAAAGAGCATGGCTGTACATCCACAACTTGTACTATGATCTAATTGCTTCTCAGCATAATTTCAAAATGTGCAAGCCCACTTGCCACGTCAAAGCCACCAGATAAGTGATAAAAGTAAGTCATTGAACTAAAATTAGCATAGTGTTGGGTGGTGACCACTGTCGCTGTGACTCCAAGCCCAAGTAAAACCCATAATCAGCAGGAGACTGTATAAGGGTTTCCTCCTAGCATTTTCCCAGCCCCCAGGCAGGGAGCACATGGTAGGTGTTCACACTGGTGTGGTGCTTTGTGGCTGCAATTGTTGCTGTGAGGCTTTATCTGTGGAGTGGTGTGGCCCAGAGCCAAGGGTTTGGTCGAGCAATGATGGGGCTGCCTGGCCACTGGGTCGTTTCCCCTGTAGGCCTGGTGTCGCAGAGGTGGTGGTCACCACTTGGCACTACCCCAGTGTTAGTTTAAGGACCTACACTTATCAGGTGGTCTTAATGTGGCGAGTGGGCTTGCTCATTTTGATCAAAAGTTAGGTTGGTCTTTTAAATTGTGCTGAGAAGCAATTAGATCATAATACAAGTTGTGGATGTGCGGCCATGTTCTGTTTCTCTATTTGCGAGTTACATACCACATCACACTTTTATGTCCTTCAGAAAAAAAAGTATATATAAGTCATTTTTTTTATACATTTCAGACAATGGTAAATGCTTGGAACCATAAAGCCTTATGTTTCCATGTGTTTAAAATATCTGTTTTTCATTGTCAGCCATGCACAGTTAGAGGGAAACCAACTTTATTTACAAGATATAATTTTTAATGAAAAAATATACGCTTTTATAAAAAAAAATATAACAACTTTACAAATGTATAATGATACGTTTAACAATTCATTGTAAAAAAAAATATATATTTGTGTGCAGAAAATAACAATCCTCATACACTTGTCTATGTTTTTAAAGGGGTACTCCGTTACTCAGCGTTTGGAACAAACTGTTCGGAACTCTGGAGTCGGCAGTTCGTGACGTCACAGCCCTGATGACATAATTCCCCGCCCCCTCAATGCAAGTCTATGGGAGGGGGCGTGACGCCCCCTCCCATAGACTTGCATTGAGAGGGTGGGGCGTGATGTCATCAGGGGGCGAGGCTGTGATGTCACGAGCTCCCGGCTCCAGCGTTCGGAACAGTTTGTTCATAACGCTGAGCAGTGGGGTATCCCTATAAGGTACTGCCATATGAGCCCAGCCTAAAAATAATGACATGTTTTCTTCTTCAATCTGTAAAACGTAATGGGTTGTTCGTAATATGGGATTATTGTTCCTGCTGTCTATATTTTCGGGTGAAGGTTGGGGCTGCGAATATTCAGAAGGGGTTAATTCGTTGCTGTCCAGGCTATGACATAGAGCAGCAACTTAATAAAACTTCAGTAGATCTTAGGAAAGCAATTTAGTTCACTGTCATAGTCTGCTCTAACTGAATGACTTCAGACAAGGCATCTTCACAAAGTGGCCGCCACACAGACCCCCTGTGCACGGACGGCATAATCTGATCAGCACTCCTTCTGTTCCCTTTAACAGGTGAACTTTCCATTCTGCATATCACTTCACGGTGGCACCAGGGATCAGCGATTCTCTATCGCTATATAGGCCAGTTGAAAGGGATACCTGTAATAACAGAGTGACATCCCATTGTTTTCTGATAAGAGCAATAATTGCCTCTGTTACAAAGAGACCTTTGAGCCAAACCTGCAGAGGACAAGGCTGAGTAATTAAAAAGCTCTGGACTGTTCAGATCCCTGCACGCTTTACTGAGCTTCCTGTGACCACCGCTCCTCCAAAATAACCTGTACGCAGCACCTGAGGGGAAGTCCAGACAGGAGTGTAATATCGGCTCTCTGAAAAGAAGAGCTGGGAGGACACAAGACAATCAGTGGGAGCAGGTTAGGGGATCAGGCAGTGTAACTGATGCCTCATTGTACAAGTCCGCATTCTTTACAATAGGGTTCCAGCCATTCATGGGCACAAAGCTGACACCGCAAGTGAGATCACCGCAGGACTCTTTTCTATGATATGCTAAAAATGTGCGTAACTGTTATTACAAGGTGTATTTACAAATAAAATGACCCATAGGAAGCAGGAATCTAGCTTTGCTTATTTGCGGATCATGTTACCTATAATATTTGGTTTTTCTAATTTTGGGATAAAGCACGTTTGCCACATTTTAAGCTTCATTGAAAAGGTATCATTAAAGTCATACAAACACGGATCCAGTGTTACTCATACTATTTAAATCGAGCACAGTGTAGACCAGTGTTTCCCAACCAGGATGCCTCCAGCTGTTGCAGAACTACAACACCAAGCATTTTGGCTGTCTGGGCATGCTGGGAGTTGTAGGTTTCCAACAGCTGGAGGCACCCTGGTAGGAAAACACTGCTGTAGACTAAGGGCTTGTTCACACTAGGTGAATTCAGTGCAGATTCTGTTTCCAGCATTGCTCCCATTGATCTTAAAGGGGTACTCCGTTGAAAACATCTTATCCTCTATCCAAAAGATCTCCTATCCAAAGGATAGGGGATAAGATGTTAGATCATGGGGGTCCCACCACTGGGGACTCCCGCGATCTCCGCTGCGGCACCCCTGTCATTTGATGCACGGAGCGACTCCGTGCCCGATAACTGGCGATGCCAGCCGCCATGCCCAATCCATTCATGTCTATGGGAGGAGGCGTGATAGCTGTGCACTAGCCGCCGCTGCCGGCCTGGAGATCCTGGGGGTCCCTAGTGGGGGGGAGACCGCCACGATCTAATATCTTATCCCTTATCCTTTGGATAGGGGATAAGATGTTTTCAGCAGAGTACCCCTTTAACGAGATTCTGCTGCTCTGTTCATGTCAGAAGTTCTGCGACAGAACACCTGATGAGGAAATGTTCAATCTTCCGCTGAAATCTACCGTGGCATGGGACAGATTGCAGCAGACATAAATGCCGAATTCAGATAATTTCTGCTCTATGCTGGAAGATCGCATATCCGCTATGGGAATGTTGTAATGTGAACATACCCTAAGACAAGACAGTCTAAAATACTGATAGAATTTTCACAGTGGCTCAGGCTGTTTACTAAATGTGTTTATGAAATACATTTTCTGATAAGTTCAGATCACTTTTTTTTTTCTTACTTTATGCAAAAAAATCGCAAGCCACAATTTTGGTATATTTTTGGCTTACATGTCACATTTTAAGCCATGCCCCTTTTCCGATAAACCTCATCCTTTGTTGAGCATTTTTTCATTGCTCGATGATTATCATGCACCACACTTCTGTCGGAGATGGAGCTACATTTTATAGATGCTAAGCAAAGTAAAATGAGGAACATGAAGTTCTAAGTCTTCCTTTTGGTCAGACTGTATAGGCCCACTTGTCACTTCATGGTGACCCCTTTTAGGGTGGGCCACATCAAGGTTTGTCCCCACTGTTTTCTATCAGGTTCTCAAGTCAAAACCATATTCCTCAAAACTGGACAATACTGCATGTAACCATATGCATAAAAAGAACATGTAAACGGTTATTAACCGTATATGGTTTGAATATTTTTTGTCCGGTTGCATACGGTTTTTAACACCTTAAGGACCAAGCCCATTTTAACCTTAAGGAGCAGGCCAATTTTATTTTTGCATTTTCGTTTTTTCCTCCTCGTCTTCTAAAAATCGTAACTCTTTTATATTTTCATCCACAAACTAGTATGAGGGCTTGTTTTTTGTGTGACCAGTTGTCCTGCATAATTAAATCACTAATTTTACCATAAAATTTATGGTGCAACCAAAAAATACTATTTGTGTGGGGAAATTAAAAAGAAAACCGCAATTTTGGAAATTTTGGAAGGTTTCGTTTTCACGCCGTACAATTTACAGTAAAAATGACTTGTGTTATTTATTCTGTGGGTCAATACGATTAAAATGATATCCATGACTATATACTTTTCTATTATTGTTGCGCTTAAAAAAAATCGCAAACTTTTTAACCGAATTAGTATGTTTAAAATCCTTCTATTTTGACTACTTATAACTTGTTCATTTTTCTGTATAAGCAGCAGTATGAGGGCTCATTTTTTGCACCATGATCAGAACTTTTTATTGATATCACATTTGTGGTTATAAAACTTGTATTCATTTTTTTATTAATAAAAATGTGACAAAAAAGTAGAAATTTGCGCTTTTTTATTTTTACGTTCACGCCTTTCACCGTACAGGATAAATAACATTATATTTTAATATTTTGGACATTTACGCACGCGGTGATACTAAATATGTGTATTATTATATTTTTTTTTTACACTTTATGGGGGTAAAATGGGAAAAAGTTTAAATTTTTATTGGGGGAGGGGATTTTTCACATTTTTTTAATTTTTTTAAACTTTTTTTACTTTTATTTTTACACTTTAATAGTCCCCATAGGGGACTATCTATAGCAATCCTTTGATTGCTAATACTGTGCAGTGCTATGCATAGGACATAGCACTGATCACTATTATCGGTGATCTTCTGCTCGGGTCTGCTTGGTCTCAAACCAGAGCAGAAGACCCTGGGAAACGGCCGGAGCCAGGTGAGGGGACCTCCGGCCGCCATGCTGGATGATTGGATTGCCGCGGCAGCGCTGCGGGCGATCCGATCATCCATTGAAAGTACCGCACTGCCGCAGATGCCATGCTCTGTATTGATCACGGCATCTGAGGGGTTAATGGCAGACATCCGTGCCATCGTGCTGATAGCTGCCGGGACCTGCCGTGCATGACGCGTGCACCCGCCCGATGCTCGCAGTAATGGTGGCACGTAAATGTACGTCATGGTGCGTTAAGTACCACGTCATTATGATGTACATTTACGTCCATTGTCGTTAAGGGGATAACAATTACATCAAATCCGGTTTTAAGATTTTTGTTCTTTTTTAAATAATGTTTTAATTGTTCGGTGGGTGGGATTTTAGAATCGCAAAGTGCATGTGCAAAGTTAAAAACCGTATAGAGAAAACCGTATTGAACCGTAGACACATACGGTTCACTACGTTTCTCATTGACTTCCATGTTCCAAGAACCGTATACGGTTACAATACAGTTTTTCACCCGGACCAAAATCCGTGGTAGAACCGTACATGAAAACCTTGGGGACCAACCGTGATGTGAACCCACCCTTAAGTTGGTCACTACTCTAGAAGTACTTAACAAAAGACCAATATATGATGGGTATAATTGACAATTGAACCTATAGATCACCAAAGGCGAACCGAAAGTACCCAATTTTCCATACACATAACCCTATAACTTTATTAATTTTTCACACCAAAAACAAAAGATTAAAAAGCCAGTGTTATTCACTCCATTATGTAGCCCTAAATGTCATGTGGTGTTAATCAGGCTTCCTACCACTTTTTGACTATATTTTGCATGCAACTGCAGTGTGCAGTGCGGACAGGAGTGAACACTGTGTTTAAAATCAATTCCCATCCCCCCTCGACATGTCTCGCTGCAACACGCAACTTTGTCAAGAGAGCAATGGGGACTGAGAGCAATAACGCCAGTCTGGGGGTTTTGAAACCTCCCTTGATGACATCATAGGAAAGGAAGTTCTGGGTGCGGATTGGCTACCACACTATCCATCCAATCCACATCCCATCAATCAAGCTGACATTAGAACTTACCTATCATGAAGTCCGTATTCCAGCGAATCAAATCTGACCTAATGTAAACATCCAGTGATACGTACACGTGTCCTCTTACGTGTCTGCGGAGTAACCCCTGCGCTGGCACTTAAAATAATTTGCCGGCTTTTCCCCTCCGTACATTCACTGCCCAGTGACCCCTGCGCTAACACTTAGGGAAAATACTAACGTGCTCGATAGTATCATACTACTTGCTGTGCATATCAAGATGCGCCGACACTTTGTCTCATAAGGTAGGTATCGGATTTAGTATAATGTGAAGATCAAGATGCGCCAACACTTAGTCTCATAAAGTAGGTATCGGATCTAGTATGATATAGTTCCCATATGCATATATACTGAATAATCTTATTGTAGAACACTTATATAGAAATAAAAATGCTTTGCTGTGAACATTAATGTAACTACATATTTCAACGTGAAAATCACCATCACCTGCATCAGTTACTAATGATTGATATCTAGAACCTCATGAAATTAGTTGGGTTAACTCTTAACTACCCCTCTCTTAATTCATTTACTTCAGCATTTCATTAACACTTCAAGGTGCATATATATTGATAATCTTTCCTTACATATCTGAGTAGTGTTGCTCGCGAATATTCGCAATGCGAATATTATTCGCGAATATCGCATATTCGCGAATTCGCGAATTTCGCGAATATAGCGCTATATATTCGTAATTACGAATATTCGTTTTTTTTTTTTTTTTTTTTTTTTTTTTCTTCACAGTACACATCACAGTGATCATCCCTCTCTGCTTCCAGCTTATGTGGTGTAAAGAAGGCTGTAATACCACTGTATGAGACTGGCGTGCGAAAATCCGCATATGCGAAAATTAGTACATGTTAATTTACGCATATGCGAATTTTCATATACACTAATTTTCGCATGCGCGTATTTTCGCATATGCGAAAATAAAGCGAGAATATAACGAATATGCGAATATTCGCGAATATATGGCGAATATTCGTCCATATATTCGCGAATATTCGCGAATTCGAATATGGCCTATGCCGCTCAACACTATATCTGAGTCATCACTGGTTAGCTACATGTGAGTATCAACATAACATCTTAACAATTAACACAGTATTTCCTGCAGGAAATTTCTTATTATATGAATGCAGAGAAGGTAAATCCCTCATTCAGCCCCAAAGAACTCAAACTTTTCAACCGCTGAATCCACTTAGCTTTTTCCTGAAGCACTTTTTTTTCCAAATTTCCTTATCAGGGGCCTAATGTCCTTTTAATAAGCCCCCAGAATTTGAGGGTTGTGGCATCTCCGCCATGTATTTCATGAATATGTCTCGCCAGGGGGGTATCTGCTCCAGTGCGGATAGTCCTCAAATGCCTGGAGATCTTTCTCCTAAGTTGTTGTGTGGTTTTCCCCTCATACAATTTGGTACATCCGCACAAGTTCAAACAACAACAAAGACGTGGTCTCAAATGGCTGGAGGTGCTCAACCCCAACTGCGGTTGTGCATTTATACTGGGGGAGCAGATCCTGCCCTTGTAGTCCGTTGCTAGGGGCGATCCCCAGCATAAAAATTCATACAATGGAGGATTCCTGCAACAGACTACAAGTGCCACAATAGAATCCTACACCAGATAAACGGTGTGGATGTGTAACAATTAGAATAATACAATACATAAATTTAGGTGCACTACTGTGGTAGATGTATACAATGACATTGGCTATCCCTTAACACTGATGTTAAAATTGAGACATTCGCCAGTATATCCTAATATGAAGGACATACCAGAGCCTGCACACCAACAATTAGAATAATACAAATTCTAAATTCTTGCACCTAAATTCTTGTATTACATCCGCACTAGGCAATATATACGACTCATACCGTCTAACAGTTGAAAAGATCTCTGATCACATAGTTGTGATTATCAACAGGGTTTACAAATTCTTTAACTCTTGGTAGGAATCTGCAAAAATTACAATTACCACAGGGATGAGATCTCTTAACCATAGATTGTAATCAGGTACCCTCCTGCTTTTCATGGAATAAGCCGTGAACCAGATGATCTTGTATATTTTTCCCTCTTCTGTATGTGGCAGATGGAAGAGGCATGATTACTTCTTTAAGATCCCCATCTGCCTGGAATAAAGGCCAATACTGGCCCAAGATGTTCATCACTTGTCTGTTGTTCTCAGCAAATGTGCCATACAGCATACCATTTTTGAGTGTTAAATTTGAGGAGGATTGTTTCACAACAATTCCTGCCTCGGGGTATCTCTTGCCCTCGCAACAGCTCTGGGAAGGACCTTTTTAGGATATCCTCTCTTAATGAATCATTGGTATAATAGTTGGCTCTCCTGTGTGAATTCCTAGTGAATTACTAGAGCAATTTTCTTCGCTCTAAGATATTGACCAACAGGGATTCCTCTCTTGAGGGGGGCCAGGATAGTAACTGCTCCACTCAAAGAAACTGTTGGTGGAGGTAGGCTTTCAGTATATATAGGTTTTGACACTGCCCCCAGGTTCCAATGCAGGGCTCTCTTATACCCCTACACCCCTTTACGGCTCATTAAAATGAATCAAAGATGTAAATCTTTTAGAGAGGAAGCTCGCATTACATAAAGTTCACAAGCAGATCGAATCTAATTCCAATCAGATATCTAGACACGACGTCCAGGTGCTGACTGACTTACATATTCTTATGAGGAAAACGAAAGTGGGGTTAGTAGACCCGTTCCTCCCTTTTCAAATCTAAAACTGAGATCTCGGACCACCCCTAACTTTAGTCAGTTTGACAATATAAACATCTTTGTTCAGATGGTGAGTGCACAATTGGTGGATTTGAGACCTAAAAGAAAGTGTAATAATCTCTCTCCTGATGAGAATCGTGTTCTCATGGAATTACAAAACAACAAGCAAATTATTATACAGCCCTCCAATAAGGATTGCAATATTGTATTAATGGATAAAATGTGAGCATGGTTCAGAGATTATTACAGGATTCAACTACTTGCCAGCATCTAGACTCAAATCCAACAGTTTATAACTCACAAAGGCGAAAATGATGAATTAATCACAGAGGATTAGTTTACATTATGTTCTCAAAACCTACATTGGCAACAATTGCCCAAGATTCACAAAAGGAAAATCCCTATCCCAGGGCGCCCCATTATATCTGAGAACTAAAACCTTACAAAAGGTATCAGTCTATATGTGAACCAGATGCTCTCCCCGTTTGTTTCTACATTGCCATCCTACATCAGAGATACAGGTGATGCTGTCTCCAAGTTACAGGAAATCTCCTTTCAGCCCTCCACATACATTGCAAGCCTCGATGTTGAGGTATTGTACACTAATACAAGACATGGTTTAGATTTGAGGGCGGTTGAACACTTTTTATGCACCAGAGGCACACAGTTCACAGAGCACAACAATTTTATATTACTTTTAATCACTTTTATTTACAACACAAAGGCACAGCAATGGGCATGACATTTGCACCTAATTTTGCAAACGTATTTCTTAGGTGTGGGAAGTCACTATAGTTTTCACAGATACCTACAACAAGTACACTTGGCACATTTTATTTTGGGGGCGATTTATTGACAATGTTTTGTTATTCTCGGATGGCACAGTTGCACTTTTTAATGAATTTGTTTCGGCACTCACCACAAACACTATTGGCATGTTATTTACTTTTGAAATACATAAGAGTACATTACATTTTCTGAACTTGTAGATTGCATTGGAACCTTGGGGCAGTGTCAAAACCTGTATATACAGAAAGCCTACCTCCACCAACAGTTTCCTTGAGTGGAGCAGTTACCATCCTGGCTCCCTCAAGAGAAGAATCCCTGTTGGTCAATACCTTAGAGCTAAGAGAAATTGCTCAAGTAATGAGGCATTCATACAGGAGAGCCAACTATTATACCAATGATTCATTAAGAGAGGATATCCTAAAAAGGTCCTTCACCGGGCTTTTGCGAGGGCAAGAGATAATTTTTGCGAAACAAACCTCTTCAAATTCAACATTCAAAAATGGTATGCTGTATTGGCACATTTGGTGAGAACAACAGACAAGTGATGAACATCTTGCACCAGTATTGGCCTATATTGCAGACGGATGGGGATCTTAAAAAGATAATCACGCCTCTTCCATCGGTCACGTACAGAAGAGGGGAAAAATAAACAAGAGCATCTGGTTCACAGCTTATTCCATGAAAAGCAGGAAGGTACCTGGTTACAATCTATGGTTAAGGGATTTCATTCCTGTGGTAATTGTAATTTTTGCAGATTCCTACGGAGAGTTTAAGAATTTGTCAACCCTGTTGATAATCACATATATGTGATCAGAGATTTTATCAACTGGAGGAGATGGAGGAGATTCCACAACCCTCAAATTCTGGGGGTTGTAGTTCTTATTAAAGCCCCAGACAAGGAAATTTGGATAAAAAATTCCTTCGGGAGAAAGCTAAATGGATTCAGTGGTTGAAATGTTTGAGCCCTTTGGGGCTGAATGAGGGATTTACCTTCTCTGCAATCATATAATCAGAAATTTCCTGCAGGAAATACTGTGTTAATTGTTAAGATGTTATGAAGATACTCACATGTAGCTAACCATTGATGACTCAGATATGTAAGTAAATATTATCAATATATATGCACCTTGAAGTGTTAATGAAATGCTGACGTAAATGAATTAAGAGAGGGGTAGTTAATCCAACTAATTTCATGAGGTTCTAGATATCAATCATTAGTAACTGATGCAGGTGATTTTAACAATGAAATATGTAGTTACATGAATGTTAACAGCAAAGTATTTTTATTTCTATATACCGTATATCCTGGCGTATAAGGCGACTTTTTAACCCCAAATTTTCTTCTGAAAAGTCGGGGTCGTCTTATACGCCGGGTCTTGAGGTCCGGGATAGGAAAACTTCTGATTATCTGCCCAGCGCAGTTGTAGCGTATTTTGCATAGCGTAGTGTTAGCGCAGTTGTAGCATATTTTGCATAGCGTAGTGTTAGCGCAGTTGTAGCGTAGCTTAGTGCTAGCGTACTTTTAACATATTTAGAGTAGTGTAGTGTTAGCGTAGTTTTAGTGTATTTAGCGTAGCTTAGTGTTAGGGCGGTTTTAGTGTATTTAGCGTAGCTTAGTGTTAGCACAGTTTAAGTGTATTTAGCTTAGTGTAGGGTTAGCGCACTTTTAGCGTAGAGTAGCTTAGTGTTAGCGCAGTTTTAGTGTATTTAGCGTAGAGTAGTGTAGTGTTAGCGCAGTTTTAGCGTACTAAGCGTAGCTTAGTTTTAGCGCAGTTTTAATGTATTTAGTGTAGTGTAGTGTTAGCACAGTTTTAACGTATTTAGCGTAGTGTATTGTTAGCGTAGTCTTAGAGTAGTGAGCGCAGCGTAGTCTTAGAGTAGTTAGCATAGTGTAGTGTTAGTCCAGTTCTAGCATAGTTGGAGTAGTTTTACACGGGTGTAGTGTAGCTAACTTAGTTTTACAGGCAGATAAACTGTAGTTTAGAGAGTTTAGCGTGGGCTGTAGCTTAGCTTAGTCATAAAGTGAAGGGGCTTCAACTCCCAGCATGCCAAAGGCCATCCGGGCAGGATGGAAGTTGTAGTTTTGCAAAAGTAGCAGAGGCAGTTGCGCTCTGCTACATTAATGCAGTATACAGCCATCTGTATAGATGGCTGGATACGGTGATCAGAAGGCCACTTACCCACCTCCGTTCCTGCTCCGTCACTGGACTTGTAGTAATGCAGGAAGATGACGGAGACGGAACAGGGGTGGTAAGTTAGGCTCTCCAGGTACTAACCCATTTTTTTGTGTTTTTCTTCTCTTTTCAGATACGTGAATGCGGAGGACTACATCGGAATCGGTGGACTACGACGATGACCTGCAGTTTTTTCTTTTCTTTTAATAAAATGGTTAACGAGGGCTGTGGGGGAGTGTTTTTCCTAATAAAAAATTTTTAACTTGTGTGTGCTTTTTTTCTTTGTTATTACTTTACAGGCTTAGTAGTGGAAGCCGTTGTATAGACGGAGTCCATTACTAAGTCGAGGCTTTGCGTTAGCCCCAAAAACAGCTAGCGCTAACCCTCAATTATTACCCCGGTACCCACCGCCACAGGGGTACCGGGAAGAGCTGATACCAACAGGCCTAGAGCGCAAAATATGGCGCTCTTGGGCCTAGGCGGTAACAGGCTGGCGTTATTTAGGCTGGGGAGGGCCATTAACGATGGTCCTCGCCCACCCTGGTAACGTCAGGCTGTTGCTGTTTGGTTGGTATATGGCTGAAAACGAAAAGACGGGGAACCACACACGTTTTTTTTTTTTTTTTTTTAAACATTGAAAAAAAAAATATGTGTGGTTCCCCGTCTTTAGCACTAAGCTACGCTACAACTGCGCTAACACTACGCTATGCTAAATACGCTACAACTCTGCTAACACTAAACTAAAGCTATGCTAAAATTGAGCTAACGCTACGCTAACTACGCTAAAATTGCGCTAACACTACGCTAACTACTTTATACCTGTGTAAAACTACAACTCCAAGCATGCCTGGGCAGCCTTTAGCTGTCTGGGCATGATGGGAGTTGTGGTGACTTCACTGCACTACAATTACCAGCATGCCCGGGCAGCCTTCAGCTGTGTGGGCATGCTGGGAGTTGTGGTCCCTTTGCTGTCTAATCTAAGCTAAACTACAACTCCCAGCATGCCTGGGCAGCCTTTAGCTGTCTGGGCATGCTGGGAGTTGTGGTGACTTCACTGCACTACAACTCCCAGCATGCCCGGGCAGCTTTCAGCTGTCTGGGCATGCTGAGAGTTGTGGTCCCTTCACTGCACTACAACTCTCAGCATACCCGGGCAGCCTTTAGCTGTCCGGGCATGCTGGGAGTTGTAGTCCTTTTGCTGTTTAATCTAAGCTAAATTAACACTTCCAGCATGCCTGGGCAGCCTTTAGCTGTCTGGGCATGCTGGGAGTTGTAGTCCTAAACTACAACTCCCAGAATGCCTGGGCAGCCTTAAGCTGTCTGGGCATGCTGGGAGTTGTAGTCCCTTCACTGTCGAATCTAAGCTAAACTACAGTTCCCAGCATGCCTGGGCATCCTTTAGCTGTCCGGGCATGCTGGGAGTTGTAGTCCTTTTGCTGTCTAATCTAAGCTAAACTAACACTCCCAGCATGCCTGGGCAGCCTTTAGCTGTCTGGGCATGCTGGGAGTTGTAGTCCTAAACTACAACTCCCAGCATGCCTGGGTAGCCTTAAGCTGTCTGGGCATGCTGGTAGTTGTAGTCCCATCGCTGTCTAATCTAAGCTAAACTACAACTTCCAGCATGCCTGGGCAGCCTTTAGCTGTCTGGGCATCCTGGGAGTTGTAGTCCTAAACTACAACTCCCAGCATGCCTGGGCAGCCTTTAGCTGTCTGGGCATGCTGGGAGTTGTTGTCCTAAACTACAACTCCCATGCTTGGAGTTGTGGTGCCTAAACTATGCTAAATTACAACCTACACTAATCTACCTACCTACGCTATTTGCGTAGTGCTGCGCATGCGCAGTACTACTTTAGCTGCGCTCGCTGCTCTACTTTCTGTTCCCCGTTCCCTGAGAGTTAGCAGCGGGAGGGGAGGCAAGCGGTTGACAGTGCTATCGGGCATAGGGATACCGATAGCACTGTCGACCGATGGCGCTGGCGGGAGGCAAGCAGATGACAGCGCTATCGGGCATAGGCATCCCGATAGCGCTGGCGATTGAGCGCACTGGTGGGTGACAATAAAACAATAAACGTTGGGCCACAGAGGCCATGAGAGCTCCGTGCAGCTTCAGTTATCACAGGGAGAGGAGATCCTCTCCCTGTGATAGCCAAACTGAGACTGCTGTGCACGTCAATGCGTGACGGTTAAATATGTCACATGACAAGTGTGAGCCAATAGGATGTCATGGAGGCGGAGAATCTTATTCTATGGCAAATTTCATTCTATGGCACTGCACCGGCCCTGGTGGTAGGAAGCCTGATTGGTACCACATGACATTTAGGGCTACATAATGGAGAGAATAACACTGGCTGTTTTTGGTGTGAGAAATTAATAAAGTTAAAGGGTTATGTGTATGGAAAATTGGGTATTTTTGGATCACCTTTGGTAATCTATGGGTTAAGCTACTCTAGATGTAGCACTGTATGGTAAGACCCTTGGTTTTGGGCCACCCCACTCCACAGTAGGGTGGCCACCTGACCGGATGTCACTTGTTATTGTTCACCAGAGGTGCCGAAACGCTGCCTGCACCTGAGCCTGCTGGAGTCACAGGCCAAGTGAGTATTGGTACAGTACAGTGCCAGCAGGGTATCAAAGTGTGTGTGTGTGTGTGGGGGGGATTGAAATGGCATAGTAGGGATCAGATGGGGGGAATTGAAATGGCAGAAGGGGATCAGAGGGGAGGGGATTTAAAAGGCACATGGAGGATCAGAGTGGGGATTGAAATGGCACAGGGGGGATTAGAGACCAGATTGAAATGGTACAGGGAGGATCAGAGGGGAAGATTGAAATGGCACTGTATTCGCTGTACATTTTGTGGTAAATTGAGTAACATCCTTACAAAGTACAATTAGTCCCACAAACAACAAGACTCCTATGGGTCTGTGAATAGAAAATTATAGCTTTTTAAAGGTGAGGAGGAAAAAATTAAAATGTCCACTGTATATGTAATGTATTTCTCTTATATCACTTCCTGTGATGTCATGCATATATAATTATTTATGCTAATTAGCATAGCTGGTATTTTTTTTTTCAAGAAAGATGGCAACCCTACACCCCACACATGGCCACCCAAAGACGCAATGGCTGCCACATAGCACCTTATAAACAGATCACAAAAGGTCATCCTTCCATGGTGTCTCGGACAACAGTCTGAGAACAAATGTGTACTGTAGATAGCCTTGTATAAATCCCATGGGCCTAATGGTTGTAATGCTGATACCAAGGCAAAAAAAAGACAAAAAAAATAAAAAATGAGGGGGAAGAATATGCAGATGCATGTATACAATATGGATGTTGCAGCCTGTGTTTTTCTTATCCACAGCTATGGCTTATTTATTCTGTGTATTAGGGCGCAGCCCAAGCCAGGAAGCACTACCCCATAAATCCTTCATTCATCATTCATTGCATGAGGACATGATATACAGAGGAGGATTTCCTGCACAATATACAGTACATCAAACAGCTAGACAGTGATATGGGATCCGGATTACATGCCTGAAGCTCTATTGAGAGACAGGCAAACAGATGAAAGGTATAAATCATCTTCTTCTTAGTTAAAGTTTCATACGGAGGAATTTCTTTCTATATAACTGCCTTAAAATGTTCATAAAAGGTTAAATTTTACCTTAAAGAGTGTAGGAGAACATAATGTGTAGGCATATGCCCTATTGACAAAGTGAATGCCTGGTAATACACTGCTTTATATTTATTCATAGATGTCAAGGGGAAATTACATAGGAATAGCATATGCAGAATTCATGCTTTGAATGCAAGTATTTATTAACCCAGACATGTCAGGAAACGTAAAAGTACTTTAATATATTAAAGGCAATTCATACAATTTTCTGACTACTTCAAACTGCAAACTTACCATATTATGGTCAGCAATAATAGCATTAAAACCAGTGACAGGTTTATTATTTTAATTATTTATATAGTGCCTACAGATTCCGCAGCGCTTACAATTATGGGGTACAAAGACAAGTGATCAACTTGTGACAATGAGGGTGCTCTAAGGCTATGTTCACACGGCAGAATTTGAAATCCGCTGGAAATTCTGCATGTGTTTCAAACCTATTTACTTTAGTGGGATTTCACAGTCCAATGCAAACAGCAGAATTTTCACAAAAATTCAGCATTCTGCGTTCCGCAAAAATATAAGTCATGTCTTATATTTTTGCTGAATTCGCCTGCAGAAGCCTTTTAAAGTCAAAAGGGCTTTTTGTTTCCGTTAAATGCAGAATTCTGCACAAAATTTTACATTTACAATGAATACAAGCACTGTTTTTACGTGCACTCTGTATTCATGTGGAATACATGCAGAAATTATGCATAAATTCTGCATATGACTGAAAGATGCTGAATTCCGGCATAATAATTGCCGAATTCAAGCATCTATGTGGAATTTCTGCCGTGCGAACATAGCCATACTCATAGCTTTACCAATGGTGGCTAGTGCTTGCTGCAGGCGGGACCCGGACTTGTCATTTTAACCAAGGTGCCTCTAGATCTTCAAAACTACAACTCCCAGAATGCCCGGACAGATGTTAGCTGTCTGGGCAGGTTTAGAGTGGTAGTTTAAAAGAAAAAAAAACAGCTGGAGGCACCATTGACAACTGCTACCCTGTCGTATTTTTCCGGTATTTGCAACTCCACAACCTGGTGAGGGCTAAGTTTGGCCCACTGAAGAATTCCCTGTTTATGACCAGCTTGGAATCTCTTCTGTACTCAGGATTTGGCAAAGTCTTTTACTAATATTTATGCCCTGTGACAATCCTGGGGTCAGAGGCCCATATATTGGCTGAATGGCACTGCCTGGAGTTGGCTGAAGCATGAGGAGACCATACAGTGTCTGAATGACACAGCCTGGAATTGTCAACAGCATGAGTAGACACTAGGGCTTCACAATCCCTAAGATTAAAAGATGAATTCTGAAATTTAAACTGAAGATTTTGGGTAGCTAGTGCTATCATAACAAAATGTTTATTCCCAGACCAAGCCCAGCAGCATAAGTAAACCATATATTGCCTGAATGACACAGCCTGGAGTTGGCTGAAGCAGGAGGAGACTATATTTTGTCTGAATGACACAGCCTGGAGTTGGCAGAAGCAATTTAAGATTTTTCAAATGAAATTGAGGATTTTGAAATTGAACTTTTAACTCCCAAGTTTTACTGTCGCGGGCCCCGGCTTGTGGGTACAAAAGACCAAATCTAACAAGGAGTCACATTGTCACGATGCCGGCTGGCAGGAGGTGGATCCTCTGTGCCAGAGAGGGATTGGCGTGGACCGTGCTAGTGGACCGGTTCTAAGTCACTACTGGTCTTCACCAGAGCCTGCCGCAAAGCGGGATGGTCTTGCTGCGGCGGTAGTGACCAGGTCGTATCCACTAGCAACGGCTCAACCTCTCTGACTGCTGAAGATAGGCGCGGTACAAGGGAGTAGACAGAAGCAAGGTCGGACATAGCAGAAGGTCGGGGCAGGCAGCAAGGATCGTAGTCAGGGGCAACGGCAGGAGGTCTGGAACACAGGCTAGGAACACACAAGGAAACGCTTTCACTGGCACAATGGCAACAAGATCCGGCGAGGGAGTGCAGGGGAAGTGAGGTATAAATAGGGAGTGCACAGGTGAACACACTAATTAGAACCACTGCGCCAATCAGCGGCGCAGTGGCCCTTTAAATCGCAGAGACCCGGCGCGCGCGCGCCCTAGGGAGCGGGGCCGCGCGCGCCGGGACAGGACCGACGGAGAGCGAGTCAGGTACGGGAGCCGGGGTGCGCATCGCGAGCGGGCGCCACCCGCATCGCGAATCGCATCCCGGCTGGAGGCGGTATCGCAGCGCACCGGGTCAGTGGATCTGACCGGAGCGCTGCAGTAGCGAGAGTGTAGCGAGCGCTCCGGGGAGGAGCGGGGACCCGGAGCGCTCGGCGTAACAGTACCCCCCCCCTTGGGTCTCCCCCTCTTCTTAGAGCCTGAGAACCTGAGGAGCAGACTTTTGTCTAGGATATTGTCCTCAGGTTCCCAGGATCTCTCTTCAGGACCACAACCCTCCCAATCGACCAAAAAAAAAGTTTTCCCTCTGACCTTCTTGGAGGCCAGTATCTCCTTTACGGAGAAGATGTCCGAGGAGCCGGAAACAGGAGTGGGAGAAACAAGTTTGGGAGAGAAACGGTTGATGATGAGTGGTTTAAGAAGAGAAACGTGAAAGGCATTAGGAATACGAAGAGAAGGAGGAAGAAGAAGTTTGTAAGAGACAGGATTAATCTGGCACAAAATTTTGAAAGGACCAAGATAGCGTGGTCCCAATTTGTAGCTAGGGACACGGAAGCGGACATATTTAGCGGAGAGCCATACCTTGTCTCCAGGAGAAAAAATGGGGGGAGCTCTTCTTTTCTTATCAGCAAACTTCTTCATGCGTGATGAAGCCTGTAAGAGAGAATTTTGGGTCTCTTTCCATATGGTGGAAAAATCACGAGATATTTCATCCACAGTGGGCAAACCAGAGGGCAAGGGAGTAGGGAGGGGGGGAAGAGGGTGACGGCCGTACACCACGAAAAATGGGGATTTGGAGGAAGATTCAGAGACTCTGAAGTTATACGAGAATTCGGCCCATGGTAGAAGATCTGCCCAGTCATCCTGGCGGGAGGAAACAAAATGCCGTAAATAATCACCCAGGACCTGGTTAATTCTTTCTACTTGCCCATTGGATTGAGGATGATATGCAGAAGAAAAGTTTAATTTAATCTTGAGTTGTTTACAGAGAGCCCTCCAGAATTTTGACACGAATTGAACGCCTCTATCCGAGACGATGTGCGTGGGCAACCCGTGAAGACGAAAAATGTGTACAAAAAATTGTTTTGCCAACTGAGGCGCTGAAGGAAGACCAGGAAGAGGAATGAAATGTGCCATCTTGGAGAATCGATCAACGACCACCCAAACAACAGTGTTGCCACGGGATGGGGGTAAGTCTGTAATAAAGTCCATACCAATCAGAGACCAAGGCTGTTCGGGGACAGGCAGAGGATGAAGAAGACCAGCGGGCTTCTGACGAGGAGTCTTATCCCAGGCACAGACAGTGCAGGCTCGCACAAAATCCACAACATCCGTCTCCAGAGTCGGCCACCAATAGAAACGAGAGATGAGTTGCACGGATTTCTTGATGCCCGCATGACCTGCGAGATGGGAGGAGTGACCCCATTTGAGGATTCCGAGGCGTTGGCGTGGAGAGACGAAGGTCTTCCCTGGAGGAGTTTGCCTGATGGAGGCTGGAGAAGTGGAGATCAGGCAGTCAGGAGGAATGATGTGTTGCGGAGAGAGCTCTACTTCCGAGGCATCCGAGGAACGAGAGAGAGCATCGGCCCTAATGTTCTTATCGGCAGGCCGAAAGTGAATTTCAAAATTAAATCGGGCAAAGAACAGAGACCACCTGGCCTGGCGAGGATTCAGCCGTTGGGCAGACTGGAGATAGGAGAGGTTCTTGTGATCGGTGTAAATAATAACTGGAAATCTTGATCCCTCCAGCAGATGCCTCCATTCCTCAAGTGCTAATTTAATGGCTAGAAGCTCTCGATCCCCAATGGAGTAGTTCCTCTCCGCCGGAGAGAAGGTCCTAGAAAAAAAACCACAAGTAACAGCATGCCCGGAAGAATTTTTTTGTAGAAGGACCGCTCCAGCTCCTACTGAGGAGGCATCAACCTCCAATAGGAAGGGTTTAGATGGGTCAGGTCTGGAGAGAACGGGAGCCGAAGAAAAGGCAGACTTGAGCTGTTTAAAGGCGTCTTCCGCTTGAGGAGGCCATGACTTAGGATTGGCATTCTTTTTGGTTAAAGCCACGATAGGAGCCACAATGGTGGAAAAATGTGGAATAAATTGTCTGTAATAATTGGCGAACCCCAAAAAACGTTGGATAGCACGGAGTCCGGAGGGGCGTGGCCAATCTAAGACGGCAGAGAGTTTGTCTGGATCCATTTGTAGTCCCTGGCCAGAGACCAAGTATCCTAGGAAAGGAAGAGATTGACATTCAAACAGACATTTCTCCATTTTGGCATAAAGTTGATTGTCACGAAGTCTCTGAAGAACCATGCGGACATGCTGGCGGTGTTCTTCTAGGTTGGCAGAAAAAATCAGGATATCGTCCAGATATACAACAACACAGGAATATAAGAGATCACGAAAAATTTCATTAACAAAGTCTTGGAAGACGGCAGGGGCGTTGCACAGGCCAAAGGGCATGACCAGATACTCAAAGTGTCCATCTCTAGTGTTAAATGCCGTTTTCCATTCATCCCCCTCTCTGATGCGGATGAGATTATAAGCACCTCTTAAGTCCAGTTTGGTAAAGATGTGGGCACCTTGGAGGCGATCAAAGAGTTCAGAGATGAGAGGTAGGGGGTAGCGGTTCTTTACCGTGATTTTATTAAGACCGCGATAGTCAATGCAAGGACGTAGGGAGCCATCTTTTTTGGACACAAAGAAAAATCCGGCTCCGGCAGGAGAGGAGGATTTGCGGATAAAGCCCTTTTTTAAATTTTCCTGGATGTACTCAGACATAGCAAGAGTCTCTGGGGCAGAGAGAGGATAAATTCTGCCCCGGGGTGGAGTAGTGCCCGGGAGGAGGTCAATAGGACAGTCATAAGGCCTGTGAGGAGGTAGAGTCTCAGCTTGTTTTTTGCAAAAAACATCCGCAAAGTCCATATAGGCCTTAGGGAGACCGGTTACAGGGGGAACCACAGGGTCACGGCAAGGAGTACTGGGAACCGGTTTAAGGCAGTCCTTGAAACAAGAGGGACCCCAACTCTTGATCTCCCCAGTGGACCAATCCAGGGTTGGGGAATGGTGTTGAAGCCAGGGTAGTCCAAGGAGAATTTCGGAAGTGCAATTGGGGAGGACCAAAAACTCAATTTTCTCGTGATGAGGTCCGATGCACATTAGGAGGGGCTCCGTGCGGAAACGTATGGTACAGTCCAATCTTTCATTGTTAACACAATTGATGTAGAGGGGTCTGGCGAGACTGGTCACCGGGATGTTGAACCTGTTGATGAGAGAGGCCAAAATAAAATTTCCTGCAGATCCGGAATCCAAGAAGGCCATAGTAGAGAAGGAGAAGGTAGAGGCAGATATCCGCACAGGCACAGTAAGACGTGGAGAAGCAGAGTTGACATCAAGGACTGTCTCACCTTTGTGCGGAGTCAGCGTACGTCTTTCCAGGCGGGGAGGACGGATAGGACAATCCTTCAGGAAGTGTTCAGTACCGGCACAGTACAGGCAGAGATTCTCCATGCGGCGTTGTGTCCTCTCTTGAGGTGTCAGGCGAGACCGGTCGACCTGCATAGCCTCCACGGCGGGAGGCACAGGAACGGATTGCAGGGGACCAGAGGAGAGAGGAGCCGGGGAGAAAAAACGCCTCGTGCGAACAAAGTCCATATCCTGGCGGAGCTCCTGACGCCTTTCGGAAAAACGCATGTCAATGCGAGTGGCTAGATGAATGAGTTCATGTAGGTTAGCAGGGATTTCTCGTGCGGCCAGAACATCTTTAATGTTGCTGGATAGGCCTTTTTTAAAGGTCGCGCAGAGGGCCTCATTATTCCAGGATAGTTCTGAAGCAAGAGTACGGAATTGTACGGCGTACTCGCCAACGGAAGAATTACCCTGGACCAGGTTCAACAGGGCAGTCTCAGCAGAAGAGGCTCGGGCAGGTTCCTCAAAGACACTTCGAATTTCCGAGAAGAAGGAGTGTACAGAGGCAGTGACGGGGTCATTGCGGTCCCAGAGCGGTGTGGCCCATGACATAGCTTTTCCAGACAGAAGGCTGACTACGAAAGCCACCTTAGACCTTTCAGTAGGAAACTGGTCCGACATCATCTCCAAGTGCAGGGAACATTGAGAAAGAAAGCCACGGCAAAATTTAGAGTCCCCATCAAATTTATCCGGCAAGTATAGTCGTAGGCCTGAAGCGGCCACTCGCTGCGGAGGAGGTGCAGGAGCTGGCGGAGGAGATGATTGCTGAGGCTGTGGTAGTAGCTGCTGTAGCATCACGGTCAGTTGAGACAGCTGGTGGCCTTGTTGCGCTATCTGTTGTGACTGCTGGGCGACCACCGTGGTGAGGTCGGCGACAACTGGCAGAGGAACTTCAGCGGGATCCATGGCCGGATCTACTGTCACGATGCCGGCTGGCAGGAGGTGGATCCTCTGTGCCAGAGAGGGATTGGCGTGGACCGTGCTAGTGGACCGGTTCTAAGTCACTACTGGTCTTCACCAGAGCCCGCCGCAAAGTGGGATGGTCTTGCTGCGGCGGTAGTGACCAGGTCGTATCCACTAGCAACGGCTCAACCTCTCTGACTGCTGAAGATAGGCGCGGTACAAGGGAGTAGACAGAAGCAAGGTCGGACGTAGCAGAAGGTCGGGGCAGGCAGCAAGGATCGTAGTCAGGGGCAACGGCAGGAGGTCTGGAACACAGGCTAGGAACACACAAGGAAACGCTTTCACTGGCACAATGGCAACAAGATCCGGCGAGGGAGTGCAGGGGAAGTGAGGTATAAATAGGGAGTGCACAGGTGAACACACTAATTAGAACCACTGCGCCAATCAGCGGCGCAGTGGCCCTTTAAATCGCAGAGACCCGGCGCGCGCGCGCCCTAGGGAGCGGGGCCGCGCGCGCCGGGACAGGACCGACGGAGAGCGAGTCAGGTACGGGAGCCGGGGTGCGCATCGCGAGCGGGCGCCACCCGCATCGCGAATCGCATCCCGGCTGGAGGCGGTATCGCAGCGCACCGGGTCAGTGGATCTGACCGGAGCGCTGCAGTAGCGAGAGTGTAGCGAGCGCTCCGGGGAGGAGCGGGGACCCGGAGCGCTCGGCGTAACACACATGTCACATGGCAGCACAATGAAAGAGCCTGGAGGTGGCATCAGTAGGAGGAGACCACATAGTGGCTGAATGGCACAGCCATGGCTGAAGCATGAGAAGAGACAATAGTGGCTGAATGAGACAGCCTGGAGTTTGTGGCAGCATGAACAGACCATATAGTGGCTGAATGGTACAGCCTGCAGGTGGCTGATGCATGAGGAGACCATATAGTGGCTGAATGAGACAGCCTGGAGGTGGCATCATTCTAAGGAGACCATATAGTGGCTGAATGGCTGCCTGGAGTTTGTGGCAGCAAGGGGGGACCTTATAGTGTCTGAATGGCACAACCTGGATTTGGCTGAAGCATGAGGAGACCATATAGTGGCTGAATGGCAAAGCCTGGAGTTTGTGGCAGCATGAAGAGACCATAAAGTGGCTGAATGGCACAGCCTGGAGTTGGCTGGAGCATGAGAAGAGACTATATAGTGGCTGAGTGAGACAGCCTGGAGGTGGCAGGAGCATCAGGAGTCCTTAAAGTGACCCGGTGACAGAGTAGTGTGGTGGGTGGCAATACCAGTGCCCGGTGACGAAGGTGGGTGAAAAAAGGTCTGATGCGGAGGAGTGTTTGTAACTGGCGTGCAGCGCCTTAAATCTGTTTGGCACTATCCATATTTGTGAAGTGTTGGTGTGGGACCATGGTCAATCTACTCTGATGCATCTGGCATTGGTTGTTGGAAATCCTGGCTGATCCATGCCTGATTCATCTTCACAAAGATCAGTCTCTCCACATTTTTTGTGGACAGACGAGTTCTCCTTGAGGTGATGATGGCCCCCCGCCGCACTAAACACCCACTCTGATGGCAAACTATGGGCCGGGCAGGACGGCTTTTCCAGGGCAAACTCTGCTAGTTGCGGCCACAAATCAAATTTGGCTGCCCAGAAGTCCAGTGGATCTTCAAGGTGTGTTGGCATGGGCATGTCAAGGTATGCCACCACCTGCTGGTCCAGGTGTACCTGCTGCTGATGAGTTGCTTAACTATGCGGGTGAAGAAAGCTACTCATCATTGACTGTAGACTCAGGCTGCTGCTGATGGAGCTGGTACTGCTCCTGCCACCCCACCCATCCCCAGCAGCCATGGCAGTGGAAGGTGAATGCAGGCCCCCCCCCCCAATTCAGACCTGTGAGAGGATGGACGATGGCACTAATAGGCATCGGCCAACTGACTACATAGGATGCCTCTGTAGTAGGTCAGTTTGTCTACCCTCTCAGTGGGTTTAAAAAAGGCCCCAATTTTGTGGTGGTAGCGAGGTGTACAATAAGGTGGAGATCCAGAAGTCATCCCGCTGCCGAATGGTGACAATTCAGCTGTCACTATGCAATCAAGTGCAATATGCTTCACTACACTTAAAACAGTATTTGTTTAGAATAGCAGAAGGTGTGTACTTTTGCCTCAACTTTCACAGTATCTAGATTCTTGACAGATTAACAGGTAAAAAATAGTACACTACTTAGATGTACGCATTTGGTATGCACTTATGAAGGCAGAAAAATGTACTACAGTACACTTAAAAAGTATCTAAGTACAACACCAGCCGGTGATTACTTTTGGCTGTCCTTTCACAGTATGTAGGCCCTTGACAGATGAAAAGGCACAAAATAGTACACCACTTAGATGTAGGTATGTGTCATGCACTTTTGAGGGCAGAAAAATGCGCTACAGTAAGCTTAAAAAAACATATTTTAGTAAAACAGCAGCCGGTGATTACTTTTGGCTGTCCTTTCACAGTATGTAGGCTCTTGACAGATTAACAGGTACAAAATATTACACTACTTAGATGTACGTATGTGGTATGCACTTTTGAGGGCAGAAAAATGCGGTACAGTAAGCTTAAAAAAAAAAAAATTAGTTTTGCACAACTCCAGCATAACACAACAGTGCTGCAGCACAAAAAACTGTGTACAAGATACAAAATTTTACTCTGCCAAAGACTATTAGGAATGGACTGCTGGGTATTATACCATCTACAGACTTGTATAACCAGCAGATGAACAAAGACACAGAATTGCGCTGTAAAATTCTTCCTGCTTCCTCTGCTACGGTTTATGAACTTGAGTCAGCTTGTTGAAATGTACTGCAACACACTGCTATCTGCCCCTCTCTGAAAAAAGGGACTGGGAGGTTAATCGGTGCAGTAAAATTCTTTTTCAGGGAAAAAAAAACACTGCTCTCTGTCCACCATAACACTGATGTGACTAGGATGTGAAATGTTGCTGGAATGAGCTTTTCGGTGTAACACACACAGCGATGTCTGTCCCTATCTGTGTGCAGTGTAATGAATGATATGATGAGCTGCAATATGGCTGCCGAATATATAGGGCTGTTACATCACAGGGGTGACTGGCTGCTGATAAGCTGCATTCTGCATGTGATTCAGGGTCATACCTCCTACCTGCCTTCTGCCTTCCCAGCGTTCCTTGCCCCATGTACTGACATGTGGATCCCCTATCGGCGTGGAGCCTGGACCGCAGGAAATGGAGTTTAATTAAGTGATTTGCGTGATAGAATTACAGTGATATTCGCATTCGTTGCAAATCGAATATTTCATGAAATTCGTAACAAATTTGGGTTCATCAGCTTTGATTCGCTCATCTCTATCCCCCCCTGTGGGCATGGTGTCTTGGAAGCAGTGGTCGCCGCCCAGCGCTACGCCAGTGTAAGGTTAGGGACCCGCTAGGTGGCCTTGATGTGGCGAGTGGGCTTGTACTTTTTGATCAAAATGTATACTAACAACCTGTAAGTTTTGAAAATTATGCTGAGAAGCAATTAGATCAAAATACAAATGGTACATGTGCGGCTATGTTTCTCTATTTGTGTTTTAATAATAATTGAGATTGCTGCCTCTTTTCTCTGGTCTATATGATGGTTTTTGACTCCTTACAGAATTTTGGTCTACTTTTACATTTTGTGGACTTTATTGACCTTTGAGATTGTATTTTGATTGTTTATCTTGTAAATTGTTAACAAAAATCCCCTTAAGAAAATAAAAATGGTTTATCAATAGATTTTGGCTTGCCTTACCGGTAAATACAGGGCTGGTTCTACAGATACAGTAAATTTCCTGCTTAATAGGATTAGGGTGGCAATAATAATGGAATTTTCCTATGGAACCTGATAAGGTTTTATTATGATGTTATATCGTGATTTATAGTGAGGGCTTTATTTTGCTAGTGGAATGCAGGAGGGAAAGGATTACAAGTATCTTGTGATGAATTATGCAGTATACAGCCTCACAAGAAAACTCATGGTATAGGCTGGTGATAACAGAAAAAGTTGTTGGCTGCAACATAATCCTTCACTTATCTGTCTGACTTCCAGTGATAGTAGTTACTCTGTGCAACCTCATCTGTACTTCTTTCTATTTATTTTATTATGGTATTTTCATGGCTCATACCAGCCAGTTGTACTAGATCACCCTGACATCTGCGGGATGACTTTCTTATCAGTGCCTTGATTTACACTGCCCAAGGACAACGAGCATATTGTACCACCACCCACCTTATACTTATACTCTGACCTTGAGGCTTACAGTCTACACTGACCTGTATGATTTACTCTGACAGGTTTATGTTGGCATAATATTGGGCATAAACCCACATATCTTGAATTACAGCTCTATAACACAGCTATCAGGCTGAGGCACACAATTACTTTAAAAAAGCATGTCTTATGGAACCGGTGGCACCAGGAGATAGAGACGTATGTGATGATTTGGAAAGAATAGTTTAAAGGTTTTGTAAACTCTAATGCAGAGGTGAGTGGACGACTGTATGAAGAACTGCAAAACTGAAGCATTAATGTGATGAAAAGATAGCGGGCAGAGATCTAAGACCCCAGCTCTAGATTATACATCAATCCTACTGACTGAGGAATTATGTCATTTCTATGCTTCCTCATGGTTCTTCTCTTTGATACGTCTTTCTCTCTTTATATGAGGTTTTATCCCTTTTTGCTAATGGAATAGTGTGGTTTCAGAAAATAAAGCTATTTTCTGTTTCATGAAGAGTTCAAGAAACTTTCCTTATTGATTTCTCATAGTTTTCAAGCTCTATGCTTACAGTTACTGAATAGGAACCCTTAAGCTAGGTTCAGACTACTGATTCAGTCGGCGCTAGGACCGTGCGGAAACTGCAGTCTCCAATAAACTGCAATGTGTTCCGCAAGTATTTCCGCCTGAAGAATGAGCAAAGCCATTCTTCAGGTAGAAATTTCCAAGCGGATTTTCCGTTCACAAATTCCGCTTCACAAATTCCGAAGTGTGAATTTTTGAAGGGAAACCCATTCACTACACTATACAATTTAGCAAGCGGATCTCCTAAAAGATCTACGCAGAAATGCATTGCCGTCTATGGGGATGGCAATGCAGTCCGTGCGTTCCTAGTGCCCCCGGCTAAATCTCAGTCAGAAATTCTGCCCAGAGATTCCGTAGTGTGAACCTAGCCTTAGGCTAGGTTCACACTACGGAATTTCCACCTGCAATTCCGCTTTGAAATTGCAGGCGGAAATTCTGTAGTGTGAACCTAGCCTAAGGCTAGGTTCACACTACGGAATCTCTGGGCAGAATTTCTGCCTGAGATTTAGCCGGTGGCACTAGGAACGCACGGACTGCATTGCCATCCCCATAGACGGCAATGCATTTCTGTGTAGATCTTTTAGGAGATCTGCTCAGAAATGCATTGACATCTATGGGGACGGCAATGAAGTCCGCGCGGTCCTAGTGCTGCCAGCTAAATCTCCGGCAGAAATTCTGCCTAGAAATTCCACTGTGTGAACCTAGCCTTAGGGTCTATTCACACGACAAATTTTTGCCTCAAATTAAAGCCCATAGACTTTTATGGGATTCCCCACTCCCATTCACACTTCTGAATTTCTGCTTGCGGAATTCTGCTACCGGAATTCCGCAAGTGGGAATTTAGAAATGTGAATGGGAGTGCGGAATCCTATAGAAGTCTATGGGCTTAAATTTGAGGTGGAATTCCGCAAGAGGAAATTCTGCTGTGTGAATAGACCCTTAGGCTAGGTTCAGACTATGGAATCTCCGGGCAGAAAATTTCCGCCCGCAGATTCCAAGTGGGGCCAGCGCTGACTGAATCAGTCGGTGCTAGGACCGCGCGGACACTGCAGTCTCCAATAGACTGCAATGTGTTCCACGCGGATTTCCGCGTGAAGAAAGAGCAACCCCTTTCTTCAAGCGGAAATTTCCAAGCGGAGTTTCCGTTCACAAATTCTGCTTCACAAATTCCGAAGTGTGAATTTGTGAACGGAAACCCATTCACTACACTATACATTTTAGCAAGCAGAATTTCCGCCTGCAATTTCAGAGAGGAATTGCAGGCGAAAATTCCGTAGTCTGAACCTAGCCTTAGGGTAGGTTCAGACTGCAGAATATCTGGGCAGAATTTCTGCCGGAGATCGAGCTGGTGGCGCTAGGACCGAGCAGGCTGCATTGCTGCTCCCATAGACTGCAATGCATTTCTGGGTGGATCTTTTGGGAGATCTGCTCAGAAATGCATTGACATATATGGGAACGACAATGTAGTCCACATGGTCCTAGTGCCGCCAGGTAGATCTACAGCAGAAATTCTGCCCAGAAATTCCATAGTGTGAACCTAGCCTAAGGCCAGGTTCACACTATTGAATCTCTGGGCAGAAAATTTCCGCCAGTAGATTACGAGTGCGGCCAGCGCCGGCTGAATCAGTCGGTGCTAAGACCGCGCGGACACTGCAGTCTGCAATAGACTGCAATGTGTTCCGCAAGTATTTACTCCTGAAGAATGAGCAACGCCATTCTTCTGGCGGTAATTTTCAAGCGGATTTTCCGTTCACAAATTCCGCTTCACTAATTCCGAAGTGTGAATTTGTGAACGGAAACCCATTCACTACACTATACATTATAGCAAGCGGAATTTCTGCCTGCAATTTCAAAGAGGAATTGCAGGCGGAAATTCCATAGTGTGAACCTAGCCTTGTGATAGTAACCATTATTTTAAAGGAAAATTGGTTCTGAGCATGTGATCAGGTGGTAGACTAACAACAGTACATGGACTCCTTGATTTCCATAAGTTAATATGACACTATATATGGGTGGTCCACCCGGAGATTACCTTATTGACACAGAAGTCTACATAACTGATTGACACTCGTGATGTCACATGATACATGCCTAAATTCCACTTGTGATGTCACAGTGGTTTTGCATTAGCATATTTATGATGTGACAGGAGCTGACAGTTTATTTACCAAGATGGAACTTACTTGTGGTGTCGACAGAGACAGAGTTGTGATATCACAACAGCCTACCTGATGGAAATAAACTTGTGATGTCACAGCAGTTTACCTTTCTGAAACCCACTTGTGATGCCTTAGCAACTTACCCGACATAAACTCACTTGTGTTGTCACATTATATGGGCTTCTTCAGGGTGCACTCACATGTACAGTATCATGTGCATATATCATGAGCAGGATTTAAAGCTGCAGATTTTACGTAAACTAGATGACTGAACATAGCTTCAAATCCTACGCATCAAATGTGCGCAGGATACCGTACTTCTGAATACACCTTTAGGGTCAGGGCCGGTTTTAGGCTTAGTGTGGCCCTAAGCAAAATCAAAAGAGGGCCCCCAAAAGTCGTAATAGTGCACTAACCAGATTTGCACATTTTTGGTCACTTCAAATACCATAAAAAAAATATCTAAAAAGTAATTGAAAAGTCCCATCAAAACAAAAATGGTACCGATAAAAACTACAAATCAAAGCGCAAAAAATGACCCTCATACATCCCCATGTACAGAAAAATAAGAGATATAGGGATCAGAATAGAACAATTTTATATTTTTGTATAGTTCCCCCACATTAGGTTGGCAGTATAGTTCCCCCACATTAGGTTGTAGTTCCTCCCACATTAGGTAGGCAGTATAGTATCCCACATTAGGTTGGCAGTATAGTTCCCTCCCATTAGGTTGTAGTTCCCCCCATATTAGGTAGGCAGTATAGTTCCCCGACATTAGGTTGGCTGTATAGTCCCCCCACATTAGGTTGCCAGTATTGCTTCCCAAGATTAGGTCGGCAGTATAGTTCCCCCCCCCCCCACATTAGGTTGTAGTTTCCCCACATTACAGTAGGTTCAGTATAGTTCCCCACTTTAGGTTGTCAGTATAGTTACCCCACATTAGGTTGCCAGTATAGTTCCCCCACATTAGGTTGGCAGTGTAGTTCCCCCACATTAGGTCCCCCCCCCCTCTCCCCCTGCATTTTCTATTTTTCATATTTCCTTACCTGGCCGCGCTCGGCAGGCTCAGGTAATACGGTGGGTCTAGTGGGCTGTGTGGATAATATGAAGAGTGTCTAAACCAGAAAAAGCCATCACTGATAAATGGTAGCACACCCAGTATGATTAATTATAAATGTTTATTCATACAAAAATACATTAGAACATGCAATTGCACACAAGAAAGAGTTTAAAAACAATAAAATCTCTGGCTTACTAAAGCCAGCACACAACTTAGGGGAGGGGCAATGAACCCCCTCTCCTACCTGACACCCATCCTCAATAATACAATGAACGACCTGAGTGTCGGGTCTGTGGATCATATACAAATAACAGTAATGCAGAAAACAATGATATCAATATGGGGTACGTATTACAATAATCATGTAGCCAACCATGCACTAACTGACTGCAACTTTGCACTGTGCTAGGTTACCACAAAGACCAGACATCAAGGGCCAAATGAAGATGGAGGAGTAAAGGAGGACCGGGTCACCAGATCCCCACGCGTTTCATTGCCACACAAGGGCAACTTCCTCTGGGGTTGCCACCCCCTGATATTGATATCATTGTTTTCTGCATTACTGTTCTTTGTATATGATCCACAAACCCGACACTCAGGTCGTTAATTGTATTATTGAGGACGGGTGTCAGGTAGGAGAGGGGGTTCATGGCCCCTCCCCTAAGTTGTGTGCTGGCTTTAGTAAGCTAGAGATTTTATTGTTTTTAAACTCTTTCTTGTGTGCAATTGAATGTTCTAATGTATTTTTGTATCAATAAACATTTATAATTGTTCATACTGGGTGTGCTACCATTTATCAGTGATGGCTTTTTCTGGTTTAGACTTTCTGTTGTTTTTTCACTGGGTAGCACCCCGCTTGCACTAGGTTGAGCCCCTCCTGTCTTTTTGTGTTTCTGATAATATGAAGAGTGACGTCTTCTGCCGGCTCCTCTGTGCGGCGTCAGAAATGTCACTCCTCATTTCCTGCAGCCGCGGCCGGACTGCTAAACTTAAGCAGCCGGCGCTGCAGGGAATGAGTAGTGAGATGTCCCTGACGCTGCACAGACGAGCCGCAGAGGACGTCTCTCGTCATATTATCCACACAGCCCACAAGATCCGCCGAATTACCTGAGCCTGCCGAGCACGGCTAGGTAAGGAAATATGAAAAAATAGAAAAAACAGAAGTGTCCAGGCCCGCTGCTGTTTTAAAGTGGCCGCGGCCAGGCTGCAGTGGACTGCTGATCCGCTACTGAGCAGCCGGCAGGGGGGCCCCTGGGGGATGGGGGCCCAAGGCAATTGCCTTGTTTGGCCCGCCCTAATGCCGGCCCTGCTTAGGGTCTATTTACATGTACAGTATCCTGCGCATATTTGATGAGCAGGATTGGAAGCTGTGTTCAGTCATTCAGTTTACATTGAAATCTGCAGCATCAAATCTGTGCAGGATACTGTATGTGTGAATAGACCATTAGGGATTTTTTCTGTGTGGACATTTGTGGCATATCCACAAGATGTCTGATAGATTTGGGTTTCACCTTTAAAGCCTGCACCTATTTCGAGATTAAGGGCCCCCCAGGACCCTCAGACCTGTTTTTGGCCACCAGAGGTGGTGTAGAAACCGAAAACAGCCAAGAAGACCGTTTTACACAATTTGCATAACTTCCATTGATATTACTGGTAGTTGTATAAACAGCATAGCACTGTAAGCTAAGATGTTTCCAATACTCCCAAATTGTTAGAAACAGTGTAACTCATGGAGCTTTGCTCTGTACACAGCTCCTAACAATGTCTATACGTGACGTAAATGACCATGAACAGACTTGAGGGGGTTGAGAATTCTCAATCGTGAAATAAGTGCAGGTCCCAGAGGTGGGACCCAAATGTATCAGATATTTGGACATGCCATACATGTTCCAGATGGCTAAAGTGTGTAAATAGGCAGTACCATTGTGGTGGTAGAGCAGTACAATGCAATGTGGCATGCAAAACAATGATACTAGCTGTATATTGTGCTATACTAATATATAACATATATATATGTGTGTGTGTGTGTGTGTGTGTTATAATGCCAGCTCAGATGAGGGTTTTTTATGCACTTTAAAAACTAATTTCATGTTCTCAACTCACAAAAGTTATCATATACCACGCTATAGCTGCTTTAACAGATATAAGGTTGACAGAGAATTTGACATTCTGTGGTTCAGTACCCCTTTAAATGTTTACCAGGCAAGAAAATATGTAAAAGCAATTTTCGTTCTTCACTGCCCAAAGTCTGGGGATGTTTGGTGTTTGTGCCTTCCATTCAATAGGTGGTAATTATGAGGTTGTCGCTGTGTGTTCAGGAAAACACAGGAACCTATCTATCTCATTTGTGCATAAAGGTGATATTCAATTCATTTTTGTGAGATGATATAAAATTCTTTAAAGATGACTGAATCTTTGTATACAAACTAATTACATGGAAACTGAAAGATATTCCTTACTTGTCACAGGCCACTTCTCTCTTTAACAAGCAAGAACCAAGAATCCACATGACAGAGAAAGAATGTTCAGTTTACTATATAATTACATATAATTTACTTCCATGACTGGTTCTTTTTGTAACTTTCCCATGCCCGGTGGATATAACAGAAAAGGAAATGTTGGCTTATAACATTTATTGCAGTTTCCATAAAAAAAATCTATTAAAGTGAAAAAAAAAATAACAATATCACAGGGATATGTGTGTGTGTGTATATATATATATATATATATATATATATATATATATATATGTATATATATATATATGTATATATAAATATATATATATATATATATATATATATATATATATATATATATATATATATATATATATAGTCATTTCAATCACTTGTAGATCTTTCGGTATTTCATATATTTTGTATCCAATAGCAAAGTGCCATTATAACACATTGGTGGGCCTAGTGTACAGAGCCCCCCATCAGAACATTTTTACCTGTCATATGAAGTCCACATTACATCAAACATCATAAAAGCATAAGCCTTCTAATAGCCAAAATGCTTTCTATTTTCCACCTATAGACCCATATGAGTTTTTTGCACCACCAATTGTACTTTGTAATGATATAATTCATTTTACCACAAAATCTATGGTAAATAAAAATAAATAAATAAATAAATAAATAATAATAAAAAATAATTATTTATATATATATATATATATATATATATATATATATATATATACCGTATTTATCGCCATATAACACGCATTTTTTAGGCAAATTTTTTTTGCCTAAAGTCTACCTGCGTGTTATACGCCGATAAGCCACTGCAGTTCAATGATTTAAAGCGGGCGCTTTAAATCAATGAACTGCAGCGGCTTTTGCAGGTGCAGAGACCTGCCGTAGCTGCCGGATTATCTGCCCCTGCCTGTCCTGGGGTCTAGAGCCCTGCAGCCCTGCTGCGCTGCTTATGGGCTATGCGCTGCAAGACGCAATGACGAGTGACGTCACTCGTTATTGTGCTGCGCTGTGCAGCGCATAGCAACGACGCAGGGGACGCCACACCGGAGGCCAGAAGCAGTGCGGACCCGACCCAACAGGTAATTATACAACCGGGGATGGGGGAGGCAACGGGGCAGCGGCGCCGGCAAATCGGGGTATACACATGCACAAACTTTTTTTACCCAAATATCCTTGGTAAAATGAGGGTGCGTGTTATAGGCCGGTGTGTGGTATACCCCGATAAATACGGTATATATTTATGAGACAAACTTGAAAAGCAAAAGACAAAACACATTTTGCAATTTTTGGGGGCTTTCGTTTTACGCAGTGCAGTTATCAATAAATGACACCTTATCTTTATTGAGTAGGTCTACACAATTACTTTTATCTATTTAAAAATCGCAATACTTCCAGTACTTATCATCTGTTGTATACTACAGAGGAAGTTGTGTAATCTTTCCAGTGAGACCACAGTTCTCTCTGCTGCCACCTTTGTCCGTGTCAGAGGTTTGCTATAGGGGATTTGCTCCTGCTCTGGACAGTTCCTGATATGGACAGAGTTGCCAGCAGAGAGCACTGTGGTCAGACTGAAAACAACAACACCACTTCCTCTGTAGCATACAGAAGCTAATAAGTACTGGAGGATTAAAATTTTAATTAGAAGTAATTTACAAATCTGTTTAACTTTCTGGCACCAGTAGGTTTGAAAACATTTCTTTTCCTCCGGAGTACCCTTTAAAAGTCTGGGCAAATTATACAAAGAGGAGCCTTGGATAATGAAGCGGAAGGAGCTGATTCCTAACACAAGCTCATACATAGGTTATATACTGTGACCTCAGGATTACTAAAAGCAAATCTACCCCTGTTCCTCAAGTGTACCAGTTCCTAAATACATGTCCCTTCCTGTCTAAAGCATATAGGGAAGAAGAGGCAAATTCATCTCTACCCAGTTTCTGATTTCAGGTAAACGTTCCTACTAGGAACCTTATACAAACTGTCACTTCCTTAGTAATGAAAACAAATGAAGTAATCTGCCCTGAAATTACTATGACTAGAAATCAGCTTAATCTGCTCATTTGGGTGCAGATTGCAGGTAGGGGAGGAAATACTCTAAATGCCTCTTGTCTAAATATTCAGTATCACAGTGGCCGCTCAAGACTGCGACTCTTCATGGTGTGACCTGTAAGTTTAAGGTCACCGTAATGGAAGTTATTGTATATTTATTTTCATAATTTAAATAAGCACAAGTACTTTGTGTGCACAATGTGTCTAATGGATGAATGTGACCATTGCGTGCCTTGTGTGTAGTATGTGTCCCGTAGTGTTTTTTTGTTTGAATGCACCTGAATATGAATACCACTAGTTTTTAGTATGCTCCTTTGTCCAGCCGGACCAACATACACTGACAAATCTAAAATTTAAGCTGTTCTGCTCATAGAAATATGTTACAAAATTCCTTTGTTGATAGTAAGTGCGCCGTTAAAGGGGTATTCCGGCTTTACACATCTTATCCCCTATCCAAAGGATAGCCGATAAAATGTATGATCGCAGGGATCCTGCTGCTGGAGACCCCCGCAATCTTGGTGCAGCCCCCGGCGTTCTGTGCCGGGCACTGCCTTCGAGATGGGGATGTGACATCATTGCCATGCCCCCTTGTGACATCACGCCACTCCCCTCCATTTCTATGTCTATTGGTGGAGGGGGTGTGACGGCCGTCGCGCTCCGTCCCATAGACATGCATGAAGGGGCGTGGCCATGATGTCACGTCCCCACCTTGGAAGCAGCGCCTGGCACAGAATGCCGGGGGCTGCACCGAGACTGCGGGGGTCCCCAGCAGTGGGACCCCTGCAATCATGCATCTTATCCCTTATCCTTTGGATAGGGATAAGAAATATAAAGCCGGAACCCCCTTTAACGTTTACTTTTAAGTGTTTTTTCTTTATTATTATTATTTTTGCAGCACACATTGAAAGATATCATCACTGAGTAGATAGAGATTGGTGGTAGAAGTGAAGTGAAGGTTGTTTTATGATGAATTATATTGACACATAACTGCTCTCACATTGTGGACAGAGGGCTGCTCAGTATGCAGACTGCGAACAGTTGGAAGTGTTTATTTTTATCTTAACTGTACAGCGGAAGGTTGTTTTTTTATCACTTTCTGTACGAACAGAACTGTCTTGAGTGATTAGAACAGCTCCAATGTTCCTATCCTCTAAATCTTGTTGTGTTTAGGGAACAGAGACACAAAGGATTGTTAAACCTTTGAGTTTCAATAAAAATCACAACATATGACCTATACGGGTAGATCTGCTTCAATCGTCTCTTTTCTTCTTGCTTCCTTTTGTTTGCCTGAACACTCCATTGTATCACTTGTACACATATCTTAATGACAATATTAAACTGCATAATGCTATTCTAACAATCATCCTGTCTAGGGATGAACGAATGGAATCTGACAAATCCAAATTCTTTACGAATTTCATGAAAAATTTGATTCGCAATGAATGCAAATATCACTGCCATTTGATCACGCAAATTGCTTCATTAAACTCCATTTAGTGTGGTCCAGGCTCCAGGGCATCTAACATGGCGGATCCACATGTAAGGACATAGGGCAAGGAATTCTGGGAAGGTTGGAACAAGGGTGGGCGGATGACCCTGAATCACATGCAGCACGCAGCCTATCAGCAGCAAGCCACCCCTGTGATGTCACAGCCCTATGTATTCGGCAGCCATCTTGCAGCCAGTCATTTCAGCCTTTTATTACAGAGAGAAAGAGAGAGGGACAAGCAGCAGTGTGTGTTGCATAGAAAAAATTTTTTACAGCAGCGATTCACATCCCAGTCACATCAGCTTTTTATTGCATAGAGGGACAGAGAGCAGTGTGTGTTGCACAGAATTTTTTTTTTTACAGCAGCGATTCACCTCAAGCCCAAATCCAGCCTAGAAGCACTGATAGGGAAGGGAGTGAGATTGAGGGAGAAAGTGCAATTTTGGGTATAGTAGACAGCGACTATGTGCTGCAGCACTGGTGTGTACAACAACTGAAAAGCTAATAGTAGCCAGACAGTTAGGGTGAGCAGGGCACTAAAATCATATTGTCATCTATTAGGTGTAACCTGTATGTACATCTGTGTGGTGTACCATTTTGTTCCTGTTAAAGTCTTAAGGGCCTAGATACTGTGAAAGGCCAGGCAAAAGTACTCACCTGCTGGTGTTGTATACAAATACTGTTTTAAGGCTACTGGAGTGTATTATACTCCCCTCATATACGCACTAAGTATGTCAGGCAGAGAAGGGTCAGAACATGCACAGAGGAGTGGCAGAGGCCTAAATGCATCAGGCAGAGGTCGCAGCAGACTAGGGGCGAGTGGCAGCAGGAGTCGCAGCGAGAGGTCTGAGCTCTCAGTATTACCTAGCTGTCGTGTCTCGACCAGCAACCCATCTGCCGTCGTTAATTGGTTAACTCGGTCATCCACTTCATCCCAAGTGACATCTGACACCCCCAACAGGTCAGTGGGTTTTATAGCAATTGTATAGCAATTATTTATTATTTGTTTAAATGATATTAAATATTATTAAAAAATTTACAAGTCACATGCATGATTACAGGCGTTGCTATTAGAATCACTGACTTAGAGCGTCTGGATGTGGCAGCAGGGTCGGCAGACCAAACGGCGTCACAATTGAAGAGATTAAAGAGATTTTTTTTATTTAATTTTAATTTATTAAAAATTTTTTTAAATCCTTTTTGGAGGACCCATTGGAGGGCAAGTCTGGTGCAAACAGCCGCGGTTATTCCAGCTCCAAGTCTGTGTGCAATGCCGGGACGGGTGATGCTGCGGCTCCAATCCTCGTGTATCCTCCCTCTCCTGTGGAGCACCTCTGGACTCTGGATTCTCCCTGGTCCCTCAGCAGAATGATGTGGATGGAGGGAAGGAGCAGGGGCAGTGCTGACAGAGGCCTATTCAGCTTCAGTTAGTGCACCACCACCCTCCTTTCACTCCTCTACACCTCTCTGTCACCCCTCGTATTCTCTTTGTATCCCCTCAAAACCCCTCTGTTATCCCGTACCCCCCTGTCACCCCTCTATACCCTTCTGTTACCCCTCTAAACCCCTCTGTCACCCATGTTCACACCCCTCTGTCACCGTGTGGGGTAATGCTGGAGGTATTGTATGTTGGTGAGTCAGGAGGCATTGTGCGTGGGGAAGGCTGGAGGAATATGGGTAAGGCAGGAGGCATTGTATGTGATTGTGGGCGGGGGTGGCTGAAGGCATTTGAGTGAGACTGGAAACATTGGGGGAGATTTATCAAAACCTGTGCAAAGGAAAAGTTGCCCAGTTGCCTATAGCAACCAATCAGATTTCTTATTTCATTTTGCAAAGGCCTTGTTAAAAATGATAGAAGCAATGGGCAACTGGTTGCTATGGGCAACTGGGCAACTTTTCCTCTGCACAGGTTTTGATAAATCTCCCCCTTGTGCATTGTGGGAAGGCTGGTGGCTTTGTGTTTGGAGGAGGCGGGAGTTATTTGTAGGGAAAAGGGGAGGATAATTCTGGAAAAGTGCAGAGCCTAATACTAATATGTTTGTGTTGCAGGTTCTGCCCAAGAGTTTTGGCTGGAACAGATTATCCTGATGTCCTGTACAAGATGGGGAAGAAAAAAAAGAGAATGACTCTTATCAGCGAATATGTCATTTGTGAGTCGCTGCATAAAACCGAACTGTAATTTACATAAGAAACATATTTGAAAAATTAAGGGTGTCCTGTGGGGGGGGGAGGGCACAATTTTCTGTTTTTCTCATGAGCAAGAAGAGCTAGCTACAGTTCTGTCTGTAATGCACATCATGTAAAAATGTTTAGCACTTATCTGATCGTTGTTATAAGAGCCTTGTAGTTTGCAGACTTTGTTTAAAGATGTTTTATAATTTATGAAAAGTGACTTGTAAATGCCTTAAATATTCATAATTTAACATTCTAATAGGCTATAGATAAATAAACACTTATTTGCATGAATAAAAAGCTACACAGCTGTCTGGATTGGAGTGTCAATGTGGGAGATTCGTAGGATAGCTTGGAAATGAAGAGTGCTATAGAAGTGACAATAATGTGAAGAAATTTTACAAAAACATCATAGGTGTCCATAGCCATTAAATCAATAAATTAAAGTTCTGATTTGACTCTAAGTAAAGTTTGTGTTTATAATCTGAAAGTGTCCAGAACATTTTTGTTTCCGTAAGGCTTCAGTTTTCGAGAACTTTTATAGTTTGCAGACTTTGTTTAAAGACGTTTTATAATTTATGAAAAGTGACTTGTAAATTTTTAAATAATATTTAATATTTTAATATTTTAAATAAATAATTGCTATTCATAAAAGCCAGGTAAGAAGTCCAGAATGGAAGGTAACTCTTGTCACTACATTCTCATGGCATTAAGGACATTTCCAAAAGAATCTGCATGTCATACTGAATAACAGTATTATTTCACTAACCCAGCACACTCCCTATGCGTGTTACGGCAAGGCAAAGTGTTCTACACCCCTATTTAGGCTCTCTCTGTTGCCCGGAAATAGCTGTTTTTAATAGTGATTCGCCGCAAATAAATTTGGATCAAACCACATTTTTTCGGAAAATTTGGCGAATCGGCTGAATCGAATATTTCTAAAATTCACTCATCTCTAATTCTGTCATTTTACAGACAATGCAACAACGCTCTTTATCAGTTCCTTGATTTTAGAAGTCAATTGATGGAGAAAAAAAAAATCTGCCCCCAAGTTATTAGGACAAGGTATGACCAGCATATGCGCACGTACCCTTTACCCCTTGAACTTAGCAGGAATTGTATACTGTATATCTGTATTATGTAAGCACCCCCTGTGGCATCTGTAGGCTGCCAAAAACTTTTTATTTAATTTTAATAGAGCTGGGGGAAAAAAAACAAGACTGTCTTCAATTCAAAATGATATATGCACTGGTTAAAGCTTCTACTGGACTGGTTGTGGAGATTATTGTTCAACTGAGGTCACATAAGTTCCTTCCTGCAAGGGATATGAAGATATATCTGGGATATAAGGGTTTATCTAACTCCACATGAGACAGCAGATGAACACTAATCTCCAAAACCATCCAACCTATAGCTGGCCCTTGTTGTCAAACTGACTAAACTACTTATTTGAGATCTATGTAGATCTTCTGAATTCTTGATCCAAATATAGGCCACTGCAGTGATGAACAGAAAAGTCCTTTTTAAGTGCATCTGTCAGCTTCAGATTATGCTTAGAGCTCAAGTGTCCAAGAGGTGGAGCTAAGCCACAGAATGAAGACTCCACCCTCCCTACCCCTCCCTACCTTGACTGATCTATGTACATGTATCAGCTTCTAGCACTGAGCAATCAGTCCAGACAGGGGGTGGAGGCTGCATCCTGCAGCTCACACAGCGTTATTGATACTTGAGCTGGGAGCATAGTCTGGAGCTGACAGATTACCTTTATATGAGGTAGAAGATGCAAAAATTGCCAATTTCTCTAAAGCATTTACCCAAAGCAGTAACAGATGATGCCAGGAAGTACATCAACAAAACCTTCTTCTATCATGCAATATGTTTTGATGCAGGACTTGCATCTTTTTCAAGCACAAAATGGAGCCAAGAGATTGCTGATGGCTGCACTCATACCCTGGATGCATAAGTGAACCCTATGAATATATAATATAACTTATTGTCCACAGTCATATGAGTCCTAGGTTCTCTCTGCTTTTGCTTCATGCCAAGTTTTATTCTCAATATCTTCTCCTCAAGTGGTCAAGTCCTCAATGGTGATGTCCACGTAAGGTGTTACTCAAATTATCCGTATGACCAGAGCAGTGACCATAGGAGACATCTCTATGGGCTTTACCATAGCATTGCATGTAACATACACAACCTTCCGAGGTGAGCACAGTTCCATTGTTACATCAGTGCCTGTTTCCTGGTGGCTATAGTATTGCACTATGGATGTATTTTTGCAGGTGTAGTGATGGCTCTTTGATTTCTAATGTCACGGTAACCTCCTGTCCTCTTACACCTGTTGTTTGTCTCTTTGAGGACAAAACTGGGTCCATGCATTATTCTACCTTTAAACTTACACATTGCATTGTGATATGCTGTATTGTATCCTTCATTTGTTTTAATAAATGTATATTTTGAAACTAAAATGCGCTTAAGACGTTTGCAGTTTGTGAAACTACAGCTCTCAGGATTAACAGTTAACAATGGTAAGGATCATTTCGCTGCTGATCATACAGGGACTATAGTACTGAGTAGTGTTGCTCGCGAATATTCGCAATACGAATTTTATTTGCGAATATCGCATATTCGCGAATTCGCGAATATTCACGAATATAGCGCTATATATTCGTAATTACGAATATTCGTGTTTTTTTTTTTTCACAGTACACATCACAGTGATCACCCCTCTCTGCTTCCAGCTTGTGTGGTGTAAAGAAGGCTCTAATACTACTGTATGAGACTGGTGTGCGAATTTTCGCATAAGCGAAAATATGCATATGCTAATTTTGCGCATATGCGAATTTCCTTTTATGCTAATTTTCGTGTATGCTAATTTTCGCATATGAAAATTTTTGCATATGCGCATTTTCGCATATGCAAAAATAAAACGAGAATATTACGAATCTGCGAATATTCGCGAATATATGACGAATATTCGTCCATATATTCGCGAATATTCGCGAATTCAAATATGGCCTATGCCGCTCAACACTAGTACTGAGGAGATGTAATCAGAGGCAGAATTAACAATGACTCACAGTGACCCACATGCTGTCCAGATGTCTTTATATCCTTACCCTCTGTATTTGCTCAGAATACATACACTGTGCCCCAAATATGATACTACAACACACTGTACCTCTCAAAATCATAACTCCAAACACTTTGTCTGCTGAAATATATAATAATCGCAGCTGATGCCCCAGAAGTAGACAATAGCTATCATTGTTCCTCCTCTTCCTGAAGTATAAAGTATCATTTATTATATCCCCTAAAGAAAAAAAAAATATATATTAAATTATCCAGGAAGAATGATTCTTAAAGCCTCCATCACACAGCAAGGGTAGAATGGCTGGACATGGAGCCGAGGACTTCCTTACATCCACCACCACTTATATATTCAATTTTACCAGCAGCCTACCGTATATACTTGAGTATAAGCCTTCCCTAATATAAGCCCAAATTTCACCCCAAAAACCCAGGAAAAGTTATTGACTCGACTATAAGCCTAGGGTGGGAAATACATCATCCCCCCTGTCATCATCCAGAACCCCCTCGTCATCATCTCCGCCTTTCAATCTCTTCTCAGTGGTCTTCATCCTGGGGACCTCCAGATGTTGCAAAACTACAACTCCCAGCATGCTGGGAGTTGTAGTTTTGAAACATCTGGAGGTCCGCAGGTTGAAGACCACTGCGGCCTTCGTCATCATCCAGACTCCCCTTTTGTTTTCTACTCACCTCCCCTCGGTGGGAAGGAAGGGTGAGCTGGTTCGGGCCATCCATATTCGACCACCTATGCTGCAGGGACTGTCCGGTGGGGAGGTTTAGTCGTTCCGTTCTGTCCATCTTCACCGGGAGGCCCTCCTCTCCGCTCCAGGCCTGCCCCGGACTAGTGACATTGCCTTGACGACGATGCACAGGGACGTCCCTGCGCATAAATGTCCCTGTGCGTCGTCGTCAAGGCAACGTCACTAGTCCTGGGCCGGTCCGGAGCGGAGAAGAGGGCCTCCCGGTGAAGATGGACAGCCCAGAACGACTAACCCTCCCCACCGGATGGTCCCTGCAGCATACATGGCCCGGACCAGCTCCCCCTTCCTTCCCACTGAGGGGAGGTGAGTAGAAAACAAAAGGGGGGTCTGGATGATGACGAAGGCCAGTGGTCTTCAACCAGCGGACCTCCGGATGTTGCAAAACTACAACTCCCAGCATGCCCGGACAGCCAAGGGATTGACAGGCGGAGATGGATGTCCGGGACCATCTCCTCACAGCTAAAGCCAGAAACATTTTTTTGTTCTCTTGGGTATAAGTCGAGGGGGGCGTTTTCAGCACGAAAAATTGTGCTGAAAAACTTGGCTTGTACTCGAGTATATGCGGTAAATATGTCAATGCGATTAAACAGAGAATTTATTTGGGAATGCTTATTTTACTTGGTTCCAACCAGGTGTCACTGATGGCACTGATACTTTCCTGGTCCCGTTTCATGCTCTGGTTATTTCACAATCTTCTGCCGTATCTTCCATTCCAGGGCTGACTTGGAGCATGGACAGAGCTTTGTGATGTCACCGCTGCTGTTCTCTGCTGGGTCCCGCTGTTAGCAAACAGCAACGGTGACATCGCAAAGCTCCATCCATGCTCCAAGTCAGCCCCTGAATGGAAGATACGGCAGAAGATTGCGGGAGAACCAGAGCAATGAATGGGACCAGGTAAGTGTCATTGTCATCAGTGTCACCTGCACTACATGTCTGTCCTAACTGGTTAGTGCAGATAAAAATGATTTCCTTTAAACAAAAAAAAACAAAAAATGCTGCCAATAAATGAAAATTAATTCCATGAATATTATGAAGAATCCACCATAAGCTTCTATTGGGCCAGATGCAGCCCAGCAGAAAATGACTTTTAGCTGACCTATGCCGAGTGGGCGGAGCTTGATGCTGAGGGGGTCTGTCTTTGTGTGGATGGGATGTGGCCGCCACACACTCCATATTTACTCAAATTTACACCTGCTAGTAGGCGTAAATAATAGTGGTGATCTATACCAGCTCTGAGCATAAGCATCCTCACAATCCAGCTCCACTGTTCATTGCCAGGGGTTTACTTAAAGGGGTATTCCAGGAAAAAAAAAACTTTTTTATATATCAACTGGCTCCACAAAGTTAAACAGATTTGTAAATTACTTCTATTAAAAAATCTTACTCCTTCCAATAATTATCAGCTGCTGAAGTTGAGTTGTTCTTTTCTGTCTGGCAACAGTACTCTCTGCGGACATCTCTGCTTATCTCGGGAACTGCACAGAGTAGAATAGGTTTGCTATGGAGATTTGCTTCTACTCTGGACAGTTCCCGAGACACGTGTCATCAGAGAGCACTTAGACAGAAAAGAACAACTCAACTTCAGCAGCTCATAAGTACTGAAAGGATTAAGATAGAAGTCATTTATAAATCTGTTTAACTCTCTGGAGCCAGTTGATATATAAAAAAAAGTTTTTTCCTGGATAACCCCTTTAAGACTGTGAAATACCAGTCTTAATAAATTACCTTCAGTGAGTTAAAAAATAAAAATGGATACATCTCTTTGTTAAAGGAAAGTATTGATTTAACATAGAGATGTATCCATTTTTGGAAAAACTAGAAAATTTAAGATTTTTTTTCTGTGAATCGGAAAGTAAATTGAACTGCACATTCCAGGGATTTTTCATGTAGAAAGCATATTAAAGTGTGTGTGAGAATATGTTTGTGTGTGTGTGTGTGTGTGTGTGTGTGTGTTACATGATGAGAAACGTTATATTATTCTTTTTCCTTGGATTCTTTTTGACTAATTAGTACAACTATTAATGAGAAGAACATTTAATCCTCTACAGCAGGAAACCCTTATACACTGTTACATTTTCAACGATGTGTTCTGCTATTTTATGGATGAAGAATCACCCATTTGCTATCTATTAATTATCGTGAATAATGACAAATTAATAAAACAACATATTAAAACACTGGGAAGGCATCAGACTTTATGACTGTGTTCTCTATGAAATTTATCTTTTAAGACTTCTAACACCTGTTGAGTGTTTTTATTAGAATCTATAAAAGTGTAAAGACGATTAATAATTATTAGCTGTGATAGATGAAGAGATAAGGCTGAATTATGACTAGACCTTGGTAGTTAGTATGTTAATCCATTCAGGACCTAGCTACTTTTGACCTTTACCACTTTTGCATTTTTTTTTCCTTTCCACATTTCCATCATAACTTTATTTTTGATCTGTCTTGTTATCTGAGTTGTATTTGAGAGGATATCAGTTTGGTGTTCCATATGGTCATTTTATTTTGGCAAGTTTATACAGTATGATTTACGTAGTTATATAGTCCACAAGGCTGAAAAAAGAGTCAATCAAATTCAACCTAAAACCCTAGTGTGTCCCTATCATGCTGATCCAGAGGAAGGCCCTTCTTTAAACCCTCTTCAGCTCCACAATGGTGCCCAGTACTGTACACAGTATTCAATGTGTGATCTGACAAATGATTTGTACAGTGGTAGAATTATTTCCTTGCCATGGGCATCTGTGCCCCTTTTGATGCCTCCCCGCTGCCTGATACTGGTTGCCATAGTTAAATGTAATGTCAACTAAAACTCCTAAGTCCTTTTCCATGTCAGTGATCCCCAGTGTTTTCCCATTTAATACATATTCCCATTGTGGATTTTTCCTCTCCATGTGCATAACCTTACATTTATCAGTGTTGAACCTCATCTGCCACTTCCCAGTCCAAGGCTCCAACCTATCCAGACCCATTTGTAACAGTGCACTGTCTGCTATTGTGTTAGCTTCATTAGTCATCTGAAACAATGTTATTATTATTATGTGTTTTTCAAGTTATATATATATATATATATATATATATATATATATATTCTTGTGTATATATATATATATATATTGTATTTACTTTCTATGAACCACTATTTTATTACATTTTTTAACTGTTTTTTTATTTTAATTTTTTTGTAATATGCTAGTATATTACCCTGGGATCCTGAGCAAAGATCATGTAACCTAGATTTGTCTACCTGTACCCACATATTTTCTTATTTTTGGCTTGGTTTGTGATCACAGGATTTTTTGTGTTTTTAATATTAAGTGTTTGTCTACTTTTTGTACCAATATAGATTTCTTGGTGTGATCCTAAATGTCGTTGTGAGATGCAGTCTGTGTACATGCTTTTTTTTTCTCTTTTTTTGTAAGTTGCTGACTAAAGATTATGTCAGATAGTGCATGTGACAGAAGATGTCCAGTCTGTAATAAAACCTTGCTGTGAAGGTACAGTATAAACCTTTTTCCATGGACATAGTATTAGACTAGATTTCTGTTAGATTTTTCAAAAGTTACATGCATTAAGATCTTAGTGTGTGTTCTCCCATTCAGGTTTTAGATGAAGTTTTTAAATTCAATGGCAGGATTTGAATTAAAATAAAGAAGCATATCAGTCCTTTCTGATCCATTTCTCATCCGTTCTTGGCTTTGACTTTAAAAATTACGTAAAAAGAACCTGAATGTAAGAGCTCACCCTTAGGCAGCTGCTGAAAATTCAAGATAAATGGCCAAGTTCCTGCAAGTATCTCTATTCATATTGATTAGATGATGAGGCTTAATTAAAGAGAAAATCCACTACAATCATCTCCTGACACGACATATGGACTTGTGGGTATCACTGGTGGGGTTGGTGTAATCAAAACCAAGGAGCTGCAAAATTTGTGACTGGTGGAAAACATTATTTTTTTTTTTTATAAATCAACTTGTGCCAGAAAGTTAAACAGATTTGTAAATTACAATATAACTGCAGGAAAGGTAAGAAGAAAACAGAGCACAGACCTTTAGTTGTTGAAGTTCAGGAGCTTCTTTATTGAAGTCTAGGGGACACCATGTGCTGGGGGAGCAGGACGCCGGACAGCGCTTCATCTGGCCCTCCGTGAGTACGTCCATGGGAGTGTTTAAAAATGATCAAGGTGGCTCTCATTGATGCGAGCAACCAACAGGTAACTAGGTAGGAGGTGCATAGTGAACACAGAGTGAAACATTAACCTATAATATACCGGGGAATATACAAACACATACAGACATAAATACGTAACTCCTAGCAACTAGAAAAATTTTAAAACAACCATTACTGCAAGACGGAATGCAAGTTTAACAGGCAATTATTGTATGAACACACTCATTTCGTTGTGGTCATTGAGACCGAGCGGTCCCGTAGCGTTTGTCCGCAATATCCAGCGGCACTCCTTAATCAATAGTGTTCTATGCCTGTCATTGATTTCAGGGGACTGTCCCAATCTCTCTAAAGCTGTGAACTGCATGGCTCTAGGATTACTGTTATGGAAGGTCCTCATATGGGTAATGAATCGTAAAGAGCCTTTGCCGGTCTGTATAGATCTAATGTGTTCCCTCACCCTATGATAGAGTGGGCGTATGGTCTTTCCTATATAATAGTGACCACAGTCACATTTGAGGCTATACACCACGAAATTCGATTTACATGAAATGAACTGTTTTATCTCAATACTGACACCTCCTAAGTTTATAACTTTAGCCCGAGAATTATATATGCAATATGGGCAGCATCCACACGGGAAATTTCCCGTTGGTCTGCTAGCCGTGATCCAATCTTTCACCTTTGAACTCTTTTTGGACTGTTGTTTTTTAATATATCCTGCAATAGTTATATTTTTTTTCTATGTGACTATTGGATATTTGGTGACAAAGTCAGATAAAGCAGTATCGCCCTGTAACATATACCAGTTATTAGTGATGGCTTGTTTAATTTTAGTATTTAAAGGTGTATTACTGAAAGAAAAAAAGCATCTATCAGTTGTGTTAGTTTTTTTCAGCATTGTTTTGTAACAGTTTGTGAAGGGAGACCTTTTCAATTTGTTTCTGTGTGGCACTTATGATGGATGCAGGGTATGATCTTGCCGCAAATCTGGCACTAACTTCTGTGATTTGTTTCTGACACATTATGGGATCATTATTAATTCTTTTGATTCTGACCATTTGGCTATATGGGATACTATGTTTTAATTTAGCAGGGTGGAACGATGAGTAATGGATCAATGCGTTTTTGGACGTGGATTTTCTAAATGCAGAGGTGACTATTTTATTGTTCACTATGTCAATGTGTACATCTAGGAAGTCCAATGACTCTCCACCAAATTGATACGTGAATAACATGTTCGCCGCGTTGGAGGAATTTAAATAAGCAATGAAAGACTCAAATTGGTCAGCAGTACCGCTCCACACGACGAACAGGTCATCCACGTATCTAAGTAATAATTTAATATACCTGATATACGGGTTGGATACAGAGAAGATACAATTTATTTCTACAATGGCCAGAAAGATATTTGCGTAGGCACAGGAGATGGGGGTGCCCATCGCTGTGCCTCCGACTTGTCTGAACCATTGTTCTTTAAACCTGAAAACATTGTTGGTGAGGACGAGGTGAGTTGATTCCACAATGAACTGTTTAAAGTTACTTGTCCCCTCTGTGCTCTGCAGAAACTCGCCGAGAGCCTGTATCCCCGCATCGTGTGGGATGCGAGTATACAGACTCTCGACGTCTACAGAGCACAAGGAGAATCCCTCCTGCCACTCAAGATTATCTAGGGCCATAATTAAGTCTCCTGTATCTCGCAGGTAGGTAGGAATAGAGGACAGGAGTGGGGACACCAACCAATCCAAATAACTGGAAAGGAATTGCATGGGGGCCCCAATCCCGGCCACTATGGGGCGACCGGGAGGGGGGTAACCCCTTTGTACACTTTGGGTACAATGTACCACTTAGCTTTACTAGGTGAAACCGGCAATAATTTCTCTGCACTTTTTTCACTGATTACTCCTAGGTTGGTGTATTTCCTCAAATGTGTCCTAAGTTTTTCCATGACCTTAGGGGTGGGATCGTGGGTAAATCTCTCATAAACTTATTTGTCATTCAAGAGTTTATATGCCTCTCCGTCATAGTCAGTGGTTTTCCAAACAACGATAGAACCACCCTTATCAGCTTTAGACACAGTAATGTCTTTTCTCCCAGCCAGCCAGTTCAGGGCCATTTTCTCTTTGGCAGGTAAATTATTCTCAGGGGCTGGATAAACCAAAGCCCTCACGTCCCTATATACTGCCTTGTGGAATAAATCAATGGCACTGCCTGGCTGTGTGGGAAGATTAAATTTGGAGGGGTTGCCACCATTGAATGAACTAATCTTAGTGTCACCCATGTCAACCTGCTCATATGTGTCCCAAATAGCACATGCAGCATCTTCATCTAGAAGAGAAGTTAAAATTTTTCTAGTTGCTAGGAGTTGCGTATTTATGTCTGTATGTGTTTGTATATTCCACGGTATATTATGGGTTAATGTTTCACTCCGTGTTCACTATGCACCTCCTACCTAGTTACCTGTTGGTTGCACACACCAATGAGAGCCACCTTGATCATTTTTAAACACTCCCATGGACGTACTTACGAGGGCCAGATGAAGCGCTGAAACGCGATACGGTCGTAGCCCACGAACTGTCCGGTGTCCTGCTCCCCCAGTACATGGTGTCCCCTAGACTTCAATGAAGAAGCTCCTGAACTTCAACAACTAAAGGTCTGTGCTCCGTTTTCTTCATACCTTTACTGCAGTTATATTGTGATTGGATTGCTCCACACGTGTCAACACAACCCTACTCAGTTGTTTGTATGGGGATAGCCCGACCCAGCACACCCTGATCTGTTGCCACAGGTCAGGAGATTTCCGTTTAGCTTGCACCGCACCGAGGGAGGGTGCCCGGCCACGCTTCTTGTGTGAACTGAGATTTGTAAATTACTTCTATTTAAAAAAACTTTTACAGAGAAAATTATTTTCTTTCTGAATTTCTTTTTTGTCTTGTCCACAGTACTATCTGCTGACACCTGAGGCCTGTATCAGGAACTGTCCAGAGCAGGAGAAAATCCCCATTGCAAACCTATTCTGCTCTGGACAGCTCCTGACACGGACAGAGGGGTCAGCAGAGAGCACTGTGGACAAGACAAAAAAAGAAATTCAAAAAGAAAATAATTTTCTCTGTAGCATACAGCTGCTAAAAAGTACTGGAAGGGTAAAGATTTTTTTAATAGAAGTTATTTACAAATCGGTTTAAAGAGTACCTATCATGATCTAAACTCTCCCTAATCCCCCCCTCTCATGGACACTATACCTGTGTTTCTTTTCATTCAAAACCTCCGTGCCTATTTTGCTTGGGGCCCCCAAATTCCATCAAATGGCCCTGGAGTCAGGAGTATGCCCTGCTGTGCAATGAGCACAGTGCTGGCTCCTGCCAGTCTGATCGACAGGCAGGGAGCAGTGCTGAGCTTGTCTGTGTCCCGGACGCAGTTTAAGATTTAGTACTCCAGCATTAGCCTGAAATCTATAAAAAGGGGCTTGCAGCCAGGACTGATAAGGAGACCCCTAGTGGTCATTTTTTTCAACGTGGACAATTTAATAGAAAGAAGCATATTTTTTAATAACATGCAATTGGAAAGTCATTCTGCATGCATTAATCTATAATATATCAAAAGTTTTGTTGATGAAAGGCACCCTTTAACTTTCTGGCACCAGTTGATTTAAAAAAAAAAAAATGTTTTCCACCGGAGTACCCCTCAGCGGCAAAAAGGGTTAAAATAAGCTTATGGCTAGATTGGGCTTCTTACTAGAATTGCAGGCATACTATTTTTTTATTTTTATCCTCATAGTCCTTTAGTCCTTCCCAACACTGAGGATGGAAAGGACTACAAGCCTTTTATATTTTTTCTTTAACCCATTAACAACAATGGACGTAAATGTATGTCATGGTGACGTGGTACTTTGCGCACCATGACGTACATTTACGCACCGACATGATCGCGAGAACCGGAGCGGTGCTCGCTTCATGCCCGGCAGGTCCCGGCTGCTATAAGCAGCTAGGGAACCGCCGGTAATGGCTGGCATCCGCGATCGCACGGATGTCCGCCATTAACCCCTCTGATGCCGTGATCAATACAGATCACGGCATCTGCGGCAGTACGGTATTTTGAATGGATGATCGGATCGCCCGCAGCGCTGCCGCGGCGATCCGATCGTCCAGCATGGCAGCCGGATGTCCCCACACCTTGCTCCGGCCATCTCCCCGGGTCTTCTGCTCTGGTCTGAGATAGAGCAGACCAGAGCAGAAGATCACCGATAATACTGAGCAGTGCTGTGTCCTATACATAGCACTGCACAGTATTAGCAATTAACTGATTGAAATGAATATTCCCCTATGGGGACATAAAAAGTGTTAAAAAAAAGTAAAAAAAATGTAAAATAAAAAAGTTAAAAAATTTGAAAAATCCCCTCCCCCAATAAAAAAGTAAAACGTCCGATTTTCCAATTTTACCCCCAAAAAAGCGTAAAAAAATAATTAATAAACATATTACGCGTGCGTAAAAGTCTGAACTATTAAAATATATTGTTAATTATCCTGTATGATGAACGGCATAAACGTAAAAAAAATTTAAAATGTCCAAAATTGCTGCTTTTTTGTCACATTTTATTCCCAAAAATTTTTATAAAAAATTTATAAAAAGTAAAACCTAAGCAAAGGTGGTACTGATAAAAACTACAGATCATGGCGCAAAAAATGAGCCCTCATATCGCCGCATATACAGAAAAATGAGAAAGGTGGTCACAATAGGGCAATTTCAAACATACTGATTTTGTTAAAATGGTTTGAGATTTTTTTTAAGCGGTACAATTATAGAAAAGAATATAATCATGGTTATCATTTTAATCGTATTGACCCACAGAATAAAGAAAACATGTAATTTTTACCGGAAAGTGTACAGCGTGAAAACAAAACCTTCCAAAATTTACCTAAATTTCGGTTTTCTTTTCAATTTTCCCACATAAATAAGCCCTCATATGGGTCTGTGGATGGAAAAATAAGAGAAATATGATTTTTAGAAGGCGAGGAGGAAAAAACGAAAAAGCAAAAATAAAATTGGTCTGGTCCTTAAAGGGGTTCTCCGGTGCTTACACATCTAATGCCCAAAGGATAGGGGATAAGATGCCTGATCGCAGGAGTCCCGCAGCTGGGGATGCCCGTGATCATGCACGCGGACCCCCGTTTGTAATCAGTCCCCGGAGCGACTACAGGGTGACTACAGGGCCGGCGGCGTGTGACATCACGCTCCGCCCCTCAATGCAAGCCTACTGGAGGGGGCGTGATAGCTATCACGCCCCCTCCCATAGGCTTGCATTGAGGGGCGGAGCGTGATGTCACAGGAGGGCGGAGGCGTGACGTCACATGCCGCCGACCCTGTAGTCACCCGTAATCAGGCCCAGAGCGAACACGCTCTGGGGACTGATTACAAACGGGGTGCCGCGTGCATGATCACGGGCGTCCCCAGCTGCATCTTATCCCCTATCCTTTGGATAAGATGTGTAAGCACCGGAGAACCCCTTTAAGGCCAAAATGGGCCTGGTCCTTAAGGGGTTAATAAGTAAATAAGGCTTAAAAGCCCAGGATATGTTCTCTAGCACAGCAAGAGCCCAAGGTTAGCCTAGTGTTTGTCAATCAATGTGGGGAAGGTGCATGCAGAAGACACAGAGGTGGAGAATAACAGGATATGGACTCTTGCCATGCTAGGGAACACCCCCCTGGACACTTGAGCCTTATTTACATATCAACAAAATGGCATATATCTTGGTGTTGGAAAGGACTATGGGAATAAAAAAGCATGCTCAGAATCCTGATGACTAACCCTAGCTAAACTAAATATGAGCTTATTTTTCCTCCTGTTTAGCTGCTGACAGGTGCACATTAAACATGTAAGGTGGGGCTTGGTGGGAGGGTCAGCTGTACTATAGTTACAAGTTTATATCATAATGTTGAAAAAAGACAAGATTCCATTTCTTAAAGGGGTACTCCGGTGAAAACCTTTTTTCTTTTAAATCAACTGGTGGCAGAAAGTTAAACATATTTGTAAATTACTTCTATTAAAAAATCTTAATCCTTCCAGTGCTTATTAGCTGCTGAATGCTACAGAGGAAATTCCTTTCTTTTTGGAACACTGATGAAATCACGAGCACAGTGCTCTCTGCTGACATATCTGTCCATTTTAGCAACCATGCATAGCAGATGTATAGCAGATGTATGCTAAGGGCAGCATGGTGGCTCAGTGGTTAGCACTGCTGCCGTGCTGGGGACTTGGGTTCAAATCCCACTAAGGACAACAATAAATAAAGCGTCATTATTATTACAATAACGTCAGCAGAGAGAACTGTGCTCGTGATGTCATCAGAGAGCATTCCAAAAAGAAAAGAATTTCCTCTGTAATATTCAGCAGCTAATAAGTACAGGAAGGATTAAATTTTTTTAATAGAAGTAATTTACAAATATGTTTAACTTTCTGCCACCAGTTGATTTAAAAGAAAAAAGGTTTTCACCGGAGTACCCCTTTAAGATGCACAGCACTCTAGATAAACTTGAGTATCTTCGCCTGCATTTACTCTACACACTGGACTCTATGCCAGCTATGATGTGGCATAGTTTTCCATTGTAATTTGCATCAATTTCTGGTGTAAATGATAGTAAGGCTATGTTCAGATGATGGAATGCCTGCATGGAAAATCTCTGTGCGAACATTCCTCTGACAACAAAGTGCAAGCAGAACAAGCCATCGCCAGGACCACTCGGAAATGCGCTGTCTCACAGACTGACACCATGAATTAGAATTTCCATACCAAAAACATGTGTGTAAATCCTACTGTGTGAACATTGTAGCAGAATCCCATTGATTTTAATGGGACTCTGCTGCTGCGGGATCTAATGCGGAAGTCTGCACAGAAATTCAATTGTGAGAACATACCCCAAATGTTTTAAGCTCTAAGGGGCATTTCTCTGTCCTACTAAACCCTTTTTTTTTTTTTTATATAAATAGTTAAGCATGACCAAAAATACACAAATTTAGCACAAATGTTGCTCATTAAAACTGGTTACAACTGGTGTAATGACTGAACTTCATAAATTTGTAATTTTATGTCAGAGCCTACGTTCTACCTGCTGTTAAATCAAGTCATTTGGTCCCATATAAAAGGGACATCCTCTTATGTCATAGAAGTAAGGGCCTGGATTCCTTATACAGCACAGATGCAAACAAGTCATTGGGAACTCATATAATCTCGTGTGTCTTCCCTAACCCTTTAAACATGCTTATCCTTAAGAACAGTAAAGTTGAGTAAGATGCCAGTCATAATACATTTATATTAATAGGATTCATGTGTCATTCATAAAACACATTCCAACCTGAGGAATTTTTCCTATGTGTGAAACTTTTAGGTAACCTTGGCTCCATCTGTCATATGCAAGAAATTAAAACACAGTCCATTGAGATGATCTTGAATGTTTTCATCTTGTTAGTGTTTTAGTGATGCCTCTGGGCTGATCTGTTTCTTCTCCAGTTTTCATGTAACCGGCAGATGTCTCTTCTGAAAGTGTGGCTATTATTTATCTAGTGGCATGTGTTGTTTCCATCACTATATATATAATAAATAACTCATATACAAAAAGGCATGGTATATCACATAAATGTGAACTTTACGATGAATGACATATGAAAACTTAATTTGGAAATTCATTTTAATAATGGGTGGAAGCTGCCATATTAATCTTTGACCTGATGGTACATGGTCTACATCACCAAAAAGGACTAAAGTCTACATGACAAACATAAAACACGTACATACATGCATAATAGAAATGATAAGGATTGTAAGCGGAAGCCATTTGCTTTTTTTATACTTCACAGCTGGACTCACTTCGGCTACACAAATTTTTTTAATAGATGCCGGTGTAGCCAACAAATTTGTCGACCTTATATTTCTTATGTGTACAGGTAATGGAGATGATGTATACTTAACTCTGCAAGAAAGTCTCACTTATTTTTTTTTTTAATTCCCAGCATGCCTAAGAATGGGTTCACACTACAAAATTGTGTAATTCCGGTTTACAGTGCAGCAAAGTCCTATTGCTGTCAATGAGATTTTGCTGCATTGCGCACACTATGATATTTTAGAGGCAGAGCTTTCCATTGCTTAAATGCCTATGGATCATACAGCAGCTGATAAGTACTGGAAGGATTAAGATTTTTTTTAATAGAAGTAATTTACAAATCTGTTTAACTTTCTGGTACCAGTTAATTTAAAAACAAATGTTTTAATAATAATAATAATAATAATAATAATAATAATAATAATAATAATAATAATAATAATAATAATAATAATAATAATACTTTTATTTATATAGCGCCAACAGATTCCGCAAGCACCAACAGTTTTCCAGTGGAGTACCCCTTTAAAGAGAAACTCAGATTCTTTTTATGCTTGGTAGTTTATTTTTGTCCTACCTATTATCTTCCTCTGTTCAGAAATATACTTTATATAGCTTGCTGGAGGAATGGACCTAACGAATGATCAGGGGACATTTTGATATCTGACAAGTAGTTGTTAGTTTCCAAACTCATTCATCCATAGGCCTGACAAATTGAATTTCTTTTTCTACATGTATTACTATAAAATTTCATTCTATAGCTTGTAATCCAGAACAGTTTCCCTATACTGTGTTTCCCTAAACTGTAGACAAAAGTTGACTGAACCTGCCTACTTCAGCAGACCAACAGAAGAGACTTCAATAGACCAACAGTAGGCTTACAATGGCGCTGACCGAACCAAACGGCACAACTGGAACAGTAAACTTAAAGTTTTATCTACCAGGATGCAATGTGTTTTTTGCTGCGCATGCACAGCGAAACGCGATGCAATCTGGTAAATAAAACTTTCTGTTTGCCATTCCGGTTGTGCCGTTTGGTTCGGTCAGCACCATTGTAGTCCTGCCGTTAGTTTATTGAAGCCTGTTCTGTTTATCTGTTGTTCGGATGCTGAAGGCTGCAGATGGGACCATTGTTGATTCAGCATTACGCACATATCATTGTTGTGTATGACGGAATACAACCAAAACGGGTAACTTGGTATTTGATCATTCTTACCCTTCCTCGGGTGTGTTACACTATGGAGCACTTTTCTTTCTTTTTCTAGATACTTCAGCAGGCCAACTGTCTAAAGAATATGGGGGCCCCCAACTCTCCCCTAGCAGGTTAAATCAGGAGAGAGAAGGGTCAGGCATGATGGATTTCAACTGCCTAATCATATGCGGGGAGATTTATCAAATCCTGTCCAGAAGAAAAGTTGATGAGTTGCCCATAGCAACCAATCAGATCACTTCTTTCATTTTCAGAGGCCTTTTCAAAAATGAAAGAAGCAATGTGATTGGTTGCTATGGGCAACTGAACAACTTTTCTTCTGGACAGGTTTTGATAAATCTCCCCCATTGTTCTCAGAGCAATGTTTTCAGTAGTCTGGCAGCAGCTTACCCTTCCTCTGTCCATGTTCAGCTGTGCTGAATGATCAGTATTTAAATTGTTTGGCCACATTAATGAATGCTTATAATTTTTTACAAACTTGTACAAAGTCAGACTTTTGATTAGTGGGAGTCAAGGGTACTGATCCCCCTCCGGCCAATTACTAGGGCTCAGAAGTGGTCAGCTAAGCACTATGCCTCTTGGTTTCTGCTCTTCTCTGTATGTCTTTCCTTCCAGAGTGGAGCTTAGTGAGTCTTCATGGCAGGCAGAAGCCACTGGGGACCACTCCAAAGCCTCATAGTTTAGGTAACATGAAGGGGATGACAGGTTCACTTTAAGATTATGATGTAACTAAAAGTGGGTGTGCACTTGTATATAGAGCCTGGGCCCTCAAATAACTTCCTCTGTTTGGTCCCAAGGAGCCTCAGTCCTTGAGTATATAGTTGAGTATATAGACTAGAATAACAGAGAATATAACCTTAGACATGCATGCTTTACTGTTCCCAAACTGCTTACTATTTGTATTAATAATTCTCATAATCCTGGTAGCAGTGCACTAGTGGAGCACCACAATGAAGAAGTTCTATATACTAGTGCATAAATCATTCCCTGATGTTTTACCAATTCATTAAATATCCATCATTCATAGTGAAAAATCAAAATGAAAGGCATGGTGGTCTAGAAATCAATAGGTGGACCCTGGCATGTGAACACCCAGAATCCTTTTCACCTACACTGTTTTGAACTTAGGCATCTGGAAAAAGTTAAAAAGGCTCTAGTGAACTCTGGAGACCTCATTCTGCTTGTTTCTCTGCTATACGCTTAAGAGGAATGGTTAAATTGAGGTGTGGGAAGAATAAAGATGTTTATAAAGCTAGAGGAACGGCCAAAGCAAGACGTTTTCTTTCAGCACTGCACATTGCCTAATATTTGACCCTTTTATACATGTAGAGTTTGAGTAGTATTCCGGTGTGAAGTTACTATAGTCAAATGTATTTGGATACATGGCCATAGAGCCCTAGCCTTAATAATTGCTAACCAGAAATCTGATCCTCGGAGCACCTCTATTCACACCAACACTTTCCTGATACACTACATATTCTCAGCAGAGCTATGCTACAGAACCTGGAAATGCTTTTAAATGACATTTTGCAATGTGTTGCCGTACAACATCTGCATGAAAAGTCACTTCACTGCAAATATTTTGCTTTATTTTCTTGGAACCGATTTTTTGATTAGTTAATTGATGTTTTCAACTACATAAAATACAAAGGTAAATTCAGAATGTTGTTGCTGGATTTATTTATTACCAGAGAGCTGTGCATTATGGGAATTCAGTTAAAGCGGTCATCCAAAGAAGTTCTTCCCTCTCCAGGGTGCTCAGCAATGTTCAGACGCCCCATAATAAAATAAATGGAGTCATAGCAGCAAAGACATGTTGTGCTTCCTAATTTGGTGGAAAATTGTCCTCCCTCTCAGGACCTGTGGGGTTCCCTGCAGACAAAAGCATCAGAAGGAGAAAAATAGGTGCTGCAGGACCAATGGAGCACCAGGAGTTGGCAAGTATATATATATATATATATATATATATATATATATATATTTTTTTTTTTTTTTTTTACAATTTCACCACAGTCCCAACACTCTATTATTTTGAAAGCACCAGAATTCCCCTTTAAGTATGGTTAAAAGACTTGTCTGAGATCTGTAAAAAAAAAACATCATACCCTGTTAGGGTGACAGAATAACAAAATACATTATACACTGGAACTCTCTGTCATATGATATTGTACTAGTTGTTAACAACACACACACACACACACACACCAAGCCCGCGATCCCTGAGATCAGACTTTTATCCCTTAACCTGTGGATAGGGGATAAGTTTTACAAAACTGGAGTACCCCTTTAGCTGGAGGATAAGTGCCATTCTTTGCGTGAATACACTTTCTAACTGACAACGGCCCAGATTTAATTTTCTGTCTGAGACAAAAATGTGTATGATTTTTGTCTTAGACCAATAGCAACAGATGATCCATCATCTTTCATTTTACCAGTGCTGACTTTTTTGATTCAGTGCTGTGATTGGTTGCAATCTGTGTAAGACAAAAAATCTGCCATTTTTGTCTCAGATAGACTGATGAACTTGGGCCGGCATGTGTATGTTCCATTTTGCTAGCATCTCTCTGTTCCAGTGTAAGTCAAAAATTGCTTTTAGATCTTGATTTCCTCTTATGAAGACAATGCTGGGGACATTCTATTCATAAACAAGATAGGAGGTATAGTGCTCAGGATGTGCCTTAAAACATAACCTTTTCTAGGTATACATTTTAATACATTCTATACATTCTAGTAAAGGTTATGTTTGAAGGCACATCCGAAACACTATACCTCATATCTTGTCTATAATTTATGCTGGATGATAATTTTGTTATTTGGTGGTTTACGTAGTACCACATACTCTATACTATGTTTCTGGTTACTTTATTGAAATTCTATTTATACTAATAAACAACGTATCCAATAAAGCAACGACCATGTCACTGTGTTTCTTTATTTGTTGGGTTTTCTTGCATCTTGCATCTGTTACTAATCTGAAAAGTAAGTTACAGGTTCAAAGTAATTTAAAAGTAATTTTTTAAGAATTTAAGAGTAAATGATATTGCAGATTCAATCTCCTTCTCTTCATGTGATTAATCTCTAAAATACATTTTCATACAGAGAAATCCACACGCTACCAAATCTCACAGGATGCAAAGGTTAATGATGGGCTGCAAAGCCACAGTTTAATTTTGGTAGAAGTTTCATTTCCATTGACCCGGGTATGGAAACTTTGGAGAATATGGAACAAGATGGATTATAATCAGCAGTGCTAATCATAAAAAGATGAAGCGGATAAAAGAATGGCATGACATTCATGATAATAAACATAGCAGCAAATCTATTTGTCCTGCAGTCTTAAAATGAATGATCAACATACAGACACCAGCAACAAAGCATTACTGCTGTCTGCTTTTGAAGGATTCCTGTGGTTGTTCAATGATAGCACAATTATAGCCTATGCAGGTATATCATTTTATAGGGACTTGTATTATTGTGCAAGGGATAAAGCACTCTCTTAAATCTGTCCCATAATTGTGAGATAATCCAGAGGCGGCTCCTCCGATCCACGGTAATTAGAGCGCCAGAGACAACAGCCCAACAAAGGCTAAGTCATAATGGCCATTGTCCTCTGTACCTGCATATTGGAATGTGATGACTCTGCTGTCAGCACTCACTAATAAAGCACTTGTCTACGTATACCGTCATATCAAGTGCCCTATATACTCCTGGTTAATCAGGCATGGGATTTTACTGTAAAATATAAATCCGCTACCTGCGTCGGGCACCATAGTTTTATCCAGCTGCCAAAAAGAAGACAAAAACATACCTAGACAAAAGATTGTAATTGTAACTATTTAAGAAGTTATTTCTGTGTCTGATGTCTATTGTTCATTCACCATTTGTTTAAATTGTTTGGATTATTGTTCATACTTACATTTATTTATTTTTTCAGAATTTTTTTTTATCTGACTATGCTACAGGGGCTGTAAAGTTTGTGTAGTTCATAATATAGTGTCTATACTTGTGTTTGATGGCTTGTCCTGCAATTCTTATGTGATCCTTGCCTCAGATGTTGATTTTTAGCAGCATAAAAATTAGTGTTGTCTCAGGCTTTTCCCAGGTTGCAATGTGGCCCAAGATATTACATCACTAGTCAGTATTGAAAGGGAGCCTGTCTGCTTCAATGGGTGGAATGACCACTGGGTGGGAAGGAGATCATTCTCAATAGGGCTGCAAGGAATTGCAGTTTCATGAACAGCACAGCATGAAAGGGAGCTCAGTGTTGCTGCAATTGGTGGTGGTGACTGATGTGTGGGAGGGAGAAAAGTGACCTCTCACTTACAAACAAGAGATCATGGGACTTGTATTTGGAAAGAAAGAACTTCAACAGGAAATAACCATTTCCCAAAAAGAAAGCGTCAGTGTTATGGGGGACTAACAACAGAGCCATATAGCCCCAAGACAAGCATGGATCCTTCCAAAACATGTCCATTACTGTCTGGCAGGTAAATACTAAAGTCATTTTTATGGTGGATAACCCCTTTAAGATGCTTCTGTTTGGGAAGATGCCTCTGAGATGAGTTCAAGATGTTAAGAGGGGTTATATTATCAACCAGCATGTCACACAGACTGTCACAAAGTTAGCATGGTCCAAATTAAAAGATGAGTAGCTTTTAGCTTATATTATGTTCAGGAAATTGATTTCTCATAAGATAGATATCATAGGACAGAAAAAGTATTTTTTCAGGTTTATAACATTTAGTGTTCAATAAAAAGGCTATATTTTAACTTTACCAAATGGGTTGTTGCATTGTCATATGTTTACAGTATGCTGTATTCCTTATTTATATTTGTTACGCCGAGCGCTCCGGGTCCCCGCTCCTCCCCGGAGCGCTCGCTTCACTCTCCCCGCGGCAGCGCTCCGGTCACGTCCTCTGACCCGGGGCGCTGCGATTCCGCTGCCAGCCGGGATGCGGGTAGCGCCCGCTCGCGATGCGCACCCCGGCTCCCCTACCTGACTCGCTCTCCGTCTGTTCTGTCCCGGCGCGCGCGGCCCCGCTCCCTAGGGCGCGCGCGCGCCGGGTCTCTGCGATTTAAAGGGCCACTGCGCCGCTGATTGGCGCAGTGGTTCCAATTAGTGTGTTCACCTGTGCACTTCCCTATATCACCTCACTTCCCCTGCACTCCCTTGCCGGATCTTGTTGCCTTAGTGCCAGTGAAAGCGTTCCTTGTGTGTTCCTTGCCTGTGTTTCCAGACCTTCTGCCGTTGCCCCTGACTACGATCCTTGCTGCCTGCCCCGACCTTCTGCTACGTCCGACCTTGCTTTTGCCTACTCCCTTGTACCGCGCCTATCTTCAGCAGCCAGAGAGGTGAGCCGTTGCTAGTGGATACGACCTGGTCACTACCGCCGCAGCAAGACCATCCCGCTTTGCGGCGGGCTCTGGTGAAAACCAGTAGTGGCTTAGAACCGGTCCACTAGCACGGTCCACGCCAATCCCTCTCTGGCACAGAGGATCCACTACCTGCCAGCCGGCATCGTGACAGTAGATCCGGCCATGGATCCCGCTGAAGTTCCTCTGCCAGTTGTCGCTGACCTCACCACGGTGGTCGCCCAGCAGTCACAACAGATAGCGCAACAAGGCCAACAGCTGTCTCAACTGACCGTTATGCTACAACAGTTACTACCACAGCTTCAGCAGTCATCTCCTCCGCCAGCTCCTGCACCTCCTCCGCAGCGAGTGGCCGCTCCTGGGATACGCTTATCCTTGCCGGATAAATTTGATGGGGACTCTAAGTTTTGCCGTGGCTTTCTTTCCCAATGTTCCCTGCATCTGGAGATGATGTCGGACCTGTTTCCCACTGAAAGGTCTAAGGTGGCTTTCGTAGTCAGCCTTCTGTCCGGAAAAGCCCTGTCATGGGCCACACCGCTCTGGGACCGCAATGACCCCGTCACTGCCTCTGTACACTCCTTCTTCTCGGAAATCCGAAGTGTCTTTGAGGAACCTGCCCGAGCCTCTTCTGCTGAGACTGCCCTGTTGAACCTGGTCCAGGGTAATTCTTCCGTTGGCGAGTATGCCGTACAATTCCGTACTCTTGCTTCAGAATTGTCCTGGAATAATGAGGCCCTCTGCGCGACCTTCAAAAAAGGCCTATCCAGCAACATTAAAGATGTTCTGGCCGCACGAGAAATTCCTGCTAATCTACATGAACTTATTCACCTAGCCACTCGCATTGACATGCGTTTTTCCGAAAGGCGTCAGGAACTCCGCCAAGATATGGACTCTGTTCGCACGAGGCGTTTCTTCTCCTCGGCTCCTCTCTCCTCTGGTCCCCTGCAATCTGTTCCTGTGCCTCCCGCCGTGGAGGCTATGCAGGTCGACCGGTCTCGCCTGACACCTCAAGAGAGGACACGACGCCGTATGGAGAACCTCTGCCTGTACTGTGCTAGTACCGAACACTTCCTGAGAGATTGTCCTATCCGTCCTCCCCGCCTGGAAAGACGTACGCTGACTCCGCACAAAGGTGAGACAGTCCTTGATGTCTACTCTGCTTCTCCACGTCTTACTGTGCCTGTGCGGATGTCTGCCTCTGCCTTCTCCTTCTCTACAGTGGCCTTCTTGGACTCTGGATCTGCAGGAAATTTTATTTTGGCCTCTCTCGTCAACAGGTTCAACATCCCGGTGACCAGTCTCGCCAGACCCCTCTACATCAATTGTGTAAATAATGAAAGATTGGACTGTTCCATACGTTTCCGCACGGAGCCCCTTCTTATGAGCATCGGATCTCATCATGAGAGGATTGAACTTTTGGTCCTCCCCAATTGCACCTCGGAAATTCTCCTTGGACTTCCCTGGCTTCAACTTCATTCCCCTACCCTGGATTGGTCCACTGGGGAGATCAAGAGTTGGGGGTCCTCTTGTTCCAAGAACTGTCTAAAACCGGTTCCCAGTAACCCTTGCTGTAACTCTGTGGTTCCTCCAGTAACCGGTCTCCCTAAGGCCTATATGGACTTCGCGGATGTTTTCTGCAAAAAACAAGCTGAGACTCTACCTCCTCACAGGCCTTATGATTGCCCTATCGACCTCCTCCCGGGCACTACTCCACCCCGGGGCAGAATTTATCCTCTCTCTGCCCCAGAGACTCTTGCCATGTCCGAATACGTCCAGGAGAATCTAAAAAAGGGCTTTATCCGTAAATCCTCCTCTCCTGCCGGAGCCGGATTTTTCTTTGTGTCCAAAAAAGATGGCTCCCTACGTCCTTGCATTGACTACCGCGGTCTTAATAAAATCACGGTTAAGAACCGCTACCCCTTACCCCTCATCTCTGAACTCTTTGATCGCCTCCAAGGTGCCCACATCTTCACTAAATTGGACTTAAGAGGCGCCTATAACCTCATCCGCATCAGAGAGGGGGACGAGTGGAAAACGGCATTTAACACCAGAGATGGACACTTTGAATATCTGGTCATGCCCTTTGGACTGTGCAACGCCCCTGCCGTCTTCCAAGACTTTGTCAATGAAATTTTTCGTGATCTGTTATACTCCTGTGTTGTTGTATATCTGGACGATATCCTAATTTTTTCTGCCAATCTAGAAGAACACCGCCAGCATGTCCGTATGGTTTTTCAGAGACTTCGTGACAACCAACTCTATGCCAAAATTGAGAAATGTCTGTTTGAATGCCAATCTCTTCCTTTTCTAGGATATTTGGTCTCTGGCCAGGGACTACAGATGGATCCAGACAAACTCTCTGCCGTCTTAGATTGGCCACGCCCCTCCGGACTCCGTGCTATCCAACGCTTTTTGGGGTTCGCCAATTATTACAGGCAATTTATTCCACATTTTTCTACCATTGTGGCTCCTATCGTGGCTTTAACCAAAAAAAATGCTGATCCCAAGTCCTGGCCTCCTCAAGCAGAAGACGCCTTTAAACGACTCAAGTCTGCCTTTTCTTCGGCTCCCGTCCTCTCCAGACCTGACCCTTCCAAACCCTTCCTATTGGAGGTTGATGCCTCCTCAGTGGGAGCTGGAGCTGTTCTTCTACAAAAAAATTCTTCCGGGCATGCTGTCACTTGTGGTTTTTTCTCTAGGACCTTCTCTCCAGCGGAGAGGAACTACTCCATCGGGGATCGAGAGCTTCTAGCCATTAAATTAGCACTTGAGGAATGGAGGCATCTGCTGGAGGGATCAAGTTCTCCTGTTATTATCTACACCGACCACAAGAACCTCTCCTACCTCCAGTCTGCCCAACGGCTGAATCCTCGCCAGGCCCGGTGGTCTCTGTTCTTTGCCCGATTTAATTTTGAGATTCACTTTCGTCCTGCCGATAAGAACATTAGGGCCGATGCTCTCTCTCGTTCCTCGGATGCCTCAGAAGTTGAACTCTCTCCGCAACACATCATTCCACCTGACTGCCTGATCTCCACTTCTCCTGCCTCCATCAGGCAGACTCCTCCAGGAAAGACCTTTGTTTCTCCTCGCCAACGCCTCGGAATCCTCAAATGGGGTCACTCCTCCCATCTCGCAGGTCATGCGGGTATCAAGAAATCTGTGCAACTCATCTCCCGCTTCTATTGGTGGCCGACTCTGGAGACGGATGTTGTGGACTTTGTGCGAGCCTGCACTATCTGTGCCCGGGATAAGACTCCTCGCCAGAAGCCCGCTGGTTTTCTTCATCCTCTGCCTGTCCCCGAACAGCCTTGGTCTCTGATTGGTATGGATTTTATTACTGATTTACCCCCTTCCCGTGGCAACACTGTTATTTGGGTGGTCGTTGATCGATTCTCCAAAATGGCACATTTCATCCCTCTTCCTGGTCTTCCTTCTGCGCCTCAGTTGGCTAAACAATTTTTTGTACACATTTTTCGTCTTCACGGGTTGCCTACGCAGATTGTCTCGGATAGAGGCGTCCAATTCGTGTCTAAATTCTGGAGGGCTCTCTGTAAACAACTCAAGATTAAATTAAATTTTTCTTCTGCATATCATCCCCAGTCCAATGGACAAGTAGAAAGGATTAACCAGATCTTGGGTGATTATTTGCGACATTTTGTTTCCTCCCGCCAGGATGACTGGGCAGATCTCCTCCCATGGGCCGAATTCTCGTATAACTTCAGGGTCTCTGAGTCTTCCTCCAAATCCCCATTTTTCGTGGTGTACGGCCGTCACCCTCTTCCCCCCCTCCCTACTCCCTTGCCCTCTGGTCTGCCCGCTGTGGATGAAATTTCTCGTGACCTTTCCATCATATGGAGAGAGACCCAAAATTCTCTCTTACAGGCTTCATCACGCATGAAGAAGTTCGCGGATAAGAAAAGAAGAGCTCCCCCCGTTTTTTCCCCTGGAGACAAGGTATGGCTCTCCGCTAAATATGTCCGCTTCCGTGTCCCTAGCTACAAGTTGGGACCACGCTATCTTGGTCCTTTCAAAATTTTGTGTCAAATTAATCCTGTCTCTTATAAACTTCTTCTTCCTCCCTCTCTTCGTATCCCTAATGCCTTTCACGTCTCTCTTCTCAAACCACTCATCCTCAACCGTTTTTCTCCCAAATCTGTTCCTCCCTCTCCTGTTTCCGGCTCCTCGGACATCTTCTCGGTCAAAGAAATTTTAGCTGCCAAAAAGGTCAGAGGAAAAAATTTTTTTTTAGTGGACTGGGAGGGTTGTGGTCCTGAAGAGAGATCCTGGGAACCTGAGGACAACATCCTAGACAAAAGTCTGCTCCTCAGGTTCTCAGGCTCTAAGAAGAGGGGGAGACCCAAGGGGGGGGTACTGTTACGCCGAGCGCTCCGGGTCCCCGCTCCTCCCCGGAGCGCTCGCTTCACTCTCCCCGCGGCAGCGCTCCGGTCACGTCCTCTGACCCGGGGCGCTGCGATTCCGCTGCCAGCCGGGATGCGGGTAGCGCCCGCTCGCGATGCGCACCCCGGCTCCCCTACCTGACTCGCTCTCCGTCTGTTCTGTCCCGGCGCGCGCGGCCCCGCTCCCTAGGGCGCGCGCGCGCCGGGTCTCTGCGATTTAAAGGGCCACTGCGCCGCTGATTGGCGCAGTGGTTCCAATTAGTGTGTTCACCTGTGCACTTCCCTATATCACCTCACTTCCCCTGCACTCCCTTGCCGGATCTTGTTGCCTTAGTGCCAGTGAAAGCGTTCCTTGTGTGTTCCTTGCCTGTGTTTCCAGACCTTCTGCCGTTGCCCCTGACTACGATCCTTGCTGCCTGCCCCGACCTTCTGCTACGTCCGACCTTGCTTTTGCCTACTCCCTTGTACCGCGCCTATCTTCAGCAGCCAGAGAGGTGAGCCGTTGCTAGTGGATACGACCTGGTCACTACCGCCGCAGCAAGACCATCCCGCTTTGCGGCGGGCTCTGGTGAAAACCAGTAGTGGCTTAGAACCGGTCCACTAGCACGGTCCACGCCAATCCCTCTCTGGCACAGAGGATCCACTACCTGCCAGCCGGCATCGTGACAATATTGTTATATGGTATTTATTTAATATTTCTCTTTATTGATTATCTGACCCTATAAGGCCATCGGGATGTCATGAAGGGAGGTTTCTGTTCTCTGAAACACTAGTAAAAGCAGTGGGCTGCTGTAAATGGTAGTTCCCTCTCTGGCAGACCAAGCTTATCTATGTATTACACAGCAAACACTCCAAGGGAAATGTATTATCAGCCAGATCCTTCCCAAGTGTTAACAGAAGGTTGGCTTTTGTATAATAAACAAAATGCTGGACTAAAGTGCTAGACTCTTTGTATAGTGATTTATGAACTGTCAGGTTACATAGTACAGTTGAAAAAAAAATGATGTCCCTAGTTAAACCAAAGCATAGGAGAGGACATAGAGGAAGGGTATGGCTAATCTTTAGAACATTAACAGAGATTTAACAAAACTTTAACCGAGATGTATACAAGCCAGAGGATGAGCTAAACAGCGTGAAACATATGTCGCTCTCCTTTTGAATGCACCCGCTGTACGTACTCCCATGGTCAGAACATAATAAAAGCACGGAGGAAAATTTAAGTGGTCAGTGCAGCCTATTCATGTCTACGATACATATTTATTTTATTTTAAAGGACCCTGAGCCAAAATCTTTATAACAAATTTTCTCAAGAACACCCATTTAATATTATTTTGTTTTAAGAAATCATCTAAGCCTATTTTGAAGGCCTTTCTGTGACAATTTCTGAGGTAGACTGTTCCACAGATTAACAATTCTTATGGTAAAGAAGACTTCTCACAACTATAAATGACATATTTTTTCAAGGCAGATGGAGTGTCCCCTTCTATTTGAGAGGATTTTACCTGGAACTGTTCTTTACCACGCTAAGGCCTGGTTCACACCTTATGGCTGCACTGTCATGGAAGAAAGAGGAGCTGCCTGTTGCACAGCATTATTATTACCCTAATAATAAGTCACATGATAAAATGAGCTACTAAAGTGTGGAGGATGTAAATCTAAAATTCCCAGTATGACCTGAATACTGCCAGACAAACTGTGCTTCTAAATATGCTACAGTACGTCCACACACTGTATCCATGAATATAATACTGCATTATACTGTGCCCCTGAATACAATATTGTCACATGCTGTGCCCTTAATATACTATTGTCGAACATTGTGCACATAAATGCAAAGAACTTACAAAACAGTCATGAGATTTTTGATGTGCATCGAGAAGGCCATAGATCCACCAAATAACTTTAGCTCTATGTAAGTCAGTAATCATACTACATCTTAAACTTATTTTTGGACACGTAAGTGCAAGAAGGACATAAAATTACTCTATAGTGCAAAGTAGGATAACTCTATCAAAGAAAATATCTCTTCCAACAAAATCCAACTGCTGGGATCCCCGCAATCGCCGGAAGCGGCGAGTTGTGACCCCCGCCCATATATCTTTATGGAAGAGTCGTTCAACATTTTTTGGCTGTCTCATAGAGATATATGGAGGGGGCATGGAGGCCCCCGCTTCAGGTGAGGGTCATGACCTTCTGCTTTGGGGGAGAACCGGGGCTCTGTACAGGAGATAGCAGGGGCCCAAGCGATCTAGGATAGGGCATATGTTTTTAAGAAATTTGTAGGATGGGACTTCTCCTTTAACTTAATTAAATTACTTTACTTACCTATCACCTAAACACAATTTTTTTTTTTTTTTTTTACCATTGGCATTTTTCAAAGACAACGATGTGAATATCTTCTGTAGAAAACCTCTTCCACATTACTTTGTGAATAGGGACGTTTCACAATAGGAAAACTCTGATTGATCAAATCTTCACCTAACTAGTCTGAAATCAAAGTCATAAAAAATATTTGATACGGTTGCTTTCAGAAAATCCAAGCAAAGTACAGGACAAAGAAGAAATTTAACAACACATTGTTCAAAGGAGGGCACAGCCAGAGTTGCCGGGCATGTTTCATTATTACATCCATACAAGCCTTACAAAGACAATACAAGTAAATGCAATTTTGTTAGCTTGGTACCAAGGGAAATGTAACTGCCTTTTGTGACAGGGTGATGTACTGGTGTTTTCCAGACCATTAACATACACTCCTGAAAAGGTAAATTGTCCATCAAGATTTGATGAAACAGCTGGATCCACTAACCAATGAAAACACTGTTCACTTGATTGCATGTTCAAAAGTGCTTGTGATTTTAATGAATCTGCTGAAAAGAGAAGGAGCTTGATAAACCTTGATGGAAAAAGGAGCCGCAAGCAAGAAAGATTCCAGACTTCACTGTATAAGGTAAGAATTGGTGTTTTGTTGCTCATATGCTTATCGTCACATACGGAAGTTCAATGAGAGAGAAAGCACAAGGCAAAATTCAATGTACAAATATGACTTGTACCATGTGGTCATAACACAAATATACAGGCCTGCAACAGGGTCTACATGAAAGAAGGACTCCTTTGTACTGATATGTCACTTTTCTTTCATGATGGAGCTGGCCCAGAGGCCAGTATGCAAACTGACACTCCTGCTGGGCTTGTTTATTATCTATAAAAATTAAGATACCATGGTGAACTTGGTTGGTCTGAGATTCAAGCCAGATATGGTAAAAGAGGTTGACCACTTGTGTAAAACTTATCTCCTATCCACAGATTAGGGGATAAGTGTCTGATTCTCCCACTTAGACCCCAAACGATCCCAAGAACGGGGTCCGTCTCTTACCGCGGATTGCTCCGACCCCCACCTTCAGAAGTGAACTGGTCCTGAGAGTGCTGGCCTTCTTTGGTAATTACCAGCTGGAATGATGTCCCACCGTAGTGAAGAGGGCCATCGTTCCCTAGACTAGTTTGTCTTGGGAGGGGGGGCGGGGGGATTCGTGGCAGAATGCTCAGATATAGGAGACAGGCCATTTCTGGACATCAGACATTCATCATTTAAAGAATTGTCTGCCTTTTGTCTCAACCCTATTCCTCATAGTCTATAAGTTCTCACTAGTAGGGCCCTCACTCCTCCTGTTTGAATATTTAGTGTGTACTATTGTAATGTCTAATACTTTTCCTTATGTGTATGCCCACAATTGTAAAGTGCAGCAGAAACTGCTGGCGCTATATAAATAAATATTATTATTATTATTATTATTATTATTATTATTATCCCCTATACTGTGGATACATTTGATGTAACTGGGCAGGAAATGTACTACCTTTCTTTGCTCCCTGGCACTTTATTACCACCTTCCGAGATGGTGGAGCTGCGGGATGGTTACCTTATTGTGATTATCACATAAAGGTGAAACCACCCCTATGCCATGGCCAATGGTCATTACTCACTACACGCAGGCATGTTTTAGCCTGTGTGTGAGGATCACGATAAGAGTATCTGCCCCTCCTGTCTCAGAAATTATTCCTCCAAGACAATACCGAGGCCAAAGTGAAGCACCAGGGAGCAAGGAAAGATAATACCTTTCTCGCTTTAATTCCTGTTGTGTGCTTGTAGTCAGTGTCCCATATAATGTATCTGTAGTTTATGTAATCTTGATGTGTCACCTGATTATAATAGAGAGCATTGTTTTATGAACAAAATCAATTTTTACCAGCAGTGATAGGCATAACTGATCAAGAGGAAGGTCAAAGGTGAAAAATATCAAAGTCTGTGCATGATCCGAAGCTTGAATGGAAGCCAAATGCACAGTTAAGTGAACCACACCATTAAAAGAAATGTGGCAAACAAAGGGTGATTTCACCACAGCAATTTCACTGCATTTCATATGAAGAATATCAATTTCAACACAGATAGCTACAAGTGGTCTTTTCCATATCATAGCAATTTCCTGTAAGTTATGGAGAAAGATGTCAATAAATTAACTGTGGTGCCATGAGATGTGTATATGTCTAGTGTAAATCAGCAGACACCAAGCAAAGTAAGGAGCAGATTATATTGGATTCAATATGCATAATCCAATCAGTATGCAGAGCTCAGATAAAAGACCCATAGATAAAGTATGCAAATAAAGGCTAATTTCTTACAATGTATTATGGCTCTTATTTTAAGCCTTATTTTTGTCAGTATTTTTTTACAAAACCAGGAGTGGAACCATGGGTGTAAACAGGAAATCATGTTTTGGGGTACAGATAATGAAGCTGTGAGTGCAATCCCAACTATGAGCTAAATTGGTACTGTGGCTTTTGGTTTTGCATCCGGCTGTGCTGGAGCCAGGCATTGGGCACTAAAGGCAGCCTGTCTCTCTAGTGCCCAATACCTAGCTGCGCTGACACCACCTACCAAGTGTACATAGTGAGTGCGGTGAGCATGCATCTACATCACTGAGGCAGCTGGTGCAAGTGTCCCTAATCCCAAAATTGTGTGTTTTAATCCAGCCTAAGGCCTAATGTCCACATTCAGTTCTTAAGTCTGATTTTGCTCAGTATGTTTGCCAAAAACAGAAGTTGAACCAACATAGAAAAAAACATAATAGAAAGATTGGCATTGCTCAGAGGTTTTGGCCCCACTCCTACCTAAAGGGATACTCTGCCCCTAGACATATTATCCCCTATCCAAAGAATAGGGGACAAGATGTCTGATTGTGGGGTTCCAGCCGCGGGGGGCGTGACATCACAAGGACGAGTGGCATGATGTCAACACTATGGCCGTGTTTAGAATAATGTTTAGAACTCCAGGTGCTGCATGGAGATTTTGGGGAGTCCCAGAGGCCAGACCCCTGCCATCAGACATCTTATCCCCTATCCTTTAGACAGGAGATAAGATGTCTAGGGGAGGAGTACCCCTTAAAATAAAAATACTATCCAAATTGACCTCCAAAATATGGACCAAATACTGACCAAAATGGTTTAAAAAAGTATTTTAGTCAGAATTTGATCAGTACTTTAGCCAAAAACAGGAGTGGGTCCAAAACACAGAATAAAAGGGCCACTCTTGGGTTTAAGTAAAGATACTCACCAAACCGCTTCAATGTGTGAACCTGGCCTAAGAGTTTTTGTACACAGAATACAGTCTTTGTGCACTGTTGTACAGGATTCATATGGAGATATTCTTCCAAAGAAAAACATCTCTACAGAGTCCAAAATGGAATAAAATTTTTCAGTTGAACTCATATGGAATCTAACAGAAAACAAAGTTACTGTGGAGGTTTATACATGTCTAAGGAAACACTATTACAGCTCCATACATAACACAGCTGTGCACATGAGCCCTAAGGCTGTGTATCAGGTTGTTCTCTTTGCTTCAGTTTCATGATTGTCTAAATGTCTGGTGTTGTAGAAAATAAAGGATCCATCCAAACTGGTGACATAGGAGGGATTAGTTATGCTCTTAGTATGAATAAAACATTCCCAGGAAGATGTCTGCATCACTGGAAGCATTGGATCGTGTACCCAAATGGCCCAAATGTAGTCAAGTAGTGATTATTTTTAGGTTATTTCCCAAATGTATATAATCCAAAATTGGGATGTGCTGCATTTGTGGGTCCAAATATACTTTTAGACCTTCAAAGTCAATGTACATACACATACAGTGCATTTGAAAGGCTTCAAATCCTTTCAGGTCTGAAGTTCAGCCTTGTGAAGAAATAAAAAGAAATATATATATATATATATATATATATATATATATATATATATATATATAGTTTTACCCCTGTGATCACTAAATAAAAATAGATAATGTAACATATAGCTAGCTTTGGGAGGTTGTTCACTCACCTGTTTATAGCACGTTGATCAGTCTGTTGATTGTGTTGACTTGGACAGAGGCCTTAATATTTAATGTATGGGGTGTTTAGTCAGCGATGGCCATGCACAGTGAACCATGCATAGTCTCACATGTCACTGAATAGATAACTCCTCTGTTGTCTAGGTTATGTGCCTATTTGGAAGGTGAACCTTTTGGCCAATTCTGAGGTCCAGAACACTCTAGATCAGGTTGTCATTAAGAATATCTCGGTACTTTTCTCTGGAACTTATGAGACACTTATCCCCTGGATTCAACACAGTTTAGGGGATAAGTGTCTTATTGGGGAGGGGGGCACATGTCCTATCGAAAGGGGGGGGGCACCACTGGGACCTCCTGCAATCTCTTATATGGACCCTGTCTCCTAATCCCTCCTTGGCTGGAGTGCAAACAGGAGGGGTAAGTAGATAGGGCTCCGTGCAGGAGATCATGGAGGTCCGACCGCTGGGATAGATGATATGTGGAATAGGGATAAGTGTCTGATAAATTTAGTTCCCAAGACTACCTCTTTAAGCTTTTACATTTACCTTCCCTGTCTCGTTGTCCCAGCTGCTGATAAACATTCCCCTAGCATAATGCTGCCACCACAATGCTTCACTGTAATGACGTTACTGTGCAGGTGATGAGCAGAGCCTGGTTTACTCCAGATATAATACTTAGAATCAAGGTCAAAAAGTACAATCTTGATTTCATCAGAACAGAGAATCTTTAGGTGCTTTTTTTTATTTTTTATTCAAACTCCAGGTGCACTTTCATGAGATTATTTTTCTGATCACTCTTACATTAAGGTGGAGTGCAAAAATGTTTGGTAACCTTTTCCAGATTTGTGCCTCCACACACTCCTGTCTCTGAGCCCTATAGGCAGTTATTTCCTTCTCATGGCTTGGTTTTTGCTCTGATATACACAGTCAGTTGTGAGACCTTATATAGACAGGGCTGTGTCTTTCCAAATCCTGTCCAGTCAGTTGAATTTACCACAGGTGACTCCAATTAAGGCGTAGAAACATCTCAGAGATGATGAAGAGAATTTCTAAATTTCTAGTGTCATGGCAAAAAGTTACAATATTATGTCCATGCAAAATGTTTGCATTTCCTTTTTAATATAACTTCAAAAATGTCCAAAAATCTGTTTTCACTTTGGTATTATGGGGGGTAATGAGTGCAGAATGATGAGGGGAAAAACTTGATTTTTTTTATATTAGCAGAATGTCACAACATAACAAAATAAAAAAAGTAAGAGGGTCAGAAATTTTGTTTGAATGCATTATATACGTTAGCATCCTATTTTGATAGGTTGATGATGTGTTATAAAAGCAAGAATCATAATGGGAATTCGGTCTTGAAGTAAAAACACATGATGCGGTTTTGTTGCAGGTGGTCATATGCAGTATATACTTCTCTAATACTGCTGTTAACCTGTGTTCTAACCAGTTTTTCTTTTTAAACAGTAAATGTTTATTAAAGTTTTCAATGAGATGTACAAACAATAAACAAATGAAGAGAAAAGGGGGGACAAAATGAACACTCCCAATAATAAGCAATAGGGTGGGGTATGACAAAGAAATATCAATAAGAGGGCGGGCGAACAAGCCATTGTCTTGAAAATCTAATAAAAACACTAAACAATGAAATGCCTTCAATAAGTGTACCAGTAAAACAATAAAAGGAATGTCATATTCAAGGTAAGTACCCAAAGTCATATGCCAGTGGCAGAACCAGAAGGAGGGAAAAAGAAGGGGAGAGAGGAAGTAGGGTATGAGGGCATTAGGACGAGGATAGGAAGGAGTATAAGAGGAGAGGGAAAAGGAAATATAAAAGAGAGAAAGAGAGAAAAAGTGAGAAGCACTACAAGAAGTAGGAGGAAAGGAGAAAGGAAGAACCTACAGGTTAGAGTAGGACTCACCTCGTGAGCTAAGCAAACTTTGTCTGAACCACTGAGTGCATCCATCGCCTGGGAGGGGATTGGCAGGCAGCCGACATACAAACAGAAATGACGATTAAGAAGTCTCCAAATGGAGGCTCTAAAAACTCTGGTGAAGACATAAACGTCAACCAGGGGGCCAAAACAGCATGGTATTTTCCAATTTGGCATTTCGAATCCACCAGTAGTTCTTCCACATGGCACAGATGTGTGAAACTTCAGTAAGCCAAGCAGAGAAGGATGGGGGGTTGTTCTAGCCAGTTTTATCAATAACACCAAAATTGTTAAATGGCTAAACTGGCAAGTATAAAATAATGCAGGTAACCGCAGCATTTCAGAAGTTTCCTACTTCATATGACAAACCGCAACACAACCGCACACACTTGTCTAAACTAGGTCTAAGAGGGCTCAAAATAAAGGTGCTGCAAATTTGTGACTGAATAAGAATAGGAGTTATTTGACCCCTCCTATAGCACCTTACCAATACTTTTTATGTCAGTCTTATTCTTTTCTGAACATAAAAGTAAAAGAGTGCAAAGTGCAATAGTTGTCTTCACATTTGGGTGCATATTTGCACGTTTGCACTATTCAATAGAAAGGACAAGATGTTGCAGAAAGTGATCGGTGGATGGCACCAAATCAGGATTTTATGTTTGAGACTGACTAATAAATGAAGACAAAAAAAAGGAAAAAGAAAAGAAAGAGGAGTTGTGAGTGATATCTGATTTACAGCATAACATTTATATTTGGGTATGGAGCCTCCTGCCACAGTGCATTGACCACTATATAGGTCATATGACCCTGATTGAGACATTAATATGTATGCTAAAGCTGACACAATGAAAAATTAAGCAAGCTATTAAATAACCGTATTAGTGAACACTACAACGCCCCCAAAAAGGGAAATTGTTATCTGACTTCTTAGGTCATGGTATCTCTATACATTATTCCAAATGATCCTGGTGACTTAGCATTGTGCTGGGGCCTTTTTGACAGGGTAAATTAATGTGACGGCAATATAATACTCTAAGTATTGTAATTACTAGCCATTTACAGAAGGTCGGCTTATTGGAAAAGGTTAGGCTAGTTGTTTGACCTCAGAACATGAGCAACAAGCAGAATAACCCTGAACACAACAAGGTACTTTATCACCCCATGGCGGTTATACAATCTATAGAAATAATCCTCAAACAGTGAAACAAAATCCAAATTGTCATTTGGCTACTGTCACCAGATTTCAATGTGGAGTAAATATCACCCCCCCCCCCAAGGACTCAGGGCAGAAAAAGGTGGCCATTTTTTATCTTAGGACAGAAATGCATTTATTCCAGGCATGCTTACATACAATTACCAGCCACATCTACTACTACTTTTTCAGTATAAGAGTGTTTTCTTACATTGCTTTAGATCTTTCCCCCAACAAACTCCAGATTGATTCTCTTTCATAAATAATAAATGGCAACACACGTGCCCGCACACACATATACTGTGTGTGTGTATATATATATATATATATATATATATATATATATATATATATATATAAAAAGCAAAATCATCGGTAGTTGCAGTATCTTGTAATACCTTTTTTATTGGACTAACAAGATTTTGTAGAGACAAGCTTTCGTGATTCCTCCCTTTATCAAGTCATAAGCATTTCTCATGCTTATGACTTGATAAAGGGAGGAATCCCGAAAGCTTGTCTCTACAAAATCTTGTTAGTCCAATAAAAAAGGTATTACAAGATACTGCAACTACCGATGATTTTGCTTTTTGCATCACTGGACTAATACGGCTATTCCTAACTAATTTATATATATATATATATATATATATATATATATATATATATATATATATATTTAACATATGTATGGCAGTTTTTTTTTACACATGATCATACTGTATACCTAAATATACTAGTCATGCAGTTACCAACTGATACCACTAAACAAGGAGCAACTATTTCCTTACAATATTGTAACCTGACCAGATCGGGCATATTGAGACCAACAATACCAATAATACCGGTATACCAAGATAAATATTACCAATAATACACCTATATAAGGGACACATAATACCGCCACACAAGAACCATTACACCACAAAGCGACTAGTGACTGGATAATTTCACTATACCGTTATTTAAAAAATACGCTATTTTGGACTTTGGAATTTTTTTGCGCGTACGCCATTGACCACGCGGTTTAATTAACAATATATTTTTATAGTTCAGACATTTGCGCACACGGCGATACCACATATGTTTATTTTTATTTACACAGTTTTTTTTTTTATTGGGAAAAGGGGGGTGATTTAAACTTTTATTAGGGAAGGGGTTAAATGATCTTTATTCACTTTTTTTGCAACGTTATAGCTCCCATAGGGGGCTATAACACTGCACACACTGATCTTTCACATTGATTAATGGTTTCTCATAGGAAACCATTGATTAATGATTTTACCGCTTGCCTGCTCATGCCTGGATCTCAGGCACTGAGCAGTCATTCGGTGATCGGACAGCGAGGAGGAAGGTAGGGTCCCTCCTGCTGTCTTTACAGCTGTTCGGGATGCCACGATTTCATTGCGGCGATCCCGAACAGCCCCCTGAGCTAACCGGCAGTGCTTTACTTTCATTTTAGATGCGGCGTTCAACTTTGAACGCTGCGTCTAAAGGTTTAATGAAAATAAAATAAAAAATATATGATAGTTAAATTAACCCTTACCTACACCCTTATATAAAAGATGGGTTTTTGTTTCAAGTCCCATGCAAGTATATGGGACTTCCAGTACCTTATTCCACAAGCCCGGCTTGCAAGCCTCACCCCATCTCTCAAAGACATGCCCACTGTTTCAGCCCTACCCCTTTTATTATCTACCCTTTTTGTGCATCGGTCTGGCTTGCAAATAACACCTAGTCCCACAAAGGCACGCCCCCTTCTATTTTCAGCTTTCAATATCTTCATCACAAATCAGTCCCACCTGAGGACGGAATATGAGGACGGGATATGAGGTCGGGATATGAGGATGGGACATAAGGATGGGATATGAGGATGGGATATGAAGATGGGACATAAGGACGGGATATTAGAACGGGATATGAGGACGAAATATGAGGACAAGATATGAGGTCGGGATATGAGGTCAGGATATGAGGATGGGATATGAGGTCAGGATATGAGGATGGGACATAAGGACGAGATATGAGGATGGGATATGAGGACGGGATATGAGGTCAGGATATGAGGACGGGATATGAGATCGGGATATGAGCAAGAGATATGAGGATGGAATATGAGGTCAGGATATGAGGACGGGATATGAGGATGGGACATGAGGACAGGATATGAGGACAGGATATGAGGTTGGGATATGAGGTTGGGATATGAGGTCGTGATTTGAGGTTGGGATATGAGGTTTGGATATGAGGACGGGGTATAGGTAGTACCTGCAGTAAGGGAATAATGAAGAAAACTGTGTCCCTGTAGTGGAATGTGACCCTCCACACAGGGATACAGATTTCTGCTTTACAGCCTGCTCCCTCTCACTCTATCCCTGCTATCCTCTCTCAGGGGGTCGGGAACAAAGATTCTCCAAGCCTTTCTCCCACCCGCCTGTGCCGTACACCTCCACCATCCACCCTCTAGCTGTTTCAAAACTACAACCCTCAGCATATCATCACTGTATGGGCACGCCTTGGGAGTTGTAGTGTTGCAACAGATAGCGGGCGATGGTAGGTATGCGCCGCTGGCAGGTGGGAGATAGGCTGTGGAGCACTCCTCTGTCTGGACTCCACAGTCTGTCTAAGTGGTTTTGAAACTTTGTCCCAGTCCTCCTGAGAGAGAGTAGCAGGGATAGAGTGAGAGGGAACCAGTTGTAAAGCAGAAAACGGTATCCCTGTGTGGAGGGTCACATTCTGCTACAGGGCACACTACACCGTGAAAAAACGCCAAATGGAAATTGCATTTTACGATTTCCTATTGATTTACAGCTAACGCCTGGCCACAGCGTTTTTTCACTGAAGTGGAAACCTAGCCTAAGGACTATTTATGACCTGATACTCAGAAACTGTGATAGAGCCTGTGGTGGATTACTCTAGACCTGCTGTTTTAGCAAGTTTTTTTTTTTTTTTACCAAGCTTACCATCAAACAGTTATCAAGTTTTCAATTGAGACCCTTGAAGAGCCCACTGTTATGAGTTACTACAAAGGCTGCTGTAAAGAATCACCAGAGCCACATGCTCATTCTAAGGCTTGTTGCTGACAGGCAGCAGGTAGCCACCATAAGACATATGTACCATGTCCATGATGGGACCTAGACACCTGGCCTGTAGCTGTGGCATTTGTAGAGGGTGGTCTCTTAGAAAACCATGGAGGCACTAGGTTATGATCTCATAGGTGCCTGTGTACACTGTACATAAGAAAGCTGATAGGCACCACTCAAATAAATGACAATAATAAATATATATATATATATATATATATATATATATACATTGCAATAAGGAATCCCAATTAACCTCTGAACTTAACAAGAATCATAATTTAAATGAATAACGTAGAATATTGTGCAAAATAAGCATTCAATTAAGTGCACAGTTAAGTAGGTATCTAAGTGAACACAGATCGTAAGGTCTCCTTAGGTAGGTGAAGTCCTCTGGTGGGGGCATTAACACTGCAAAAAGAAGGAAATCAACTTTCTTCAAGGTTAAATAAAGTGTTGAAGCACAGATGTCACATGTATCAATCTACACATTACATTTTGACCTTCTGTGTAGGTTTTTGCCATCTTTTGAATATGATTTGAATATGTGCATCAAGTATGTCAGCCACTGACAAATTTTATTTCTGCAAAATTAGCTTTTGTGAAAACTGGTTTGGTGTAAAGTGTCAGTCTCAATTCTGTGCGAAACATAATAAATATGATATGTATGAGCCCAGCCTTATACAGATGGGTCCCACAAACAGGCTTTTTGGACCAAGATTTAAGGTAACTGCAATCTTATGACAAACCTCCTGGTCCTCCTGGGTCCAGCTTTGATTCTACTGAACCACACTTAGATCACCTTAAGGCCCTACAGTAAATAAGTTTTAGAATAACCACAGGGGCACCATAGAATTGCATTATTTAATACATAAAGTTATATGGGTTATACTCCCATCTGTGTAGACATCTAGTTTATTTCACTATTTCATTTAACCAAAAATAAATATGTCTATTTAAAAAAAAAAAAAAAGAAAAAAAAAAGCTTCTTTTACTTATTTAGTAGCCTATGATATAGGCCCTCCAGTCTCAGACGCAGGGACCACAAGGGGGCCTCCTATCCCAGATGTTAGGGTTAATTCAATGTTGTCAGTCAAGGGTTAATATGAGAGTTTACTTCCTCTCCTTCCCCCTGTCAGCAGTTATGGGTTAAGTAAAGTTTATTGTGATGACCTCACCTGTTGCCAAGGTACTTCAGGTATCTGGGCAGAATAAAGTAAGATGGTGATTGGTCAGTATTCCTTCGGCGGGAAATTTCTTTGTTCATAAATATACCTGCTTCTTGTTAGAGGAGTCTCAGAAGTTACGTGTCAAGCACAGAAGAGGATCCATTGTTCTTGCTGGATTTCTCCTGTGAAGAGAAATAAGTTAATGCAGCATTCTGAGGATATCCATCCTCCACCTGGCTTCATGTCTGAAGAAGTGGTAGAGCTTTACCAGCGGCTTCTTGCTAAAGCTGAAGCGACTGGTGGTGTTTCTTGGCTAAAGCATTGTTTGAATATGGACGTGGAGGTTACCTCTGGTTTACAGCAGCATGATAACACTGAAGTAAGTGCAGAACAGTTAACCCTGCCGACGGACATCCTCCCGGACCCCCGTGCTGTGGAAAATGTTATGCCTGCCGGTGTAATTGAGCCTCCTGGTCCACTGCCACCTAATTACAGCCTGCCTGTTCCCGAACGCTTAGAAAAGTGAAACGCTGCAGCCGCCGCTTCTCTCCTACACCTACCTGCCCACCAGTCACAAGAAGGGAAGCGGATTGCAGTCCGGGTCCTCCAGCTGCCGCAATTCTTCGGCTCTTTGCCTCCCCAGCAGCAGTTCAGCGCCCTCTCTTCATAAGCGCCAGCAAGGTTCCCTCTCCGGGCGCCATGATGATACAGGAGCCGGCTCATCACAAAATTTCAGGGAGGTAACGGGCTCCTCCCCTTCTCTCCTCCCCTCTACTTCCGCCCCTTCTTTTTCTGTGTGTTCTTCAACCATCCCTTCCTCTGTTCCTGTTCTACCTCTTTCCCAGCCCCTTCCACCTTATTCTGCTCATCCTCCTGTGTTCCGTAGCCACCCCCTCAGCGGTCCTGACCTCCCTCTCTGCCACAATAACCACTGCATCCCATCCTAAGTTACTTCAGCCATTTAGCCTTGTTAACTCATATCCTGCAGTATTTTTGCAGCATTCAAGCCAACCTTCCCCTCATCCTTCTGGTCAGGTGGGCAGCCCAGCAGTGCAGAATGTGCAGACTCCCTCCTCCACCCAGGTGCAGTTCCAGAGCAATCAGCAGAGATCATCCTTTGGTGAGTGCAGTGCATCAGCATGGATGATGGCACAATTAAGAGCTACTGAGAATATTGGTGTGCCAGGACAACAACTATTGTCAGGGATGGTGGCTTTTTTACAGATGTTAGCTGCCATTCCTGACAATGCGAACTTTGAGCAAGGGGTTAATGCCGGGCAATCATGTGCAGCGGCATGGATAAATCCACCCATCAGTGGGCGGGATAAACATTTGTTGAGCCCTCAGGCTTCTTCGGCTTCTAGTGATGTTTCAGTTATTCAGGGAGGTAATGATTGTATGGTTTTGGATATGGGCAGGGGTGTTAACACATCAGTAAGTGTCACCCCAGTGGTCCCCGTGGCTGATGGTAATTCTGTATTGGAGTCTTCTCAATCTGTTCCTGAAATCTGCTTTAAAAAAAAGCTATAGTTTGTGAAGTTTCTCCTCTTGGTTATAATCTACCTGTAGCTACTAAAGAAAAAATATGGAAAGGGGATTACATTGATGTTTTTTCCCTTTACTGCCGTCCTTTAAGGAACCGCCAGTTAAGGACAAGGTTCAGAAAGTTGATGATAAAAAAAGAATGGCAGTGATGAAAACATTCAGCAATTGGTTGCAAGCATTCTGTATATATGCGTCTGTGTTAGGAGAAAAGTTTCCCCATAGGTGTGATTTGCTTTTCCAACATGTTGACATTTATCGCAATTATCGCATTTTTGCAATTTTGGTGGGGCAGCGTGGCACACCTATGATGAGATGTTCAGTCAAAAGTTGGCGGTTCATACAGGGGTAAAATGGGTGTGGAAAGACGTTGGCTTGTGGAACAATTTAATTATCCCACAGAGAGCAAGACAGTTCCTTTCTAGCACCGCTCTATCCTTTCGGAAAAGAGTGTGTTTCTCATTCAACGAGTTGCAATGAATGTTCACATTGTGGAGGTACACACCCCTTGTCTAGCTGCTTCAAAAAACACACATTGTTGACCCAGCAGCAGCTGTCCACAAAGGAGTCTCTATCAAAAAGCGTGGACTCCAGTGAACATACTAAACATGCACCCAAGGGTAGATTTTTACCCAGACAAAATGACATCTAAGATGTTATGGGAAGGTTTCACAAACGGATTTGAAGTACCTGAATTTTCGGGGGTCGGCTGTGCTTGGGTCGATAATCTGCGTTCAGTGTTGATTAATCCTTCCATTGTTCAAGAGAAGATCAATAAAGAGGTCAGAGAAGGTAGAGTTGAGGGCCCATTCACTTTCCCGCCTTTTCCAAATTTTAGACTCTCTCCTTTGGGTCTTATCCCAAAGAAGGAGCCTAACTCTTTTAGATTAATACACCACCTTTGTTATCCTTTGTATAATTTGTTAAATGATTAAGTTGATCCAAGTGACTGTTCAGTGGATTTGGTGCCTTTTTTGAAGGGCAATGGATCGCTGAGCCATGTCATTAATCTTGGGTCTAAGCAGGGCTAGTTACTAATATTGTGTTATTAGAGTTGTTCCCAGTAGTAGTGTCCCTTGTTATTTGGGGTAGTCACTTTAGTAACAGAAGAATTTTGGTTTATTCAGTTAATAAAGGAGTGGTGTTTGCGATTAATTGTTTATCTTCTTCCTCAGACCCTGTTATTAAGTTATTACGCCATCTAGTATTAATTTGCTTAAAACTTAACATTTGGTTGAAAGCAAAATATGTTAATGGTGCCACTAATACGGTAGCTGATGCATTGTCACAATCTAAGTTTTCGAGATTTCGAGAATTGGTGCGGGATGCGGAACCCGTGGGACTTCCTTGCTCGAGTCACTTATGGGAGTTGTGCGGGACTAGTGGACCAGTACTTTTGCTATTCAAAAAAATGTGGACAGATTATTCAGCAACATGGCAGCGGTGGCTGCATTTCTGTAACTCTAATGGTCAGGATAGCAGGATATCTGATATACAAAGTCCCCTTCCTTTTTATTTCAAGTCTACTGATAGTGGATTATTTTCACAGTTCAGATCATAAAATATTGTCCAAAATCTCTTTTTTCCAAAAGTGGTATAGGATCAGACCTATTTTGTCATTGTTTCAGGTGAAACAAATGTTAAAAGGTTTTCGTTTGTCAAAGGCAGGCAAGGATACTAGCCGCCCAATTGATTATTCTCTATTGCAATGGGTATGTGAGGCCTGTGTGCATGTATGCTCATCACAGTTTGAAGCAGAGTTATTCTCCACAGCATTTGTCTTATCGTTTTTTGGGGCATTCAGGATTGGTAAAATGGTGGCACCAAATAAATGGTCTAGCTCACCCTTGTTAAACAATGATGTAGTCATCACTGAGGATGAAGTGCTAATTTCAGTTGCTCGCTCTAAGACAGATCAGTTGGGGCAGAGGTTGTGTGATTCAAATACATAAAACACCTGGTTTAGCTTGTTGCCCTTGGCAGCATGTTAGCAAGATTTCAAATATCCGTCCAACAAATGCAACAAGCTTCTTAAATGGGTACTCAGCCCCTAGACATCTTATCCCCTATCCAAAGGATAGGGGATAAGATGTCAGATCGCCGGGGTCCCGCTGCGAGTTCGCTCTGTGTGTAATGATGGGTGATACAGGGGACGGAGCAGCGTGATGTCATGGCTCCGCCCCTCGTGACATCACGGCCCACCCCCTTAATGCAAGTCTATGGCAGGGGGCGTGACGACCGCCATGCTCCTTCCCATTGACTTGTATTGAGGGGGCGGGCCATGACGTCACAAGGGGCGGAGCCGTGATGTAACGATGCTTCGGCCCCTGTATTGCACGTCATTACGCACAGAGCGAACTCCAGCAGCGGGACTTTCGATAGGGCATAAGATGTCTAGGGGCGGATAACCCTTTAAGTCATGAAGATGAATATCCTATAACTAGATGCCAATTTAATGGGGTACTAAAGAAATGTCTTTCTTATCTAGGTCTATGTCATGTTAAAATTTCTTCACATTCATTCAGAATAGGTGCGGCCACAGAGGCCTCACTTTAGGGTCTGGAACCAGAGACCATCAAAGGGATAGAAAGATGGGCTTCTAGAAGGTACTTAGGCTATTTATGTCCTCATATGGTCTTGTCTGATTCTTTATAAGTGCCGGCCATCGAGTGGTATGGATAGTTGGACATTCATTTGTTCGCTGGGCAGCAAGAAGAGCAGCTTCCAGAAATTACAACACAAATTTGGGTTTTTTGGAGGATCACATCAGAGTCTGGTGGTATGGTGTAAGTGGTTTGAGATGGCACCAACTATGGGGTGAGTTAACAAAAAGAGCAGAAGTCTGGCCAGCTCCACATGTATTAATCATAAATGCAGGAGGGAACGACATTGCCCGTGTCAACACATCAGTTTGGTTTTCTGAGTTTATTTTTTTATTTTTTACTAAGTTTAAAGCAGTCTTTCCCTCCTGCATTTTATGTTTTTCTGAGATAATTCCTAGGTGACTATGGGCATCCAAAGAATTGTGGTTCATGGAGCGTATTAGGAAGAAGTTAAAAAGAGGTATGTCTAAGTTTTTGACCAATTCAGGTGCATATTCTTTCCACCACATTGATTTAGAAGGCTTTACCCCTTGGTTGTACAGATTTGACTGTACACATTTATCTCCCACTGGGGTTTACATATTTAATCTAGGTATGCAGTCATTAATTGAAGAGACCACGGGTTTGGGGTTGTACATGGTTAGTTTAGCCATATCTGTGGGTGTCCCTCAGCCTTGCTGGGCAGACAATAATTTTGAGCTGGATAGTTATATACTATTTTATTTATTTACTAGCTGAGTACCCGGCATTGCCCGGTTTTTCATTCCCAATCCTTGTTGGGGAGGAAAATCAACAATGGAGGAAGCTTTTGACTTCATATCCGTCCTTATATATTGTTGTCACATTACAACCCCATATTCCATCCTCATATCTCAACCTCATATCCCATCCTCATATCCCGACCTCATATCCCATCCTCATATCCCATCATCATATCTTGACCTCATATCCTGACCTCCTATCCCATCCTCATATCTCGATCTAATATCCCATCCTCCTATCCCAACCTCATATCCCGTCCACATATCCTGACCTCCTATCCCATCCTCCTATCTCGATCTCATATGCTGTCCTCATATCTTGACCTCCTATCCCAACCTCCTATCCCGAACTCCTATCCGGACCTCATATCCCATCCTCCTATCTCGACCTCATATCCTGTCCTCATATCCTGACCTCATATCCCATCCTCATATCTCGACCTCCTATCCCGACCTCCTATCCCAACCTCCTATCCCGTCCTCATAGCCTGACCTCCTATCTCAACCTCATTTCCTGTCCTCCTATCTCGACCTCATATCCCGTAATCTTATCCCATCCTCATATGCCATCCTCACATCCCATCTTCATATTCCGACCTCATATACCGTCCTTATATCTCATCCTCATATCCTGTCCTCATATCCCGACTTCATATCCCGTCCTTATGTCCCATCCTCATATCCTGTCCTCAGGTGGGACTGATTTGTGATGAAGATATTTTAAGCTATAAATAGAAGGGGACGTGGCTTTGTGGGACTGGGCGGTATTTGCAAGCGAGAGCGATGCACAAAAAGGGTAGATAATAAAAGGGGTGGGGCTTAAAATGTGGGCATGTCTTTGTGAGATGGGGTGTGGCTTGCAAGCCGGATTGTCACATTCACCAGGAGATGCAGAGCGGAGCCTGTGGAGTTGAGTACTGGAAGTCCCATATACTTGCATGGGACTTGAAACAAAAATCCATCTTTTATATAAGGGTGAAGGTACGGGTTAATTTAACTACCATGTCTTTTTATTTGAATTATAAATAATATGTGTACCAGGTATTATTGAAATATCTCCAACCATATGGAAGTTATGTAGGAAGATACATTTCCCATAGATTTGCATGGGACTTTAAACAAAAACCCCGACCCTCACAAATGGGGCAGTGAAAGGTTAAATTAATGATCCTCTATTTTAAGTGAACATAGAAGTAATCTGTGACCAAGTATTATCAAAATATCTCCAGCCGTTTGGAAGTTATGCAGTAACATATATTTGCAATAGATTTGTATGGGACTTTAAACAAAAACCCTGACCCTGGCAAATGGGGGTGAGTAAGGGTTAGATCACCTATCCTATGTTTGTTGTTGATATATAAGTAACATGTGTGCCAAGTTTCATGTTAATATCTTTAGCCGTTTGGATGTGATCCTGGAACATACACATATACACAGACACACGCACACATTGGCCCTCATTTACTAAGAGTGGAGTGTCGGTTTGTGTTTTTGCAAGCCCTTTACTCCTTTTTTCTGATGCTATTTACTACTCTGTCGTCCAATTTCCCTTTCTTTCTGTCGCAGGTTTTTTTTTTCTGTCGCACAAAATGTATTCTGTTCGCAGAAAAAAGTCTCTGCAAATTCTGACTACATTAATGCTTGTACTACTACCCCTATCATGGAACAGGGTCTGTTCCATGTTGGGGGTAGTAGTAGAGGGGCTGAGGGATTTCTTCTGAGACCCGATCCGATCATGTTCCGATCCCCTGCAATGTACAGTAAACTTTCATTTTTAAATTCCCCATCGAGGAGCCAATCAGGTCTCCTGTCAGGGTTTTAATATAGAAGCGCTGTGGTGGGCAAAGATGTATAGAATTGCTGGGGGGGGTATATATCTGGCCCCTCCAGCGTTTCTATATATCTTTCCCCCTGCTGCGCTATATCAAACTTAGTGCCCGCTGTGCTTGAATAAATGTACTGCCCCCCCAGCGCTATTATATATCTATACTGACCCCCGCTGCGCATATACTGACCCCCGCTGTGCATATTTATATATATACTGATCCCCCCCAGCTGCGCATATTAATATTCATATTTTCTCCCTCCCCTGGCTGCCAATGAATGAAAACTCTATTAGCGGCGGAGCGGAAGGCTGTTGCCCGCTTACACTGCTAAGAGTTTGCAGCTGCATATCCTGCTGTGGGGGTCAGACATATGGATATATATCTGACCCTCACATCATACATATACAAATGCCGGCTCACCGCTATGAATGACAAGTAAAGCAGTGCAGGGAGACTCGCGCTGCTGCTCCTAATAGCTTACTTGTCATTCATAGCGGTGAGCCGGCATTTGTATATGTATGATGTGAGGGTATGTCTGACCCCCACAGCATGATATGCAGCTGCTGCTCGCTATGAATTACAAACTCTTAGCAGTGTGAGCGGGCAGCAGCCTTCCGCTCCGCCGCTAATAGAGTTTTCATTCATTGGCAGCCAGGGGAGGGAGAGCATGAATATTAATATGCGCAGCTGGGGGGGGTCAGTATATATATATATAAATATGCACAGCGGGGGTCAGTATATGCGCAGCGGGGGTCAGTATAGATATATAATAGCGCTGGGGGGCAGTACATTTATTCAAGCACAGCGGGCATTAAGTTTGATATAGTGCAGCAAGGGGGAAGATATATAGAAACGCTGGAGGGGCCAGATATATACCCCCCCAGCGATTCTATACATCTTTGCCCACAAGAGCGCTTCTATATTAAAACCCTGACAGGAGCCCTGATTGGCTCCTCGGTGGGGAATTTAAAAATGAAAGTTTACTGTACATTGCAGGGGATCGGAACATACCACCGGCTCACCTGCTTAATAACATCTGATCGGATCGGGTCTCAGAAGAAATCCCTCAGCCCCTCTACTACTACCCCCAACATGGAACAGACCCTGTTCCATGCTGGGGGTAGCAGGATTCACTCCGTTTTGAGGAATCGACCGACAGCTATGAAGTTTTCCTGTGAGTTTTCTTCACACTCGGAGTGTTTTTTCTCGTTTTGTCGGGAACACACCCCTTTTGTGGGGAAAAACGCCCCTTTTGTTGTTGTTTTTTTTACTCTGAGTGATTTTGATTTTGTCGGGTTGTGCGCCAGATTCTGTCGCAAATTCTGGCGCAAATTCTGGCGCAAAATCAGAACTCTGACACAAAAAGTGTCGGGATCCTCTGTTAGTAAATGAGGGCCATTGAGCTATATATGTACAAATAAAGGTTTGTATTTATATATTATGCATTTAAAGTTATTTATTATTGGATTATTTAAGACTGAAATAAATAGGACCGTGGCCTTTTCAATCCACAATCTTGTCTTGCCTTATTATTCATTTTATTATTTTTCAGGGTTGAGAGGCTAGGCTCCCAAGTTGAGGACACTGGTGTAATCTGATCAAAAAAAACTAGCCTACATGCAGGGGCATAGCTAGAAACCACAGGGCCCAGATGCAAAAAACTGCCCTGGGCCCATCTACCCCCCCCCCCCCCCCGACATCCCCCTTCCCACAGACTTGGCCGTACAAAGATATCAGTGAATATATCATGATATAAATGACTCAAAGGTGACATCTTCTCTGTAGTCTTCTTTCTACTTCATCTGGTCCAGACCGAGGTGACTTCCCTCTGCAGAGTCTTACGCCCTGGCATCATTGGCTCCTCACTTTGTCAGCAGATCCTTGTCCTATATGAGAAAACAATAATTAATACAACCCTGTCACATGTGGTACCATCAGAATCAGGGGCCTAACTGGAGTCCCTTGGGCCCCAGGACATATTTTTGCATGTTCCCCACCAAACCCACAATTAGCATGTCCCCTACACATCCACACCAGCCAACATTTGCATGTCCCCCATTTATCCTCACTATCCCCCCTATCAGCATGTTCCTATCCATCCACACCAGCCCCCCCCAATTTGCATGTTCCTCATACATCCACTCAGTGCCCCCCCCCATCAGCATGTCCCCATCCATACATACAGTACCATGTCCCTCATCCTTCCAAGCAATGTCCCACGCCCCTACTCAACACGTCTCCCATCCCTCCATACCAGTGTTTCCCAACCGGGGTGCCTTCAGCTGCTGCAAAATTACATCTCCCAGCATGCCAAGATAGCCAAAGACTGTTCGGGCATATCAGGAGTTGTAGTTTATCAACTTCTGAAGGCACCTTGGTTGGAAAACACCGCTTAACTTAGTTACCCCTACCTCAGCATGCATAGTCCCCCCCTCATCGCAGTGTCCCCTGCCCCTCCTTAGCATGCCCCCCATCCCTCAATACCAATGTTTTCCAACCAAGGTGCCTCCATCTGCTGCAAAACTACAATTCCCAGCATGCCTGGACAGCTAAAGGCTGTTTGGGCATGCTATGAGTTGTAGTTTTGCAACATCTGGAAGCACCCTGGTGGGGAGAAATTGCTCCACACAGTGCCACCAAACACCTCCCCCTAAGCATTAAAAAATATATCTTACCTGGGTTCTTTAGGGTCCATCTGCAACATCCTGTGCATAGACTAGAGGAGGAGAGACAGGGGGCTTTTCCTCTTCCTGGACCTTGTGAGCCTAGCCCCTCCCTCCCCTTCTAGACCATTCCAATGCAGGCAGAAGAAGGGGGCGGGCCATTGGATATGAGGGGGCGGAGCCTCAACACTCCACGGGCCCTCACCTTCATCTTCAGCACTGTTCCTCCTCCTCGTGTGCAGGCCATCCAAAGCTGCATCATGGGTCTGTGTGACCCAGCGATGCAGCTATGGGCAGCAAGGAGGAGATATGGTAAGGCTATAGGGCCCAGTCACAATTGTGACCTTTGCGACCTCTATTGTGACGCCACTACTTACATGACTTGGACCACATTTTTGAAGTGGTTAGACACTTTTTTGACACTATTGCATTACGATGTACAAGTGGGTGGTACTGTGCTACTTTTCTTTCCACAATTTTGACATAAAACTAAGCAAACTAATAGATGGTGTAAACTTAAACTAGACAGTCTATAGATGTTTCAGATTTTCAGACAGCATGAGTCACTGTTTTCGTACTCTGGGGGACATATTGAAAAACTAACTTGCTATGTTTTACTTAAGATTTTTAACAGTGACTCAGACTGAAAATCTGGCTCATCTTACAATGTGTGCTCAGTCTACACCCCTTCTATGGTGATATAGTTAAGGCCTTGTTTTTTGTTTTTTTTGGCGCATACTTTTGAACATTTGACACAATTTAAGCCTCTTCCTTGTGCCCACTCGTTTTACAGAGGCCACACTACTTTTTGAAAAAAATTGGCACATGGTGCAAACAAGGCAAAACGATTTTGAAATTGTGTGCTGTGATACTTTTCCAACCAATCTGGTGCAGTTTACTAAAAAAAAAAAAGCACAAAATTTACTATTGAATACTTTCCCCCACTGTCTTGAGATTCAGACAGTGTTGAATTATTTTCCCCATTGTCTTTTGTTCATGGTTGGATATTTATGTGTTACTTTTTATCGTTAGGCATTTCTCAAGAGCAGAGACATTTGTTTATAAATCATTGTTCGTGGAAGTTTAGGACAATTTTATGTATGATAAAGCTATAAATAGTGACACAGACATCTCCTTCCTGGATAGGTCTCCAAATTTCACTGCAAAAAAGATTTTTCCATACATTTATATTTATGGCCATTGGTACTGAATAATTCTTAAATCATGTAATGTTATTTTCCCATGAGTCGTTCTGTGCCTTTGGTAGCCTAGGACATTGAGGAGTTCCCTTGCCCCAGAGGATTCTGGGGACGTGATTTGGCAGTAGTCATCACTTTACTCACTGCCAAATGCTAAAGCATTTAGGGAAATTGCAAAAAAACTTACTTCATGTCCCCAAGGCTCCGACATAGTCTCTAGTACCAACCAGGTCCGGCAGTGAAACACAATATAATTAACAGTCTCTACTTAATGGTCCTTTTATGAGGCCAAGTGCCCAGTCCACTTTTTCCTCATTTCCTTTGGGCTTGCATCCACACTAGCAATTCAGAGGTTAACAGTGCTAGTCGGCAACTACCTTAGACAGCTGAACATAGGAGAAACAGCTCACTAATAAAATACAGACAGGACTGGGAGAAAATCCATCCAGTTCCTCTCAATAAAATCCGTAAGTCATGTAAATCACACTTTTTTCGGATGGAAGAAATTGCTCTTTAGGTGATGCAGAGGCGAAGCGTTTGCCTTTGAGGCCTTCGCAGTATTTTGTATTTACTGATCCGGTTGATGGGCCATGAGACATTCATGAGTATTTGGGACCTGGGAATTCTAGTTAAGTTAAAGTTTCTTTTTTACGAGAAGGAACATTTTCCTGTTGATTTGTGGGACAATTTGTCAGCCATGAAGTTAAAATTTCCAGTATTAATGTGAACAGGGGCAAAGTGACAGCATTATATTACCATTTCCAAGAAAGCCGAGTCAGAACCCAGAGGTCCAAAGAGTGTTGTGTTGGCTTCTACAATTCTCATTGGCTCAAACCTTGTCTACATGGTAAAACTTGGCTTCTGACCTCCTGTTGAACCGGCTTTTTTTTTTCTTCTGATAACTCCTGATCTGCACGGTTTGGAAAATATGAGAAGATAAAGAAGGATTTGTGGAGGAGCTCCATTAATTCCAGTACAATCTCAATCGGCCCTTTTAATCCACCTCTTTGTCAATTTGCAAAACACCATTTACATCACTTGTGAACAAAAATAAGCAATGCCGGCCAACTGAAATAAGCACCAAATTCCTGCACAAATGGTTAGAAAACAAACACTGGAAGTATTCGGATCACTCGAGACTCAATCCAGGATACCCGCTGGAATTTTGTTATTATGGTTTTCGAGAGATTCATGAAACTTTTTTTTCTTGTTTTCTTTGTCTAAAATAATAGCAATTTTTTTTCTTCTATTTTACAAGATGACTTCAAAAGGCATTCTCTAGGATTGATGTCCGGGTGATGGATGTAAAGTTCTAGCTATGATCACGTCTATTCAATGATTTAGGAGGGTATTTATCAAAGGATTTATGTGTTTTTTTTTTCACGTAACTTTGGCGCAAGACCTTGGTGCAGTGTCTGCTTGCGCCAAAGTTTGGCGCATCTTCTCCTCTGTCATTTTTACAACTTTCTCAAAATCACACGGTCCTGTGTGTAATTTTAACTTTAGTCAGTATTTCATCATTTGGCGCAATTTTGGAGCAAATCCCATTTTTTGGGCGCAAATCCCCGCCAAGAAATTTTGCACATGGAAAACACACTTAGCAATGTCAGAAAATGTAAAGGTGTCAAAATATATTCATTTTTTTTTTTTTTTTTGTGAAAGCAGCGACGCCTCCAGGGCTGCTCAATACTATCCTGCGACATAGTTGTCTCTGAGGGACCTTCACCCTCCGTTGAGCCAGCATTGGACATGGCCACACAGGTTCAGGAAAGGTAAGCACTAAAGCAGTGGTCTCCAACCTGCGGACCTCCAGATGTTGCAAAACTACAACTCCCAGCATGCCCGGACAGCCAACGGCTGTCCGGGCATGCTAGGAATTGTAGTTTTGCAACATCTGGAGGTCCGCAGGTTAAAGACCACTGCACTAAAGTAAAAAAAAAAAAAAAAAAAATATATATATATATATATATATATATATATATATATATATATATACCCAAGTTGAAAATAAAATCCATTTCACATGGTGGCTATAAACCCCACAAAAGAAAATAACTCATGTCACTTGCTGATATACTGCAGGAGGGACTCTGAAATGGCTGCTCTACAGGGCAAAATACAAAAACAACTTGCACCAAATGATAAATTTGGTGCATGTCCACCAAAACCAAAATGAAAAAAAAAGGGTAAAAAGAAACTGTCAACAGGTAAAATTGATAAATACCCCCCTTAGTTTTTACCAGTGCATGCAAGGAAAACTGTCAATTCCTATAGTCTATGCTAATACCGGATGACCCTATAGCAATATATTAGGAGATTGCATAAATAACAGATCTAGAGATGAGCGAACTTACAGTAAATTCGATTCGTCACAAACTTCTCGGAAGTTGATGACTTATCCTGCATAAATTAGTTCAGCTTTCAGGTGCTCTGGTGGGCTGGAAAAGGTGGATACAGTCCTAAGAAAGAGTCTCCTAGGAATGTATCCACCTTTTTGCAGCCCATGTGAGCACCTGAAAGCTGGACTAATTTATGCAGGATAAGTCATCAACTGCCGAGCCGAGAAGTTCGTGACGAATCGAATGTACTGTAAATTCGCTCATCTCTAAACAGATCCATAATCCCAATTCTCCTCATGTCTTTATGTGCTTACTCTTTACTTCACACTCCAAAACATAATGGTCCACATGTATGACGCTTTGTAGTCTGTTTTTTTTTTTTTATTTTTTTTTTTTTTTTAAACTGCACATTCAGTGAAAATAAGGGCTTTCAAAAATAAAAGCAGAAATCTGATTGGTTGCTATGGACAACTGCTCTACTGATCCTTTGATGAAGTGCCCTCTAACTGCGCAATATTAGGTGTGTTTTTAAAATATGTGCTGTTTATCCATGTAAATGCCGACTCCTTTTCCATGATGCTCTGCCTCTAAAATTAAATACGCAAACATTTAACATTTTGTAGACCCAGTCTCTTTGTGTTCCATTGTATGGTGCCCTGTAATATCTCATGCACTTGCTTATTACTTCTTTCCCCTTGACAAAATCCCCTCTTTGCTTCTGTATGAAATTGAAGGAATACAGTGAAACAATATAGGCTTACAAATTTCTATGGGTGCCATAGAGTATAAGGGTAGGGTCACACACAGCGCATACACAGCGCATTTGACACTGCGAAATCTCCGGGGCAGCAGGAAATGTGATGTGTATGCGCAGGCCTGGTGCAAGGATTTTTGCTACTCCAGGCGAAAGCTAATTTTGCTGCCCTTTACTCCACCGATTGGCTCTGCTCTTTGACATACCCCACCTTACAAACTGTAACAAACTCCCTTCTCATGTAATCTCCTTACTACTGGGGTGACACACTGTAACAAATCTCCTCCTCATGTATTCACCTTGCTACTGTGGTGGCAGGGTTTAGCTGGAAGGGTGGGTGCTCCAGATGCTGCAGGCAGAGTGGTTCCCCTGTCAAGAGTGCGCTCTAGGCAGCTGCCTATTTTGCCTATAGGCAGTGCCGGTCCTGCATGTGCGATATGAGCAGACAAACAGGGCTTTCCCTGCAATAGGATTTTATGCGGGCCCGTGTGTCACAGTAATGTCGGTGCATTTGGCCTGTGTGTCTGCTCATAGTTTGAGAAATCTGCTGGAGCTTATTTCCCGCCGCCCAGCTATGTCTCGCAGCATTAGATACGCTGCATGTGCACTGCGTATGACCATACCCTAAGGCTTTGTTCACACGGTGGCATGTCTGCACTGAAAATTTCCGTGTGGACAGTCTACAGACAGTGGAGCGCCGGCAGAAATTGCCAGCACTAGGACTGTTCAGGGATACGCAGTCTCATAGACGTTAATGCATTTCTGAGCGGACTTTGCAAAACAATTATACAGGTTCAATGTTTTTGTGGACACCGGAATATGGATCTCTGCAGCAGATGTTGCTGCCATGGAGATTCTGTCGTGTGAACAGAGAAGCAGAATCCCATTGCTGCAGAATGTCAGTGCGGAATATTCATGCGGAGTACTGCACTTACATTCTGCCATGTAAACAAACCTAAGAAATCGGCAAAGAAATTTCCTTGTAGAAATCCTCTTTCTGATCCATTGTAAACTGAAGCAGAAATAAAGCAGAATTTACTTCATGGATTAAGGTGGAAGGATGGACATGTCTATTCATCCAGCGGAATTCGGATACATGTACGATATGTCTGTGCGGAGTTGCTAAAATACCATTTAAATCAACGGGAGTCTGATTCAAGGCAGAATCTGTGTGGGAATTATCATGGAATCCACATCAAATCCCTCGTGAATTTCTCCTGAATTTCCTTAGTGTGAACTAGCTCTAACAGATATAACTCTGACCTATCAAATCATTTAATACATGAGGACAGAGGCCTAGCTTTTAGTTTCTGGGCCCCGATGAAAAATCTGCAACAGGGCGCCATGTGCCAATTATGATACTGGTCTCTTGTAGGGGCAGATGTGCTTTGGGGCCCCCTCAGGTACCAGGGCCCCGGTGTGACTGCTACGTCTGCTACCTCTATAGCTATGCCCATGCATGAGGCCTTAGACTTTCTTTTACCTGTTTCCTTTGAATAGGATCCACTTCTGGTTTTGGCTTTAAAAAAAACATACTGTATATACTCGAGTATAAGCCGAGTTTTTCAGCATGATTTTTCGCGCTGAAAACGCCCCCCTCGGCTTATACTCGAGTGAACTCTCTGCCTGTCAATCCCTGGTCTTCAACCTGCGGACCTCCAGATGTTGCAAAACTACAACTCCCAGCAAGCCCAGGCATCATCCAGCCCCCCCCCCTTTTATTTTGTATTCACCTCCCCTCGGCGGGAAGATAGGGTGAGCTGGCCATCTATGCTGCAGGGACCGTCCGGTGGGGAGGATTCGTTGTTGCGGGCTGTCCACTTTCACCGGGAGGGGGCCTCTTCTATGCGCTTCGGGCCCGGCCCTGGAGTAGTGACGTTGCCTTGACGACCCCGCACAGGGACGTTCATGCGCAACGTCCCTGTGCGTCGTTGTCAAGGCAACGTCAATAGTCCAAGGCCGAAGTGCGGAGAAGAGGCCCCCCGGTGAAAATGGACAGCCCGCAATGACTAACCATCCCCACTGAACGGTCCCTGCAGCATAGATGGCCCAGACCAGCTCACCCTAACTTCCCACCGAGGGGAGTTGAGTACAAAACAAAAGGGGGGGGGGCTGGATGATGACGAAGGCCGCAGTGGTCTTCAACCTGCGGACCTCCAGAGATTTCAAAACTACAACACCCAGCATGCCGATGGCTGTCCGGGCATGCTGGGAGTTGTAGTTTTGAAACAACTGGAGGTCCACAGGTTGAAGACCACTGATGAAGGGATTGACAGGCGGTGATGATGAAGGGGGGGATGATAATGGGGGTCTGGATGATTACATGGGGGGGGATGATGTATTTCCCATCCTAGGCTTATAGTCGAGTCAATAACTTTTCCTGCGTTTTTGGGGGTAAAATTAGGGGCCTCAGTTTATATTCGGGTCGGCTTAAACTCGAGTATATACGGTGTAAAACTACAATAACTTTGTGACAACTTTGTGACTGTGTCTATTATTTGTTTGGCACAAAACTGAAATCTTTGTAGCTAAAAAAATAATATAATTTTTTCTTCTTTTCTTCTTAGGCTGCGTTCACAGGGCCATCTAGACCAATCCCGTTCTTCTCCCATCTAAGATAAAAACAGACTTTAAAAAAAACAGACAATAACGGATGCAAACGGATGTTATCCATTTGGATCTGTTATTGGTCAGTTAATAAGCCAAAAAACTTTTTTTTTTTATTCTGAGCATGATCAGAATTAAAAAAGGATCAAAAAACGGATTGAAAAAAAAATGGATGACATTAAAGGCTCATCCGTTTTCCATAGACTTCAATGTTAAATTTACGGTATCCGTTTTTCTTCAGTTTTATTGACAAAAGAAAAAATACAGCATGTGCCATTTTTTCTGCCATAATAAAAACGGAAATGAGTGCAGACGGGTGCAAACGGATGTAAACGGATTGTAAAAAAATCCCATTGACATGAATGGGATTTTTTTTTTTACAGTTTTTAATCTGTTTACAGCCTGCAAGAACGGAACAGACGGCGACAGACGGCCATGTGAACGCACCCTTAGAGCGGTGTTTTCAAACCAGAGTACCTCTAGCTGTTGCAAAACTACAATTCCCAGTATGGGAATGCTGGGAATTGTAGTTTTGCAACAGCTGGAGGAACAATGGTTAGGAAACACTGTTTTACAGAATTGGAACCTGAGCATATTTTTTGATGAAATAAAAATATATTTATACTGACTGAGAAAGTGCACGTGATCAGATTCACTGGCCCTGAGACAAGGAGACAGGAGAAGAGAAAGTGCAGTAAATATAAAAATAACAGTGGCCTCCATTTTGTCAGCTGCACTTATTGAGATGTCAGAGAGTGTCGATGAAATGGTGCAGGTCAAGGAAGGTTATATAAATAATTTACAAAATGGGCGCATGTCCTTTTTTTTTTTTTTTGGAAATGCTTCACCTTTCGGCAGATGTGTGCTGGCATTTTACTTGGGAATAAATAGTCACATTGCCCCCTTGTTTACTGCCACAAACCTCATTTCTGTACATTGGATTGGGTTTTTAAACCATATCCACATGTAGCAGGAAATAAGTTTCCATGGAATTCTTTCATGTTATTCTATGATTTAGGAAAACTTCTACATGTTTACTAGCCATAGGAATAGCAGTGGATTACCACCTTAGGCTATGTTCAGACTGTGAAATTTCCAAGCAGAATATGGCGTAAAATTCAGTTTGGAAATTCCGTTGCAGCAGAATCCCAATATTTAAGTGGGATTCTGGTGCGGAAACATCTGCCACAAAAATTTCCTGCCTCCACAAAAAGAATTGACATGTCAAAGGAAGTTCCCACATGAGATGTAAGGGCAATCACGACGTCCCCCCCTCCTCCTCAGGGAACTGCATGCAGTGAGGGGCAACAAGGGAAATAAGGAGCCAAACATATGCATTACATTGACAATTATCATTCAAAAATCATTTTCACAGTAATGCCTGTAATGTATACAGTAAGTTTGTGCATGTATGCTCTTATGTTTTGATGCACTTTATTGGCCTATTCCTTATTCCTATGTGTTAGGATTGATAAAGACTGCAGGGGCAGCTGTAACGTTGAATTCTTAACACACAATGGAAGAAAGCTACTCATTTTGTTCACTACCACGGAGTGCCGCAGTCAGGGCCAATTCTACCTATAGGTAAAATAGGCAGCTGCCTAGAGGGGCACAAGTATGTATGTTTGTTACAGCTTTTCACCCCAGTAGTATGGTAAGTATATGAGGAGAGAGTTTGTTACAGTGTTAACCTAGAAGTAAGAGGATTGCAGGAGGAAAAGGTTGTTACGGTGTCAACCCAGTAGTAAGGAGATTACATGAGGAGGAGGTTTGTTACAGTGTGTCCCTCCAGTAGTAAGGTAATTACATGAGGAGGAGATTTGTTATAGTGTGTCACCCCAGTATTAAGGTGGGGTGAAGTCAATGGTTGGGGTCAACGGGTGGCAAAATTAGCTTTCACCTAGGGTGGCAAAAATCCTTGCACCAGCCCTGGCCAGAGTGATTCTTCCTTGTTCTGATGGAATTTCCTAGTATGTCATATCTTTATTTAATGACTATGAACAGCCGCAACTTTTGTTTTGTTTGATGTTATTTTAAACAGAAAAAAACAAGGAAAAAAAAAACTGTCCCCTCAATGTTTTTTTTCCAAAATGTGGACATGTTTTTTTTTTGTTTTGTTTTTTCACAAAACAAGACATTTATGACCTTTTTCACCCTGTTTTTGGTCTTTGATTTTTGAGTATGTGAAAGTCTGAAAACACTTTCATACATATATGGAAATATCAGAAAAAAATTGAATATTAAAAAAAAAAGAAAAAAAAAAGAATGCCATGCCAAGAACATGCTGCGTTTTTGAAAAACATGAAAAAATGCCACTAAAGGATGAAAAAATTCCAAAAACAAGCAAACCACTTCATTCCAGTTAATTCCCTATTGTTACGCCTAGCGCTCCGGGTCCCCGCTCCTCCCCGGAGCGCTCACGGCGTCTTTCTCCCTGCAGCGCCCCGGTCAGTCCCGCTGACCGGGAGCGCTGCACTGTCTTGGCCGTTGGGGATGCGATTCGCACAGCGGGACGCGCCCGCTCGCGAATCGCATCCCAGGTCACTTACCCGTCCCGGTCCCCTGCTGTCATGTGCTGGCGCGCGCGGCTCCGCTCTCTAGGGCGCGCGCGCGCCAGCTCTCTGAGACTTAAAGGGCCAGTGCACCAATGATTGGTGCCTGGCCCAATTAGCTTAATTGGCTTCCACCTGCTCCCTGCCTTTATCTGACCTCCTCCCATGCACTCCCTTGCCGGATCTTGTTGCCTTGTGCCAGTGAAAGCGTTTAGTGTGTCCAAAGCCTGTGTACCTGAACTTCTGCTATCCATCCTGACTACGAACCTTGCCGCCTGCCCCCGACCTTCTGCTACGTCTGACCTTGCCTCTGCCTTGTCCTTCTGTCCCACGCCTTCTCAGCAGTCAGCGAGGTAGAGCCGTTGCTAGTGGATACGACCTGGTTGCTACTGCCGCAGCAAGACCATCCCGCTTTGCGGCGGGCTCTGGTGAAAACCAGTAGCCTCTTAGAACCGGTCCACTAGCACGGTCCACGCCAATCCCTCGCTGACACAGCGGATCCACAACCCGTAAGCCGAATCGTGACAGTAGATCCGGCCATGGATCCCGCTGAGGTGCCGCTGCCAAGTCTCGCTGATCTTCCCACGGTGGTCGCTCAGCAATCGCAGCAGATTGCCCAACAAGGACAGCAGCTGTCGCAGTTGACCGCCATGTTACAGCAACTTCTGCCTCTGCTACAGCAGCAACCATCTCCTCCGCCAGCTCCTGCACCTCCTCCGCAGCGAGTGGCCGCTCCTAACCTCCGCTTGTCCCTGCCGGACAAATTTGATGGGGACTCTAAACTCTGCCGTGGATTTTTGTCTCAGTGTTCCCTGCATATGGAGATTTTGTCGGACTTGTTTCCTTCAGAACGGTCTAAGGTGGCGTTCGTAGTAAGCCTTCTTTCAGGAAAGGCCTTGTCTTGGGCCACACCGCTCTGGGACCGCAATGATCCTGCCACAGCCACAGTCCAGGCCTTCTTCGCTGAACTCCGGAGTGTCTTCGAGGAGCCAGCCCGAGCTTCTTCTGCCGAGACTGCCCTGTTGAACCTGGTCCAGGGTAATTCTTCAGTGGGCGAGTACGCCATCCAATTTCGTACTCTTGCCTCCGAGTTATCATGGAATAACGAGGCTCTCTGCGCGACCTTTAAAAAAGGCCTATCCAGTCGCATCAAGGATGTGCTGGCCGCACGAGAGATTCCTGCCAATCTGCAAGAACTCATCCATCTAGCTACCCGCATTGACATGCGTTTTTCTGAGCGACACCAAGAGCTCCGCCAGGAAAAAGACTTAGATCTCTGGGCACCTCTCCCACAGTATCCGTTGCAATCTACGCCTGGGCCTCCCGCCGAGGAGGCCATGCAAGTGGATAAGTCTCGCCTGACCCAGGAAGAGAGGAATCGCCGTAGGGAAGAAAATCTCTGTCTTTACTGTGCCAGTACCGAGCATTTCTTGGTGGATTGCCCTATCCGTCCTCCACGCCTGGGAAACGCACGCACGCACCCAGCTCACGTGGGTGTGGCGTCTCTTGGTTCCAAGTCTGCTCCTCCACGTCTCACGGTACCCGTGCGGATTTCTTCTTGAGCCAACTCCTCCCTCTCAGCCGTGGCCTGCTTGGTCTCCGGTGCCTCTGGAAATTTTATTTTGGAGTCGTTTGTTAATAAATTCAGCATCCCGGTGACCCGTCTCGTCAAGCCGCTCTACATTTCCGCGGTCAACGGAGCCAGATTGGACTGCACCGTGCGTTACCGCACAGAGCCCCTCCTCATGTCTATTGGACCCCACCTTGAGAGGATTGAGTTCTTCATTCTCCCCAACTGTACCTCTGAGGTCCTCCTCGGTCTGCCTTGGCTCCGGCTTCATTCCCCCACCATTGATTGGACCACCGGGGAGATCAGGAACTGGGACTCTGCCTGCCACAGGAAGTGCCTCTCCCCCCCTCCCAGTCCCGTCAGGCAAGCCTCTGTGCCTCCCCATGGCCCCCGTCCTGGTGTCACACTGCCCCGTGCCAGGCCTCGCCCTCTGCCCTCCCTCCCCATTCCCACTCCTGCTGTACTGCCTGCCGTTGAGGAAACCCTCCATTCTTTCCCGGTGTCCTCATCCCAGGGGAGGCAGTTACCGGACAAAGAGAAGGGGAGACCTAAGGGGGGGGGTACTGTTACGCCTAGCGCTCCGGGTCCCCGCTCCTCCCCGGAGCGCTCACGGCGTCTTTCTCCCTGCAGCGCCCCGGTCAGTCCCGCTGACCGGGAGCGCTGCACTGTCTTGGCCGTTGGGGATGCGATTCGCACAGCGGGACGCGCCCGCTCGCGAATCGCATCCCAGGTCACTTACCCGTCCCGGTCCCCTGCTGTCATGTGCTGGCGCGCGCGGCTCCGCTCTCTAGGGCGCGCGCGCGCCAGCTCTCTGAGACTTAAAGGGCCAGTGCACCAATGATTGGTGCCTGGCCCAATTAGCTTAATTGGCTTCCACCTGCTCCCTGCCTTTATCTGACCTCCTCCCATGCACTCCCTTGCCGGATCTTGTTGCCTTGTGCCAGTGAAAGCGTTTAGTGTGTCCAAAGCCTGTGTACCTGAACTTCTGCTATCCATCCTGACTACGAACCTTGCCGCCTGCCCCCGACCTTCTGCTACGTCTGACCTTGCCTCTGCCTTGTCCTTCTGTCCCACGCCTTCTCAGCAGTCAGCGAGGTAGAGCCGTTGCTAGTGGATACGACCTGGTTGCTACTGCCGCAGCAAGACCATCCCGCTTTGCGGCGGGCTCTGGTGAAAACCAGTAGCCTCTTAGAACCGGTCCACTAGCACGGTCCACGCCAATCCCTCGCTGACACAGCGGATCCACAACCCGTAAGCCGAATCGTGACACCTATTTTGGGGTTAAAATGTTTGAATTTATTAGGATAGGGGGCACAGTTTGCCTGATCTGCCTAGGGAACCAAAACACCCATGGGCCCTAGTAACAAACAAATTTAAGAAGAATTTTAAGAAGTGCTATTATGTGGTTAGGAAGAATTATTACCCTCTGGTATGATGAGAGAGATATTACCCCACTCCTGCCTCTGATATCATTGTAGAATAGTAATAATACTGTACTATTCTATAAACCGTATTTTTCGTCATATAGGACGTACCGGTAGATAAGACGCACACAATTTTAAAGGAGTAAAATCTAGAATACAATGTAAAGTATAGGACAGTGATCTTCAACCAGCGGACCTCTAGATGTTGCAAAACTACAACTCCCAGCATGCCCGGACAGCGTTTGGCTGTCCGGGCATGCCAGGAGTTGTAGTTTTGCAACATCTGGAGGTTCGCAGTTTGAAGACCACTGGTATGGGAGATAATACTCACGTGTCTCAGCCGCTCCAGACCTGTAACCACTCGTCACCGCTGCCCTGGATGTTGCCCTCCATAGCTGTCGCCGCGTCCCCGGGGTGTCCCAGTTGCTCCGGAACGTCTCTCCTGCTCGGTATCCTCGCTGTCCATCGCCGCCATCATGTCGCTATGCAAGCCGCTCCTATTGGATAATTTGGATGGCGTGTGCGACAACGTGATGACGACAAAGGAGAGCGTCGGCCATGCAGGGGATCCCGGCACGGAGCAAACACCGAGGAGGCAGGTAAGGTCCCTCCCTGTACAGCCGGGGTTGTGTCACTTTCCCTTCAGACGCGGCGGTCAGCTTTGATCGCCACATCTGAAGGGTTAATACAGGGCATCACCGCGATCGGTGATGTCCTGTATTAGCCGCGGATCCCGGCCGTTGATGGCCGCAGGTATTCGCCGTATAGGACGCACCAACTTTCCCCCCCCAGTTTTAGGGAAGAAAAAGTGCGTCTTATATGGCGAAAAATACGGTATCCAGCTCTAGTTTAGAACGCATCAGCTTTAGATCTGCAAGTAATGTACGCTGAAAACAGCAGCTCCTTGCACGTCTGGCAAAATGAGATGAGAAAAAGTAAATCTGTCTTTTTAGTTTCTGAATAATATGAAATCTGTCTTTTCAGTTTCCTATACTAAAACAAGATCTCGTCCCCCTTCCCCAGATGCTGAATCGTTCACTGGGCACCCCCTGCTGCTTCTGAAAACCCAGCTCCTTCCTCTTTCCAGCTCACTTAGACAACATGGTGGATCCCTGGGACTTGTGTGGGATGCTATACAATGAGTCGCATTTTTCACATTTTTGGACTTAAAATTTTGACAAGACTTAGAGATTCCACCCTGAATGCTGAGGTGACCCTTGTAGAACACAGGGTATGTCTTGCTGTGAGAAGGTGGGGTTTAAGGCCTACTGCAACCCCCCACTGACTGCCTGCTTTCCTGTCTGGCTGAGCTGATATATATGATGGCAACCTGCGGTGTCACTTTACTCTCTCTATGTTGATGGAAAATATATTCTTTTTTTTTTCTTCACCTTTTTAAAATATTTGTAATGCATTGGATGTGTCTCATTTTGTTAGACTTGAGTAATTGGTTTAGATATATAATAAAGTGAAAGAAAACATTTTTTGCAAAGAGAAAGATAACATCATTGGAGGACATGTACAATATTTCTTTAACAATGAAAAATCTCTTAATTAATAAAGAAAGATACAATGATTTAACAATCTGCATTTATCAATCTGACTCATTTAAACTTTAATATATATACACATCAAGTCTTCTTTCAGAAATTGTCGACTGTGGAATGGAATAAGTGTTTGGTCATATGAGTTTTGATCCCAGGGACCTCTTACAACCTTGAGAATCCATCAGATGGATCCATCAGAATAAAGTAGTGGTCACTTTTACTGTTCTATTCATTGTATGTGGGACTTCTGTTTATAATTAAAGGGGTACTCCGGTACTAAGACATCTTATCCCCTATCCAAAGGATAGGGGATAAGATGCCTGATCGCGGGGGTCCTGCCACTGGGGACCCTCGTGATCTTGCACGCAGCACCCCATTATAATCAGTCCCTGGAGCGTGTTCGCTCCTGGTCTGATTTCTGGCGATCATGGGGGCCGGAGCATTGTGACATCATGCCCCCCCCACCAGTTTGACATCACGCTCCGCCCCTCAATGCAAGCCTATGGGAGAGGGTGTGACACGCCCCCTCCCATAGGCTTGCATTGAAGGGGCGGAGCATGACGTCACATGGGGGCGGGGCTGTGAGGTCACAATGCTCCGGCCCCTGGGCTCACCAGTAATCAGACCCGGAGCAAACATTCTCCAGGGACTGATTATAACGGGGTGCTGCGCGCAAGATCACGGGGGTCCCCAGTGGTGGGACCCCTGCGATGAAGCATCTTATCACCTATTCTTTGGATAGGGGATAAGATGTCTTAGCACCGGAGAGCCCCTTTAAGTATAGCCAGCTATTAACTGGAAGACACCCCTCCCACCCACCCTCCCCAGACATTGAATGGAGAAACTGTGCACATGCGTGACAGCCACTTTTACTCATAAGGCCCTCACACTTGATTTTTTTTATTTTTTTTATAAACTACAGGTATTACGGGCAATGGCAAAACAACCAGACACTCCTATGTTAACCTTTAAAATGTTGGACCTTCTTTTCATTGGTTACCTAGAAGTTATATAAACAAAGCAACTGGAGTATACCCATAGTAAAGCTCTATCTGATCAGGTCGCTACATCATGCACGGCTAACGGCTAATTTCTGATGAGTCGTCCACATGGCACAGAGAGCTCTGATCCGTTATGTTTAACATCATGCCTCATAAGAGTCCCTTAGTAATAAGGAGAAGGGGAGGTTTACCATTAAAGGGGTTATCCAGGATTAGAAACCAGTCATACCAGTCCTCAGGCTGTATGTGGTATTGCATGGCATTGGTTGTATATGAAGTAAAGTTGTAATACCACACACAACCTAAGGACAAATGTGTTGCTGTTTTTGGAAAAACAATGTGCTGCTTTTCTATTCATGGATAACTCATTTAATGAAGGACCTAGAAGGACCTCCATCTTCTTCTTACACTCTTATAGACAGTATATAATACTGTTTTTTTTTTTTATTTCAGTTAAAAATCTACATTTTCCTAGTTATTTGGAGTAATTTTACAGGACAAATAATAACATTTTAAGCTTGAAAGAGAAAACAAATACAGGTTAGTTACATTTTGACAGCCTAGTCTCTTGTGTGACAGACGTCTGGGAGGAATTGTGGAGATCTAACAACTTATATTCAGGTATTGTCACTAGCAGAAGAAATATTACTTAAAATAGGACTGCTCACAGCAGTTCTCGGCCTGTGGGAGTCTGATTGTAAGCCATTTAGAAGTGGAAGAGACAAAATGACCTTGCTCAAATGTCTTTATGAATTTCCAGCACCCAGGAAATCATGCAGCCCTCAAATGCTTTTAGTTTTCTTCTGTTAATGGTAAACAAATGTAACAAACATCAAGAAATATCAGAGAACCTCTATGAGAACAATGTGAAGGTGAAGTGCAGAATAAGACATAGTCATAATAAGGAGTAAAGAGTACCTGTCATAAAACCATATTTTCTAAGATAACTCAGATTATATTCCCTAAATCTCCTAACACTCCTTCTGCCCTTAAAAAAAATTCCAAGCTTTAAAGCACTGTATCATACCTTTCCCCTTGCTCACATTGTGTGAGCTCCCGGCAGGAGAAAGTGGGTGTTCCCCAGCAGGCGCAACAGCACTGAAGCCTGGGAGAGCTTTGCCTCCCCATGCCCCACACACACTTCCTGGGTTTGGTCTCCTTCCAGACCCAGAGGAGACCAAACTAACTGTTTGACTTGCAGCAGGGAACAGAACAGAGCCCCCTAGTGGCCATTTTTTCAATCAAACTAAAAACATAAAAAGGTTGAGCATTTTAACAGCAAGAAAACAGCAAAGTGTCTTATAATTACATAAGGAACAATATATTAAAAGTTTAATTTGGTGACAGATACTCTTTAAACATAGCACCACTCCTATTTATCCTAGGACGTGCATTGTCAGGGAATGATATGCTCAGACCACCAAATACAAATAGAGCTAAATGTTCCCACTATGCCAATGCCTCTAGGTACATATAGCTACCATGCGATTCTTGCCTGCACAGAATCAATCACAAGTTTTCAATCTCAGTTTACTTTCAGAGGTTCTAGTGGATGTCGTAACGGTTCCTTCTCAGCTTCATATATCATCTAGTGTTGAGCGGCATAGGCCACATTCGAATTCGCGATATTTCATGAATATATGGACGAATATTTGTCATATATTCGTAATATTGCGTTTTATGCATATGCGGAAATTAGCATATGCAAAAATTAGCATATGCAAATTTTCACATATGCGAAAATTCGCACGCCAGTCTCACACAATAGTATTAGAGCCTTCTTTACACCACACAAGCTGGAAGCAGAGAGGGGTGATCACTGTGATGTGTACTGTGAAAAAAAAATATATTCAGAATTACGAATATATAGTGCTATATTTGCGAATATTCACGAATTTGCGAATATGCGATATTCGCGAATAAAATTCGCATTGCGAATATTCGCGAACAACACTAATATCATCACAGTTGTTCAGTGTTATCCACTGAAACCTAGAATGGAATACGCACATAGAACAGTACAGACCAAAAAAATGCCTCTATGTATTATACATTGTACGCAATCCTCAAGAAGAGCGAGAAGCACAACCCTAGGGTTTCCCCCTTCCCGATTCCTCTAAGGGTACATATTTTTTATTAGTATAATTTTGTATTCGGAAGTAGAGAATAAGCTGCATACATATTTCAGAGACCTAGACCACCGATCTGGGGTGTTCACTATAGGAAACAGTTACCACAAGTCTTTAAGGAAGAAGAAAGGAAATTAAATGGACACTGAGTTATGGTTTATATTATTTTTGGAAGCATATGTTTTTAGGACCTTTCTGCACCCCAGTCAAGATATCAGTGGAAGATCTCCATTTTTAATAAGGATGTCATTTGTTTAATAAGGGTATATAGTTATGTTAGAAAATATATGAGGGTCCTACATACCCAAATGCCAAGGTATTTCCTGATTCTTTGTAGGCAAACAGTGATTTATTTTTGGAAATTGACTTCTGCAAAGAGAGAACTGAAACCTGGACCCGCCTGTTTAGTAAATAAATGTATTCCCCATAAAATAATAATTCTGGAACATATTTTCTTGTGGCTTATGTTATGCCATTCCTACGTTATTCTTTCTAGAAGTGTATGACTAAATAGCCATGGGTATGACTAGTTAAGGGTGTATCCTTCTCTGTCTATTAGCTATGTATAGATTTTGATGAGATATTGGCTTATAGTATAGGGGCACAGCTTTTATCGGATGACACCTAGTTGTCTCTTTAGGCATACATTTTTAGAAAGAATAACGGGAATGATGCAATGCAGAACAAAAAAAAATGTTCCAAAATTGTTATTTCATGGGAAATACGCTTACTTACTAAATAAAGAACAGTCAGGAGAGGCCACAGTTTCCTTTTAACTAACTCAGATTTAGTATAATTTATTTTAAAGGTTAAAATAGAGGACAACATTTCCAAGGACATTAAATGGGATTTCCGTGAGAATATTGGTAATGATAATGTCATCTGCAAAAAACAGTAAGTTACAGTATTACTCCATATTTTTAAGGTAGAAAACCTTTTATGGATTGTCTTTTCTGGGTATAAGGAAAGATGTTTTTTTGTTTTTTCTGTTTTTTTTTTGCTATCCCCATATGTTCCATGAACAAATAACAATAACATTTGTTATAAGAAGACAGTATACAGTATATGGTGACTATTTTCTATTTTAGTTTCTATAACTACAAAATCGACAGTATAAATCCAGTACTTAACAGCTGCTGTATGCTCAAGAGAAAATTGTGTTATTCTTTCCAGTTTGACTACACTGCTCTCTGCTGCCACCTCTGTCCATGTCATGAACTGTCCTGAGCAGCAGCAAATCCCCATAGTAAACCTCTCCTGCTCCGGACAGTTCCTGGCACAGACCGAGGTGTCAGCTGAGAGCACTTTGGTAATACTGGGAAGAACTACACAACTTCCCCAGCAGCTGATAAGTACTGAAAGACTTGAGCTTTTTAAATACATGTAAATTGCTAATCTGTATAACTTTCTGTCACCAGTTGTTTTGAAAACACTTTTTTCTCTGAAGTGCCGATTAATGTACAAAAACCTTGAAGGCATACATTTCTGGTCTCCAATGGAATATCTGTGGCTGAGAGGCCTTGTGGTTCCCTCAAGAACCAAAACCCAGGTGCCACTGCTGCTCTGTACCCCCAATAGGTGGGAAAATATTATACAGTATATATTTTTAGTATTTTTGCAATAAACAATTACACTTGATGTAAGCTGCAGTGAATTCCTTTTAAAGTAACAATACATTGCAAGTATCATTTTAAATACCGTATTTTTCACCATATAAGACGCACTTTTTCTTCCCCAAAACTGGGGGGGAAAAGTTGGTGCGTCTTATATGGCAAATACCTGTCCTATCGCTGCGGTGCCTGCGGCCATCAACGGCCGGGACCCGCGGCTAATACAGGACATCACTGTGATGCCCTGTATTAACCCTTCAGACACTGCGATCAAAGCTGACCACCGCGTCTGAAGCGAGAATAAGCGTGAAATCGCGGCATCCCGAATAGCTTACAGGACACCTGGAGGGACCTTACCTGCCTCCTCGGTGTTTGCTCCGTGCCGGGATGCCCTGCATGGCCGGCGCTCTCCTTCGTCGTCATCACGTCGTTGCGCACGCTGTCCGGTCATCCAATAGGTGCGATGTGCGTAGCGGCGTGCAGAGCGACGTGATGAGAGCAAAGATACCAGGCAGTAGAGATGTTCCGGAGCTACGGGGACACCTCGGGGACAGCAATGAAGGGTGACGGGTCCGGAGCGGCGGGGACACGTGAGTACAACTTCCTATACCAGTGATCTTAAACCTGCATACCTCCAGATGTTGCAAAACTACAACTCCCGGGCATGCTAGGAGTTTTCGTTTTGAAACATCTGAAGGTCTGCAGGTTGAAGATCACTGTCCTATACTTTACATTGTATTTGGTTCAGAATCTTTATCCTATAAAATTAGGTGCGTCTTATATGCCGGTGCGTCTTATATGACAAAAAATACGGTAAGTTATAAAAAAAAGGTTTACTTACGTCAGTTCCAATGTTATCCTTTGCATGTAACTGATTCTATCACAAAACAAGGTTATAACTAGTGTTGAGCGGCATAGGCCATATTCGAATTCGCGAATATTCGCGAATATATGGACAAATATTCGTCATATATTCGCGAATATTCACGTTTTATTTTCGTATATGCAAATATTCGTGTATGTGAAAATTAACATATGCGAAAATTAACATACACAAAAAAAACCCGCACAAGCAAAAATGCGCATATGCGAAAATTAGCATATGCAAAATTTCGCATATGCGAAATTCGCGCACCAGTCTCACACAGTAGTATTAGAGCCTTCTTTACACCACACAAGCTGGAAGCAGAGAGGGATGATCACTGTGATGTGTACTGTGAAAAAAAAACAAAAAAAAAAACGAATATTCGTAATTACGAATATATAGTGCTATATTCGCGAATAAAATTCATATTGCGAATATTCGTGAGCAACACTAGTTATAACTAAGCCTGGGTTACAAAGACTGATGAAAACATAAGAGAAGAGAATTCAATTTTGGCTTCTTGCCAACAAGCAAAACTCCTTATTCAAACAAAACTATTATCTAATCTTTATTACAGAGCAGATTTTATATGAATGCGGCTGGACCATAACGTCAGGTATAATAGAACATTTATGTTGCCAGGTTCTGTTTATCTAGAAAAGGCTACAAAATTGCAGCAGTGTTTTGTCTTCCTAAAAAAATATCTATATATATAAATATATATATTAACAACAAAAGAAAATCTAGTTCCTAAAATTCTTTTATTGGCAAGATGAAACTGGCAGGAAGCTTGTTATTTTTCAGTGTGTAGATAAACAGTCATGTATGATTTAATGTACAATCCCATTTGTAGATAAACTATACTGCAGCATTTTTTTTTAGGAAGGCATCTAGCAAAACAATTTACTGAAATTCTTAACTGTCCATTGCCTGCGCAGAATACAGTGCATTACCCATAATCAGCAGCAGTAATATGTATTCAGGAACCTGTATCTCAATGACAGATATAACCTTGTGAAGCTTAAAGGGGTACTCAGGTGAAAACCTTTTTTCTTTTAAATCAACTGGTGGCAGAAAGTTAAACATATTTGTAAATTACTTCTATTAAAAAATCTTAATCCTTCCTGTACTTATTAGCTGCTGAATACTACAGAGGAAACTCTTTTCTTTTTGGAATGCTCTCTGATGACATCACGAGCACAGTTCTCTCTGCTTTATTTTTTGTTGTCCTTAGTGGGATTTGAACCCAAGTCCCCAGCACTGCAAGGCAATAACCACTGAACCACCATGCTGCCCTTAGCATACATCTGCAATGCATCTGCTATGCATGGTTTCTAAAATGGACAGAGATGTCAGCAGAGAGCACTGTGCTCGTGATGTCATCAGTGTTCCAAAAAGAAAGGGATTTCCTCTGTAGCATTCAGCAGCTAATAAGTACTGGAAGGATTAAGATTTTTTTTAATATAAGTAATATACAAATATAGGTGCTAGACAAGTTGCTATATAGAATCATTAGCGCTGGATGGGTTTGGATCTGATCTGTGGCTGAACTGCTGCTGAGCCAATAGATGTGCTCCCCTGTTGATGCACACCAATATATAGTATATGTAACAAAAATATTATTTTATTGGCAAGCGCTGTATCAGACATATTAAAAACTAGTGTATCAGCAAGGGACACAAAGAGGAGAATTTAAATATAATTCAACAACAGGTACTTGAAACAGACAGAGAAAAACTACTAATAACAAAAGACAAAAAAACTGGAGAAAATGAGGATACAAATCATAACACCAAAATCCCAATAATAATTCAATATAATAAACAAAGTCTGATATTTCAAAAAATAATTAAGAAACATTGGGACATTTTACTGGAGGACAAGATCTTGGGAAGGATTATACCAAAAGCACCGACGTTTGTCTATAAGAAGGCCCAAAATATAGGAACCTTCGTAGCTCCCTCAGTACAGAATAAAACAACTAATAAAAATAAAGAAGACAACAGTAACAATTTCTTGCCCCTAAAAAATGGCTTCTATCCCTGCAAAATGTGTAATGCATGTAAAGCTATGGATAATAAACATCCCATAACAAATGTGAAAAACAGTAAAGAACAAAAAGAATATAAAATTAGAAGCCATATACATTGTAAATCACAGGCAGTTATATACACAATAAAATGTCCCTGTGATAAAATATATGTGGGCAGAACCAAGAGGCAACTAGGTGTGCGTATTAAAGAACATGTGTATAATATACGACGGGGCTTTGAGGGCCATCCACTGTCTGCATACTACAAAGCTATGCATCAACAATCAGTGAAAATGTCCCATTTTTTTGGACTAGAAAAAATTACCCCCCACTGGAGGGGGGGGGGGGTAATTATATCTCACAACTATCAAGGAGTGAAACCAAATGGATATTTAACCTCAATTCCCTAGTACCTCATGGTTTAAATTCAGAATTAGAACTGTTTGCATACCTATAACCAATGGCAAAGATACAACTTTTAACCACTTAAGGACCTAGGGCGTATGGATACGCCTTGACGTCCTGGTACTTAAAGTCCCAGGGCGTATCCATACGCCCATGGATATTTCGGTCCCCGCCGGTGCCTGCTATATCAATCAGCAGGCACCCCGTGCAAATGCCCAGGGGGGTCATCAGACCCCCCCCGTCAGCGATCGGCGCAAATCGCAAGTGAATTCACACTTGCGATTTGCGTCGATTCTGGGTCATACGGGTCTATTGTGACCTGGTGACCCGGAATAGAAGGGGGATCGTGGTTGTCTAAGACACCCACGATCCCCCTGTAGGCATAGGAGTGAGGTGGCAGGGTTGCCACCCCTCCTATCCCTGCTATTGGTCTGCTATTGAACGTCAGAGGCGACGACCAATAGCAGACCGGGGGCGGGGGGGTTAACTTTCGTTTTCCCCGTCCTGCCCACCCACAATAGGCTGGGCAGAACGGGGAACCGAAGGGGACCGGGCGCCGACGTCCACTTACCCGTCCGGAGGCCTGCGGCGACTGTGATCGGCGGGCGGCGTGACGTACGTCTGAAGAGGACGGCTGCCGGGATCCTACGGAAGCCGGTAAGTTGATCTGGAGGGCTACAGTCTGAGACCGTGGTCCCTAACTGTAGCCCTCCAGATGTTGCAAAACTACAACTCCCAGCATGCCCAGACAGCTGTTTGGACATGCTGGAATATGTAGTTTTGTAACAGCTGGAGGGCTGCAGTTTGAGACCACTATACAGTGGTCTCTAAACTATATCCCTCCAGATGTTGCAAAACTACAACTCCTAGCATGCCCACATAGCTGTTTGTTGTCTTGGCATGCTGGGAGTTGTAGTTTTGCAACATCTGGAGGTCCACAGTTTGGAGATCACTGTGCAGTGGTCTAAAAACTGTAGCTCTCCAGATGTTGAAAAACTGCAATTCCCAGCATGCCCGGAAAGCAAACAGCTGTCATGGCATGCTGGGAGTTGTAGTTGGGTACCTCCAGCTGTTGCATAACTACATCTCCCAGCATGCCCTTCGGTGATTAGTACATGCTGGGAGTTGTAGTTTTGCAACAGCTGGAGGCACACTGGTTGGAAAATATTGAGTTAGGTAACAGAACCTAACTGAAGGTTTTCCAACCAGTGTGCCTCCAGCTGTTGCAAAAGTACAACTCCCAGCATGCACGGTCTGTCAGTACATGCTGGGAGCTGTAGTTTTGAAACAGCTGGAGGTTTGCCCCCCCCCATGTGAACGTACAGGGTACATTCACACAGGCAGGTTTACAGTAAATTTCCTGCTTCAAGTTTGGGCTGCGGCAAATTTTTTGCCGCAGCGCAAACTCCTAGCGGGAAATTCACCGTAACACGCCAGTGTGAATGTACCCTAAAAACACTACACTAACACATAATAAAGGGTAAAACACAACATATACACCCCTTACACTGTCCCCCCCCCCAAATAAACAATTTAAAATGTCTTGTAGGGCAGGGTTTACAAAACGGAGCCTTCAGCTGTTGCAAAACAACAACTCCCAGCATTTCTGGACAGCCACTGACTGTCCAGACATGCTGGGAGTTTAGCAACAGCTGGAGGCCCCCTGTTTGGGAATCACTGGCATAGAATACCCCTATGTCCACCCCTATGCAATCCCTAATTTAGTCCTCAAATGCACATGGTGCTCTCTTACTTCGGAGCCCTGTCGTATTTCAAGGAAACTGTTTAGGGCCACATATGGGGTATCGCCGTACTCGGGAGAAATTGCACTACAAATTTTGAGGGTCTTTTTTTCCTTTTACCGCTTGTGAAAAGGAAAAGTTGGGGGCTACACCAGCCTGTTAGTGTAAAAAAATAAAAAATGTTACACTAACATGCTGGTGTTGCCCCCATACTTTTTATTTCCACAAGCGGTAAAAGGAAAAAAAGACCCCCAAAATTTGTAACGCAATTTCTCCTGAGTAAGGAAATACCCCAGATGTGGGCGTAAAATGCTCTGCGGGCACACAACAAGGCTCAGGAGTGAGAGCGCACCATGTACATTTGAGGCCTAAATTGTTGATTTGCACAGTGGTGGCTGATTTTACAGCGGTTCTGACAAACGCAAAAAAAAAAAAAAAACCCACATGTGACCCCATTTTGGAAACTACACCCCTCACCGAACGTGACAAGGCGTATAGTGAGCCTGATCACCCCACAGGTGTTTGACGAATTTTCATTAAAGTTGGATGGGAAAATGAAAAAAATTATATTTTTTCACTATAATGCTGGTGTTACCCTAAATTTTTCATTTTCACAAGGGAAAATAGGAAAAAAGCCCCCCAAATTTGTAACCCCATCTCTTCTGAGTAAGAACATACCCCATATGTGAATTTAAAGTGCTCTGCGGGCGAATTACATTTTTCATTTGCACAGCCCACTGTTCCAAAGATCTGTGGAGTGTAAATACTCACTGCACCCCTTATTAAATTCTGTGACGGGTGTAGTTTCCAAAATGGGGTCACATGTGGGGGGTCCACTGTTCTGGCACCACGGGGGGCTTTGTAAATGCACATGGCCCCTGACTACCATTCCAAACTAATTCTCTTTCCAAAAGCTCAATGGCGCTCCTCCTCTTCTGAGCATTGTAGTTCACCAGCAGAGCATTTTACGTCCTAACATGGGGTATTTCCATACTCAGAAGAGATGGGGTTAAAAATTTGGGGGGGCATTTTCTCCCATTACCCTTTGTAAAAATGGTAAATTTTGGGGAAAAACTGCACTTTAGTGAAAAATTCTTTTTTTTCATTTACACATCCGGCTTTAACGAAAAGTTGTCAAACACCTGTGGGGTATTCAGGCTCACTGGACCCCTTGTTTCGTGCCTTGAGGGGTCTAGTTTCCAAAATGGTATGCCATGTCGGGGTTTTCTGCTGTTCTGGCACCATAGGGGCTTCCTAAATGTGACATGCCCCCCAAAAACCATTTCAGCAAAATTCCCTCTCCAAAATCCCATTGTCGCTCCTTCCCTTCTGAGCCCTCTAGTGCACCCGCCGAACACTTGACATACACATATTAGGTATTTCCTTACTCCAGAGAAATTGGGTTACAAATTTTGGGAGGATTTTTCATCTATTACCCCTTGTAAAAATGCAAAAACTGGGTCTACAAGAACATGCGAGAGTAAAAAATGAAGATTTTGAATTTTCTCCTTCACTTTGCTGCTATTCCTGTAAAACACCTAAAGGGTTAACACACTTACTGAATGTCATTTTGAATACTTTGGGGGGTGCAGTTTTTATAATGGGGTCATTTGTGGGGTATTTCTAATATGAAGGCCCTTCAAATCCACTTCAAAACTGAACTGGTCCCTGAAAAATTCCGATATAAAAAATTTTGAGAAAAATTGGAAAATTGATGCTGAACTTTGAAGCCCTCTGATGTCTTCCAAAAGTAAAAACACGTCAATTTTATGATGCAAACATAAAGTAGACATATTGTATATGTGAATCAATGTATAATTTATTTGGAATATCCATTTTCCTTATAAGCAGAGAGCTTCAAAGTTAAAAAAATGCCACATTTTCTATCATCCAAGAAATGATGCAAGTATCGACAACATTTTACCACTAACATAAAGTAGAATATGTCACGAAATTGGTCAGATGTTCAAAAAATGGCCGGGTCCTTAAGGTATATTTGGGCTGGGTCCTTAAGGGGTTAAATACAATCCGGTTTGGAAGGGGTTAACACCGGAGACACGCCGCTATAAGAATGAGCCACTAAACCACCAGCACCATCCAGACGAAGGAAGCCGACAGTCTTCCGAAACGCGTCAATAGGTTTGTGGACCACAGAGGATACTGTAGTGACGTCACTCTCATCCAAATCATTCCTACTTTAGCCATCCAGTAGCGGGCATGCAGAAAGGTAGAGGCGCCACCTGCCGGGGCGCATTCCCACTGCCGCCAACGCTCCTTCTAACAAACCGGATTACCAGCAAAGAACTCCCGGAAAGGATCATCATTTAATACCTCCTAGTAATCTTTGGAGCACCCACATCGAGAGCCCTCAGCAGTGATCATCGCGCAGCTAGCGCCCGCCGGAGACGTACAAGGCAACATCATCTATTCCGCTAATTAGAGATATATCAACAAGCAGAAATTTGAGGCAATATATATATATATATATATATATATATATATATATATATATATAGAAGATTAGTTAGGAGTAGCCGTATTAGTTCAGTAATGCAAAAAAAGCTAAATCATCGGTAGTTGCAGTATCTTGTAATGCCTTTTTTATTGGACTAACAAGATTATGTGAAGACAAGCCTTCAGGATTCCTCCCTTTATCAAGTCATATGCAACTACCGATGATTTTGCTATATATATCTATATATATATATATATATATATATATATATATATATATAGGTGTCTTGGATGTTCCAGACCCTGCCATGCTTACTGAACTGTTCACACAGAGGCATATTTACAGTGTAGGGTCCGTCCCAATGAGACCACCTTATCGCGGTGGGACGGTCCAAGCTATTTGACTGCCGGCAGAGACAAATTTGCGAGCTAAGTGCCTCACTATTTCATAGTTTCACATTTGCATCTATTACACCATAGCTGTATAGCTCTCCATGTTTTAACTGCATATTCATGTTTCATCTATATCCTTGTGCTGGCAGTGTGCTGCTGCATTCTTCTGTTGCTGTATATCTAGCCTAGTAGTGTGCACCTGTAGGCCAGGTCCATACAATAGTTTGGTATCAACTAAAGTGCTGGCTGACTTATTCTTTGTCTGTATTGCACATACGGGGGAGTGGCTACCTCCATGTTGGCCTTGCACCCCACCCACCTCTATCAGGTGTGTATATAAGGTGTCTTGGATGTTCCAGACCCTGCCATGCTTACTGAACTGTTCACACAGAGGCATATTCACAGTGTAGGGTCCGTCCCAATGAGGCCACCTTATCGCGGTGGGATGGTCCAAGCTATTTGACCGCCGGCGGAGACAAATTTGCGAGCTAAGTGCCTCACTATTTCATAGTTTCACATTTGCATCTATTACACCATAGCTGTATAGCTCTCCATGTTTTAACTGCATATTCATGTTTCATCTATATCCTTGTGCTGGCAGTGTGCTGCTGCATTCTTCTGTTGCTGTATATCTAGCCTAGTAGCGTGCACCTGTAGGCCAGGTCCATACAATAGTTTGGTATCAACTAAAGTGCTGGCTGACTTATTCTTTGTCTGTATTGCACATACGGGGGAGTGGCTACCTCCATGTTGGCCTTGCATCCCACCCACCTCTATCAGGTGTGTATATAAGGTGTCTTGGATGTTCCAGACCCTGTCATGCTTACTGAACTGTTCACACAGAGGCATATTCACAGTGTAGGGTCCGTCCCAATGAGGCCACCTTATCGCGGTGGGATGGTCCAAGCTATTTGACCGCCGGCGGAGACAAATTTGCGAGCTAAGTGCCTCACTATTTCATAGTTTCACATTTGCATCTATTACACCATAGCTGTATAGCTCTCCATGTTTTAACTGCATATTAATGTTTCATCTATATCCTTGTGCTGGCAGTGTGCTGCTGCATTCTTCTGTTGCTGTATATCTAGCCTAGTAGCGTGCACCTGTAGGCCAGGTCCATACAATAGTTTGGTATCAACTAAAGTGCTGGCTGACTTATTCTTTGTCTGTATTGCACATACGGGGAGTGGCTACCTCCATGTTGGCCTTGCACCCCACCCACCTCTATCAGGTGTGTATATAAGGTGTCTTGGATGTTCCAGACCCTGCCATGCTTACTGAACTGTTCACACAGAGGCATATTCACAGTGTAGGGTCCGTCCCAATGAGGCCACCTTATCGCAGTGGGACGGTCCAAACTATTTGACCGCCGGCGGAGACAAATTTACGAGCTAAGTGCCTCACTATTTCATAGTTTCACATTTGCATCTATTACACCATAGCTGTATAGCTCTCCATGTTTTAACTGCATATTCATGTTTCATCTGTATCCTTGTGCTGGCAGTGTGCTGCTGCATTCTTCTGTTGCTGTATATATATATATATATATATATATATATATATATATATATATCACGGATACTCACCAGCCTGCAAGATAGTTGTATTGGAACCAGGTAGTGATATTGCTAATGTAACAACCATATATTGCCTATATAACAGATCTGAACCCTAAGAAAAATACCAATTCAGCACGCACTTTCAACTTCTGGAGCACCCTCAGGGAGAGCCCACGCACGTACACAGCATAAAGCATCCTCTACTATAACATCGCTACGGAGCCGCGATACTATATAGCAGCTCCTTACCAGGTACAAATAGGAGTGATATCATTACAACTAACAATAGTTCTTTGTACTAAATACAAATTGATTAATTAAAAATTATATTACACCACAGAAACATCACTCCTTCAGCATCTAATAGCAGCCATTCTGATTCCTGCATCAGCGCATCTCTACTACTTACTGCATGCACCATCGCGTCTGACTGCTAGCAGGTACATTACGCACTCCTGATACAAACAGTCTATTTAATTTTATACGCATACTATTTTTAACACCAAGGCTATTTGTATCTTTTGTAGCTACTTTGAGAACTCTCCCTAACATTGCACACAGCGCGATCTTTATCATCAGGATCTTCCTATTTCCCACTGCTAATACAGGTCAGTTTAAATTATACAGCCACTAGTTTTTAATGTGTCTGATACAGCGCTTGCCAATAAAATAATATTTTAATTTACAAATATGTTTAACTTTCTGCCACCAGTTGATTTAAAAGAAAAAAGCTTTTCACCGGAGTACCCCTTTAAAGGGGTTATCCACCAAAAAGTGATTTTAGTACTCACCTGCCAGACAGTAATGGACATGCTTAGGAAGGTCCCTTCCTTGTCTTAGGGCTAAATGGCTATGTTGTGAGATTACCTGAATGCTAAGGCTATCTTTTTGTGAACTGGCTATTTCTTGTTGGAGTTTGTTCTCTCAAACTACAAATCCCATGAAACACAGGTACAGACACTTTATTATGAAGTTCACTAACTTTACAGCCCCTGTAGCATAGTCAAATAAAACAAAATCCTGGAATACCCCCTTTAACTCCTTAACGACGCCAGACGTAAATGTATTTCCTGGTGAGATGGTACTTAACGCATCAGGACGTACATTTACGTCCTAAGCATAACTGCGAGCATCGGAGCGATGCTCGGGTCATGCACGGCAGGTCCCAGATGCTGATAGAAGCCAGGGACCTGCCGGTAATGTCGGACATCCGCGATCGCGCAGATGTCCTCCATTAACGTCTCAAATGCCGTTATCAATACAGATCATGGCATCTGCAGCATTGCAGTCACTAAAATGGATGATCGGATCGCCCGCAGCACTGCTGCGGCAATCCGATCATTTAGAACTGCAGATGGAGGTCACCTCACCTGCCCCCGCTGCCTTCCATGGGTCTTCTGCTCTGGTCTGGGATCGAGCAGACCAGAGCAGAAGATGACCGATAACACTGATCAGTGCTATGTCCTATACATAGCACTGAACGGTATTAGCAATCAAATGATTGCTATAAATAGTCTTTTATGGGGACTATTAAAGTGTAAAAATAAAAGTAAAAAATAAAGGTAAAAAAAATGTGAAAAACCCCCTCCCTCAATAAAAACGTAAATTGTCCCATTTTCCCTATTTCTCCCTCAAAAAGTGTAAAACAAAATATTTTATATACATATTTGGTATCACTGCGTGCGTAGATATCTGAACTATTAAATATTAAAATTAAAATAAAATGATAATGATACCATATGGTAAACAGCGTGAACATAAAAAAAATTACAAAATTGCTGCTTTTTTATAACATTTTATTCCCCAAAAATGTATTAAAAATGTATTAAAAGTTTTATATAAGCAAATATGGTATCAATAAAAAGTACAGATCACAGCACAAAAATGAGCCCTCATACTGCCGCTTATACAGAGAAATGAAAAAGTTATGGGTCTTCAAAATAGGGGGATTTTAAACGTACTAATTAGGTTAAAAAGTTTGCGATTATTTTAAAGCGCAACAGAAATAGAAAAGTGTGTAATCATGGGTATCATTTTAATTGTATTGACCCAAAAAATAAAGAACACATGTCATTTTTACCGAAAATTGTACGGCGTGAAAACAAAACCTTCCAAAATTAGCAAAAGTGCGGTTTTCTTTTTAATTTCCCCACACAAATAGTATTTTTTGGGTTGCGCCATACATTTTATGGTAAAGTGAGTGATGGCATTATAACGGACAACTGGTCGCACAAAAAACAAGCCCTCATACTAGTCTGTGGATGAAAATATAAAAGAGTTATGATTTTTTGAAGGCGAGGAGGAAAAAACTTAGTCCTTAAGGGGTTAAAGGGAAACTAACAGATGGATCAACTCTACTAAACTGAATATAGAGGCGGTTAGTATGGGTGATCCTTAATAAAACGATGTATTCATTACCCCAATCCGTTCAGCCGCTCCATAAATGTACAGTTGAACTGCATGATATGTGACTGCACTGGGGGCGGGTTTAATGACTATCTGCACTTCTGATGCTGTACTTCTGGCCTCATCTCCTTCTCCTTGATAAGCAGGGTGGTGCAAATGGGGCCCAGGGGATAGCTTCAGAGGTGTAGATAGTCTTCAGACCTGCCTTCTGTGCAGTTAAAGAGTACCTTTCATCAAATCATATTTTCTAAACTAACTCAGATTATATTCCCTAACTACTCCTAACACCCCTCCTCAGCAGGCGTGATGTCTCTGATGCCTCGCCATGCTCTGCATGCACTTCCTGAGTTTAGCCTCCTCGCCAGGCTGGGAGGAGACCAAACTAACTGTTTGACTTGCGCAGGGAACAGAGCAGAGCCACCTAGTGGCTATTTTTTCAATCACATTAAAAACATATACAGGTTGAGAATTTCAACAGCAAGTAAATAGCAAAGTGTCTTATAATTACACAAGGAACAATATATTAAAAGTTTAGTTTGGTGAATTTGCATATTGCAAGATTGTGCTATATCTCGGGAATGACTAAACAAATTGGAGTAAGGATCACATTGTTTCACTCAGGATCACCCATACTAACCACCTGTACATTCAGCTTAGTGGGGTTAATCCATCTGTCAGTTTCCCTTTAAAACAGAAGTGTCCAACTGAAAATAATATATTCTGTCTGTAATTTGACAAATAAAAAGTGGTTTGGTGGATAAGAGATAATTCAGAAAATTAATAACATTGCCCAAAAAGACCCTGTTTACAGTATGTCGGCATTGGAAGTTACATTAGGAGCATCCATTGCAGACTCCATCATTTTGACAGGATCAATGGCATTGTGTGCAATACTATTTTCTTGTCAAAATGATGGAAACTGACCCAACAGAGCCCATTATAAGTCAATGACAGGGTCAGTCATGTGACAAATCCAAAACTGCATAGTTGCTTCTTCTTTGTGCATATTATACAAATGATAGTTGACCTCAATGGCTAAAATTGGCCATGTTGGCTGACTATTATCCTATGTGTATGAAAAAAAGATTGAAAATTGATGCAAATCGAAATCTGATGATATGATATATGAATATATATGAATATAATATCAATATGGCATTTCAAGAAAATGCATACTTTTTTGTACAATGCATAAAATAGGAAACATGAAGAAGTTGGTGAATTGCCTTGGTCGAATGATAGTATTAAATGGGTACTCTACAAGATATGTGATATCTGACCACTGAGACCCCCACAATCTCCAGAATGGGGCACAGGATCGGAATGCACTCTATGCATTCTCTATGGGAGCACTGGACATACAGGGTCTGTTCTGGAGATAGCAGGGTGTCCCAGAGCCCACCCACCCTGCCCGGGAATGATGAGACACTTATCCCATTTCCTGTGGATACATTCTTAAATGCTGGAGTACCCATTTACAGGCTGGCAACTAGGTTGTATGTAAGGGCCAATAGTAAATAATGATGGACAGGTAAATTCAGGAGCTGATTAGGTACCTCAGTATGCCCCTGATTCATATGAAGGCACATAGAGTTTTTCTCTTTGATAGAAAAAAAGTGCTGTGTTCCTTTGGTCACTGTATTATGGTGCTGTTCTCTTTTTTTCATTGATATTCTCTTAAATAATGCATCTTGTAATATGGCACCATATGGAGGTGCCATGTGGTGGTACATATCATGCCTAAAGCTCCGTTGTATGGATCCACAGAGACTCAGTGTGCCTCTATACTGCTATTTGCTAAAGCCTAATCCAGGAAACCCCTTATTTGCCAAACTACAATGTGCATACACACTTGTATTTTCATTGCAGAGCAGCCTTTTTCGCCATATCACCTTTCAAAGTGACAGTATAACTCTTACCGTTTTACATTTTAAAGAGGGTTATACAATGCTAACTATGATTATTATATCTCTGACTCCTATGGACCAGATTATGCAATGGAAGAGATAAAATGATTTTCCTATATGAATGGAAATGGTTTTATGCTCTGCTTGTTTAAAGTGTGTGGATTAATCCATATTAGTATAGCTGTTCTGGTCTGATCTGCATTACAATGGGGATGTCCGGAGGATGTAAAAAACCACAATCATTTCTTAAATCGTGCATCCGATCATGAATCTGGTGGCAGGATATGTGTTCACATTTTGTGGCAATTTCCGAGCCCGAGACTTGTGCAAGGCTTCATTGATCAGGATACGGATTTTCTGGACATCCAATTGACTTGCATAGGACCTTAGGCAAATCCACATCCTGATTACTGAAGCCTCACACAGGTCTTCGGCTCAGAAGTTTAAAGCAAACTTGTCACATGACAGAAAAAATAAATAATGCTTATATATGTTACTCAATGTCTTTTTTATGTGTCTAGCTTCTAATCCCTCTGTTCTGCTACTCACTCATTCTGACATCCACTGCTCAGAAAGGGGCATGTCCAAGGCAAGCACTGAGTAGGCCCCCACTCCCCATGCATTCACTACCTATCTGAGTCTGCTGTGCTGTGTTAGTCCAATCAGCTGTCTCTTCATCCAATCACGGCAGGCTGCTTTGTAACCCCTTCCTCTCTTTTCATGCTGCAGTATGATAATAGTACGGGAGTGGGCTCAGAGGAGTTTTAGTCCCGCCATCACTTATTGGACTTTGTCCTAGCCTGGGCTTCACTTGGGACAAAGATGATGCTGCAGCTGGACAGGATTATGTTCTGTACAGTATGAGGACCCCTAGTGGTCTTTATTAAAAGCCATGTTTTATTAAAAAAAAAAAAAAGTGATACATGTTTTTTATTAAATGCATTAGAACAGTTAATGTTTTGCCAAGATATACAACATCTAAAAAGTTTTTGAATCTGGGAGTGCCCATTTAAACACACATCCTGAAACTGGCGGTTTCCCAGTGTTTCCCATCCAGTGTTCCTCCACCTGTTGCAAAGCTACAACTCCCTCCATGCCCGGACAACCAAAGGCTGTCTCTAGACTTTGCGAGGCCTTAGGCAAAACTCGAACATGAGGCTCTGCATAATTTTCTGCAGAATTTATATGGTGATCCAATCGGCTGTGAGATGGTTGCGCTGTCATGGCAATACCAATCTCAAGTGGAAAAGAGGCAGATATGATATCAGGGGTGTATCAAGGGTCCCGTGGGCCTCATGGCATATTCTGTACATTACATCATGACCACAGTCACCAAAAATACCAGTATAAAAGGAGGAATATTATCATCATACATATTAGCATCATACTGTTTCTGACCAAATCCTATATACTGAGACCAATATTACCAATAATACCAGTATACAAGGAGGAATATTATCATCATACATATTACTATCATACTGTTACAGAACAAATCCTATATACTGAGACCAATATTACCAATAATACCAGTATACAAGGAGGAATATTGTCATCATACGTTTTACCATCATACTGTTACAGAACAAATCCTGTATACTGAGATCAATATTACTAATAATACCAGTATAAAAGGAGGAATATTATCACCTCCTCACATACTGTTACTGACCAAATCCTTTATACTGAGACCAATAATACCAGTATGCAAGGAGAAATTGTTACGCCTAGCGCTCCGGGCCCCTGCTCCTCCCCGGAGCGCTCACGGCGTCTTTCTCCCTGCAGCTCCCCGGTCAGTCCCGCTGACCGGGAGCGCTGCTCTGTCATGGCCGTTGGGGATGCGATTCGCACAGCGGGACGCGCCCGCTCGCGAATCGCATCCCAGGTCACTTACCCGTTCCCGTCCCCTGCTGTCATGTGCTGGCGCGCGCGGCTCCGCTCTCTAGGGCGCGCGCGCGCCAGCTCCCTGAGACTTAAAGGGCCAGTGCACCAATGATTGGTGCCTGGCCCAATTAGCTTAATTGGCTTCCACCTGGTCCCTGACTATATCTATCCTCCTCCCATGCACTTCCTTGCCGGATCTTGTTGCCCTTGTGCCTAGTGAAAGCGTTTTGTGTGTTTAAAGCCTGTGTACCAGAACTTCTGCTATCTCCCCTGACTACGAACCTTGCCGCCTGCCCCCGACCTTCTGCTACGTCCGACTTTGCTTCTGTCTACTCCCTTGTACCTCGCCTATCTTCAGCAGTCAGAGAGGTGAGCCGTTGCTAGTGGATACGACCTGGTCACTACCGCCGCAGCAAGACCATCCCGCCTTGCGGCGGGCTCTGGTGAAAACCAGTAGTGGCTTAGAACCGGTCCACTAGCGCGGTCCTCGCCATCCCTCTCTGGCACAGAGGATCCACTACCTGCCAGCCGGCATCGTGACAGTAGATCCGGCCATGGATCCCGCTGAAGTTCCTCTGCCAGTTGTCGCTGACCTCCCTACGCTGGTCGCCCAGCAAGCTCGTCAGATCGCCCAACAAGACCACCAGCTGTCGTACTTGACCACCATGACACAGCAACTCCAGTCACAACTACAGCAAGTACAGTCACAGCTACAGCAGCAACAACCATCTCCTCCGCCAGCTCCTGCACCCCTTCCGCAGCGAGTGGCCACTCCTAGCCTCCGCCTGTCCTTGCCGGACAAATTTAATGGGGACTCTAAGTTTTGCCGTGGCTTTCTTTCGCAATGTTCCCTGCACTTGGAGATGATGTCGGACCAGTTTCCTACTGAAAGGTCTAAGGTGGCTTTCGTAGTCAGCCTTCTGTCTGGAAAAGCTCTGTCATGGGCCACACCGCTCTGGGACCGCAATGACCCCGTCACTGCCTCTGTACACTCCTTCTTCTCGGAAATTCGAAGTGTCTTTGAGGAACCTGCCCGAGCCTCTTCTGCTGAGACTGCCCTGCTGAACCTGGTCCAGGGTAATTCCTCCGTTGGCGAGTACGCCATACAATTCCGTACTCTTGCTTCTGAACTATCCTGGAATAATGAGGCTCTCTGCGCGACCTTTAAAAAAGGCCTATCCAGCAACATTAAAGATGTTCTGGCCGCACGAGAGACTCCTGCTAACCTGCATGAACTCATTCATCTAGCCACTCGCATTGACATGCGTTTTTCTGAGAGGCATCAAGAGCTCCGCCAGGAAAAAGACTTAGATCTCTGGACACCTCTCCCACAGTCTCCACTGCAATCTGCGCCTAGGCCTCCCGCCGAGGAGGCCATGCAAGTGGATCGGTCTCGCCTGACCCTGGAAGAGAGGAATCGCCGTAAGGAAGAGAATCTCTGTCTGTACTGTGCCAGTACTGAACATTTTTTGGTGGATTGCCCAATCCGTCCTCCACGTCTGGGAAACGCACGCTCGCACCCAGCTCTCGTGGGTGTGGCGTCTCTTGATGCTAAGTCGGCTTCTCCACGTCTCACGGTGCCTGTTCGGATTTCTACTTCAGCCAGCTCTCCCCTCTCAGCCGTGGCCTGCCTGGACTCTGGAGCTTCTGGGAATTTTATTCGGGAGTCCTTAGTGAATAAATTCCGCATTCCGGTGACCCGTCTTGTCAAGCCACTCCACATTTCCGCGGTCAACGGAGCCAGGTTGGATTGCACCGTACGTTTCCGCACGGAGCCCCTCCTAATGTGCATCGGACCTCATCACGAGGAAATTGTATTTTTTGTCCTTCCTAATTGCACTTCTGAAGTTCTCCTTGGACTACCCTGGCTTCAACACCATTCCCCAACCCTGGATTGGTCCACTGGGGAGATCAAGAGTTGGGGTCCCTCTTGTTCCAAGGACTGCCTTCAACCGGTTCCCAGTACTCCCTGCCGTGACCCTGTGGTTCCTCCTGTATCCGGTCCCCCTAAGGTCATTAAGGACTCTGCCTGCCACAGGAAATGCCTCTCCCCCCCTCCCAGTCCCATCAGGCAAGCCCCTGTGTCCCCTCATGGCCCTCGTCCTGGTGTCACACTGCCCCGTGCCAGGTCTCGCCCTCTGCCCTCTCTCCCCATTCCTACTCCTGCTGTTCTGCCTGCCGTTGAGGAATCCCTCCATCCTTTCCCGGTGTCCTCATCCCAGGGGAGGCAGTTACCGGATAAAGAGAAGGGGAGACCTAAGGGGGGGGGTACTGTTACGCCTAGCGCTCCGGGCCCCTGCTCCTCCCCGGAGCGCTCACGGCGTCTTTCTCCCTGCAGCTCCCCGGTCAGTCCCGCTGACCGGGAGCGCTGCTCTGTCATGGCCGTTGGGGATGCGATTCGCACAGCGGGACGCGCCCGCTCGCGAATCGCATCCCAGGTCACTTACCCGTTCCCGTCCCCTGCTGTCATGTGCTGGCGCGCGCGGCTCCGCTCTCTAGGGCGCGCGCGCGCCAGCTCCCTGAGACTTAAAGGGCCAGTGCACCAATGATTGGTGCCTGGCCCAATTAGCTTAATTGGCTTCCACCTGGTCCCTGACTATATCTATCCTCCTCCCATGCACTTCCTTGCCGGATCTTGTTGCCCTTGTGCCTAGTGAAAGCGTTTTGTGTGTTTAAAGCCTGTGTACCAGAACTTCTGCTATCTCCCCTGACTACGAACCTTGCCGCCTGCCCCCGACCTTCTGCTACGTCCGACTTTGCTTCTGTCTACTCCCTTGTACCTCGCCTATCTTCAGCAGTCAGAGAGGTGAGCCGTTGCTAGTGGATACGACCTGGTCACTACCGCCGCAGCAAGACCATCCCGCCTTGCGGCGGGCTCTGGTGAAAACCAGTAGTGGCTTAGAACCGGTCCACTAGCGCGGTCCTCGCCATCCCTCTCTGGCACAGAGGATCCACTACCTGCCAGCCGGCATCGTGACAGAAATATTATCACCATACATATTACCATCATACTGTTACTGACAAATCCTATATACTGAGACTAATATTACCAGTACAAAAAAGGAAAAATTGTCAGCACCTCCAGACAAAATTAAATATGTGCAAAATTAAATATGTGCATGAATGTATATTAGCTGTGCTACCACCTGGTAGAAGCCTGTAATAGATTTAGGATCCTGCAGGGACCTAATTTAAAACATGCGGAAAGGAATGAGGCAGTTGCGGGCATGAGTGGGTGGTCAGGCGCCATGCCCATGGGTCCCGCAGTCCCGCAATGGCCCCTGCTTTTATGACAGAAGTCCCACTCCCCAGCCCCAAGTCCCAGCGCTCACCCTGCTGAGTCCTGTTTGATTGGTGGTTGGTAGCACATGCTACAATGATTCAGTCATATGTGCAGCCAAGCCTGTCTCCTCCCAACTCCTTCCCCTGGTGAATGAAGGTGGTACTTGCTCCACTGCTACACAACATAGGTGGTGTGCATGATGGTCTTTCGGGAGTGTGGAGCCTACCCTGGAGGACCTGTGCAAGTGTGTGTCGGTATAATAAATACTCATAGCCCGCATGTAACCAGACACAAGGGTGCAATGCTCTGCAAAGCATTGCACCCTAATTTCTGTACATTCCTATATGAGGGGCAGGGGGTGCTGAGCACTGCACCCCCTCACTCCTAATATAGGAATGTACTGACACTACTGTAGACTGCAATGCTCTGCACCCTTATGAGGGTGCAGAGAATTGCACCCTAGTGTCTGTACATTTTTATTTGAGGGGTAGGGGGTGCAGAGCATTGCATCCCTCTACCCCTAATATAGGGATGTATAGACAATAGGGTGCAATGCTCTGCACCCCCTACCCCTAATATAGGAATGCACAGACAAGGCTCTCAGGCCAAAGTAGTGGAGGAGGCACAGGCAGCCAGGCACTGGTCAATGTGCTGTGCTGAACATCGTCAGGGACCACATCTGACCTGAAGCAGCAGGTAGCCTGAGCCATATACACGATATGCATAGAATGGTTAGCGACGTAAGCACCAATTTGCAACACCTAAGGGTTTATTAGTTTAGTAAACAGGAACTATTTTTCTCCAGTCTATTGGAAGATTTGTTTTAACTAGTTTCTATATAAATAACAGGAAGACAGAGGCCGGCACTTGTGCAGCGGCAATGACCAGATGTGCTTACATCATCAAACAATAGCCGGTGGTGACACAGCAGGATAAATGGAGTCCAGAAAGCAGAATCCTAAAGACTTGGCAGATTCTGCTCAGCATTCATTCAAAAAAAATCTAGAACACAAAACTGCATAAAATGATCCTTTTGGGGTTTCGTTACAATAATATGAGAAAGCTTCATCTGAAGTGTTTTTCTTCATAACTGCATTTGTTGTATAGAGACTGATTTTCTAGGAAGGCAATCTCCTGAAATCCCAGTTGTTTCATAAAGGACTGAAAATCAGCAGAGCTGCCCGGTGTCTCGCAGATGGAGGAACTGCTTTGAGATTGTTACCATCACAGTGTGTTAATAGAGACGTGCAATCTTCTATGTACTCTTATCAGCCATAACATTAAAAGAATGTTATATTATTGTTATTGTTAGTTTATTGTAATAGTACTATTTATTATTATTATTAGTAGTAGTAGCAGTAGTAGTAATAGTATTATTATGAATTATTATTATTATCCTTATATTAACTATAAAAGCTTAATGTTATGTAATACCAAAGAACATTGGGGCCTGGACTTCACATGACCTCTGAAGGTATCCTGGGGTATCTGACACCAAGGTAATAGCTGCAGCTCCTTTAAAGGAGATCTGCAGCCATACACACTTATCCCCCTATGTGCAGGATTGGGGAAAAGTCTCTGATCGCGGGGGGTTCCAGCGTTCGGACCCCCCGTGATCAGACACTTTCCCCCTATCTTCTGTACATGGGGCCCCGGCTCTCCCGAGCAGGAGGCGTATCGGCTGCAGGATGACGCCGTGGTCATCATGTCCCCTCCATATATCATTTGGGAGAGGTGGAGATGCAGTGTTTGTGCAGCCCTGCCTCTCCCATAGAGCTGTATGGAGAGGAGGTGCATTAGCCGTGCAGAGCTGCGGTAATGCTGGGTTCCCCCATACATGAGATCGCGGGGGGTTCCAGCACAGCACAGCAGACTCAGAGAGAAAGATGAGTCATGTAGAGTGAGGAATATGCCCCCTCCAGAGCACAGAATGACAAACCAAGTGAGCAACAGAAAAAAGGTATTTGTGTCAGAAGAGTGTTGGTGAATTTTATGCATTATGTGCCTCACTCAGCACTCCGTGACCCTGCTCTGTAACTTAACATGGTTTCCACTTAATAGCTGAGCTGCTCTGTTTCCAAAAGGCTTCCACATTTCCATAATACCATTTTCAATTAAGTGTGGAAGTCCTAGGAGGAAAGAAATCTTACAAATCTCATGACATCAAATAAATATATATGCAAAATGTCTTTTATGCAAGACCTACACGGGGTCATGGAATTCTCCCAGTATCAAATTGTAAGAAAAAAACTCAAAATAATCTTAAGGTAGGGGGGGGGGGGGGGGGGGGGGAGTGCTATGAAAACATAACTTTTAATTGGTAGGATAAAAATAACACCCAAATAGTGATTCTATCACCAATAAAATTGCTGTGACACAAGATCCATTGAGATCACCACCCATTAGGCGGATTTATCATAAGAAAGACTCATATATCAGAAATTCCCATATATCAAATGTTCTCAGAACGTTTGATATATGGGAATTTCTGATATATGAGTCTTTCTTGTGATAAATCCGCCGGATGGGTGGTGATCTCAATGGATCTTGTGTCACAGCAATTTTATTGGTGATAGAATCACTATTTGGGTGTTATTTTTATCCTACCAATTAAAATGTATGTTTTAATAGCACTCCCCCCTACCTTAAGATTATTTTGAGTTTTTTCTTAAAATCTCATGTCATCCCATTACAATACTTTGCTGTAATTCACTGAGCTCTTTAGACGGTCCCATTTTTTCACAAATGTTTGTAAAAGTGACTGCAATGCAATATACACAGGAGGTAATGGGACTCTGTGACTCAATACTGTACTTTAGTCCATATAGTGTAAGTTCTTTGTGTTGCCACTTTTTAGCCTCTAAGTTCAAAACCAAAGGAGTAGAATCAATTTGCCTATTTTAAGATTCCTAGCAAATCAGAATGAATCACATTTTTCAGAACAGACTTGGAGTGATGGTAAAACTTAACAATAACTGTTTTCTTAGTTGTCGAGTGCTTCTATTTTCAGGAGTTAAAATTGTATGCAGAGTTGAACAGAAGGGAGGCATGGGTAATGTTATGCAAATAGAAGGTTTCAATGCTTTACTATTTCATAATCCTAAGAAAGAGAAAAATAAATCTAGTGCAATAATATCAGTAAGAGTGTTCTGATATCAGTCTGATATTACAGTAACTCCTTTTTGTGAACTAGACACTTTCTCAGTTAACACTTTTTTGGGTTAACATTTGTATAACTCATTGGGGTTTGTTACACCTGCATTTTTCTTGATTGCAATATTAATTGTCATTATTGTATCTAACATGATAATTAGTATGTTACAGTTAAAACTAGTTTTTAGTTAAAACTGGTTTTCCCTGGTAAAAAATAGTTTTGACTGAACGCCTTTGTGAAAACTAGAATTGACTGCCTTTTCCCAGTTTAAACCAGTTTTTACTGATCGCTTTGGTGAAACACCAGTTTTTACTGAATGCCTTCATACAAACTAGAATATTTATTGAATGCCTTTGTACAGACTAGAATATTTACAGAACACCTTAGTACAAACTAGAATATTTACTGAACGCCTTTGTACAAACTAGAATTTACTGTTAATCAAAAATGAATGTCAGTTAAAACTGGTTTAACCCCTTAAGGACCAGGCCATTTTACACCTTAGGACCAGAGCGTTTTTTGCACATCTGACCACTGTCACTTTAAACATTAATAACTCTGGAATGCTTTTAGTTATCATTCTGATTCCGAGATTGTTTTTTCGTGACATATTCTACTTTAACATAGTGATAACATTTTGTGGTAACTTGCATCCTTTCTTGGAGAAAAATCCCCAAATTTGATGAAAAATTTGAAATTTAGCATTTTTCTAACTTTGAAGCTCTCTGCTTGTAAGTAAAATGGATATTCCAAATTAAAAAAAATTTGATTCACATATACAATATGTCTACTTTATGTTTGCATCATAAAATTGACGTGTTTTTACTTTTGGAAGACACCAGAGGGCTTCAAAGTTCAGCAGCAGTTTTTCAATTTTTCACAACATTTTCAAACTCACTATTTTTCAGGGACCAGTTCAGGTTTGAAGTGGATTTGAAGGGCCTTCATCTTAGAAATACCTCACAAATGACCCCATTATAAAAACTGCACCCCCAAAGTATTCAAAATGACATTCAGTCAGCATTTTAACCCTTTAGGTGTTTCACAGGAATAGCAGCAAAGTGAAGGAGAAAATTCACAATCTTCATTTTTTACACTCGCATGTTCTTGTAGACCCAATTTTTGAATTTTTACAAGGGGTAAAAGGAAAACATTTATACTTATATTTGTAGCCCAATTTCTCTTGAGTAAGCACATACCTCATTTGTCTATGTAAATTGTTCGGCGGGCGCAGTAGAGGGCTCAGAAGCGAAGGAGCGACAAGGGGATTTTGGAGAATACGTTTTTCTGAAATGGTTTTTGGGGGGCATGTTGCATTTGGGAAGCCCCTATGGTGCCAGAACAGCAAAAATAATGCCATACCATTTTGGAAACTAGACCCCTTGAGGAACGTAACAAGGAATTAAGTCAGCCTTAATACCCCACAGGTGTTTCACGACTTTTGCATATGTAAAAAAATATATATTTTTTTTTCACTAAAATGTGTGTTTCCCCCCAAATTTCACATTTTTGCAAGGGTTAATAGCAGAAAATACCCCCCAAAATTTGTAACCCCATCTCTTCTGAGTATGGATGTACCCCATAAGTTGACCTGAAGTGCACTACTTAGGGGCGAACTACAATGCTCAGAAGAGAAGGAGTCATATTTGGCTTTTTGAGAGCAAATTTTGTTCGGGGGGCATGTCGCATTTAGGAAGCCCCTATGGTGCCAGAACAGCAATAAAAACACATGGCATACCATTTTGGAAACTAGACCCCTTGAGGAACATAACAAGGAATAAAGCGAGCCTAATACCCCACAGGGTTTTCACGACTTTTGCATATGTAAAAAGAAAAAAAAAAATGTTTCACTAAAATGTTTGTTTTCCCCCAAATTTCACATTTTTGCAAGGGTTAATAGCAGAAAAGACCCCCCCAAATTTGTAACCCCATCTCTTCTGAGTATGGAAATACCCCATGTGTGGACGTCAAGTGCTCTGCTGGCGCACTACAATGCTCAGAAGAGAAGGAGCGCCATTGAGCTTTTGGGAAAAAAAATGTTTGGAATGGAAGTCAGGGGCCATGTGCATTTACAAAGCCCCCCGTGGTGCCAGAACAGTTGACCCCCCACATGTGACCCTATTTTGGAAACTACACCCCTCACAGAATTTAATAAGGGGTGCAGTGAATATTTACACCCCACTGGCGTTTGACAGATCTTTGGAACAGTGGGCTGTGCAAATGAAAAATAAAATTTTTCATTTTCACGGACCACTGTTCCAAAAATCTGTCAGACACTTGTGGGGCGTAAATGCTCACTCTACCCCTTATTACATTACGTGAGGGGTGTAGTTTCCAAAATGGGATCACATGTGGGTATTTATTTTTTTGCGTTTATGTCATAACCGCTGTAAAATCAGCCACCCCTGTGCAAAGCACCAATTTAGGCTTCAAATGTACATAGTGCGCTCTCACTCCTGAGCCTTGTTGTGCGCCCGCAGAGCATTTTACGCCTAGATATGGGGTATTTCTGTACTCAGAAGAAATTGCGTTACAAATTTTGGGGGTCTTTTTTTCCTTTTAACGCTTGTGAAAATAAAAAGTAAAGGGCCACACCAGCATGTTAGTGTAAATTTTTTTTATTTTTTTACACTAACAAGCTGGTGTAGCCCCACCTTTTCCTTTTCATAAGGGGTATAAGGAGAAAAAGCCCCCCAAAATTTGTAGTGCAATTTCTCCCGAGTACGGAGATACCCCATATGTGGCCCTAAACTGTTTCCTTGAAATACAACAGGGCTCCGAAGTGAGAGAGCTCCATGCGCATTTGAGGACTAAATAAGGGATTACATAGGGGTGGACATAGGGGTATTCTACGCCAGTGATTCCCAAACAGGGTGCCTCCAGCTGTTGCTAAATTCCCAGCATGCCTGGACAGTCAGTGGCTGTCCGGAAATGCTGGGAGTTGTTGTTTTGCAACAGCTGGAGGCTCTGTTTTGGAAACACTGCCATACAATACAGTTTTCATTTTTATTGGGGGGGGGGGGGAGTGTAAGGGGTGTATATGTAGTGTTTTACTCTTTATTATGTGTTAGTGTAGTGTTTTTAGGGTACATTTGCACTAACGGGTTACGGTGAGTTTCTCGCTAGGAGTTTGAGCTGCGGCGAAAAATTTGCCATAGTCCAAACTTGAAGCAGGAAACTTACTGTAAATCTTCCTGTGTGAATGTACCCTGTACGTTCACATGGGGGGGGGCAAACCTCCAGCTGTTTCAAAACTACAACTCCCAGCATGTACTGACAGACCGTGCATGCTGGGAGTTGTACTTTTGCAACAGCTGGAGACACACTGGTTGGAAAACCTTCAGTTAGGTTCTGTTACCTAACTCAGTATTTTCTAACCAGTGTGCCTCCAGCTGTTGCAAAACTACAACTCCCAGCATGTACTGATCGCCGAAGGGCATGCTGGGAGATGTAGTTATGCAATAGCTGGAGGTACGCAACTACAACTCCTAGCATGCCGAGACAGCTGATTGCTGTTTGGACATGCTGGGATTTGCAGTTTTGCAACATCTGGAGGGCTGCAGTTTTAGAGAACACTGCAAAGTGATCTCCAAACTGTGGTCCTCCAGCTGTTGCAAATCTACAATTCCCAGCATACCCCGACAGCAAACAGTTGTTTGGTCATGCTAGGAGTTGTAGTTTTGCAAGATCTGGAGGGCTACAGTTTAGGGACCACTATATAGTGGTCTCGAACTGTAGCTCTCCAGCTGTTGCAAAACTAAATATTCCAGCATGCCCAAACAGCTGTCTGGGCATCCTGGGAGTTGTAGTTTTGCAACATCTGGAGGGCTACAGTTAGAGACCACTGTATAATGTCTCAGACTGTACCCTCCAGATGTTGCTAGGCAACTTACCAGCTTCCGTCGGTTCCAGCCGCACGTCATCGCCGCCTGCCGATCTCCGTCGCCCGCCCGGATTGGTAAGTGGATCTTCGGCGCCGGTCCCCGTCGTTTCCCCATCCTGCCCCGCCTATTGTGGGAGGGCAGGACAAAACGGGGAAAACAAAAGTAAACCCCCCCCGCCCCCGATCTGCTATTGGTGGTCGCGTCTAGACCAGGAAGGAAAGGGATCATAAGGGGTCTGTGATGATGTCTGTGACCCACCCACCCGTCTTGAATCAAGAAACCAGAAGTCTAATGCGCATGCAAGTTGGAGGGCTTGAGGCAAAACCCTGTGGTTCAATAAAAGTGGGATCCCATTTCTGCCGTCCAGACGGCAGACCACTGGCCCGTCTCACCCACCCTGTCAAGGAGGTAGAGCATGCACACGAATGATAGGAAAGATGGTGAACTGCGCCTGGGCAGGGCGAAGCCAACTCTGGTGGACATCCGCAGCGATCCTGATGTGCAAAGTGCTCAACCCACACAAGCGTGCTTAGCCGAGGGGTAGGCAGGTATGCGGAGGCAGCATAGTCGGCCCACCATGAGTCAGGCATCATCGTTCAATCAATAAGCATCATTCTCAAGCGCCATGTGTAAACTAGATGAACTTTTACCTCTGTGGAAGTGACAAGTGTAAGCTAGATAACTTTGACCTTTGTGGAAACAGTTTGAGTAATTTTGTTAAAACTAGTTTTCTTTATTTTAAACCAGTTTTAACTGACATTCGGTTTTTGATTAGCAGTAAATTCTAGTTTGTATAAAGGTGTTCAGTAAATATTCTAGTTTGTAAGAAAGTGTTCAGTAAATATTCTAGTTTGTACAAAAACGTTCAGTAACTGGGAAAAAGCAGTCAATTCTAGTTTTTACAAAGGCATTCAGTCAAAACTAGTTTTCACTAGGGCAAACCAGTTTTAACTAAAAACTAGTTTTGACTGTAACATATATATATATATATATATATATATATATATATACACACACACACACATACACATTTCGTTATTTTTTTTGCATAATATTATCATAAAGCAACTGTAGGTTGTATATTGTTGTGTTGTCGTGCACAGGTTTTATGTGAGATACATCATCACGCTACATTTGTTTTACTTTATTTGATACACATGAAGTATTGAAGAAGTTGTCAAGCTTTTAAACATTTTAAGTTCTCCTATTTTAACTCAGCTCAAAATGTTGAAGAATAGTAAAAGAAGTCATACTCACCATACTGATCCCTGGCAGTTCCCATTCCTATACTCGGATCTCCCACTGGCCTCTACTTTGTGGTACCTATCAACATGGACATGTGACTTCTGCAGCCAATCATTAGCTGCAGTGACAAGGAGGGAGATTCATCAAAACTTGTGCAGAGGAAAAGTCGACCAGTTGCCTATAGCAACCAAACAGATCGCTTCTTTCATTTTTAAAAAGGCTGTAATAAAAGAAGCAATCTGATTGGTTGCTATGGGCAACTGGTCGACTTTTCCTCTACACCTTGATGAATCTCCCCCTTGATGTTTGTGTTTATGGCTTCTTTTATTATTTTTCAGTATTCTAAGCTAATAAAGAATTCTTATGCAATTTCTTTAAATATTAATTCTTCCAGATTTACCAGATTTCTGTGTTTTCTGTTTTAATTATTAAATGGGAACCCTCACTGTAGACTTCCTAAAAATGTGCCCTGCTTATGTGATGATCACATGGAGGCATGCCACGCTTCAGTGCTCTTTTGGTTTATCCTGACAGCTCTGGTACACACATCTTGCCCCCCAGTAAGGCTGGATTTACATATGTCCGGCATCTGGCATAGGTGAACTTTGATGCCACAACTGATGACAACTTGTCATCAGTTGTATGGCATCTTTCGTCCATTGTTTCTGGACAGCGGACACGGGCAGACTGCCTTCCCATCTCCGTTGCTGTCCGGCATGTCCAACCATCCAGCGTCAAAATTAAGACGCTGGACGTCCCATTGAAATGAATGGGGTCAGTTTCCCTGTGCCAGAGAGTTAAACAGATTTGTTAATTACTTCTATTAAAAAATCGTAACCCTTCCAGTACGTATTAGCTGCTGTATGCTCCACAGGAAGTTCTTTCCTTTTTGAATTTCTTTTCTGTCTGACCACAGTGCTCTCTGCTGACACTTCTGTCAGCAGGAACTGTCCAGAATAGGAGAAAAATCCCCATAGCAAACCCATCCTGCTCTGGACAGTTCCTGACATGGACAGAGGTGTCAGCAGAGAACACTGTGGTCAGACAGAAAAGGAATTTAAAAAGAACTTCCTGTGGAGCATACAGCAGCTAAGTACTGAAAGGGTTAAGATTTTTTTTTATAGAAGTAATTTACAAATCTGTTTAAAAATATATAGTTTTTCACCAGAGACTGAATGGAGTTGTGTAAAACTGGGTTCACATATGTCAGGCGTGTGGCACAGTTTCCCTCTGGCGAGCACCGGAGGGATACTGATGCTAGAATTGATCCCATTAATTTCAATGGGACAGTTGATAGTCATCCAGCATCTCACTTTTGACGCCAGATGGTTGGACACGCCGGACAGCACCGGACAGGGGAACTTTCTGGCACCATTTTTTTTTTCTAGAGTACCCCTTTAACCAGGTTCTGCTGGTGGTTTACACCTCTAGTTTCCATCCAAGTGCACTATTTTCCAACTAGTGTGTCTCCAGTTGTTGCAAAACTACAACTCCCAGCATGCCCGGACAGCCAAAGGCTGTCCGGGCATGCTGGGTGTTGTAGTTTTGCAACAGCTGGAGGCACGCTGGGTGGGAAACACTACACTAGGATCAAAACTAGAGGAGAAACCACCAACACGGCCACCAAATATCCCATTAGGGTCAACAAAAAAAAACACTGGCTTAAATCCTAAGTCTAGCCTAAAGTCACTTGTCACTCACACTTGATAATTACAAAATGTATAAGTGAGTCACATCATTACTCCATAAATGACTGAATTAGATTCCCCGTGGCCATATTATAATCCACTCATAATTTCTCCATATAGAAATTCTTCTAGGCATGCTGTGGTTCTGTATTTAATTTGCATCCACTTCTCAGCAGTCTACATTGTGGTGCTGTAAATCCTAAGTGAATTACTTCTTTTCACAGCACCGAGTGATGATTTGTAATAAAATCAGACAATTTATATATTGGAACGCAGGTTTCTGGTCAGTTCTGAATACATTTATATGGGACTTGTAATAAAAAATACTAATTAACTCGCATACATTTTCGAGCGTTTCGGGGAGGTAAGAAAAGGAAGGTCTGCTAAGTGAAAGGCAAGGCCAGTGCACATATTTCACATGAGATGACATAACTCCAATAGCTGAAGCCAGCAGTTTGAGGTGCTAATGAAATACCAGGGAATACTCTGGTCTATGGCTATGGCTTCTTTCTGCTTCCTCCGAAGATGTGTCCAATGGCTTAAAGGATAAATTGTCAAGACTTTACCTGTCCACCGAGAGTCTTTAATAATATTGTGAACATATACAGTATTAGTAGACTATTGTCGATTCAACATTACAACATTACATATGATGAGATGTACTAAAGTCAGTAAATTTACGGATAGTGACCATCGCTGCCTATAAATATTTGACAAGCGCAATGAGCAAGGTTGTCAAAAGAACATGATTACAGGGTCTGTTTAGTAGTGTTGAGCACGAATATTCGTAATGCAAATTTTTGTCACGAATTTCAGCGCTTCGCAATTTCGCGAATATTTAGAATATAGTGCCAAATATTCGAGAAATGGGTAGTTCCTCAGCTCACCTCTTAGCCAGATGACCTGTCGCACGGGACTGTGTGAACCAACACCAAGATAATGTAGAAAAATAGAAGTCTAGCACAGGATAACGGTGCAAATAAAAGCTGATATTTATTCAAGCCACAGGACAGCAGTAAACAGGGTTACGCGTTTCAGCCAGTGTAACCAGCCTTACTCCTACTGAGTAAGGCTGGTTACACCGGGTGAAACGCGTAACCCTGTTTACTGCTGTCCTGTGGCTTGAATAAATATCAGCTTTTATTTGCACCGTTATCCTGAGCTGGACTTCTATTTTTCTACAGTGCCATATATTCGTAATTATTATTTACTAACATAGCGAATATGCAAATTTCATGAAACATAGGGCGAATAATCGTCAATATATTCACGAAATATCGCAAATTCGAATATGGTCCCCTGCCGCTCATCACTACTGTGTAGCTAATGTAGGAACTCTATTGCATCAGGTCCAATATGAACATGAGCCAAGTACAGTGATCCCTCAACTTACAATGGCCTCAACATACAATATATATTTTCTACATACAATATACAAGACAATGTTCTTTTCCGGACCATTGTAACTTGAAGCCATAATCAATATACAATGCTACAGACAGTCCTGATCTGCAAAACGGGTCAATGGCTGGAAGAACTGACTAGTCAGAATGGACATTCACTGGTTATACCCCTGTATTACTGAAGCGTATGCACTGAATTCCTCCCTGGTAGCGCCTCCTACAGTACAGGGAGGTATTACATGTTCTGTACTAATCTTAACCTATGCCACAGTTAGCTGCTCCTTTGGACACCAGGTATGGGTGGCTCCATTTTACTTTTTTAGGACACTGTGTGAACTGTACAGGACCCTGAAGAAGCTCCTGCCCTCTACATATACAGTGATTTACAGATACCAGCAGCTCTTTCTTACTTTTCAATGTAAGGAATTGCTTTATCTGTATTAGTTATCTACTTATTTCCCTCTAATCCTCCCTTTTTCCAATTTTTGGATGAAATTTTGGTGGCTTCAGAACCAATTACCAGGTTTCCAGAGTTATGGTCTCAACATACAATGGTTGTCCTGGAACAAATTAATATTCTAACTTGAGGGACCACTGTACCAGAAAGTTGTCTTACAGTAGTAGTTAGTCATAGTCTCTCCTGTCACATAAACAGATGGATATGAGGTGGCCCAGTACGGGAGGTGTTACCCCATGCTCCTGCTGTCCTGTCAGGCAGCTTCCTTCAGTGTCCCCAAGGCCCCCTGCACTTGTTTCCCCATTGTAAATATGTTTTACCATGTAAATTGTTATAAAATGTAATGTTGCTTAAAGAGTTATACCATGTAATACGTCATGTGATTGTTACCCAGGAGGTACCAGTGACCAGATGATCCCAAGAGTGACCTATGGGCTCCCTGCTAGTTTCCCCCATATAAGCCCTGGGTGGAGATAGCTTCTCTCTCTTTGAGCTCTGCTCTTCTGCTAAGCTGAGGTCCAGTGCAGTCATGCCTAGTGTGTGTGTCCAGAGTGTTGGAGGCCTCAAAGTCAAGTCCTGCAGCCACCATCAATTCAAATAAGCTAAAGTCATAGCTTTATGAGTCAAGTCAAGTCAGTCCCTGTCATCTGTCAAGTCAGTGTGGTCTGCATTCAATTGTCCAGCTTTTCAATTGTCAATAGCTTTACCGACTGTCTACCCTCAGCAAAGCAACTGTTGTCCGTAACTTGGCATCAGAGTCTTTATTGCCCCCGTGCCTAGCCCAGGATCCAGGGGTATACCTTAGGGTGGTTATAGGCTAAACCATACCCTGGCATCACGAATACAAGGGGTTAATGCCATCTGCCCCTAGGGTAACAACATCTGCCCTGCACCACACACCCCGCCACCACAGATACTACAATATGTGTGTAATTCAGCTGACACTGTTAGAGTATGTTCACACAGGCAAATACTGTTCTGGAATTTGCTGTGCAGCCTTTAGTGCTGATTTTCATGGCAACCCAGGTTTACACAGGGGCCTCAGTGGCAAGTACATACTACTGCCCAAATACTGCTGTGCCACACCCATACAGCTCCAATTGGCTCCAGCCAAATACCAATGACAAGCCAACACCAGAGAGCATCAGTACATACTTCTGCACCTGTGACAAACCAACACTGTAGGGCAGCAATACATACATAGGATCAGGCATTATTCATAGCATTCAGAATTTTGATCAGACTAGATGAGCAAAATGGTTCTTATCTGCCGACACATTCTTTGTTTCTATGGGGAGATTTATCAAAGCCTGTGCAAAGGAAAGGTTGACCAGTTGCCTATAGCAACCTATCAGATTGCTTCTTCTTTTTTTTATTTTTCAGAGGCTTTGTTAAAAATGAAAGAAGCGATCTGATTGGTTGCTATGGGCAACTGGTCAACCTTTCCTCTACACAGGTTTGAATAAATCTCCCTCAATGTTTCTAGACTTCTCTGCCAGCAGCAAACCAACACTGCAGTGCAGCAATTAATAATTTTATGGGTTAGCTACATCACCCTGCCATGGGACCTAATTGAATTAGGACTACCACTTGAAGGATTATTACTCCCAGCTCACCTGCACCATAATTGTCCCCAAAAAGCTACACCTGTAATCGTCCCTCCTCACATGCCCTCTGCCTACACTGATAATGCTGAGATATCATTAATAGTACAATTTATTTTACTTTTTTTTTTTACATTGTGCTGATGTTTGGCACAGGAAGGGACTCCGTGCTTTACCAGAGAGTGGACTGTGCCTAACAGTTTGAGAAACAATGCTGAAGATAACATTTTTAAGTAGACTTCTTTTAATCTTTACAGGACTAAGAAAGTGCGATATTACAGGACTAAGAAGTAATGTATCAAACTTTTTGGATGGGCAGTAAAGCCTTTACATTTTAATTTTCTTGAGGTCATTGAATTATATCCAGAGTTAGAGTGAAAGTACGTTGAATTGCCAATAATATTTTAAATCACTTAATGTCCCTCATCTTTCATTGGAGATTTTCAGTTTTAACTCCATGTCATTAAAGGGTAGTTATTTATAGATCCGGCTTGTATCTTTATAGACCAATTATCGGAATGGGAAAGTTGATTCGCTCTGGTTTTATTTCGAAACTGAGAAATAATTTTAAGTGATAGAGAAGATAGAGGATTTCATTAATGTAGGAAGGATTTCAGGGAATTAAAAACATTAACCTATGGTTTCTATAATCAGAAATACAAGTTGGATGCAGTTCTTCAACTAAATTCACATCTAAGCTCTTAAGTCCTTCTCTCTTCAGTCCTCTGCCAAACGGTTCTGAGAATTCCATCACTCTCCTTCTACTTCATGAATGTGTCATTAAAAATCTAATCATAAAAGTTGCTATTAAAGACACTAACTTAAAAAAAAAAAAAAAACATATCCATCAGACATAAGATATTAATGGTGGTGTCAAAGTCTATAGGAAGACATACTGTGTTGGTGGCCAAACGTGATGCTCTAAATACACTGCAAAATAATCGGCTTTACATTCTAGTCAAAGACAGAGGGTTTATAAGGATAGATTCACAAAGGAGAGGGTAAGATTCTACTTTTAAACAAGGGTTACTTAAATTATGAAATAATGAGAGGTCACCTTCACGGAAGCTATTTGGATTGATATAAAAAAAAATACTACACATGCCATACAATAAAAAAAAAAAAAAGAGATTTCTCAATTGGTGTTTGTCTTGTTCTGTATAGTTGATAAACCTTATCAACCACGTAACTACATGAAGTGAGAAGAAAACATTATTGCACTCAGAACATGCTTGGGTTTTGTAAAAATGTCCAAAATGTAATAATAGTGGTGTGGATGCTGGATAACCTCGGCAAGGTGCTTGTCCAGTCCTGGTGAAGATGGTGATGCTTCTCTGGGGCGCCTCCGAATATGTGGATGTTCCAACCTCCGACCCAGGTAAGGGTTAAAGAAGGAAGGTGCGGGAGCAATGGAAAGTTTTAAGCAAGGGACCCCTTGCGAAACGCGTCATCTGAATAAAGCCTTTTAAAACTTTCCATTGCTCCCGCACCTTCCTTCTTTAACCCTTACCTGGGTCGGAGGTTGGAACATCCACGTATCCGGAGGCGCCCCAGAGAAGCATCACCATCTTCACCAGGACTGGACAAGCACCTTGCCGAGGTTATCCAGCATCCACACCACTATCGACCAGACCGACACCACGGAGTATCGGGACAGATGCTCGGCAGCCTAGAGGAGAATATATAGAGTGCTAGCACTCAGAAATATTGCATCAGTGTTGTGCCTGAGCTTGCACAACACTAGAAGGTGAGTGTGTTAATTCACACTTTTACTCAAACCCACAATTTTTGTAGGTGCATCTTGTACATCAGTTGCAATTATCATCATTTACGGCACTTAGATAGCGCCCCCTTTGTTCCCCTTTTTTTACGTTTCTGCACAAAATGTAATAATAAAACATAAACAAAATGTAATGATAACATTTTTTGTAGCAGCAACAAGAAGGGTAATGCTGCAGCATTGGAAATCACCTGTAATACCCTGATTAGTGGAATGGTTTGAAGATTTTCAGTTCATTATGCGTGCTGAGTATCAAGTGCAGAGGTGCGTGGTAGCTCTGAGGTCTTTTGGAAAGTTTGTGGAGAGTGGGTAATGTTAATGGACTCCCTGGGCTTTCCATGTCTTATATGGGGTCGCCCGAGGAGTGGGCTAAGAGGGGGAGGTGATTTTTTTTTTTTCTCTCTCTTTCCTCCTCTCTTTTTCCCTTTTCTTTTTTTTATCTTGCAATATGACCTATGCTAGAAAAAGCTGTGATTAGGTATTGCAGGGAATGTAATAGATAGCTGGAAAATAGTGTTAGAAAGTTCATTTGTTTTGGACGATTCCTTTCATGTGTGATTATTTTTTTTCTATTTTCTGTTACTGTAACAAAAAATCTTAATAAATTAAAAGTAAACTTAAAACATATACAAAATGTATTGTGTGTTGAAGACTTCATATTTTCAAAAAAGATAGCAGATATTTGGGCCACTGAAAACATCACGCTAAAACTAAGGCAAAAGGCCCTTTCCCCCTGGGCATGCGGCTTTTTATGTGGTGAACCATGTTGGAGGAGCATTGCTATCTATTTTAATGTACACCAGAACATTTACAGTATATTATGCTTCTTAAGTGCATATCTGCAGGTGGATCAAGCTGTGACATATGTTATAGAACCTCATTAATGCTCTCTACTGCAAGCAACATTTTAATAGTCCCATCTAGAGATAAGCGAAAATAATCCATAGAATCCAAGTTTGGTCAGAACTTTGCTAAAAATTCAGTTTGGCTAAAATTTAAAATTCAGGCAGATTGGTTCGGCAGAACCTGATAAAATACCATCAGCCACATGGCAGAAAGTGAAATGAGGAAGGATCACATGATCTCATGGAATCCCAAAATGTCTTTTAAACAGCTCTCTCAGGCAATCAAGAGGCAGTATGGAGTGATCTCAAAGACACTATAAAGCCTATGCACATAAATTCAGTAGCTATTTTAGAGATAGCAGGTATTAGGTGAAGATCTCTGTGAGGGACACTAAGCAGTGAACCACACAGATAGAAGTAGGACCAAATATCTAACAACTGTAGAAAAGCAGCACAGAACATTCTGCATCTGTTCTGTCAGTGTAAACTCTGTTTAATTGGAAGTTAAGTGTGACAGTTTTTTTATTTTACACAAATTGTGAAAAAGCCATGCATAGAGGGTTTTGTTTTACTTTTGTGCCTTCAAAAGGGATAATTTTTGAACATTAAAACATATGTTTTGGTGATATTGGTGAAGTAATGGTTGCAAACTGGTGTAGTGCTACTTTTTGGGTTTTTTTGCCGTGGAATGTGTTACATGACTCAGCACTTTCCAGTGCTGGACTGAGACAGCTCCATTGGCTGACATGCGCACACCGGCCCCCTACCATTGGTTCATTGGGGGCTTGGGGAGGGGGTGCGTGTGTCACGTGACCACAAATATGCTGTGTCAAACACCGTTCCCTTCAGTGTGAGTTCGGCTACCACATCAAGAGGATGTCTCCTGCTGTGATAACCGAAGCGCTGTGGCTGCAATGTTTAGGGATGAGCTAATCGAATCTGACTAATCCAAATTTGTAATGAATTTCAGGAAAAATGTTATTCGTAATGAATGCAAATATTGCCGTGATTCAATCATACGAATTGCTTCATTAAACTCCATTTAGTGCAGTCCAGGCTTCAAAGGACGGGCATCTAAAATGGCGGATCCACATGTGAGAACATGGGGCAAGGAATCCTGGGAAGGCAGGAACAAGGGTCGGCGGGATGACCATGAATCACATGCAGCATGCAGCCTATCAGCAGCCAGTCACCCCTGTGATGTCACAGCCCTATATAATCAGCAGCCATCTTGTGGCCAGTCACATCAGCATTCTATTACAGAGAGAGAGACAGACAGCAGTGTGTGTTGTACAGAAAATCATTTTTACAGCAGTGGTTCACCTCTCAGTTCCATCAGCATTCTATTGCAGAGAGGGACAGAGAGCAGTGTGTGTTGCACAGAAAAGCATTTTTTACAGCAGCAATTCACCTCAAGCCCAAATCCAGCCTAGAATCACTGATAGGGAAGGGAGTGAGATTGAGAGAGAATTTTGGGTGTAGTACACAGCGACTGTGTGCTGCAGCACTGGTGTGTACAACAACTGAAAAGCTAATAGTAGCCAGCGAGTTAGGGTGAGCAGAGCACTAATGTTACGCCGAGCGCTCCGGGTCCACGCTCCTCCCCGGAGCGCTCGCAGCATCCTCTCATTCGCAGAGCCCCTGTCAGACCTGCTGACCGGGTGCGCTGCAATATCACTCCCAGCCGGGATGCGATTCGCGATGCAGGCGGCGCCCGCTCGCGATGCGCATCCCGGCTCCCGTACCTGACCCGTTCCCCATCTGTCTTGTCCCGGCGCGCGCGGCCCCGCTCCTTAGGGCGCGCGCGCGCCGGGTCTCTGCAATTTAAAGGGCCACTGCGCCGCTGATTGGCGCAGCAGGCCTAATCAGTGTTTTCACCTGTGCACTCCCTACTTATACCTCACTTCCCCTGCACTCCCTCGCCGGATCTTGTTGCCATTGTGCCAGTGAAAGCGTTCCCTTGTGTGTTCCTAGCCTGTGTTCCAGACCTCCTGCCGTTGTCCCTGACTACGATCCTTGCTGCCTGCCCTGACCTTCTGCTACGTCTGACCTTGCTCTTGTCTACTCCCTTGTACCGCACTTATCTTCAGCAGTCAGAGAGGTTGAGCCGTTGCTGGTGGATACGACCTGGTTGCTACCGCCGCTGCAAGACCATCCCGCTTTGCGGCAGGCTCTGGTGAATACCAATAGCAACTTAGAACCGGTCCACCAACACGGTCCACGCCAATCCCTCTCTGGCACAGAGGATCCACCTCCAGCCAGCCGAATCGTGACAACTAAAAGCATATTGTCCTGTATTAAGTGTAACCTGTGCGTACATCTAAGTGGTGTGTACCATTTTGTTCCTGTTAAAGTCTTAAAGGGGTTATCCAGGAAAAAACATATATATATATATATATATATATATATATATATATATATATATATATATATATGAAAACGATCTGCAGCACTACTTATCCAATACAGCAGCGGGTGCCAGCGCATCAGACCCGATCAAAGTCCATGTAATATAGATGTAGAAAAAGTGCAGCACTCCTCAAATACGTGAAAAAAATAGTGGTTTATTGGCTCACATAGCAGCAACGTTTCTGTCCTACCATAGGACCATTTTCAAGCTTGAAAATGGTCCTATGGTAGGACAGAAACGTTGCTGCTATGTGAGCCAATAAACCACAATTTTTTTCACGTATTTGAGGAGTGCTGCGCTTTTTCTACATCTATATATATATATATATATATATATATATATATATATATATCTAGGAAGGATGCCGCAGCACACGGAAGGTTCAAAAGTGTAAACAGTGGTTTATTCCATGATAATACAAGTTAGCAACGTTTCTGCTGCCAATGCAGCCTTTGTCAAGCTTGACAAAGGCTGCATTGGCAGCAGAAACGTTGCTAACTTGTATTATCATGGAATAAACCACTGTTTACACTTTTGAACCTTCCGTGTGCTGCGGCATCCTTCCTAGATGTCTGAATTGCCTTGACCGGGGCTCCACTCGCTGCTTGCACCGCTATCATATCATTGTGGGACGTGCTGCTCTACCTTTTCCTGTGCTATATATATATATATATATATATATATATATATATATATATATGTATATATATGTATATATATATATATATATATATATATATATATATACTGGCTCCAGAAAGTATTTGTAAATTACTTCTATTAAAAAATCTTAATCCCTTCAGTACTTATGAGCTGCTGAAGTTGAGCTGTTCGTTTCTGTCTAAGTGCTCTCTGATGACACCTGTCTCGTGAACTGTCCAGAGTAGAAGCAAACCTCCATAGCAAAACTCTTCTACTCTGTGCAGATCCCGAGACAAGCAGAGATGTCAGCAGAGAACACTGTTCCCAGACAGAATAGAACAACTCAGCTTTAGCAGCTGATAATTATTGGAAGGATTAAGATTTTTTTATAGAAGTAATTTACAAATCTGTTAAACTTTCTGGAGTCAGTTGATATAAAAAAAAAAAAAAAAAAGCTTTTTTTCCCCACCGGAGTTCCCCTTTAACCCCTTAAGGACCCAGCCATTTTACACCTTAGGACCCGGCCATTTTTTGCACATCTGACCACTGTCACTTTAAACATTAATAACTCTGGAATGCTTTTAGTTATTATTCTGATTCCGAGATTGTTTTTTCGTGACATATTCTACTTTAACTTAATGGTAAAATTTTTTGGTAACTTGCATCCTTTCTTGGTGAAAAATCCCCAAATTTGATGAAAAATTAGAAAATTTTGCATTTTTCTAACTTTGAAGCTCTCTGCTTGTAATGAAAATGGATATTCCAAATATAATTTTTTTTATTCACATATACAATATGTCTACTTTATATTTGCATCATAAAATTGACGAGTTTTTACTTTTGGAAGACACCAGAGGGCTTCAAAGTTCAGCAGCAATTTTCCAATTTTTCACAAAATTTCCAAAATCACAATTTTTCAGGGACTAGTTCAGGTTTGAAGTGGATTTGAAGGGTCTTCATCTTAGAAATACCCCACAAATGACCCCATTATAAAAACTGCACCCCCCAAAGTATTCAAAATGACATTCAGTCAGCATTTTAACCCTTTAGGTGTTTCACAGGAATAGCAGCAAAGTGAAGGAGAAAATTCACAATCTTCATTTTTTACACTCGCATGTTCTTGTAGACCCAATTTTTGAATTTTTACAAGGGGTAAAAGGAGAAAATGTATACTTATATTTGTAGCCCAATTGCTCTCGAGTAAGCACATACCTCATATGTCTATGTAAAGTGTTCGGCGGGCACAGTAGAGGGCTCAGAAGGGAAGGAGCGACAAGGGGATTTTGGAGCGTACGTTTTTCTGAAATGGTGGGCATGTTGCATTTAGGAAGCCCCTATGGTGCCAGAACAGGAAAAAAAAACACATGGCATACCATTTTGGAAACTATACCCCTTGAGGAACGTAACAAGGATAAAGTGAGCCTTAATACCCCACAGGTGTTTCACGACTTTTGCATATGTAAAATTTTTTTTATAAAATTTCAATAAAATGTGTGTTTCCCCCCAAATTTCACATTTTTTCAAGGGTTAATAGCAGAAAATACCCCCCAAAATTTGTAACCCCATCTTTTCTGAGTATGGAGGTACCCCATAAGTTGACCTGAAGCGCACTACGGGCAATTTACAATGCTCAGAAGAGAAGGAGTCATATTTGGCTTTTTGAGAGCAAATTTTGCTCGGGGGCATGTCGCATTTAGGAAGCCCCTATGGTGCCAGGACAGCAAAAAATACCCACATGCCATACCATTTTGGAAACTAGACTCCTTGAGGAACGTAACAAGGAATAAAGTGAGCCTTAATACCCCACAGGGGCTTCACGACTTTTGCATACGTAAAAAAAAAAAAAATGCTTCACTAAAATGTGTGTTTCCCCCCCAAATTTCACATTTTTGCAAGGGTTAATAGCAGAAAATACCCCCCAAAATTTGTAACCCCATCTCTTTCGAGTATGGAGGTACCCCATAAGTTGACCTGAAGTGCACTACAGGTGAACTACAATGCTCAGAAGAGAAGGAGTCATATTTGGCTTTTTGAGAGCAAATTTTGCTCGGGGGGCATGTCGCATTTAGGAAGCCCCTATGGTGCCAGAACAGCAAGATAACCCCCACATGGCATAACATTTTGGAAACTAGACCCCTTGAGGAACGTAACAAGGGGTACAGTGAGCATTTACCCCCCACTGGTGTCTGTCAGATCTTTGGAACAGTGGGCTGTACAAACTTTTGAATTTGCACAGCCCACTGTTCCAAAGATCTGTCAGACACCAGTGGGGTGTAAATTCTCACTGCACCCCTCATTACATTCCGTGAGGGGTGTAGTTTCCGAAATGGGGTCACATGTGTTTTTTTTTTTTTTTTTTTTTTTGCGTTTGTCAAAACCGCTGTAACAATCAGCCACCCCTGTGCAAATCACTTCAAATGTACATGGTGCACTCTCCCTTCTGGGCCTTGTTGTGCGCCCCCAGAGCACTTTGCGCCCACATATGGGGTATCTCCGTAGTCGGGAGAAATTGCATTACAAATTTTTGGGGGCTTTTTTCCCTTTTACCTCTTGTCAAAATGAAAAGTATAGGGCAACACCAGCATGTTAGTGTAAAAAAGTTAATTTTTTTACACTAACATGCTGGTGTAGACCCCAAATTCACCTTTTCATAAGGGGTGAAAGGAGAAAAAGCCCCCCAAAATTTGTAAGGCAATTTCTCCCGAGTACGGCGATACCCCATATGGGGCCCTAAACTGTTGCCTTGAAATACGACAGGGCTCCAAAGTGAGAGCGCCATGCGCATTTGAGGCCTGAATTAGGGATTTTCATAGGGGTGGACATAGGGGTATTCTACGCCAGTGATTCCCAAACAGGGTGCCTCCAGCGGTTGCAAAACTCCCAGCATGCTTGGACAGTCAACGGCTGTCCGGCAATACTGGGAGTTGTTGTTTTGCAACAGCTGGAGGCTCCATTTTGAAACCAGACGTTTTTAATTTTTATTGGGGAGGGGAGGGGGGCTGTGTAGGGGTATGTGTATATGTAGTGTTTTTTTACTTTTTATTTTATTTTGTGTTTCTGTAGTGTAGTGTCGTGTTTTTAGGGTACAGTCACACGGGCAGGGGGGGGGTTACAGCGATTTTCCCGCAGCGTGTTTGAGCTGCCGCGCAAAATTTGCTGCATCGCAAACTTGCAGCCTGATACTCACTGTAAGCCCCTGCCCATGGGAATGTACCCTGTACATTCACAGGGGGGGGGGGGACCTCCAGCTGTTGCAAAACTACAACTCCCAGCATGCACAGTCTATCAGTGCATGCTGGTAGTTAGTGTTTCCCAAACCCATGTGCCTCCAGCTGTTGCGAAACTATGAGTTAGGAAACAGACAATGTTTCCCAACCAGTGTGCCTCCTGTTGTTGCAAAACCACAACTCCCAAACATTCTCAGGCATGCTGGAAGTAGTAGTTCGGCAACATCTTTAGAGCCAGATGTTGCCGAACTACAACTCCCAGCATGCTTGGAGTTGTAGTTTGCAACATCTGGAGGACTACAGTTTGCAGACCACTAATACAGTGGTTCCCAATCTGTGCCCTTCCAGATGTTGCAAAACTACAACTCCCAGTATGCCAAAACTGTCCAGGCATGCTGGGAGTTGTAGTTCTGCAACATCTGAAGGGCCAGATGTTACAGGGCCAGATTAACCCCTCATGTGCCGGGAGCAATACAGATCCCGGCATCCGTGGCAGTGCGCGATTTCAATGAATGATTGACATGCATTGCTGTAATGGGACCCTGTAAACTACAACTCCCAGCATGCCTGGACAGTAAGGGCATGCTGAGGATGTGTAGTTTTGCAACATCTGGAAGGGCACAGTGGTCTCCAAACTGTGGACCTCCAGATGTTGCAAAACTGCAACTCCCAGCATGCCCAGACACCAAGGGCTGCGATCAGCAGCCGGGATCAGCCGCGCATGATGCAGGCATTGCTCCAATGCCCGCGGTTATGCATAGGACGTAAATGTACGTCCTGGTGCGTTAAGTACCACCGCACCAGGACGTATATTTACGCCCTGCATCCTTAAGGGGTTAAACTGTTAAGTACCAAGAGCGTGCCTGTACACCCTGAGTCCGCTCCCTTTCTATAACGCCGGGCCGGGACCCATGGTTAATAGCGGTGCCGCAGTGCTACGCGGTATTAACCCTTTAGACGTGGCAGTCAAAGTTGATCGCCGTGTCTAAAGTGAAACTAAAATATCCCCGGCTAGCTCAGTGGGCTGTTCGGGACCGCCACGGTGACCCGAGCCGCTGTAGGACACTAGAGGGAGGACAAACTGACCTACTACAGAGGCATCCTATGTAGTCAGTAAGCCGAGGCCCATTGGCACCATCGTCCATCCTCTCGCAGGTCTGACTTGGGGCGCCCTCTGCACTCACCTTCCACTGCCATGGCTGCAGTACCAGCGCCATCAGCAGCAGCCTGAGTCTACAGTCGCTGTTGAGTAGCTTTCTTGACCCGCAAAGTGAAGCAACTCATCAACAGCAGGTAGACCTGGAGCAGGAACTGAACCAGCAGGTGGTGGCATACCATGCCCATGCCACCCCACCTTGAAGATCCGCTGGACTTCTGGGCAGCCAAACTTGATTTGTGAAAAGCTGGAAAAGCTGTCCTGCCCAGCCAGTAGTGTGCCATCAGAGCGGGTGTTTAGTGTGGCATGGGCCATAGAAACCCCAAGGAGAGCTTGTCTTTCCACGAAAAATGTGGAGAGACTGACCTTTGTGAAGATGAATCAGGAATGGATAAGCCAGGATTTCCATCCACCAATGCCTGATGCATCAGAGTTGGAGTCACACCAACACTTCAAAAATATGGATAGTGCAAAACATATTTAAAGTGCTGCTCCCCAGTAACAGACATTCCTCCGCATCAGACCTTTTACAAAAGAGACACTTTTACAAAAGAGGCTGTTTTATTCTGCCTACCTGCCTCAGCTACTATTCTGATCCTGCCACCCACCTGATGCCACCACATCTGATGCCAAGTTCTCCTTTTTTCACCCACCTTCATCACCAGGTGCTGTTATTGCCACCCACCGCCTCACTAAGTCACTGGGTCACTTTCAGGACTCCTGATGCTGCTGATGCCCCCTCCAGGCTGTCTCATTCTGCCACCATATGTTCTCCTCATGCTGCTGCCACCTCCAGGCTGTCTCATTCTGCCACAATATGTTCTCCTCATGCTGCAGCCAACTACAGGCTGTTATTAAGCCCCTATATGGTCTCCTCATGCTGCCACCAACTCCAGGCTGTGTCATTCAGCCACTATATGGTCTCCTCATGTTTCTGCCACCTCCAATCTGTGTCACTATACAGCCATATGGTCTCTTCATGCTGATAGCACATTAAATTAAACTTTTCAGGTTCATCTATTTGAAATCTTCAATTTAAATGTTAAAAAATATCTTTAAACTTTTCAATTGTGAGGCCCTATGGTCTCGTCAGGCTGTTGCCGCCTCCAGGCTGGGTCATTCAGCCACTAAATGGTTTCTTCATGCTGCAGAAAACTCCAGGCTGTGTCATTCAGCCACTATATGGTCTACTCATGCTTCTGCCACCTCCAGGATGTGTCACTGTACTGCCATGTGGTTTCCTCATGCTGACGGCACATTAAATAAACTTTTTAGGTTAATCTATTTGAAATCTTCAATATAAATGTTAAAAAAAATCTTTAATCTTTTCAGGCTGTTGCCACCTCCAGGCTGGGTCATTCAGCCACTATATGGTCTCCTCATGCTGCCACCACCTCCACGCTGTCATTCAGCCACTATATGGTCTCCTCATGCTGCCGCCACCTCCACGGCCGCACGGTCCCCATTAGGGGGAATGAATGTAATGTCAGCCGCAGTGCTGAGATCCCCCCGCAGGTGCACGGTCCTCATAGCGAGGAATGAATGTAATGTCAGCCACAGCGCTGAAATCCCCCCGCGGACGCACGATCCCCATAGCATAGAATTAATTACATTACAGAATAACATTGCAGCCTCAGCGCTTCGGCTATCACTGCAGGAGACATCCTCTTGCTGTGGTAGCCGAACTCACACTGAAGGGAACAGTGTTTGAGACTGCATATTTACGGTCACATGACACGTGCACCCCCCCCCAAGCCCCCCCAGGAACCAATGGTAGGGGGTGGGTGTGCGTGTGTCAGCCTATGGAGCTGTCTTAGTCCAGCACCGGAAAGTGCAGAGTCATGTAACACATTCCACAGCAAAACCCAAAATATGGCAGTACACCGGCATAATATGACACTACACCGGCAAGAAAACTTTTGAAACATTTGCTCATCTCGAATCCCAGCACATTAATTACTAGTATACTGAATTGCTGATAAGGATCTATAAAAGTTGTGTTTTCATACATAGTTGGTGACTGGGAACCTAAGGGTACTTTTTTACCATTTTAGTAATTTTAGTCCTTTAGCCTATGCATCAACATCTATTCCGTTGTCTTTTTCTCCTCTACCAAGAAGATACACAGCTCAATACTATCTTTTTAACTGTATGCTACAGTATTAGATACAATATGCATGTTTTGCATTGTGATGTATACCATTGTACCATATGAAGGTGCATGTCAGAAATTTGGATATTTCCAGAGAACACACTGAACGTATCTTCATAATGTAAAGCCATACTGTAATTTCCGGGTCACAATAGTGAATACAAACAAATTTTTTTATCTCTTAATTTCTCCATAAAGACAATTGTTTATAGCTTAATATACACAGTAACGTCTGAAAAAGTTTTCTGCTAAGTCGTTTCATAGCAAAATATTTGAAATTGCCTGGACAGAACAAATAACGTCTTGGCGTTCAGTCATATATCTTCTGGCTGTTAGCATACCTAGCAAAACTCAACATCATAATAATCTCAGAAAAAAAGTGAATAGTGTCATAGTAATGTTTAGAGGCATTTTGGCTCTGATACATGTAGCTCATTGGCAGGGCTTGACACTGAATCGTTTTATTGGGTGTTGTACTGGGAAGCAGAGTTTTTGTTTATTATAAGTATGACTGTGAACCTGAGCCAACCACTGAGCGCCTGTTCAGCAGTGCCAAATCAGCTACTACTTTCTATGGTAACCGGTGAGGTGTTTTCATATTTATTATGAAAGCTAAATAAACCCCAATAGACCTAAATAATATATGCAGTTAAAAAGATTCCCGAGCTGGAAATTTTTAGATATCCCACTACAACTAAACTACAGATGAGATCAGAAGACATATGGGTGGTGTAATCCACTATTCACATTACTCTTTCCAGTTGAAGCATTTGTTGGGAAAGAATATCAGTTTTAAGAAAGTTTATTGGCCCATAAAACACTTTTTAGTTAGTATATCCCCATACACTCTTTGTTATGCAAATGTACACTTGTGATGTAGACTACAAAACTAGTTTTAATTAAACTGTATGATAGTAAACAGGCAATTCAGGTCTTGGTATACAAAAACTGGGCTCAAGCTTATAGGGTAAGGCTTGATTCCCACACATGCATGTTTTTTTCTGGCATTTTTTGGAAAGCTGCCACTATTTTTGAGCCAAAGCCAGAAGTGTATTAAAATGGAATGTGAAATATAAAGGACTTATATGTCTTCTTCCTATTGGATCCACTTCTGACTTTGGCTCAAAAACTGCAGTGGCAGCTTTCCGAAAAACGCCAGAAAAAAGCCTGTGTGGAAACCTAGCATTAAGATTTTTGGTGCAGTTTGACCGAAGGAATCAATTTTGTTCTAATTTCTCAAGTAGTAGCAATTGTCTGAACTGTAGGCCCAACCATGGGTGGAACCCAACAGCTACTATGCTCTAGAAAAGATACTATACTTGCTAACCTTAAAAATACTCATTTATTTGATTTTAAAATGAGGACAGAATGAGGACAGAGATACTTACAAACAATGGTTCCTAATCTTGCAGACCCTTCAGGTATTATATGGACAGCCGTTCATTCGGCTATGTGTATTACTCCATCTTCCCTGTAGTGGCCCCACATGGAAAATAAGTAGCTAACAGCAAAGTCCCCTTTAAACAAAGTAGCTTACTAAAGCGATTTTCTATAATCAGGCACCCCTTCAGTTCAGGTATACTACTTTGAATTATTTGTTTGGCTTTTTGATCACCTGCCACCTTATGCATGTTATTCATCACTAGGATTTGTCAAGGTGCAGTAAGCCCTTTTTCCGTGGCGAGGTGTGTCCTGGCGAGGTGTGTGTGGCCATAAGGTTCCTCACCTCCCTGCACACCCCAGGCATTCCTGCATGGGCAGGATGCCATTGGTATTTGGCTCTGTGCGTGAAGTCTTGGGGCTAATGCCTAGGTTGACGCCAGGAGCACTTGTGGTCCCCTAGTAGCTTCGGCGAAAAGGGACATTGAACCTAGATCCTTGCAGGTGCCTTTTGGCCTGGAGGGGAGGGTGGTTTTGTTGGGGGCCTTTTTTCTTGCACTTGGGTGATAGAGAGCATGTTGCTCGGCTCTTAAAAAACAAAATATATAAATAAATAAATAAATATATATATATATATATATATATATATATATATATATATATGTTTGTGTGTGTGTATAGAAAGGCTGAGGAGCTGAAGTGCTGTAGACCACTTGAAATGAACTGAAAAGAGAAAGTTAGATTACAGAAGCTGGAGTCACGAGGAAGGATGATCCCTATATTGTAAAACAAAAGTTTTATGAAGTGTGAAATTTAAAAGAAAACTTGACACCGCTGTAATAAGGGCGAAACAACAAAAGTTCTAATACTTGGTCATGCTCACATTGACCTTCCATTTGTGTGAATTTATGACACAATTAGCTCACACCAGAGTTGAAGCAGCAGAATTCTTCCAGTTGAGGTAGTGAAACTTAGTGACTGATAAATGAAGCCGACCTGTGAATGGCTTACCGTCCTTTTGTTAGTTCAATGAACTAAACTTGGGCCAGTGTTCATTAAAAGCTTTTTTTTTTTTTTTGGTGTTATGTCCTTTTAGAAGTTTTAGTTGTTTTATGATCTTGAAATAGATGGTAAAATGCTTTAATTTCTACAATAGGCAATAGGATTTTTTTTTATCAAAATGTATAAACAATCCAATATAGTCAGAGTCCAGAGTCATTTCACAGTAACTAAGAGTAACAAAAAATAATGCAATGGCATTAATGATTCTGTACATGCTTTAGCAATACCTCAGAATCAATGACTATTATAGGGGACTTATAGGGAATTTTCATTGACGCCTCCAGAGAAATATTGTGAAACGACAACTATTACATTCCAAGAATATGCCCCATAAAAATGTACTAGGATCATTGCAGAATCATAGACTTCACAATTACGATTAGCTGTTATTTCTGCTCAAACATGCCAATTATACTATTCCTTTCTACTATGCTTCAAAAATAAAAAATATCTTGCAAAGGATAAAGCATACCGATTGATTAAAAACTATATTTTTTAAACAGCCTGTTTTTTGTTAGATTAACCCTTCAAAGTGATGACAATGTGATTGTAGTGCTTTCACTGCTGTTATAGAATCTCTGTGACTTGCTGTTTTGCCAATAGTACACAATAAATGGTAATTCCTTTTTCCTAATTGGCCGTCCCTCTTTGCTATGTCAAGGCACAGTGCACTAAAGAGAACAGGCTGGCACTGTGCTATGGGTTGAGATACCCAGTTTTCTGCTCTAGATGACATATGTTGAAGAGAAGGGTTTACTGATGCAATGGCATTGCTAGGTGCTATGTGAGCAGAAAGAAAACAAACATCAGCAGGATCACAGCAAGGGAGGGGTTGCACTAAGAGCTGATCTGATGCTGAGATGATTATGACAAGCTAAAGGGGAATGGATTACATTCAGGAGGCAGCACAGTGTACACTTATCATCAGAAACACAAGGGACAGCTGCCCAGAGCATTAGGAGTGGTCAGAGATGAGAGTGAAGCCTAGATTTACATTTCAGGGAGACCTGAGAAAGGCAGACACGCTCACAGATGGTAGATATAAAGCTCAGGCTCTCTTCTTCTGTAATATGCATTGCACCCTAAGCCTCGCTTCCATTTCCTGTCCTCTGTCTAGGTTTGTCTGTTTCTAGAGACAGATTTCCCCAAACTACAGGCATTGAATAACAGATGGCAGGGAAGTGAGATGCTTAGTGGCTGAGACATTTTAGAATTTTTTTTAAGGAGGGATAACATTGCGGGGAAGTTGTTTGAAAAGGCAGGGCTCATTTAAAGTTTTTTTTTTTCTTTTTTCTGAGCTGTGGTCTCTGCTCGTCTTTGTTTACTAGGCTGCAGTGATGATGTGTCCATATACCCACATTATCACTGCAGCCAATCACTGCTCTCAGCAGTATACAGCACAAGAATGGGATCAGTGACTGGCTACAGTGGTCATATGGGTATAGAGGCACACTACTTCTATAGCAAAGTAAACTGTGGATTTATCAGGTAGCAATTTTGTTTTAGTTTTTTACACCATTTCCTTAGCAATTTTCTTCTAAATTTAGAAAAGCCTTTAAAATGGTAAAAAAATAAAAAATAAAAAAACACAATTTCCATTCTCCCTATTTTCTTCCCCCTATCCTTCACTTTCTCTCTTTTATGCATTTTGTCCTTCACTTCTTATGTTACTGCTTATGATTTACCAATGTAACATTTCTATTTAGCACAAGCAACATGGTTCCCTTCCTCATATAAAGAAAATTTAATCGAAATAGTACCTAAAAATAAACAGGTTTGAAATTTTTTTTTTTTATATATATATATGGAGAGAGAGAGAGAGAGAGAGAGAGAGAGAGAGAGAGAGATTCTCTTTAAGGCCTGGTTCACAGAAATGTGCGGGATGCCCACCCAGAAATTACTGCGGGCGCTAGGACCACTCGGAAATGCGCCATCTCATAGACAGCAATTCATTGCTGAGCAGAATCAGCAGAAAGAGTAGACATTCTTTCTGTGGGCACCAGAATCTGGATTTTCCGCTGTGTGCACAGTGCAGCTTAATCCCATTAAAGTCAATGGGACTCTACTGCAGCGGAATGTCCATGGGGAATATTCTTGCGGAATTCCGCAAGGGCATTCCGCTGTGTGAACATAGCCTAACAGAGAAGAGAAAACAGAAAGAAGAACATGCCAACGTGGCTTTATAGTTCAAGTGTTTGGAGAGATTCTAGGAATTACAAGGATTATAAACAAATCTAACACTTCTCTAAACTAAAAGTATGTTTTTTAGTTTCTAGGGCAGATCCTAATGCCTTTTGAAATATGGCATTCTCTTTGTGTCTGCCTTAGCACAATAGCTCAGTAACATTGAGTGATTTTGTGTTCCATCTCTGACAATCTGCAATATAATTAGGAACACATATTATTGTATTTGCAGGAAACAGTATTGCTGGTTCCCCGCTGACACTTTGATTATCCTGTTATCTAACTCTCACTTTCACAACTTGGCTAGCTATAATTTATTCATAATATTTGAATTCTCTTAAGCCAATGTTCATTTCTTTTATTCTATATTATGTTTTGTGAGTTGTTTAATTGAGGTAACATTTACACTTTACAATGCAACTGAGGACAACGCTGAAAAAGAGAAAACATTTCAAAGACTATTTTTAACACAACCCAAAATATTTCTGCCTTTCTCATATGCACTCTAGGCTAATACAGAGTGAGTTTTAGGTTAGGGTAATGAGGGTATTCTCATCAAAGGGGTTTATGACATATCCCCATACATTAGAGACTGGTTCCTCAGATCTGCATGTATGGCAGCTTCTGTAGCTTCTATGGAATGAAAAGGAGTAAGATACAGGCACATGCATGACCGCTGTTCATTCATTTCTCTGTTTGGATGTGGTGGGCACCTCCCCAGGGAGGACAAGAGTTTGGGGACCCCTGATATAGACATGGGACCCAAATCTATAAAACACATATGGCAGTGTATCCTTACCGGGGCACTTCCTGCTGTTGCTAAACTACAACTCCCGGCATGCCCAGACAGCTTTGGCTTTGCAGAGACGTGCTGGGAGATGTAATTTTGCAGACTTCTATGGGAGCGAAGTGCCAAGATTTCCTAGACAAAAATGCCATAGTCTCATTGTGCTAAGGTTTTGAAAACCACACACTGATCCCAAAAATTATGAAAAATGGCAAGAATGAAAAAACATCTAAGAAAAAAACGCTAAGTGGGTATGACGTTTCATAATCCCTACTGACTTGCAGATAAAATCTGACCGCAGTGTTTTTTTTTCCCACCAAATAATGCGATGGGGCATTTGTGGCATTGTTTGGTAATTTTTAAAGCAAGACAAACAAAAAAAAGTGAAAACCCAGTCTTTAGGAACCACAATTTTGCTAATTTTGGAAGGTTTCATTTTCACGCCGTACAATTTACAGTAAAAATGACATGTGTTCTTTATTCTTTGGGTCAATACAATTAAAATGATACCAATAATAACACACTTTTCTATTACTGTTGAGCTTAAAAAAAATCACAAACTTTTTAACCAAATTGGTAAGTTTAAAATCCCCCTATTTTGAAGACCTATAACTTTTTTATTTTTCCATATAAGCGGCGGTATTGATACCATAATTGCTTATATAAAACTTGTAATCCATCTTTTATTAAAAAAAAAATTGGAATAAAATGTTATAAAAAAGCAGCTATTTAGGACTTTTTTTTATTTATTTTTTACGTTCACGCCATTCACCGTACGGTATCATTAACATTTTATTTTAATAGTTCAGATAGTTACACACGCGGCGTTACCAAATATGTATATAAAATATTTTTTAACACTTTTTGGGGGTGAAATAGGGAAAATGGTACAATTTAAGTTTTTATTGGGGGAGGGGGGTTTTCAAATTTTTTTTACATTATTTTTTTACTTTTTTACTTTTATTTTTACACTTTAATAGTCCCCATAGGGGACTATTTATAACAATCATTCGATTGCTAATCCTGTTCAGTGCTATGTATAGGACATAGCACTGATCAGTGTTATCAGTCATCTTCTGCTCTGGTCTGCAGGAAGGCAGATAAGAGCAAAAGACACCGGGAAGGCAGTGTAGGCAGGTGAGCGGACCTCCAGCTGCCGTGCTGGATGATCGGATTGCCGCCGCAGCGCTGCAGGCGATCCTATCATCCATTTTAGTGACCGCGATGCTGCAGATGCCTTGATCTGAATGGCGGACATCCACGGGATCGCGGATGTCCGCCATTACTGGCAGGTCCCTGGCTGCGATTAGCAGCCGGGACCTGCCGCGCATGATCCGTGCATCGCTCCAATGTTCCCGGTTATGCTTAGGACGTAAATGTACATCCTTGTGCGTTAAGTACCAGCTCACCAGGATGTACATTTACGTCCTGCGTCGTTAAAGGGTTAAATCAATATTTAAAATCAATGTTTATAAAAGCTGCATGATATAAACTTTAAAATGTACCAGTCAGATCCCCCCAAAAAATAATATATTACCTTATCCTGACCATGTACATAAATTTTTTATGCCTCTATCACTTATATTTATTATAAAAATAACTATTTTCATCAGCTCACAGTGTTAGAAATGCTCTCAGGGGAAGCGGGCATGTCCCTCGCTCTGTGGTGGTGGGAGGTGATTGGTCCATTTGCTCATGCAGCCTTGTCCATGAGTCATCTCGTGTCCATGACTCATGGACAAGCCTGATGCTCCTGCAGGACTGGTTAGTGTCCCAGTAGGTGGGGACCCCTAGTGGTGGGATTTATTAATATTTATTAAATATAAAAAAAAGAAATTAAACAACCATATTACAAAAGGTCTCTAATTTATATCGTTAACAACATTTAAGTGTAGATCAGTGTTTTCCAAACAACGTGTCTCCAGCTATTGCAAAACTAAAACTCCCAGCATGCCCGGACAGCCTTTGGCTGTCCAGGCATGCTGGGAGTTGTAGTTTTGCAACAGCTGGAGGCACACTCTTTACAAAAAAAGCTGGTGTAGAGTTCTAGAAAAGGTGAACTGAGAGTATGTTTGTAGCACAAAGCGTGCGGCATTACATCACTTTAAGGAGCTTTTTTTCCCAGCTACTAGCCCTATAATACTGTTGCAGAAAGACTGATATAGCACACTTTTTAGGGGTCCTTCAAGACATAATTATTTTTTTTTTATAATTTTTTGACTATTCACTTACAGCTAATGAGACACATAGAAACGAAACTGTAGACGTGTTGGCACTTTGAGGAGTATATAGAGTTGCAGCCCCTTCAATATATCTCACTTACAGCTCCGTCGTGATTAACGATTACAGCTCTGGAGAAGGAATCAGTGCGATCCTTTTCCACCACCATGCAGTCCAAAATTCATGTAATGTGGAAAAATCAATAAATTTTATTTAAGTGTTGTTAAAAGTTCACTAATGACACATGTTCAACACCCGCCACATTGCATTAGTCTCTTAGTACCTTAATAGGAGATCTAATAGAGCTCATATAGACTCTTTCAAGCATATAATGTCTATACAGGATTGCAATGGAGAACTACAAACTCTCTATAGCAATCCAAGATAGAGCTTCTAAGTGTTTATTCATAAGGCTATCCAGATTATTGTATACAGGGGCTCATGCACTATAGTTCAAACAAAACAGCAGAAAAAGTTTTTCACAGCATTCTCCATGGAATTTCCTATACCCAGGTTTATTTTTTCATTAAATTGGTACTCTGGTGGAAAAAAATAGAGTTTTGTCATAGAGTTTTGTAAATTACTTATGTTTAAAAATCTTTATCCTTCCAGTAATTATCTGCTGCTGTATACTCTAGAGGAAGTTGTGTAGTTCTTTTCCGTCTGACCACAGTGCTTTCTGCTGACACTTCTGTCCATATCAGGAACTGTCCAGAGTTGGAGCAAATCCCTATTGCAAACCTCTTATGCTCTGGACGGTTCCGCACACGGACAGAGGTGGCAGCAGAGACAACTTCCTCTTGAGCATACAGCAGCTGATAAGTACTGGAAGGATTAAGAATTTTAAATAGAAGTAATTTACAAATCTGTTTAACTTTCTGGCACCAGTTGATTTGAATATTTTTTTCCAATGGAGTACCCTTTTAATTGCAGATACACATTATTGGACACGAGGAATGCCAGGCCCATGTACTAATGTGTTACTATTCAAATTTTGCTGAAAAAAGCATAGGGAAATACATTTTACTCTATTTATTAATGCCAAACATGTGCCAACACTTACCTATTTTACTGACCTATCCATCAATTTCTACAAGTCATTTATGCCATTTTTCACCCAGTTTTGGATGTCTTTTTAGGCTGTGATTTTTTACTTTCAACAGAGAGGTTAAAAACTTTGGTCCGATTTGGCACTCAAAATGAGGCCCAGTATAAGTATCTTTAAAGCTTACCTAGATACAATAAATCTATTTATGTAAACATAAACTACATTTAATTCCACTTTGTAATAAACTAATATCTCACATCTAAATGAGAATTGTGTTGTCATTTACTCCAATAAACTTGCACTCATTAGTAGGTAGTTTAGAAAAACCTGTAGTTCAAAAATGAGTGCCAAGTGCACTGCACTGCTAGATGATCTTAAATGGGTTCTCTCATTAAAACTAATTTTTGCTATTGCACTCTTTATGGTAAATAAAAAAGATTTCTAATATACTTTGGTTAAAAAAATGAAGTTTTCTGTTTTATTTGTGCTTAAAAAAGCTCAAGAGCACATTTTCCCCCGTCTTATACACAGCCAACAGCATATGGCAGTTAAGTGAGAGGAGCTATGATCGGATGAGGCTGGACAGCCCCCCCCCCCCCCCTCAGCACTCCAGGCTGCACTTCTTGTGTTTGGGCTTCGGTCCTAAGTCTGTGTATAAGATGGGGGGAAATGTGCTCTTGAGCTTTTTTAAGCACAAATAAAACATAGAAAACTTCATTTTTTTTAAACAAAGTATATTAGAAATATTTTTTATTTACCATAAGGAGTGCAAAAGCAAAAATTTATTTGAATGAGAGTTACCCTTTAAGATCAACATCGCAGACCAGGAGTGTGCATGGCAAAGTTTAAAATGGTCGCCTATGATAATGCTGAAGCCCTGAGACTGTTTGAACTCAACATAGTCCTTACCACCGAATACAGGAGCACATAATACGTTTGCTATCCCATTTTCCTCCTATGATATTTGAGCTGTTTTATTACGCAATAGGGACTGTGAAGAAGGGATAATTGCAAAAGTTGTCAACTACTATTAAATGATAGATACGATTAACCGATGTTGGTCCCTTTTCTGTCCTTGAGTCCAAAAGAAGTTGCAAGGTCTCTTTATATTGTACATATATCATTACTTCAGAAAGGGAGGTCCACAGCATTAAAATCACATATAACAGTTGTATGTGAGACCACATAGATGTAGACCTCCGCCTGCCGCCTCTTCTATTGGCGATACACCAGCCACAATACAGTAAAAATTTTCCACTCACAGGACCTACTCTTACATCCTACCTCAACATATATGCTGCTGCTGGGAAACAGTTGGGGGCTCTAGTTCCACTATACATGGGGGCATTCAGTTGACTGCTGAAATAATAACCCAACCATAACTAGGAAAATCCCATTCTCCCTAAGGAAAAAAGACAAAACACCAGATTATTAAGTAAATGGATGGGAGTCAACCACAATCATTATTAAAATAACGAAAATACAGGCAATACAATTAATTATATTATCTCATATAAAACACCAGGCATTAAGCTACCACCATCACCAGGTGAGCAAAGTCTGTCATCTGCCTCCAAGCTTGGTTGTCTTTAAATTATCCGCTTGCTATGATTCGCTGGTAGAATAACATATATAAATGGCTAAGAAAAACTGAATTAACACTAGGATAATAGTACAACATAACATAAATATAATAGAAAATAAAAAAAAGTGCAGGACGAGTTTCCGGGACACCTGGGAGGAAGAGAAATGATGTAAAAAGCAGGAGACAGGGATAAAAGCAAAAGGATGGGGCTAAAAAGGCAGGAAAAAGATGATTGGAGGATGCTCCAAACACGGCTAAACAATAAAAAAATGAAATAAGGGTGAGGGGGAAGAGCGGGTAAAGTAGAGACTATGAATGAGGGGTTGTGAGGGGACAGACAGGAATTAAAGAGGTGCTCTGGTGGAAACTATTTTATTTAAATCAACTGGTGCCAGAAAGTTAAACAGATTTGTTAATTATTGTTAATATTTATTTATTTAAAAATCTTAATCCCTTATCAGCTGCTGTATGCTCCAGAGGAAGTACTGTTATTTTTTTATTTCTTTTCTATCTGACCACAGTGTTCTCTGCTGACACCTCTGTCCATGTCAGGAACTGTCCAAAGCAGGAGAAAATCCCCACATCAAACCTTTCCTGCTCCTGACAGTTCCTGACATGGACAGAGGTGTCAGCAGAGAGCAGTTTGGTCAGACAGAAAAGAACTATACAACTTCCTCTGGAGCATACAGCAGTTGATAAGTACTGGAAGGATTAAGATTTTTTTAATTGGAAGTAACTTACAAAAATGTTTAAGTTTCTGGCACTAGATGATTTAAAAAAAAAAAAATTTCCACTGGAGTACCCCTTTAAGCATTCATCAATTAGGAGTCTCAGCAGCAATAAACACTACAGCACCCAAATAGGACACTTTGGTGGTTCTTTACAATCAGGCACCATAAACGTAGAGCAGGAAAAAAAAGAACAAGCTGCAAGTATGTGCAGTCTGTTAGGCTGCATTCACATCTCGTTTTTTACATACGGCTGCCGGATCCTGCTGGGGGGAGGGGCAAACCAGGCGCTCCCGTACCCCAGTTGGATCAGCCGTGACTCCATTTACATTAATGAGCCGACCGGAGTCAAACGGTGACTCTGGTCTGCTCAGTTTTGACACGTATGCGGTTTCATGACCGGACCTAAAACCATAGTATACTACGGTTTTAGGTCCGGTCCACAACCGCATGCGGGTCAAAACTGAGCAGACCGGAGTCACCGTTTGACTCCGGTCGGCTCATTAATGTAAATGGAGTCACGGGCTGATCCGGCACCTGTATGTAAAAAATGAGATGTGAATGCAGCCTGAGTACAGCTTGTGACCCACTGGGATCATTTTATAATACATTTATATCTATTGTAATAGATCTTACAACCTTAATCAAGTTATTCTTGGAAATCCCCATATCTCTATGGTTATTTATTACAATATAACAGGATTTATTTTGAACTGAAACCAGCAGATGAAATGGAAGGCAAAAGTAGGACTTAAAGGAGTTCACTGCTTTACTTGTTAGATGGGTTCCTTGACCACAGAGTGTCCCCCTGATGACACCTGCAGCGATCAGCTTCAATTTGTGGGAAACCAGGCAATATTTCTTTGCAGCGCCACCACAGGGGAAATTGAACATTACACAGTGTCCATTCAAATGAATGGGTTGCCTGTGTAATGTGGGACAGGGCAGGTCCTCATTTTTGTAATATCTCTTCACTGTGGCCAAGGCAGGGAGCTTCTCCATTAACTCAGCACTTTAGAGTAGGGTATATGAACATGAGTTTAACATTATAGATTAGGATATTTATTGAAATTCCATTTCATATGTTGGATTAAGTAGAAACTGTAAACTAATTGTTAACATGAATATATGACAAAAAGAGATCACTTTTTAAGATATATAAATGCATTTTATGGAAACCAGGGAGCCCCTTTAACCCCAGGATTATAGGTTGGGATCCGGTTACATCAAGATTCTTTGTTTCATTAGGTATTGGTAATGGTGAATCAGTTTTTCTTCATAGGCCACTTACATTATATGATGCTTAAGTTAAATGCTAGTCTAATGTATATCCTGTAACACACAACATGCATTTATGACTCGTGTCGTCAAAGTTACATCCTATAGATTATTGCTGTCTGGCTTTAATAAAGTCTCACATACATATTTTTGTTCCTCTGTTATTCTGGTTGCCCTTAATAATAACTTACTATCTCCTGATCATTTGCAGATGCTGCTTCCAGTTTAGTGAACTAATTGACCCAGATGTCCTGTATATAACATCCCAGTCACCAAACCAATGAATGGTATAGGGAACTAATGGGCTAGTGCAGTGGTGTCCAACCTGCGAACCTCCAGATGTTGCAAAACTACAACTCCCAGCATGCCCGGACAGCCAATGACTGTCCGGGCATGCTGGGAGTTGTAGTTTTGCAACATCTGGAGGTCCGCAGGTTGGACACCACTGCACTAGTGCATTAACTCGTTTTGCATGTTGAAACTGATAGGCCCATTGTGGTCTATGGGGATCTCACAGTATGTAAAACTGTAAGATAAGCAGGAGGGTCTCAGCAGCACAGTGGATGGGAGACCATGCAGTGGTTTAAGTCCCAGGGCGGGACAGAGTGTTAGAGTGTTGTGGTTTAACTTTTTCACTCGTGATTGACAAATGTAGGTCAGTTGGTAATTCAGAAAGCCTTTGAACCATGGGAACTAGGTCAATTGGCAATTAACTGAGTGTGCGCATAGTAAAAAAAAACTAATATGCGAATTTCGTGAATATGTAACAAATATTCGTCCATATATTTGCGAAATATAGCGAATTCGAATATGGCCTATGCCGCTCATCACTAGTGTTGCTCGCGAATATTCGCAATGCTAATTTTATTCATGAATATCGCATATTCGCGAATATTCGCGAATATAGCACTATATATTCGTAATTCCGAATATTTTTTTTTCCAAAGTACACATCACAGTGATCATCCCTCTCTGCTTCCAGCTTGTGTGGTCTAAAGAAGGCTCTAATACTACTGTGTGAGACTGGCGTACGAATTTTCACATATGGTAAAATTTGCATAAGCAAATTTTCGCTTATGCAAATTTCCGCATATGGTAATTTTCCGCACATGAAAATTTTCGTTTATGCTAATTGTAACATATGCAAATTTTCTCATATGCGAAAATATAACGCGAATATTACAAATATGCGAATTTAGCGAATAAATGACGAATATTCGTCCATATATTCGCAAAATATCGCGAATTCGAATATGGCCTATGCTGCTCAACACTACTCATCACTAGTTCCTATATGTCTAAACAAACCATAAAGTAAAATTCGGTGACCTCCTTCAGCCAGTGACTCGCTTAATGGGCAGTTCCTGCTTGAATGAGATGTCATACTCAAAAAAGTCATAGGGAATCGGGGCAAGTGATTATGGTTTTCTGCCATTTGATAAAAAATCTAGTATAATTTTGTATCTTCAGTTCCTTTGCACGCCTATGTGTCTCCTTGGTAACAGACTCCCAGCAAACCTGTCTGATCCTACAGTCATACGCTGAATATATGCTAGCATGGATTCAGGGGGACATAGAAAATAGGATAACCCCAGCAAATATCCTCAATGGGTTTGCTTGTCGTGATGCACCGGTCACATGTAAGGAGCGTGTGTCCTCAGCACGCCCCTCCATGCAAAGCCAAGTCCCATTCCAGCCTCTTTCAGGCCTCCTTTACATTCACTTGATGCATTAGGCCTACCCCCCCCCCCCCCCAAACAAAAAAACATGATTACAGCTTTTTATTTGTTTAAGCATCTAGATCGTCAGATGCATTGGGACACTATAAAAATGTTGGGATGAATGATGGGATGTGAAAATGTATAGCTTTTATATGATTATTTTGTTGAATACCCTGGCTAAACCACTGTAAACTTTAAAAAGGAATCAGTCCACTAATAAACACTTGTGTCCAAATGGGCTCATAATACTGGGATATTGATAATTAAAATATGTTATAATGGGTCAGAGTTTTACTTTTTGATAGTTCCTGTACACAGCCAAATGAAATCATGACCTTTCTGCTGTTTGCATCCACCATTTAACAGCTAAGGAGCTGGCTGTAACTAGAGAGATGTATGTTTATTTTTATTTAAAGTTTAATACAATTAACAGAAAAGGACATCAAATTATGTGACACGGTTCCATTGGGTTAAGTATTCTTTAGGAATGGTGTTAAGGACTTTCTTACAGTTTAAGTATATGATCATTTTTTATGGCAGCAGCAGCATTTTTTTGTTCATGTTTTCCACGAAATCACTTTGACCTCACAATGATGCTACGTGTATCATATTTTCCACCTTGAGGGTAAATTTACAGGGGTGGATTTAGAAGCAAGTTTGCATCGAGTTTCCCTCTGCAAGTTTAAATGGGTACTCCACTGGAAAACATTTTTATTTCAAGGCTAAAAAAAATAAAAAGGGGGTGAGGAGGAAGAGCGGGTAAAGTAGAGACTATGAATGAGGGGTTGTGAGGGGAAAGACAAGAATTAAAGGGGTACTCTGGTGGAACACATTTTAATTTAAATCAACTGGTGTCAGAAAGTTAAACAGATTTGTAAATTTCTTCTATTTAAAAATCTTAACCTTTCCAGTACTTATCAGCTGCTGTATGTTCCAGAATAAGTTTTTTTCTTTTTGAATTTCCTTTCTGTATGACCACAGTGCTCTCTTCTGACACCTCTGTCCATTTTAGAAACTGTCCGAAGCAAAAGAGGTTTGCTAGGGGGATTTGCTCCTACTCTGGACAGTTCCTAAAATGGACAGAGGTGTCAGCAGAGAGCACTATGGTCAGACAGAAAGGAAAGTCAAAAAGAAAATAATTTCCTCTGGAACATACAGCAACTAAGTACTGGAAGGGTTAAATTTTTTAAATAGAAGTAATTTTCAAATCTATTAAACTTTCTGGAACCAGTTGATTTACATTTTTTTTCCAGTGGAGTACCCCTTTAATCCATGGCTGTTTTCCGCAGTAGAAAATCCACAGCAGATTACATTGACTTCAATAGGGTATGCTGCAGAAATTCCGCTGTGGAAAATCTGCTACGGCTTAAATATGCAGTGGAAACATTGCTTGCCCCTGGGCTAAATTATCACAGAGATGGAAACCCCTGTTAAAAGATATATTAAAGAGATTTAAATTAAAAAATTTCTTAAAATATTAATTATTTCTGTCTCTCCGGTTTGCATTCCTGTATTATGAAAGAGCCAGTCAGTCCCAGCACAATGCAGTGCCATCAATACAACTGATACAAGTCATATTTGGCCAAACCACTCACATGGCACTTCATTATGTAGATATATGTGAAAAGCCACCCAAACAGCAGCATCCAGGAAACACTTAGGCTATCTTCACACCTCTGACTTACTGTGCCGAATTCTGCATTGGAGTTCTGCACGGAGATTTTGGAGCAACAGAGTCCCATTGTATTCAATGGGGTTCTACTGCTTTGTGCACATGGCAGAATTTCCAAACCAGATGTTTCTGGCATGGAAATTCCAACTTCCGTGTACGCAGAAAGAATGAACCTGCTTATTCTTTCTGTGGACTCTGCACAGAATGCATAGCCGTCCAGCATTCCCGTGCGGCCCTAGCGCAGGCAAATTATGCTCGCCCCCACAGTCTCCATAATGTCCACATGGAGATTTTCCATGCGGACATTCTGAAGTGTCAACATAGCCTAAGACATTCTAAACATTATTTTGAAAATGTAATATTTTTAATGTTTTGAAAATCACATTGGTTACTATATCTTCGTGTATCATTGCACATGTATCAGGGTAAGATGAAGGATATTCCTGTGAAGTATACTATCGGCACTCTGGAGTTGATAATGGGCTTGTCTTTGGTAGACTATGCTTTTTCCTCTAGAATTTCCTCTTGGAATGATAGATGGTATGCAAGTCTCTAGTGGTGTATTAAATAGATTAGCACAAGTGTTTGCTTAGTCTGGAGACATGTCTCAACACTGTTGGACAATTTTTGTAATTGTAGACTAGAAATTGTGTGAAGAATGCAGCATGCGTAGGGTTAAGATACCTCATCTGCACTGTAGGTTGCACAACAGCCTTTCTGAACCTGAAGAGTTCATGGTTATCGAAATTCCTTGGAAGGAAACATGTAAGATCATTTCTGCAGTAAAGACTGAGAAGGTGGATGATTGTGTGGTGGCCCAGTACAGGAGTTGCCCCCCCGTACCCTTGCTTCCCTGTCAGACAGACTCCATTCAGTGACCCCTGCCACCCCACCCCCCCCCCCTTCACCTATGTCCCCTAACAAGTTTAGCAGTGCCTATGTTCTGTATTGTAATATACAAATATTGTTATATACCTTTAAGTAATATTGCTATGTGTTGTAACCAAGGAAGGTACCAGTGACCATGTGACCTACAGGATGACCTATGGGACCCCTCCAGAGTCTCCCACATGTAAACCTTGGGATTTAATAGTTAGTTTCAGCTAAGAGCAGGCTGAGCTACAGTGAGGTCAAGTCCAGAGAGAGAGTCCAGTGTCCTGAGGAGGCCTGAAGCCTACCACGCAGCCAAGCATCCAAAAGTCCACTGCTCCACAGGTGAATGACAATACCTGGTAAGCTACAAATTGGGTCAAGTCTGTCTAGTCAGTCCCCGTCAAGTCAGTCAAGATGTATCTGTGGCAAGTCAGTGTGGGCCTGCAGCAAATTGTCCAAGTCCACTAAAAGTCCCAGCGAGCCCTGAGGTCTCTGAAGTCACTGGTCACCTCCTTGAGCCTGGCTAAGCCGTTGTTCCGTAACTTGGCGTTGGAGTCATTATTTGCCTCCGTGCCTAGCCCAGGATCCAGCAGTATACCTTTGGGTGGTGAAGAGGGGTTAACGCCATCTGCCCCTAGAGTAATTCCATTTGCAATTGTAATTTCCGTTCCATCACTCCCCCACCACAATAGCTCTAGTGAAAACCTTATATTACTGTGGGGAGTACATTATATAATAGGAAGACTATAGCAGCATACTGGGTAATGTCTTTCTGCTTATAGAGCGTCCTTCTCCAGACAATGAGGGAGATAGTTAAAACTATGTGCACCAAAAATGTGGATCATTCCATGCCAAAATGTGTCTTACACCATTTTTTTTTTAGTCTGTTATTCGGTGAGGGGAAAATACATTTTCCCCCTCACCAAATAACAGATTGTAGCCTAGCCGCAATAAGGCAATAGCATTACCTAAAAGGGGTGTGGCTTAAATGTGACGCTATGTGCCAAAAATGGTTACAAATTTTTACTCACATTTCTGCCTTAAAAGGAATGTAGTGTCTAGTTAAGTATATTTCTTCACTTGAATTTATTGTACTGTATGTAAAACGGCACTGTAAAGTTGTTGAATTGCATTTTTTTTTGTAATAGAAGGGGGTATCAAGGAGTTAGGAACTGTCCAGTGTAGGAGAAAATCCCAATAGAAAACATATTCTGCTCTGGACAGTTCCTAAAATGGACAGATGTCAGCAGAGAGCACTGTGGTCATGATGTCAGCAAAGAGCTCTGTGTTCCAAAAATAAAAGAATTTCCTCTGTAGTATTCATCAGCTTATAAGTACTGGAAGGGTTAAGATTTTTTAATAGAAGGAATTTTCAAATCTGTTTAACGTTCTGGCACCAGTTGATTTAAAAAATAAAATAAAATTCCACCGGAGTACCCCTTTAAATAACACATGTGGGTATAGTTAAAAAAAAAATGCCCACCTGATACCCCTCCACTTCAGCCACCTGTGAAATCTAACTAGAGAAACGTAGCCAGCAGACCCTGCCCTACTACCATGTCCTTCCTCAGGGCCACTGCAATAAGCCAACAAAGGGATAGCCTAAAGGTACACTACAAATTTTACAGGTGTGCTGAATTTCTTGGCCACTGTAATAAACTGGTGCATTCTTAGACTGTCTAGTTTAAGTTTATACTGTTTAACGATAAGGTTACATTTACATGGGCACAAAGCACACTGTTTTTGGTGCAAATAACATACCGATTTGGGTATCCAATTCAGCGCCAATATTTAAACCCAGCTAAAATCATAGGGATTTAACCTGTCTATAGCATCAACCTTTAAAGGGGTACTCCGGTGCTGCCAAACCCCCTCCCATAGACGTATTGAGGGGGCGGGGTATGACATCATAAGGAGGTGAGGCTAAGACGTCACGAGCTCCCGGCATTGGCTCCAGCGTTCGGAACAGTTTGTTCCAAATGCTGAGCAGTGGAATACCCCTTTAATAAGACAGATTATCCATGTCCCCTTAAGAAAGATAATAAAATGTTTATTTAAAAAAATAGCCTTTTCACACAGCCATAATATTAAAACCACCTGCCTTATATTGTGGACCCCCCCCCCTCCCTCCCTCATGCCGCTAAAACATCTTTATCCTTTGAGGTTATAGATTCCAGGTGTCCTATGGCAGTGTCTTTCAGGCGCGGTCCTCAAGTCCCCCCAACAGGTCATGTTTTCAGGATTTTCTTAGTCTTTCACAGGTGATATAACTGGGGTGATGTCTCATTCACTGACCATAAATATATCACCTGTAAAACACTAAGGAAATCCAGAAAACATGACCTGTTGGGGGGACTTGAGGACTGCGCTTGAGAAACATTGTCTTAAGGTATCTAGCACCAATATATCAGTTCCTGTAAGCACGGCCAGTTTTTGGCTTAGCGTGGCCCTAGGCAAAATCAAAAGAGGGGCCCCAAAAGTCGTAATAGTGCGCTAACCAGATTTGCAAATTTTTGGTCACTTCAAACACCATAAAAAATATCTAAAAAGCAACTGAAAAGTCCCATCAAAACAAAAATGGTATTGATAAAAACTACAAATCAAAGCGCAAAACATGACCCTCATACATACCCATATACAGAAAAAGTTATTAAGGATTAAAAGAAAATTAAGAGAAGTAATTTACACATCTGTTTAACTTTCTGGCACCAGTTGATTTAAAAAAAAAAGTTTTCCACGTGAGTACCCTTTAATGTTGTTTTTTTAAATTTTTTTATTTTTTTTTTATGTGGCTACATAATACAAATTTTTGTCTCGAAAAACCCATTAGAGCCCAAGGCACTTAATGTCATTAGCTTGGGCATTAATAATAGCAAAACGTGCATCATTGTCAACTCATCTGTGTTTCTCATCATTTATTTATTGAAACTATATTCTCAACCAGATTATTGATTTGAATAAATTAGTCCCATTGCAATGTTGACCCCTTTGGCCGCAGATGTTTTCAAAGACAATTCTACAAATCTGCATGTTTAAGTGACTAGTTCTTTCATCGCTGCAGTAAATGATATAGATGTAACATGAACATAAGGCGAGAGTCTGAAGCACAATGGGGCATAGTCAATATGCTTTTACACAGAAATGCCTAGGATTGCTGAATAGTGATTTTTTTTGTCACCCCTTCTGGAAAAGAAATATCCTAAATGTGAAAGTAATTGGCTCACTGTGGAATTATTCTACCTAATGCTGATCCGTACAGTCCTGGATTGCCTGTTCATTAGCATTCTGCTTCATATTTATTGGTCAATTATGAGCATATGACCCCAGGCTTATTTCTTTCATTATATTAGCTGGTATATTATGTAAATAAAATATCACAATATTTCCAGGGACAGTTAATGAAGAACATTTATAAAGAAATGGCATGAATATTAATATATCTTTATAATAAACGTAACACAATATAGCATTACATTGTTTGAGGAAACACAAAACCTTTGCATTGATTTGTTCAATAGTTGGTAAATTGTACAAATTCCATGTTGTTTTCACATAGTCATATATGGTATTTGTTGAAATAGGCTTGTAATATTTCTATCAGTGATACGTTATATGCTGTTTGCCCCTCTATGACCCCAATATGTTGTTTGATCTCAGAAATGATTGACTCTTTAGCCACTATATCAGCAGTGGGAGACATCACATTGGCCCTGATTTACTATTGTAAACCTGATCTGCTTTTGTAGGGTTGTGCGCCAAAATGTGGCACAATGTATTGGAATTTGATGCATTCTGTCTGCACCTGAATTTGTGTTGCAATGTGCCAAAATAAAATTGCAAAGCCCACAAACCCATAAAAAGGGCAAGATTTGCCATAAAAGGGGAAAGGTCTGTCATGGTCTGTCAAAACCTGACCTAGGGGTATTCCAGGAATTTTTTTATTTGACGATGCTACAGGTGCTGTAAAGTTAGTGCAGTTCATAATATAGTGTCTGTACCTGTGTGTGATGGTTTTCTCACAATTCTTCTGTGATTTTCACCCCAATATTTATTTTTAAAAGCAGACAAAATGACTGTTGTCTCAGATTTTTCCCTGGTTGCAATGCGTCCGAGACCTGACTCACTAGTCAGCTGATGACAGGGAGCCTGTCTGCTTCAGTGGGTGGAGGGATCACTGGGTGGGAGAGAGATCAATATGCAACTAATGCAACAGCTGTAGGCACCCTGATTGAAAACCACAGGTCTTTTGAATGGATGCAGCTCATTTATGTTTCAATGGGTGTGGTGGCTGATGTGTGGGAGGGAGGAAAATGGAATTATGGGATTTGTAGGCAAAGAAGAAAAGTCAAAAAGGAAAAAACTGTTCACAAAAAGCTAGCCACAGTGTTATGGTAATCTCACAACATAGCCATTTAGCCCCAAGACAAGCGCAAATCCTTCCTATGCATGTCCATTACTGTCTGCCAGGTACGTACTAAAATCACCTTATGGTGGATAACCCCTTTAACACAAATTCCTGCATAAATGACTGGAAATTCCAACCAAAAAAAAGTTGGTCAGAACGTTCCTGACCTATGATTCCCTCATAGTAAATAGAGTTGAATCATACAAGTCTGAAACAACATTCCACACTAATAAAAAACCAAAACTCTTAGTAAATCAGGGTCATTGAGGGAGATTTATCAAAATATGTCCAGAGGAGAAGTTGCTGAGATGCCCATAGCAACCAATCAGATTGCTTTATTTCATTTTTCAGAGGCCTTTTCAAAAATGAAAGAAGCAATCTGATTGATTGCTATGGGAATCTGAGCAACTTTTCCTCTGGATAGGTTTTGATTAATATCTTTTGATCATCTCTAGATGTTCTACTGTATTGGGAAAATTCTGATGACATCATCTTGAAGGTGTTTACATCACATCATAAACCACCAGGAATGCTGCCTTTCTCTTCTCTTTGTGTTAACTCTTTTTCACATTTGTCCTTTTTTATTTATATTGGTCTCTCTTTCTATAACCATTGTTTTTCACTTATAAATAATTGTAATTTTATATTTATGTAATTACCTTGTCCACTTTTCATTTGTTGTTCTTTGGTAGATGTGCAACATTGTGGACACTGGACATTTACTAACTGGAAGTACTTTGGAAAAAAACTTTTACTGCAACACAAGCAATAATAAGAACTAAAAAGATAACATCTGTTGAATGCAGAAGTATTCCCCTCAACCCTCCTCATTTGACCTGGTTAGTATTTCCACCTGGGTTTACCATAATTATGCCTTCAAAAGCATTGAGAGTGAATGTGAAATAGCCATTTAAGTCTTAGTTATGTGTATTTTCTGGGTTTAAGATAACACATAGTATTTCTACCTGGGATTAACACACATACGCATTTAAAAGCATTGGGAGTAAAAGTGAACTGGCAATAAATCTGCCTCTTAAATACCGTGGGGCAAAAAAGTATTTAGTCAGCTACCAATTGTGCAAGTTCTCCCACTTAAAAAGATGAGAGAGGCCTGTAGTTTTCATCATAGGTATTCCTCAACTATGAGAGAGATATTGAGAAAAAAAAATCAATAAAATCACATTGTCTGATTTTTAAAGAATTTATTTGCAAATGATGGTGGAATATCAGTATTTGGTCAATAACAAAAGTTCATCTCGATACTTTGTTATATACCATTTGTTGGCAATGACAGAGGTCAAACGTTTTCTTTAAGTCTTCACAAGGTTTTCACACACTGTTGCTGGTATTTTGAACCATTCCTTCATGCAGATCTCCTCTAGAGCAGTGATGTTTTGAAGCTGTCGCTGGGCAACATGGACTTTCAACTCCCTCCAAAAGTTTTCTATGGAGTTGAGATCTGGAGACTAGCTAGGCCACTCCAGGACCTTGAAATGCTTCTTATGAAGCCACTTCTTCATTGCCTGGCGATGTGTCTGGGATCATTGTCATGCTGAAAGACCCAGCCACGTTTCATCTTCAATGCCCTTGCTGATGGAAGGAGGTTTTCACTCAAAATCTCATGATACATGGCCCCATTCATTCTTTCCTTTACAAGGATCAGTCCTCCTGGACCCTTAGCATAAAAACAGCCCCAAAGCATGATGTTTCCACCCCCATGCTTCTAAGTAGGTATGGTGTTTTTTGGATGCAATTCAGCATTCTTTCTCTACCAAACATGATGAGTTAAGTTTTTACCAAAAAGTTTTACTTTGGTTTCATCTGACCATATGACATTCTCCCAATCCTCTTCTGGATCATCCAAATGCTCTCTAGCAAACCTCAGACGGGCCTAGACATGTACTGGCTTAAGCAGGTGGACACATCTGGCACTGCATGATTTGAGTCCCTGGCGGTGTAGTGTGTTACTGAAAGTAGCCTTTGTTGCTTTGGTACCAGCAGGTTATTCACTAGGTCCCCCCATGTGGTTCTGGTATTTTTGCCTACCATTCTTGTGATCATTTTGACACCATGGGGTGAGATCTTGCGTGGAGCCCCAGATCAGAGATTATCAGTGGTCTTCTATTTTCTAATAATTGCTCCCACAGTTGATTTCTTCGCACCAAGCTGCTTGCCTATTGCAGGTTCAGTCTTACCAGCCTGGTGCAGGTCTACAATTTTGTTTCTGGTGTTCTCCGACAGCTCTTTGGTCTTTGTCATAGTGGAGTTTGGAGTTTGACTGTTTGAGGTTGTGGACAGGTGTCTTTTATACTGATAATAAGTTCAAACAGGTACCATTAATACATGTAGCGAGTGGAGGACAGAGGAGACTCTTAAAGAAGAAGTCTGTGAGAGCCAGAAATCTTGCTTGTTTGTAGGTGCCCAAGTACTTATTTTCCACCATAATTTGTAAATAAATTCTTTAAAAATCAGACAATGTGATTTTATGGATTTTTTTTTCTCATTATGTCTCTCATAGTTGAGGTATACTATGATGAAAATTAAAGGCCTCTCTTATCTTTTTAAGTGGGAGCACAATTTGCACAATTGGTGGCTGACTAAATACTAGTGATGAGCATGAATATTCGCAATTCGAATATTTATTGTGAATTTTGCATATTCGCGAATATGGCGAACATAGCACTATATATTCGCAATTACAAATATTCATAATATATATTTTTTTTAACACAGAACACATCACAGTGATCTTTTAATTCCCTGCTTCCAGCTTGTGGTCTAAAGAAGGCTCCTATACTACGTACTGTATTAGACTGGAGAGCGAATTTTCACTAATATGCGAATATTCGCCAATATCCTCATATTCGCGAACATCGTCACTAAAGAATATTAGGAGATAGATATATGGATAGATGGATAGATAGATAGATAGATAATATAGATAGATAATATAGATGGATAGGTAGATAACCATACGAAAATAACCGTGAATATATTGAATATGCAAATTTCGTGAATACAGGACGAATATTCGTCCATATATTCGTGAAATATCGCAAATTCGAATATGGCATATGCCGCTCATCACTACTAAATACTTTTTTGCCCCACTGTACTTGGTGAGTGACAAATTATACCAAAACATTGCAACAACCGCTATATCTTTTTCAATAAAAAATGTCTCTTAACCCCTTAATGACGCAGGACGTATATTTACGTCCTGCACCGCCTCCCGCGATATGAAGCGGGATCGCGCCGCGATCCCGCATCATATCACGTTGGTCCCGGCGCTCATCAACGGCCGGGACCCGCGGCCAATACCACACATCGCCGATCGCGGCGATGTGCGGTATTAACCCTTTAGAAGCGGAGGTCAAAGCTGACTGCCACTTCCAAAGTGAAAGTGAAAGTGACCCGGCTGCTCAGTCGGGCTGTTCGGGACCGCCGCGGTGAAATCGCGGCGTTCCGAACAGCTTGCAGGACACCGGGCGGGCCCTTACCTGCCTCCTCGGTGTCCGATCGGTGAATGACTGCTCCGTGCCTGAGATCCAGGCAGGAGCAGTCAAGCGCCGATAACACTGATCACAGGCGTGTTAATACACGCCTGTGATCTGTCTAAGAGATCAGTGTGCAGTGTTATAGGTCCCTATGGGACCTATAACACTGCAAAAAAAAAGTAAAAAAAAAGTGTTAATAAAGGTCATTTAACCCCTTCCCTAATAAAAGTTTGAATCACCTCCTTTTCCCATAAAAAAAAAATTAAACAGTGTAAAAAAAAAAAAAAATAAACATATGTGGTAACGCCGCGTGCATAAATGTCCGAACTATAAAAATATATCATTAACTAAACCGCATAGTCAATGGCGTACGCGCAAAAAAAATTCCAAAGTCAAAAAAAGCGCATTTTTGGCCACTTTTTATACCATTAAAAAATGAATAAAAAGTGATCAAAAAGTCCGATCAAAACAAAAATCATACCAATAAAAACTTCAGATCACGGCGCAAAAAATGAGTCCTCATACCGCCCTGTACGTGGAAAAATAAAAAGTTCTAGGGGTCAGAAGATGAGATTTTTAAACGTATAAATTTTCCTGCATGTAGTTATGATTTTTTCCAGAAGTGCGACAAAATCAAACCTATATAAGTAGGGTATCATTTTAACCGTATGGACCTACAGAATAATGATAAGGTGTAATTTTTACCAAAGTATGCACTGCGTAGAAACGGAAGCCCCCAAAAGTTACAAAATGGCGTTTTTTCTTCGATTTTGTCTCACAATGATTTTTTTTTTCCGTTTCGACGTGCATTTTTGGGTAAAATGACTAATGTCACTGCAAAGTAGAATTGGCGACGCAAAAAATAAGCCATAATATGGATTTTTAAGTGGAAAATTGAAAGGGTTATGATTTTTAAAAGGTAAGGAGGAAAAAACGAAAGTGCAAAAACTGAAAAACCCTGAGTCCTTAAGGGGTTAAAGGAATAGTTGACATGCCCTGCAATGTTCTCTGGTAGTTGAAGCTGTGGCAGAGCATAGCACTTGTGGGACTGGTGGTTGCAGACATGATGGGAATATTGTAAGGCATCATGGTAAATATGCTGAGGGGAAGCAAATAGGCCCATGATCAGATATCAGAAGTTCATGTTGAGAGGAGTGATGGGGATGATGATGTAGCTTAGGGCAGGATGTGGGAACCATCTAATAGGGAGAGGGGAACATTCAGAGCAGAAGGGTAGTGCTACTTTCCACAAAAATCGAGAACAGGGTGAGAACATTTGTCAAGCATACCAGTCTTAAGTCTCCTGACATGTTAAAAATTTACATTTTTTTCCTAATTGATTGTCGAAATTTTTTTTCAAAAATTTCAAGAACCATTTGTCGAGCACAGTGCTAGTGGGGCTGGTTGTGGTAGGGGTGGTGATATTGTAAGGCCTCATAGTTAATATGCTGAAGGAGGAGCAAGTAGCCCAGGATCGGACAACAAATGTTCATTATAGAGAAGTGGTGGTGATGATGATGAGTTTGATAATGACAATGTGGTGTTGGACAGGACATGGGAACCGGCTGAGAAGGAGGTAACATGTTCAAGGCAGGAGGACAGAGGTACTGTCAGCAAGGTAGAGAGTAAGGTAGTGCCAAAACATAGAGTCAAATATACCAGACGTAGTCCTGCTAGTCTGATTAGCGCAGGAGCAGGTGACAGCGACACAGCTGCATCTGTAGGCCCGAGGAAAGGCACAGTTAGATGGTGATGTTTCTGACCGGGATTTTGCCACGTGGAAATTATTTTCCATGGAGTTTCTTGTGTTTACAACCTATTTTGCACCTTCCTCTTCAGTTATGAAAAGTGTCTAGAAAAAGGGAGAAAATAGAAAAAAAATATTAAATGTGGCAAAAGGGTTGGCTCTGCAGACACTAGGTAGTGGAGCACAGTGCCACCCTCTTCCCCATCTAATAACACACCATCATAATGGGTCTCAACAACTTTTGTCTGAGCAACATGTCAAAAGTAGTTTTTCATGACAATAAAGCTTCAAATTTCAAACACTAAAAAAACGACTTTGTCTTTAAAAAATTTCAATTTAAATCATGTGATATTTGGCCCTGTTGTCTTTCCAAGCTTTGCGAGCACAGATCTGAAATTCCCTAAGACATTTAATTACTACTCACAAAGTACATTTGCTTTGAGTGTTCTGTTGGCTTTCAATTAAATTACTTCTATGTTATTATTAAGACCCTTTTAATTTCCAGTCAATAGTTTATTTCCATTAACGTACTGTAGTCTCCATGGTGGGTATACTGTTTTAACAGGAAGAATGTTTCCTCTCTAATAGCTCACTTAGCCAGGCAATATTACTGCTGTGAGAGTATCACAGTTGCAGATCACAAATGATACTTATCAGAGTGTCACACATCAGTGACCTGTGGAAAAACAATACTGCAACATTCTCTCTCTTATGACTAAATCTAGATGGAAGACAGTCGGTAATGGGGGTTCTTCCATAAATACATACTGTAAATACCGGTATATACTGTACATCAGTGTTGATTTTAGAAGGTTCTTATCATCAGAAAATAACATTACTTGAAGAAGATTTTTATTCTAAACGTATTTATTTTAAAACTGCCCTTTTTCTTGCTTGTTATTATATCAATATTTAGATTAGAAAAATCTACAGTACATGTATGACAGTCTATAATGGGGGATTTTTCCATAAATACTTAAGTTTATATATAAATGTCTTTTTTGTCAGAGATTTATCATTAGAAAATAAAATTATGTGTGTACATGTTTTGTCATTATGTGCACAAAAAAAATTGTGGGAGGTAGGTTTTATGATAGACCATTATAAAATTATACAACAGCATCCCTATGTGCATGAGTGGAAATATTAAATCATATCTACTTTTTAGGAAGCTAAACAGTTAGTAATTCCTTGCACAGTACCAAAAAGGGAAAAGGGGTCAAAATATAGATATATAATTATATGTATACCAGCATTCGGAAAACATTTTATTTTTTTAAACTTCCCAATGCTGCCGCATTTAAAAAAACAAATGATACATACTTGCCGCCGCTCCCCTGGTGCCTCTGATAACCCGCTGCAGCCACTGCTAGATCCTTTTCCTGGTTGCTGATGGTCAGCTTAGCTAATCACAGGCTGCAGTAATGTCCCTCCTCGTCTGGCAATGGCTGAGGGGTATTGTGACATATTCAACCCGGCACCAGTAAGAAGACTGGGGCAGAGGCCGAATAGGTCATACTCCTGGTCAGCCTATCACCGACTGATGAAGGACAACACTGCGGCAGGCGATTAGCTAATCTGCAGTGTGACGCTCTGACCATTGCCTACCAGGAAGAGGATCAGTGTGAAGGCCAGAGCGGGTTATCGGAGGCACCGGGGGAGAGGCGGCAGGTATGTATAGTTTGTTATTTTAAATGCTGGCAGCCTGGGGAAGTTTTTTTTTTTTTTTTTTCAATGTGTTATCTCGCAGTAGTCCTTTACAGGCTCAAATTGGTACTGGTTTGTTGGTTTGTCTCAGAACCTACAGTAAGATGAAATGTTGTTAAGGTGCATGAACAAAAAACTTAATATGTAGGTATTAAGGGCAAAATGGATTGTTGCACATTTGTCTCCCACTAAAAATGGTGCACAATACTTCCATACAGACTGGTTTTATGTAAACAACTTTGTCTAAAGAGTCTCAACTTTAATAGTTACTCTTTAAAGGCAAAAAGCTGCTTGTGCCTTCAACTGTTACAGAAGTTTCTTCCTGCTCATTAACAATTTCAATTTCATTAACAATTTCAATCTGCCAAACTACAGTCATGAAGAAATAAGCGCTCCATAGAGTAGAATTGTTTCAACCCAAGGGTGAGATTGGTGTATAAGGATTAGCAGCTCAACCTGGGTGGTTGTGTAGCCACATACACAACAATGTTACCAATATATAGGATGGGTCATCTGCATCCCTCCGGAAAGTAAACGGCAATGGAGATTTGGCTTCAGGATAAACCAGCTCAACAGAGCTGATCGACCAGACAGGTGAATGGATAAAAAGGATTTATTGACCAGAATGCAACGCGTTTCGGTGCCCATGCGCAGCTTCCTCCGTCATGGCTGTTAATGTTGGCCCCCCTGAAATTTTTCAAGAAAATGAAGTATTTCTCACAGAAGAGGATTGCAGTAGCACATGTTTTGCTATACACATGTTTATTCCCTTTGTGTGTATTGGAACTAAACCAAAAAAAAGGGAGGGAAAAAAAAACAAATTGGACATAATGTCACACCAAACTCCAAAAATGGTCTGGACAAAATTATTCGCACCCTTAACTTAATATTTGGTTGCACACCCTTTGGAAAAAATAACTGAAATAAATAACTTCCTATAACCATCAATAAGCTTTTTACACCTCTCAGCCGGAATGTTGGACCACTCTTCCTTTGCAAACTGCTCCAGGTCTCTCTTATTGGAAGGGCGCCTTTTCCCAACAGCAATTTTAAGATCTCTCCACAGGTGGTCAGTGGGATTTAGATCTGGACTCATTGCTGCCACTTCAGAACTCTCCAGCACTTTGTTGTCATCCATTTCTGGATGTTTTTATATGTACGTTTGGGGTCATTGTCCTGCTGGAAGTCCCAAGATCTCGGACGCAAACCAGCTTTCCGACACTGGGCTGTACAGTGCGACCCAAAATCCGTTGGTAATCTTCAGATTTCATGATGCCTTGCACACATTCAAGGCACCCAGTGCCAGAGGCATTAAAACAACCCAAAAAATCATTGAACCTCCACCATATTTCACTGTAGGTGCTGTGTTCTTTTCTTTGTAGGCATCATTCCATTTTTTGTAAACAGTAGAATGATGTGCTTTACCAAAAAGCTCTATCTTAGTCTCATATGTCCACAAGACGTTTTCCCAGAAGGATTTTGGCTTACTCTAGTTCATTTTGGCAAAATGTTGTCTTGCTTTTTTATGTCTCTGTGTCAGCAGTGGGGTCCTCCTGGATCTCTTGCTATAGCCCTTCATTTCATTTAAATGTCGATGGATAGTTCACGCTGACACTGATGCTCCCTGAGCCTGCAGGACAGCATGAATATCTTTGGAACTTGTTTGGGGCTGCTTATCCACCATTCGGACTATCCTGCATTGACACCTTTCATCAATTTTTCTCTTCTGTCCATGCTCAGGGAGATTACCTACAGTGCCATGGGTTGCAAACTTCTTGATAATGTTGCTCACTGTGGACAAAGGCCAATCTAGATATCTGGATAGGAAATTGTAACCATGAGATTGTTGATATTTTTCCACAAATTTTGTTCTCAAGTCCTCAGACAGTTCTCTTCTCCTCTTTCTGTTATCCATGCTTAGTGTGGCACACACAGACATACAATGCAAATACTAAGTGAACTTCTCTCCTTTTTATCTGATTTCAGGTGTGATTTTTATATTGCCCACACCTGTTACTTGCCCCCATGTGACTTTAAAAGAAGCATCACATGCTTGAAGCAATTTTATTTTTCCACAATTTTGAAAGGGTGCCAATAATTTTGTCTAGACCATTTTTGGAGTTTGGTGTGACATTATGTCCAATTTGCTTTTTTTTCCTCCCTTTTTTGGTTTAGTTCCAATACACACAAAGGGAATAAACATGTGTATAGCAAAACATGTGTTACCGCAATCCTTTTCTGTGAGAAATACTTAATTTTCTTGAAACATTTCAGGGGTGCCAACATTTACGGCCATGACTGTAGGTAGCAGTTTCTACCCTTCTTGACTTTCCATCTCCTTTCTGTCTTGACTCCTCTCAATAGGACATATTGCTTCAGATAAATCCCCAAAACACGTTCATTCAAAGAATCATCTCATATCCAAATGTTGTGACATACAGTATGCATCAGACTCAAAGATAGCAAAACGTCAACCAGCAAAAAGTAAGCCCCCGGTACCGACCACAATAGTCAAGCCTTGTGTAAAAGTGAGTCCTACAGTATAAAGAAAAATTGACTGACCTCATCTGCATTGGATTATGAGAAGATCTAAAAAAAATCATTATCTTCTTCATTCATTGCTATGGAGGAGCAAGATAAAGTAAAAGCCTTTTTAAAAAGCAATGGTGAAATACTGCTGAGCAAATTACATTATAATAATACCTCCATAATATTGTGTCATTCTCACTAATCTGACTAAATCCCCGGAGATCTGCCTCTCCTCAGTCATAAATGTGTCAGAGCTCCCTAGAGATGTATCATCTAGTTATAGATATAGAAATATCTCTGGATGGCTGGTACATAAATAACAGACCTTTATCTGTAAAGCCTAGTGCTTCTTCACTCATGTTAGTGGGTAAATTGGTTCTTTATCCATTTCCTTGTTTAGCTATTTTCAACGGTAATGTTGGGAGAACGTAAGAGGAATACAAGCTCAACATTAGAAATATATATATATATATATATATATATATATATATATATATATATAGTGGGAAATTAGCTCTGCAAAACCAGGCAAATAGGGGAAAATGGCAAAGAAAGGGACACTTGGCTTCTGCTCTTTTTATTGGTCAACAAACATTCAGCCTTTACACTCAGTTCTGCTTGTGCTGCGCTAACTATAAAAAAAAGCATCCCTGTTTATCCAAATAACTTACTAACAGCCACCCAGCAAAGTAGACAACAAATGTGTAACTCACACAGGTAAATAATGTCCACCTTTTGAGGCTGCAAACCTCTGTATTCAAACTCAGTGGTACAGGTTATTCAAAATCTCAGCTTGCAGACTGAGTTACTCCTAGTTGTAAAATTTAGCAACTAGCGGACTTCAGCACCTGTGCTGATCTGGGCCACACTGAAAACCTGGAATGGCCCAGGAGGGGAAAAAGGAGACTTTACAAACCTACCTTTGATCTTATAAAAATGTAGGCCCAAAAACAGAACTTACCAAGCTAAGTCTTGGCAGAGATTCTAACTATTTTTAAAATTCCTATATTTCATGCTTTACACTTTTCCTGGATAAGATATGCGCTTCCTGAAACTTGGTAGCTATATATGACAGGTACCTTGGGAAAATATAGCAATCCCCCACAACAATTCATATATATACTGTTGTTGCTGATAACTTCTGACCAAGCCTCCTACACCTGCTTGCACTTTTAATCTGTCTTTTGGGTTTTTCTGTTGATCTATCTTGGCCAAACTCCTCAATATCAGATAAGTCCGTATACAGTATAATGTTTATGTGGACCACTAGACAGTTCCACACCACCAAAGTACTTGGTCGCGGCTTCTTATCTTTTTTTTTTTCCATTGAAATAAAGCTAAAGCATTGTTTATAAAGGAGTTAGGGAAGCTGTCAGTCAAATAGTGTACAGCTGATGGCTATCATTTGTGCATAGTGGCCTTTAGATATAATCAATTGCTTCTTGATATCAGCAATTTTAGACTGGAAAGAGAGTTAAAGGGGTACTCCAAAGGATAGGGGATAAGATGCCTGATTGCGGGGGTCCCGCCGCTGGGGACCCCCGTGATCTTGCATGCAGCACCCTGTTAGAATCAGTCCCCGGAGTGTGTTCGCAGTGTGATCACCAGTAATCAGACCCGGAGCGTGTTCGCTCCGAGTCTGATTACTGGCGATCACACTGCGAACACGCTCCTGGGACTGATTCTAACAGGGTGCTGCGTGCAAGATCACGGGGGTCCCCAGCGGCGGGACCCCCACGATCAGGCATCTTATCCCCTATCCTTTGGATAGGGGATAAGATGTCTTTGTGCCAGAGTACACCTTTATGGTCCTTTTAAACGGGCTGATGTGCATTCGATTATTGACCTGTATAAAAGAGCCAAAGATCAGCCAATAAATCAGAAACGCTTATTCTTGTTTATGGAATTAAAGATCTATGGGGGAGATTTATCAAAACCTGTCCAGAGGAAAGATTGCTGAGTTTCCCATAGAAACCAATCAGATCACTTCTTTCATTTTTCAGAGGCCTTTTCAAAAATGAAAGAAGCAATCTGATTGGTTGCTATGGGCAACTCAGCAACTTTTCCTCTTGATAGGTTTTGATAAATCTTCCCCTATATGATCAATCCTACGATCGTTCATACGGTCTGGCCTCCATGATAACTGAGCTGTGTGGAGGTTCAAAATAGATGCCCCCATCAATGCTCATTATATGATACATTTTAGCTTGTGTAAAGAGATCTTTATTGTGTAATTTGTCCTCTTAGTTTCTTAAAGGAATACGATTACTTTATTTTACACATTACCGATCCTGCAAGTTATTTACAGACTTGTTTGTGCATAACGTTATCACTTTTTATATTGCACTTTTATTACTGTTTGTGTTTTAGGTTTAACAGCCCTCTAATACTGTCCATAATAGATAGATAGCAGGTAAGGTGCCATGTCTGCCTCTCGCTCTTAGTGTACTAATAATCCGTCCAGGCAATGTTCAATTTCAGTCACATATCCGCACAGAGATAAAGACTATTGTCTTATTGCTGATACTGTATCTCAGGCATCTGCTGTTCAAATCCACAAAATAACATGACCTAATTTAACTATATGGAGAAAGGTTGAGATAAGAATGTCAGAACATTAAAAATACATTCCTAGAGAAGAAAATAAAAATAAAATGCCATTTTTGTTGAAGCAGAGTAGACGTACTGAGGAGCCTAATGTTATAGTTTACACATACAGAGTCTTACATGTCACTGTTGTAGTATGTGATGTGCCGGCCAAAATATACAGGAGAAGACATCTCCATCAGTAATAGCAGAGGTAATAATTGACTTCTCATTGTAGACATTGTTGTCACCTCACGGGTGCTGAAAAGTGTGGACAGAAGGCTCCAGCTAGCAATGTGACAGGCCAGTATGAGTTTGGGATGTGGACGGGCTGTGCCAAAATATCCACAGGCTGTGGGCTTTGAAACAGACAACTGTGTTGTGATAGCATTGTTGAGCCTGTTATCTCTTTGAAGATTAACACTCCTTATCTCTGACCAAGCTTGGAAAGCTTGGCGCCTACGTTTTTAATTTCACTTCCACTACTGATCTCAAGCTTTAGAAAGCCTTTGTCAAAAGAACACTTTCACAATAGATGCACATTGTTGGGATACCTGTCAATGGCAGGCTTTATCTTCCAAGTGGGGAAGACACATATGTATTATGCTCAATGCATTTAACCAGGCCAGAATAGGAATAAAAACATGTGGATTATGTCCTGAATCCACTGCAGATAAATACTTAAATGCATTTGTATTAGTTATTTTCTGCTTTTGTATTATTACAACAGGCCCCTTAAAGCTCCAGGAGTAGAACACTTCTGAATGTATTGCTAACAATTTAATATAGCCACAAATTGCTATGGGTGAGTTAATAATCACTATAGATAAATCCCGATGATGGAAAAAGTGGGGTGCCAGACACTAGCAGGAAAGGCAATTCCGCAAAATACAACAAAAAGACCAAAGAATATGTCTGCACTCACAACGGAAGTAAAGTTCATTTCATGCTTTATTGTAGGTACAAAATCTTCAAACAGAGTCGAGGTACAAATCTTCACCCGGGGTGCAGGGAGGGAGAGCGGCTAGGCAGCCGATGGCAGGAGCGTATATAGCGTATATAGCATATATGGATGATGAGTCCTTGACGCGAAACCGCACTGTCGTTCTAACTATACACTCCTGCCATCGGCTGCCTAGCCGCTCTCCCTCCCTGCACCCCGGGTGAAGATTTGTACCTCGACTCTGTTCAAAGATTTTGTATCTACAATAAAGCATGAACTTTACTTCCGTGGTGAGTGCAGACATATTCTTTGGTCTTTTTGTTGTATTTTGAGTTAGTATGTAACATTTTTTTTTTTTGTAAGATCTCTGCACTCACCAAGTTGACTGCAATAACTGTAGTATTTATTCACATCATGATACAGGTACAGATATGACGCATTTCGGCACAGCAGGCCTTCCTCAGCTGTCTTTAGACAGCCGAGGAAGGCCTGCTGTGGTGAAAAGCGTAAGGTCTGTACCTGTACCATGATGTGAATAAACACTACAGTTATTGCATCCTACTTGGTAAGTGCTGGGATCTTCTTACTATTGCGTTTTCTGCTCTGATACAACCATGTGCACCACCGCCATTGTAGTTATATGCTGACACTTCTTCACTATTTAATAATTTTAACAGTAAATACCAAGATTTGTATTGCTTATGGGGTGTTTACCAAGTGTCTGTGATTCACAAAATTATAAGAAAAACAAGCAAGCAAGGCTATGAAAAAGCTTTTAAATTACTCAGATATATCCAAACACCATGATTCATGATGCTTCTTCTTATGGAATCAGCCTTTAGGAGTATCATAAATATATTTTATTTTATTTCATGGTATTAGTGTTGCTTTAAAGGGATTGTCTCATCATAGAAAACAATTTAAATCAAGAGCTTTTTTGGTTCAACTCCAGAATCCTTTAGTAAAAATCAGATTTTGCCAGGGGATCTTGGCTGTGATGGGACAACCCAGTAAAGCATTCATAAAAATGCAGCCTCACTGTTCCCTTAGAACCAAAGAAATTGCTAAAGCTCACCATAGCTCTCAAAAAGGGTGGTAAAGGGATGTTTCTCTAAGTGGTGTAAGGAATCTTATAGATCAAGCAATGCCCTTGGGAAAAACGTATGCAACATAGCTTTCCTTTAAAATTAAGAAAGCTGTGTTTCCAGTACTACTTCTTGGAGGCTAATTTCATGTCTGACCCATAAAAGAGTCTTAAAACATGCCTGGAGACCATCAGCCAAACCAGATTTTTCTACAACCGGAAGAGGACTTAAAGAGGTACTCCGCCCCCAGACATCTTATCCCCTCTCCTGCAGCACCCCCTGTCATCTGGTGCATGGAGCGACTGATGACTGGTGATGCAGGGGCCGGAGGCTCGTGACATCACGGCCCCACCCCTCATGACATCACGGACCACCCCCTCAATGCAAGTCTATGGGAGGGGCGTGGCAGCCGCCATGCCCCTCCCATAGACTTGCATTGAAGGGGCGGGCCGTGACATCATGAGGGGTTGGGGTCATGACGTCACGAGCCTCCAACGCCTGCATAGCCAGTCATCAGGCACAGAGCAAAGTTTGCTCCGTGCACTAGATGACGGGGTGCACCAGTTGCAGGAGAGATTGCAGGGGTTCCAAGTGGCAGGACCCACGCGATCAGACATCTTATCCCCTATCCTTTGCATAGGGGAAAAGATGTCTACGGTCAGAGTATCCCTTTAAACGTAGACACATGTTTCAGGGCTCTTGTCTCTTATCAGTACAAAGACAGTGTTCTTCATTTTGTGGGAGAGCTCATGTGCATACCCCTTTTCTTTTGAAATATTTTTTATTAGAATTTAGATATAAACATATCATAATTGAAGTAAATGTTGTCATATCAAATATTAATGATGTATGACCGTGAGTGAACAGTTACAGTCTTGAATAATCGGGTGCAATATAGTTAGAGTAAGGCGTAACTGGATCTATAAGAATTATAACAATAACAAGGTGTAGATTTAATAGAACATGTGGGAAATACTCCAAGTCATTTGCTCATGGTAGAAAACCCTCAGGAGTGACCAAAGGAGGAACAGAACAAGCGACAAATAAGGTTAGTGGATCGATGTGGTATTCAGCAAATCTTATTCTAAAGCATTGCAACTACTCTGACACTTTATCCACATACTTCCAAATAGAAATGATAACAATAGAACAGAGGGTTTGCATACCCCTTTTTGATGGAGCATTGCCTGGCCTATACTCTCACATCAACTTGTGGTGTCTTAAGGAGAAATCCAAAGTCCTGGGAGCAAAATCATCGGCCTCTCACCTGGCAACACCCAAATAAGAGGCAAGAACCTGGAAACAGCTGTCTAGAGATGGGTACTCTTCTTTTTGGAGATAATTCTAGTTTGGCTGATAATCCCTAGTCATGTTTTAAGGCTCCTTTAATGGTCTGACATTGACTTCTAGGATATCCATTTTTGACAGTTGGTATTTGAAAGATGTCTTTTTTTATTCTTTAAGAGAGATCATTTGTAAAAATGTCTATAAACAGGTGTTATCTGTCAAGATTATCAGTTCTGGGTAAAACATATGAGTTAAATGAGGTAGAATAGTTTATAAACTATGGTGAGAGCCTTAAATTGTACATCACAATGCATAAACCTTTGCAAGATTAAGTGGTTGAAGTCCATTAAGCATATCAGTTTCTTCTCCACTGGAAGTCATGATCAGGCCAGTCAAAAGGTGGTATTGAGAAGAGAATAATCTTTTGTGAAAATGAATAAGTTGTGATGTTGTGACCAACCAAGGCTAAATGCATCACACATAAGTATGATGACATAGTCGGTCCTTCATATAAAGGCTTCTCCCATCACAAAATTCATGTTAAGCCACAAACAGGTTCTGCATCTTGTCATAGGTTACTCTATTATGACATGAATTCTAATACAGTGATCCCTCAACTTACAATGGCCTCAACATACAATAGTTTCAACATACAATGGTCTTTTCTGGACCATCGTAAGTTGAAACCAGACTCAACGTACAATGTACAGACAGTCCAGATCTGTGAAACGTGTCAATGGCTGGAAGAACCGACCAATCAAAATGGGCATTCACTGGTAAAACACCTGTATTACTGAAGTGCATGCACTGACTGGTGTCTGGTATTACATGTTCTGTACTCGTTACCTGTATCAGGGTTAGCTGCTCTTTTGGACACCAGGTGAGGGCGACTCCATTACTTTTTTGGGACATTGCGTGTACTGTACAGGACCCTGAAGTTGCTCCTGTCCTCTACATAGACCAGTGTTTCCCAAGCAGGGTGGCCCCAGCTTTTGCAAAACTACAACTCCCAGCATGCCCGGACAGCCTTTGGCTGTCCGGGCATGCTGTGATTTGTAGTTTTGCAAAAGCTGGAGGCTCCCTGCTTGGGAAACACTGACATAGACAGTGATTACAGCTCCCAGCAGATCTTTCCTACTTTTATATGTAAGGATTTGCTTTATCTATATTAGTTATCTACTTATTTTTCTTTAATTCTCACTTTTTCCTATTTTTGGATGACATTTTGGAGCCTTTAGAACCAATTACCAGGTTTCCATAGAGTTCTGGTCTCTGGTCTTTTTTTTTTTAACTGTAATTTTTATTAAGAAGTTTTGCAGTTACAGTAATACAAAAGCAAAGTAAGTAAGAAACATCACGGCAGCCAGGCCCAATGCCTGTCGCAGGAATTAAGAACAGTACCAGGGCCGAGGCCCAGCAACAAGTAGCAGAACAGGGATCAGACCCTAACAAAAAGAACTGCCGAGGCACACAACGATACCCTAGACGAACTAAAGTAAGCCTCCGGCACAAAGCCATGATACTACCATGGGCATAACATAAAACGTATGGGGCTCATATACACGGGCAACCACGTACTACAACCCACCAAACACAAATAACAAGACGACAAAGTCCACTGACAAAAAGGGAGGGGATTGGGGAAGGGAAGACAAGCAACGACACACAAGTACAACATAGAACAACCACAAAAGGTACAAAAAAGAAATCGGATAGAGAAAGAGAAGGAAGAGGGGGGGAGGAGGAGAGAAAATGAAAGAGAGGAATATCAAGGCGGTTGCCTATCAGTATAACGATCCCAGGGCTCCCAGACCGAAAGAAATAAGGGGATAGAATTGTTGAGAGAAGCAGTCAAGAATTCCAAGGAACGCATCTCTCGGATACGCGCTGACAATTCTGACTCAGGAGGGGGGAGAGTCCTCTTCCAATGCTTGGCTGCTAGGGTTTTGGCAGCCAGAACAACATGTTGGAAGAGCTTAAAAGGCTTTTTAGATAAGGAGGGATGAGAAAGATGGAGGAGGTAAATAAGGGGGTCCAGGGGGACCAATATACCTAACACATCATATAGCAATCTCTGCACCCCTCTCCAAAAATCTGTCAATAGGGGGCAAGACCAAAATATATGGAACACTGTGCCCAGTCCCACCCCACACCGCCAACACTGAGGAGGAATATCAGGATTAAGTCTATTCAATAATTCTAGAGTATGATACCAGCCCATATTTAACTTATACTGAGTTTCTTTATAAGCCGTACAAATCGAAGCCTTAGAAGCCCTCTCCCAAATAGCCTGCCACTGAGCGAGGGCAATAGTAGTGTTGAGAGCCTCCTCCCAGCGACCCATATATCGGTGCGACGGTGGGGCTCCCCCGATAGGATGGAGAAGCAAGGAATAGATGTCAGAGAGAAGTCCCCTCGCATGAGGCCCACCACGACACAACCTTTCAAACCCAGTAGGTAAAGACACCATTGTGGAGCCATGCAGAGATGACATATAATGTCGCAACTGCAGGTAGCGAAAGCGCTCAAATGAGGGGAGGTCCCAACGACTCATCAACCGGTCAAAGGGCAGGAGAGAACGTGAGAGAGGGTCAACCACATCCGCCCAGCAGAAAAGGCCCCTAGAACCCCATTCCCTTACCATAGCAGAAGACATACCAGGGGGAAAAACAGGGTGGTAAAGAAAGGAACGCATAGGGGAAAGGGGAGAAAATAGTCTGAACTTCACAGAGCAGTATCCCCAGACATATTTAGAGAATGCCATAGGGCCGAGCAGAGGAGGAGAGGAGACAGTAGAAGCCGAGGGAGACCAGAGAAAGGTGTTTGGATGTATGGGAGCTAACCAGAGCTTCTCCAGCTCCATCCAACGGCTATATGCATGATAAGAAGACCAAGCCGCCAGATGACGCAAATTGGGAGCCCAATAGTATTTAACCACATCCGGGACCGCCAACCCCCCCAGTTCCTACTGGCCATCATTACAGACATAGGGAGTCGGTGCCTCTTCCCATCCCAGATGAAACGGAAAATAGCCGACTGAAAAGAACGAAGGGCAGACAGAGGCACACGAGTCGGTAACGTTTCGAAAAAATAGAGGAGTTTCGGGAGAATCGTCATCTTAACCGCCGCAATACGCCCAAAAAAGGATATATACTGCGAGCGCCATTTCTCCAAGAGGGCTCGAAGTTCCCGAAAAAGCGGATGAAAGTTGGTAGAGTAGAGGGAGGAGTAGCGAGAAGTAATGTGAACCCCCAAATATTTAAGAGCAGAAGAAGACCACTTGAAGGAATAGTCAGAACGCAAGAGAGCGGAAAGGGACACAGGAAGGTTGAGAGGGAGTGCCTTAGATTTAGAGAGATTCACCTTATAGCCCGAAACCACCCCATAATCATGAAGAGTCTTGTATAAATTGGGAAGAGACAGCAAGGGACAGGAGAGCGTGAGAAGAACATCATCAGCAAGCAAGCAAATTTTAAACTCCCTGTCATGTAAAGAGATGCCAGTGATGTCCGGGTCCCTCCTAATCATGGCGGCCAAGGGCTCAATGCAGAGGGCAAAGACCAAGGGGGACAGCGGACAACCCTGACGAGTGCCGTTCAGCAGAGGGAAGGTTGGGGAGGGAGTATGAGGAAGCTTAAGAGAAGCAGTGGGGGAAGAGTAAAGACCCCGCAGCGCAGTTAAAAAATTGCCCGTAATACCAAACTTCTGAAGAGTGGCAAAGAGAAAAGGCCATCCCAACCTATCAAAGGCCTTCTCGGCATCCAGGCTAAGAAAAAAAGCCTGCTCAGATCTACGATTGACCAAGTCAACGAGAGCTATTACCCTCCTGGTGTTGTCACCGCCCTGATGGCAGGGAATAAACCCAACCTGATCCTTATGGATGAGAGACGGGAGAAAAGCACAGAGTCTAACTGCCAACACCTTAGAGAACAGTTTCAAATCCGAATTAAGAAGGGCAATAGGCCGATAACTGGAGTAATCATGTGGATCCTTACCGGGTTTTGGTATCAAGGTAATCAGGGAATGTAAAAAGGACTGCGGGATCCCCTCCCCCCCCCCCATAAAAGAATTGAAAAGAGGGACAAGCTTAGGAATAAGAATAGAGGAGAAAGTCTTATAGTACAAGTATGTAAACCCGTCAGGGCCCGGGGAGCGACCAGCAGGCAGGGATTTGAGAACCTCTAAAAGTTCTTCCCCAGTGATGGTTGCATTAAGAGACTCCCGATCGGCCGCAGACAAAGTAGGCAGGCCACATCTGGAGAGATAAGAGTCGAGAGCCGCTGTACGCTCCACCGGGTCAGACGGAAGCTGAGAAGGAAGAGAATAAAGACCCTTATAGTAATCAACAAAGAGGCGGGAAATATCAGCAGGATGATAATGGAGGACCCCAGAAGAGTCCTTCAAAGCAGACGGAGACTGAGCTACCACTCGGTCACGTAGGCGCCTGGCCAACATTGTGTGTGCTTTATTACCCTTCTCGTAAAAACGTTGCTTGGCAAACAACAATTGCCGCTCAACCCTATGAAGAGCCAGGTCACCCAACTGCGCCCGAGCGGCCACCAAGCGCCGTAAAGTAGGTAAAGAAGGAACAGACAGCAGGAGAGCTTCCAGACTAGTGATTTCCTTGCGGAGTTCCCGGGAGCGGCCCAAGGCATCACGCTTGAGTCGTGAACCCAAAGCAACACAGTGCCCTCGCACCACAGATTTGTGAGCTTCCCGAAGAACAGCTTGAGAGGAGACAGAACCCTCATTAATAGCAAAATACTCAGCAAGACAACCCTGAATCGACTCCCGGGAAGGCAACGATTTAAGAAGAGAATCATTCAGCCGCCAGTGGCAGTAGCGAAGAGAGGAAGGGGAGGAAGAGAAAGAGAGGAGTATAGGGCAGTGGTCGGACCAGGAAATAGGTTCAAGAGAAGAGGCAGAGAGCATGCGCACCATAGGAAGGTTGCCAAAAAAATAGTCACTGCGCGTATGCAATTTGTGGGGGTGGGAATAAAAGCTAAACGAGCAGTCCGTCGGGTGGTTAATCCGCCACAAATCATACAAGGACGAGGCCCGCACAACCCGCCGGAAAATGGAAGCCAAGCGCAATTGGGCAGGGGTAAGGGGAGCGGCTGAAAGGGAATGGCGATCCAAAGAAGGAGAAAAGATAAGATTAAAGTCCCCCCCCAACAACCAGGCAGAAGAGGGGTATCTGTGGAGCTTGGCAAGTACCCTACGTAGAAATGGAATCTGAGAGGAGTTAGGGGCATAAATGTTACAGAGTAAAAGTGGGACCCCACCCAAGACCCCCTCCACCACCACATACCGCCCTTGGGGATCTAGAAAGGAAGAAGATACCTGTAAAGGGCAGGATCTAGACACCAAGATAGCAGCCCCAGCAGTTTTCCTATCCGATACAGCAGAAAAAGTACATGGAAAAAGATGATGGAGGAATTGAAAGGATCCAGAATGGTCAAAGTGCGTCTCCTGTAGAAAAACAATATCAGCTCGTAAAGCAACCAGCTCCCTCTGGAGCAAACGCCTCTTAGAGGGGGAATTCAACCCCTTAACATTCAAGGAGACACACTTGACCATTGCGGATAGTGAAGGAAGGGTACATGCATATAAGGAAACTTACTCACAAAAACGGCCAGAGGGTCCCCCCGAGTTCAAGAGTCAGCAATCCCTGGGCTCGAATACCAGAAGAAAAAATACAGGAGAAGCAACCTAAAGAGAAAAAAGGACAAGAAAGAGAAGGGAGAAAAGGGGAACACAAGGGGACACAGACAAACAATCTGACAAAACGACAAAAAACAAACAGGAGACAACATCGCACAAATGAGAGAACCATTGGCCAAAAAGCCAATGCGGAGGTCAAGACCACCAAGGTGGACCAAGTACCAAGGCATTGACGGTCCATTGCTACGACCTCGAGGGGGATGTGGAAGTTCACCACCAGGAACAGCCACAAAAAAGGGGGGGGATGGACACCCCACTCCGAGGCCCCAGCAATAGAGTACAAGCTACTAAGTAAACCAGTAGTGATCAAAGAAATCAACATTACAAAGCAAGAAAAAATTGTGCAAAAAAGAGAAAAAGCGAAACGTAATCAGCAGGGGGAGGTAGTCTCTACACCATCAAGGGGACAGTCAGTCCAGGTGCAGCAGAGCACGGACAAAGGACCACAGCAACATCTCAGGGGGGGGCCCGGGAGGGAGCCCCCAACCCACGGGCGGGGGGCTGCTTCTGGAGGCCAGCCCGGCGGGGACGGACCGGTTGCCACACAGGAGGTAGAGGAGGAGGTGGAGGTGCCAAATCCCAGTCCATCAACTGCGGCACCGGTAATTCCAAAGTTGAGCAGAAGGCCTGAAGATCAGAGCAGGAACGTAAAACAGCAGAACGTCCATCTTTACGGGCGTGTAGAGCAAACGGGAAGTTCCATCGGTAGGGCACATCATGGGAGCGGAGGATCCCCAGGAGAGGTTGAAGCATTCGGCGCTTCCGGAGGGTCAGCCAAGACAAGTCCTGATATAGTTGAACAGGTGCCCCATTGAAGTCAAAATTCTGCAGTAATCTAGCCTTGGCCATGATAGCCTCCTTGACTTGAAAATCGTGGACACAGCAGATGACATCTCGCGGAGCTCCTGCAGTGGACTTAGGCCGGAGTGCTCGATGAGCCCGATCCAGCTTAATCTTGTGAGAGGAAGGTTGTCCAAGGATACGGTTGAAGATGGCCTCCAGGGTTAGAAAGAGATCCTGCCCATGGGCAGCCTCCGGCAGGCCACTTACCCTGATGTTATTACGCCTCCCCCTATTGTCCAAGTCCTCCACATGGGCATGTAGATCACTGAGGAAGTCAGTTTGAGAGGCAATAGTAGATTGCAGCTGTGCGACATACGCCCTGGTGGTGTCATGAGCATCCTCCAAACCCTCCACCCGATCCGAGACATGCTGTAGATCCTAGCGTATGGATGCAATTTCCGCCCGGCAAGCATCCTTGACCTCTGCAATGAGAAGCCGAAAGTCCTCTTTAGTAGGAATTTGGGAGAGTAGCTGACTGAGGTCTGGCAGAGCTGGAGAGGGCACGGGGTGGCCCGAATATGGGAGGCCAGCATCAGAGAGGGCATCCCAGGATACAGGGGGAGCCCCAGACTGGGCAGGCATCTCCAGCCCAGGAGAGAGAGGAGGTGGTCCCAGGGGGGACAGTTGGGGGGCACCAGAGGACATCGCCGTGCCCTGTCTGAGCCTTTGCAGCTTGGGTGAGCAGGAGGCCGAAGGATGGGTAGCCAGGGGGAGCGATGAGGCAGAAAAAGGAGGGACTGAAGGAGGAGAGGGACACCTGCCCTGACTGATAGGCCCAGAGAAGGTCAGCTCGGCTCCCAGCACAGGAGAGCTCGGTGAGGGGGAGGCTGAACAGTAGGGGGCAGCTGCAGGGAACTGTGGACTAGCTGACGGCCCTTGGGAAGCTGACTGGCCCTTCACCAAGGACGCCCAAGATGGAGTCTCCAGTCCCTTAGGAGGAGAGGAAGGCATACAATCCCCTTCAGCTACAGGTGGAGGGTCTGAGGGCACAGTAGTTCCACTCACCGCCGGGTCTCGATGCAGGAGAGAAGAAGAGCCGACAGCAGGCACTGAAGAGTCCGTAAGCTGCACAGCAGCGCTGTGCAGAGATGACCGGGTCCGGGGTGCTGAAGCTGCCGGAGTACCAGAGGCCGACTGCAGCGGGGGAGACGAGGTCCTTGGTGGTTCCGGCGGCAGCAGGGAGCCTGGTAGAGGAAGACCTCGGTGCACGGAGGTACGTCCCTCAGAGCGGGAGCGCAGGCCCTGTAATGGCGGACCGTGAAGAAGGCGCCGAGGCCGGGGTCGGCTGCAGGAAGCGCCTAATGCCACCGGGGATCTCAGAAAGCAGCCGGGCAGCAGCAGGAGTGGTCCGGGAGCGCATAGGAATGCAGGATCACCAGCGAAGGTTTAAGCAGATTCAGGGGCCAACAGAGCAGGAGCCATCTCAATGTGCGGCCATACTAGTCGGCGCCAAGCCACGCCCTCCCTGGAACCAATTAATATTGTAACTTGAGGGACCACTGTACAATGTTCAACTCTACAGTGAAGTGGCTAAAATGCTTTCACATCCGTAATTGATTGTACTGTATATATCAGCATTGGCAAGATATTAAGTGACATTGTGGTTCCTCTGGAGGATCCTCTGGTGCCCCATTTGGAACCTGCTATGTGGAGAACACATGTTTTTGTACGAATAATAGAAACCATATCATTAATACCATGGGTTTCATGACTACTCCTTAATAGTGTTGCTCGCGAATATTCGCAATTCGAATTTTATTCGCGAATATCGCATATTCGCGAATTCGCGAATATTCGCAAATATAGCGCTATAAATTTGTAATGACGAATATTCGTGTTTTTTTTTTTTTTTTTTTTTCACATTACACATCACAGTGATCATCCCTCTCTGCTTCCAGCTTATGTGGTGTAAAGAAGGCTCTAATACTACTGTGTGAGACTGGTGTGCGAATTTTCGCATATGCGAAAATTTGCATATGCTACTTGTCGCATATGCGAATTTTCACTTATGTTAATTTTGTATATGCAAATTTTCGCATATGTTAATTTTCGCACGCACGAATATTCGCATATGCGAAAATAAAACGAGAATATTACGAGTGTGCTAATATTCGCAAATATGACAAATATTCGTCCATATATTCGCGAATATTCGCAAATTCGAATATGGCCTATGCCGCTCAACACTACTCCTTAAATGATCTTTACAGAAAACATGTACATAGTATTAACAAGAATGACTCCCTTTACTTATCTGCATGGACATGCTGTACAAGAATGCAGAAATATATCAGATTTTAAAAGACTTCTTTCATACTCCTTTAATTCCATACATTGAAAAGTCATTTTTGATTTACAGTGTGTTTAATTTCCCAGATAAATGTAATACTCTTTGAAGATTTCCACCAATTCTTTTGTTAGAGGAGCTACTGTACATACCAAGCCATCAGATAGATAAGACAGCTATATGTAATATAAGTGATATGGAAATCTGGAAAAACACATTTTCTCTTTGAAGCCAAAAACAAACAGGATACACAATTGTATTCTTACCAAATAATATGGTATATTCAGTTGAGCCGTGTTTTGCATATTGACCATAAATGTAAATATATGACCACTAAAAGACACATCATTTGATGTTTTATTGTAATGATCAGTGCTTAGTTGAACTGGCTTAAATCCAGGGATGTAGCCATAGAGACTGCACAAATAGCAGTCACACCAAGGCTGGGGTATCAGAAGGCCTAAAAATCTCCTCCGGGACATAAGACTTCAGTAATACAAATAGCAAATGGGAGATAGAAAACCCTAATACAGATTTTGTCCTTGGGACTGTAAAGTTATATACAGTCATGGCCGTAAATGTTGGCACCCCTGAAATTTTTCAAGAAAATGAAGTATTTCTCACAGAAAAGGATTTCAGTAACACATGTTTTGCTATACATATGTTTATTCCCTTTGTGTGTTTTGGAACTAAACCAAAAAGGGAGGAAAAAAAACTAATTGGACATAATATCACACCAAACTCCAAAAATGGGCTGGACAAAATTATTGGCACCTTTTCAAAATTGTGAGAAAATAAGATTGTTTCAAGCATGTGATGCTCCTTTAAACTCACCTGGGTCAAGTAACAGGTGTGGGCAATATAAAAATTACACCTGAAAGCAGATAAAAAGGAGAGAAGTTCACTTAGTCTTTGCATTGTGTGTCTGTGTGTGCCACACTAAGCATGGACAACAGAAAGAGGAGAAGAAAACTGTCTGAGGACTTGAGAACCAAAATTGTGGAAAAATATCAACAAACTCAAGGTTACAAGTCCATCTCCAGAGATCTAGATTTGCCTTTGTCCACAGTGCGCAACATTATCAAGAAGTTTGCAACCCATGGCACTGTAGCTAATCTCCCTTGGGGTTCATTGAAGAGAAAAATTTATGAAAGGTGTCAATGCAGGATAGTCCGGAAGGTGGATAAGCAGCCCCAAACAAGTAACAAAGATATTCAAGCTGTCCTGCAGGCTCAGGGAGCATCAGTGCCAGTGCAAACTATCCATCGACATTTAAATGAAATGAAATGCTATGGCAGGAGACCCAGTAGGAACCCACTGCTGACACAGAGACTTAAAAAAGCAAAATTACATTTTGCCAAAATGAACTTGAGTAAGCCAAAATCCTCCTCGGAAAAAAGTCTTGTGGACATATGAGACCAAGATAGAGCTTTTTGGTGAAGCACATTGTTCTACTGTTTACCGAAAACGGAATGAGGCCTACAAAGAAAAGAACACAGTACCTACAGTGAAATATGGTGGAGGTTCAATGATGTTTTGGGGTTGTTTTGCTGCCTCTGGCACTGGGTGTCTTGAATGTGTGCAAGGTATCATGAAATCTTAGTATTACCAACAGATTTTGGGACGCACTGTACAGCCCAGTGTCAGAAAGCTGGGTTTGCATCCGAGATCTTGGGACTTCCAGCAGGATAATGACCCCAAACATATGTCAAAAAGCACCCAGAATTGGATGGCAATAAAGCGCTGGAGAGTTCTGGAGTGGCCAGCAATGAGTCCAGATCTAAATCCAATTGAACATCTATGGTGAGATCTTTAAATTGCTGTTTTATAAGAGAGATCTGGAGCAGTTTGCAAAGGAAGAGTGGTCCAACATTCCGGCTGAGAGGTGTAAGAAGCTTTTTGATGGTTATAGGAAGAAACTGATTTCAGTTATTTTTTCCAAAGGGTGTGCAACCAAATATTAAGTTATGGGTGGCAATAATTTTGTCCAGACCATTTTTGGAGTTTGGTGTGACATTATGTCCAATTAGCTTTTTTTCTCTCCCTTTTTGGCTTAGTTCCAATACACACAAAGGGAATAAACATGCGTATAGCAAAACATGTGTTACTGCAATCCTTTTCTATGAGAAATACTTAATTTCCTTCTTGAAAAATTTCAGGGGTGCCAACATTTACGGCCATGACTGTATCTGACAATGTAAGTCCTAAGTCTAACTCTAGAATTTGCTTCTTGTAACTTCCTCCAGAAACAGTGCCCAAATGGGCATGAAACAGGTTTAACTACACCTACCTAGTCTGCCATCCCCGCTTGCAAGTATTATGCACTGCAAATATATAAAGCGTTTCACTGGACCTATCTAGAAGTGCCTCCCAACTTCTTATCTTTCATTTCAAACAGTATTTTGCACTTTTAAAGTACTTTTTATGTTGTATTTGATCAAATGGTAAAAGTCTTTTTAAGTCTGTTTGAATTTCAGTTTGTAGTGGTAGCAAAATGGGCAAAAAGTGCAGGGGGGGGGGTAAATACTTATTCAAGGCATTGTAGCGTGTTCTGAAGTTTTTTATACTATGAAAAAATAATTGAACCATTTCATTTATTTTATAGCATTTATTGCTACTGTTGGTATATTATATGCAGCTTAAAGGGGTTGTCCATTGCCCTGCCTTTCAGAGCTCTGCTCGCAGCGTACGGAAGGTCATTACTCAGAACGCTGTGTGCGGGCTTCCGTGTTCGAGGCCGCCCCCTCGTGACATCACACCTGCCCCCTCGTGACGTCACGCCAGCCCCCTCAACGAAAGTGTATGGGAAGGGGGCGCGACCGCTGTCATGCCCCCTTCCCATAGACTTTCATTGAGAGGGTGGGCGTGACGTCACAAGGGAGCTCCGAAAGGCAGGGCAGCGGACAACTCCTTTAACTCATTAATGGTTATAGCAAGTCAACAAGTAGACACGTTTAGCACTGCGGTTTCTTATCAGGAGATCTGGTTCTGGGGCTCAGGCAGGTATTGCAAATGAGTAATGGCGGTGCTCTGGCTGCAGGTAATATTCATGAAACAACGAAACCAAAAGAAGAAAGAAAGCCGCCCACTCACCATAATCCATCTTCAAACTCTATTCCAGCACATGACAAAGTGGGGGAGAGGGGTGAAAGCGTACAGATAGGCGACAAACTCCGTTTCGCACTTAGCAAGTGCTTTTTCCGTCCGGAAAAGATGCACTTGCTAAGTGCGAAACGAAGCTGGTCACCTATCTGTGCCCCCCGCTTTCTACCCTCTCCTCCACTTTGTCATGTGAGTATTAACTGCTGGAATAAAGTTTGAAGATGGATTATGGTGAGTACACATCTTAAAACATAATAAAAACAATAATATTTATAAAGTGCCAACATATTCTGCAACAGTCTAAGGTATGTTTGGTGGGGGGGGGGGGGGGTTTAATAGGTAGTAGGTGGGCAGTACCAGTCTATAGTATATCTGCCAGTTTTAGCCTCTGTCTCTGCACAAAAGACTTCAGTTCTCTGCTTCATCTGTTATTTTCATAATCTAATGACACAATGAGAAAAGGGTGTGAGGGTCAAAGAGCTACTAGATGCCACAGGAAGTAATGGCTTCCATCAGTTTGCAAAAAGCAGTCTTGGCAAGTTAACCGAACAATTGTTTCCCTTGAGCAAAGTGTAATGCTGCTTATTGTTATTTCTTTGTAGACTGGTGGATGGGAGATATGAGAAAATAAATATTTATATGACTATTTAACGGTTTCAGATGTATTGAGTCTTTGATCATGGATGGATATTTACCAGTGATTTTTTTTTTCTTGTAGGGTACAATTGATTTCAGTTAAAAGAAATGTCCTCAGATATATTGCAGAACATATATTATTAACGGAGATCTCTGGTGAGTCCAATTCTTACAGAAATGTAAAGTTTAGAAAATATCATATTAAAGCTGTACTGAACTTCACAAATTTACCAGCTGATGCACAAAAAAAGAGCTTAAAGGGTTATACCAGGATTTTAATTTTTTTTTATTTTTATTTTTTATTTGAATGTGCTACAGAGGCTGTAAAGTTAGTATATTTCATAATATAGTGTCTGTGCCTGTGCATGATGGTTGGTCTCGCAATTTGTATGTGATCTTTGCACCAATGTTCATTTTTAGCAACAAAATTAGTGTTGTCTCAGCTTTTCCCATGTTACAGGGAGGCCTGAGACATTAAATCACTAGTCAGGTGTTGAAAGGGAGACAGTCTGATCTTTAATTGGTGGCGTCATCACTGGTGGGAAGGAGACCATTCTCCACAGGGCTGTAGTGAATTGTAGTTTCAAGCACAGCATGCAAGGCAGCTCAGCTGTGCTGCAATGGGTGGGGTGGCTGATGTGTGGGAGGAGGGAAAGTGACATCCCACTTACAAAGAAGGGATCCTAGGACTTGTAGTTGGAGGGAGGGAACTCCAACAGGAAATAGCCGTTTCACAAAAAGAAAGCAGCAGCATTATGGTGGACTCATTTCTTCCTAAGCATGTTCATTGCTGTCTGGCAGATAAGTACTTAAATCCCCTTATGTTGGATAACCCCATTAACAATAAAATGGGTTTATGCCTTTACTAAGACATTGTTTCCTTACCCTTCTGCAGCAGCTGTGGTAACCATAGATGTTACCTGAAAGGAAGACTTTTGTGGGATTGCTGGAACCAGAGGTTCCACAGCCTTGTCATGTTTTATTTAAGGTTTATATGAGGGCTTCTACAAAGGATTTCTGAGCTCTGTGGGGTGGTGCAGTAACAAGGGGCTATACATCTACTGTACATAGTATAGCATCCCCAAGCACATCCTTATTGTTTATCCTGATGGAATGTGAGGTGTACTTGCTAAATTAAGTTCAGGTACAAGGCGGAAGTAGACACTGGAGATTGTAGAGTGGGGCAACAGAGTCTTTACTAAAGAGCAATGCAATCGTTTGAAAAACCAAAGAATAATCTCTTAACAGCAGTGGCTGAAACAGACAGGATAGACATGTGGCGTTTTTGTCAGTGTCAGGGTACCTGTAACTTATAATGTGGTCCTAAATGGGTGTGCTCTGTAACAAAGTCTAACACTAGGGCAAAACAGTGAGCTCAAAGATAGCAGGGCCTGGTCTGCATGTTCTACCAGTATGTCTCTCTTTGGTTGGGCTCACGGACTGAGATGGTCAATACGTCCACAATTCCTAAACTGCAGGGTACAGATCTGATCTTTCATTAAGTCTGTGTCTTACAATTTGAGACTTTCATCCTCTCCCCATTCCTTTAATATGGTATTGTGCAGCTAGACCTTTCCACTGAGGATTGTCCTTTTCTACCGCAATACTTACTTTCTACAACAGATATGTTCCCAATTGCCATAGCTTGATGTGATGTTTTATCATCAAATATGATTACCATTCTTAATTGTATATTCACATGGCTTTCTGGGACAGTGTTCACATTGCTTTTATTGATTGGAATAGTGAGAGTCCAGGTAACAATAAAATAATGAATGAAGACCAAGTCTGAAAGTTCACTGATATAACACAGACTCTGTATTCACTTTCCTTTATAAAAATAACAAAAGAAGGAACCTATACTGCGTGTGGCTTTGCTGCATATTTTCATTGTCCGTTTTAGAAGGAAATTGGTAAAAAGGATGTTCAGTCTGTCTACAGTATTTATCTACTCTCTTCCTGCCAGGCGCAATCTTGTAACCAGGTTTGTATTCATTTGCCTCCCACTCATAGATATACATGGTGACATGCCTGCAACAGAATGTTTTGTTTCCATAATGCTACATTTTATAGATAACAAATATTAAAAATGGAAAACATGCAAATATTTGTTGCTTGAACCTGCTGGAACAGGCTTGTGCAATTTGTGTAATTGTAAATAACGAAACTGGGATTTGTTCTTTTCATGTAATTTAATTGCTCTATAATCCAGAATTTTTTTTTACCGATAACACAATGGTAACTGCACCCATCCCTTGACGGACTGGGGTGTTAGGTATGTGCATTAGGAATGTATCTCAGAAGATTAAGGTGTAGCTGTTTATCCGTAAGCAATACATGGATACCTGAACAATGGAAAGTGACTCCCTGTAATTATTATGCTTCCAAATCAATTTTATAAGTCATTGAAAAGGGTGTCTCACCCCACCCAGCAAATGCTCCCCCACATTCTGGAATGATAAAATGAATAGAAAGGATCCAGCTTTTACAGATATAGATCCTTGTTTTCTTTTCTTTTTTATAGTAGAGAAACAGATGCCAGCCTCAATTTTCATATTGATAAAAGAGAGAAGTACCTAAGGGTAGGTGTGCGTGGTAGGGACCTGCTGCTCAGGTTTGGGGTGGTATTATAGTGGAGAAACTGCTACACAGTCCACTAGAGATGAGCTATGTGTGGGGTATTTAACCTCTTAAAGACATTGGACGCAAATGTATGTCATGGTGCGGTGGTACTTAACGATCGCGCTGATGTCCGCCATTAACCCCTCAGATGTCGTGATGAATACAGATCACTGCATCTGCGGCAGTGCAGCACTTAAAATGGATGATCCGATAGCCCACAGCACTGCCGCAGGGATCTGATCATCCAGCATGGTGGCCGGAGGATCCCTCACCTGCCTCCGGCCGCCTTCAGGAGTCTTCTGCTCTGGTCTGAGATCGAGGAGAACAGAGCAGAAGATCACCGATAACACTGATCAGTGCTATGCCCTATGCATATATATATATATATATATATATATATATATATATATATATACATATTTGGTATTGTCGCATGTGTAAATGTCCGAACTATCAAAATATAATGTTAATTATCCCCTATAGTGAACGGCGTAAATGTAAAAAAAAAAAAAAAAAAAGTAAAAAATGTATGCTTTTTTGCCACATAATATTCCAAAAAAATGTATTAAAAATGTATTAAAAGTTTTATATACACACATGTGGTATCAATAAAAATTACAGATCATGGTGAAAAAAATGAGCCCTCATAACACTGCATATACGGAAAATGAAAAAGTTATAGGTCATCAAAATAGAAGGATTTTAAACATACTAATTTGGTTAAAAGGTTTGAGATTTTTTTTAAAGCGGTACAATAATAGAAAAGTATGTAATCAGGGGTATTATTTTAATTGTATTGACCCACAGAATAAAGAACACATGTCATTTTTTATGTAAATTGTACAGCATGATAAACAAAAACTTCCAAAATTTGCAAAATTTGCGTTTTTCTTTAAAATTTTGCCACACAAATAGTATTTTTTTTTGGTTGTGTCATACTTTTTATGGTAAAATGAGTGATGTGATTACAAAGGAAAAATGGTCGCACAACAAACAAGCCATCATAGTCGTCTGTGCAGGAAAATATAAGAGTTAGGATTTTAAGAAGGCAAGAAGGAAAAAACAAAAATGCAAAAATAAAAATTGGTTTGGTCCTTAAAGGGGTATTCCGCTCCCAGGTTTTCCTTTGTCTTTTGCTGTGTTAAAGCAATAGAAGTTAGTGTGTAATTTACATGCATTACAATTTTCTCTAGCATGTGTGTTTTTAACTCACCTCTTTGATGGTCCAGAAGTTCTGTACTTTTTAACCCTTCCTGTGACCAGTGTCCACTTAGCCCACCCTGTGTGTTGCTCCTTGTAGACAAGATTTGGCGGGCGTTTCTGGCATCTCTCTCCCTCCTCTTGCGCTCGTTGGTTTCCCCGCCCTGGCAATGAATATTCATTTCCTTTTTTTGTGCCCTGCTTTGATTCATCTGCCCGCCAGCGAGCTCTGTACCCCTCATTCGGCCTCTGCACCAATCGTCAACGTAGCCGCACACATGCGTGTTTGTTTTTGGCTGTGTGATGTGGTTGCTGCGTCTCCAATTGTAATAAGCTCTGTGCACCTGCATACTTGATTCTCTGGCCGGCAGTAGTGTGTATGAAAGACTTCTTGTACTGCACATGCGTGGTGTCTGAGGTCTCCTAGGGAGTACCAAGCAAAGAGAATACTGTATAGAGTGCACAGCACAACTATATGAATATAATCATGAGTCTTTATTACTTACAAAATACAATAAAAATACACACGGAGGGCTAAAACCAATTAAAAGCTCAACAGAGCATGACCCAACATGGGAGAGGGGCCATGAAACCCCCTCTCACCAATGTCCTGTCCCTGAAATATGCACAGTCACAGGCTGCTAGTACATAGATGACAAGGTGAACTAACACACTAAATGAATCTGAAAAATAAACAGCACATGCAATATAGTACTAGATAACAAGTATAGGCAAAGTGCAAGTAGAGTGCATGATATCACCAAAATCCGGCAGCCACAGACAGAGGATCAAGAACAGTACGTGCAGGGACAGGACCCCAGAACCCCACGCGTTCCATCACAATCAGTGACTTCCTCAGGGTACTTTGTAGGTTTTTCCTATACTGAGTAGTAGCACCCACCTTGCATTCAATTATGTGGTGACCCCCCATTTCTTTATAGTTTATGTCTCCTAGGGAGTGACATAGGATTCCACACAAACAAACACTCTACGTTCGCTAGCAGGGCGGGAATGCAAAGCACAGGGGGTGTTGACTAAGCAATTTAGCAGGGCGGGAGGTGGGTGGAACATCCCAGAAAAGGAGGCGGAAGTGGTGTGGACACTAGAGGCAAAGGGCGGCAAATGACCAGACACAAAATGAAAAAAAAAAACACAGCCGCAAAGAACCTTGGGAAACTTAGTTTACAGCCTCGGTGAAAACGGAAGAGGACACGAATGTAATATGCACTCCACAAGAAAAAGAACGAAAGTAAAATACCATAGGGAGGAGAAAGATACACCACCGAACAAGGCAAAATAAAACAAAACAAAAAAGCAATGAGCAGCGGAGTACCCCTTTAAGGCCAAAATGGGCTTGGTCCTTAAGGGGTTAATTCACTTATAGAAAAGTTGCTTATTTACTATCTAAAAAAAAAAACTGAGACAGTAAAGAAACATGGAAATGCTTCCCATGCATGCTTATACTCCATTACTGTATTTGCAGCGACCAGGTCTACAGGAAGGCTATTTGATGCATTCAGACTAAGACGCCTTTCACACTATATGTTGCTCCGTTTTAAAGGCCTGTTAAAATGTCCCGTTAAGAAAACCCTTAAAAATGGCAGTTAAAAAATCCCATTCAAGTCTATGGGGTTTTTAGATTATCCTTTATCCGTTGTGCATGTAACATTTTTTTTCCCCTTCACAAATAACATCTGTTATTCATAACGGCTATAACGGATGATAACGGATAATCAAAAAATCCCATAGACTTGAATTGGATTTTTTGATGTCTGTTTTTAAGGGTTTTCTTAACGTGACATTGTAATGGGTCTTTAAAACGGAGCAACATATAGTGTGAAAGCAGCCTAAAGAGGCATCTGTCTCTAAGTCTACATTGTCTCCAAAGGGGTAAATTCAGTTCTAAAAAGCAAAACCGTATCAGGGCATAAAAGCAATGGTACACGTATATAGTAAAAGGGAATACCATCACATATCAACATAAGGACTACTTAGAACTACCTATTATAGGTTTTGGAAAATTAATCACATATCCTAAAACACCATAGCTGCTTCCCATGTGTTTATCCAATGATGGAGCTGGGTGTCACAGGGGGTTAACATGATACCTTACCTTGGCTTGAGTAGGTGCATGGCCCCGAATCTCTGCCCTGGGTGAAGAAAGGCCATGCCATGTCTATGCACAATGTCACGTGAAAATGACAAAACTAAATATTTACATTGAGGCTGAAATACTGGCCATAATTTCAGGTGAAATGTGGAGAAAATGTAACAATATAATATCGTTTTATATTAGATCAACAAATATGAGAGAGAATTTTCCTCCATTTTTCCTTGTCTATGGGATACAGAAGGGATTTCAGACAAATACAATGTGACAGGACATGGTTGGAAGGGAAACTGCTTATCTGGAGGGCACACAGCAGAGTGTGGGGGGTCTGCAGTGCACTGCCTTGTTTGATCCTTATAGTCTTTGACAGGTTCTTGGAGGCCACATCTCCAACAGGTCCTGGAGATAAATGAAGGAGATGCAGGCTGAATGTGGAGGATAAAGATGTCTGTCTGTTATCTGTCCTACCGCGACTTGCCAACTGTCATAGAGAGAAAGTCTTGTAAATGTCACCAGGCAGGTTGGTGGGAAATAAACGCCCTCTCAGCCTTTAGCAGCATTTGTAATGCAATGCCCCCACTTGAGTCCATATACAAAGTGTACACATCTTCAGTCACGTGCACGACTACAATACTACTTGAGTATAAAGCAAACAACCACATTTGCTTTAGAGTCTATACAACCCCCTAATAAAATCTGTGAGAAGATTCTAAGCTAATAAAGGGGTTTATACAAGCTGTAAAGCAAGAATCACCCATTTAATTATTCAGGGGGTTTCCAACATCTCTCAGTCTTCCAAAAAGGCAGGACATATGCTGCATTACATATACATAAAATAATATATATAAAAATATTATGCATAAAATCAAATGCACAAAGAAATGAACACCTCAGGGTTGATCTCAACATCCACGGTCCCAATGTCTCCATTACTATATACATAAGGGGGGTATTTATCAATTTTGCCTGTTGACAGTTTCATTTGGTGCACGTTGTTAGTAATTTTGGTGTAAATGTTGAAATCAGCTGTTCACAGCGCCTTTTACACAGAATTTACCGCCACAGAGGATTTTACCCTGTAGAGCAGCCATTTCGGAGTCCCTCCTGCAGTATATCAGCAAGCAACATGAGTTATTTTCTTTTGTGGGGTTTATAGCCACCATGTGAAATGGATTTTATTTTTAACTTGAGTGTTGTTTTTTTTTTTGGTTACTTTTAGTGCTTACCTTTCCTGAACCTGTGTGGCCATGCCCAATGCTGGCTCAACGGAGGGTGAAGGTCCCTCAGAGACAACTACGTCGCAGGATAGTAGTGAGCAGCTCCGGAGGTGTCTCTGCTTTCACAAAAAAATATTTTTTATGTATTTTGACGCCTTTACAATTTCTGATATTGCTATGTGTGTTTTCCATGTACAAAATATCTTGGCGGTGAATTGCGCCAAAAAAAACTAAAGGCAAAAAATTGCGCCAAAGATGGATTGGCTCAAATTATGAATTACTTGACCAAAGTAAAAATCACACACAGGACTGTGTGATTTTGCTCACGTAACTGCTGCAGCCAATCACTGGCCTCAGAGACATATGGCACAAGACCATTGATGCCAATGATTGGCTGCAGACTGATGTTGAGAGGGCAGAAGTTGGGGCTCTGGAATCGGTTAGGGTTAAATAGGTAAACGTTGCTTGTTATTACGTGTTTGTTTGTTTTTAATGTCATTTTACCACAATTCCTAAAGGGTGAGCACATTTTTTGCTCTTTTTTAACTCTTTTTTTGTTTTTCTTCAAGACAGAAAGGAAGCTCAAAGGAACTACGGGGGAGATTTATCAAAATCTGTTCAGAGGAAAAGTTGCCCAGTTGCCCATAGCAACCAATCAGATCACTTCTTTCATTTTTAACAAGGCCTCTGCAAAATGAAAGAAGCGATCTGATTGGTTGCTATGGGCAACTGGGCAACTTTTCCTCCGAACAAGTTTTGATAAATCTCCCCCTACATTGTTACATTTACATGTTAACAGGTGTGAGCACTGTATGTACTGCATTATTTCATATCTGTTTGTGATATCTTGCACTATATATTATTATTTTATTAATAATATTATTATTATTTATTTTTATAGTGTTCTTGGATTCAGTAATTAACGAGTAATGTTAAAATTATATAGACTGCTATCTCTCACAAGCAGGGCCCTCAATCCTCCTGTTTGAATATTTAAATATTTAGTGTATAATATTGTTATGTCTTATACTTTAATCTTTTATCTGTACCCCCAAAATCTATCTATCTATATATATCTATCATCTATATCCACATATATATATATATATATATATATATATATATATATATACACTACTCAAAAAAATAAAGGGAGGACTTAAACAACACAATGTAACTCCAAGTCAATCACACTTCTGTGAAATCACACTATCCACTCAGGAAGCAACACTGATTGGCAATCAATTTCACATGCTGTTGTGCAAATGGAACAGACAACAGGTGGAAATTATAGGAAATTAGCAAGACACCCCCCAATAAAGGGGTGGTTCTGCAGGTGGTTACCACAGACCACTTGTCAGTTCCTAGGCTTACTGGCTGATGTTTTGGTCACTTTTGAATGCTGGCGGTGCTTTCACTCTAGTGGTAGCATGAGATGGAGTCTACAACCCACACAAGTGGCTCAGGTAGTGCAGCTTATCCAGGATGTCACATCAATGCGAGCTGTGGCAAGAAGGTTTGCTGTGTCTGTCAGCGTAGTGTCCAGAGCATGGAGGTGCTACCAGGAGACAGGCCAGTACATCAGGAGACGTGGAGGAGGCCATAGGAGGGCAACAACGGAGCAGCAGGAAAGCTACCTCCTCCGCCTTTGTGCAAGGAGTAGCACTGCCAGAGCAGTGGAGGCCACACACACTACTGAGCCTCATTGTGACTTGTTTTAAGGACATTACATCAAAGTTGGATCAGCCTGTATTGTGGTTTTCCACTTTGGTTTTGAGTGTGACTCCATATCTAGACCTCCATGGGTTGATAAATTTGATTTGCATTGATAAGTTGTATGATTTTGTTGTCAGCACATTCAACTCTGTAAAGACGAAAATATTTCATACGATTAGTTCATTCATTCAGATCTAGGATGTGTTATCTTAGTGTTCCCTTTATTTTTTTTAGCAATATATAAATATATATATATATATATATATATATATATATATATATATATATATATATATTCTTGTATCATGTTTTCTTTCATTCTCAGCTTTGTCGTGTTTCTAGATCATTAGTCATTTATTCATGTTTTTTACTTCTCCAATAACTCGATTTACAGTCATTTTTAAGGTTAGATTATATCTAATTTCCATTGAGGTCCTGCACTCCCAGGTTAATACTGCATGAGCTTGGTTTGTCACTAACACTCAGTGTCCATTCACTCCTGTCTCTGGTGATTCATGACACAGGATGTATCCATTAAGGATGAAGGTCACATGAACATTATCATCTCTGTGCAACCACCCTACAATACTGTATCCAGAATTAGCACTCATCACAGTTATCTGCTCTCTGGAGATTCTCCTAAATTGTTCACTTTTCCCCCTGCAGTGAACCGATAGGAAATAAAACGAGATATTATCCCTTTATCTCTTTTCTCTATTTGAGAAGCCAGCAGGCAAGCCACAACCAGACATGACCCAGGCATTAGAATAGAACAAATGCTCATCCTACATCTAGAACATTTTCTAGTCTATCTCATAGCTGAAGAAATATATATATATATATATATATATATATATATATATATATATATATATATATATATATATCTTCCTTACTGGGAAAATGAAATTCTCAAAATAAGTGTACTTGAAATTGCTCAATCCATGAACAAAATCTATAGTAGCAACCATGTTTGATGCTAAAAATCCCATTTAGGTTAGCACTGCAGGGTAAAATTGTCTCCTGGTAATTCAATACACCCTGTTCAAAATTATTATGCAAATTCTATTTAAGTGTCACCAGGGCCCGTTTTAGGCTTAGCGTGGCCCTGGGCAAAATCAAAAGTGAGGCCCCAAAAGTCGTAATAGTGCACTAACTGGATTTGTACATTTTTGGTCACTTCAAATACCATAAAAAAAATCTGAAAAGCAATTGAAAAGTCCCATCAAAACAAAAATGGTACTGATAAAAACTAGAAATCAAAGCACAAAAAATGAGCCCACATACATCCCCATATACAGAAAAATAAAAGCGTTATAGGGATCAGAATAGTACAATTTTATATTTTTGTATAGTTCCCCCACATTAGGATGACAGTATAGTTCCCCCATATTAGGTTGGCAGTATAGTTCCCCCACATTAGGATGGCAGCATATTTCTCCCACATTAGGATGGCAGCATATTTCCCCCACATTAGGATGGCAGCATAGTTCCCCCACATTAGGTTGTAGTTCCCCCACATTAGGTTGGTAGTATAGGTCCCCCCACATTAGGTTGGCAGCATAGTTCCCCCACATTAGGTTGGCAGAATAGTTACCCCACATTAGGATGGCAGCATAGTTCCCCCACATTAGGTTGGCAGTATAGTTCCCCCACATTAGTTGGCAGCATAGTTCCCCCACATTAGCTTGGCAGCATAGTTCCCCCACATTAGGCTGGCAGCATAGTTCCCCTGTATTAGGGTGGCAGCATCGTTCACCCACATTCGGTTGGCAGTATAGTTCCCCCGTATTAGGTTGCAGTTCCCCCACATTAGGTTGGCAGCATAGTTCCCCCACATTAGGTAGGCGGTATAGTTCCCCCACATTAGGTTGTAGTTCCCCCACATTAGGCTGGCAGTATAGGTCCCCCCACATTAGGTTGGCACTATAGTTCCCCCTCATTAGGTTGTCAGTATAGTTCCCCCACATTAGGCTGTAGTTCCCCCACATTAGGTTGTAGTTCCCCCACATTAGGCTGGCAGTATAGTTCCCCCACATTAGGTTGTCAGTATAGTTCCCCCACATAAGGCTGTAGTTCCCCCACATTAGGTTGTAGTTCCCCCACATTAGGCTGGCAGAATAGTTCCCCCACATTAGGTTGGCAGTATAGTTCCCCCACATTATGTTGTAGTTCCCCCACATTAGGTTGGCAGTATAGTTCCCCCACATTATGTTGCAGTTCCCCCACATTAGATTGGCAGCACAGTTCCCCCACATTAGGCTGGCAGTATAAGTCCCCCCCCCACATTAGGTTATAGTTCCCCCACATTAGGTTGTAGTTCCTCCACATTAGGTTGGCAGTATAGGTCCCCCCACATTAGGTTGGCAGAATAGTTCCCCCACATTAGGTTGTCAGTATAGTTTCCCCACATTAGGCTGGCAGTATAGTTCCCCACATTAGGTTGGCAGTATAGTTCCCCCACATTAGGTTGGCAGTATAGATCCCCCACATTAGGTGCAATATAGTTCCCCCACATTAGGTGCAGTATAGTTCCCCACATTAGTGTAGTTCCCCCACAATAGTTGCAGTATAGTTCCCCCACACTAGGTGCTGTATAGTTCCCCACATTAGATGTAGTATAGTTCCCCACATTAGGTGCAGTATAGTTCCCCCACATTAGGTGCAGTATAGTTCCCCCCCCACATTAGGTGCAGTATAGTTCCCCACATTAGTTGCAGTATAGTTCCCCCACATTAGGTGCAGTATAGCCCCCCCCCCCCCCACATTAGGTGCAGTATGGTTCCCCAGATTAGGTGCAGTATAGTTCCCCCAGATTAGTTGCAGTATAGTTCCCCCACATTAGTTGCAGTGTATTTCCCTACATAAGGTGCAGCATGGTTCACCCACGTTAGGTGCAGTATAGTTCTCCCAAATTAGGTGCTGTAAAGTTCCCCCACATTGGGTGCAGTATAATTCCCCCACATTAGGTGCAGTATAGTTCCCCCACATTAGGTGCCATATAGTTCCCTACATTATGTGCAGTATAGTTCCACCACATTAGGTGCAGTATAGTTCTCCAACATTAGGTGCTGTATAGTTCCCCCACATTGGGTGCAGTATAGTTCCCCACATTAGGTGCAGTATAGCTCCCCCACAGACATACAGCCTTCAGCCATATACAGTGTATGGCTGGAGGCTGTATACCTGTGTACTGCCCCACTTCAGTGCTCCGTCTACCACTCCTCCGGTCAGGGGACACCTGTGATAATTAGATTGCCAGGGGAGCCCAATTTAAGGAAAAGCTACTAAAGGTGGGTGTTCCGCATTATTAAGCAGAGCACCATTTTCAAGCAATATGGGGAAGAAAAAGGATCTCTCTGTTGCCAAAAAGAGTGAAATAGTTCAATGCCTTGGATGAGGTATGAAAACATTAGATATTTCACGAAAACTTAAGCGTGATCATCGTACAAGAGATTTGTGGCTGATTCAGAGCACAGATGGGTTCATGCAGATAAAGGCACATTGTGGAAGATTTCAGCCAGATCCATGCATCGGATCAAGAGAGCAGCTGCTAAAATACCATTAAATAGCAGCAAACAGATACTTGAAGCTGCTGGTGCCTCTGGAGTCCCACTGACATCAAGGTGTAGAGTCCTCCAGAGTCTTGCAACTGTGCATAAAACTTCTATTCGGCCACCACTAACCAATGCTCACAAGCAGAAACGGCTGCATTGGACAGAAAAATACATGGAAACTAATTTTCAAACATTCCTGTTCCCTGATGAGTGCCGTGCAACCCTGGATGGTCCAGATGGATGGAGTAGTGGATGGTTGGTGGACGGCCACCCTGTTCCAACAAGGCTGCAAACTCAGCAAGGTGGTGGTGGAGTCATGTTTTGGCCAGAATCATGGGAAGAGAGCTGGTTGGCCCCTTTAGGGTACCCCAAGGTGTAAAGATGACCTCTGCAAAGTATGTGGAGTTTCTGACTGGCCACTTTCTTCCCTGGTACAGAAGGAAGAACTATGCTTTCCATAATAAAATCGTCTTAATGCATGACAATGCACAATCTCATGCTACAAAGAATACCTCTGCATCAATGGCTGATATGGGGTTAAAAGGAGAGAAAGTGGCCTCCATCCTCCCATGACCTCATGTCACGATTCGGCTGGCTGAAGGTGGATCCTCTGTGCCAGAGAGGGATTGGCGTGGACCGTGTTGGTGGACCGGTTCTAAGTTGCTACTGGTATTCACCAGAGCCCGCCGCAAAGCGGGATGGTCTTGCAGCGGCGGTAGCAACAAGGTCGTATCCACCAGCAACGGCTCAACCTCTCTGACTGCTGAAGATAGGCGCGGTACAAGGGAGTAGACAAGAGCAAGGTCGGACGTAGCAGAAGGTCAGGGCAGGCAGCAAGGATCGTAGTAAGGGGCAACGGCAGGAGGTCTGGAACACAGGCTAGGAACACACAAGGAAACGCTTTCACTGGCACAATGGCAACAAGATCTGGCGAGGGAGTGCAGGGGAAGTGAGGTATAAGTAGGGAGTGCACAGGTGAACACACTGATTAAGCCTGCTGCGCCAATCAGTGGCGCAGTGGCCCTTTAAATTGCAGAGACCCGGCGCGCGCGCCCTAAGGAGCGGGGCCGCGCACGCCGGGACAAGACAGACGGGGAACGAGTCAGGTACGGGAGCCGGGATGCGCATCGCGAGTGGGCGCCTCCCGCATCGCGAATCGCATCCCGGCTGAGAGAGATATTGCAGCGCACCCGGTCAGCAGGTCTGACCGGGGCGCTGCAAATGCGAGGATGCTGCGAGCGCTCCGGGGAGGAGCGGGGACCCGGAGCGCTCGGCGTAACAGTACCCCCCCCCCCTTGGGTCTCCCCCTCTTCTTGGAGCCTGAGAACCTGAGGATAAGACTTTTGTCTAGAATGTTGTCCTCAGGTTCCCAGGATCTCTCTTCTGGGCCACAGCCTTCCCAATCCACCCAAAAAAATGTTTCCCTCTGACAGTCTTGGAGGCCAGAATCTTCTTCACGGAGAAGACGTCAGAAGAACCGGAAACAGGAGTGGGGGAAACAAGTTTGGGAGAGAAGCATTTAATGACGAGTGGTTTAAGGAGAGAAACATGGAAGGCATTGGGAATACGAAGAGAAGGAGGAAGAAGGAGTTTGTAAGAGACAGGGTTAATCTGGCACAAGACTTTGAAAGGGCCAAGATAGCGTGGTCCCAGTTTGTAACTGGGGACACGAAAGCGGACATATTTAGCGGAGAGCCATACCTTGTCTCCGGGAGCAAAAATGGGGGGAGTTCTTCTTTTCTTATCGGCAAATCTTTTCATCCGGGATGAAGCCTGTAAAAGAGAATTTTGGGTCTCTTTCCATATGGTGGAAAGATCACGAGTCACTTCATCCACAGCGGGCAAACCAGAGGGCAAGGGAGTAGGGAGAGGGGGGAAGAGGGTGACGGCCGTACACCACGAAAAATGGGGACTTAGCAGAAGATTCGGCGACTCTGAAGTTGTATGAGAATTCGGCCCATGGTAGAAGATCTGCCCAGTCATCCTGGCGGGAGGAAACAAAATGCCGTAAATAGTCACCCAGGACCTGATTAATTCTTTCTACTTGCCCATTGGATTGGGGATGATAAGAAGAAGAGAAGTTTAATTTGATCTTGAGCTGTTTACAGAGGGCCCTCCAGAATTTAGACACGAATTGGACGCCTCTATCCGAGACGATATGCGTGGGCAAACCATGAAGGCGAAAAATGTGTACAAAAAATTGCTTTGCCAACTGAGGCGCTGAAGGAAGACCAGGAAGAGGAATAAAATGTGCCATCTTGGAAAATCGATCAACGACCACCCAAACAACTGTGTTGCCACGGGATGAGGGCAAGTCCGTAATAAAGTCCATACCAATCTGTGACCAAGGCTGTTCGGGGACAGGCAGAGGATGAAGGAGGCCAGCAGGCTTCTGGCGAGGAGTCTTATCCCGGGCACAGACAGTACAGGCCCGCACAAAATCAACAACATCAGTCTCCAGAGTCGGCCACCAATAAAAACGAGAGATGAGTTGCAAGGATTTTTTGATGCCCGCATGGCCTGCGAGGTGGGAGGAGTGTCCCCATTTGAGAATCCCGAGACGCTGGCGTGGAGAAACAAAGGTCTTCCCTGGAGGAGTTTGCCTGATGGAGGCTGGAGAAGTGGAGATCAGACAGTCAGGAGGAATGATGTGTTGCGGAGAGACCTTCAGAGGCATCAGAAGAACGAGAGAGGGCATCGGCCCTAATGTTCTTGTCAGCAGGGCGAAAATGAATTTCAAAGTCAAGGCAAAGAATAACGACCACCTGGCCTGGCGAGGGTTCAGTCGTTGGGCAGACTGGAGATAGGAGAGATTCTTGTGATCAGTGTATATGATAACTGGAAATTTTGATCCCTCCAGCAGGTGCCTCCATTCCTCAAGCGCCAATTTAATGGCCAGTAGTTCTCGATCCCCGATGGAGTAATTTCTCTCCGCCGGGGAGAAGGTCCTAGAAAAAAAACCACAAGTCACAGCATGCCCGGAAGAATTTTTTTGTAGAAGGACAGCTCCAGCTCCCACTGAGGAGGCATCTACCTCCAATAGGAAGGGTTTAGATGGGTCAGGTCTGGAGAGCACGGGAGCAGAAGAAAAGGCAGACTTGAGATGTTTAAATGCGTCTTCCGCTTGGGGAGACCAGGACTTAGGATTGGCATTTTTCTTGGTTAAAGCCACGATAGGAGCCACAATAGTGGAAAAGTGTGGAATAAACTGTCTGTAATAATTGGCGAACCCCAAAAAACGTTGGATAGCACGGAGTCCGGAGGGGAGTGGCCAATCTAAGACGGCAGAGAGTTTATCTGGGTCCATTTGTAGTCCCTGGCCAGAGACCAAGTATCCTAGGAAAGGAAGAGATTGACATTCAAAGAGACATTTCTCCATTTTGGCATAAAGTTGATTGTCCCGAAGTCTCTGAAGAACCATGCGGACATGCTGGCGGTGTTCTTCTAAGTTGGCAGAAAAAATCAGAATATCGTCCAGATAAACCACAACACAGGAATATAGGAGATCACGAAAAATTTCATTAACAAAGTCTTGGAAGACGGCAGGGGCGTTGCATAGGCCAAAGGGCATGACCAGATACTCAAAGTGTCCATCTCTGGTGTTAAATGCAGTCTTCCATTCGTCCCCCTCCCTGATGCGGATGAGATTATAAGCACCTCTTAAGTCCAGTTTGGTAATGATGTGGGCACCTTGTAAGCGATCAAAGAGTTCCGAGATAAGAGGTAAGGGGTAGCGTTTTTTTACCGTGATTTTATTAAGTCCACGGTAATCAATGCAAGGATGTAGGGAGCCATCTTTTTTGGACACAAAAAAAAATCCAGCTCCGGCAAGAGAGGAGGACTTGCGGATAAACCCCTTTTTTAAATTCTCCTGGATGTACTCTGACATGGCAAGAGTCTCTGGAGCAGACAGAGGATAGATTCTGCCCCGGGGTGGAGTAGTACCTGGGAGGAGGTCAATAGGACAGTCATAAGGCCTGTGAGGAGGTAAAGTCTCAGCTTGCTTTTTGCAAAAAACGTCAGCATAGTCCATATAAGCCTTAGGAAGACCGGATACAGGGGGAACCACAGGGTCACGGCAAGGAGTACTGGGAACCGGTTTAAGACAGTCCTTGTGACAAGAAGTACCCCAGTTCTTGATTTCTCCTGTGGACCAATCAAGGGTTGGGGAATGGCGTTGAAGCCACGGTAATCCAAGAAGAATTTCAGAAGTGCAGTTGGAGAGGACCAAAAATTTAATTTTTTCGTGATGAGGTCCGATGCACATTAGGAGAGGTTCCGTGCGGTAACGCACGGTACAGTCCAATCTTTCGTTGTTAACAGAATTGATGTAGAGGGGTCTGGCGAGACTGGTCACCGGGATGTTGAACCTGTTGATGAGAGAGGCCAAAATAAAATTTCCTGCAGATCCGGAATCCAAGAAGGCCATAGCAGAGAAGGAGAAGGTAGAGGAAGATATCCGCACAGGCACAGTAAGGCGTGGAGAAGCAGAGTTGACATCAAGAACTGTCACACCTTTGTGCGGAGTCAGCGTACGTCTTTCCAGGCGGGGAGGACGGATAGGACAATCTTTCAAGAAGTGTTCGGTACCGGCACAGTACAGGCAGAGATTCTCCATGCGGCGTCGTGTCCTCTCTTGAGGTGTCAAGCGAGACCGGTCAACTTGCATAGCCTCCACGGCGGGAGGCACAGGAACGGATTGCAGAGGACCAGAGGAGAGAGGAGCCGAGGAGAGAAACCGCCTCGTGCGAACAAAGTCCATATCCTGGCGGAGCTCCTGACCCCTTTCGGAAAAACGCATGTCAATGCGGTTGGCAAGATGAATAAGTTCATGCAGGTTAGCAGGAATTTCACGTGCGGCCAACACATCTTTAATGTTGCTGGATAGGCCTTTTTTAAAGGTCGCGCAGAGGGCCTCATTATTCCAGGATAATTCGGAGGCAAGAGTACGGAATTGGATGGCGTACTCGCCAACAGAAGAATTACCCTGGACCAGGTTCAGCAGGGCAGTCTCAGCAGAAGAGGCTCGGGCAGGTTCCTCAAAGACACTTCGGATCTCCGTGAAGAAGGAGTGTACAGAGGCAGTGACAGGCTCATTGCGGTCCCAGAGCGGTGTGGCCCATGACAGAGCTTTCCCAGACAGAAGGCTGACTACGAAAGCCACCTTAGACCTTTCAGTAGGAAACTGGTCCGACATCATCTCCAAGTGCAGGGAACATTGCGAAAGAAAACCACGGCAAAACTTAGAGTCCCCATCAAATTTATCCGGCAAGGATAATCGAAGGCCGGAAGCGGCCACTCGCTGCGGAGGAGGTGCAGGAGCTGGCGGAGGAGATTGTTGCTGGAGCTGTGGTAATAGCTGCTGTAGCATCACGGTCAGTTGAGACAGCTGGTGGCCTTGTTGCGCTATCTGTTGCGACTGCTGGGCGACCACCGTGGTGAGGTCGGCGACAACTGGCAGTGGGACTTCAGCGGGATCCATGGCCGGATCTACTGTCACGATTCGGCTGGCTGGAGGTGGATCCTCTGTGCCAGAGAGGGATTGGCGTGGACCGTGTTGGTGGACCGGTTCTAAGTTGCTACTGGTATTCACCAGAGCCCGCCGCAAAGCGGGATGGTCTTGCAGCGGCGGTAGCAACCAGGTCGTATCCACCAGCAACGGCTCAACCTCTCTGACTGCTGAAGATAGGCGCGGTACAAGGGAGTAGACAAGAGCAAGGTCGGACGTAGCAGAAGGTCAGGGCAGGCAGCAAGGATCGTAGTCAGGGGCAACGGCAGGAGGTCTGGAACACAGGCTAGGAAAACACAAGGAAACACTTTCACTGGCACAATGGCAACAAGATCCGGCGAGGGAGTGCAGGGGAAGTGAGGTATAAGTAGGGAGTGCACAGGTGAACACACTGATTAAGCCTGCTGCGCCAAACATTGGCGCAGCGGCCCTTTAAATTGCAGAGACCCGGCGCGCGCTCGCCCTAAGGAGCGGGGCCGCGCGCACCGGGACAAGACAGACGGGGAACGAGTCAGGTACGGGAGCCGGGATGCGCATCGCGAGCGGGCGCCTCCCGCATCGCTAATCGCATCCCGGCTGAGAGAGATATTGCAGCGCACCCGGTCAGCAGGTCTGACCGGGGCGCTGCAAATGCGAGGATGCTGCGAGCGCTCCGGGGAGGAGCGGGGACCCGGAGCGCTCGGCGTAACACCTCAATCTTATTGAGAACCTTTGGAGCATCCTCAAGCAAAAGATCTTTGAGGGTGGAAGGCAGTTTACATCCTAAACAGCAGCTCTGGGAGGCTATTCTGACATCTTGCAAACAAATTTAAGCAGAAACTGTCTAAAAACTCACAAGTTCAATGGATGCAAGACTTGTGAAGCTGCTATAAAATAAGGGGCCCTGTGTTAAAATGTAATGTGACCTAATACAATGTTTAAAAAGTTAAAATGTTAAAAGTTTTATTGAAATAGCTTTTTATTTCAGTAAATATGCTGCAAACACAACAAATGACAATTTACAGTTCTTTACAACCTATAAAGTGTTTTGAAACTTGTTGTGCGTAATAATTTGCAACAGTGCATTGTAAGTTTTTTATGTTTAAAAAAATACTGTTATCATTAGGAAGTTTGTTCAATACAATTTGATTTGTACTCTTAATAGTTGATAACATGAGAATTATGCTGACTGTTATTTACATAAATTATTTAGGTAAATAAGAAACATATCATTTGCATAATAATTTGGAACAGGGTGTATATGGACACACAAGCAGGTGTTCTTCTGCGGTTGACGAGAAATTTCTCTTCCAGTAAAATCCATTGTGTACTGATTCTTTTATTTCCTCTGTAAAAAAAATATCAGCAAGTTGAAATGCTTAATTTCCATGTTTTTAAATGTTTTAGTTAAATCTGTTTATTTCAATAAAATTTTATAGGGAGGACAACCAATGCATATGTGATGTCAACAAAGTAGGCTTTTAAGTTGAACTTGATGGCATTTTGTTGAAGGTTTTTTTCAACCTTAAGGGTCTATTTACGCATACATTATTCTGTGCAGATTTGATGTGCAGATTTAATGCACAGGATTTGAAGCTTTGTTCAGTCATTTAGTTTACATTGGAATCTGTAGCACAAAATCCTGCACACAAACTCTGCGCATCAAATCTGCGCAGAATACTGTACGTGTGAAAAGACCCTAAAGGCGTTTTCCAGCCAAATACATCTTATCCCCTATTCAAAGAATAGGGTATAAGATGACTGATCACGGGGGACCGCCACTGGGACCCCCCCTTCGATCTCCGTGCATTCCCCGCATTCTATGCGGGGCTGCATCTCCAGTCTCTGAAACCTCTTTGTTTCGAGGACAGGAGACGTGACATGACACCACACCCCCTCGTGACATCACACCATGCCCCCTCCATTCATGTCTATGTTAGGGACTGAGCAGTAGTGGAAATAACTACAAGGAAAGTGACTGAGCAATAGTGGAAAGAACTACAAGGAAAGGGACTAAGCAGTAGTACCTGCCAACTCCCTGGACTGAGTACTGCTCTTCATGGACAAATCTAGACTCATGCCACAAAAAGCCACACATTCATTCTACCAAACCTTGGGTATCCCAGCCAGTGTTGAGCAAATTGAAAGGCAAAGGTTTTAAAAAAAAATTAAGTAGGCCCCAGTTTAGAAGAAGCAGTGGTCTTAGCATTAGATCTTCTGCCAACCTACACTAAACCCAATACATAGGATTACAGTGCAGGTGAACCGAATTAAAATAATAATGCTCCAAGTGATGTATCACTCAACCAGGTTTGTGTCGCCAATTTGGAGATAGAGGGTATATCAGCTTCCATTGCTAATATGTAAATGGCCTGATTTGTGCAATGGAGAGGGGACCCTGCATATCCAGCATCCCTGCCTCCGACCCTCAGCCTCCGACCTCCTTTGCCCATTGTAAGAACCCGAAGGGTTAATCTGCACTGAGGACTTTTGTTATTCTCGTTACTGTGGAAACGCTTTGTTCTCTGGATGGTCAGCTGACCTTGTTGGCTTTTCACCTTCTTATCTCCCTATTTAAACCCTCAGTATTCATCCAGGTGTTGGCTGCGAAAGAGCTCATACTCCTAGCTAGCGTTTGTATTGTATCTTTGGCACATTTGATCCATTGGCTCCGCTCTCTGACTATTCTCCTGTTTCTACGATTTGGCTTTTCTGTAATCTCTTGGTACTGACTCAGTTTGTGGACTGTGACCAATTGTGTATGTTTGTTTAGTTATCATTTCTGGTAGCATGTGTGTTTTCCTACAGTGTCCTGACCTCCCTCTGTATTATAGTTTATTTTGTTGACGTTTGACTCTGTGCACTTATTCAGGCAGGGACTGTCACCGTGGTTTTGGACCTGTTGCCTAGGGTGGGTACGCAAATAGGCTGGGCAAGTGGGAGCTAGTGAGTTTAGGGTTTCACTCTTCCCTGCCCATACGTGACACCCATGTGAGTGCGAGTTGAGCATTCATATTGGAGCAGAGGGGATGGAGGCAGGAATGTGGGGTTCGTCAGGTCCTGCCTCCATTACACAAAGCTGTCAGATGCCCTTTAAAACAATAATGCTGACACTATATAGACAATAATTGTAGATAAAGCATTGTTTCTTTTAATCTTTTTGCACTTTGGTTCTATAAGAGCGGTGTTTTGAATAATTGTTCTTCGGGCAGATCTGATTCCTGCTGTGATATTTGTGTGTCATATATATGTGACCTTCACCCATTTACAGTAAATGTAGGTTTTCGGTCAACCTGTTTGTTTCTCCTGGAGAATGTTCTTCACCTTCTTGCCTGTTTTTCTTTTTCCTCATTACACAAAGCATATGGTCAATGCCTATTTAGCGTAGACATGCAATATAAACTACCTGCAACTTTTTGCCTCTGTTTTACCAGTTTGTACATGCTTTAATCCACAATAACATGGGAACTTTTCAGCCATTCCCAGACAGTAGCATTTGCTACATACTGACTCAGATTTCACTCTTTAAGGTTGGGGGTCAGGCGGTGTTTTCACAATCCGCTTTGTCAACATCCATCACAGTGAAGTCACTTATCCTCCTGGCTGCACTCTGCAACCACTAATGTATAAACAATTGTGTTCTCATTCTTCGCTTGTTAATTCCACAGCAGGTAGACACACCTCACACCCATATAAATCCCTGCTAATGCTGAATACGGTTTAGCCTATAATGTGGATATTCTTGAAGTTGATCAGCACTAATGCATTCCCACAATTGATTGTAGGGGCACTTTATACATTCCTTCCAGACCAGACACATGGAATCCCACCCGTCGCGCCTTAAACTTGATCATTTGCCAATTCTCTAATGTTGATGTTGTTGTTCTGAACACTAATCTGCGGTAATCCAACAAGATCATCCAGGCAATCAGAAGACCTGTGAATGTCGTAGACTATTCCTACCTGATCCCTGTGCTTTCATGTTGCTTTTTACAGGAATACTACATCTCATCGGGATGTCAGGTAGGATTAGGTTTGATTGCTTTGCAAATGGAAACAATATTCCAAACAAATTTGCAATAAAAAAATAATAATAACACATATAAAGTGTAATTGAGTCAGTTCATACCATTTTAGAAACAATAGGGGAGATTTATCAAAACATGTGTAGTGGAAGCGTGGGGCAGATCCCCATAGGAACCAATCAGAACGCTTTTTTCATTTTTAAAAAAGTCTGTGAAAAATAAAAGAAGCAACCTGGTTGCTATGGGCAACAACATCACTCTCCCCCAATGTTGCCATTTGTATTATGGAATTTTCTCACAGTTGTCTTATAAACTGTAAGGCCAAAAAGTTACTATATACATAAGGGTTCTTTACAGCAGGAGACTGCATAGGTGTTATCTCCTGACATTCTCTCAGCCCTTGGGCAGGTAGCAAACGGTAGGTGTTCACACTGGTGGGGCATTGTGCAGTGGTTCTTGTTGCTGTGGTGCTTTGTGTGTATGGTGGCGTGGCCCACAGACAGGAGCTTGGTCAGGCAGCAGTGGGACTGCCTGGTCACTGGGTCATTCCCCCTTTGGGCCTGGTGTTGCTGCGCTGGTTGTGTTAGTTTAGGGACCCACTCTTATCAAGTGGCCTTGACAAGGTGAGTTCATATATCTAAAAACAACAAATAGCAGAGCTCCTCATAGGACAATACGTTGTAGACAATGTAAAAGTAGGTGGGTGCAGGAATCACAAACGTTTTAGTGGTCCTCTCACCTGGTACGGTTGTGTAATTGACACAACCACACAAGCGCATGAAGATAGTGGTGCAGCCTCCCGGTATCGGATCCAGCGATGAGCAGGCCGATTCAGAACAGAATATATAAATATAGAGAAAAAATACCCAATTCCACAGCGCAGTCCACAAATTCTCTCAGAGTGTAATGATGAATATATATGATATTTATTAAGCCAGGGTGCAATGCGTTTCGGGGCTTAGGATCCCCTTCGTGATGCCTACCTGCCTGACGAAGGGGATCCTAAGCCCCGAAACGCGTTGCACCCTGGCTTAATAAATATCATATATATTCATCATTACCCTCTGATTGAATTTGTGGACTGCGCTGTGGAACCGGGTATTTTTTCTCTATATTTATATATTCTTGACAAGGTGAGTGGGCTTGAACGTTTTGATCAAAAGGTACAATAACAACTTGTTAGTTTTTGAAATTATGCTGAGAAGCAATTAGATCATTGTACAAGTTGATGATGTGTGACCATGTCTGCTTTTCTATTTTTCAGTTCTGTACAGTAAGAAAAATTACCATACTGCATTTTCTACCCAAAGATTTGACTCAGGGGGCTGACTAGAGAATTTACCGCCAATTGTCCATTTATTTATATTCAATTTTGGCATTACACTCAATGGGCTGGGTGCAGAGTGCTTAGTGCATATGAAGACGATGTTTAGAATATTGACTCTCACCTCTGGGTACGTACTGATAGGCATATTGCTTATGCTTTCCTCTCAGTCCCTAAGGGGTATTTGGGAGATAAAAAAACAATCACTGCTTCACGGCTTTTGTCTATTAGAGACCCCAGATCACTTTCTTCGCCTCTGCACCAGTCCTGGTTTCTATTTGTCACAGGCCCCAGACTGCCATTGCCTCCCTAAGTCAAAAACCTAACCAGCATCCACTGGTCAGATGCATTGATGACATTATCAGTGGTCACGTGATCAGTACTGCGGGAAGATGGTGATCTAGGATGTATGTTAGACATGAGTTGGGAGTGTTGCAGAGGGATGAAAGCGGTCATGGTAATAGTATAGAGACTTTTTTTTAGACAATGCTCCAATGAAAAGAAAAATAAGAAATGTTTTTGATGCAGTTATGGCAAAAACAAGCGGAGGAATTATGTTTTAGAATAGGAGATACAGTATAATGGTCATATCAATGCCTCGGTCCTAGGGAGCCCAAGTTGATCTTATTGTATCCTCTACATTACAGAGAACAACATTACTTCAAAATCAGTCAAATAAATGCTGAAAAATCTTCTACTGCTCCTTGCCCCTCATATATTCTTCTATATAAGTTTGCCCAACCACAAAGGTTTGCAATGCACTTTAGTAAGGAAATAGTTAAAGCATTGTGTTACATTTAATTTAGGAATGTGTCATTCGCTTCAAAACACACTCATTGTCAGGGAGCGCTCGCATCCAATATCTGACTCCATCAGTGTAATTGAGTGTCACTGCGAAATGAGAGCATTAGTTCATGATAAATACTGGAAGATTATCCTAATGTCACTCATGTTCCTCACGGGTGCTTAGCACCTGCCCTTGACGCTCAGAATTACAGATCCACCAAGCTCCCTAACACCAGGGCTATCCAATGGCTCCCGTTTCTTGGAGTCAGATCAATAACAATGTAAATTCTGCATGTAACTGGTACAATTCATCATTTGACTTGTAGTTTTCTGCCAGTACAGACAGTAATGGAGAGCATTTGTTCATCATTCTATAATAGCTATTAAAGACATAACTGCTGTTACATTAAGATATCTGGACCAAATTCCTTATCTCTGTAATTGTACATTAAGCCAATATTATTATCTCCCGCCACCATTACATTATTTTAAAGAAGAATCTGTGCAAAGCATTTGATTTAATACATATCAGCAAGGAGCCAATGTCTACCACCAAGATTATAGTTCATCTAATGAGTTATAATAATATTAATAGCTTGTTCTGGAGGCAGTGCTTCCCAACAACAATGCCTCTAGCTGTGGCAAATCTCCCAGCAAAAGGCTGTCGAGGCATGCTAGGAGTTGTAGTTTTAAATCGGCTGGAGGTACCCTGGTTGGCAAACACTGCTTTAAAGGGGTACTCCGGTGAGAAAGTTAAAAAGATTTGTAAATTACTTATATTAAAAATTCATAATCCTTCCAGTACTTATCAGCTGCTGAATGCTCCAAAGGAAGTTCTTTTCTTTTAAAACTTATTTTCAGTCTGATCACAGTGCTCTCTGCTGACACATCTGTCTATGTCAGGAACTGTCCAGAGCAGGAGCAAATCCACAGAGCAAACCTATCCTGCTCTGGAAAATTCCTGACATGGTGTCAGCAGAGAGCACTGAGGTCAGACAGAAAAGAAATTCAAAGAGAAAAAAAACTTCCTGTGGAGCATACAGCAGCTGATAATTACTGGAAGTATTAAGATTTTTAAATGTAAGTAATTTACAAATCTGTTTAACTTTCTGGCACCAGTTGACTTAAAAATAAATAAATAAATTCACCAGAGTGCCCCTTTAAGCTATCCATACACATACAGAGGTATATTTCTGCTAACAGCTATCTCTCCTTATCCCACCATACATAGACATACTCAAGCTTGGTATGCATGTGTTCTCAAAGAGCATAAGGTAGAGATAAGCTGCCAAACTTCTCCATTAACAGCGTTTCTCCCTGAGAACAAAAGGATTGGGCACTTGACATCCAGCTTGCCTGATCCTTCTCTTAGGGGAAAGCTGGAAGGCCACCATACACATTAGATAGTTAGCCGATCCAACCAAAATCAGTGGGGTTAGCTGACACACTGGGATGTAACTATAGGGGGTGCAGAGGTAGCAGTGGCACCAGGACCCTGTGACTGAAAGGACACCAAGGCACCTTTGCCTCATAAGAAGACACCAGTAGTATAAATAACACATGGTAGACATGGGGCCCTGTTACAGATTTTGCATTGGGGCCCAAAATCTACAAGTTACGTCTCTGCTGACACATATCTAAGGTGTACGATGTGCTTTTGAATTGGCTATCAACAAGAACCTGCTTCCCTTGAAAAGCACTGTGACCTCTTTACAGTTTATTGGCTCCATACACCACCACACCACACATCTAGTAGCAGTTGCACAGGTTATTGCAGCTGTGTCCCATTCACTTAAAGGGGTACCCCGGTGGAAAAAAAAAATTTAATCAACTGGTGACAGAAAGTTAAACAGATTTGTAAATCACTTGTATTAAAAAATCTTAATCCTTCCAGTACTTTTTAGGGGCTGCATACTACAGAGAAATCCAAAAAAGTTATGCATTTCCTCTGATGTCATGACCACAGTGCTCTCTGCTGACCTCTGCTGTCCATTTTAGGAACTGTCCAGAGCAGCATATGTTTGTTATTGGGATTTTCTCCTGCTCTGGACAGTTCCTAAAATGGACAGCAGAGGTCAGCAGAGAGCACTGTGGTCATGACATCAGAGGAAATGCATTTCTTTTTTTTGGATTTCTCTTATACAGCCCCTAAAAAGTACTGGAAGGATTAAGATTTTTTAATAGAAGTGAATTACAAATCTGTTTAACTTTTTGACACTAGTTGATTAAAAAAAAAAAAAAAAGGTTTCCACGGGAGCACCCCTTTTACCCCTTAACGACGCAGGACGTATATTTACGTCCTGCGCCGGCTCCCGCGATATGAAGCAGGATCGCGCCGCGATCCCGCATCATATCGTGTGGGTCCCAGCGCTAATCAACGGCCGGGACCCGCGGCTAATACCACACATCGCCGATCGCGGCGATGTGCGGTATTAACCCTTTAGAAGCGGCGGTCAAAGCTGACCGCCGCTTCTAAAGTGAAACTGAAAGTATCCCGGCTGCTCAGTCGGGCTGTTCGGGACCGCCGCGGTGAAATCGCGGCGTCCCGAACAGCTGATCGGACACCGGGAGGGCTCTTACCTGCCTCCTCGGTGTCCGATCGACGAATGACTGCTCCGTGCCTGAGATCCAGGCAGGAGCAGTCAAGCGCCGATAATGCTGATCACAGGCGTGTTAATACACGCCTGTGATCAGGATGAGAGATCAGTGTGTGCAGTGTTATAGGTCCCTATAAGACCTATAACACTGCAAAAAAAAGTTAAAAAAAAGTGTTAATAAAGGTCATTTAACCCCTTCCCTAATAAAAGTTTGAATCACCCCCCTTTTCCCATAAAAAAATAAAACAGTGTAAAAAAAAAAATAAATAAACATATGTGATATCGCCGCGTGCGTAAATGTCCGAACTATAAAAATATATCATTAATTAAGCCGTACGGTCAATGGCGTACGCGCAAAAAAATTCCAAAGTCCAAAAAAGCGTATTTTGGTAACTTTTTATAACATTAAAAAATGAATAAAAAGTGATCAAAAATTCAGATCAAAACAAAAATCATACCAATAAAAACTTCAGATCACGGTGCAAAAAATGAGTCCTCATACCGGCCCGTACGTGGAAAAATAAAAAAGTTATAGGGGTCAGAAGATGACATTTTTAAACGTATACATTTTCCTGCATGTAGTTATGATTTTTTCCAGAAGTGCGACAAAATCAAACCTATATAAGTAGGGTATCATTTTAACCGTATGGACCTACAGAATAATGATAAGGTGTAATTTTTACCGAAATATGCACTGCATAGAAACGGAAGCCACCAAAAGTTACAAAATGGCGTTTTTTTTTCGATTTTGTCGCACAATGATTTATTTTCCGTTTCGCTGTGCATTTTTGGGTAAAATGACTAATGTCACTGCAAAGTAGAATTGGCGACGCAAAAAATAAGCCATAATATGGATTTGTAGGTGGAAAATTGAAAGGGTTATGATTTTTAAAAGGTAAGGAGGAAAAAACGAAAGTGCAAAAACGGAAAAACCCTGAGTCCTTAAGGGGTTAAAGGAAATATGTCATCAGTGTCACCTGCACTAACCTGTTGGTACAGACAGGTAGTGCAGGTGACACTGATGTACTTACCTTGTCCCGTACTGTACTGTCATTCTCCGGCAATCCTCTTCGGTATCTTCAGCTCTGGGCACAATTTGGAGCATGGGCGGAGCTTAGGGATGTCACCTCTGCTGTTTGCTAGCAGTGGGACCCAGCAGAGAACAGAAGCAGTGATGTAACTAAGCTCTGCCCATGCTCCAAATCGGGCCCAGAGCTGAAGATACAGAAGAAGATTGCCGGAGAATGACAGCACGGGACTGGACAAGGTAAGTACCATTGTAATCAGTGTCACCTGCACTACCTGTCTGTACCAATAGGTTAGTGCAAGGTGACACTGATGACAGATTTCCTTTTCTGGCCTTAAAGTTCAAAGACAAGGCTATTTCATTTGGAGTTGACTTTGATGTCATTAAAAGTTTACTAACCTTTTCCACAATAACCTATTGGATTAAATTCATAATTACTTTTGGATGACAATGATACCAACAATAGTTACAGTGCAGTTAATACTAGGAATGTTCATGTTGTGTATAGAATCGTCTCTTTTGGGGTGCCCAATGAACTCTAGTCAAATGTAGGTCTCTTTTTTAAAGGGAATCTGCCTACTGTTTAGTGACCTTAAAGGGGTACTCCGGTGAAAACCTTTTTTCTTTTAAATCAACTGGTGGCAGAAAGTTAGACATATTTGTAAATTACTTCTATTAAAACCCAAGTCCCCAGCACTGCAAGGCAGCAGTGCTAACCACTGAGCCACCATGCTGCCCTTAGCATACATTTGCTATGTATGGTTGCTAAAATGGACAGAGACGTCAGCAGAGAGCACTGTGTTCGTGATGTCAGTGTTCCAAAAAGAAAGGTATTTCCTCTGTAGCATTCAGCAGCTAATAAGTACTGGAAGGATTAAGATTTTTTAATAAAAGTAATTTACAAATATGTTTAACTTTCTGCCACCAGTTGATTTAAAAGAAAAAAGGTTTTCACCGGAGTACCCCTTTAAATCTGTTGACAGTTCAATACAGAGTATCGAGAGAGTAGTTAGAACAGACCTGAAGTTCCCATTATGCACATAGCAGGACCAAAGAAAAACTCTTATAGGATTGTGGGCACCACTATGGCAAGTGCCCATGTGGCAAAATCCTGATAAGTGCTCAGAGCTCCCGGGCTGTTCTTCTCAGCTCTTTGTGACAGTTCTGGCAGTCATCTGATGAGACACTAGTGAAGTCACATGAGGGGGGCTAAGAAAGTGCTCAATGCTCTTTATCACAAAGATGCAATAGCAGTGCCCAGGACTTTACAAGACCTTTATTAGGTCATTCAACCTGCTAGACCAAAACTTTAGATTTGATCTTCTCTTGCCGTCCTCTATATGGAACTGTCAGCAGTTTTGAGGGCTCAAATATGCTGACAGATTCCCATTTTAACCTCAGTAACAAACTTAGCTCCCACCACTTTCCATCTAGATAACTTTTTATGTCTGTATAATTTAATAGCAATGCACGTAGCTCTGGAAATATGTCATTTGTCAAATGTTTCAGGATAGGAAATTATAAATAAATGTACAAATGTGGTTCTCACCCTAAGCCTCGGCACTGCTAGTAATGCAAACAAATTCCGCATTTTGCCAAACCCTAATTATGAGCAGAAATGTGCTGGATGCTATTAATTATATGCTGGGCACAGCTGAATGGCGGCATAGTAGCGCTCCACTTGCCATCTGTCTCTTCTCTTTTTGATTATTTTTGTCACTGACAAGTATCTCCTGAGTTGTCCCACACGTGAAAACACTTGAAAGCTCAAACCGAGGTTGTGACCTTTACTTCAGTAGGGTCTCCGCAGTGATCGCAGCCTTGAGGCTATTTGAATTTGTGTTTGAACGGCTATGGGGGCACCCATCCTCCCATCAAAACCCTCCAGATATAAATAATAACACGAACATTTCCTATGAAACACACAGCTGTCTTTATATCCATCCTCCAGCTTCTCACCAAGGACTCCAGTTGCAGCAGTCGGGTATCAGTATTCTTATTCTGTATACATATTTCACAGTTAAATAGGCAATGTAGTATAAAAACATTCCGCCTCATGTCTGTAAAAAAAAAAAGTTATGTTAAAATGAAACAAAGTCATTTCTTAGAATTGTAGTAGCTGTCAGTAAATGCAATATACTTGTTTAAACAGCTGATGTGCTTGTTATAATGCATCAGTATAGGAATGAGGCATCAATCCAGGACAGGAAAGCTTTCAGCTTTATTAAAAATTCTTATGGCTTCTGGTACTTACTTATCAGCTGCTGTATGCTCCAGAGGAAGTTGTGTAGTTCTTTCCCGTCTGACCACAGTGCTCTCTGCTGCCATCAATGTCCATGTCAGGAACTGTCTGTAGCAGGAAAGATTTGTTATGAGGATTTGCTCCTGCTCTGGTCAGTTCCTAAAATGGTCAGAGGTTGCAGCAGAGAGCTCTGTGGTCAGACTACAAAGAACTACACAACTTCCTCTGTAGTATACAGCAGCTGATAAGTACTGGTAGGGGTAAGATTTTTTACTAGGAGTAATTTAAAAATCTGTATAACTGTCTGGTACCAGTTAATAATAATTATTTTTTTTTTCATCTCGTGTACCCCTTTAAATGTATGTATAGGGATCTTAGGTAACATGGCACCCTCATTACTAATTTTGTGATTTATGGATATGGTAGTTGAACAAAAGGAAATTGCACTTTGGTACAGCTGGAGATTTGCTCCTTACTCTATTCACCACCTCACATCACTAGCTATCCGGCGGTGCTACTGTGTTCACATAGTACCATTTACTGCAAAAGCATGTAGAAAAAAGATGTGCAGTGCACTCACCACGTTTTGGGCTTCTTTCTTTATTGAAGAAGATACTGTGCAACCATCCAGTTCAAAGGACACAATTCCTCATCATGTATTAGCGGTGCAGCGGGAGGGTAGTGGCGTGCGGGGGAAGGGTGGGGGAGATAGAGACGACAGCCTGTTTCACTAACGCTTCTTCCGGTCTCTGAAATCCTGAAATCAACCAATGATCCCCATATCAGATAAAGGGGGCTCCTGTATTTACCTTTTTAAGGTGTGTACTACAAGTTCCAAATTGCATTCTTGAAGACATTTCCCATTTTTATCAGCAAAAAAATGTAAAGGAAGAACCAGCCCGACAATACAGCTGTGTTAGTGAGCTTCACGATTCATCATAGATTATGCAAATTTCATTAAAATGTTTTCCTTTCTTAACATTGTGATATTAGAAGGATTTGGTTTCTTTGATATATTCACACACTTGTTTTCTTATTATTGGCTCAATCACACTGATTAAATATTTCATTGAGCCAGTTTTATGGTGCTATAAACTTATCTGCGCTGTGAGCTTGTTTCAGAGGTTCCCAGCACATGAAGAAACAGGTTTTATTAGTTATTGTCTTCAGAAATCCTGCAGAACACATCCAGCAAGGGGCAATGGGCATCTGCAAAGTGCAAGAAATAAAAATAACCAAGATCAGAGAAGTAAAATTAGGAGGGAAAAAAAAAAGGATAGTACCTTGTGTGATACCTTTGGATCGTATAATAGCAAGTAAGATCGCAAAATACAGTGGACTGTCATCTTAGTGTGTATTATACCTCATGTGGGGTAAATCTGGATCAAGACCTGCGTGCTGCTGCTGCTGCTGCAAGAAACCTATAGTAGATACAAAAAAAAAATGGGAAAAAATGGCAATATAATGGCACTGCTCTGGAATGATCAGCGGATCTGCTAATGGCCGATCTGTGTAACAGACCAGTGCTCTCCTGATCATTCTCACTACATGGTGATTGTTGTCATCGTCGTTCAAAGTCTTGCTTTTGTTCCTGCATTTCTGCTGACTTTGTTTTGTTCTTGGGCTCTTGAGCTGTTTCATTATCACTGCATATATTGTCATTTAACTATTATTTATTTGCCATTAGTGTTTCTTATGTCTTTTGTGTATGATTATATTATAATGTCCACAGAGTTTATTTAAGCCCTACTCCCGAATTTAGGATCTTGGTGCCCTTTTTGATTTTTTTTTCCGAGTATAGGGTAATGTTACATGGGCCTGATTAAAGCACTTATCAAATTGATCTGCGCTAATTTTGGGAGCCTATTACATGGCTCAAATACAATGTGTGTGTAAGAGTGGTGTCTCTTTAAGGCTAGGTTTGAATACAAGTTTTTTTTATGCCATTTTTTGGAAAACTGTCACTGCAGTTTTTGAGTCAGAAAAAGGATACAATAAGAAGGAAAAGTATAAGTTATTCCTCTATATTTCCCATTCCTTTTGAATACACTTCTGTCTTTGACTCAAAAACTGCAGTGACATTTTTCCAAAAAAATGCAAGAAAAAAACCTGTGTGAAAACCTAGCCTAAATGTCTGTTTGTTGTCTACTCAGTTGCTGTGGTTTTGCGTCTTGACTTAAATTTGTCCTCTTGGTTCTGACTTGGCATGTTGACTATCCTGTGTGTTTGTTTGTATCCCCTGAGTATTGAATTGTATTTACCCTTTTTGTATTCCTGAAATTTTTGGACATGTTGACTGAGTTTACTGTAGTTAGTTTTTTTGACTCTGAAGTCCCAGCAAGTAGATAGGCAGAGACCATCTTCGTTGTTGTGGATCCATCAGTTAGGGCAGATTCTCAGTAGAAGGGATAAGGTTTGTGGACAAGTGCAGTGTGTATGGCAGCACAAACATTCTTTAGATAATTCTTGTGGCCCATAACTTTCATCATTGTCCCCCCCTCATCACCTAATACATAGGATGGTTGCTAGTTCATTGGCCATTTTCTGGAACTATTACAAAGGGCAATATGAGCCTATTCTGCTGATAATCCCCAAGTGTAATAGAGCCTTACAGTGTAGCTGTAATGTCCGTTTTTGTATTTTTCTGTTTTAGTTTTGTGCCTATATCAGTTTTCTTTGCTATTTTCCCTGGCTGGGGAATAGTTAATCCTCTGAGCCAATTGCAACCCAGGTATGGCTATTTAAACCCGAGCTCTCCATCACTCTGTGCTGGTTATTTGGGCATTTGTGCATTACTCTGACCATGTCTGCTTTATCATGCCCTTTGTATTTATCTCTAATATTTGAGTTTTAACTATGGTTAATAGTCTTGTTTATGGTAGATTTAGTCTGAAGTACAATTGTCTGTTTTTAGGATTATTGTATGTCCATGTATGTATCTTAGTCTGTGTTGACACTGTGAGTATCCTGACCTGTGTTCCTTCCCCTTGTGGAGTTTGGTATTGTGGAGTATGTTCAGACTCATCCTCTTTGCTCAGTCTAGTGTTCCGTGTACTATATTTCTGCTTCTTTCTAGGTCAGTATCCTGATCACACACTGGAGTGTGCCTGCTGGCTAGAAGTCTATCTGTATTTATCATTGCTGTCTCCTCCTTTTGTGGAGTGGGGTATCCAGTGTGTTTCTGTTCTGTGTCTCAGTGTGAACAGTGTTCTATGTTCCTTATCAGTTTGGTGTTTGACATTCAGTTCACCTGTTTATCCCCTGCATATTCTGGTTTCTGCTGTGTACTTATTCTATACCCTGTCTTGTTCATTAATTTATGTCTGCCGTTTATCTTGCCGTTCCGGTTTTTGAACTGTTTGTACACTATATATAACTGTTTGTACACTATATTCTGCACTGTTTGCCTGTATATATTCTGTCTTGTATATGTGCTTGTTTGATAGTTTTCCCGTTATGTTTCTGGCCTGTGACAGACTATGTATATTATTTTTTGATTTACACTCACTGCACTTTAGCTCAGGTAGGGACCGGCACCGTGGTTTTCGATACGCCGTTTAGGGTGGATGAGCAAGTAGGCAGGGAAAGTGTTATTAAGGACAGCTTGGTGCTCACTCTCATTGTTCCATCAGTCAGTCATGACAGTAGCTGTCAAAGGGAAATAGCAAAGTTTTGACTGATTGGAGCGCTGTGACCCCCACCAGTCAGCAGAACAGTCTCTGCAGAGCCTCTATGGACAGCCCCACAGACTTATATTGATGCTGCAGTACATAGATCGCAATAAGCCAGGGAGTGAAGCACTTATGTTCTCACTTCTCTTTGCTCATTCTGCAGATCGGTGGTCAGATATCCAATACCTACTACCCGGTTAGGGCATGTGCAAAAGGAAAAAACCCACACTTGGGTACAGCACTGTGCTGCAGATTTCTCTGATCCGTGGTCAACACAGGGAAATCTCGCACTGAAGCTCCTATTGATAACAATGGAAACTTCAGAGCATAGCCTCGCAAAAAGAATATGTCACTTATTTTTCACCAGTTCCCATGTCTCACATTGAAATTAATTAGCAGGGTTTTTCAAGGTGACAGCACATTGTTTTTTATATGGAAATCGGGGAGATTTTTACATGGAGAAAATGCTCTCATGTTCATGTTCAGCTTTCAAAACACAACTGAAATGTACATCAGAAATATTGAATATTCTTTGCTGGTGCACAATATTTCTGGTCTTTGCCTTCAGAGTAACAGACATTTATCAAAATATACATGCACAACTATAACTGCAAAGTATATGGCCAGCTATAACCCCCAAAGGAACCAGCTGTGGTCAAACCTTTACATATGCGTCTATGTTTTATATTAATCCATGCTATCATTATTCTGCTATAATGAAGAATGATCTAGTAAATACAGGTTTTGTTTATTGACTCTGGTAAATCTAAGTCCAATTTATGTCATATTCTATTCTGTGGAAAATATATAGTTTTATGATTTAATTGTTGTTTTTTTTCAGGTAACTACACACTAAGGGATTTATTGCTCTGTGCAACAAACAATAGGTTAAAAATTTCACAGAAAGATAAACTCCACGCTGCCTACTTAAGTTCTGTAATGTCCTTTAATCCCAAATTTATTGGCCAATTTAGGATTCTTATAATAAATACCAGAGGATGCAACTGAGCTGTGATAGTAGTAATGATCTCTGGATAGGTACATAAATTCCAGGCATGGTTCCCTTGTGGGATCCCGGTGTGCACCACTTCCTTTTTTGTTGCTTTGAAGACTTGTTTTAATTATTGTTTCACCTTTCCTGTGCAGGGTGTGTGGTTCAGGCGCTGTGCTCCAGGTGTGTCTGCAGGTTGTCAGTCAGGGAAGTCCAGACATGACTGAATTTTACAAGTATACATCAGACAATCCCGGGCAATTTACACACAGCAGCCACAAAGCAAAGGATAAAAATATCCGTGCAGCCGGATTTTTATTAAGTGCAACTTTAATCCTCTTCATCGCACCACAAATAAATACCTGGCAGGACATGAAGTAGCCTCTGTGATTTTCAGATGTCCCGTATGTTTACTATTTGTGCGCGCCGCTCAGCCGGACCCACTTTTACATGCTACAGACATTCTCATATTAATAGTTTGGGATGTACGTAGTCTTTATATTGCTTTTATCTTCACAAGTATCTTTTTGATCAGGCACAGACTGGAATGGAACACCATGCATCACAATGGCAGACGGTTTTATGTAATACTTCAGGAATCTCAAGGAGTACTTGAGACTGAGAAATAATCTGATTTTATATCTCAAGTCCAACAAAGATGTCCCTGTATATTTATCTCTTTAGTCTGCCTGTCTTATAATAAAGCCCCACCTTGGGAGCTGGCAGGGAACAGAACAAAGAACTGCAATTTACTTATTATCAAAAATGCTCCATATGGGGGGAGGGAATGTTAAGGTAAAAAACATTCTAGGATGCAGAGAAATTCAGATTACACTGCCGCTGCCCAGCGGACCCTCTGAAAGACCCATGGGGCACATTTGTTAATAATAGGAAAAGGACTCGGGCAAGAAATGTTTGGGTAATAGCTTTTGCAATGTCCCACATCTCATGACAAATGGCTCCAATATAACTAGGAAGACACAAGCTAAACGTCATGTATTATCTGGTGTACATACAGTCCAGTAAGGGTTAAACTGGCCCACCAGGAAACCAGAGGATCCCCTGGACCAAGGTTGTGACATAATGGTGGATGCCAACTACAATTGGGATACATAGATGCAGCAGAAGACATATAACATAACTGGAAGCTGAAGTATAGAATCAGACAGCAATAATCTGATAATAATAAAAATGAACATTAATTATGTGTTGTTGCTGAGAAGAAGAATAGTGGAGAGGAAGCTGATCAGGACAAATGCAAGGACAAGGACAAGTTGTATCTAATTGTATCGTATTCATAGATTGTAAGCCCCAGCGTGCAGGACCCTCAACCTTTTTGTTTGAATAATTAGTGTGTAACATTGGAATGTCTGATATTTTGTCTTTATTTGTATCCCCTAAATTGTAAAATGCTGCAAAATATGCTGGCGCTATATGAATAAATAATAATAATAATATTAATAATAATAATAATGATGATGAAAAATTCAATTAGTATTATTATTATTATTACTACTTTTATTATTATTTATTGTACAATAGCTGTTTATTTTAAATAAAGGTAATAAATAGTGTTGGGCACAAATATTCATATTTCAAATTTTTATCATGAATATTGCAAATTTGCGAATATTGCAAATAAATTCGCTATATATTCGAAATTGCGAATATTCGCTTTTTTTCCACATATGTGCATATTCGCATATGTGAATATTCGCATATTCCTTATTTTCACTTGTGCGCCAATTGGAATGATGCAAATACACTTGTCAGAGGTTATCAACAACATCCCTAGCAACCAATAGTAAAGTCGCCCACCCCCTCACTGCTTTCTTCCTCCAATACACGAATATGCAAATATTCAAATATGTGAATATTCACATATGCGAATATTCACATATGCGAATATGTGAACATAATGAATACGCAAAATTTGCGAATGTCGCAAATTCGAATATGGGCAATGCCGCTCATCACTAGTAATAAATGCAATGAAAGTTGGCTGATTCTATTTAGGTCTATTATTAATTAGAGCACAACTATTTTAAATGAAGTTTGTAAAATCCAGGCTAAAAAAAGGGGATTACCTGATCATATGGTGACCTCATCATTCCAAATTTGAAATATCTTGATGCTCAGCTTTCAACTCTTGTCCAATGACAGATTCCGTAGCCACTTGCATGCAACTGAAATACATCATATTTTGATTTTATTTTAGTCCATGTCCTTCTTCTTTAAAGTGTAGGAGAATGTTGCATGTACAGGGAGCTCTTGCTAGACTTGAGGAATGTCACGGATTGTAACACACAGTCACAGCAGTTTTGGGCTGTGCACATTATATTTTCTGTTTAGTTCCACTTTAAAAGCGGGGGAAGAAGCTATGCAGATGAAACAAAATCGACTCATATTTTTTTAATCAAGCTGAAAGATAAAAGGCTGCTGTGTTTTACCGAATGTTTCCAGTCTTGAATTTAATAATACTAAATTATCTTCATTGATTTGAAGAGTCATCTCAGGATATCGAGACCTCAGTCTGCACAGGGACTTGTAAAGTTTTCAAGAGCACTTTATCTGTAAAAAGCAGCAACTGTATATACTCATAGAAGTCTGGAGGGAGAGAGCTCTCTGCATTACAAGTGTAACCTCCTTATTCACTTGCAGGCATCCATGGCTTCTCCGTACAGTGCTGTGCGTCCTTTTCATAGTCTGAAGTTCATTGCAATGATGTTTTCTTTTATTCTACATACCGATTCATCATTAACCTCGTAAGGGAACAGGGTGTACCTGTACGCCCTGCGCCTGGTCCCAGTATATAATGAACATAGCGGGTCGGTCCCGGCGGCTAATGAAAGCTGGGACCCTGGGCTAATAGCGTGCTGCACTGATCATTGTGCCACGTGGTATTAACCCTTTAGACGCGGCGTTCAAAGTTGATTGCAACGTCTAAAAGGAAAGTGAAAGCTTCCCGGCAGTTCAGTCAGGCTGATCGAGACCATCGCGTTGAAATCGCGATGTCATGATCAGCTAGAATGTGAATGGAGGGTGCCTTACCTGCCTCCGTCGTGTCCGATCGGCGATTGATTGCTCTAAGCCTGAGATCCAGGCTTGAGCAATCGACCGCCAAGAACACTGATCATCTCCATGTTAATGCATGGGGCTGATAGGTATATGCATTGCTATAGCCACTAGAGGGGGCTATAACACTCCAAAAAAAAAGTGTGAAAAAAAATGAATAAACATCATTTAACCCCTTCCCTAATAAAAGTAAGAATCACCCCCCTTTTCTCATAAAAAAAAAACGGTGTTAATAAAAATAAACATATATGGTATCGCTGCGTGTGGAAATGTCAAAACAATAAAAATATATCATTAATTAAACCGCACAGTCAATGGTGTAAAAGTAAAAAATTCCAAAGTCCAAAATAGAGTATTTTTGTTCACTTTTGATATAATGAAAAAATGAATAAAAAGTGATTTAAAAGTCCGATCAATACAAAAATGGTACTGATAAAAACTTCAGTTCAAGGTGCAAAAAAAAATTAGCCCTCATACCGGCCCAAAGGCAGAAAAATAAAAAAGTTATAGGTGTCAGAAGATGACAGTTTTAAACGTATATATTTTCCTGCATGTAGTTATGATTTTTTTCAGAAGTACAACAAAATCAAACCTATATAAGTAGGGTATCACTTTAACCGTATGGACCTACAGAAGAAAGATAAGGTGTCATTTTTACTGAAAAATGGACTTCGTAGAAGTGGAAGCCCCCAAAAGTTGCAAAATTGAATTTTTTCTTCAATCTTGTCGCACAATAATTTTTTTTCCATTTCGCCATGGATTTTTTTTTTAAATGACTAATATCTCTGCAAAGTAGAATATATGGAGCAAAAAATAAGCCATAATATGGAATTTTAGGTGCAAAATTGAAAGTGTTATGATTTTTAGAAGGTGATGAGGAAAAAATGAAAATGCAAAAACTGAAAAACCCTGCGTCCTTAAGGGGTAAATATATATTCGATACTTATTACTGGCTGCTGTGCTGTCCCACCTCAGTAGGTTTCTGGTTTAGTAGGACAGTTTTTGAGGGGACAATGCATCACTGGAACGAGGAAGAAGTGGTGACTAGATGGAGCAAGAACGATGGAACTGAAGCTGCAGGGATAGGGGAAGGGAAGTATGATTATAATTTTTTTTTTTAACCAGCAATAGTCATATTTTCATCATAAAGACTCTTTTAAAGGGGTACTCTGCTGCTAGACATCTTATCCCCTATCCAAAGGATAGGGAATAAGAAGTCTGATCGCAGGGGTCCCGCTGCTGGAGTCCACACATGATCTCCCACAGCACCCAGCATTCTAAACAGATGCCGGGTTCCTGTGGCAGTGGACATGATGTCACTCCCCCTCCAATAGACATGAATAGAGGGGGTGTGGTGTGACATCACGAGGGGCGTTGCCGTGACATCACGATCATGGTGCCAGAAAGTTAAACAGATTTGTAAATTACTTCTATTAAAAAATCTTAATCCTTCCAGTAATTTTTAGGGGAAGTGTACTAAAGAGAAATAAAAAAAAAATAAAAAAAATTCCTCTGATGTCATGACCACAGTGCTCTCTGCTGACCTATGCTGTCCATTTTAGGAACTGTCCAGAGCAGCATATGTTTGCTATGGGGATTTTCTCCTGCTCTGGACAGTTCATGAAATGGACAGCAGAGGCCAGCAGAGAGCACTGTGGTCATGACATCAGAGGAAATGCATTTCTTTTTTGGATTTCTCTTTAGTATACAACCCCTAAAAAGTACTGGGAGGATTAAGATTTTTTTTTAATAGAAGTGATTTACAAATCTGTTTAACTTTCTGGGATCAGTTGATTTTTTTTTTAAAGTTTTCCATGGGAGTACCCCTTTAAGAGCGGTCATACAATGCACTAAGATGTGCTTTATTTGGGGTGCAGATTATAGATATTAATGTAATGTGTCCATGAAGTGGTGTAAGAAAGCAAATAGTGTCTGAAATGCCAAGTTTACGATGCCTCATTTGGATAAATGCCATTTTCCTGAATTAGAAATCTGTGTCCTGTTGATTAATTTTTTTCTGCAATATATCAGAAAACGAAAATATGCTATGCACTTATTAATATTTCTGTATTATGGGAGATCAAATACTTTATCTCTCTATCTAAAGATGTTCTCTGTGTAGATCTAGACATTATTTGACTGAGCTTTACCCAGTAACCCAGTAAGACTGTTATTAAGGGATCCCACAAAATCTAATATCTATGTGGATTACCACTATCTACTTCACTTTCTGCAATTTTGTTCACATAAAGGTAGTATCCAAAGTTAAAAATACATAGCAGCTTTCTTCCAAAAACAGCACCACACCTGTACTTGGGTTATGTTTGGTATTACAACTTAGCTCCATTCACTTCAATGGAACAAAACTGCAATACTACACACAATCTGATGGCAAACTTGCTGTTTACTGTTTCTCTAATCTGAGATGGTCCCTTGAAATAATAACTATTGTGCTATCGGTAAAAGTTACAAGTGTAAGGTCTCATTTACCCAATGTCTATGTTTTCCTGCTAACTAGTGATGAGCGGCATAGGCCATATTCGAATTTGTGATATTTAGCGAATATATGGACGAATATTCGTCATATAATCGCGAAATTAGCATATTCACTTTTTTTCCCCCTGCATTTATGCGCATATGCTAAAATATATGAACATATTCGCGAATATTGAGCCCTCCTTTCTTTAATGGTATAGGGAACTAATGGGCTAGTGCAGTAGTCTCCAACCTGCGGACCTCCGGATGTTGCAAAACTACAACTCCCAGCATGCACGGACAGCCGTTGGCTGTCCGTGCATGCTGGAGTTGTAGTTTTGCAACATCTGGAGGTCCGCAGGTTGGAAACTACTGCACTAGCCCTTTAGTTTCCTATACCATTAAAGAAGGGAGGGCTCAATATATGCGAATATGCGTATATGCGAAGAGCAGAGAGGGATGCAGTGATCACTGTGATGTGTACTGTGAAAAAAAAGTGAATATTCGTATATATAATGAATATATAGTGCTATATTCGAAATATTCGCGAATTTGCGAATATGCATTATTCGCGATAAAAATTCGAGTTGCGAATATTCGCAAGCAACACTACTGCTAACCACTCCAATCACTAATGTAATAAGTAGAAAAGCCCAGCTCAGCCTATAGGGAGTGTTTTAGACTCCTTCTTGCCTATAGCCAATGAGAACTCAACATCTGAAGTCATAGCAATCAGACACCTAACATGAGGATTATGGACCTCAAAATAAAATCTGTAATAAAACTCCCAACCTACTATTTTTCACGTATTAATACTGGTGTATCACAGTGTGGCAGAGGAGCCTATCCTACAAATACATGCCCCACAGCTATTCCCTTAATATCAAAATTCATCTCTTTGACTTCCCATAAAATGACACCAGTGGCTATTGGATGTTGTCAAAACCACTATTCAGCAATTTGCAATAGAAAATATGACGTGGCACTTACCCTGCAGCTAAAATCTTCTTTATTTACTGCAAACTCATAAACACGGAGCGGGGGAAGGAAACAAACAGTATACACGCCACAAACGGCGGCCGTTTTGTGACAGATGCACTTCTTCCGTTCTTGTGTATTCCCTAGTGAGTAGTACCAGATTTTCTAGATTTCTTTTGGTGGAAAAAGTGACCATTCAAATAACAACACAGGGATGGATTTAGCATAATAATGAAATATTAATAATAATAATAATAATAATAATAACAATAACAATAGCAAATAGATTGACAACTGGACAGCCACCTATAATGTCTTATAGGGAGCAATAGTGTCCACCTGCTGACAATTCTTAGACTACAATAATATCCATAGACTGTCAAGGAGGTAGTCACCACTGCTCTCAAGGATACATAAACCTGAGTTATTTCCCCAATAAAACATGAGTGATGTTATATGCTAATATATTATTAGCATATAGCTAGGGGAGGGGGGGGGGGGGTAAAAAAAAAAGTGCAGAAATCTGTGTAGCAGCTGCTCCTCTTGGAATATGGATGGTGTCTTTTTTTTTTAAAGTTGTCACAGGTACTCTCTAGTAGTATTCTGATCTAATTAAAAACAAAACTACAGCCTGCTAGGGGTGTAAAATAACAAACTGCATTGTACTAACCTTGCCTGATCCAAAACTGTCACTCCAGTCTGATCCTGTACTGCTGTTTACTTCCCTTGAAAACAAGCTCTCCCTGCTCTTCTGATGACATTTCATCCCACTGCAGCCTCAGTGATTTTCTACAGCGTGTAGAAAACTTCATCAGGAGAGCAAGGAGAGCTCATCATAAGAGACAGAAGTGCAAGGACAGACCAGTGGGCCGATGCTGCAACAAGCGAGGTTAGTATGGTACAGTTTGTTATTTTACACCCCTAGTAGCTGTAGTTTGGTTTTTATTTATAGAACACTTGGCCCTCCACTTGGTAAAAATATGCTTATATTTTTATTGGCAATGCAGTAGAGATATGGAGGTGGGTAACCTATAGTCACACACTTACGGCTATAGGTCACCCATCTCCATATTCTTACTGTGGGATATCTGACCATTGTTCTCTCTATGCCTGCCTAGCTGCGCAGCAAGGAAGGTACTTTGACTAAAGCATTACTTTTTGTTTGGATCGCCAATAAAATTATAAGCATATTTTCACCAAGTGGAGTGCAAAGTGTTCTTTGTACAGATTTAAAAGATATTCTACTTTGGCACCTACAATATAGGAGAGTGCTGTATTTCTACTACAGCTTGTTTTTTATTTAAAGGGGTACTCCACAGGCCAGCGTTCATAAGTAAATGTTCTGAATGCTGTTTTCACACAGTGGGGGTCAGCCACGCCCCTCGTGACATCACAGCCACGTCCCCTCAATGCAAGTCTATGGGAGGGGGCGTGACAGTTGTCACGCCCCCTCCCATTGACTTGCATTGAGGGGGTGTTACCGTGACGTCATTTACTTCCAAACGCTGGCCAGTGGAGTACCCCTTTAAGTCAGAATACTCCTTTTTTATGACATATGACACACACAATTGATCCCATTAATTTAGAAGGGAATGTTTTTAATCTTAAACATAAAATGAAATAATTGTCAAAAACAGCTATGCAGTAACTTAAGACAAAAAGGTCATTCTTTAGAAAAGAAGATCTCACCCATCCATCTCCTTGGCACTATCCGGCCTGCCTTAATTACTAAAGATTATTCTTAGTACTGCCATTAACGCAGTTTTGTACATGCAGCTATAATTGTTCTGGGGAATAATTGTTATTATAATACGCTTTATAAAAGATCTTTTCTGCACGTAATTTAATTTTTCAACTCATTTCCTTCACTACCATCACCTATCGGATTGTTTTTTTGTAGTAAGAGAATTCTCCATGAGAGGAGATTATCAACCTTTGCCAAGTTTGCTTTGAATTTCATTCTGTAAAGCCACATAGTTCAGGAAATGGCAGCCCTGCTAGTCAGTGACAAACACATAAGTGTCCACTTGGCACCTTAGCTGCAACTAATTGGTCCAAGTCTGTATAGATGAGGCTGCCAGTTGGTGTGAATTACAGTCTCAATGCACCTCATTCAATGACCAAGAGACAAGACATCTGGGATAAGACTGCTATTCCCAGTAGGGTGAGCACAAACACAAGGAGAAAATCTACTGATTCATGCCAGAAGTGAAGTTCGGCATCTTGAAAAACAGGCTCTTTGAATTGCAGATCATAAAACTGTATAAGCCTGTGCTGAAAATGCAGATTTGAAAGCATCAATCTTCCTTCCCACACAACGCTCAGCCTTTCGTTCCCTTCATACATTTTCTCTGATATGCTGCTCGCTCATTTTTCATCTCTATTTTAACCTATATATTGTGAGAGTCCTGAAAATAGTTCCATTTGATCTTCTCGTGTGATATTTCTTTATGACGTTTAAATTGAAATTACATTGTGGCCTATTCTTTATTACGATACCGTTGTCTAACCTATAAAACGCTAATAAATTCTTTGGTGCTGTAAAGACATTGTAAACAATGACACCGGTCATGGTCCCCGGTGTGGTTCCAGTCTAATTCCTTTAAAGGACACAATGATCTGATGAGTGCAAATTGATTCGCTTTCATCATCTTTAAATGGGCACTGTCAGATACAAAATCTTTTCATATGTTGTAAAGCATAGGTTTTGCAATTGCTTTCATTAGGACATATTCAGTATTTCATACTGAAAAAGCCAGTCAAAAACTGCCCCCCCTGCCTGCTTGGACACATACTAGTCTCCTGCTGTGTCCATGCATCATCATCTATGTCATGGACACATTTCCTTGATTGACAGCAGTGAGCGCAGGGCTCACACCTGGAGGAAAAATCCTCCCACTGTCAGCTTGTGTCCCGCTACTGTCAGTGAGGACAAGCTGGGAGTTGTAGTTTTGCTAATGCTAGGGGAGACGGGAGAAGACAGCATACTGAGGGAGGGGGGCGGAGACCTGCACAGTGAGGCCACGCCCCCAACCTTTGAGAGGAATTCTGACTAGTGAGCTAAATTAAAAGTGTAATAAAAAAATAAATAAAGGTGCTAGACACAAAAATTAGATGTACATGGTCAGGATTAGGTACTGAGTGATATATTTAAAAAAAAATTAGTTGGATCTGATGGGTACGCTTTAAGGTTTGTCTCAATGTGAAATGCCCAGACAGGTCCATTGTAGATGACTGAAATCAGATTACAGATATTCAGCAGAGGAATCTCCGCTACTTAATAATGCTGTAGACCCCATTGACTTCCATGGGGTCCGCAGCAGATTTTCCACAGTGGAGATTCTGCTTCCAGTTGCGAGTTTAAAGGGGTACACCGCAGCCCCAGCGTTCATAACATTTTGTTCTGAATGCTGGGTGCTGGCGGCAGGGGCCACGCCCCTCATGATGTCACAACTACACCCCTTGTGATGTCACGACACACCCCCTCAATGCAAGTCTATGGGAGGGGGTGTGGCGACTGCCACACCCCCTCCCATAGACTTGCATTGAGGAGGCATGGCAGACGTCACAACCCCCGCCACTCACACCCATCGTTCGGGTGCTGCACAGAGATCGCGGGGGTCCCAGCGGCGGAACACCCGCGATCAGACATCTTATCCCCTATCCTTTCGATAGGGGATAAGAAGTCTAGGAGCGGAGTACCCCTTAAAAACAAAATCCGCTAATGTGATTGCACCCTAAATATCTTTGTACCATGTAACTAAAATTTCACTGATATTCAATCAAGACGACTGTACATGAGCAATAAGGATGAGGAATAAGGATCCTGGATTAACCACATGACTGGCTGTTTGCATGCGTGAAATGGAGCAGCAAATGGAAAACTGCCGTAAAATTTGTGCAGGCATTGGCCACCACCCATACCCAAAAATCGATAAACAGGCACCCTAATATTCTCTTCCTCTTAAACATTTAAATGACAATTTAGCTTTTTGTTGGCAGAAATGGTAGATGTTCACTACATCCTATAAGTGCATGCAGCATTGTCAACAGCTCATGGCAACTGTGAGTTCTTATATTTTGTCAAAGGGTTTTTTAACTGGTGAAATGATTCAAGCCTAAAGTACAGAAGAGATATAAAAAATCAATTATCCTACAAAGTTTATTGTGCACTGGATACACATACTAGAGTATACCATTCCTACTGCAACATGTTTAGTAGCTTTGCTTTTATTGCTCCTAGTGTTCCAGTGCTGTATTTCAATATTTCGCAGTCGGAATGTGTATATTGATGTGATAACCACACCATTTGCAAATATCTGTGCACGTTTCTGGGAATATAATGCACATCTGATCAAATCTGTGCCATCTTTGCTGATCAGAGACATATCTTAAATGGAAAATGACAGCAGTGTCACACACACTAACCTGCTGGTGCTGCTTGATAGTACAGGTTACACTGATCACAATTGTATTTGGTGGCGCCATTCCCAAGATATTACTAAAAATCCTTATATGTAATATAGCGTCTTTGGTGCACTGAAAGGGGTTCTCCGCTGCCTCAGCATTCAGAACATTTTGTTCCTAAAATTTGCATGGGCAGTGGGGAGGCGTGATGTCACGGCCATGCCCTCAGGATGTCACACCATGCCCTTAATGAAAGTCTATGGGAAGGGGCGTGGTGGCCACCACGATCCCTCCCGAAGACTTACACTGAGGGGGCGTGGGACGACATCACGAGGGGCCTGATAGTGACGCAAAGACCTCTGCTGCCCGATCCAAGAGTTCTAAATGAATGCCGGGTGCTACACAGAGATAGCGGGGGTCCCAGCTGCTATCACCGTACATGTAAGAGATCTATGCACATTAGTGGCTACATGAAGAAGAGGGAGATTATAAATATGTATTAAGGGGCTTGCATCATGGCCGGCCAGGAAGGAGGACCAGTGCACCAAGGGGATATGGAAAGCCCCAAGAGCATCAGAGAACATAATTTACATATTAGGATTTTTAGTGATTTCTTGGTAATGGTGCCATGTAGGAAAATAAGGTAAAGACCATTGTGATCAGTGTCACCTGCCCTTGTTCCAGTAACCAGTAAGTGTGGCCTCTTTTCTGTGATTTTTTTATGCTGACACTCCATTTACTGACTTGAATTGCATTGACTATAGATTGGTGGAGGTGCCACTGGTTGGACCTACAACAATCAGCTATTCATACTCTGTGGATAGGGGGATCATTTTCCTCTATTCTTGCTCTGGTTTGGCTTTGTCAGATATATATGTATACTAAATAGATGCACTGTAATACACCCACCACCCTCTCTAGAGCAGACATGTGCCAAATCTGACATTTGAATGTAGCAGCAACATATGGAACTAGAAAAAGCATACAATCAAGTATGTGTTATTTATAATGAAAGACAATGGCAGATGGATCCAAGAGTTTACAATTGAATATGTGTGTACAATGTGAATGGGGCTCCATCAGAAAAAGAGAGAAAAACTATTCACTTTTCCTATCAAAGCATAACCTTTAAAGGTAATATTTTACTGATTTGTAAGAGAAAACCAATACTCTATTGGTATCCAGTTGTGTACCTTTTATTTTATTTTTTTAAATAGAAAAAAAAATGTCTAAAATTGGGCCATGAATGAAATAGTTGCCAAAATATGCTCCTATTCCCACTATGATGCAGATCAGCCACAATGTTATAGGGTGAGGTCACATAGGTGCAAAATACTGATAAACAACCACTCACACACCTCCTATTCATTAGGGGCTTAGTATTATAGTTGCACACAGATAAGGCATACAAAGGGTGCCATTTACATTATGGCATGTAGTGCATCATGCTGGCTTACGACCTATTAGTGACGCCCATACTATTCTATCAGGTGGGCTGCCCTGCATCCTATATGTGATACCCAAAATGCACTGATACCTCAGACTCCCCCAGCATCCCAAGGCCAGACCACTTAATAAAAAATATATGCTCCCATTTTTCTGTGATTATTTTCTTTAATGTGTCAGCGTACATGAACAGCTAGTATTCCATTAATTTGGAGGGGCAACTGACCTTCGTTTTAAGGATCAGTGGGGGTCCCTACTGTCCAGATCCTCACCAATTAGCTAGTTATTCCATATCCAGAGGATACTCCGGAGAAAATAAATATTAACTGGTGTCACAAAGTTATACAAATTTGTAAACTACTTTGATTTAAAAAATCTCAAGCCTTCTAGCTCTTATCAGTAGCTATATACCCTAAAGGAATTCATGTAAGGCTGGGTTCACGTATGTCCGGTGTCCGACTCTGTGAAACCAGCCTAAAACTCATCACAACTAATGCCATAACTGATGCCACAACATATATCAGATGTCATCAGTTGTTTAGCATCAGGCTTGAAAAACACTAGGAAAAAATGCTATAAAAGCTACCACTGGTTTTTGCCTATTTTTTTTGTTGTTGTTGCTTCTTCTGGTGTTTTAAAATGCAATTTTTTGACCCTGTGGCAGTTTCTCACTGCTGTCAGGTTACCACTCTGTAGATTGGATGCAGAGCGCCCGGCCCACGGAGTGTAAGGAGGTAAATAGTGTTGCATAGTGTCACGGTAGGCCATACGATATGTAGCAGTGCATAGCGAACCTCTGTCCCGGGGACACCTGTAGCTATACTGAAGGAAGGCCTTGTTCCTAGCATGGACTCCTGCTCAGCAAGAACATACAGTAAGGCAGCATTCCATATAAATCACTGGTTTACTGTAGCCTCTTGCTGGGCTGAGTGCTATGCATTGGTTTAGTGATAAGAATTAAGTCGTACTGCTGTGCGGCGCTTTACAGTATACAGTCACCTATGTAGATAGCTGTATACTGTGTACAGTGAACCATCATGTCCACTTACCCCCCTCATTCCTGCTCTGGCCTGGTCTTGCAAAATGTGAACAAACCATTTATGTTCTGTATGGGCACTCTCCCCATTTTTTGAGTTTGTCTTTTCTTTTCATTTCAGATACATGAAAGCAGACGACTACTTCCAATTGGGTGAACTACAAAGATGACCAGCATTTTCTTTTTTTAATTAAATGGTTAAAAAAGGCCAGGGGGAATGTTGTTTGTAATAATAATTTTAAAACATTGTGTGTTGTGTTTTTTTAAAATAATTTGATATGCTTCGTAGTAGGAGCCATCTCATATACGGAGTTCATTACTAAGCCAGCCCTTAGCCTTAGCCCCAAAAACAGCTAGTGCTAACCTTCAATTATTACCCAGGTACCCACCGCCACAGTGGTACCAGGAAGAGATGTCAACATCCCCCAAATTTTTTTTTACACATTAAAGAGTACCCATTAGATTAAAAAAAAATCATTAAAATGTTACTCTGTACCTAATCCTGACCATGTACATCCAATTGTTATGCCTCTATCACCCATATTCATTATAAGCTCACTATATTTTCATTAGCTCACAGTGTTAGAAATCCTCTCCGGGGAAGGGGGCGTGTCCCTCCCTTGTGGTGGTGGGAGGTGATTGGTGTGTCTGTCATGCAGCTGGTGCTGGACAAGCCTGATGGTGCTGCAGGACTGGTTAGTGTCCCAGTAGGTATAGGGACCCCTAGTGGTGGGATTTTCAGGAGCTGTCTTCTTTATTAAATATTTTAAAAAATGTAAGCAACCATATTACAAAAGGTTTTTAATTTTCATTAGTAACAACATATTAAAAGTGTTTGGATATGACAGTGCCAATTTAAAGTCAATATTATTGATGGAAACTGAATGCAGGTTAGAGGTCTTGATGAATTCAGCCTGTTTTTTGTGTATTTAATTCTATGTACAATGAGACATGACAATTAAAGCCTATAGATGCTTTATATATTTAAAACTTTACAATTATAACCTCTTCATCATAATACTGAGATCTTTGTCACAAACTGCAATATTACGGCAGTAATGGAAGCCTCTGCCGGGGCTGTTAATGATGAAGAGATTGCAGAACTGACAGTTCTACAACACATTTCTTATAACTCCAGTGTCCCTGAATCTACAAAATGTCTTCAGAAATGTTCTACAACACTTCATAAATTTCTTACAACTTGCAGTGGGGAAAATCATGTACAGCCGGTGCAGCCTATAATATTATCTTCTATACAATATATCGTATGGGGGAAAAACTGCCCTGCCTGGTTATTTTCTTTTATCAATCTTAGATTGATACCTGAGCCGTTTATGGGGCCTAGCAAACATAATAATAAGGAGGTCATATAGAGTTTAGGTAAACTGTATTTAGCGATGACTTGGAATGAAAAAAATTGGGAAAATAACAATTGAATGTAGATCATCTCCACACTATAACATCACCTTTTATGTATTTTTATGTACATTATTTCTATAGTGTGACATAATTATGTGATTAGTTCATGTGCTGTGTTATCTTTGTACTGTTTGTTTTAATAATTATTATTATTACTTTACAGTGACATGTATCATTTCACCTCTGTGACATCACTGTAGGCATTATCTTTTTGCTATTTCTTATCTCAGTATTATGTCATTATATAAGCCTTATGACTTTTCTGTGATATTTTATGACTTTACTGTACATGATCCCGCCTTTGGTGACTGTTACGCCTAGCGCTCCGGGTCCCCGCTCCTCCCCGGAGCGCGTATGGCGTCTCTCTCTCCGCAGCGCCCCGGTCGGTCCCGCTGACCGGGAGCGCTGGCCGTCGGGGATGCGATTCGCACAGCGGGACGCGCCCGCTCGCGAATCGCATCCCAGGTCACTTACCCGTTCCCGTCCCCTGCTGTCATGTGCTGGCGCGCGCGGCTCCGCTCTCTAGGGCGCGCGCGCGCCAGCTCCCTGAGACTTAAAGGGCCAGTGCACCAATGATTGGTGCCTGGTCCAATTAGCTTAATTGGCTTCCACCTGGTCCCTGACTATATCTGACCTCCTCCCATGCACTCCCTTGCCGGATCTTGTTGCCCTTGTGCCTAGTGAAAGCGTTTTGTGTGTCCAAAGCCTGTGTACCAGAACTTCTGCTATCCACCCTGACTACGAACCTTGCTGCCTGCCCCGACCTTCTGCTACGTCCGACCTTGCTTCTGTCTACTCCCTTGTACCGCGCCTATCTTCAGCAGCCAGAGAGGTTGAGCCGTTGCTAGTGGATACGACCTGGTCACTACCGCCGCAGCAAGACCATCCCGCTTTGCGGCGGGCTCTGGTGAAAACCAGTAGTGACTTAGAACCGGTCCACTAGCACGGTCCACGCCAATCCCTCTCTGGCACAGAGGATCCACCTCCTGCCAGCCGGCATCGTGACAGTAGATCCGGCCATGGATTCCGCTGAAGTTCCTCTGCCAGTTGTCGCCGACCTCCCCACACTGGTCGCCCAGCAAGCCCGACAGATTGCCCAACAAGATCACCAGCTGTCGTACTTGACCTCCATGACACAGCAACTCCAGTCGCAGCTACAGCAGATTCAGTCTCAGCTACAGCAGCAGCAACCATCTCCTCCGCCAGCTCCTGCACCTCTTCCGCAGCGAGTGGCCACTCCTAGCCTCCGCCTGTCCTTGCCGGACAAATTTAATGGGGACTCTAAGTTTTGCCGTGGCTTTCTTTCGCAATGTTCCCTGCACTTGGAGATGATGTCGGACCAGTTTCCTACTGAAAGGTCTAAGGTGGCTTTCGTAGTCAGCCTTCTGTCTGGAAAAGCCCTGTCATGGGCCACACCGCTCTGGGACCGCAATGACCCCGTCACTGCCTCTGTACACTCCTTCTTCTCGGAAATTCGAAGTGTCTTTGAGGAACCTGCCTGAGCCTCTTCTGCTGAGACTGCCCTGCTGAACCTGGTCCAGGGTAATTCTTCCGTTGGCGAGTACGCCATACAATTCCGTACTCTTGCTTCTGAACTTTCCTGGAATAATGAGGCCCTCTGCGCGACCTTTAAAAAAGGCCTATCCAGCAACATTAAAGATGTTCTGGCCGCACGAGATACTCCTGCTAATCTGCATGAACTCATTCATCTAGCCACTCGCATTGACATGCGTTTTTCTGAGAGGCATCAAGAGCTCCGCCAGGAAAAAGACTTAGATCTCTGGACACCTCTCCCACAGTCTCCATTGCAATCTGCGCCTAGGCCTCCCGCCGAGGAGGCCATGCAAGTGGATCGGTCTCGCCTGACCCTGGAAGAGAGGAATCGCCGTAAGGAAGAGAATCTTTGTCTGTACTGTGCCAGTACCGAACATTTTTTGGTGGATTGCCCTATCCGTCCTCCACGTCTGGGAAACGCACGCTCGCACCCAGCTCTCGTGGGTGTGGCGTCTCTTGATGCTAAGTCGGCTTCTCCACGTCTCACGGTGCCTGTACGGATTTCTTCTTCAGCCAGCTCTTCCCTCTCAGCCGTGGCCTGCCTGGACTCTGGTGCCTCTGGGAATTTTATTCGGGAGTCCTTGGTGAATAAATTCCACATCCCGGTGACCCGTCTTGTCAAGCCACTCCACATTTCCGTGGTCAACGGAGCCAGGTTGTATTGCACCGTGCGTTTCCGCACGGAGCCCCTCCTAATGTGCATCGGACCTCATCATGAGAAAATTGAGTTTTTGGTCCTCTCCAATTGCACTTCTGAAATTCTCCTTGGACTACCCTGGCTTCAACACCATTCCCCAACCCTGGATTGGTCCTCAGGGGAGATCAAGAGCTGGGGTACCTCTTGCTTCAAGGACTGCCTTAAACCGGTTCCCAGTACTCCCTGCCGTGACCCTGTGGTTCCTCCTGTATCCGGTCTCCCTAAGGTCGTTATGGACTCTGCCCGCCTTAAGAAGTGCCTCTCCCCCCCTCCCAGTCCAGTCAGGCAAGCCTCGGTGCCTCCTCGTGGCCCTCGTCCTGGTGTCACACTGCCCCGTGCCAGGCCTCGCCCTCTGCCCTCCCTCCCCATTCCCACTCCTGCTGTACTGCCTGCCGTTGAGGAATCCCTCCATCCTTTCCCGGTGTCCTCATCCCAGGGGGGGCAGTTACCGGACAAAGAGAAGGGGAGACCTAAGGGGGGGGGGGTACTGTTACGCCTAGCGCTCCGGGTCCCCGCTCCTCCCCGGAGCGCGTACGGCGTCTCTCTCTCCGCAGCGCCCCGGTCGGTCCCGCTGACCGGGAGCGCTGCACTGTCATGGCTGTCGGGGATGCGATTCGCACAGCGGGACGCGCCAAATCGCGAATCGCATCCCAGGTCACTTACCCGTTCCCGTCCCCTGCTGTCATGTGCTGGCGCGCGCGGCTCCGCTCTCTAGGGCGCGCGCGCGCCAGCTCCCTGAGACTTAAAGGGCCAGTGCACCAATGATTGGTGCCTGGTCCAATTAGCTTAATTGGCTTCCACCTGGTCCCTGACTATATCTGACCTCCTCCCATGCACTCCCTTGCCGGATCTTGTTGCCCTTGTGCCTAGTGAAAGCGTTTTGTGTGTCCAAAGCCTGTGTACCAGAACTTCTGCTATCCACCCTGACTACGAACCTTGCTGCCTGCCCCGACCTTCTGCTATGTCCGACCTTGCTTCTGTCTACTCCCTTGTACCGCGCCTATCTTCAGCAGCCAGAGAGGTTGAGCCGTTGCTAGTGGATACGACCTGGTCACTACCGCCGCAGCAAGACCATCCCGCTTTGCGGCGGGCTCTGGTGAAAACCAGTAGTGACTTAGAACCGGTCCACTAGCACGGTCCACGCCAATCCCTCTCTGGCACAGAGGATCCACCTCCTGCCAGCCGGCATCGTGACAGTGACATTACTGTTTGCCCTACATCTTACCTGTTAGTAAATTATCCATGTATTTTGAATTTAAAGTATGTATTTTCTCTATGCTGTCATCATTGTGTGCATCCCTTGTATAAAGAAATAACACAGTAACTTGCACAGATTGGCGACAAGCATAACCACGAGCTGTCCATGTACTGATTGACAAATTTCCTGTTAATATTGTTTCATTTTTATACTTTAAAATTTAGACAGACATATGTGCCAAATTTAACAAAGTAGCTCACCCTGGTTGTTTAATCTGGCACAACTGTTGACTGTCTAGTATTCATTTGCACTATCTATTCTAAGTTTAGACTAGTTTTAAGTTTGCTTAATTTAGGCCAAAAGAGTTCCCCAAAATGTTGGCGCATCTGTGGTGAATTGCATCACATTTTAAGCCTTACCCTATTTCCGCCTATTTTAAACCCCTTTCCGATACATTATATCCCCTGGCAGAGTATCTGTTCCTTTTTTGGGCACTTTATATAGTAAATGTGTCTTAATTGCTGAATAAGGGTTATACAGCTAGAGGGTGAGGGGTGGGGAGGTTAGAACTATGCCCATTGTGTTTTTTTTATTAAAAAAAAAATATCTGTATCTTCAGCACTCCCATGGTGCCTCTGGTGTCCTGGTCCAGTCCTCCGGTGCAATCCTCTTCCTGAGCTGCAGTATGATGCCTGGGCCAGGAAGCACCTAGGTCCAATGTGTCCTACTGCCATTTTGCGAATGGCTAGCCAAGGCGGTATTAGTTGTGGGGCAGTATGACACATTGGACTTGGGTGCTTTCTGGGCCCAAGGTTCACACTTCAGCTCAGGAAGACAATTGCACCAATTTACCGAAGCAGGACACTGGAGGCACTGCGGGGATCACTGGAGGTGAGTGAGTATTTTTTTTTATATATAACACATGATGCCATAGATCTAAAAAAAAAAAAAAAACCCTCTTGATAGATAACCCCTTTAATTGCCACAATACTGGTGCACTTAAAGACAAAATTCAGATGCAGTGATATTTAGTTTTTAGCTGGAGTTACACAGAAGTTAGCTCTACACTTAAGATGACCAAAGGACTATTTAGGCTGGTTTCCCAATCAGGGTGCCTCCAGCTGTGGTAAATCTATCACTACTCCCAGCATGCTCGGACAGCTAAAGATCACAGCTGGAGGCACCCTGGTTTGGAAACACAGGTATAGACCATTTGTTGGGGTCTGATAGATTCTGACCAGTCAGACTTCTTTAGAACAGTTGATCTGATATAATGACTTTTTGAGTTTTTGGGTGCAGTTATAAGCAATATTTGAGAACGCACAGAAAATGGATAAACACTAAGAAAGATCATTGACCAATTTGTTATGTATTACCCTGTGTGAAAACCTTGAAAGACCAACCAGGAACAACAAAATATAGGCAAATGGGAGTAAATGAACAAACGCAGACAAAAAACGAGCTCAATAGCTGTGTAGAACACATTTGTAAGCATTTGGCTTTTACTCTGCTATATAGATATTTGTCAGACTCTAAGTATGAGGCAATAGCGGTATCCAGATTCTATATTATTGTGGCTCTTGAGACTGCTTAATATTGTGTTACGATACATAACATTACGACATGTAGCTGCAGAAATCAGATAGGCAGACATTATGGAAAACCTCAGCTCATACATCAACCAAACTACCATTACAAAGGAGCGGATTCTACAGCTGGAATAAGAACAGAGGGCGAGCAGGATATGAGCTGACAGATAACTTGCCTGCCAATCCTGATTTCTACCAAGGACATGTTTCCGAAAGGTTTAGCATCCGCTAACTGCCTTTTAATTGCTTCCATATAAACAAGGCATTTCCTATGGGCTTGTCCTAGTTCTCCTCAATAAGACCTCTCTTTGAATCTCATCATGTTGGCTGTCTGTCTCTCTAATAAGCCGTAATAAGCTCCTGGCTCATAAGAGATCTTGTTCGTCTCTTAGCGGCGAACGCAGCGTTTTGTGTAGTCTACACCTCATTAAGAGGGCAAAGAAGCAGCCACTCCTGATCGGATTGTTTGCAGTGATTTTTAGAATAAGGTTTTATGCACATACATGTCAATCCAAAGAAGCTTATAGCACTTTTCATTATATCATATTGTGATTTCTAATTGGCTAAATGCTGGTGAATGAGCTCAAGTCGTCCAGAGATAAGATGATTCTCCCTTGCTAAACTTCGCCATTATCCCTGCTCTTTAATTGGACAGCTCCATCTCATTGACACAACAGGATTTGTTCTAGTTCCCAATGGTTGACAGAATAAAATGCATTCAAACTAGAGGTCACCGGAACCGTCATGCTCAGTTGTTGCTATACACCCTGTATTAGTATTAGGCATTAATGGGTTAAAAACTTGGTCAGAATGATGCGCAATTATATTCGGCATTCATCCACAGGAATCTTTATAATCTATATTCAGCAAACAATCACACCTGACGCTTGACATCTTGTGACAAATAACACAATGCGATGAGGAGGCCCCTCACGATCTTCTCCCAGATAATACATTGACCTCCTCTCTGCACAGGAGAAGGCAACATTTGCCAGTCATGGATAAACATGGTGACTTGAATGTCTTTAGGTTGTTGGGCTCAGAGCTGTTGTACCAGTGTTTCTAAAACAGCTGTACTTGTTGTCTTTTCCAAAACCATGGTATCAAGAGTGTACCAAGATAAAACAAACCATGAATAGATGTGACGAAATATCACGAAGGCCAAGTGTGATTCAAGAGGTGATCATCAGCTGTCACGTTGGGGGTGTGATGTGACTGTGATGTCACATCCCTGTCCCAGAAGCAGCGCCGGGCACAGAATGTTGGGGGCTGCACTGAGATCGCGGGGGTCCCCATCCTTTGGATAGGGGATAAGATGTGTAAACCCAGAATACCCCTTTAACAAGGTCTTCCTGAACCACAGTTTCCCCTGTTAAGAGCACAATGTTGTTAGTCATTGAACCAGCTGTGAGATCCGCTCCCATTCCTCTAAAAAATGCACCAACTGTTGGAGCTGCTGCAGCAGTGGACAAGGGTCAAGTTGCACATTTAGAATGTTTGCCACCTTGTAAAATCTGTTTCTTTGTGCTTTGAACACCGTGATCACCTAAAACAGTGGGCCAACCTGTTATTGAGTAGGTGTTCCTAATGCAATGATTGTTCAGTGTGCAAGGGGATTACGATTTCTAGCTTTGTAGATTGGATGGCACTGAAGGGAAAAGGTGGTGATGTCGTGTGGAATTCTGAAAGAGCAGAGAAAGGGCATAGAGCTACCTTCTAAATGTTATAATAAAAATAATAATATTCATATATTGTAAACAAATTCCTCAGCACTTGACAAATTGATATTCCTCTCCTCCTTCTTTCAGCTTGTCATCACCAGCAGCAACAGTTTACTGCTGAGAACTCCTTGTGGCGATATACAGTACTACACTATAAATCATCCCTCAGCACATTGCCAGCTTGTTTAGTCCAACACGCTTTCTCTGGGCACTATGTCATGGCATAGCAGAGATGAGTAGGTGTCGTTCTATGATTGTTCAGAAAGGTGGAGGAAAGGAAGTCCCTGTGTGAGTACTGCTGGCAAACATCTTAGCTCTGGCGCTGCTTCCTGAAAGAGAAAATTAGAAATAGCTGTGAGAGCATTAAAATCACTTTATCACCACTTTGAATAGTTAATCTAATAAAACCATGCAGATTTAGAAAAAAAAATACTTGAAAATACAGGTAATACACTTACATTTTACTCTAGCAATATTTTTCACGACTGTAATTTAAAACTGATGTTCATGGCATGAATGGTCCATGTTGATATGATGTTTATGGGCAGCACTGCTTACTCAACAACAAAATTGGAAAATACATGTATACATTAAAATCACCAATGCTTATAATTTAACATATATTAATATACATTGCCCCTTATAGCATATGGAGCTGTGTTACTCTAGTAATGAGGCTTAGGGATTCTCTCTTGTTCCTGATAGCTGGTAGCTATGTCATCCTTACTCTTTTCATGTGAGCCAAATGTCTTAATTGAAACTTTCTCCCATAATTGGCTTCAAAGAAAACTCCTTCTTATTTCTGTGGGCTTAGAGTGAATACAGGGGGAGACCGGTGGGGGATAATTTCATCATTTCAAGACCCTTTCAGAAAAAAAGACAAAAAAAAAAAGCTCCTTGGATGCACCAGGAAAATTCTTCAGCTGTTTTGTAGTGAGTGGATATTGTCTGTGCCGCTTGGAGAATGAACCTTTGTGAAACAAATTCTCCAGGGTTGTAATTTGAGGCTTGTCTACCAAACTGATCAAATCTGCACCTACTAACTCCGGGAGGGGGCTCAAAGCTACTTGTGTGCACCCTGCAAGGAGCAAAGGAGAAGGAGACACATGGGGAGACATATTCAATAGGAATCACATCCCTTTTAGTGGCTTTTGCTCCTCATTTTGCCGTAAAACATTTACACCACATTTTCAAATACTTTCACACCAAGAAAATGTGAATTTTACACTATGCTCTTCATTTTGCACGGTCTAGGTTTTATTAACTTTTGTACTTTGTTAAAGCTTTTTGAGTTATATTAATGGGGAAAACATTTTAAGACCAGCATTTACATACCAGTGTTAAGAGGGGTACTCCACCCCTAGACACATTATCCCCCAGCTGGGGACCCCCCTCAATCTCGGCTGTGGCACCCCAGACACCCCAGACATGAGTTGATCTAGTTAATCTGTGGCATCAAGATTTTACTTAAAGGATAGGGAATAAGATGTCTGATTGAGGGGCCATGGCTCGTGATGTCACGAGCGGAGGACAGCCATGACGTCACGAGCCTCCGGAACTGCACCCGACGCTCTAAACGAATGCTAGGTGCAGCAGGGAGATCATTGGGGTCCCCAGCGGCAGGAACCCCGCAATCAGACATCTTATCCCCTATCCTTTAAGTAAAATCTTGGTGCCATAGATTAACTAGATCTAGAGGCACAGGCATCTTAATAAATGTAGCACATGACCGACTGTCCTAGCAGAGCACTTTGAAATCTACCCCACCTCTGAGATTATATAGATTCCAGTAATGATTTCAGGCATTTTTACTGTATAATTAATAAACCATACTAAGGATGCTAAAACAACATTGCCACACTTCCTTAGGAGTAGCTCTGGCCATTGGTAGTCATGGCATAAATGCATAAAAAGTCCCATATTTTTGCATAAACCAATGATCTACTTTAAAATTGGAGCTATTCCCTGACAGCTTACAGCATTAGGGTAGGGTCACACGTAACGGATCCTCAGCGTATTTTATGGCAGGTGACCCGACCCATAGTGTGCCTCCAACTGTGGCCATCCCCCGCCCCACCTTGCCCCGCCCCCTGGCCAGCTCACAGCCACAATCCGCCACTCCGAGCAGCCACACAAGGACCCGCGAGTTGCCGAGTGCACTGCAGTGCACTCAGACATAGCGGAGCAGCTGCGATGTCTGAATACACTGCGCATGCGTGCGGTGACTCGTAGGCACCTGTGTGGCTGCTCAGAGCGGTGTATTGCCGCTTTGAGCAGGCCAGGGGGCGGGGCTAGGTGGGGCAGGGGGTGGCAACAGCTTGAGGCACACTATGGGTCAGACACTGTAAGATATACTGCAGATCAATTATGTGTGACCCTACCCTTAAACTGATTTCTAATAAATTGTTTTATTTCCCTCATATCATCTTGTTGCTCCATGCTTCTTCACTATAGAATGCTCTGATAAAGTCTCTCACAATCCAGGTATTCCTGATTTGTATTGTAAATCACATGAACATTTTGGCACAAAAGGCTGCCTGATAAAGGATAAACAGCTGAAACGTTGCACTTAAAGGGGTACTCCCGTGGAAAACTTTTTTTTTTTTTTAAATCAACTGGTGCCAGAAAGTTAAACAGATTTGTAAATTACTTCTATTAGACAATCTTAATCCTTCCAGTACTTTTTAGGGGCTGTATACTATAGAGGAAATGCTTTACTTTTTAGATTTATCTGATGTCATGACCACAGTGCTCTCTGCTGACCTCTGCTGTCCATTTTAGGAACTATCCAGAGAAGAAGAAAATCCCCGAAGCAAACATATGCTGCTCTGGACAGTTCCTAAAACGGACAGCAGAGGTCAGCAGAGAGCACTGTGGTCATGACATCAGAGAAATCTAAAAAGTAAAGCATTTCCTCTGTAGTATATAGCCCCTAAAAAGTACTGGAAGGATTAAGATTTTTTTAATGGAAGTAATTTACAAATCTGTTTAACTTTCTGGCACCAGTTGATTTAAAAACAAAAGTTTTCCACGGGAGTACCCCTTTAATGGTAGGATAAAAATCTGCAGTTCTTTTAAAAATGTGTGACCACTTCTCTGCACATTGCCTAACATTTACACAAAATTTCTTTATTATTTAAAAAAAAGTTCTTTTTTAACTGTACCCACAGTAACCTGGCCAAAAAAGTACTTATTGTAAAGAAAGCCCAGTTGCTGAACTTTCAGAAGTGAGGTAAATAATGATTTGCTTTATATAACACTTTCTTGAAGTATGAATGTAACTTTATTAATATTGTGTCTACAAAATGATTAATATTAGAATCAGTGGTATGATGATTATGTTGGCCATACATAGTAAATAGTTGTTGGCTGAACGCTCCTTCATCCACATCTCAACGACCAATTGATATGCATGCTCAGCTCAGCCAAGCTTGCAAGTGCTTTTAATGGAAAGAAGGTGATAGGTCAAAACCAAACACTTCTGGTGGTTGCTCATCTCTCCCATGAACAAAAGGATAGGGAATGTTAAAATGTAACTGCCTAATCCTTCTTTCCCCTGAAATTATCTGTTGGGGGAGAGTTGACAAGCCCTATGCACTTTAGGTGATCAGTTTGTGTCGGTGAAATCTAATGTGTATGGCCTGGTTAAAGGAATACTCCGCTGCTCAGCGTTTGGAACAAACTGTTCCGAACGCTGGAGCCAACACCGGGCGCTTGTGATGTCATAGCCATGCCCCCTTATGACATCACACCCCGCCCCCTCAATCCAAGTCTATGGGAGGGGGCGTTCACGCCCCCTCCCATAGACTTGTATTGAGGGGGCGGGGTGTGATGTCATGAGGGGGCGGGGCTATGATGTCACAAGCTCCTGGCACCGGCTCCAGCGTTCAAAACAGTTTGTTTCAAACTCTGAGCAGTGGAGTACCCCTATAAGAAATTAGGGCTGCTGCTCTATCCTGTCCTTGTCTGCTTTAGACATTCAGGTTTAGGCTATGACTTACATTCATACCAGAGGCTACAACTAGGGCTCACATCTTGCAGGAACACATGGGAATGGGGTTCCTGCACTTTTTTCAAAATAGGAATATTGTTCCAAATAGCACTAGTCCTGCAGGACCAGCCCTTGAGTGGACTTAACCCCTGGCTACAACATTATGCTGATCCCTCTAATCACAGATCTTAGAGGCATCTAATGAATCCTGTTGACTTATAATCAGGGCCGCCGTCAGGGGGGGTACAGCCATCACACCAGTAAGGGGCCCCCACTGCGGCAGCAGAAGCACAGAAGCAGGACACTGCTGTGTAAACAGCGGTCTCCAGCTTCTGGACGTACAGTGCGCAAATTGCAAAGAGCGTACATTGCGCAGCAGGCCGCGTGATGATGTAATTTCATCAAGCAACCTGCCGGAGAAGTCCCAAGCCGCCCCGGAGGCTGCTGACAGCCCTGCCTCAACGTGGGATCGGCGGAAAGGTGAGTGGATTTTTATTATTTGTTTTAGAAAATCTATGTGGGGGCAATTTTTACCTATGTCAGGGGCATTATTACATAACTGGGGGTATTATTACATAACTGGGGGTATTATTACATAACTGGGGGTATTGTTACATAACTGGGGGCATTATTACATAACTGGGGGTATTATCTATGTGAGGGGCATTATTACATAACTTGGGGCATTACCTATGTGAGGGGCATTATTACATAACTGGGGTTATTATTAACTAGCTGGGGGCATTATTACCCACCATGGATATACTGAATGTGACCAGGGTATAATTGGGGGCATTATTACTTAACTGGGGGCATTACCTACCTGCATGACCTACATGGGGAACTATCTACTGGGGTCACAGGGGGCATTACCTACCTGAGGGGGGTGATGGGGGGCCCAGGCCTGAAGCTGTGTAAGGGGCCCCAAAATTTCTGATGGCATCCCTGCTTACAATAGTGTCCATATGATTTCTTTGAACTTACCCTTTAACATGAATAAATATTTCTAAGATCAGTAAGTATATAACTAGGTGGTATTGCCTTAATCCATTCACAAAGTCTGGTACTGCAGCTTAGCCCTATTTATGTGAACCAATACCAGACAGTACATGGACAAGAGTCCACCCTTTAACCTTACTATCGGTGTGGATGCCAGCAGCCATGTCTTAACTAAATGACTTATCAATACTTAAGGGTCCCAACTTTTCTAACTTTAAACATAAAGATTCTGTCAATTGTGATCTTTAGATGGTGGTAGTCATGGGATTTGGTTGCCAGGGACCACAAAGAAAGCTGCATGTGACTCATGTGAAATTCATGGATGAAGATCATAACTACTAGAACTTTCTTGCAATGACTTCATTAAAATGAGAAATCTAAAGATTAAAGATTTATATTGTTAATGTAAGGATGACTCAATTTCAAGGAATTACATGTGCTGTCAGGCATGTTGTTACTACGACATAAAATGAAACAGTTTATTGCTAGCTATGAACTATTGGGTCTTGTATATATTTAACCCCTTGGGGTGTAGTATGTTTGATTGGTAGGGAGCCATAGCAAAATAAAAAATAAAACAGGGCATGGTATTACTATAGTCTAATTTAAGACCCTGTAACTTCTATGTAGAAGTTCAATAAAAAAAATAATAATTGTATATGGCATAAAAGTGTTATTTTCTGTCACTGGAATCTAAAGCTTCTTGTGGAGAGAGGGATAAGAAGCTGAGTGTAGAGTTGTTGGTAGCACGTACAGAAAGTGTTTAATTAATGGAGGACATCAGTGGTGGAACTCTCTTGTGTTACGTCTTGAAGAGCTCGCAACAAGTTGTATCGTAATTAAGTGCGGTGAACACTTGATGGTGAATCCTGCAGAGATTGGAGGACACTTTACTTAATCTTAAAAGAAATATCATCATGATTTTCTGCTAAAACTTCCATTTGTCACTCACAACAAACTTATTTAAGTTTTATGTATTTCAAGTATACTTTAAAAAGTATCACTAGGAAGATATCCCTTTCAGCTGATATTAGAAGAAAGTATACATAAAATGTGAATATATACAGTGTATATATATATATATATATATATATATATATATATATATATGTATATATATATATATATATATATATATATATATATATATATATATACATATATAATCATGGACATATGAGTTTAGCATTATTTCTATGGCTGCAGCACAGGAAATGTAGACCAAGACCGGGCTAAAAAGGGCTGTCAAAAATTTCTGCTTATTAACACTTATCAACACAGACATTGCTGCTGTAAGGCAAACTAGGCAACCGCCTAAGGCGCATTTGGCTGCCTCCCCCAGATTCCAATGGCATAATAGCCTGCAGCCCATGGATCTCTACTCCTGGGGGGCAGGATCAGACTTTGTCAGTCCATGGGCTGCTCATCTCTCCTGTCATATATTGCAATGAATGTTCCAATGAGAGTAGTACAAAGGGCCGCCGACAGACCTGCTCCAGCCTGCGGCTTCCCGACTTGTGTGACAGTGAGTGAGCATTGTTGTGTTTGGGCCATTCTGCAGGACATCACAGATTGCTCACAATAATACTGACAGGACCTGTGCTGTGTCCTTGTTTGCCATCAGTGATGTGCTGCATGGCCCCTACAAGATACTGATGCCATATCCCTGAGTCTTCCTTGCATCCTATGTGCTGACCGATTTGTCCCACTTCACCTTCAGTTTAAGTGCGCATGACGTTAGTTATGGGGCCTGGCAGCATGAAAATACACACTGGGGGTTTGTATTTTTCTTGGGGTCTGTATTTTTTAAACTGGTGTAGAGTCTGTATCTTTCTGGGGGTCTTGCCCTGGCGCAAACAAGTCTAGCACCGGCCCTTTTTATGAATACAGCCTAGTCTGGAGGGGGAAGGGTGAAGTCAGGATGAAGATCTTCTGGATGAAAAGCTGATTTGTCAGTGATAGGAGAACCTGTCGGCATATATTTCTGATTGTTGTTCAGGCAGGAAAAATCTGCAGACAACCTCCCTGTTACGCCGAGCGCTCCGGGTCCCCGCTCCTCCCCGGAGCGCTCGCTACACTCTCCTCACTGCAGCGCTCCGGTCAGATCCACTGACCCGGGGCGCTGCGATACCGCCTCCAGCCGGGATGCGATTCGCAATGCGGGTAGCGCCCGCTCGCGATGCGCACCCCGGCTCCCGTACCTGACTCGCTCTCCGTCGGTCCTGTCCCGGCGCGCGCGGCCCCGCTCCTTAGGGCGCGCGCGCGCCGGGTCTTTGCGATTTAAAGGGCCACTGCGCCGCTGATTGGCGCAGTGGTTCCAATTAGTCTGATCACCTGTGCACTTCCCTATATCACCTCACTTCCCCTGCACTTCCTTGCCGGATCTTGTTGCCATCGTGCCAGTGAAAGCGTTTCCTTGTGTGTTCCTAGCCTGTGTTCCAGACCTCCTGCCGTTGCCCCTGACTACGATCCTTGCTGCCTGCCCCGACCTTCTGCTACGTCCGACCTTGCTTCTGTCTACTCCCTTGTACCGCGCCTATCTTCAGCAGCCAGAGAGGTGAGCCGTTGCTAGTGGATACGACCTGGTCACTACCGCCGCAGCAAGACCATCCCGCTTTGCGGCGGGCTCTGGTGAAAACCAGTAGTGACTTAGAACCGATCCACTAGCACGGTCCACGCCAATCCCTCTCCGGCACAGAGGATCCACTACCTGCCAGCCGGCATCGTGACAGTAGATCCGGCCATGGATCCCGCTGAAAATCCTCTGCCAGTTGTCGCTGACCTCACCACGGTGGTCGCCCAGCAGTCACAACAGATAGCGCAATAAGGCCAACAGCTGTCTCAACTGACCGTTATGCTACAGCAGTTACTACCACAGCTTCAGCAATCATCTCCTCCGCCAGCTCCTGCACCTCCTCCGCAGCGAGTGGCCGCTTCTGGTCTACGCCTATCCTTGCCGGATAAATTTGATGGGGACTCTAAGTTTTGCCGTGGCTTTCTTTCCCAATGTTCCCTGCACTTGGAGATGATGTCGGACCAGTTTCCCACTGAAAGGTCTAAGGTGGCTTTCGTAGTCAGCCTTCTGTCTGGAAAAGCCCTGTCTTGGGCCACACCGCTCTGGGACCGCAATGACCCCGTCACTGCCTCTGTACACTCCTTCTTCTCGGAAATCCGAAGTGTCTTTGAGGAACCTGCCCGAGCCTCTTCTGCTGAGACTGCCCTGTTGAACCTGGTCCAGGGTAATTCTTCCGTTGGCGAGTATGCCGTACAATTCCGTACTCTTGCTTCAGAATTATCCTGGAATAATGAGGCCCTCTGCGCGACCTTTAAAAAAGGCCTATCCAGCAACATTAAAGATGTTCTGGCCGCACGAGAAATCCCTGCTAATCTACATGAACTCATTCACCTAGCCACTCGCATTGACATGCGTTTTTCCGAAAGGCGTCAGGAGCTCCGCCAGGATATGGACTCTGTTCGCACGAGGCGTTTCTTCTCCTCGGCTCCTCTCTCCTCTGGTCCCCTGCAATCCGTTCCTGTGCCTCCCGCCGTGGAGGCTATGCAGGTCGACCGGTCTCGCCTGACACCTCAAGAGAGGACACGACGCCGCATGGAGAATCTCTGCCTGTACTGTGCTAGTACCAAACACTTCCTGAGGGATTGTCCTATCCGTCCTCCCCGCCTGGAAAGACGTACGCTGACTCCGCACAAAGGTGAGACAGTCCTTGATGTCTACTCTGCTTCTCCACGTCTTACTGTGCCTGTGCGGATGTCTGCCTCTGCCTTTTCCTTCTCTACTATGGCCTTCTTGGACTCTGGATCTGCAGGAAATTTTATTTTGGCCTCTCTCGTCAACAGGTTCAACATCCCAGTGACCAGTCTCGCCAGACCCCTCTACATCAATTGTGTAAACAATGAAAGATTGGACTGTACCATACGTTTCCGCACGGAGCCCCTTCTAATGTGCATCGGATCTCATCACGAGAGGATTGAACTTTTGGTCCTCCCCAATTGCACTTCTGAAATTCTCCTTGGACTTCCCTGGCTTCAACTTCATTCCCCAACCCTGGATTGGTCCACTGGGGAGATCAAGAGTTGGGGGCCCTCTTGTTCCAAGGACTGTCTAAAACCGGTTCCCAGTAACCCTTGCCGTGACTCTGTGGTTCCTCCAGTAACCGGTCTCCCTAAGGCCTATATGGACTTTGCGGATGTTTTTTGCAAAAAACAAGCTGAGACTCTACCTCCTCACAGGCCTTATGATTGTCCTATCGACCTCCTCCCGGGCACTACTCCACCCCGGGGCAGAATTTATCCTCTGTCCGCCCCAGAGACTCTTGCCATGTCTGAATACGTCCAGGAAAATTTAAAAAAGGGCTTTATCCGTAAATCCTCCTCTCCTGCCGGAGCCGGATTTTTCTTTGTGTCCAAAAAAGATGGCTCCCTACGTCCTTGCATTGACTACCGCGGTCTTAATAAAATCACGGTTAAGAACCGCTACCCCCTACCCCTCATCTCTGAACTCTTTGATCGCCTCCAAGGTGCCCACATCTTTACCAAACTGGACTTAAGAGGTGCTTATAATCTCATCCGCATCAGAGAGGGGGATGAATGGAAAACGGCATTTAACACCAGAGATGGACACTTTGAGTATCTGGTCATGCCCTTTGGCCTGTGCAACGCCCCTGCCGTCTTCCAAGACTTTGTTAATGAAATTTTTCGTGATCTTTTATACTCCTGTGTTGTTGTATATCTGGACGATATCCTGATTTTTTCTGCCAATCTAGAAGAACACCGCCAGCATGTCCGTATGGTTCTTCAGAGACTTCGTGACAATCAACTCTATGCCAAAATTGAGAAATGTCTGTTTGAATGCCAATCTCTTCCTTTCCTAGGATACTTGGTCTCTGGCCAGGGACTACAAATGGATCCAGACAAACTCTCTGCCGTCTTAGATTGGCCACGCCCCTCCGGACTCCGTGCTATCCAACGCTTTTTGGGGTTCGCCAATTATTACAGGCAATTTATTCCACATTTTTCTACCGTTGTGGCTCCTATCGTGGCTTTAACCAAAAAAAATGCCGATCCCAAGTCTTGGCCTCCTCAAGCGGAAGACGCCTTTAAACGGCTCAAGTCTGCCTTTTCTTCGGCTCCCGTGCTCTCCAGACCTGACCCTTCCAAACCCTTCCTATTGGAGGTTGATGCCTCCTCAGTGGGAGCTGGAGCTGTTCTTCTACAAAAAAATTCTTCCGGGCATGCTGTCACTTGTGGTTTTTTTTCTAGGACCTTCTCTCCGGCGGAGAGGAACTACTCCATCGGGGATCGAGAGCTTCTAGCCATCAAATTAGCACTTGAGGAATGGAGGCATCTGCTGGAGGGATCAAGATTTCCAGTTATTATTTACACCGATCACAAGAACCTCTCCTACCTCCAGTCTGCCCAACGGCTGAATCCTCGCCAGGCCCGGTGGTCTCTGTTCTTTGCCCGATTTAATTTTGAAATTCACTTTCGGCCTGCCGATAAGAACATTAGGGCCGATGCTCTCTCTCGTTCCTCGGATGCTTCGGAAGTTGAACTCTCTCCGCAACACATCATTCCTCCTGACTGCCTGATTTCCACTTCTCCAGCCTCCATCAGGCAAACTCCTCCAGGAAAGACCTTTGTTTCTTTACGCCAACGCCTCGGAATCCTCAAATGGGGTCACTCCTCCCATCTCGCAGGTCATGTGGGCATCAAGAAATCTGTGCAACTCATCTCTCGCTTCTATTGGTGGCCGACTCTGGAGACGGATGTTGTGGACTTTGTGCGAGCCTGCACTATCTGTGCCCGGGATAAGACTCCTCGCCAGAAGCCCGCTGGTTTTCTTCATCCCCTGCCTGTCCCCGAACAGCCTTGGTCTCTGATTGGTATGGATTTTATTACTGATTTACCCCCTTCCCGTGGCAACACTGTTATTTGGGTGGTCGTTGATCGATTCTCCAAAATGGCACATTTCATCCCTCTTCCTGGTCTTCCTTCAGCGCCCCAGTTGGCTAAACAATTTTTTGTACACATTTTTCGTCTTCACGGGTTGCCTACGCAGATCGTCTCGGATAGAGGCGTCCAATTCGTGTCTAAATTCTGGAGGGCTCTCTGTAAACAACTCAAGATTAAATTAAATTTTTCTTCTGCATATCATCCTCAATCCAATGGACAAGTAGAAAGAATTAACCAGGTCTTGGGTGATTATTTACGACATTTTGTTTCCTCCCGCCAGGATGACTGGGCAGATCTCCTTCCATGGGCCGAATTCTCGTATAACTTCAGAGTCTCTGAATCTTCCTCCAAATCCCCATTTTTCGTGGTGTACGGCCGTCACCCTCTTCCCCCCCTCCCTACCCCCTTGCCCTCTGGTCTGCCCGCTGTGGATGAAATTTCTCGTGACCTTTCCATCATATGGAGAGAGACCCAAAATTCTCTCTTACAGGCTTCATCACGCATGAAGAAGTTCGCGGATAAGAAAAGAAGAGCTCCTCCCATTTTTTCCCCTGGAGACAAGGTATGGCTCTCCGCTAAATATGTCCGCTTCCGTGTCCCTAGCTACAAGTTGGGACCACGCTATCTTGGTCCTTTCAAAATTTTGTGCCAGATTAATCCTGTCTCTTACAAACTTCTTCTTCCTCCTTCTCTTCGTATTCCTAATGCCTTTCACGTTTCTCTTCTTAAACCACTCATCATCAACCGTTTCTCTCCCAAATCTGTTCCTCCCACTCCTGTTTCCGGCTCCTCGGACATCTTCTCCGTCAAAGAGATTCTGGCATCCAAAAAGGTCAGAGGGAAAACCTTTTTTTTGGTGGATTGGGAGGGTTGTGGTCCAGAAGAGAGATCCTGGGAACCTGAGGACAATATCCTAGACAAAAGTCTGCTCCTCAGGTTCTCAGGCTCTAAGAAGAGGGGGAGACCCAAGGGGGGGGGTACTGTTACGCCGAGCGCTCCGGGTCCCCGCTCCTCCCCGGAGCGCTCGCTACACTCTCCTCACTGCAGCGCTCCGGTCAGATCCACTGACCCGGGGCGCTGCGATACCGCCTCCAGCCGGGATGCGATTCGCGATGCGGGTAGCGCCCGCTTGCGATGCGCACCCCGGCTCCCGTACCTGACTCGCTCTCCGTCGGTCCTGTCCCGGCGCGCGCGGCCCCGCTCCTTAGGGCGCGCGCGCGCCGGGTCTTTGCGATTTAAAGGGCCACTGCGCCGCTGATTGGCGCAGTGGTTCCAATTAGTCTGATCACCTGTGCACTTCCCTATATCACCTCACTTCCCCTGCACTTCCTTGCCGGATCTTGTTGCCATCGTGCCAGTGAAAGCGTTTCCTTGTGTGTTCCTAGCCTGTGTTCCAGACCTCCTGCCGTTGCCCCTGACTACGATCCTTGCTGCCTGCCCCGACCTTCTGCTACGTCCGACCTTGCTTCTGTCTACTCCCTTGTACCGCGCCTATCTTCAGCAGCCAGAGAGGTGAGCCGTTGCTAGTGGATACGACCTGGTCACTACCGCCGCAGCAAGACCATCCCGCTTTGCGGCGGGCTCTGGTGAAAACCAGTAGTGACTTAGAACCGATCCACTAGCACGGTCCACGCCAATCCCTCTCCGGCACAGAGGATCCACTACCTGCCAGCCGGCATCGTGACACTCCCTTTAAATTCTGAGGGAGAGGATGGCGCTTGTCTCTAAATGTGCTGAAGATCTCTCTGTGAGTAATTATTTCAGTTCAGACGCTATTTTATGCTTTCATGAAATGGCTTTAGTGCATGCAGTTCCTTATGTGCAGAAGTTTCCAGTCCCTCGTCTGTTATGAATTTTCTAATGATAGAAGCCTATAAAACCAAGTGAGAATAAGTATCCCCTCTGTCTACACGCCAGATCATACACTATAAAAACATAATGCTGTTATGAGCATGTTTATTGGTTACCATAAACTGTGCATGGAAACGTGTGTGATTTAGAAATTTTGGATGAATTAGAAATAAGTATATTGAAAAACTGTAATTCTTGTAGGCTTTAAATAAACTATAACATAAGTGTCCAGCTTCCTCTGGCACTGATATGTATTGCTGAAAATGATTGGTTCTTGTTGGAGTTTTTTCTATCACCCATATTTATATAATTCACTTACACTGCTCAAAAAAATAAAGGAAACACTTAAACAACACAATGTAACTCCAAGTCAATCACACTTCTGTGAACTCACACTGTCCACTCAGGAAGCAACACTGATTGACAATCCATTTCACATGCTGTTGTGCAAATGGAACAGACAACAGGTGGAAATTATAGGCAATTAGCAAAACACCCCCAAATAAAGGAGTGGTTCTGCAGGTGGTGACCACAGACCAGTTCTCAGTTCCTATGCTTCCTGGCTGATGTTTTAGTCACTTTTGAATGCTGGTGGTGCTTTCACTCTAGTGGTAACAGATGACGGAGTCTACAACCCACACAAGTGGCTCAGGTAGTGCAGCTCATCCAGGATAGCACATCAATGCGAGCTGTGGCAAGAAGGTTTGCTGTGTCTGTCAGTGTAATGTCCAGAGCATGGAGGCACTACCAGGAGACAGGCCGGTACATCAGAAGATGTGGAGGTGGCTGTAGGAGGGCAACAACCCAGCAACAGGACCGCTACCTCCGCCTTTGTGCAAGGAGGAGCAGGAGGAGCACTGCCAGAGCCCTACAAAATGACCTCCAGCAGGCCACAAATGTTCATGTGTCCACTCAAACGGTCAGAAACAGGCTCCATGAGGGTGGTATAAGAGCCCAACATCCACAGGTGGGGGTTGTGCTTACAGCCCAATACCCTGGAGGTCATTTGGCTTTGATTTTGAGTGTGACTCCATATCCAGACCTCCATTGGTTGATTAACCCCTTGGGGACGGAGCCCATTATGACCCTAAGGACGGGAGCATTTTTTGCAAATCTGACCACTGTCACTTTAAGCATTAATAACTCTGGAATGCTTTTACTTATAAATTTGATTTTAGCGATACTTGCATCCTTTCTAGGTGAAAAATGCAAACATTTCATGAAAAAATTGAAAATTTAGCATTTTTCTAACTTTGAAGCTCTCTACTTATAAGGAATATGGATGTTCCAAATAAATTATATATTGATTCACATATACAATATGTCTACTTTATGTTTGCATCATAAAATTGACGAGTTTTTACTTTTGGAAGACATCAGAGGGCTTCAAAGTTCAGCAGCAATTTTCCAATTTTTCGCAAAATTTTCAAAATCGGAATTTTTCAGGGACCAGTTCAGGTTTGAAGTGGATTTGAAGGGTCTTCTGGTTAGAAATACCCGATAAATGACCCCATTATAAAAACTGCACCCCTCAAAGTATTCAAAATGACAATCAGTAAGTGTGTTAACCCTTTAGGTGTTTCACAGGAATAGCAGCAAAGTGAAGGAGAAAATTCAAAATCTTCATTTTTTACACTGGCATGTTCTTGTAGACCCAGTTTTTGAATTTTTACTTGGGGTAAAAGGAAAAAAATCCTCTCAAAATTTGTAACCCAATTTCTCTCGAGTAAGAAAATACCTCATATGTGTATGTCAAGTGTTCGGCGGGTGCACTAGAGGGCTCAGAAGCGAAGGAGCAACAATGGGATTTAGGAGAGTGAGTTTTTCTGAAATGGTTTTTGGGGGGCATGTCCCATTTAGGAAGCCCCTATGGTGCCAGGACAGCAAAAAAAAACACATCGCACACTATTATGGAAATGACACCCCTCAAGGAACGTAACAAGGGGTACGGTGAGCCTTAACACCCCACAGGTGTTTGACAACTTTTTCTTAAAGTCGGATGTGTAAATGAAAAAAAAATATTTTTCTACTAAAATGCTGGTTTTTCCCCAAATTTTACTTTTTTACAAAGGGTAATAGGAGAAAATGCCCCCCAAAATTTGTAACCCTATTTCTTCTGAGTATGGAAATACCCCATGTGTGGACGTCAAGTGCACTGCGAGCGAACTACAATGCTCAGAAGAGAAGGAGTGCCATTGAGCTTTTAGAGAGATAATTTGTTTGGAATGGAAGTCGGGGGCCATGTGCATTTACAAAGCCCCCCGTGGTGCCAGAACAGTGGAACCCCCCACATGTGACCCCATTTTGGAAACTACACCCCTCACGGAATGTAATAAGGGGTACAGTGAGCATTTACACCCCACTGGCGTTTGACAGATCTTTGGAACAGTGGGCTGTGCAAACAATAAAATAGAATTTTTCATTTTCACGTTCCACTGTTCCAAAAATCTGTCAGACCCCTGTGGGGTGTAAATGCTCACTGTACCCCTTATTACATTCCGTGAGGGGTGTAGTTTCCAAAATGGGGTCACATGTGGGTATTTATATTTTTGCATTTATGTCAGAACCGCTGTAAAATCATCCACCCCTGTGCAAATCACCAATTTAGGCCTCAAATGTACATGGTGCGCTCTCACTCCTGAGCCTTGTTGTGTGCTCGCAGAGCATTTTACGCCCACATCTGGGGTATTTCCGTACTCAGGAGAAATTGCGTTACAAATTTTGGGGGGCTTTTTTTCCTTTTACCTCTTGTGAAAATAAAAAGTAAAGGGCAACACCAGCATGTTAGTGTAAAAATTTTTTTTTTTTTTACACCAACAGGCTGGTGTAGACCCCAACTTTTCCTTTTCATAAGGGGTAAAAGGAGAAAAAGCCCCCAAAATTTGTAGTGCAATTTCTCCCGAGTACGGAGATACCCCATATGTGGCCCTAAACTGTTTCCTTGAAATACGACAGGGCTCCGAAGTGAGAGAGCTCCATGCGCATTTAAGGACTAAATTAGGGATTGCATAGGGGTGGACATAGGGGTATTCTACGCCAGTGATTCCCAAACAGGGTGCCTCCAGCTGTTTCTAAACTCCCAGCATGCCTGGACAATCAGTGGCTGTCCGGAAATGCTGGGAGTTGTTGTTTTGCAACAGCTGGAGGCTCCGTTTTGGAAACACTGCCATACAATACGTTTTTCATTTTTATTGGGGGGGGGACAGTGTAAGGGGGTGTATATGTAGTGTTTTACTCTTTATTAGGTGTTAGTGTAGTGTAGTGTTTTTAGGGTACAGTCACACTGGCGGGTTATGGTGAGTTTCCCGCTAGGAATTTGCGCTGCGGCAAAAAATTTGCCGCAGCTCATACTTGAAGCAGGAAACTTGCTGTAAACCCGCCCGTGTGAATGTACCCTGTACGTTCACATGGGGGGGGGGGGCAAACCTCCAGCTGTTTCAAAACTACAACTCCCAGCATGCACGGTCTGTCAGTACATGCTGGAAGTTGTAGTTTTGCAACAGCTGGAGGCACACTGGTTGGAAAACCTTCAGTTAGGTTCTGTTACCTAACTCAGTATTTTCCAACCAGTGAGCCTCCAGCTGTTGCAAAACTACAACTCCCAGCATGCACGGTCTGTCAATACATGCTGGGAGTTGTAGTTTTGCAACAGCTGGAGGCACACTGGTTGGAAAACCTTCAGTTAGGTTCTGTTACCTAACTCAGTATTTTCCAACCAGTGAGCCTCCAGCTGTTGCAAAACTACAACTCCCAGCATGCACGGTCTGTCAGTCCATGCTGGGAGTTGTAGTTTTGCAACAGCTGGAGGCACACTGGTTGGAAAACCTTCAGTTAGGTTCTGTTACCTAACTCAGTATTTTCCAACCAGTGAGCCTCCAGCTGTTGCAAAACTACAACTCCCAGCATGCACGGTCTGTCAATACATGCTGGGAGTTGTAGTTTTGCAACAGCTGGAGGCACACTGGTTGGAAAACCTTCAGTTAGGTTCTGTTACCTAACTCAGTATTTTCCAACCAGTGAGCCTCCAGCTGTTGCAAAACTACAACTCCCAGCATGCACGGTCTGTCAGTACATGCTGGGAGTTGTAGTTTTGAAACAGCTGGAGGCACACTGGTTGGAAAATACTGAGTTGGGTTCTGTTACCTAACTCAGTATTTTCCAACCAGTGTGCCTCCAGCTGTTGCAAAACTACAATTCCCAGCATGTCTGATCACAGAAGGGCATGCTGGGAGATGTAGTTATGCAACAGCTGGAGGTACGCAACTACAACTCCCAGCATGCCGAGACAGCTGTTTGCTGTGTGGGCATGCTGGAATTTGTAGTTTTGCAACATCTGGAGTGCTACAATTTAGAGACCACTGAACAGTGATCTCCAAACTGTGGACCTCCAGATGTTGCAAAACTACAACTCCCAGCATGCCCAGACAGCAAACAGCTGTGTGGGCATGCTAGGAGTTGTAGTTTTTCAAGATCTAGAGGGCAGTATAGAGATCACTGTGCAGTGGTCTCTAAACTGCAGACCTCCAGCTGTTGCAAAACTACAAATTCCAGCATGCCCACACAGCAAACAGCTGTCTGGGCATGCTGGGAGTTGTAGTTTTGCAACATCTAGAGGGCTACAGTCTAGAGACCACTATAGTGGTCTCAGACTGTAGCCCTCTAGATGTTGCTATGCAACTACTCACCGGCTTCCGTCGCATCCGGGAGCCGTCCTCTTCTGCCGCACGCCGCCGCAGATCTCCGTCGCCGTCGCCGCCGCCGCCGATCCCTGTCGCTCCGCTGCCTCCGGAGGGGTAAGTGGACGTCGGCGCCCGGTCCTCTTCGTTTTCCCCGTTCTGCCCCGCCTATTGTGGGTGGGCAGGACGGGGAAAACGAAAGTAAACCCCTCCGCCCCAGATCTGCTATTGGTGGTCGCGTCTAGACCACCAATAGCAGAGATAGGAGGGGTGGCAACCCTGCCACCTCACTCCTATCGCTTTAGGGGGATCGTGGGTGTCTTAGACACCCGCGATCCCCCTTCTATTCCGGGTCACCGGGTCATCATAGACCCGTAATGACCCGGAATCGGCGCAAATCGCAAGTGTGAATTCACTTGCGATTTGCGCCGATCGCCGACATGGGGGGGTCTAATGACCCCCCTGGGCATTTGCATGGGGTGCCTGCTGATAGATATCAGCAGTCACCCCGGCCCGGTCCCCGCCCGGCGCGCGGCGGGCGCCGAAATTCCCACGGGCGTATGGATACGCCCTTCGTCCTTAAGTACCAGGACGCAAGGGCGTATGCATACGCCCTTCGTCCCCAACAGGTTAATTTGATTTCCATTGATAATTTTTGGGTGATTTTGTTGTCAGCACATTCAACTATGTAAAGACAAAAGTATTTCTTACGATTAGTTCATTCATTCAGATCTAGGATGTGTTATCTTAGTGTTCCCTTCATTTTTTTGAGCAGTGTATAACCATTGTTCATTTTATAGGATGAAATGTTATCATTAATAGTTAAATAAGTTGGATGTGCAAGTGATGAGCCCTTTAACCCCTTCCCGTCAGTGAGGAAAGTAGGCTCAGATACTGAGGCTTATCCTTACAGAGCAGGTGTGTGTGTTTAATAAAAATTTAAATATATTAAAATGTATTTAGAAAACACTAACATTTACATTATTACATACAATACCATAATTACCAAACATATGACATTATTTATCCCAGTTATCCTGCATGGTAAATGCAATAAAAACTTAAACAAAAAAAATTAATAAAAAGTCAGACGTACCTCAAAATAATACTATCCCATATACAACAGAGAGGTTTTAAGAGGTTTGCCCTGAAAAGAAAATAGTTAAGGGCCCAAAATTATGTAATTACAAAACACATCTTTTTTTTTTATCCCTTGACAATACAGCAATACATTTTTTTTTCTTTTTTTGCATTTTTGTTTTGTCCTCTTTGCTTTTTAATAGCCATTTAGGGTAATATGAGGCAATTAGATCCTGATGCCCTTTGTACGGGTGAATTAATTCAGCACAAATAAGATTTGTTCCAAATTTTGCAAAAAAAAATCTGATTCTTTAAAATGCTAACTATTTGTGATTTATTTAGTTTGCAGGCAGCTGTATTCATCACATCTTTTACTTACTACATGGCCTGGCACCCTGCTTTGGGCATAGCCATGTAGTCTATTAAACAGGAGCAGGGACTACTGCATTTAGCAGGCATCACTGGTCCTGTCCATAGTTTGCATGGGCAATCGCTTGGAAATTGGGGCACTGCCAAATCTGAATCAGAATTGAAAACTAATCTAAAAGTCAGATTCGTCAAATCGGAACCAAAATATATCTTGGAAAATTCACAAATTTCTAGTGAAGCAAAAGAGGTATTAACTATTCAAACACAGTGTACAGTGACCCCCTGACCTACGATGGCCCCGACATACGATCACTTCAACATACGATGGCCTCTCAGAGGACATCGCATGTTGAAGGCAGCATCAACATATGATGCTTTTGTATGTCGGGGCCATCGCATACACAGCTATCCGGCAGTGCAGACCACTTCAGCCGCCACTGGATAGCCGTTTACGGTGCCCAGTGTGGTCCACTGACAATCACTTACCTGTTCTCGGGGCTCCGGCGCGTCCTCTTCAGGATCCCCTGCATAGTCGGTGCTCTTCATCGTCGTCATCACGTCGCTGCGCACGCCATCCCGTCATCCAATAGGAGCGGTGTGCATAGCGATGTGATGGCGGCGACGGAGAGCGAGGATTCCGGGGAAGCAGAGGCCTTGCCAAAGCATAGGGGACACCCCGGGACGCGGCAACAGCGATGGAGGGCGACATCCAGAACAGCGGTGACGAGCGGTGACGGTCCGAAGCAGCGGGGACATGTGAGAATAACTTCCAATACCAGTGGTCTTCAACCTGCGGACCTCCAGATGTTGCAAAACTACAACTCCCAGCATGCCCGGACAGCCAACGGCTGTCCGGGCATGCAGGGTGTTGTAGTTTTGCAACATCTGGAGGTCCGCAGGTTGTAGACTACTGTCCTATACTTTACATTGCACGGATCCCTCAACATAAGATGGTTTCAACAAACGATGGTCCATTTGGAACGGATTACCATCGTATGTTGAGGGACCACTGTACTTGTCTGGTGTATTAAATGGGGAACACCTTGTTCCTTCTTTGTAAAAGCTCTGTACACCTGACTGTGAATCTGCTACTGATGTAACAACTTTAATCTGCATTCCAATATCAAAATTAAAATGCAATGATTATTCCTTCTTTACTTTTATCACATATCATTTTTATAGAGAGCCTATCCATAGATAAACAATTCCTAAAATATATGGTAGATAAACAGTATAGAACAGTATTCTGTTATAATATACCACCATCTGGTAATGTAAGCTCAATAAGGCAGACTGTCATAATAAAACAGGTGCATTCTCTATACACCAGTGAAAAATGTGGTAAGATGATAATGTACAATACAGCCATGTGTCCAGTCACCTATAAAATACTGCCACCCAAGGACTGAGCTTGTGTGGCCTCTCATAAACCTAAATAAATACCATCATAAACAAGGCTACGTATCCATCAACAGGATCTCCGCCATAGTATAACAGTCAATGCATAGTACATAATATATTACAGCTCTCCTTTTAATGTAAAATGTCTGCCTATGATTCTCAATCAGAGTTTCGTTTCTGTTACAGAAGAATGTTTGTGCCCAAAATAACGCAAAGAACTTGATTTTATTGACTACAGCTCAACCTTCAACACCAAAGTGTCAAGACCAGCTCTGCTATCTAATAAAACTCAGAATCTAAATGACCTTCTACAAATACACCACTATCAGCATACCAAGTCTATTTCATAATCTTTTATGGAGTCCTTTTAGTCCAAGCATGCACTGGGTAAGTCATAAGAACTGGCCATCCTAAACTAGAAACCATCATAAAGAAAACCTCTCACCCAGTTCATTATGTCTTAAAAAATACATAGGTCTACTGCATGATAAGTATCAAAGCAAAAGCCACAGATCTTGGAGACTTCTAGACTTACCCACATATATTTTACATTTATTAGCGATATCCATTGGACTCACTACAATCTAATGTTGACAATCTATTTCTCCAGCTTTTCCTATGTTGGATTAAGGCTTTGTCCACACCATGTTTTTTGCCTCAGAGATTTTTAGGGAAAATGTTCAAAATTACATGCCGACATTTCCATGTTTGGACAGGCAAGGGTCCCATTCATTTCAATGGCCCAGGTGGGTCATTTTCTGAGTGTATACAACTTTTGGCTCTGGCTGAGAAACACGGCTTGCAGCACTTTTCAGTCCGAGACAAAACTTGGAAAATTAACCAAACGTGGTCACTAGCTGACTACACTCGGGCCATTGAAATGAATGGGGCTCAGGCCTGTCCAAGCACGGACACGTTGACATTCATTTTGACATTTCCTGGTGAATCTGTGACTCAGAGGCACAAATCATGGTGTGAACTTAGCTTAAACCTTAGCTTTAAACCTTAAACGTTTTTCCTTTACACATAGTCCGATTTCAAATGTCATTAGACTCACAATCCAAAAGAATTGCTACCTGATTCAAAACAATCCCATTCTCAGTAATATTAGTCACAATAAACTCATTATTACTTTCAAACATGTGCCAAACATAGGAGACATCCTCACTAGAAGTAAATACTCAATTAGGAAACAAGATTGGCTGCAAAGTTCCATCCCTAAAGCCAATCACAGATGTGGTGATTGTAAATGGGGCCCGCAAATATGTACAGGTATTCACCATAAAATAAGGGAAATAAATGCTATTGTCAACGATTTTATATGTTGTCGCACAAATTTTGACGTTTATGCACTTATGTGCGACTGTGGACGATTTAACGTGGGTAGTACCACACACCAAATGCATGCTTGTTTTCGGGTGCACATTTAATCGTGATCCAATATATAAACGTGGCACATGAAGAAAATCCAGCAGCCCTGAAATTCTTTGGTTTAGAGAAGGTTCATAATAAAGATGATACAGATAGTAAAAAAAAGCCCTGCTGTGTGCCGAAGCCATTTGGATATTACGTACAATGGCACAAGATAAACTAGGAATGAACGATAAGATTGGCCTAGGTATTTTCTTATAAGCTGTCTATCTAATATATAACAACTTTTTTTTTTGCTATGTCAATTTGGTATAATTGTTTTCATTCACTTTGTTTTTAAGTCACATGATTACCTGTGAACACCTGACCGATGATGTTGTTCTCCTGTAAGGCATATAGGGGAAGGAGTGTCATCGGCAGTTGTGGTTTGACGAAGCCCGAGCATGTGGGTGAAACAGCTGTCACACCGATCTTAGCATTTGCAGTGTCCTGCCAATGAATACCTGTATTATAGCTGCATTCATACCTGTATTATACCTGTATTATAGCTGCATATGTTCTTTAATTAGATTTTTTGGATTATATAACTGTGTCTGATGAACACATAGAGGATGAGTGCCATGGACTTTATCTAATGCTATGAAGAGTTGGCTAAATCTATTGCTTTGCACAAGTAGATAATTGATAATATACAGTAAATGAATAGATTTAGTACTGTTCTACATTTTCTCGTTAGTTCAAGTAAACATATTGATCTATGCATCTGCACTATAGATCCTAACAGAACCCTTTAATATACTTTACAGTCTAGACTAAATATTGGAGATCATTGCTGTTTCTAACCTGAAGCCAATCTGTCACCAAAATCATTGCTAAACTGCTGACACAGTTACATGTAATAAACTATGATGAGCTGTACTTTAACTTTGTAATAAATGGGAAGCCATCAGAGAGCTTTAAGTCTGCTGTCTGTGTGGTAATTTTCCTATAAAAATTCCCTAAAAAGGATCCTACTATACCACAAAATGCTGTAAAAGTTGGTGCAGGCTTTAATAGAAAGGTGTCAGAACACCCAGGACATCCCAGCTTGCTGTTTATGGAACTGCATAGCCACAGACTGGTCAAAGTACCCATACTAACCCCTCCTCACTGCTGAAAGCACCTACAATGGGCACACAAGCATTGATCCTGGACCAAAGAGCAATGTCAGAGGGTGGCTTATTATTAAAGAAATAGTCCACTATAACAACATAACAAAACTTATCCCCTGGGGGGGCGTGGCTTGACGCGCTGGCGGGAGGACGTGTTCTCTAAGCGCTCCTGACTGGGCCACCTGATTCTGGGCTACATCCGTGTGTTATGGGAGGCAAACGTAGACACAGAAAACCCAGAAAGCCTGCTGAACCCTCCAAGACCGCGACCCACCTGATTCCGGACTTTTTTCAGCCTCAGCAACCGTCCACAGTACGGGAGAAGCCAGCGCCTGTGCCTGCCGTCCTCGCTGGGCCCCAGACCGGAAGTACACCTCCGCCTCACAGCAGCGCTGCATACCCACCGGAGTCCGCAACTATGGAGGAGAACACGCGACCTCCTACACCCCGGCCACCACAGCTGACCGCTGAGGGCAGAGAGACGCCGAGGGCAGCCACAGACCGCCAGGAAACGCAAGTACATAGGGGCGCAAAGCCTCTTCCGGACCCGCACTCCCTGTGCCCTCGGGCCCCTAGACAGCAGACACCTGTCCTCTGCCCCCTCACAAAAGAGATGGCTGAGCCTTGCTCCGGGCCTGCTCCTACCGGGCTAAGTGCCCCAAAAGTGAAAGCTGCACCACCCACAGAACCTCCTGGGGTGCCTGATGGAAGGGGCCCAAACGGCTCCCCCAGCCTGCCCTCCCATGCACGGTCTCCTAGGCTGTCTACCACATCACCTCCCCGCCCGGAGGTCCCAGCAAGTACGCAGGCAGACCACGCGGCAACCCCTGCTCCTGCTCTTCTACCTGCCGCATCTCAGACAGCTAGTGTCCCGAATGTATCTACACTACCTGTAACTACATCTCCTTTAATTTCCCTCACTGGTCCTGCTAGCAGGTCCCCCTCTGAACTTCCTCATGCCCGACCTGTCCCAGGCCCTGCACCACGAGACGTCCTAGATTGGGCCTCTGAAATGGAGACTAATCCCCCATGCTCTGATGTGGATTCATGTGTGTCTTCGGACGACTCAGACACTCCTGACTATTGGGGGGCAAGCCCCCCTGCTAAGAAAAAACTGTTCAAGACACCATCAAAACTCTCGGCTGCTAGATCCCGTGGAACTGACTGCTCGTCTTCTGATGACTCTCGAGGTGATGTGTCAAGCAGGCCCAAACAAGCTAAAACCCCAATACAAAGTCAGGAGAGTGTTCCTGCGCTGCACTCTGCCCCGTATCCTTCGGTCCCCTCACTGCCCACTCCTGAAATGGCAGCCAACACCCTGAAGGGCCACCCTGAACTTCAGGCGCTCCTGGCTTTACTGCCGACTAAGGCTGACATGTTCTCATTGGCGGCAGACCTGAAGTCGGCGTGGCAACAGGACCTACAACCTGTCAGGGAGGACATCTCTACTCTACAGACTAGAGTACAATCCCTTGAGGACTTTCACTCATCCGTGGCTGCACAAATGAGATCACTGCAGGAGTCTACAAAAAATCTCTCCTTACATCAAATGGCGACAGTCGAACACCTTGACGATATTGACAATAGAAACAGGCGCAACAACATACGTCTGAAGGGGCTACCAGAATCGGTACCACCCCAAGAGCTGGCGAACACGTTACAGAGACTTTTTAATGAGATACTTCACAAGCCTCCTGATCATCCAATTGAACTGGATAGAGCACATCGTGCACTCAAGGCCAAGAATCCAGACCCCAGTAAACCGAGAGATGTCATCTGCCGTGTTCATCACTTTACTATAAAGGACGAAATAATGCGCAGAGCTAGGACCCTTAAGAATCTCTCCTATAACGGTGCAGCCATTCAGATATTTCCGGACCTCTCGCTCCGCACTCTACGTCTGAGGACTGCCCTGAAACCCTTGCTGACACTTCTGCAGAATGCAAAGATTCTATACAGATGGGGGTTCCCTTTCTCCCTGGTAGCCAGACATGGCTCCACTACTGCCACTCTCCGACGCCCAGACGACTTGCCTCAATTTCTGCGCACCTTCAAGTTGCCGCCTGTTCTACTGCCAGATTGGGATGCGCTGTTCCAGTTCAGCTCAGCAGTCCCCTTGACCCCACGCATAATGCAATCTACCAGGCGTGGTCCCTCTTCTCCTGCTGACCCGTTACCTCAACGCCAGAAGAGAAAGACTTGACTCCACTCCTTCCTTGCTGGAAGATTCCCTTGTCTCCTCGTATTATTTCTTTAAGAGCTCCCTTGAGTCCGACCTATGAGCCCAAGGCTACTGGACTTCGCTAAGGATCTTTTCTTTTTCCTTTGTGAAGGATTCCTTAGACCTTATGTTTTCTGATTTTGTTTGTTGGTTTGATTATGATACCTGATGCTTGTAATATGCTATGCCGTGGCAGCTCTAAATATTGCCGACTGCCCAACCTCCCATCTCTACATACCCCCATAGTTTGTCATAATTTTCCACCTTGCCTCCCCGCCATCAGCCTTCATAGGGTTATGCACCCACACGATATACAGCCCTTATATAGGATTACCCTCCCTCACATGTTGAGTCGAGGCCCACTTTATGTTGTCATTAGGCCCTGGTCCCCGCACCTCCTAATGTCTCTCTATCTAGTGACAATGTGTACTTGGCTGCTTGCGGTCCCCGGCCCTCGCCTCTTCTACGTTACCCCCACTAGGTCTGAGGCCAGGCTGGCTCTGGCCTATATTTTGGCCCTTATGGCCACCTCCTTTAGCCCCCCCGCTTATGTGTCTATGCGTATGCCTGTTTTTTTCTTCTGTATTCTCACCTCGTCTTCTCTTCTCTTTTCCTTTTCTAGGTCAACAACACTTTCCTATTCCTCCACTCCTTGCGGATCGGTCATCTGGAAGAACCCGGGGCACCTGAGTGAGTTTGACAGTATATGTCTTATTCCCTATGGCCAATGATATCAAGGTAGCTTCACTAAATGTGAGGGGCTTCCACACACCTGAAAAGAGAGCCCAGGTTTTATATGCCTTTCATAAACAGAAGGTGCATATTCTCACGCTCCAAGAGACTCATTTCAAGGAGGGTTGCCTCCCTGCTATCAGCACCAGATACTATCCCAAGTGGTACCATAGCACAAACCCGGAAGCCAGGACGAAAGGTGTGTCGATCGCTTTTCACAAATCTCTGCCAGTTGAGGTCACCTCCACACTAGTAGACCCTGATGCTAGGTTTGTCTTTGTGAATTTTACTGTGACAGGACACAACTTCACTGTGGCGTCAGTCTACGCGCCAAACCACTCACAGATCCCTTTCCTAATCCGAACCATAGATAAGCTAGCCAACTTTGCCACAGGTAATATTATCTTAAGTGGAGATTTTAATGTCCCCCTCTTTCCCTCCTGCGACACCTCTTCAGGACACTCTACACTGTCCCACAACAAGCTAAGAGCACTACGCCTCAAACTTCACTCCCTCCAACTCAATGATACTTGGCGGACTCAACACCCACAAGAGAAAGATTACACGTTCTATTCCCATCCTAGAAACTCTTACAGTAGAATTGATTACATCTTTCTTCCGCACCATCTCTTGCCATCCATCTCATTCACCTCTATTGGTACAGTTACACACTCGGATCATGCCCCGTGTTCTGTTCTTTTGCCCTGCCCTCCTTTGCCAAGCCCCATGCCTCATGGAAACTAAATGAATCATTGTTGCTTGATGCACTTTGCCTTCAGGAACTGAAAGACACTATAGCCCAAATTGAAGCTCATCACGCCGAGGACTCTACCTCACTGGCGATGAAGTGGGATGCCTTAAAGTGCGTGCTTAGAGGGGTCCTGATGAGGCATGGGGCGAGATTGAAACGAGAGGCGGCGCACAGGTTCAGGACCTTAATGCAATCCCTCCACACCCTAGAGGCCCAACATAAACGCTCCCAACAGGACAATGTTTACAGGGAGTTAATTAAAGTTAGACATGAGTTGCTGGAGGTGATGAACGCCAAACACCGTTATTTTAAACAGCTCACCGGGAGGGTCTTCTACGAATGGAGCAATAAGTCTGGTCGCCTCCTTGCTTCAGCTCTTAGGAAAAAGCGCACATCCACGTATATTCCGGCGATTCGGACCTCCCCTAACTCCATCTCCCACCTCACCCCGGACATATTATCTGCGTTCCACAAATACTACTCTGAACTATATAGTCTTCCTAAACCTTCGGCCCTGACCACACCTTCTCCCGCTATACCCTCACTACGGCACTATCTAGACTCAACGGCTCTGCCTAAACTCCCCCATGATGTGATCCAATCCCTAGAGTCTCCATTTTCTGCGGAAGAACTAGACGACGCCATATCGGCCATGCCCTCGGGTAAAAGCCCTGGCCCTGATGGATACACTAGTAAATTCTATAAAGCACTCAAGGTAGACTTAATTACCCCCCTCCTTAAGACGTTTAACTCGGTCTCTCAAAATTCCCCACTGCCCCCTTCCTTCCTCCGGGCATACATCACCGTTATCCCGAAGGAGGGTAAGGATCCCCTTCTCTGCCCTAGCTACAGGCCAATATCACTCATTAACACGGACGCCAAGCTGTTTGCCAAACTACTGGCGAATAGGCTGGCAGACCACCTGGGCTCCCTCATCCACCCTGATCAAGTGGGCTTTGTCCGCGGACGCGAGGCAAGAGACAACACTCTGAGAGCTTTCTCTACAATACATTATGCACGTCGACATAATAACCCAACCATGCTCTTGTCTTTGGACGCGGAGAAGGCCTTTGACCGGGTGGACTGGGATTTCCTGCAGATGACACTCTCACACATTGGTGTTGGCGACTCAATGATGGCCCGAGTTATGGCGCTGTACTCTAATCCCCTAGCTCAGATACGTGTAAACGGACAACTTTCTTCCCCTCTTCCCATTTGTAATGGCATGCGGCAGGGTTGCCCTCTTTCGCCGCTCCTGTATGTCCTCTGCATGGAGCATCTCCTTGTGGACATCAGACAAAACACTGACATTAGGGGGATATCGGTGCCGCCTTGCCATTACAAATGCTCGGCATTTGCCGATGATTTGCTTCTTTTCCTCACCTCCCCGCACTTGTCACTGCCCTCATTATTGGCCCCTATCCGCCGTTTTGCCAGCTATAGCAACTATAAATTGAACACGTGCAAGTGTGAAGCCCTAAATATCAACATTCCCACCCGCACCCTTCAGACACTGAGGGCTTCCTACCCATTTAAGTGGCAAACACGATCCCTGCAATATCTAGGTGTTCAGGTCCCGGCTGTCCTGGCTGACACATACCAGCTTAACTTTCCACCCCTTCTACAAGCGCTGCGCTCGGACTTAGCCAGGTGGAATCGTGGCGACCTCTCCTGGCTTGGCAGGATTAATGCATTCAAGATGAATGTCCTCCCCCGCCTCCTATACCTGTTTTCGGGTATTCCTGTGCACCTGCCTCGCTCCTTCTTTAGAGTGGTCGCTGCTATCCAGACTGGATTTGTGTGGGCGCACCGTCACCCCCGCCTAGCCAGAAACATCCTCATTAGGAGGAAGACCGAGGGAGGCCTGGCTCTTCCAGACTTCTCTGCTTACTATATGGCATCAACCCTCACGAGGGTGTTAGATGGGTTTCACCATAGAGAGGGGAAGCAGTGGGTAGCACTTGAGCATCGGACTTCGGGTATAGACATACGATCTGCGCTATGGCTGCCTAAGATTCCTTGGACCAGTAATACCCCTTTGAGTCTCCCACCCATAACGGCTTCAGTTATCTGGGCCCATAAGACATACTCCTCCCGCCTGTCTATGTTCCCGAACTCTAGCCCATTGTCGCCACTCTTTGGAAATCCGCTGTTCCCTCCGGCCCTGACCTCCCCATCGTACCTTTCCCTGACTAAATCTTCAGCACCAGCAATAAGGGATCTCCTACACTCGTCGGGCGTGAAGCCCCTTGAGGTCATTATGGGTGATATACCGCCCACTGCTTCTCATAGGTTTCAATATCTACAATTCAAACATTTCTACGAGAAAAACAAAAGTAAGCTGGACCTACACCGAACCCTCACACCTTTTGAGCGTTTCTGCACCTCTTCGCCCCTAACCGGCAAAACTGTGAGTGCCTTATATTCTCAACTCCTAGATAGTCTCACAAAGGGACAGATGACATTCTGCTCTGCATGGGAACGAGAGACCAATTGTCCCATATCAGAGGAGGAGTGGGGGAGGGCCTTCTCTTGGTGCCACCGGTCTGCCACCTCGTCTAAAGCACACGAAACTAACTATAAGGTAATGACGCGATGGTACCGTGTCCCATCGCTCCTCGCCCACATGTATCCGAATGTCTCGGACATTTGTTGGCGGTGTGGAGAACCGGGAGGCACCATGTATCATATCTGGTTGAGGTGTCCGGCACTTGCTTCGTTTTGGTCGTGGGTGACGGACATTATAGGCAGAGTGTTGAACTTATCACTTCCCATGGAGCCCAAGATTCTCCTCTTGTCAATCCTCCCAAACGACATACCCAAGGCTTCGACCCGACTACTCCATTTTTTACTTTTAGCCGCTAGAACGGTCATTCCACGCCTATGGAAGTCATCCACTCCCCCATCTGTTTCATCCTGGCTTCAGGAGGCTTCCTGCTTACTTAGAATGGAGGAATTAGTGGCGGACTCACGTGGTCAACTTGACAAATTCACCTCCATATGGAGGCCGTGGATTGCCTTTATGGCCTCTAGCGAATTCACGTCCATCCATAGCCCGGTCACATAAAGCTCTCAGTGTTACTATATGATTGATGCCCATGCTCGGGTGCCTGGGGTCTCCGAAGGATGTGCTGCGACGCAAGGTAAGATACTTCTTGCATATTGACCTCTTCTCCTCCTTCCTCTCTCTCTTCTATCCCTGTCTGCTTCTCACCTCTTTTTGCTCCTCCTTTTCTCCCTCTCTATTCTTTTCACCTCTCTTTGTTTAATACCGACAGAGGCTCTGCTGCCGATTTGTTCTACCCCGGACTGGCGCAACATGTCAAGGCAGCCGCCACTTAAATGCCATACTCTGCCCATTTGTACAACCACTATAGACAACACCTACTTGTCCACTCGCTGCGATACTACCCACCATTCTTGAAAATACACCTGCTGACCATCTGTATAGTGGCTGATATGTTACCTTCCACTATGTTTTCTCTATTCTCGTATTATGTGTGGATCACTTAGTGTTCTCTATGTCTCAAGCTTTTCGAGACTTAGTTGTGTCCCATAACGATACACTTATGTGGCCCCTGTTATCTGTTTTCTTTTATAAAAACTTGAATAAAAACATACTTTGAAAAAAAAAAAAAAACTTATCCCCTATCAGCAGGATAGGGGATAAGTGTCAGATTGCGGGGGGTTCGAATGCTGGGACCCCCGCAATCTCCCGCACAGCTACCCAACTCTCTGCATGAATGCAGTGTGTCGACCACTGCACAAAACTGTGGCTGACATGCCCCCTCCATGCATCTCTATGGGATGCTGTAAGAACTGTCTATCTCCGGCTCTTCATAGAGATACATGAAGATGACGTGTTTGCCACAGCATCGTTCAGTTGGGGCGCCTTGTTAAAGATTGCTACCCCCCCTCCCAGTGGTCAGACCCCTCGCAATCTGACACTTATCCCCTATCCTGCGGGGATAAGTTTTGTTATACAGGGTTGGCCATTTATATGAATACACCTTAATAAAATGGGAATGGTTGGGGATATTAATTTCCTGTTTGTGGCACATTAGTATATGTGAGGGGGAACATTTTCAAGATGGGTGGGGACCATGGTGGCCATTTTGAAGTCGGCCATTTTGAATCCAAATTTTGTTTTTTCAATAGGAAGAGGGTCATGTGACACATCAAATGTATTGGGAATTTCACAAGAAAAACAATGATGTGCTTGGTTTTAACGCAACTTTATTCTTTCATAAGTTATTTACAAATTTCTGACCACTTGTAAAATATGTTCAATGTGCTGCCCATTGTGTTGGATTGTCAGTGCAACCCTCTTCTGTCACTCTTCACACACTGATAGCAACACCGCAGGAGAAATGCTAGCACAGGCTTCCAGTATCCGTAGTTTCAGATGCGGCAGAATGGGCAAAACAAAAATTGGAACAGGACCCTCAGTTTACGCAGAAGATTTTGTTCAGTGATGAGGCAAATTTTTATGTGAATGGTGAAGTTAACAAACAAAACCACCGCTATTGGTCTGATACTAACCCACATTGGATAGATCCCTCCAAGACTGTTGGAACACAAAAATTGATGGTATAGTGTGGTATTTGGGGTACAAAGATAGTGGGGCCATTCTTCATCAATGGAGACCTGAAGGCCACTGGATATGCAAAATTGCTACATGATGATGTGTTTCCCTCTTTATGCACTGAAGCTGGCACTTTCCCTGAGTTTTTCCAGCAAGATGGTGCACCACCACATTATGGGTGTCAGGTCCGAGCATTTCTAGATGAACAGTTTCATGGAAAGTGGATTGGTCGTCGTGGGCCAGTTGAATGGCCCCCAAGGTCTCCCGATCTGACCCCCTTAGACTTTTATCTTTGGGGTCATCTGAAGGTAATTGTCCATGCTGTGAAGATACGAGATGTGCAGCACCTGAAACTACGGATACTGGAAGCCTGTACTAGCATTTCTCCTGTGGTGTTGCTATCAGTGTGTGAAGAGTGGAAGAAGAGGGTTGCATTGACAATCCAACACAATGGGCAGCACATTGAACACATTTTATAAGTGGTCAGAAACTTGTAAATAACTCATGAAAGAATAAAGTTACGTTAAAACCAAGCACATCATTGTTTTTCTTGTGAAATTCCCAATAAGTCACATGACCCTCTTCCTATTGAAAAAACAAAAGTTGGATTAAAAATGGCCAACTTCAAAATGGCCGCCATGGTCACCACCCATCTTGAAAAGTTTCCCCCCTCACATATACTAATGTGCCAAAAACAGGAAGTTAATATCACCAACCATTCCCATTTTATTAAGGTGTATCCATATAAATGGCCCACCCTGTACTGCATAACTCAATTAATGTTTTATTGAAGAGATCTAAAGACCACATAGTCAAGTAATGTTTATTTACATAAAAATTAAATAAAAAAGGTTTTACAATAAAATCCATATTTTCCCACCAAAAAGTGCAAAGGATATTAAATAGGGCCAGCTGCAGTTTGTGTGGTGGGAGTCATTAAAGTGATGACATATCCTTGTGATGTACCGTCACTTTACAAGACAAGGAAACCCCTTAAAATCTATTTTGCGATCTTTGAAAGTTGCTCAACAACCCCTGTTCCCCTGTTGGAGCTGAAATGGGGTCCATATACTGTAGCTTGTCAACCAACTTTGCCAGAAATAGCTAAAAACAAGATTTACTAGTCAGTTCAAGGACTCAACTACAGAAATGTTTTACTTTTAGTTTTGGAGATAAATTCATTCATTAAAAGATTCCATACATAACAAAAAAAAAACAAGCCGGTTGTGTTTTGATGATTCCAGCCATAGCTAGTGGCCAAATTTCACACAAGAGAATAAGAAGTGAGGCCACTGAAGGAGTTTACTCTCTGAGTAATCTAAGGCTTAGTGAAGCCCAAGAGTATCATGCATTGTCCAAGAATCTGACACAATCCCCCCCCCCCCACAGATCTCCATTCTGTTGTCTGCTGTTGTCTTTGGAATTCCTGACCTAAATAGAAGCAGCGGCAGCCGCTACTCATTCCCTTTTATTATCACTTAATTTAAATCAGGTTTTCTTCTTCCTATCAGCATCTTCACCTCAAAATGCCTTTCAGATCTGAGTCTCGACTGTGCTCCCCCCCCCCCCCTACTTCCTTGTCTTGATGTTTTCAATTTGGCCTCTGAAGTTTTCTCCTGTTGGATAAAGCTCAATGGTTCATTATTTCATTTAGATCCAAACATAAAACCCAGTATTTTTATTGTTAAGTAGAACTAGGAAATCCTATAAACACAGCGACATGTAGATCCTGAAATTAGCAGGCTAGGAAATGTTGATCTGAGCTCGGCAAAACATGAGCGGAGAGGGGGGATTTAAGTCAGAAGCCACAAGGTCATGTTCGGTGGGTGGGGAGAACATTCCCTTTCCTGAAAATAAACTGACTGCTCGGTGAGTACGAGTTCAGTTTCGGCTCCAGGCCGGGACCCTCGCTGCCATTTCATCTGATCGAGAATTATAACAAGAATAACAGATTTAAGAGGGCTTTCCTGCTGAATACAAGACAAGCTCTCCAATCAATGTGAGAGGCATATGTTTATTTATACGTCTATCTGGGCATGCAGTCTGTAACTACACTGATGTGCAGGAAAAAAAAGAACGAAAGAGGATCCATCATTAAAATGTAAAATGAGTAAGAGAGACATAACAGGAAAAAATTCACTTTTTAATTTGTTGCTTAATGAAAACGCTGTAGCTCAGGCCTGGTCTGGACCGCAACTTCATAGGAACTCAGATATATCAACAAGCGTGGTCCTGCAAAATTGTGTGCGCTGTGTGTTTTTATTTTGCACAAAAGTTATCATTTAATTTTGATCTATTTTTATGTTGTCCGCACTAGCTTTGTCCATTGCCTTGTTGTTGTCACGATTCGGCTTGCAGGTAGTGGATCCTCTGTGCCAGAGAGGGATTGGCGTGGACCGTGCTAGTGGACCGGTTCTAAGCCACTACTGGTTTTCACCAGAGCCCGCCGCAAAGCGGGATGGTCTTGCTGCGGCGGTAGTGACCAGGTCGTATCCACTAGCAACGGCTCACCTCTCTGGCTGCTGAAGATAGGCGCGGTACAAGGGAGTAGGCAGAAGCAAGGTCAGACGTAGCAGAAGGTCGGGGGCAGGCGGCAAGGTTCGTAGTCAGGATGGGTAGCAGAAGTTCAGGTACACAGGCTTTGGACACACTAAACGCTTTCACTGGCACAAGGCAACAAGATCCGGCAAGGGAGTGCATGGGAGGAGGTCAGATAAAGGCAGGGAGCAGATGGGAGCCAATTAAGCTAATTGGGCCAGGCACCAATCATTGGTGCGCTGGCCCTTTAAGTCGCAGAGAGCTGGCGCGCGCGCGCCCTAGAGAGCGGAGCCGCGCGCGCCAGCAGATGACAGCAGGGGACCGGGACGGGTAAGTGACCTGGGATGCGATTCGCGAGCGGGCGCGTCCCGCTGTGCGAACCGCATCCCCGACGGCCATGACAGTGCAGCGCTCCCGGTCAGCGGGACTGACCGGGGCGCTGCGGGGAGAGAGACGCCGTGAGCGCTCCGGGGAGGAGCGGGGACCCGGAGCGCTAGGCGTAACAGTACCCCCCCCCTTAGGTCTCCCCTTTTCTTTGACCGGCAACTGCCTCCCCTGGGATGAGGACACCGGGAAAAAATGGAGGGTTTCCTCAACGGCAGGCAGTACAGCAGGAGTGGGAATGGGGAGGGAGGGCAGAGGGCGAAGCCTGGCACGGGGCAGTGTGACACCAGGACGGGGGCCATGAGGAGGCACAGAGGTTTGCCTGACGGGACTGGGAGGGGGGGAGAGGCACTTCCTATGGCAGGCAGAGTCCCAGTTCTTTATCTCCCCGGTGGTCCAATCAAGGGTGGGGGAATGAAGCCGGAGCCATGGCAGACCGAGGAGGACCTCAGAGGTACAACTGGGGAGGATGAAGAACTCAATCCTTTCGTGGTGGGGTCCGATAGACATCAGGAGGGGTTCTGTGCGGTAACGCACGGTGCAGTCCAATCTGGCTCCGTTGACCGCGGAAATGTAGAGCGGTTTGGCGAGACGGGTCACCGGGATGCTGAATTTATTAACAAAGGACTCCAACATAAAATTCCCGGAGGCACCAGAGTCCAAGCAGGCCACGGCTGAGATGGAGGAGTTGGCTGTAGGGGAAATCCGCACGGGCACCGTGAGACGTGGAGAAGAAGACTTAGAAGCAAAAGATGCCACACCCACGTGAGCTGGGTGCGTGCGTGCGTTTCCCAGGCGTGGAGGACGGATAGGGCAATCCACCAAGAAATGCTCAGTACTGGCACAGTACAGACAGAGATTTTCTTCTCTACGGCGATTCCTCTCTTCCTGGGTCAGGCGAGACCGATCCACTTGCATGGCCTCCTCGGCGGGAGGCCCAGGCGAAGACTGCAAAGGATGCTGTGGGAGAGGTGCCCAGAGATCTAAGTCTTTTTCCTGGCGGAGCTCTTGGTGTCGCTCAGAAAAACGCATGTCAATGCGGGTAGCCAAATGGATGAGTTCTTGGAGGTTGGCAGGAATCTCTCGTGCGGCCAGCACATCCTTGATGCGACTGGATAGGCCTTTTTTAAAGGTCGCGCAGAGAGCCTCATTATTCCAGGATAGTTCAGAAGCAAAAGTACGGAATTGTATGGCGTACTCGCCAACGGAAGAATTACCCTGGACCAGGTTCAGCAAGGCAGTCTCAGCAGAAGAGGCTCGGGCAGGTTCCTCAAAGACACTTCGGACTTCAGCAAAGAAGGACTGGACTGTGGCTGTGGCAGGATCATTGCGGTCCCAGAGCGGTGTGGCCCAAGACAAGGCCTTTCCTGAAAGAAGACTTACTACGAACGCCACCTTAGACCGTTCTGTAGGAAACAAGTCTGACAACATCTCCATATGCAGGGAACACTGAGACAAAAATCCACGGCAGAGTCTGGAGTCCCCATCAAATTTGTCCGGCAGGGACAAGCGGAGGTTAGGAGCGGCCACTCGCTGCGGAGGAGGTGCAGGAGCTGGCGGAGGAGATGGTTGCTGCTGTAGCAGAGGCAGAATTTGCTGTAACATGGCGGTCAACTGCGACAGCTGCTGTCCTTGTTGGGCAATCTGCTGCGATTGCTGAGCGACCACCGTGGGAAGATCAGCGAGACTTGGCAGCGGCACCTCAGCGGGATCCATGGCCGGATCTACTGTCACGATTCGGCTTGCAGGTAGTGGATCCTCTGTGCCAGAGAGGGATTGGCGTGGACCGTGCTAGTGGACCGGTTCTAAGCCACTACTGGTTTTCACCAGAGCCCGCCGCAAAGCGGGATGGTCTTGCTGCGGCGGTAGTGACCAGGTCGTATCCACTAGCAACGGCTCACCTCTCTGGCTGCTGAAGATAGGCGCGGTACAAGGGAGTAGGCAGAAGCAAGGTCAGACGTAGCAGAAGGTCGGGGGCAGGCGGCAAGGTTCGTAGTCAGGATGGGTAGCAGAAGTTCAGGTACACAGGCTTTGGACACACTAAACGCTTTCACTGGCACAAGGCAACAAGATCCGGCAAGGGAGTGCATGGGAGGAGGTCAGATAAAGGCAGGGAGCAGATGGGAGCCAATTAAGCTAATTGGGCCAGGCACCAATCATTGGTGCGCTGGCCCTTTAAGTCGCAGAGAGCTGGCGCGCGCGCGCCCTAGAGAGCGGAGCCGCGCGCGCCAGCAGATGACAGCAGGGGACCGGGACGGGTAAGTGACCTGGGATGCGATTCGCGAGCGGGCGCGTCCCGCTGTGCGAACCGCATCCCCGACGGCCATGACAGTGCAGCGCTCCCGGTCAGCGGGACTGACCGGGGCGCTGCGGGGAGAGAGACGCCGTGAGCGCTCCGGGGAGGAGCGGGGACCCGGAGCGCTAGGCGTAACAGTTGTGCGCCTGCAGGGGGCATGGTTTGCAGATGCACTGGAAGAATTTATCATTTTCACCCCAGATGAGGATTGTTTCAGGCTTGCCTAATTGGACATCACTCGTTTTACCACAAAATCTACGGTAAAACCAAAAAATAATTATTGGTGGGGCAAAATTGAAAAAAAAATGCAACTTTGCAACTTTTGAGGAGGTTTTATTTCAATGGTACTTTTTTTTTTTTTAATGGTACATTATCTTTATTCTGTAGGGTGATTTCATTACAAGAATAGCCAATTTATATAGCTTTTGTTTTATTGTACTACTTTGGTACCATTTGTAATAAAATGAGTATGCTTAAAAATGGCCTCTTCTGACCCCCATTACTTTTTATGCGGAAAGGGAGAAGTTGTCTTTCACCCAACACCCTCTTTTAAGGGACAACACTTTGAAGCTACAAATTGGGGGTCACTTTCATATTTTGAGCAACACAGAAACATTTGAGCTACAGACAGTTTAGTGATATAGAAATAGATTTTTAAATGTTTTGTTGGATATAGGTGGAGAATGCCTTGTTGAGTTCTTTTTTACACATGTTTAGGCCCTGGAAGGTAATGGAAGGGCCTCATGGGATGGGCCACCCTCCTCTCCCCTTTGGTAATGGCTGTATTAGAAGAACATATTAGATAAAGCTATAAGGACAGGAAAAGGTTAATCAAATTACTAACTTTGTTGCTGAGCTTCTCTCATAGGGCCGGTGGTGTTGCTGGGCAGAATTGTAGCTGAATCTGATTGGCTATCTTGAGCCACGGCAGGAACTAAGTCTTAAAGTCTTTTTAAGAATCTGTGGGACTGAGCGGGCTGCTAGTCTGAAGAATCACCTGAAGGAAAGACATCGTACCCGTCCCTCCCTCCCTGTCACGGTCTGTTTAAGAGGGTGTCACCATTCAGGTGGACAGTTATGGTATTTTTTGAGTTTCCGGTATTTTTATGAGTTTTCTGGGTGGACAGCTGTGGTTATATGTTTGATTATGGTTTTAACTGTTTATTTGTTTAATAATTAATTTATTGGTTTATTTCTTAATAATAATAAAAAGTAAATTACCCTCAATAAACGGCCGTGGCCTTTTACCCCAACAGTAGTTATGTCTTTCATTCATGAAGGTGGTTGGGGGAGGGGTTTGGTGGTCCTTATCCCATGCAGGTTAGGTGGTGTATATACTAAATCATGTATAAACCTTTCAGCACTAGGGTATAGTGTAATCAATAATGGAGGCTCAGTTCCATATCCATAGACATCTTTATGAGCAAAAATCACAAGAGAAAGGGGTTATGTCCTCCGAAACGTTGGAAGTTTCCGGCGATTGCTCAGCTGTCTACCCCTTCGTGAGAGGAAGGAACTCCAGCTACAGGATGCCTGTAGAAAGGGCAAAGTGATTCCAAATGCGGAGGACTGTCGAGTGCGTCCAGTGTGCACTAAGGGTGATATCAGTTTTTGTACTGCCTTTTACTTGTGATGCCATTGAAGATTTGTGAATCTTTTGTACAAAGAGAAATGAATTACTAAAGAAAGAATAAGAAACTAATAATTTTGTGAAGTGTGATTTTTGCTCATACAGATGGTTAGGTGGTGTACATTTGCTGAATAAAAAGGTATTTGTGCGTTGATAAATGTGTTACCACGATATAACTTCAACAATAAAGTAGTCTACCAACACTACCTGTTAATCGGCAGTTGCACAAAAAATGTCACTAAATAAGACCAAAAGCTAGAATGAAACCAATGATAAATCTCCACCCAAGTTTTTTTTTTCCAGTGTTCTGGACGCAGGGTAACCTTACTGATCAACCCTTTCTAGTGATCAGTGACAATACAAGGACTCATCAAGAGAAAACTATGTCTGCCACAAAGGATTGTAGGAGTGGGGAACAAGAAGAATGCATTACAATGACTGGACATGGGCTTCTCTTCCTAAGCTATGTAGCACAGCAGGTTCACCATGGAAAACAAAGCATCTGTTCAACGACTCTTAGTGTCGGCCTATAGATGATACCAATGTACACTTCAATTGATCTTATAGGATAATATACTTACCATCATCTTTTGGTTAGAACTTTCGCTTGGCTAGTAGCTTTTGTACAAGAACAGATCAGATTCTCACCTTCCACAAACAATCTTGGCTCTGCTAGAACTAGTTCATAATTTTAACAGTTGTCCCAGTCTTTTGAAGATAAGCACATAACAAAATTGTCTAAAGCTGTTACTTACAATGCAGCAGATTATATATTCAAGGGGAAAGTCCCAACAGGGTTGGATATGAATATAGACATGTAGTAATAGAAAATAATTTTCAAGTACATTCTGTGCCCCTAGGCAGCTTCTCCATAGATGAAACACTAGAAACAACTATTTATGTATTTCCTTGTCACCTTGTTAAATACCAGATGGGAGGAACGGAGAAAATCACATCAGAGGTTGCTCTATTCTAATATATTCCATGGAGTTTGCTTCGGAACGAAGTCCCTTTTGTTTAACACCATAAAGTATAAAATCTGAAGCAAGGTGGCTCCGTTGTAATCTCCTTTATCCTTGAGGCACTCAGGCATTGTATCTTACCAAGGACAAAAACTGCATGGCGTTTATATGTTCTTCCTGTGTTTGCATGGACTCCTTTCCACACCTCAGAAAAATACTAACCTATGAGTATTTACCTGAAGTGTGGGAAGGAATCCATGCAAATCCACGTAACATTTGTGATGTTATATAGCATGTATGCTGGTAAAGCTTCTGACATACATACAAAATTGGGTTTCATTAGCCCAATAGAAGCCAAAACAGTGTCCTTTTGGGATCTTCCTGTCTGCTATATGTCAATATACAGAGAAAAAAAAAGGTATGGAATGGCGTAGTGGACTACACTGTGCCATATAATTCCTATAATTGGATCCAGTAAAAAAGTACACTTTCTTTTGTTTTAACAATAAAAGCCTATGGTTGAGTATGGTGTCCAGCGGAGGCATCTGTTTAATACAGACTCTAAACACATGTTATGCAGAGGCCATAAATGTGAATTAAACATATAAACCAGCCTGCTGTTGCAGATTTTGCAGATTTTGAGCCAAAGAAAGTATACAGGAAGCACTAAGGCTAGGATTACACATGTTTGCTGTCCGGCATACGTAAACCCAGCCTAAATTTTGACGCAACTGATGACAACTGATGACAACATGCATCAGATGTATAGCATCCCGTGTCCAGTGTTTTTGAATGCCGGATGTCACGATGCCGGCTGGCAGGTAGTGGATCCTCTGTGCCGGAGAGGGATTGGCGTGGACCGTGCTAGTGGATCGGTTCTAAGTCACTACTGGTTTTCACCAGAGCCCGCCGCAAAGCGGGATGGTCTTGCTGCGGCGGTAGTGACCAGGTCGTATCCACTAGCAACGGCTCACCTCTCTGGCTGCTGAAGATAGGCGCGGTACAAGGGAGTAGACAGAAGCAAGGTCGGACGTAGCAGAAGGTCGGGGCAGGCAGCAAGGATCGTAGTCAGGGGCAACGGCAGGAGGTCTGGAACACAGGCTAGGAACACACAAGGAAACGCTTTCACTGGCACGATGGCAACAAGATCCGGCAAGGAAGTGCAGGGGAAGTGAGGTGATATAGGGAAGTGCACAGGTGATCAGACTAATTGGAACCACTGCGCCAATCAGCGGCGCAGTGGCCCTTTAAATCGCAAAGACCCGGCGCGCGCGCGCCCTAAGGAGCGGGGCCGCGCGCGCCGGGACAGGACCGACGGAGAGCGAGTCAGGTACGGGAGCCGGGGTGCGCATCGCGAGCGGGCGCTACCCGCATCGCGAATCGCATCCCGGCTGGAGGCGGTATCGCAGCGCCCCGGGTCAGTGGATCTGACCGGAGCGCTGCAGTGAGGAGAGTGTAGCGAGCGCTCCGGGGAGGAGCGGGGACCCGGAGCGCTCGGCGTAACAGTACCCCCTCCCTTGGGTCTCCCCCTCTTCTTAGAGCCTGAGAACCTGAGGAGCAGACTTTTGTCTAGGATATTGTCCTCAGGTTCCCAGGATCTCTCTTCTGGACCACAACCCTCCCAATCCACTAAAAAAAAGGTTTTCCCTCTGACCTTTTTGGATGCCAGAATCTCTTTGACGGAGAAGATGTCCGAGGAGCCGGAAACAGGAGTGGGAGGAACAGATTTGGGAGAGAAACGGTTGATGATGAGTGGTTTAAGAAGAGAAACGTGAAAGGCATTAGGAATACGAAGAGAAGGAGGAAGAAGAAGTTTGTAAGAGACAGGATTAATCTGGCACAAAATTTTGAAAGGACCAAGATAGCGTGGTCCCAACTTGTAGCTAGGGACACGGAAGCGGACATATTTAGCGGAGAGCCATACCTTGTCTCCAGGGGAAAAAATGGGAGGAGCTCTTCTTTTCTTATCCGCGAACTTCTTCATGCGTGATGAAGCCTGTAAGAGAGAATTTTGGGTCTCTCTCCATATGATGGAAAGGTCACGATAAATTTCATCCACAGCGGGCAGACCAGAGGGCAAGGGGGTAGGGAGGGGGGGGAAGAGGGTGACGGCCGTACACCACGAAAAATGGGGATTTGGAGGAAGATTCAGAGACTCTGAAGTTATACGAGAATTCGGCCCATGGAAGGAGATCTGCCCAGTCATCCTGGCGGGAGGAAACAAAATGTCGTAAATAATCACCCAAGACCTGGTTAATTCTTTCTACTTGTCCATTGGATTGAGGATGATATGCAGAAGAAAAATTTAATTTAATCTTGAGTTGTTTACAGAGAGCCCTCCAGAATTTAGACACGAATTGGACGCCTCTATCCGAGACGATCTGCGTAGGCAACCCGTGAAGACGAAAAATGTGTACAAAAAATTGTTTAGCCAACTGAGGCGCTGAAGGAAGACCAGGAAGAGGGATGAAATGTGCCATTTTGGAGAATCGATCAACGACCACCCAAATAACAGTGTTGCCACGGGAAGGGGGTAAATCAGTAATAAAATCCATACCAATCAGAGACCAAGGCTGTTCGGGGACAGGCAGGGGATGAAGAAAACCAGCGGGCTTCTGGCGAGGAGTCTTATCCCGGGCACAGATAGTGCAGGCTCGCACAAAGTCCACAACATCCGTCTCCAGAGTCGGCCACCAATAGAAGCGAGAGATGAGTTGCACAGATTTCTTGATGCCCACATGACCTGCGAGATGGGAGGAGTGACCCCATTTGAGGATTCCGAGGCGTTGGCGTGGAGAAACAAAGGTCTTTCCTGGAGGAGTTTGCCTGATGGAGGCTGGAGAAGTGGAAATCAGGCAGTCAGGAGGAATGATGTGTTGCGGAGAGAGTTCAACTTCAGAAGCATCCGAGGAACGAGAGAGAGCATCGGCCCTAATGTTCTTATCGGCAGGCCGAAAGTGAATTTCAAAATTAAATCGGGCAAAGAACAGAGACCACCTGGCCTGGCGAGGATTCAGCCGTTGGGCAGACTGGAGGTAGGAGAGGTTCTTGTGATCGGTGTAAATAATAACTGGAAATCTTGATCCCTCCAGCAGATGCCTCCATTCCTCAAGTGCTAATTTGATGGCTAGAAGCTCTCGATCCCCGATGGAGTAGTTCCTCTCCGCCGGAGAGAAGGTCCTAGAAAAAAAACCACAAGTAACAGCATGCCCGGAAGAATTTTTTTGTAGAAGAACAGCTCCAGCTCCCACTGAGGAGGCATCAACCTCCAATAGGAAGGGTTTGGAAGGGTCAGGTCTGGAGAGCACGGGAGCCGAAGAAAAGGCAGACTTGAGCCGTTTAAAGGCGTCTTCCGCTTGAGGAGGCCAAGACTTGGGGTCGGCATTTTTTTTGGTTAAAGCCACGATAGGAGCCACAACGGTAGAAAAATGTGGAATAAATTGCCTGTAATAATTGGCGAACCCCAAAAAGCGTTGGATAGCACGGAGTCCGGAGGGGCGTGGCCAATCTAAGACGGCAGAGAGTTTGTCTGGATCCATTTGTAGTCCCTGGCCAGAGACCAAGTATCCTAGGAAAGGAAGAGATTGGCATTCAAACAGACATTTCTCAATTTTGGCATAGAGTTGATTGTCACGAAGTCTCTGAAGAACCATACGAACATGCTGGCGGTGTTCTTCTAGATTGGCAGAAAAAATCAGGATATCGTCCAGATATACAACAACACAGGAGTATAAAAGATCACGAAAAATTTCATTAACAAAGTCTTGGAAGACGGCAGGGGCGTTGCACAGGCCAAAGGGCATGACCAGATACTCAAAGTGTCCATCTCTGGTGTTAAATGCCGTTTTCCATTCATCCCCCTCTCTGATGCGGATGAGATTATAAGCACCTCTTAAGTCCAGTTTGGTAAAGATGTGGGCACCTTGGAGGCGATCAAAGAGTTCAGAGATGAGGGGTAGGGGGTAGCGGTTCTTAACCGTGATTTTATTAAGACCGCGGTAGTCAATGCAAGGACGTAGGGAGCCATCTTTTTTGGACACAAAGAAAAATCCGGCTCCGGCAGGAGAGGAGGATTTACGGATAAAGCCCTTTTTTAAATTTTCCTGGACGTATTCAGACATGGCAAGAGTCTCTGGGGCGGACAGAGGATAAATTCTGCCCCGGGGTGGAGTAGTGCCCGGGAGGAGGTCGATAGGACAATCATAAGGCCTGTGAGGAGGTAGAGTCTCAGCTTGTTTTTTGCAAAAAACATCCGCAAAGTCCATATAGGCCTTAGGGAGACCGGTTACTGGAGGAACCACAGAGTCACGGCAAGGGTTACTGGGAACCGGTTTTAGGCAGTCCTTGGAACAAGAGGGCCCCCAACTCTTGATCTCCCCAGTGGACCAATTGTCACGATGCCGGCTGGCAGGTAGTGGATCCTCTGTGCCAGAGAGGGATTGGCGTGGACCGTGCTAGTGGACCGGTTCTAAGCCACTACTGGTTTTCACCAGAGCCCGCCGCAAAGCGGGATGGTCTTGCTGCGGCGGTAGTGACCAGGTCGTATCCACTAGCAACGGCTCACCTCTCTGGCTGCTGAAGATAGGCGCGGTACAAGGGAGTAGGCAGAAGCAAGGTCGGACGTAGCAGAAGGTCGGGGCAGGCAGCAAGGATCGTAGTCAGGGGCAACGGCAGAAGGTCTGGAAACACAGGCAAGGAACACACAAGGAACGCTTTCACTGGCACTAAGGCAACAAGATCCGGCAAGGGAGTGCAAGGGAAGTGAGGTAATATAGGGAAGTGCACAGGTGATTACCCTAATTGGAACCACTGCGCCAATCAGCGGCGCAGTGGCCCTTTAAATCGCAGAGACCCGGCGCGCGCGCGCCCTAGGGAGCGGGGCCGCGCGCGCCGGGACAGAACAGACGGGGAGCGAGTCAGGTAGGGGAGCCGGGGTGCGCATCGCGAGCGGGCGCTACCCGCATCGCGAATCGCATCCCGGCTGGCAGCGGGATCGCAGCGCCCCGGGTCAGAGGACGTGACCGGAGCGCTGCAGCGGAGAGAGTGAAGCGAGCGCTCCGGGGAGGAGCGGGGACCCGGAGCGCTCGGCGTAACAGTACCCCCCCCCCTTGGGTCTCCCCCTCTTCTTGGAGCCTGAGAACCTGAGGAGCAGACTTTTGTCAAGGATGTTGTCCTCAGGTTCCCAGGATCTCTCTTCAGGACCACAACCCTCCCAGTCTACTAAAAAAAAATTTTTCCCTCTGACCTTTTTGGCAGCCAAAATTTCCTTGACCGAGAAGACGTCCGAGGAGCCGGAAACAGGAGTGGGAGGAACAGATTTGGGAGAAAAACGGTTGAGGATGAGTGGTTTGAGAAGAGAGACGTGAAAGGCATTAGGGATACGAAGAGAAGGAGGAAGAAGAAGTTTATAAGAGACAGGATTAATTTGACACAAAATTTTGAAAGGACCAAGATAGCGTGGTCCCAACTTGTAGCTAGGGACACGGAAGCGGACATATTTAGCGGAGAGCCATACCTTGTCTCCAGGGGAAAAAACGGGGGGAGCTTTTCTTTTCTTATCCGCGAACCTCTTCATGCGTGAAGAAGCCTGTAAGAGAGAATTTTGGGTCTCTCTCCATATAATGGAAAGGTCACGAGAAATTTCATCCACAGCGGGCAGACCAGAGGGCAAGGGGGTAGGGAGGGGGGGAAGAGGGTGACGGCCGTACACCACGAAAAATGGGGATTTGGAGGAAGATTCAGAGACCCTGAAGTTATACGAGAATTCGGCCCATGGAAGGAGATCTGCCCAGTCATCCTGGCGGGAGGAAACAAAATGTCGCAAATAATCACCCAAGATCTGGTTAATTCTTTCTACTTGTCCATTGGACTGGGGATGATATGCAGAGGAAAAATTTAATTTAATCTTGAGTTGTTTACAGAGAGCCCTCCAGAATTTAGACACGAATTGGACACCTCTATCCGAGACAATCTGCGTAGGCAACCCGTGAAGACGAAAAATGTGTACAAAAAATTGTTTAGCCAACTGAGGCGCAGAAGGAAGACCAGGAAGAGGGATGAAATGTGCCATTTTGGAGAATCGATCAACGACCACCCAAATAACAGTGTTGCCACGGGAAGGGGGTAAATCAGTAATAAAATCCATACCAATCAGAGACCAAGGCTGTTCGGGGACAGGCAGAGGATGAAGAAAACCAGCGGGCTTCTGGCGAGGAGTCTTATCCCGGGCACAGATAGTGCAGGCTCGCACAAAGTCCCCAACATCCGTCTCCAGAGTCGGCCACCAATAGAAGCGGGAGATGAGTTGCACAGATTTCTTGATGCCCGCATGACCTGCGAGATGGGAGGAGTGACCCCATTTGAGGATTCCGAGGCGTTGGCGTGGAGAAACAAAGGTCTTTCCTGGAGGAGTCTGCCTGATGGAGGCAGGAGAAGTGGAGATCAGGCAGTCAGGTGGAAAGATGTGTTGCGGAGGGAGATCAACTTCTGAGGCATCCGAGGAACGAGAGAGAGCATCGGCCCTAATGTTCTTATCGGCAGGACGAAAGTGAATCTCAAAATTAAATCGGGCAAAGAACAGAGACCACCGGGCCTGGCGAGGATTCAGCCGTTGGGCAGACTGGAGGTAGGAGAGGTTCTTGTGGTCGGTGTAGATAATAACAGGAAATCTTGATCCCTCCAGCAGATGCCTCCATTCCTCAAGTGCTAACTTAATGGCTAGAAGCTCTCGATCCCCGATGGAGTAGTTCCTCTCCGCTGGAGAGAAGGTCCTAGAGAAAAAACCACAAGTGACAGCATGCCCGGAAGAATTTTTTTGTAGAAGAACAGCTCCAGCTCCCACTGAGGAGGCATCAACCTCCAATAGGAAGGGTTTGGAAGGGTCAGGTCTGGAGAGCACGGGAGCCGAAGAAAAGGCAGACTTGAGTCGTTTAAAGGCGTCTTCTGCTTGAGGAGGCCAGGACTTGGGATCAGCATTTTTTTTGGTTAAAGCCACGATAGGAGCCACAATGGTAGAAAAATGTGGAATAAATTGCCTGTAATAATTGGCGAACCCCAAAAAGCGTTGGATAGCACGGAGTCCGGAGGGGCGTGGCCAATCTAAGACGGCAGAGAGTTTGTCTGGATCCATTTGTAGTCCCTGGCCAGAGACCAAATATCCTAGAAAAGGAAGAGATTGGCATTCAAACAGACATTTCTCAATTTTGGCATAGAGTTGGTTGTCACGAAGTCTCTGAAGAACCATACGGACATGCTGGCGGTGTTCTTCTAGATTGGCAGAAAAAATTAGGATATCGTCCAGATATACAACAACACAGGAGTATAACAGATCACGAAAAATTTCATTGACAAAGTCTTGGAAGACGGCAGGGGCATTGCACAGTCCAAAGGGCATGACCAGATACTCAAAGTGTCCATCTCTGGTGTTAAATGCCGTTTTCCACTCGTCCCCCTCTCTGATGCGGATGAGGTTATAGGCGCCTCTTAAGTCCAATTTAGTGAAGATGTGGGCACCTTGGAGGCGATCAAAGAGTTCAGAGATGAGGGGTAAGGGGTAGCGGTTCTTAACCGTGATTTTATTAAGACCGCGGTAGTCAATGCAAGGACGTAGGGAGCCATCTTTTTTGGACACAAAGAAAAATCCGGCTCCGGCAGGAGAGGAGGATTTACGGATAAAGCCCTTTTTTAGATTCTCCTGGACGTATTCGGACATGGCAAGAGTCTCTGGGGCAGAGAGAGGATAAATTCTGCCCCGGGGTGGAGTAGTGCCCGGGAGGAGGTCAATAGGGCAATCAAAAGGCCTGTGAGGAGGTAGAGTCTCAGCTTGTTTTTTGCAGAAAACATCCGCGAAGTCCATATAGGCCTTAGGGAGACCGGTTACTGGAGGAACCACAGAGTTACGGCAAGGGTTACTGGGAACCGGTTTTAGACAGTTCTTGGAACAAGAGGACCCCCAACTCTTGATCTCCCCAGTGGACCAATCCAGGGTTGGGGAATGAAGTTGAAGCCAGGGAAGTCCAAGGAGAATTTCTGAGGTGCAATTGGGGAGGACCAAAAGTTCAATCCTCTCATGATGAGATCCGATGCTCATAAGAAGGGGCTCCGTGCGGAAACGTATGGTACAGTCCAATCTTTCATTATTTACACAATTGATGTAGAGGGGTCTGGCGAGACTGGTCACCGGGATGTTGAACCTGTTGACGAGAGAGGCCAAAATAAAATTTCCTGCAGATCCAGAGTCCAAGAAGGCCACAGCAGGGAAGGAGAAGGCAGAGGCAGACATCCGCACAGGCACTGTAAGACGTGGAGAAGCAGAGTAGACATCAAGGACTGTCTCACCTTTGTGCGGAGTCAGCGTACGTCTTTCCAGGCGGGGAGGACGGATAGGACAATCCCTCAGGAAGTGTTCGGTACTAGCACAGTACAGGCAGAGGTTCTCCATACGGCGTCGTGTCCTCTCTTGAGGTGTCAGGCGAGACCGGTCGACCTGCATAGCCTCCACGGCGGAAGGCACAAGAACAGATTGCAGGGGACCAGAGGAGAGAGGAGCCGAGGAGGAGAAACGCCTCGTGCGAACAGAGTCCATATCTTGGCGGAGTTCCTGACGCCTTTCGGAAAAACGCATGTCAATGCGAGTGGCTAGGTGAATAAGTTCATGTAGATTAGCAGGAATTTCTCGTGCGGCCAGAACATCTTTAATGTTGCTGGATAGGCCTTTTTCGAAGGTCGCGCAGAGGGCCTCATTATTCCAGGACAATTCTGAGGCAAGAGTACGGAATTGTACGGCATACTCGCCAACGGAAGAATTACCCTGGACCAGGTTCAACAGGGCAGTCTCAGCAGAAGAGGCTCGGGCAGGTTCCTCAAAGACACTTCGGATTTCCGAGAAGAAGGAGTGTACAGAGGCAGTGACGGGGTCATTGCGGTCCCAGAGCGGTGTGGCCCATGACAGGGCTTTTCCGGACAGAAGGCTGACTACGAAAGCCACCTTAGACCTTTCAGTGGGAAACAGGTCCGACATCATCTCCAGATGCAGGGAACATTGGGAAAGAAAGCCACGGCAAAACTTAGAGTCCCCATCAAATTTATCCGGCAAGGATAGGCGTAGCCCAGGAGCGGCCACTCGCTGCGGAGGAGGTGCAGGAGCTGGCGGCGGAGATGACTGCTGAAGCTGTGGTAGTAACTGTTGTAGCATAACGGTCAGTTGAGACAGCTGTTGGCCTTGTTGCGCTATCTGTTGTGACTGCTGGGCGACCACCGTGGTGAGGTCAGCGACAACTGGCAGAGGAACTTCAGCGGGATCCATGGCCGGATCTACTGTCACGATGCCGGCTGGCAGGTAGTGGATCCTCTGTGCCAGAGAGGGATTGGCGTGGACCGTGCTAGTGGACCGGTTCTAAGCCACTACTGGTTTTCACCAGAGCCCGCCGCAAAGCGGGATGGTCTTGCTGCGGCGGTAGTGACCAGGTCGTATCCACTAGCAACGGCTCACCTCTCTGGCTGCTGAAGATAGGCGCGGTACAAGGGAGTAGGCAGAAGCAAGGTCGGACGTAGCAGAAGGTCGGGGCAGGCAGCAAGGATCGTAGTCAGGGGCAACGGCAGAAGGTCTGGAAACACAGGCAAGGAACACACAAGGAACGCTTTCACTGGCACTAAGGCAACAAGATCCGGCAAGGGAGTGCAAGGGAAGTGAGGTAATATAGGGAAGTGCACAGGTGATTACCCTAATTGGAACCACTGCGCCAATCAGCGGCGCAGTGGCCCTTTAAATCGCAGAGACCCGGCGCGCGCGCGCCCTAGGGAGCGGGGCCGCGCGCGCCGGGACAGAACAGACGGGGAGCGAGTCAGGTAGGGGAGCCGGGGTGCGCATCGCGAGCGGGCGCTACCCGCATCGCGAATCGCATCCCGGCTGGCAGCGGGATCGCAGCGCCCCGGGTCAGAGGACGTGACCGGAGCGCTGCAGCGGAGAGAGTGAAGCGAGCGCTCCGGGGAGGAGCGGGGACCCGGAGCGCTCGGCGTAACACCAATCCAGGGTTGGGGAATGAAGTTGAAGCCAGGGAAGTCCAAGGAGAATTTCAGAAGTGCAATTGGGGAGGACCAAAAGTTCAATCCTCTCGTGATGAGATCCGATGCACATTAGAAGGGGCTCCGTGCGGAAACGTATGGTACAGTCCAATCTTTCATTGTTTACACAATTGATGTAGAGGGGTCTGGCGAGACTGGTCACTGGGATGTTGAACCTGTTGACGAGAGAGGCCAAAATAAAATTTCCTGCAGATCCGGAGTCCAAGAAGGCCATAGTAGAGAAGGAGAAGGCAGAGGCAGACATCCGCACAGGCACAGTAAGACGTGGAGAAGCAGAGTAGACATCAAGGACTGTCTCACCTTTGTGCGGAGTCAGCGTACGTCTTTCCAGGCGGGGAGGACGGATAGGACAATCCCTCAGGAAGTGTTCGGTACTAGCACAGTACAGGCAGAGATTCTCCATGCGGCGTCGTGTCCTCTCTTGAGGTGTCAGGCGAGACCGGTCGACCTGCATAGCCTCCACGGCGGGAGGCACAGGAACGGATTGCAGGGGACCAGAGGAGAGAGGAGCCGAGGAGAAGAAACGCCTCGTGCGAACAGAGTCCATATCCTGGCGGAGCTCCTGACGCCTTTCGGAAAAACGCATGTCAATGCGAGTGGCTAGGTGAATGAGTTCATGTAGATTAGCAGGGATTTCTCGTGCGGCCAGAACATCTTTAATGTTGCTGGATAGGCCTTTTTTAAAGGTCGCGCAGAGGGCCTCATTATTCCAGGATAATTCTGAAGCAAGAGTACGGAATTGTACGGCATACTCGCCAACGGAAGAATTACCCTGGACCAGGTTCAACAGGGCAGTCTCAGCAGAAGAGGCTCGGGCAGGTTCCTCAAAGACACTTCGGATTTCCGAGAAGAAGGAGTGTACAGAGGCAGTGACGGGGTCATTGCGGTCCCAGAGCGGTGTGGCCCAAGACAGGGCTTTTCCAGACAGAAGGCTGACTACGAAAGCCACCTTAGACCTTTCAGTGGGAAACTGGTCCGACATCATCTCCAAGTGCAGGGAACATTGGGAAAGAAAGCCACGGCAAAACTTAGAGTCCCCATCAAATTTATCCGGCAAGGATAGGCGTAGACCAGAAGCGGCCACTCGCTGCGGAGGAGGTGCAGGAGCTGGCGGAGGAGATGATTGCTGAAGCTGTGGTAGTAACTGCTGTAGCATAACGGTCAGTTGAGACAGCTGTTGGCCTTGTTGCGCTATCTGTTGTGACTGCTGGGCGACCACCGTGGTGAGGTCAGCGACAACTGGCAGAGGAACTTCAGCGGGATCCATGGCCGGATCTACTGTCACGATGCCGGCTGGCAGGTAGTGGATCCTCTGTGCCGGAGAGGGATTGGCGTGGACCGTGCTAGTGGATCGGTTCTAAGTCACTACTGGTTTTCACCAGAGCCCGCCGTAAAGCGGGATGGTCTTGCTGCGGCGGTAGTGACCAGGTCGTATCCACTAGCAACGGCTCACCTCTCTGGCTGCTGAAGATAGGCGCGGTACAAGGGAGTAGACAGAAGCAAGGTCGGACGTAGCAGAAGGTCGGGGCAGGCAGCAAGGATCGTAGTCAGGGGCAACGGCAGGAGGTCTGGAACACAGGCTAGGAACACACAAGGAAACGCTTTCACTGGCACGATGGCAACAAGATCCGGCAAGGAAGTGCAGGGGAAGTGAGGTGATATAGGGAAGTGCACAGGTGATCAGACTAATTGGAACCACTGCGCCAATCAGCGGCGCAGTGGCCCTTTAAATCGCAAAGACCCGGCGCGCGCGCGCCCTAAGGAGCGGGGCCGCGCGCGCCGGGACAGGACCGACGGAGAGCGAGTCAGGTACGGGAGCCGGGGTGCGCATCGCGAGCGGGCGCTACCCGCATCGCGAATCGCATCCCGGCTGGAGGCGGTATCGCAGCGCCCCGGGTCAGTGGATCTGACCGGAGCGCTGCAGTGAGGAGAGTGTAGCGAGCGCTCCGGGGAGGAGCGGGGACCCGGAGCGCTCGGCGTAACACCGGACAGGAGAACGCAGCAAGATGAGTTCCACTGTCCGGTGCAGGATGAATGTAAATTGTCCCATTCAATGGATCAGTTCTAGCATCAGTTTTCCTCTGGCACATTTTCTACAGCACCGAAGGGAAAAGATGCTAGAAGCTGAACAAATGTAATGGAAGCCTTATACTTTTCCTTCCTCATGGATCCACTTCTAGCTTTGGCACAAAAACTGCAGTGACAATGTAAAAAAAAAAAAACTACAGTGACAATTAGAGATGGGCAAATAAAAAAAAAAATTTGATAAGTCCGATTCGCCGAATTTTCTGAAAAAAATTGGGTTTGATCCAAATATATTCGTGGCTATTTCTGGGCTACAGAGAGCCTCAATAGGGGTGTGGAACACTTTTCCTTGCCGTAACACGTATAGGGAGTGTGCTGGGGTAGTGAAATAATACTGTTATTCAGTATGACATGCAGATTACAGGCGTCACTATTAGATTCACTGCCGCACAGCGGCACAATGACAGGGTCTGGATGTGGCAGCAGGATCAGGAGACCATATGGCGTCACAATGGTTGCTTGCAGTCTTTGAATGGGGAGTGCTTCCTGTGATGATCTCAATTGGCTGATTATGAAATGACTTCTAAACTCTCCCTGCCTGCCTGGCTGCAGTGATGCAGGCTTGAGGTCAATGGATTTCCCATGTTTTGATCAGTATTGTCAGTAACACTGATTAGTGACCACACAGTGCCTGCCTCTCTCTAACCAGAATGAATGCGGGCTTGAGCTGAATAAATTTGCCCCTGTAAAGATATGTATTGTCAGTAACGGTGATTAGTGCGCACACAAAGTCTCCGTTCTCTCAGCAAAACGGAAATGCCTGTCTTCGGCAATTGCTGATGAATATATAGGGCTGTGACATCACAGGGCTGGCTGCTGATAGGCTGCATGCCGCCATAAGATTCAGGGTGATCCCGCCTACCCGCCTTCACAGACTTCATTGCCCCATGTCCTCACACATGTAGCTGCCATTTTAGCAAGGAAATTCGGATTCGTTCAGAATAACATTTTTCATGATATTCAGAACAAATTCATCTTTGTCAGCTTCAATTCCCCATCTCTAGTGACAATGTAAAAAAAAACTGCATTGTGTAACACCAGAATCATTCTTGTTCACTAACACTATGAACACACTCATCGTTCTTTAGTAAGGTTGTAATGGATTTGGGACCTTTCCAGCTCTTGTTATCCACAACTCTCACCTTGCTTGTTATTCACCAACAACTAGAAAGCCACAAGTTTCCCAGTGTCTGGATTTCATGGCAGTCGACCACTATTGTTCAGCTGTTGCTGCACACACCCAATAGACTTTTAAAGGTAAATGAGGAAAAAAAATCAGAATACAGAAATCATAACCTCTGACCTTTAAAGTGCAAAAAATGCAGGCTGGGGAAGATTGAGACGTTTTAGCACAAATATTTCAATCCCACCTGGAGCGAGCTCAGAGTGAATTGTTAACATTGTCCAAGACTCCATTACATTTAATCCACAAGTGTTAGAAAGGATTACACAAAAGGTGAGTAACGCAAAACAATGCCGAGGCTGAATGTAAAATGCTCAGCATAAGATACAAGTTTGTTATTCGATGTGGCATTTGTCTTTTTACAATGTGATGAGTAAGATAAACACAGGTAGATCTGGGGTTGCCAGCATTCCACATTTACCTGCTTTTATTCAGCAGGGAGTGTCAGCTCAGCAGTATCCAGGCCATACAGCTCTGTGGACGCTCGGCCTCAGCCAGTACTGAAAAAAATGACTTGTGTTTTTCTGGACATTTGTAATACGATCAGCCCTTATTGTTCTATTCTTTCTAACTTTTACATTACGTGGTTCATGCTTATTGAATTACAAGATTTAACATGTTTTAATGTTTATTGGTAATTCTTGTAGCCCTTGGAATTGCCAGCTAGTCTCCCAGGTCAGTATGTTTGCGGTCTGTGTTACATTTTATTCTCTGACATCAGGTAAAGAAAATAGAAATGGTGCAGAAGCATTGCTTACTTCCCACAAGCATAAAACACTGCTCACCCCTCACAAGCATATAGCGTTGCTTAACCCTCAGTAGCATATAGCGTTGCTTACCCCTAACAGGCATGAAGCGTTGCTTACCTCTCACAAGCCTATAGCGTTGCTTACCCCTCACAGGTATGTAGCATTGCTTACCTCTCACAAGCCTATAGCGTTGCTTATTCCTCACAAGCATATAACGTTGCTTATTCCTCACAAGCATATAGCGTTGCTTACCCCTCACAGGCATGTAGCGTTGCTTACCTCTCACAATCCCATAGCGTTGCTTATTCCTCACAAGCATATAGCGTTGCTTACCCCTCACAAGCATATAACATTGCTTACCCCTCACAAGCATATAACATTGCTTACCCCTCACAAGCATATAACATTGCTTACCCCTCACAAGCATATAACATTGCTTACCCCTCACAAGCATATAGTGTTTCTTACCTCTCACCATCATATAGCGTTGCTTACCCCTCACAAGCAAAGAACACATCTTACCTCTAACAGTCTTTTTGTCTATATTATGAGACAATGCTCTCTCCAGATGTTATGGGGGTAATGCTGATGACAAAGGATACCTGTTAGTTCCTTAGAAGTCCTTGTTCACACTTTAATTTATGCCTACATAGCACAGATATGATAAAAAAAATAGATAAAACATCTAAATGACATGCCAACGTGTCGGCTCTTGGACAGGCACGGGTCCTATTCATTTTAATGGCCTGAGTTTAGTCAGCTAGTGACTATGTTCAAGTCATTTCCCAAGCATATACATGTTTTGGCTCAGACTGAGAAACATGGCTTGCAATTTTTGGTCCAATACAAAATTTGAGTATGTTGGGAAAATGACTTCAACGTATGTACTAGCTGACTACACTCAGGCTGTTGAAATGAATGAGGCTCGTGCCTGTTCGAGCACGGACACGTTGGCCTGCCATTTTGACATTTTCCTGATGTATCTGTCCCTCAGAAGCATGAACCTAGTCTAATAGGTTAATGAGTCCCAGTCTAATTCTCCGGACAAGGCCTGCTAATGATTGTTTGTGTTGTCTATGTTATTCAATAGACAACCACTAATGTATCTGACAACAAATAGATGTCTGTAGGCTCCCTACATCTTCATATCACTTTTCTCCAGATATCACACTTTTCCCCACACATATAAAACTTAATTAATACACACTGTTACTTTTTATTCTGTTATTATACATGGCAGTTTCATGCCACATTAGGATGTCACTTTGTTCCCACAGTTTTACCTATTCTGCTCCCTGCGTGGAGACTATTACTGTGGTCTCCCTTGTTTGACCAGACTTTATATCTTCCGTGCGATACGAATTTGTGTATGTTTAAGAAAATTAGACTGTAAGCCCATTGGTGCAGAGTCCATAACTGGTGTTACACTATATATACACTATATATATATATATATATATATATATATATATATATATATATATATATATATATATATATATCTATGACTATACAATCACACTTATGTATTGAGTATCATATGAGGTTAATTCAATGAATTGACCACTTGACTAAAGTTAGCCATATCCTGGTGACTTAAAGGGGCTCTCCGCTGCTAGACATCTCATCATAAGTAAAATGCTGGGTTCCTGCAGCAGTGGTCGTGACATCGCGCCCATGCCCCCACGTGACATCACACCATGCCCAACATCACAACACGTGTTGGCAGATGTCACGACCACTGCCGCAGGATCGGAGCATTCTGAAAAAAATGTTCAGAAAGCTGGAGCACCGGAGTACCCCTTTAAGTTTTGTCATGTATAGTTGGCATGAATTGGTATTTTGTATGGCAATGTCATGAGTTAAAACAAGAAATCCATAAATATCTGTCTTGATCTCTGGCCTGGTCTGGAATTATATTGATGAGATGCAGATCTATTTGGCAGTGGATCTACGAAGTACAGCACCCAACAACAACAGAAAACGTTTCCACAGACATTGGTTTTCTGTGGGCACCTGTCTCACTTGGAAGACAACTGGTAGAAAATAGTCTAAATACATTTCTAGTTTAAATACATCTGAGGGGGATTGTTCAGTCAAACATATTTTTTCGAAGTGTGTGTGTGTGTGTGGGGGGGGGGGGGGGGAGGGGGTTAGTGGCAATACATAGCAGCTCCGTTCCGTGAAGAGAATGGAGCCGACCCCAAGTTTTAATACCATACATAACCTGGGGACAGAGGTGGTGCTTTTTTTTTTTTTTAGGAATTTCCTTTGTTTTTCTAATCCTAGATTACCTCCTTAACACATATGTTTTTGCAATGGTTTTGTGTTGAAGAACACTTGCTTTCAATGTGTGATTTTATGGATGTTTATTTTGTTTTAAATGGAGTGTAGTTGCGCTAAAATTATCAATTGTTGCTACAAAAGACTCCTGCCCCAGAATTCCAGGCAAAAATTTCTGGCTGTATGGCAGCAGCTGAAAAGTGTTAAATCTGACCTTTGAATTTTGCCAGGTTCCCAAAGGTAAATCTTACACAGCTAGGTCCTTTTTGTATGTTTAAAAATTAATATAAAAAAACAGTTATGTGATGTTCCTAAAGCATAAAAAAAAAAATATTGTGTAAAACATTTTAGTTAAACTAAAAAAAATTGTCTTTGTGTAACTGCTACATTATTATTTGTTGGGGGAAACACAAAATATTTTAATGCAAACAAACATTTGTAACACACTTTGGTTGGTCAGTGTTTGAATGTTCTACCTTCTATTGTTTTAGCTGCTTTCTCTGCCATTCTTTTCTTGGTGTAAGTTTGCGACTTAACGAGCATGATTGCGCCCAAAATTGCACCAAAATAAAAAGTTGCAATTGACAAATTTCACACCAAGGCTTGATTTCAACTGAACTCACGACTTACACTGTCAAATCAGTAATAATGTTCTAAACCATTTGACGCAATTGATTGTTGCAAAAAGTAACATATAAAGAAAATTGCGACAAATCACAGTCAAAAAAACTGTGTAAAATCCTTCATACATACCCCCCTATGTCCCTTTATCACTACTGAACTATGCATTTTTTTAATGTGTTTTTATGTTTTTTTTGTTTTTTAAATCACAATTGCTATAAGGATTTTAAAGCTGCAGGATTAAAGAAAAAAAGGAAGCCACAGCATTACCATCCCGTACAACTGTACCCTTTAAGGATTTGACATATATTCTATTCTGTGGAGAGTTCTGCATTTGGCTAATCCAATTTTAGTATCTTTCTGGTAATCTGCCCCTCATTGCTGTACTTGCATTAAAAGTGCCTGTATCTTCTCCTCAGATCAGAATACTACTAGTCTAAACACTAAAATGTGGTTAAAGGAACTTTCTATGTATTACTGATTTAGTTTTAATACTCACCCTCTACCCTAAGCTGCTTTGGGGAGTTACTGTCCACACCCATTAAATGCATAAATCTTAGAGATACTAATTAGCTAAAAGAGATTAGAAATAAATGCAATCCAATTAGCACAATAGGCTCACAAATCCTTCAATGCAACAAAGTAATAAAGAAGCTTATACACTGATATGTAAGAAAGCTAAAATATAAATATCCAAGTGCTGTCCACTTGCATACGTGTCCAAGAATTGCTATGGAAAGACCTGAATTTTTTATACAATTGAAAAAAATGATAAGACACCAGGAAGCCATACAATACTGAGGTCGTACATAGACTCCGACACATGTCTTAGTTCAAATACTTGTAGTAATGAATTAAAGGGTAAGTCTCATCCTATCAACCACTTCTTAAAATTAAGCTGTCTCATATTTGGCTTCTTAAACCTCTGTCAACCGGTTGTTCTTACCAGGGAAGTTGCGGCGAACCATACATATGTAAGGTCTTTATAGGGGTACTCCGCTTCTCAGCGTTTGGAACAAACAGTTCCGAATGCTGGAGCAGTCCCGCTCCCTCAATGCAAGTCTATGGGAGGGGGCGTGACGGCCGTCACGCTCCCTCTCGTAGACTTGCATTGAGGGGGTGGGACGTGATGTCATGAGGGGGCAGGGCTATGACGTCACAAACTCCCGGCTCCAGCGTTCGGAACAGTTTGTTCCAAACTCTGAGCAGCGGAGTACCCCTTTAAAACCTGCTTCTGTTGTCATAAAATAACCGCAGCCTGACCATTTCTATCATAACTAATACTGATTTAAATTCTTTTAGCAGCAGTATCCTATTTACAAAATTATTAGACCAATGTTTTACTATGGGTTGCAGTGTCTCAGAAAATAATAGTGATATCAACATAAGGGCCCAAACAAAGAACGCTTCCATGTACTTGGATCCTGTATGGCAGTTAAGAGTAAGGGTCCTTCGTTTGAGACTTCACTGTACTCCCTTCTAAATGTTTAGTTATTATTACCGGAATTCCCCCTAGAGTCATTCTTGGTAAATATAGAACATTTTAGTTAGGTGCTGTACTAGATGGCAGACATACAGGACAGTAATGTAGATGACTCAGTAGATTTCTTGGAAAATATATATCTTGTTTTACAGATTGAGACGTAAAAGGGAAGACTCCTTCAATTTTAATGGGCCTTGGGTCACTTGATGGGTTCCTCATGTCTGATAGGGGAAAATTTTTAGTATTTTTTAGTAAATCATGTTACATTCTGCGCTCCGGCTGCACACGCTGGCCGTGAGCGCATGATCCCCTTACCTGATGCTGCCAACGGGGCTGGGACTCACATCCCGGGACGCGTCTGCATGCGAGCCACAGTCTGTCACTCTCCAGGTGTTTCTCCTGCCTCTGCCTCTCTGCTCCGGCTTGCATGTCACCATTCCCTAGGGCGCGCGTGTGACGGAGCTTTAATATTTAAAGGGCCAGTACGCTCATTGGTGTAATTCACCTGTGGCTCATTTATAAATTCCTCCACCCTCCTCATTCCCCTGCCGGATCTTTGTTGCCTTGTGCCTTAGAGAAAGCGTTCCTCAGTATTGCTTTGCCGTGTATCTGATCCCTTGCTTTGTGACTTTGACCTTGCTCCTCTGCCACCTACCTGCTGAACTCCTGCTACGTCTTGACTACACTACTGTGTCACCTGCCCTGACTTTCTGCTGCCCAAACAACGAGCTGCCTTATCCCTCCTGTGCCTCGCATCTCCTCAGCTGCCTGTATGGTTGAGCCGTGCCAGGGGTAGCGACCTGGGTGCCGCCTGCCGCAGAAAGTCCATCTGGTGAAGACCAGCGGCACCTTAGACTCCGCTCCCTGGTACGATCCGAGTCATCTGCCACACATGTCCAGCGGATCCACATCCATCGGTGTGCCTATCTACTGAAACTTTAGTGTTACAAATCACACCAGGAACTAGAGAGTTCACTATATTTAAGCCATATAGTTCTTTCTGTTCTCCACACAAATAATGATTTCTAGTTGCCATGAGTTCCAGAACACTGGACTTGTCATGTTGTACCTATGACCTCACTTATTTAGGGATATTTAGGGTGATTTAGGGTTAAAAAAAATCTCAGTTGGAAAAGCTTTGCTGCTATAATGTGGTTTGCTAATCTGACTTCCTTCCTGGGATGATCAATCTACAGATAACATTATGTCCTTATCCCTTATTATCTTGTAGAAGTAAAAGTCTGATAACCTGATACATGTAGGATCTGGAGGATACAGTATCATCAGACTTATATTAAGCCCTTTTCTAATTTCTGGTGCAAAGAGGACTCTGCTTCAGTCTTCTGTCTCTGGAACTCTATATATTGAACCAGGAAGCAATAGCAGAATGAGTGTTAGTACCAGAGTCTGTATTTATTATGTGACTGATAATTTCAGGACCACAGAGAATTTATGTCCCAATACAGTAATGCCTTAGCATACAATGGCTCCAATTCACAACTGATTAAACTTACGAAGGCCTCTCAAGTTGAACACAGCATCAATTTACGATAAGCTAACTACCATGTGTCCTGTGCTACTAGGGGTATTGGAGCAGCTGCTCGGGGAAGGTCTCTTCCTCCTGCTGCTCCAGGGATCTTCCTGTATAGTCTGCCTCTGTGGTAGAGTAGATTGTCAATATCACTAATTTACAAATTTGTTTAACTTTATGGCACCAGTTGATTTAAAAGAAAAAAGGTTTTCACCGGAGTACCCCTTTAACCCCTACGTCATGGGTTGGGTGGGCAGACATGATGGAGGCCCGCAGGTCGGGTCCGCGTCATGACCGGGAAATGTCCGCACTATAACAAGTTGACATTTGTTGGTAATGACGGACTTCAGCAATCACGTCAAGGTCCGTCATTTAACTGGTTAAATGCATTAAACACTAAATGTCGCTATTCCCTGGTGTCTAGTGGTCCCATAGCCCCCCCCCCATGATGTAATTGCGGGAGGGTTATGGGTTGCTAGGGAAGCCGAGGTCTTACCTGCTCCTTGGCATCTTCCCTGGCTCTGAGATTGCTTAGGGCTCACTTAGGCAGCCCTTAGCAATCGGCACAGAATTCATAGATCAATGTAATACAATAGCATTACATTGATCTATGTAAGCCATCTGATGACGGCTCATGATAGGCACCTAGGGGGGGACAAAAAATGTGTATAAAAAAAGTTTTAAAAAAATGTACAGAAATCTCTCCCCTAATAAAAATTCAAATTACCCCCTTTTCCCATTTTTTAAATAAAATACTGTACAAAAAAAAAAAAAAACATATTTGGTATCAACATGTGCGTAATTGTCAAAACTATTAAATAATTATGTTTCTGATCCTGCACGGTGAACAGCGTAAACGCTAAAAAATTCCAAACGCCAAAATTGCTAATTTTTGTTACATTACATCCGAAAAAATATATATAAAAAAAACAGAACTACACAAATGTGGTACCATTAAAAACTACAGCTCATGGCGCAAAAAGCAAGCCCTAAAACAGCTCTGTAGGTGGAAAAATAAAAAAGTTATAGGGGTGAAAATATGGTAATGAACAAAGTAATTTTTTTTATATTTCAAGGTTTAAATTTTTTAATAAAATGAATAAAAAATTATTCAAGTTTGGTATCATTGCAATCGTACTGACCCATAGAGTAAATATGGAATGTCAGATTTACCATATTTTGAACTCCGAAAAAGCTTGCGCAATTCCATATTTTTATTTTATTTTGCCCTGAATATAATTTTTTTCTGGCTTTGAAATATATTGTATGATAAAAAAAAATGAATCTTTGGAAAGTACAACTCGTCACATAGAAAATAAGCCCTAATACAACTTAGTCAGTCGAAAAACAAAAAAGTTATGGGTCTTAGAAGGTAAGGAAAAAAACGTGAGCCGGAAATCAAAATTTGCTAGGTCATGAAGGGGTTAAAAAAGAATATGAATAAGCCTTTCCCCCCAATAAATAATTAAATCACCTATTTTTCCCATTTTACAAAATAAAGTGCAAAAATAATAAAAATGTATAAATTAATTCATTAATAAACATATTTGGCATCCCCGTGTGCATAAATGTCCAAACTATTAACCCATTTTCACCTCAAGGACCCAGAACATTTTCAGTTTTTTCCTCCTCCCTTTCTAAAAATCATAACACGTTCAATTTTGCACCTACAGACCCATATAAGGGCTTGTTTTTTTGCGTCACTAATTGTACTTTGTAATGACATCACTTATTTTAAAGCATAATCTGCGGCTAAGCAAAAAAAAACGTATTTGTGGGGTGAAATAAAAAAAACACGCCATTTTGCAACTTTTTAGAGCTTTAATGCCAGGCATTGGCCCAATTGGTGATGCCCAGCATTAACCCTGGGTCCTGGCTGCTGATAGCACCGCTTTTAAAGTGTTCTACGGTCGTGAGAATGGTTTTAGCCCCGGTAAGAGGACTCAGGATGTACAGGTACGCCCTGAGTCCTTAAAGGGAACCAATCATCAGATTTTACCCTATATAATGCTTGGCAAAGCATTATATAGGGTAAAATCTTTATTTTCACCATTCCCGGGGGATGCTCCTGCCCCCAGGGATGGTGAAGATATGAAGTTATAAACTAGTCACCGCCGCCGCCGTAAGTAGTCACCTGGGCGGGGAGCTCTTCTCCCCTACTCCCGTTCTTCGGCCGGCAGCGACGCCCCCTCTGCTTGATTGACGGGCCGCGTCATCACTCTGCTCCGTCTGTTCAGTGAGCGGAACGATGACGCGGCCCATCAATCAAGTGGAGGGGGTGTAGCTCCCGGCCGAAGAACGCGAGTAGGGGAGAAGAGCTCCCCGCCCAGGTGACTACTTACGGCGGCGGCGGTGACTAGCATCCCCCGGGAATGGTGAAAATAAAGATTTTACCCTATATAACGCTTTGCCAAGCATTATATAGGGTAAAATCTGATGATTGTTTCCTTTTAAGTGGTTAATGATCCTTTACTGTAAACAGAGTAAACTTAAAAAAAATTACTGGTCATATCACATCCCAAAAAAGAGGAATAAAAGTAATCAAAAAGTCACCTTTACGCAATAGTGGTACCGATAAAAACTACAGATCAGGTCGCCAAAAATTTGCCATTATACAGCCCTGTATATAAGAAAGTTACAGGGATCAGAATAGGGTCATTTTAAACATACTTATTTTGTTACTTGCTCACTGGACATCTTTATAACAAGGGATCTCATGATCAGATTCTAACATCTTTTATATAAATAATTAGAAGGAAAAGATCAATAAACAGAAAACTATAAAATGTGACGTGACTACTGTTAGTTACCTAAGGAGCCATGTTCGTGAATGGTGGTGTCTTCCTCTTACGGCAGTTGGCTCACAAGAATATGTTACCTGTCTGGGATTTCCAGGCTGAGCGGAACAAAGTCACCCTAAGGGGAAACAGCTCCAAATATAATAGTGTTTCAAGACTTTTATCTTGTAACGTATCATTTTATCTCATTTTCATGTGCCGTTAATGTTAATTAAACAGAACAGTAAATTTGTCTTTGTTACAATTTGTTTTTAAATCTGCATGGGGTCATTGATGTGCAAGAACTCAACAGATAGTTTACAACAAATTATCAAATAGATGATTTAGAAAAGAACAAAATGACAATCAAGCTGGCCATGCAAATAAGACAGCTGTCAGCCGCCAGCTATCTCTCCCCATCCCTACACATGCAATGTTTGGCGCAGAATGTACGATTAAAGAGGGGAGAGAGTCTGTCAGATGCCTTTTTGGATCGGGCAGTTGACATCCAACATTCCTGATCGTACTTTTACCTGATCACGGGATGCCATGATGCACATTAGATCAGTGTTAGCCAACCAACATGCCTCCAGCTGTGGCAAAACTACAACTCCCAGCATGCTGGGAGTTGTAGTTTTGCCACAGCTGGAGGCAAATTGGTTGGAAAACACTACATTAGATGGTCGAAATGACACTTACCTAATGTGTATGGTCAGATTAAAGGGGTTCTCCAGTGCTTAAACATCTTATCCCTTATCCAAAGAATAGGGGATAAGATGCCTGATCGTGGGAGTCCCGCAGCTGGGGACGCCCGTGATCATGCACGCGCCACCCCGTTTATAATCAGTCCCCGGAGTGTGTTCGCTCTGGGTCTGATTACGGGTGACCACAGGGCGGGCGGCGTGTGACGTCACGCCTGCGCCCCCGTGCGACGTCACGCTCCGCCCCTCAATGCAAGCCTACGGGAGGGGGCGTGATAGCTATCACGCCCCCTCCTGTAGGCTTGCATTGCGGGGCGGAGCGTGACGTCACACGCCGGCGTAGGCGTGACGTCACACGCCACTCGCCCTGTAGTCGCCCGTAATCAGACCCGGAGCGAACACGCTCCGGGCACTGATTATAAATGGGGTGCCGCGTGCATGATAACAGGCGTCCCCAGCTGCTGGACTCCCACGATCAGGCATCTTATCCCCTATCCTTTGGATAAGGGATAAGATGTTTAAGCACTGGAGAACCCCTTTAATCTGACCATACACATTAGGTAAGTGTCAGACGATCGTACCAATTTCGACCATCTAATGTAGTGTTTTCCAACCAATTTGCCTCCAGCTGTGGCAAAACTTTGGATAGGGGATAAGATGTTTAAGCACCGGAGAACCCCTTTAAGATCAAGGTCTAATAAAAATAGTTACCATACGGTGCTCAAAAGTTATATGAATAATTTCCCTTTACTTCTTTACCAAATTAATGGCACGTGGCCACCATATTATGGATCCAGTGCACATTTGTTGCACACATGTTGCTTTAGCTTTTGCTGTACTTCCAGGTAAGTCATCTTTATATATGCTTTTCATGATTATAGGTCTGAGGAAAGTTACTCTTACAATCTGAAAGGTCTGTATACCCAGGACCATCTAGTCCTAGAAGTTGGCATGTTATTGGACTTGACTGGTTTTGAATTTAGCTCAACTTTTAGGGTATGTTCACATGGCGGAGTGGAATCTGGCAGAAAAATTCCGCTTGGAAATTCCATTGCAGCAGAATCCCATTGCTTTCAATTGGATTCTGCTGCACTGTGCACATGACGGAAACATCTGCCGTGAAAATCCTGATTCTGACATGTCAATTATTTTGGCGGAATCTGCTTGAAAATGCCTTGCATTGCAGAGGGTGCTTTTCCAAAGGATTCTAGCGCCGGCGGAACATGCTATTTGCAAAATGTCTGCCTGTGTTTACCGGTGCACTTTCTGCAAATTTTCCTTTTTTTGTGTTCCTGTGTCTACCCCTTTTTTTAACTCTTCATTTAAAAAAAGAATTAAAAATGTCAATGCAAAACCCACATTGCATTTCCATTGCCATTTATTCTCTCCCATAGACTTTTATGAAAGAGAAACTCTAAGATTTCATAGAAAAAACTGCCATAGGCTCAACATGCTCCAATTTAAAATTGAGCCCAAAAAATGCTGAAAAACGCCAATGAGGAGTGAAAAATGCCAAAGACAAAAATGCCAAGTTGGCCTTGATCTAGTTAGCTTACCAATAGCTGGATCCCACAATGAAAGTTTAACCAAAGCGAATATTCAATGTTTAGAAGTAGATTAATAGGTAACATTTTTTGAAAAGCTCCTGTTTATTATAGTGATAGCAGGAATGTGACCACACAGACAGAAGCACAACTAGATACATCTGCCGTCTTGTACCACAAGGATGAATTCATTAGGGGAGTAAAACTTATTTCTTGTTTCTTAATGAACCACAAATGGAGCTTTCTAGGTTCAGCAGCACAAAGGAATCTGGAGCAAATTGAATTAATTCGTACTAAAGGCTTGGAATGTACAACAGGTTACCCTTTCAACAATGCTCTCTCTCTATATATCATCTCTGGTCACTGTCCGCTTATTATTAGTGGATAATGGAATGCTGCCATCTCATCCTTCTAATAGAGAACAGTTCCAACAGATGAAAACCACAAGATGTAGAGTCTACATTTTCTACATTTAGGATTACAAATGCTGAAACCTAAATCTTCAGCAAATCGCGTTTCTCTCAGCAGTTCTTCAAAGACAAAGGTGAATCATTTACTCAGGTTCACTCTGAAGTGGCCATGTACGTTAGATATGTGACTGTATTATATTCTGATGCAGAAATATCTACAACTTTTGGTTTTGTCTCTAAAGAATTTTATAAAACTCAGCTGAACATTATGGCACCAATGACCACATATGGCATTAAACGTTCAAAATCTAACAAAGTTTATAGGAAAAAAACTGTTTCACTAAAACCAGAAATGTTTGTGTTCAATGAATTAGCCAGAAATGTTTGTAACCACACTGGCTACATTTTCCTCCTTTTTTTTTTAAAAAAAAAAAAAAGAAGAACTCCAGTTTTTCTACATCTATTATTTTTTTGCCTGAATTATGCACACTCAACATTATTATTCCTACAATGCCATCTGTTTTATTCCGGCACAGCTACATTCATGCATTTTATTACTTTAACTGGGTCCTGTGATCATCATTCATACTACCAGAAGTCTGTCCTGGGTCAATTGACTTCCTGTGGACTACATAATCACCTAGCAAATTCATCTTTGCAGCTCTCAGATCCCTCCTCATTCCTCTCCTCTTCCCCTCCCAGCTCTATCTGTATGCTGCTGCTGCTAACTTTATGGGATAAAGACATATAGTAGTATGTCTTCATCCCATAGAGTCCCCAATGGTAGAGAAAATAATGTACACAGTGCACCATAAGGTAGTATGTTCCAGATATGTGCAACTAACTATAAGGCTAGGTTTATACTGCAGAATTAACAGCCAGAAAAGTATCCGCTGGAGATATTCGGAGAGCAGTCTGTGCCGACTCAAACAGTCGGTGCTATTCTATCATGCATTATTTTATATAACTGTACCTGATGATCAAAGCATCAGAAACACATCAAATTAAGTACAGTACAGACCAAAAGTTTGGACACACCTTCTCATTCAGAGTTTTTTTTTTTTTTTTCATGACTATGAAAATTGTAGATTGACACTGAAGGCATCAAAACTATGAATTAACATATGTGGAATAATATACATAACAAAAAAGTGTGAAAATATGTCATATTCTAGGTTCTAGCCACCTTCTGCCTTGATGCTTTGCACACTCTTGGCATTCTCTTGATGAGCTTCAAGAGGTAGTCACCTGAAATGGTCTTCCAACAGTCTTGAAGGAGTTCCCAGAGATGCTTAGCACTTGTTGGCCCCTTTTGCCTTCACTCTGTGGTCCAGCTCACCCCAAACCATCTCGATTGGGTTCAGGTCCGGTGACTGTGGAGGCCAGGTCATCTGGCGCAGCACCCCATCACTCTCCTTCTTGGTCAAATAGCCCTTACACAGCCTGGAGGTGTGTTTGGGGTCATTGTCCTGTAGAAAAATAAATGATGGTCCAACTAAATGCAAACCGGATGGAATAGCATGCCGCTGCAAGATGCTGTGGTAGCCATGCTGGTTCAGTATGCCTTCAATTTTGAATAAATTCCCAACAGTGTCACCAGCAAAGCACCCCCACACCATCACACCTCCTCCTCCACACCAGCACACCTGTGAAGTGAAAACCATTTCAGGTGACTGTCTCTTGAATCTCAACAACAGAATTCCAAGAGTGTGCAAAGCAGTAATGAAAGCAAAAGGTGGCTACTTTGAAGAACCTAGAATATGACATATTTTCAGTTGTTTCACACTTTTTTGTTATGTATATAATTCCACATGTGTTAATTCATAGTTTTAATGCCTTCAATGTGAAACTACAATTTTCATAGTCATGAAAATAAAGAAAACTCTGAATGAGAAGGTGTGTACAAACTTTTGGTCTGTACTGTATACTTCTGAGACTTTATGTCAGTGAACATCTATTCCGGCAGTGGGGACTGCAATCTTAAGTTAATACTGTATAAATGTGTAGGGCACACAATCTTAGTTCTCTAAGACACACAATAGGACTAATTTAAAAAGAAATAGATCAACCTACCAGTATGTTTTTGGAGCTTAAGAGAAAAGCCACATGCAAACAACAAAAAACATGTAATCTCTACAGATGTATATTATCTTCAGAATGGACTATGCTTATTCTCAAACAATATTTTGGCAAATCTGTGCTGCTATTGTCTACTGTGTTAAAGATTCTGTGATGGTTCCTGGTCACTCTGTCTACAAGCCTACATGCTTATAAAAACACTTTCTGTTACTCCTCTCTCTCTCCTATTAAAGGGGTACTCTGGTAGAATTTTTTTTTTTTTTATCAACTGGTGCCAAAAAGTTAAACAGATTTGTAAATTACTTCTATTAAAAAAAATCTTTATCCTTCTAGTACTTATTAGCGGCTGTATATTACAGAAATATTTCTTTTGTTTTTGGATTTCAGTTTTTTTTCCGCCCACAGTGCTCTCTGCTAACTTCTCTGTCTGTATCAGGAACTACTAATATAGCAGCTAATAAGTACTGGAAGGATAAAAAAAAATCATAGAAGTAATTTGCAAATCTGTTTAACTTTCTGGCACCAGTTGATAATAAAAAACAGAGTACCCCTTTAATACTATCTCACATGCTGCTTTTATTAGTGCTGAGGCTGCTGTAATCACAGGACTCTATTAATCAGTTTCCATTTACTGACACTCCAATGTTTTTTTTTAACCTATATCCTCATCTACATACATACTACTTTCTTCTACTCTGCCACACCTAAGATTCTGACAACTGCAAGAAATAGACATCTTTACACAGCTGAACAAACCTAGTAGAGGTCCTATTTGTTTGTACCAACTTGTTCATATTTATTGTTGTTACACTGGATTCTAATCCTTTGGGTTTTAAGATAGAGTATGGTAGATTATTTCTAAGGTTATGAATGCACACATGTGTAGTAATTATAGGAGCTTGATAATCAAACACAGTAGTACACAAGTTTTTTTGCTAGTGAAGTCTAGTAAATGAAGTTGTACTTCCAAGGCATAACGTTCCTATCAGAGAAAGAAAATGAATCCATCTTGCCTGTATTATTTGTTTTTCCTTCCAATACAATGACAGCATTGATTTATTTGCTGGAGAAAGAACATACAAGTACATATTGCAACTATTGCTTTCACTCGTTGTGTTTTTCCCATTAGAATGCAACTTTATCTTTTACGTAATGACTTATCTGGTCTCACAATTTGATCTCAGATTACATCAGCTGTTAAGTACATATTTAATCTCTTATTATCCATCTTGTCAGAGACTTATAGCTGTCCACCTCATGCCAAGGAATGATTTAACCATCTGTTAAAAAGGTTGATGGCCTGCAGCCTCAGAGGACATGCCAAGATGGGTGGTGATAATGTGCTGGAATCCAATGAGCAGGACAATCTGACACAGGGATGGGTTGGGCTGCCGCCATGACATCATAAAAGGCTGTCTATAATATGGGCATCAAGCTATAGACACTACTGTACAGCATTATTTTTGTAGCATTATTCCCTGCTAGACCCCACAATTTAAACAGCCGTAGTTGTTGACCGAATATCCATATCAACTAGTCTGTCTCAAGTGTCAATCTCAGGTGTAGTCTGTCTATCCGCAATCTCCAGAACGGGGCCCATCTTCTATCTCGAAGTACTTCGACCCCCACCTTACGGAACAAACTGCTCTCAGAAGTGATGGACGGCTCCACCAATCACTGGTTGAGGCAAGCCATTGCTGAATCATGATTGGCAGAGCGAGTTGTCACTCCCGAGAGCAGTTCATTTTGGAAGGTGGGGTCTGAGTGCTCCGAGGTAGGAAAAGGGCCCCATTATGGAGATCATGTGGGGTCCCAGCCAGACAATTATCTCCTATCCTGTAAATAGAAAATATTCTTCCCCTGGATAACCCCTTTAAACATGTTGGAGCATTATTTTTGTGTTAGCAAATTTTTCTGATAGGTCTTTTTTTAACCATGGTGCATAGTGCAACAATAGAGGTGTCTTGCTGTTCGTGGAAGGGCCCTATCACGCGCTACCCAGGCTGATATTCATCTATGTAATAGGGCCAGCGATCAGTTGGCTAACAATCATGCAAGCGATCAGTTGCTCAATCATGCAAGTAATAATTTATGTAGCCCTACCCACCCGGTGTTAAAGGGGTACTCCACTGGAAAACATTTTTTTCTAAATCAACTGATGCCAGAAAGTTAAACAGATTTGTAAATTACTTCTATTAAAATATTTTAATCCTTCCAGCAGCTGCTGTTATGATCCACAGGAAGTTCTTTTCTTTTTGAATTTCCTTTCTGTCTGACCACAATGCTCTCTGCTGACAGCTCTGTCCATATCAGGAACTGTCCAGAGCAGGAGAGGTTTGCTATGGGGATTTGCTTCTACTCTGGACAGTACCTAAAATGGACAGAGGCATCAGTAGAGAACACTGTAGTCCAACAGAAAGGAAATAAAAAAAAGAACTTCCTGTGGAGCATGTAACAGCTGCTAAGTACTGGAAGGATTAAAATGTTTAAATAGATAAGTACTGGAAGGATTAAAATGTTTAAATAGAAGTCATTTACAAATCTGTTTAACCTTCTGGCACTAGATGACTTAGAAAAAAATATTTTCCAGTGGAGTACCCCTTTAAGCTAATAGGCTCAGTAAGTGACCGCTGATCTAAGGCTCTATTATATGAAAATGTTCAGTATATGATCCACGAGCAATCCGAATGCAGTCACAGCCCCTCCCCCCCATTCACACAGCTAAGGCCTTAACCTCTTAAGGTTGCCCTCGTCTCCTGGTACTTAAGAATGTAGAGCGTCTCAATGCCTTGAGAGGTTTTGAAGTGAGCGCAGGAACATAGGAGTGAGCTTCTAAAACCTTTTTTCACATTGTATGCTAAAAGACCTTAACTTATATTACTAGTCCCTGAAAATACTCTTTTAGCCTATGTGCAGCTATTGCTTATTGGCAATAAAGCCTCACTGACACCTGCATATTTGGCTCTACATTGTGTCCATATGGAGAAGCCAAAGTTATTCGGTAGAGGTGTTCACACCTGTGATATCCCCAGACACACCACATATTTTTCAACCCAGAACATCATGTAATGCATTATTCTGTATTCAGCATTTCTAAAAGGGATTTTCATTAAAGGCATCCATATGGAATAATACGGACTGCTAAGTTCCCTTTAGCTTGATGCATTGTGGACAACAAAAACATAAAGCAGGGCCGGCATCAGGGGGGTACAACCGATCGTGGTCGCGCATCATCTGGCAATCTGTGCACCGGATTACTGGGGTGCCACGCCGGGAAGCCCAGTGACCATACCCCCATGATCAGACATCTTAACCTATCCTTTGGATAGAGGATAAGTTGTTTAATGGCGGAGTACCCCTTTAAAGCAGAAATGGTGAAGTGGAAAATGCCACAGCTAGGTTCACCACAAGTACAACTTTACTTTTTTTTATTGCATTTCTGCAATCTGTTTTAAAAAAAATAAAAATGCTGCTCCACTCTTTCCCCATGTGCATGTGCTCCAATATCAAGGCAAATTCTTTTCTTCAACACTTTGTAGACGATAAGCCTAGTTTGATGAGAGATGGATGAATGACATGAATAAACCATAAAATCATTATTCCCCCCAAAAAATATATGTTTTTTTCTATTTTTTTCTATTATATTTCTACACAAACACCTGGAGTAGAATCTTTCAGACCACTCGGATGGTTTCTCTATCTGTTTGCATAAGGGAACCTTTACTTTAAATATAAGACAGATGGTACATGACCTCATATGGACTCCAAAGATCTCAGTGCAAGGTTCCTTCATTTTTATAGATTTTTTATGTAAATGGAAAAAAAAACTATGCACATCTGCTGGAATTGTAAAAACCTTTTCTAGTAAGAGGCCAACTGTCTGTTGAATGATAACTGTTTTTGGGGATGCTATAGCTCTCTTTATGGGTCAAAGAGCCTTAGAACTGCTTGGTAACCTTTTTCAACTGATTTATTTCAAGAACTCATTGTCATAGCTGTGTTCTCAGCTCATGTCCTTTGATCATGGCACGTGTTATGTTAAATGTGTGTTTTATAATATATGCAATAATAAGGGGACATCTGGAAAGGGGCGCATACTACTTTATATCGTGACGCCAGCATATCATATTGCATTAGTATTTTCACTTATTATATTGAAATAAAATACATGAAAACATTTCTCTATGATATTTTTCTTTTAGGCAGCCTTCCAATTTTTGGGAGATCTTTGAATTTTATTTGGCTATCTGCCTTTGCAGTTTTTGAGCCAAAGCCAGAAGTGTATTCAAAAGGAATGGAAACTACAAAGGAAGGACTTATACTGCTCCTTCCTTATGAATCCACTTCTGGCTTCTGGCCCAAAATGTAGGAAAAGAGTTTAGTCAGGTATGAGAGAAATGGAAAATGTTTATATATTGACGGCCATTCAGCGCGGTTACATGATTTGGCACCACTAGGACCACTCAGAAATGCGCTTTCTCCATAGACAGCAATGCAGATCCAAACAGAATCTGCAGAAACATTGAACAGGTTAAGGCCAAGTTCACACTGGCAAAAAAATATGCGGAATGTCTGCATGCATAACAGATGCAGGCACTAGGACCGCTTGGAAATGTGCCGTCTCATAGACTTGAGTATTCTTTCTGCGAATGCCGTAATTGGAAATTTTGCTGTGTGAACAATGGAGCAGAATCCCATTGAAATGGATGGGAGTCTGCTGCCTGTATGTCCAGGTGAAATATTCCGCCATTAGGCTAGGTTCACACTGCAGAATTTCTGCCGGAGATCGAGCCGGCGGCACTAGGACCGCGCGGACTGCATTGCTGTCCCCATAGATCTCAATGCATTTCTAAGCAGATCTCCCAAAAGCTCCACCCAGAAATGCATTGCTGTCTATGGGGACGGCAATGCAGTCCGTGCGGTCCTATTGCCGCCGGCTACATCTCCGGCGGAAATTCTGCCCAGAGATTCCGTAGTGTGAACCTAGCCTTAATGTTTCTGCGGATGCCAGAATCAGGATTTCTGTGGCAGAAACGTATGCCGCGGAAATTCCTCTGTGTGCACAGTGCAGCATAATCCCATTGAAATCAATGGGAATCTGCTGCAGTGGAATTTCTAAGTGGAATATTCCTACAGTATTCTGCTCTGAAATTCTGCCATGTGAACACAGCCTAATAATGTAGGTCATCTGGGTAAGATCACCTGTTCAACCTTGAAAGAAATGTGGTTCAGGTATTGATAAATTTGATAACTTTGGTACTACAATCTGTAGTATAATTCATTCTTTTTCCTGAGATTTCCATAGAGCAGCCAGTCCCTGTTTTGGTATTCAATAAATACTTATAGACATTTTACTGCTCTACAATGAGCAAAACATTTTCTGATTTAAAAAAAATTAACATTCTGCTGATCTCGTGTAAATGTTAAACTTCCAGAACATGCATAAATCTGAATGTTAAATTTAAAAAAAATGCTGCAAGTCTGGCTAGAAAAAAAAAATTACCCACAGCCCTTAACAAGCTTTGATCTTAACAGAATAATTCAGACCCAAATAGGTTTATAGTGAAATCTGATGTTACAGATAATGAGAAACAATCTTCTTGAGCAGAATCCCTGCGGAATGTAAAGTGCTCTTTTTCCTTCGTGCCTGTCCTGATATTTAGAGGGGGGAATTTATCATTGGATGTCTGAATTAAGTTATTTTTACCCCAGTTTGCTGGCACGTCCATCATGTGTAGTTCCCCCAAACTAATCTCCAAGGTGAACGCTCTTCATAAATACCTAAATAGCGTAGATCTAAGCAAGTGTGATCGGTGTTTGTGTAACACTATCTGCTGTTGCCATCTTTGTGACTTTTTCAAAAAGTCGCATTGGATAACCACTGCAAATGCAAAAACTAATTTTACTTCATATAGAGCACATTCAGCAAAAGGAATGAAATTAAAATGTTGCAAATTTTTTATGCAGTTCACCCATTGCGCAAAAAATATTGCAACAATTAAACAAAAAAAAACTGGGTAAGGCTAGGTTCACATATACTGTATATACTCGAGTATAAGCCAAATTTTTCAGCACGAATGCCCCCCTCGACTTATACTCGAGTGAACTCTCCGCCTGTCAATCCCTTCATCAGTGGTCTTCAACCTGCGGACCTCCAGATGTTGCAAAACTACAACTCCCAGCATGCCTGGGCATGCTGGATGTTGTAGTTTTGAAAGCTCTGGAGGTTCGCAGGTTGAAGACCACTGCGACCATTGTCATCATCCAGCCCCCCCCCCCTTTTTTTGTTTTGTACTCACCTCCCCTCGGCAGGAAGTTAGGGTGAGCTGCAGGGACCATCCGGTGGGGAGGATTAGTTGTTCCGGGCTGTCCATCTTCACTGGGGGGGGGCCTCTTCTCTGCACTTCGGGGCTGGCCCCGGACTAGTGACGTTGCCTTGACGACGACGCACATGGACGTTCATGCGCAATGTCCCTGTGCGTCGTCGTCAAGGCAACGTCACTAGTCCGGGGCTGGCCTCCCCACCGGACGGTCCCTGCAGCATAGATGGCCCGGACCAGTTCACCCTAACTTCCCGCCGAGGGGAGGTGATCACAAAACAAAAGGGGGAGGGGGGCTGGATGATGACAAAGGCCACAGTGGTCTTCAACCTGCAGACCTCCAGAGGTTTCAAAACTACAACACCCAGCATGTCTGGACAGCCGATGGCTGTCCGGGCATGCTGGGAGTTGTAGTTTTGCAACATCTGGAGGTCCGCAGGTTGAAGACCACTGATGAAGGGATTGACAGGCGGTGATGATGAAGGGGGGATGATGACGGGGGTCTGGATGATGATGGAGGTCTGGATGATTACATGGGGGGGATGATGTATTTCCCACCCTAGGCTTATAGTCGAGTCAATAACTTTTCCTTGGTTTTTGGGGTACAATTAGGGGCCTCGGCTTATATTAGGGTCGGCTTATACTCGAGTATATACGATATTTAGGACTTCCATCAGATGTATCCGTCTTCATCCTGAAGAAGGTCTATGCTGTTAGGGCCGAAATGTGTTGTATGTTTAACTTTTTACAATAAATACTGATATACTAGTGACAAACGACTGGTAGTATGTACTAGATCTGCTGGCTTATGAGCAACGATTGGTTTCCATGGAGCCTACAGGCACCCATGTGATTACCCGCAATCTGGTCTGGATTTCTTTTCTGCAGCATACTGTAATGGAAGGCAATGGATGCGATTCAATTCTATAGTACAGTTCGGGCCACATGCGCCATTTTCAGTGGACTCAAAAGCACACTCTGCTGCATTATCCAGGCTACTGAAAATAGTGCATGCACATAAGCCATTGAAATGAGTGCCACCCATTGCCCACTGTTACAGTATATGCCGGCATCCCATTTTCTTTGTAATGTCTAGCGCACAAATTTTAATAATGCTAATTTTTATCATGAATATTGGCACTTCGCAATTTCGAGAATATTTAGAAAGTAGTGCTATATGTTCGTAATGACGAATATTTATTTTTAGTTTTTTTTTCACATGCAAATTTTTTATGCAAATGTTTCATATGGAAAAAAAAGTGAACGAACATAGCGAATATGCAAATTTCCCAAACATAGGATGAATAATCATCAATATATTTGCCAAATATCGTGAATTCGAATATGGCCCCTGCCGCTCATCACTTGTAATGTCGAAAGGTATGTCTAAGGCTGGGTTCACACTATGTTTTCTCCCATACGGGAGCGCATACGGCAGGGGAGAGCTAAAATCTCGCGCTCCTGTATGTCACTGTATGCGCTCCCGTATGTCATTCATTTCAATGAGCCGGCCGGAGTGAAACGTTCGGTCCGGTCGGCTCATTTTTGCGCCGTATGCGCTTTTACAACCGGACCTAAAACTGTGGTCAACCACGGTTTTAGGTCCGGTTGTAAAAGCGCATACGGTGCAAAAATGAGCCGACCGGACCGAACGTTTCACTCCGGCCGGCTCATTGAAATGAATGACATACGGGAGCGCATACGGTGACATACGGGAGCGCGAGATTTTAGCTCCCCCCTGCCGTATGCGCTCCCGTATGGGAGAAAATGTAGTGTGAACCCACCCTAACAGAAGCCCTAACACAATGTGAACCTAGTCTAAGACCCATGATAAAATCCCCCCAAAAGGTCTGACATTTAAGTGAAAATCCACATTTGTATGTCTCCAATTTCATAAAAAAATCAAGGCATGCTCCATCAGACATGATTATAGATGAGCGAACTTACAGTAAATTCGATTCGTCACAAACTTCTCGGCTCGGCGGTCGCTGACTTTTCCTGCATAAATTAGTTCAGCTTTCAGGTGCTCCGGTGGGCTGGAAAAGGTGGATACAGTTATAGGAAAGTCTTTCCTAGGACTGTATCCACCTATTCCAGCCCACCGGAGCACCTGAAAGCTGAACTAATTTATGCAGGAAAAGTCAGCGACCGCCGAGCCGAGAAGTTCGTGACGAATCGAATTTACTGTAAGTTCGCTCATCTCTAGACATGATATACAGCAGGGGTCAAGTCCTGGGGAAAAAAAGGGTGGGAACTCATTCAAGATTTCCACTCAAGGGTTGGTCCTTGTTACGCCGAGCGCTCCGGGTCCCCGCTCCTCCCCGGAGCGCTCGCAGCGTTCTCTCATTCGCAGCGCCCCGGTCAGACCTGCTGACCGGGTGCGCTGCGATATTACTCCCAGCCGGGATGCGATTCGCGATGCGGGACGCGCCCGCTCGCGATGCGCATCTCGGCTCCCGTACCTGACCCGTTCCCCGTCTGTGTTGTCCCCGCTCCTTAGGGCGCGCGCGCGCTGGGTCTCTGCCATTTAAAGGGCCGCTGCGCCACTGATTGGCGCAGCAGGCCTAATCAGTATTCCCACCTGTGCACTCCCTACTTATACCTCACTTCCCCTGCACTCCCTCGCCGGATCTTGTTGCCATTGTGCCAGTGAAAGCGTTTCCTTGTGTGTTCCTAGCCTGTGTTCCAGACCTCCTGCCGTTGCCCCTGACTACGATCCTTGCTGCCTGCCCTGACCTTCTGCTACGTCCGACCTTGCTCTTGTCTACTCCCTTGTACCGCGCCTATCTTCAGCAGTCAGAGAGGTTGAGCCGTTGCTGGTGGATACGACCTGGTTGTTACCGCCGCTGCAAGACCATCCCGCTTTGCGGCGGGCTCTGGTGAACACCAGTAGCAACTTAGAACCGGTCCACCAACACGGTCCACGCCAATCCCTCTCTGGCACAGAGGATCCACCTCCAGCCAGCCGAATCGTGACAGTAGATCCGGCCATGGATCCCGCTGAAGTCCCACTGCCAGTTGTCGCCGACCTCACCACGGTGGTCGCCCAGCAGTCGCAACAGATAGCGCAACAAGGTCACCAGCTGTCTCAACAGACCGTGATGCTACAGCAGCTATTACCACAGCTCCAGCAACAATCTCCTCCGCCAGCTCCTGCACCTCCTCGGCAGCGAGTGGCCGCTTCCGGCTTACGATTATCCTTGCCGGATAAATTTGATGGGGACTCTAAGTTTTGCCGTGGCTTTCTTTCGCAATGTTCCCTGCACTTGGAGATGATGTAGGACCAGTTTCCAACTGAAAGGTCTAAGGTGGCTTTCGTAGTCAGCCTTCTGTCTGGGAAAGCTCTGTCATGGGCCACACCGCTCTGGGACCGCAATGACCCTGTCACTGCCTCTGTACACTCCTTCTTCACGGAGATCCGAAGTGTCTTTGAGGAACCTGCCCGAGCCTCTTCTGCTGAGACTGCCCTGCTGAACCTGGTCCAGGGTAATTCTTCTGTTGGCGAGTACGCCATCCAATTCCGTACTCTTGCCTCCGAATTATCCTGGAATAATGAGGCCCTCTGCGCGACCTTTAAAAAAGGCCTATCCAGCAACATTAAAGATGTGCTGGCCGCACGAGAAATTCCTGCTAACCTGCATGAACTTATTCATCTTGCCACCCGCATTGACATGCGTTTTTCCGAAAGGCGTCAGGAGCTCCGCCAGGATATGGACTTTGTTCGCACGAGGCGGTTTCTCTCCCCGGCTCCTCTCTCCTCTGGTCCTCTGCAATCCGTTCCTGTGCCTCCCGCCGTGGAGGCTATGCAAGTTGACCGGTCTCGCTTGACACCTCAAGAGAGGACACGACGCCGCATGGAGAAGCTATGCCTGTACTGTGCCGGTACCGAACACTTCTTGAAAGATTGTCCTATCCGTCCTCCCCGCCTGGAAAGACGTATGCTGACTCCGCACAAAGATGAGACAGTTCTTGATGTCTACTCTGCTTCTCCACGCCTTACTGTGCCTGTGCGGATATCTTCCTCTACCTTCTCCTTCTCTGCTACGGCCTTCTTGGATTCCGGATCTGCAGGAAATTTTATTTTGGCCTCTCTCATCAACAGGTTCAACATCCCGGTGACCAGTCTCGCCAGACCCCTCTACATCAATTCTGTTAACAATGAAAGAATGGACTGTACCGTGCGTTACCGCACGGAACCTCTCCTAATGTGCATCGGACCTCATCACGAAAAAATTTAATTTTTGGTCCTCTCCAACTGCACTTCTGAAATTCTTCTTGGATTACCGTGGCTTCAACACCATTCCCCAACCCTTGATTGGTCCACAGGAGAAATCAAGAACTGGGGTACTTCTTGTCACAAGGACTGTCTTAAATCGGTTCCCAGTACTCCTTGCCGTGACCCTGTGGTTCCCCCTGTATCCGGTCTTCCTAAGGCTTATATGGACTATTCTGACGTTTTTTGCAAAAAGCAAGCTGAGACTTTGCCTCCTCACAGGCCTTATGACTGTCCTATTGACCTCCTCCCGGGTACTACCCCACCCCGGGGCAGAATCTATCCTCTGTCTGCTCCTGAGACTCTTGCCATGTCGGAGTACATCCAGGAGAATTTAAAAAAGGGGTTTATCCGCAAGTCCTCCTCTCCTGCCGGAGCTGGATTTTTTTTTGTGTCCAAAAAAGATGGCTCCCTACGTCCTTGTATTGATTACCGCGGACTTAATAAAATCACGGTAAAAAACTGCTACCCCTTACCTCTTATCTCGGAACTCTTTGATCGCTTACAAGGTGCCCACATCTTTACCAAACTGGACTTAAGAGGTGCTTATAATCTCATCCGCATCAGGGAGGGGGACGAATGGAAGACCGCATTTAACACCAGAGATGGACACTTTGAGTATCTGGTCATGCCCTTTGGCCTATGCAACGCCCCTGCCATCTTCCAAGACTTTGTTAATGAAATTTTTCGTGATCTCCTATATTCCTGTGTTGTGGTTTATCTGGACAATATTCAGATTTTTTCTGCCAACTTAGAAGAACACAGCATGTCCGCATGGTTCTTCAGAGACTTCGTGACAATCAACTTTATGCCAAAATGGAGAAATGTCTCTTTGAATGTCAATCTCTTCCTTTCCTAGGATACTTGGTCTCTGGCCAGGGACTACAAATGGACCCAGATAAACTCTCTGCCGTCTTAGATTGGCCACGCCCCTCCGGACTCCGTGCTATCCAACGTTTTTTGGGGTTCGCCAATTATTACAGACAGTTTATTCCACACTTTTCCACTATTGTGGCTCCTATCGTGGCTTTAACCAAGAAAAATGCCAATCCCAAGTCCTGGTCCCCCCAAGCGGAAGACGCATTTAAACATCTCAAGTCTGCCTTTTCTTCCGCTCCCGTGCTCTCCAGACCTGACCCATCTAAACCCTTCCTATTGGAGGTAGATGCCTCCTCAGTGGGAGCTGGAGCTGTCCTTCTACAAAAAAATTCTTCCGGGCATGCTGTGACTTGTGGGTTTTTTTCTAGGACCTTCTCCCCGGCGGAGAGAAACTATTCCATCGGGGATCGAGAACTACTGGCCATTAAATTGGCGCTTGAGGAATGGAGGCACCTGCTGGAGGGATCAAAATTTCCAGTTATCATATACACTGATCACAAGAATCTCTCCTATCTCCAGTCTGCCCAACGACTGAACCCTCGCCAGGCTAGGTGGTCGTTGTTCTTTGCCCGTTTTAACTTTGAAATCCATTTTCGCCCTGCTGACAAGAACATTAGGGCCGATGCCCTCTCTCGTTCTTCTGATGCCTCTGAAGTAGAGGTCTCTCCGCAACACATCATTCCTCCGGACTGTCTGATCTCCACTTCTCCAGCTTCCATCAGGCAAACTCCTCCAGGGAAGACCTTCGTTTCTCCACGCCAGCGTCTCGGGATTCTCAAATGGGGACACTCCTCCCACCTCGCAGGCCATGTGGGCATCAAAAAATCCTTGCAACTCATCTCTCGATTTTATTGGTGGCCGACTCTGGAGACTGATGTTATTGATTTCGTGCGGGCCTGTACTGTCTGTGCCCGGGATAAGACTCCTCGCCAGAAGCCTGCTGGTCTCCTTCATCCTCTGCCTGTTCCTGAACAGCCTTGGTCACAGATTGGTATGGACTTTATTACGGACTTGCCCTCATCCCGTGGCAACACAGTTGTTTGGGTGGTCGTTGATCGATTTTCCAAGATGGCACATTTTATTCCTCTTCCTGGTCTTCCTTAAGCGCCTCAGTTGGCAAAACAATTTTTTGTACACATTTTTCGCCTTCACGGTTTGCCCACGCATATCGTCTCAGATAGAGGCGTCCAATTCGTGTCTAAATTCTGGAGGGCCCTCTGTAAACAGCTCAAGATCAAATTAAACTTCTCTTCTTCTTATCATCCCCAATCCAATGGGCAAGTAGAAAGAGTTAATCAGGTCCTGGGTGACTATTTACGGCATTTTGTTTCCTCCCGCCAGGATGACTGGGCAGATCTTCTACCATGGGCCGAATTCTCATACAACTTCAGAGTCTCCGAATCTTCTGCTAAATCTCCATTTTTCGTGGTGTACGGCCGTCACCCTCTTCCTCCCCTCCCTACTCCCTTGCCCTCTGGTTTGCCCGCTGTGGATGAAGTGACTCATGATCTTTCCACCATATGGAAAGAGACCCAAAATTCTCTTTTACAGGCTTCATCCCGGATGAAAAGATTTGCTGATAAAAAAAGAAGAACTCCCCCCATTTTTGCTCCCGGAGACAAGGTATGGCTCTCCGCTAAATATGTCCGCTTTCGTGTCCCCAGTTATAAACTGGGACCACGCTATCTTGGTCCTTTCAAAATCAAGTGCCAGATCAACCCTGTCTCTTACAAACTCCTTCTTCCTCCTTCTCTCCGTATTCCCAATGCCTTCCATGTCTCTCTCCTTAAACCACTCATCCTTAACCGCTTCTCTCCCAAAGTTGTTTCTCCCACTCCAGTTTCCGGATCCTCTGACGTCTTTTCTGTGAAGGAGATTCTAGCATCCAAGACGGTCAGAGGTAAAAGATTCTTCTTGGTCGACTGGGAGAATTGCGGCCCTGAGGAGAGATCCTGGGAACCTGAGGACAACATCCTGGACAAAAGTCTTATCCTCAGGTTCTCAGGCTCCAAAAAGAGGGGGAGACCCAAGGGGGGGGGGGGTACTGTTACGCCGAGCGCTCCGGGTCTCCGCTCCTCCCCGGAGCGCTCGCAGCGTTCTCTCATTCGCAGCGCCCCGGTCAGACCTGCTGACCGGGTGCGCTGCGATATTACTCCCAACCGGGATGCGATTCGCGATGCGGGACGCGCCCGCTCGCGATGCGCATCTCGGCTCCCGTACCTTACCCTTTCCCCGTCTGTGTTGTCCCGGCGCGCGCGGCCCCGCTCCTTAGGGCGCGCGCGCGCCGGGTCTCTGCCATTTAAAGGGCCGCTGCGCCACTGATTGGCGCAGCAGGCCTAATCAGTATTCTCACCTGTGCACTCCCTACTTATACCTCACTTCCCCTGCACTCCCTCGCCGGATCTTGTTGCCATTGTGCCAGTGAAAGCGTTTCCTTGTGTGTTCCTAGCCTGTGTTCCAGACCTCCTGCCGTTGCCCCTGACTACGATCCTTGCTGCCTGCCCTGACCTTCTGCTAAGTCCGACCTTGCTCTTGTCTACTCCCTTGTACCGCGCCTATCTTCAGCAGTCAGAGAGGTTGAGCCGTTGCTGGTGGATACGACCTGGTTGCTACCGCCGCTGCAAGACCATCCCGCTTTGCGGCGGGCTCTGGTGAACACCAGTAGCAACTTAGAACCGGTCCACCAACACGGTCCACGCCAATCCCTCTCTGGCACAGAGGATCCACCTCCAGCCAGCCGAATCGTGACAGTCCTGCTAATGGAAAAGGTGTTCTTGTTGTGAAAAAAGTGCAGGAACTCAGTTCCTACGTGTTCCTGCATCATTTGAGCCCTGATATACAGTATATATGATACATGTATGATAGCACCGGAGGTGTACAGCTCTGTACTAGGGAGCAATATGTCACCATGCAGTCTCTTTCATGCAGCTCTGTCATGTAAATGGGAAGTTACAATCTATATACCGTATATTATTAGATATGTTCGAAGGAGTAGGGATAGAGATTGGTGGCATATTGTCCAGATATTGAATATGGCAGAGAAATTATTATGTACACGAGGAAAGAATGGAGGATGGCACTCACCCAGATGGAAGCTTCAAATATTCTTTATTGTACAAACACGGTGGCGGACAGGTGAACAGAAAGCAACGTTGAGGGCCTCAGCGTGCAGGTAACAGCTGTGTCGTACTTCTGTACTTCGTCAGACTTCAGTTGGTCTGATGAAGTACGGAAGTACGACACAGCTGTTACCAGCACGCTGAGGCCCTCAACGTTCCTGTCTGTTCACCTGTCCGCCACCGTGTTTGTACAATAAAGAATATTTGAAGCTTCCATCTGGGTGAGTGCCATCCTCCATTCTTTCCTCGTGTACATTTGGATATGTCAATCAGCCTTGTATTGAGCACCGCAAGATTTGGTTTTGCTTCGTATTTCCACCTGTTGCTGCCTATTTGCCCTATACACAGCAGTGTCGAATTGTGTATCTACTACTTGCTATAAGAGAAATTATTATGACACACTTTATCAGATGCCATAATAATAGGTGTCCTCCCCAGAAGAATTTGTTTATAGAACAAATAATTCTATCATATGGCGCCATATACTGTAGCTGTAACCTACAACGGCACACAAAGGGGGAGATTTATCAAAACCTGTACAGAGGAAACGTTGACAAGTTGCCCATAGCAACCAGATTGCTTCTTTTATTTCTCAAAGGATGTTTAAAAATTGAGGAGGAACTCTATGTGGTTTCAATGGGCAACTGGTAAACTTTTCCTTTGCACTGGTTTTGATAAATCTCCGCCAAAGTGCCTAAAGCTCCTAAAATGCCTAGTACAGGGCCTGAAGGACTTAGGCTAGGTTCACACGCCGGAATTTCTGCCTGCAATTCGGCTTTGAAATTGCAGGCAGAAATTCTGCTTACTAAAATGTATAGTATAGTGAATGGGTTTCCCCAATTTGTGAATGGAAAATCCGATTTAAAATTTCCATCTGAAAAATTCTTCAGGCGGAAAAACTCGTGGAACACATTGTAGTCTATTGGGGACTGCAATGCCCGCGCGGTCCAGTCAGCGCGGGCCGCACTCGGTATCTCTAGAGGGACATTTTCTGTCTGGAGATTCCGCAGTATTAACCAGAATTCTGCTTGCGCAATTCTGCTTCAAATTAAAGCTCGTAGACTTCTATGGGATTCCGCACTCCTATTCACACTTCTGAATTTCCGCAAGCGGAAATTCAGAAGTGTGAATGGGAGTGCGGAATTCCATAGAAGTCTATGGACTTTAATTTGGGGTGGAATTCCACAAGCGGAATTTCTACTGTGTGAAGAGACCCTAAGGCCAGGTTCACACTGCGGAATTTCTGGGCAGAAAATTTCCGCCCAGAGATTCCGAGTGCGGCCAGGGCCGACTGAATCAGTCGGCGCTATGACCGTGCGGACACTGCTGTCTCCAATAGACTGCAGTGCGTTCCGCGAGTATTTCCACCTGAAGAAGGAGCAACGCCGGAAATTTTCAAGCCAATTTTCCATTCACAAATTCCGCTTCACATATTCCGAAGTGTGAATTTGTGAACGGAAACCCATTCCCTATACAGTACATTTTAGTAAGCATAATTTCTGCCTGCAGACAGATATTCCGTAGTGTGAACTTAGCCTTAGAGTATCTAAGTACAGGGCTCTACCATATGTAGATGGCTTCCCACGTTGGTTTTCCTGTATGAGTCATGTTACTCTGCGCATTTCTTATCCTTCTCAGAAATAACAGATTTTTCATCCTTTCATGAGTGAAAAATAATTTATATTTCAGTATTCACAAAAGCGTGTCATGATACCTCTTCACTCATCTCTTTGTGTTGTCCACAGTTTCTATAGGGCACATCATGAACAACATTCACAGCTGCTTTCAATCTGTACCAGAGAAATACCTGCGGAACAGACACAGTAGGAGAATGTGTTTTGTCTTTGTTAGCGCAGCATTGACATGCTCCGTAATGTTGTTTTACTGTAAAACAATGTTTTCTTAGATGATTCCCAGTGATGAATGTGGTGACATTGGATGAGATATGAGACTTCGAGTTGGAAAGGGTTTTAGCTGTTCAGGATGAGGACTGTCAGGGATTAGACTATAAGAACTTGACTTTTTGTGTTTGTTTAGTAGGGTGCAGAAGTGCACATGTACTGTACACAACAACTAGGAACATTGTGACAAACGTATACATTAAAAACAATATATTGGAAGAAATAGTGCAGCATAGAGTGGGAGTGTGCAACCTGCAGCCTAAGGGCCACTTGAGGCCCATGAAGCCATCTTTGAGGCCTTCAGCTTCAGACCTGCTGTGTCCCCTGCTACTTTGGAAAAAAGGCTCTGTCTACTGATGGCAGTATTATGGTGGGCACTATGGGGGAGACTTATTAAAACCTGCATAGAGGAAAAGTTTCCTAGTTGCTCATAGCAACCAATCAGATGTCTTTTTTCATTTTTTAGAGGCCTTTTTAAAAAGGAAAGAAGTAATGTGATTGGTTGCTATGGGCAACTTGTAAACTTTTCCTTTGCACAAATTTTGATAAATCTCCCCCTGTATGTCTGACACTGTAGGACTGTTTGAGTTTAAGCAACTTGAAGGAGAAGTCAATTGCCGCACCTTGTTACACATCGATGGTGTGAGCCTGGCACAAAGACTTGCTACATTTTGGAAGCATCAATCATTGCAGCTGCAGTCCGAACTGGACTCACACCGCGATTTCTCACTAACCTGAATCTGCTGGGAAAGATCCATCTTCCACCCGCCCTGAGAAAACACCACTCTCCATTATCATCCACCACGAGGGACGCCAGCGCTGCGCCCGCCCTGCAATACCATCACAGGAGCAACACGGAGGCCACTGGGGACGTTGTGCCAAACGTACCCCTGCATAAGTAAAACTCTGCACAAGTGACAGCCCTGTGCCAGCGCAGCCGGTGTATGGTGGACGGAGACAACATCAAGCGCCAGGAGCGGGTGAGATACATTGTGACAGCAGTATCCAATACAGACCAGTAAGCCTGTATTGGTCAATAGACTGATAAAATCAACTGCATAGTGGATACACTACTGGTCCATTTATTCATCGCTAAGATATTATATCAGCTGCACCAGAGAAGGACTTAATACCTTTTTCAGACCGGTTTATATTTTTTCTATAATTTTTAATAATTTTTTAAAACTTTTTTTTACTATTTTTTCTATTAAATATGATTGTTAGAACACAGTCTTCCCACTTTAGGTGATCAATACCACTAGGGCCCAGTGTAATATTCACCTATATATATCTGTGCCAGGATTAGAATAATTTTATACAATTTCATCAACTGTTTTATATATGTTTAATAAAATTTATATCAATTGAAATCTCTCTATATTATTTTTTAATTAATTGTGTACCCTTCGGGGTAAAATCCTAGAAGGATTGGTTATATATTTTCTCTTCATGTTTCTACATTATGCCTAGAGCATGACCTTTCTTTTATCCACAAGATATATACTTTAGTAGATATAAAAAAAAGTTTAAAAAAATCCACAGGTTGTGAGAAGGAATGGTTCCCAATGAGTATCAGTTCGTAATACTTCATGTAATGGAACTTTTTTCTTTTAGGAAAAGGTTGTACAAGAATCAGTAAGAAAAAATCCTTAAGGGTACGTTCACACATACAGGATCTTGCGCAGATTTGATGTGCAGGATTTGTAACTGTTGATAAGAAGCTGTGCTCAGTCATTTAGATAACATTAAAATCTACGGACGTGTGAACGTACCCTAAAGGGGTTATCCACTATAAGGTGATTTTAGTAGTACGTACCTGCCAGAACTGGATATTTCCTGTTGAATTTCTTTCTCTAAACTACACATCCCATAGTTCCATAGTTTGTAAGTATGAGGTCGCTTTCCTCTCTCCCACACATCAGCCACCCCACCCATTGAAACACAACTGTGATCCCTTCAATGCAATACACCAGTGTTTTCTAATCAGGGTGCCTACAGCTGTTGCAAAATGAACTCTCTCCCACCCAGCGGTCGCTCCACCCATTGAAGCAAGACAGACTCCCTCTGATCACCTGACTAGTGATGTCAGGTTTCAAAGCACTGCAACCTGGGAAATCCCGAGACATGAGTAATTTTGACAATAATGGAGGCGCTGCCAGGAGACAGGCAGGTATATCAGGAGACGTGGAGGAGGCTGTAGCAGGGCAACAATCCAGCAGCAGGACTGCTTCCTTCACCTTTGAGCAAGGAGGAGCAGGAGGAGCACTGCCAGAGCACTGCAAAATGACCTCCCATGTGTCCACTCAAATGGTCAGAAACAGACTCCATGAGGGTGGTTGTGCTTACAGCCCAAAATCATGCAGGACCTTTGGCATTTGCCAGAGAACACCAAGATAGGCAAATTCGCCACAGATTAAAGCAGGTTCACACTGAACACATGTAACAGACGTGATAGAGTCTGAAGACACCGTGAAGAACATTCTGCTGCCTGCAACATCCTCCAGCATGACCAATTTGGCGGTGGGTCAGTAATGGTGTGGTGTGGCATTTCTTTGGGTGCCACACAGCCCTCCATATGCTTGCCAGAGGTAGCCTGACTGCCATTAGGTACCGAGATGAGATCCTCAGACCCCTTGTGAGACCATATGCTGGTGCGGTTGGCCCTGGGTTCCTCCTGACCTGATTCTGATTGAGCACATCTAGGACATCATGTCTCGCTCCATCTACCAACGCCATATTGCACCACAGACTGTCCAAGAGCCACCTCATCAGGAGCATGCCCAGGCATTGTAGGGAGGTCATACGGGCATGTGGAGGCCAAATACACTACTGAGCCTCATTTTCACCTTAAGGACCCAGCCCTTTTATCACCTTAAGAACCCGAGCATGTTTTGCACATCTGACCACTGTCACTTTAAGCATTAATAGCTCTGGGATGCTTTTACTTTTCATTCTGATTCCGAGATAGTTTTTTCGTGACATATTCTACTTTATGTTAGTGGTAAATTTTGGTCGATACTTGCATCATTTCTTGGTGAAAAATTCCAAAATTTGATGAAAAATGTGAAACTCTCTGCTTATAAGGAAAATGGACATCCCAAACAAATTATGTATTTTTTCAAATATACAATATGTCTACTTTACTTTTGTTTGCATCATAAAGTTGACATGTTTTTACTTTTGGAAGACATCAGAGGGCTTCAAAGTTCAGCAAAAATTTTCACATTTTTCACAAAATTTTCAAAATCTGAATTTTTCAGGGACCAGTTCAGTTTTGAAGTGGATTTGAGGGGCCTTCATATAAAAAAAACCAAAAATATAAATAACCCCATTGTAAAAACTGCACGCCTCAAAATATTCAAAATGACATTCAGAAAGTGTGTTAACCCTTTAATTGCTTCAAAGGTATAGTAGCAAAGTGAAGGAGAAAATTCAAAATCTTCATTTTTTACACTTGCATGTTCTTTTTTTATTTTTACAAGGAATAAAAGGAGAGAAATCACCCTAAAATTTGTAACCCAATTTCTCTCGAGTAAGGAAATATCTCATATGTGTATGTCAAGTGTTTTGCAGGCGCAGTAGTGGGCTCAGAAGGGAAGGAGCGACAATGGGATTTTGGAGAATGAGTTTTTCTGAAATGGTTTTTGGAGGGCATGTCACATTTAGGAAGCCCCTTTGGTGCCAGAACAGCAAAAACAAAAAAAAAACAAAAAAATGGCAACTATTTTTGAAACTACACTCCTCAAGGAATGTAACAAAAGTGAGCCTTAACACCCCACAGGTGTTTGACGACTTTTTGTTAAAGTTGGATGTGTAAACATATTTTTTTATTTATTAATTTTTTTCACTAAAATGCTGCTTTTCCCAAAAATTTTCAATTTTTACAAGGGGTAATAGAAGAAAATGACCTCCAAAATGTGTAAACCCCATCTCTACTGAGTATGGAAATTTGACTTTTGGAAAGCAAAAGTCACATTTGACTTTTGGAAAGCAAATTTTGCTGAAATGGTTTTTGGGGGGCATGTCACATTAAGAAGCCCCTATGGTGCCAGAACAGCAAAATAAGCCCCACATGGCACAATATTTGGGAAACTACACCCCTCAAGGAAGGTAACAAGGGGTACAGTGAGCCTTTATACCCCACAGGTGTTTTACAAATTTCCGCTAAAGTTGGACGTGAAATTGAAAAATTAGATTTTTTTCCCTAAAATGCTGGTGTTACCCCAATTTTTTCATTTTCACAAGGGGTAATAGGAGAAAAAGGGGTAATAGGAGTATGGAAATACTCCATATGTGGGGTAACCCATTTTGGAAGCAACACCCCTCACAGAATGTAATAAGGGGTGCAGTGAGCATTTACACTCCACTGGCATTTGACAGATCTTTGGTACAGTGGGCTGTGCAAATAATTTATTTTTTTACATTTTTCATTTTCACGGACCACTGTTCAAAAATTCTGTCAGACACTTGTGAGAGGTAAATGCTCACTGCACCCCCTTATTAGTTTCCAAATGGGGTCACATGTGGATGTTATTTTTTATTTTTTTGTCAGAACCGCTGTAAACGATCAGCCACCTCTGTGCAAAACACCTCAAATGTACACAGTGCACTCACTCCAAAGCCTTGTTGTGCACCTGCAGAGCATTTTACGTCCATATTGCGTTACAAATTTTGGGGGTCTTTTTTTACTTTTACTTCTTGTGAAAATGAAAAGTATAGGGCAACACCAGCATGTTAGTGTAAAAAATGAAACTAAAGCAAAATAACATGCTGGAGTAGACACCAACTTTACATTTTCATAGGTAGAAGGAGAAAAAGCCCCCCAAAATTTGTTAGGCAATTTCTCCTGAGTACGGAAATACCCCATATGTGACCCTAAACTGTTGCCTTGAAATACAACAGGGTTTCGAAGTGAGAGAGCGCCATGCGCATTTGAGGCCTATTTTAGGGATTTGCATGGGACGGACCCGGATGCAAGAATTACACTTGCATCCGATACCAAAATTACCCTACGGCAGTGTTTCCCAAGCAGGGTGCATCCAGCTTTTGCAAAACCCCCAGCATGCCTGGACAGTGAATGGCTGTCCGGCAATACTGGGTGTTGTTTTGCAACAATTGGAGGCTCCGTTTTGGAAATGCGGTACGAGATGTTTTTCATTGGGGGGGGGGGGGGTAACTGTGTAGGGGTATATGTATATGTAGTGTTTTACCCTTTATTTTGTGTAGGTGCACAGCGAGTTTCCCGCTGGGAGTTTGAGCTGCAGTGGAAAAATTTGCTTTATCTCAAACTTGCAGTGAGAAACTCACTGTAAACCCCTGTACATTAACATGAGGTGAATGGCAAACCTCCAGCTGTTGCAAGACTACCACTTCCAGCATGCTCTTTTGCTGTCCGTGCATGCTGGGGGTTTTAGTTATGCAACAGCTGGAGGCACACCAGTTTCAAAACACTGAGAGTTTGTTACTTAACTCAGTTTTTTGCAAAACCAGTGTGCCTCCAGTTGTTGCAAAACTACAACTCCCAGCATGTACGGTCTATCAGCGCATGCTGTGAGTTGTAGTTTGCAACAGCTGGAGGCACACTGGTTGCACAATGGAGGCAGCTGGTTGCGCAACAGTGAGTTAGGTAAGAAACTCTGGTTGGGAAACATTGTCTGTTTCCTAACTCAGTGTTTTTCAACCAGTGTGCCTCCAGTTGTTGCAAAACTACAACTCCCAGCATGCACTGACAGCCAAAGGGCATGTTGGGAGTTGCAGTTATGCAACAACTGGAGGAGAACAGTTTGGAGACCACTGTGTACTGGTGTCAAAACTGTAGCTCTCCACATTTTGCAAAACTTCAACTCCAAGCATGCCCAGACCTCCCAGGCATGCAGGAAGTTGTAGTTTGGCAACATCTGAAGGGCCAGATCTTGCCAAACTACAACTGTCAGCATGCCTGGACAGTCTCGGCATGCTTGGAGTTGATGTTTTGCAACATCTGGAGGGCTACAGTTTGGACACCACTGTATAGTGGTCTCCAAACTGTGTCCTTCCAGATGTTGCATTCATCTGGAGGGCTGTATAATGGTCTCCAAACTGTGTCCTTCCAGATGTTGCAAAACTATAACTCCCAGCATGCCAAGACTGTCCAGGTATCCTGGGAGTTACAGTACTGCAACATCTGAAGGGCCAAATGTTACAGAACTACAACTCCCAGCATGCCTGGACTGTCTGGGCATGCTCAGAGTTGTAGTTTTGCAACATCTGGAGAAGCGCAGATTGGAGACCACTGCACAGTGGTGTCCATACTGTGGCCTTCCAGATATTGCAAAACGACAATTCCCAGCATTCCTGGACAGCCAAAGGCGTCGCCGTCTGACATCACTGCCGCTGGATCCACTTGTCTACCGCCCATTCTGCCACCGGTCTGTGTCCTCCAGGTATCTGAAGCCGCCCCCCCAGCATCAACCACAGCCATTGCCACCATGTTCCCCCACTCTGCCTGGACTTCTAGGGCTGGGAAGAGCTGGGGAAATGAACTTTCACCCCCCCCCCCCCCCCCCCCGCGTCTGCCCTGTGATATGCTGGTCACTCCTGACCGGCCAATCGAAGAGGATAGGAGGAGGTGGCACACTGTGGAATCTCCGGTTGCGGGAATTCTGTGAGCGGCGGAGATTCCGTCAGACGTTCCCGCCTAAAATACTTTGGTGGTAGGACAGTATGAAGTACTAGCGGAATTCTGCGCAAAGAATGAACTTGGTCTTTCGTTGCGCTGAACAATTTCAGTGGCGGAATTATCCGCCGCTGAAATTCCGCAGTGTGAACGGGTCTCGTGGAAAACCCGTTCACACTGATGGTACTGTTCACTGCACGTAATTCTACATGTGGAATTCTGCGGGAATTCCTCAGTGTGAACGTACCCTATGACAGAAATGCTAAAATTAAATAAATACATTGTCTTGGCATTTGGGCTTTTTGATAAACAAACAGCTCTGCAGTGTGTTCTAGAGGGGTGTGTACAGTAGAGGTTAAAGTCATTGAATGTGTGTATTAAATTCTATTCAAATGCGCTGTTCCTTGTGATATTGCAGCTTTAAACAGCTCCATTTGTCAGATTCAGTTCATAGGCATAAAAGAGTTCAGATAGAATCTATCGGTACAATATGGCAGCCATTAATGTTTCAGTGGCTGTAATTTAATCCCGATGGGGAAGCTGCAAAATAGGCCTCTCAAAGGCTGAAACAGATGTTTCCAGAATCGAGAAATGGGGGAGGAATGAAAAGGATCCCTAAACTATGAAACTCCATTCTCCAGATAGGGAGATAAATAGACATGTTGGATGCCTGCCCTTAGCTTTAAACCACCAGGTAACCAATAGTGTTGAGAGCGAATATTCGAATTGCAAATTTGTTACTGCGAATATCGGAACTTCCCGATTTTGCATATATTTACAATATAGTACTATATATTCGTAATGATGAATATTCATTTTTTTCACAGAACACATCACAATGATTTGTACTGTGTAAAAAAAAAAAAAAAAAAGAAAGTGATCATCCCTCCCTGCTTCCAGCTTGTGGTCCAAAGAAGGCTCCAATATTATTTACTGTGTGAGTAGGTGTGGAGCGCGAATATTCTATATATGCAAAAATCGGCACTTCCAGAGGACACTGATCCCTCCCTTCTTTTAGCTTGTGGGCCAATAAGAAGGATGCAAATACAGCTGTCAGAGGTTAACAACATCCATAGCAACCAATGGGAAAGTTGCCCACAGATAGTTGAAAGATATAATTGCACATGTGCACTATATGAATTTCGCAAGGGAAAAAAGTGAACGAATATGCGAAATTTGCGAACATAGGATAAAAATTTGTTCATATATTCGTAAAATATTGTGAATCCGAATATGGCCTATGTCGCTAATCACTAGTGACCAATGCCACAGCAGCCATGTTTAATCTGGAGCACTCAGTTGCCCAGTTTTTTTTTTTTTTTTCTTCTCTTTTGTTGGATTCTGTGAACAAGATTAATTCATCTGAATGCACATACTTAAAAGGTTACTATCATTTAAAAAAAAAGTTTTGTCATGTTTCCCAGACATGTCAAGTGTTGATCACACCAGGTCTCAGGTCTGAGACTCACTGTGAACGCTAGTTATAAGCTGGGGAAGTTCATTGCATTATGCTTGACTTCCGATCCAGCCACCAGATCCGACCATTTCACTGCATACACTTATATAACAGAAAGGTTGGATTTGATTGACAGCTGGGAAGGGTGCCATGAACTTTCCTGACATAACTAGAGATCGCAGGAAACATTTCAAAAGTTTTAAACGGTTGGGGCCCCCACCAATTGCTGGAACAAGCAGGGAGGAGCACTCTGCATTTCCTGCAGTGAGCCTGGGAGAGCAGCTACGTATAAAGAGAAACACTCAGCAGGATCTAGTGATTGGTAGCCCCAGACTGATCAAAATATCACCTCAAATGATTTTTTTAAATAACAGTGAGGCTTTAAAGCCTCCCACATAAATTAGAGTGTAGGAAAGCTCAGCAGGAACAGCTGACATTGGCTGTCTGGGCATGCTGGGGGTTGTTGTTTTGCAATATCTGGATGTCCACAGTTTGGAGGCTACTGTTATAGATGCATCAATAGAACGTTATTTAAATGTTTAAAATAAAAATAAAGTAATGTTCTCTGTTCTAGCCCGTGATGTGTTTTTTTCACACCGCTCCGCTGTATTATTCCCCATTATCACATTTTCAGCTTGTCATACGGGAACAGCCACAAATTATTGTCAATAACAGTTGCTGCGAGGTTCATGTTGTGAAAGGGAATGTCAGGAACCGCGTTCCTCCTACAGTGCACCAGGCACAGTGCTGAGTCACACAACATGTTTTCTGAGGCTTGTGGCAGCTATGACCTACATAGGCTCGCTCACCATGCTTCAACTCACAACATTCAAGAACAAGGGGGATTGAAAACATCCTTAGAAATCTTACAGGTTCCCTTATATAAGAGGGAATATAATGTATTGCAGTTCTCTCATATATAAATAGATAGATATATAGATAGATAATAGATAGATGATAGTTAGATAGATAGATAGATAGATAGATAGATAGATAGATAGATAGATAGATAGATAAATGTGTTTATGTTACAGGTCAATTGCCAAAATTGCCAAATACAAGTAAAAGAAGTAAAAAAAAAAATCCTGCTGTCATCAACACAATACAGTTCACATGACGGAATGTCCGCACTGAGAATTTCCGTGCGGACATCCTGCAAACTGCCGGATGCTAGGACAAACCCTGCAAATATTCCAACACTAGGACCGCAAAGGAATGCATAGATGGTTATGCATTTCGTGCGGACTCTGCACAAAGAATGAATGCGTTCATTCTTTGTGCGGACATGGAAAATGGAATTTATGTGCACGAATCCCTACATCGGAATCGCATTTGCATGGAAATTCTGACATGTGAACATGGCCTTACGGTTTATGTCACCCATATTTAGTGACTAGTAAGAAGAGATGTCTCTTGTGTGAAACTGAAGATATGGATAGTCCTGGCGTAAATGCAATTCCTGGCCACAGATTGTGTGTAGTACTACAGCTCAGTTCCATTCACTTCAGTAGGGATGGTCTGCAATACCAGACGCAACCTGCGGATAGAATTGGTGCTGTTTTTGCAAGACAAAACTATGGCCCACATTTACTATTGCAAACCCGACATGTTTTGCCAGGTTGTGCGCCAGATTCTGGCACATTGCGCCAGAATTTGTGCCAGTATTGAAAAGAAAAATGACTAACTCTCCATTTTAAAAAGAAAACCCGAAAATGGGGTGTGACCGTCTGGGGAAAGGGGCGTGGTCACCAAAAAGGGGCGTGTTCCCGACATTTTCACAAAAACCCTTCATATTTACTAAGCTTTCCACAGAAAATGTGGTGGGTTTCAGCTGAGAAAAAAACCTAGAGATCAGAGCATGTGTAAAAAAAAAAAAGAAGCAAAATGTAGGGAAAAGTGCAAAATGTAGGGAAACCTTAGTAAATACAGTGGGAAAAAAATGTAAGGCAATTAAAACCCACAAACATACCTACACTCCACTCTTAGTAAATAAGGGCCTATAAGTACAAAGCAATACTCTATCCCGCAGCCACCGCCATAGCCTCTCTTACATGAATTCTGATTTGTCCATATATGCTTGGGTTGCACCAGTTAAAAGATGTCAATGTTCATCCTGATCTTCCTGGTTCATGAACACAATTCCAGATTTAATGGGATGAACACTAGCAAAGTGTCCAGGGGGAACGGGGGCAGGAAGAAACTCCTAAACTTGGCGGATGTATCTTCTATTCAACATCAGTACTGACCTAAGGGTAGTGTGAGTGCTGATCTGTGTGCAAGCTCAGGAAATGTCACTGTGTTGTTATATACAGTATGATGTTATATTCATCTGCTTGCAGCTATATAATGCCTTAAGAAAGTTTTCAGACCTTTTCACTTTTTTACATGTGGTGGACGACCGGTGTATGGCGGGACCATGGGTGTAGCGGTGTAGGTCGTGGGATAAGATGGTATTAACCCCGGGGGCAAGATGTTGTTAACCCCTAGTGTTTGTGACGCCAGAGTACTTTTTGGTACCGGAACTAGAGATGGGCGAACTTTTGAAAAATTTGATTTGGCAGATTCGCCGAATGGGTTAGAAAAAATTTGGTTCAATCCAAATTTATTTGCAGCGAATCTATGTTAAAAACAGCTATTTCTGGCCTACAGATAGGCTCAATAGGGATGTAGAACACTTTGCTGTGTTGTAACACGCATATGGAGTGTGCTGGGGTAGTGAAATAATACTTTTATTCAGAATAACATGCATATTACAGGCATCGCTTTTAGAATCACTGCCGCAGAGCGGCACAATGACAGAGCCTGGACGTGGCATCAGTATAAGGAGACCATATAGTGGCTGAATGACACAGCGTGGACATGTTGGCAGCATGAGGACACCATATAGTGGCTGAATGACACAGTGTGGAGGTGTTGGCAGCATGAGGACACCATATAGTGGCTGAATGACACAGTGTGGAGGTGTTGGCAGCATGAGGAGACCATATAGTGGCTGAATGACACAGCCTGGAGCTGGCAGCAGCATGAGTAGACACTAGGGCTTCACAATCCCTAAGATTAAAAGATGAATTTAGAAATTTAAATTGTGCTACCATAAAAATGTTTTAGGTCCAGGCCCAGCAGCATCAGTAAACCATATATTGGCTGAATGACACAGCCTGGAGTTGGCTGAAGCATGAGGAGACCATATAGTGGCTGAATAACACAGTGTGGAGGTGTTGGCAGCATGAGGAGTCCATGTAGTGGCTGAATGACACAGCCTGGAGCTGGCAGCAGCATGAGTAGACACTAGGGCTTCACAATCCCTAAGAATAAAAGATCATTTCTGAAATGTAAACCGAAGATTTTCGGTAGCTAGTGCTACCATAATAAAATTTTTATTCCCAGACCAAGGCCCAGCAGCATCAGTAAACCATATATTGGCTGAATGACACAGCCTGGAGTTGGCTGAAGCATGAGGAGACCAAATAGTGTCTGAATGGCACAGCCTGGAGTTGGCAGCAGCACGAGTAGACACTAGGGCTTTACAATCCCTAAGATTAAAATATGAATTCTCAAATTTAAACTGAAGATTTTGGGTAGCTAATGCTACCCTAACAACATTTTTATTCCCAGACCCAGGCCAATCAGCATCAGTAAACCATATACTGCCTTAATGACAAAGCCTGGAGTTGGCTGAAGCATGAGGAGACCATATAGTGTCTGAATGGCACAGCCTGGAGTTGGCAGAAGCATGAGGAGACCATTTAAATTTATGATTCTTAAATTTAAATGTAAGATTTTTAAATTTAAATTGAGGGTTTTGAAATTGAACTTTTAACTCCCAAGTTTTAGTGTCCCGGGCCCCAGCGTGTGGGTACAAAGGATCAAATCTAGCAAGGAGTCACATGGCAGCACAATGGCAGAGCCTGGAGGTGGCATCAGTATGAGGAGACCATATAGTGGCTGAATGACTGCCTGGAGTTTGTGGAAGCATGGAGAGATCATATAGTGTCTGAATGGCACAGCCTGGAGTTGTCAATAGGGCCTCACAATCTCTAAGAATAAAATATGAATTTTGAAGATGTATGGTACCTAGTGCTACCATAAACATATATAGGTAATGTCCTAAGCCCAGCAGCATCACTAAACCATGTAGTTGCTGAATGACACAGACTGGAGCTGACTGAAGCATCAGTAAACCATATATTTGATGAATGGCAAAACCTGGAGGTGGCTGAAGCATGAGGAGACCATATAGTGGCTGAATGACACAGCCTGGAGCTGCCTGAAGCATGAGAAGAGACAATATAGTGGCTGAATGACACAGCATGGAGGTTGCAGCAGCAGCGTCAGGAGTCCTGAAAGTGACCCGGTGACAGAGTGGTGCAGTGGGTGGCAATACCAGTACCCGGTGATGAAGGTAGGTGAAAAAAGGTCTGATGCAGAGTAATGTTTGTAACTGGGGAGCAGCGCCTTAAATCTGTTTGGCACTATCCATATTTGTGAAGTGTTGGTGTGGCACCATGGTCAATTTGCTCTCATGCATCAGGTATTGATGGTTGGAAATCCTGGCTGATCCATGCCTGATTCATCTTCACAAAGGTCAGTCTCTCCACATTTTTCGTGGACAGACGAGTTCTCCTTGGGGTGACTATGGCCCCAGCCACACCAAACACCCGCTCTGATAGCACATTACTGGCCGGGCAGGACAGCTTTTCCAGGGCAAACTCTGTTAGTTGAGGCCACAAATCAAGTTTGGCTGCCCAGAAGTCCAGTGGATCTTCAAGGTGTGTTGGCATGGGCATGTCAAGGTATGTCACTACCTGCTGGTTCAGGTCCTGCTCCAGGTGTACCTGCTGCTGATGAGTTGCTTCACTAAGCCGGTGAAGAAAGCTACTCATCAGCGACTGTAGACTCAGGCTGCTGCTGATGGAGCTGGTACTGCTCCTGCCACCCCACCACTCCCCAGCAGCCATGGCAGTGGAAGGTTAGCGCAGGGGACCCCCCGATTCAGATCGACCAACTGACTATTTAGGATGCCTCTGTAGTAGGTCATTTTGTCCTCCCTCTCAGTGGGTGTAAAAAAAAGGGCCCTATTTTGTGGCGGTAGCGAGGGTCCAATAAGGTGGAGATCCAGAAGTCATCCCGCTGCCGAATGGTGACAATTTGGCTGTCATTATGCATGCAGATGAGCATGCATCATGCCATTTGTGCAAGTGACTCGGAGGGACTCCCTGCCTCCATCTCCACTGCATACTGCCACGGTGTGTCTGGGTCCTCTGTCTCGCCTTCCTCATAACCCTCTAGCCCCTATGGCTGCTCCTGCTCCTCCTCTCCTGTCAATTTACTAGAAAAAACGCCCATTTGTCAAAACCTAAACTGTGCTCCACTGTGCCCCTCCCCCTCCTCCAGTTCAGCCCCCACAGGGCTCATGTGGCCATGAGATGTAGGCGCTACGTCTCTAGTGCCCTGACCAGCCATCGTTTCCAACACGTGTTGTAAGAAATGAAGCAGTGGAAATACATCATTCATCCCGTAATCCTGGCGACTTACTAATAAATGTGGCTTCCTCAAAGTTCCAGAGCAAACGGCAGGTGTCAGGTATGAGCTGCCACTGGTTCACATTGAAGTTACACAGGGGAGTACCCCTATCTGCTTGGATCATCAAGAAATCGGTGATGGGTTTTCTCTGTTCGTATAGTCTGTCCAACATATGGAGGGTGGAATTCCAACGTGTGGCAACATCACAAATCAGACTATGTTGTGGGATACCGTTCTGACGCTGCAGCTCAAGGAGGGTGTGCTTTGCAGTGTACGAGTGGCTGAAGTGCATGCAAAGTTTCCTTCCCATTGTTAGGATGTATTGAAAATGGGGGGAACACTTCAGGAACTGCTTCACAACCAGATTGAACACGTGTGCCATGCAGGGCACATGGCTCAGACTTCCCAGTCGCAGTGCATGCAAGATGTTCTTCCCGTTGTCAGTCACCATGGTTTCCATTTCCAGTTTTCGTGGAGTAAGCCATGCTCCGATTTCTTTACGAATGACTTTTAGCAGTTCCTCCCCTGTGTGACTCTTTTTGCCAAGGCAAACCATGTGAAGAGCAGCATGACACCACCATGCCCTGCACACATGGTATGCTGAAGGGCCACTGAGACTTGTCTGGGCAGTGGAGGGTGAGGACACGGTGGAGGATTAGAAGGCAGAGTCACTGTCACAGGACCAACGGGCTGAGAGCGAGGAGGAGGAAGCGGCGTGACCTGTCCAAGTTGGGGTTGTGGCTGTGCAGGAACCACATTCACCCAGTGAGCTGTAAAGGACATCTATTGTCCCGACCGTAGTTATAGCTCTAGACGTCGGCACTGCCGTGTACTTTGGTACACACAGACAGGCTCAAGGACTTGACCACCTTCTCTTCCACAAAATTGTGAAGGGCTGGTACTGCCTTCTTCGCAAAGAAATGACGGCTTGGCACTCTCCACCTCGGCTCGGCACAAGCCATCAGGTGCAGAGTCCACCACTTGAAAAGGGAGGGACTGCAGCACCAGCAACTTAGACAGGAGCACATTCAGCTTCTGCGCCGTTGGATGAGTGGGCGCATACTGTTATCTCTTGGACATTGCTTCATCGATGGACTGTTGGCAGAATGGCTGACTAAAAGTAGGAGGAGCAGGAGCATCTGGAGCGACAGAAGGAGGGTATGACACACAGCTCCCTTCAGCTGATGTGGTGGAGCCTTGGCTGGCTGAAAGAAGGAGCCCTGTGCCACTGGGTGAAGCAGCAGGCTGGACCTCTACATCGGAGCCACGGTTCTCCCTGGCCGCTTTATGGTGGCGAAGCATGTGTTGACGCAGGGCTGTGGTGCCAACATTGGGACCCTGGCCACGCTTCACCTTCTGCTGACATATCTTGCATGTGGCTATGTGAACCTACTCTGCATGCTTAATGAAAAACTGCTATACCACTGAGTAGAGGATTTTCCCACCAACAGTCCACACTAATTGACTGCTACTGCCGCTGTCTCCAGAAACCCCTGTTCCACTACCTCCCAGGAAGGTAGGCTGCCGCGAAGCAGATGGTCTCCCCGGGCACGTTTGGCTCCAGAATTTCCACTTCTGCCACCATGCTGACTGCCAACCATGCTACCGCCTTGCTGGCTCAGCTGCTGCCTCACAGGCAACCTGCAACTCTCTTCTCCTGATGATGATGAAGCCGCTTTTGCACCCTGCTCCCAATTGCGATCGGCTTTATCATCATCAACAAGTGTCTGCACGTCACTGATGTCCTCCTCACGTTCCTCAACAGTGTCTGCTTCAGGACCCTGAACCCTGGCAACACCGCCTTCCACACCACTCTCCTCATCACTACTTGCCCGCCTAGCGTAGGAAGCGGCAGATGTCTCCTCCACTTCTTGGCTGGGCAGTAGCTGCTGACTGTCCTCTATTAGATCGTCATCAGTGAATAGTGGAGCTGAACCCACAGCATAAGATACTTCAGTAGGGGAGGGAACAGCATAGGGCAGAGGCAATGGGATGACAGGGACTGCTCCCGGGCCATGCCAACTGAGGGTTGTGTCTGAGAATCCCACTGACTGTTGACTGGGGGTGTCAGATGTCACTTGTGATGAAGTGGATGACCGTGTTAACCAATCGACGACGGCAGATGGGTTGCTGGTCGAGACACGAACGCTAGCTGATAACGGGAGCTCAGGCCTCTCGTCGCGACTCCTTCTGCCACTCGCCCCTAGTCTGCTGCAACCTCTGCCTGAAGGATTTAGGCATCTGCCACTCCTTTGTGCACGTCCTGGAACTTCTCTGCCTGACATACTTAGTGCGTATATGAGGGGAGTACAATACGCTTCACTACACTTAAAACATTATTTGTCTAGAACAGCAGCAGGTGTGCACTTTTGGCTGGCCTTTCACTGTATCTAGGCCCTTGACAGATTAACAGGTACAAAATAGTACACTACTTAGATGTAGGTATGTGGTATGAACTAATGAGGGCAGAAAAATGCTCTACAGTACACTTAAAAAAGTATCTGAGTACAACACCAGCCGGTGATTACTTTTGTCTGTCCTTTCACAGTATGTAGGCCCTTGTCAGATTAACAGGTACAAAATAGTACATTACTTAGATGTACGTTTGCTGTATGCACTAATGAGGGCAGAAAAATGTGCTACAGTACCCTTAAAAAATATATATTTTTGTAAAACACCAGCAGTACTCAACAGTGCTGCAGTCAAAAAAAGTTGTGTACTAAACACAAAATTGCACTCAGTCTAAAACTATTAAGAATGGACTGCTGGGTATTATACTGTCTACAGACTAGTATAACCAGTAGATGATTTTTTTTGTGGAACAAAGATACTGAATTGCACAGAAAAAATTATTCCTGCCTCCTCTGCTAAGGTTTATGAAGTTGAGGCAGCTTGTTGAAATGTATGAGGCAACACTCAGCTTTCAGCCCCTCTCTGTAATACTATGCCGAAGAAAGTGACTGGTAGTGTTGCTCGCGAATATTCGCAATTCGAATTTTATTCGCGAATATCGCATATTCGCGAATTCGCGAATATTCTCGAATATAGCGCTATATATTCGTAATTACGAATATTCGTTTTTTTTTTTATTATTTTTTTTTACAGTACACATCACAGTGATCATCCCTCTCTGCTTCCAGCTTATGTGGTGTAAGAAGGCTCTAATATTACTGTGTGAGACTGGTGCGCAAATGTTCGCATATGCGAAAATTAGCATATGCTACTTTTCGCATGTGCGAATTTTCGCTTATGCTAATTTTTGTATATGCAAATTTTCGCATATGTTAATTTTCGCACACGCGAATATTCGCATATGCGAAAATAAAACGAGAATATTACGAATATGCGAATATTCGCGAATATGAAGAATATTGGTCCATATATTCGCGAATATTCGCGAATTCGAATATGGCCTATGCCGCTCAACACTAGTGACTGGGAGGTTAATGCCTGCAGCTGCAGAAAAAATCCTTTTCAGTGAAAAAAACAATGCTCTCCGTCCACAAGAACGCTGATGTGACTAGGAGGATGTTAGACGCTGCTGGAATGCGCTTTTCTCTGCTGTAACACACACACAGGCTCTGTGTCCTATGATCCTTCTGCAGTGTACAGTAATGAAGTGAGGAGCTGGACTGGCTCCTCACTCCTCATAGGGGTGACTGGCTGCTGATAGGCTGCATCCTGCATGTGATTCAGGGTAATCCCGCCTACTTCCCTTCCCGCCTTGCCTTCCCGCCTTGCCTTCCCGCCTTCCCAGCGTCCCTTGCCCCATGTACTGACATGTGGATCCGCCATTTTAGATGCCCTGGAGCCTAGAATGCTACAAAATGAAGTTTAAGTGAGCGATTTGCACGATAGAATTGCGGAAATCTTCGCATTTGTTGCGAATCGACTATTTCCTGAAATTCCTGAAATCCAATCATATCATTTTTATGGCTTGGAACTTAAGGGAATTTTTGGACCATCTAGGTGGTCTTTAAGTAATATATGAATTCGCCCTCCAACTGTTGGTCTCACTTTTAGCAGTCTTAACTGATGGACTACAAAAAGGTCTCATTGCCAAAATGTCACACAAGACATATTTCATTATGGGTAAAAGCAAAGATCTATCTCAAAACCTTTGCAACCGAATTCTTGCAAAACATAATGATGATGTTGGTTACAGGCACATTTCTAAGCTTCTGAATGTTCAAGTGACCTCTACTGAGGCCATAATACGGAAGTAGAAAGACAATTATTTCACCATAAATTTACCTTGCCCAGGTGCTCCTCGCAAGATTTCTGAGAATAGTCAGAAGAGTTGTTCCATAGCCAGTGACCTCTTGTTAATCCCTTAAGGACCCAGGACGTCCTGTGACGTCCTGGCACCCTGGCCTTTAAGGACCCAGGACGTCCTGTGACGTCCTGGTGGTTTCCGGTCCCTGCCACGCGCCGGGCAGAGATCGGAAGTGGATGCCTGCTGAAATGCTTCAGCAGTCATCCAGGGCAAATGCCGAGGGGGGCCATGTAGGCTCCCCATGTCGGCGATCGTCGCAAATTGCGAGGGAAATCGCCCCTGCGATCTGCGGCGATACCGGACTGATCGGGTCTCTGGGACCCGACCGCCCGGTAATTTTGCATGATCCCGGTTGTCACAGACAGCAAGGACCATGCTGAAGTATAGGAGCGAGGTGGCAAGCCTGCCACCTCCTCCTATCCTCTGCGATTCCTCGGTTAGTTAACCGACCAATCGCAGGGTGGGGGGCGGTTACTTCCTCCTGCCCCTGCCCGGCCCCTGGAAATTCGGAGAGGATGGGGGGAAGACCGGAGGACACGGCGGGGGACAAGGGAGTGCTGGGGCCTGGCCCCGATACTTACCTCGTCCTTGAAGACCCGGGTCCCGGCGGCGGAGATGGCGGCAGTGGTGACAGATGAGTGGATCTTCGGCGGCGTTGTGGGACCTTTGCAGCAGACCAGACCGCCGTAAAATGATCTGGACTGCTCCATCTGGTCCCCTTACACTACAACTCCCAGCATGCCCAGACAGCCCTTGGCGTCTGGGCATGCTGGGAGTTGCAGTTTTGCAACATCTGGAGGTCCACAGTTTGGAGACCACTGTGCCCTTCCAGATGTTGCAAAACTACACATCCTCAGCATGCCCTTACTGTCCAGGCATGCTGGGAGTTGTAGTTCTGTAACATCTGGCCCTTCAGATGTTGCAGAACTACAACTCCCAGCATGACTGGACAGTTTTGGCATACTGGGAGTTGTAGTTTTGCAACATCTGGAAGGGCACAGATTGGGAACCACTGTATTAGGGGTCTGCAAACTGTAGTCCTCCAGATGTTGCAAAACTACAACTCCAAGCATGCTGGGAGTTGTAGTTCGGCAACATCTGAATCTAAAGATGTTGCCGAACTACTACTTCCAGCATGCCTGAGAATGTTTGTGAGTTGTGGTTTTGCAACAACTGGAGGCACACTGGTTGAGAAACATTGTCTGTTTCCTAACTCAGTGTTTCCCAACCCGTGTGCCTCCAGCTGTTGCAAAACTATAACTACCAGCATGGACTGATAGACTGTGCATGCTGGGAGTTATAGTTTTTCAACAGCTGGACGTTCCCCCCCTGTGAATGGACAGGGTACATTCACATGGGCAGGGGGCTTACAGTGAGTATCAGGCTGCAAGTTTGCAGCTCAAACTCGCAGCGGGAAACTCGCTGTAATCCCCCGCCCATGTGACTGTACCCTAAAAACACTACACTACACTACACTAACACTAAATAAAATAAAAAGTAAAAAACACTACATATACACATACCCCTACATAGCCCCCCTCCCCAATAAAAATGAAAAACGTCTGGTACGCCACTGTTTCCAAAATGGAGCCTCCAGCTGTTGCAAAACAACAACTTCCAGTATTGCCGGAGAGCCATTGACTGTCCAAGCATGCTGGGAGTTTTGAAACAGCTGGAGGCACCCTGTTTGGGAATCACTGGCGTAGAATACTCCTATGTCCACCCCTATGCAAATCCCCAATTCAGGCCTCAAATGCGCATGGCGCTCTCACTTTGGAGCCCTGCCGTATTTCAAGGCAACAGTTTAGGGTCACATATGGGGTATCACCGTACTCGGAAGAAATTGCCTAACACATTTTTGGGGGCTTTTTCTACTTTCACCCCTTATGATAAGGTGAAGTTGGGGTCTACACCAGCTTGTTAGTGTAAAAAAATTAATGTTTTACACTAACATGCTGGTGTTGCCCTATACTTTTCATTTTGACAAGAGGTAAAAGGGAAAAAAGTCCCCCAAAATGTGTAATGCAATTTCTCCCGACTACGGAGATACCCCATATGTGGGTGCAAAGTGCTCTGGGGGGGCACAACAAGGCCCAGAAGGGAGAGTGCACCATGTACATTTGAGGTGATTTGCACAGGTGTGGCTGATTGTTACAGCGGTTTTGACAAAAGCAAAAAAAAGAAAACCTCACGGAATGTAATGAGGGGTGCAGTGAGAATTTAACCCCCACTGGTGTCTGACAGATCTTTGGAACAGTGGGCTGTGCAAATAAAAAATTTTGTACAGCCCACTGTTCCAAAGATCTGACAGACACCAGTGGGGAATAAATGCTCACTGTACCCCTTGTTATGTTCCTCAAGGGGTCTAGTTTCCAAAATGTAATGCCATGTGGGGGTTATTTTGCTGTCCAGGCACCATAGGGGCTTCCTAAATGTGACATGCTCCCCGAGCAAAATTTGCTCTCAAAAAGCTAAATATGACTCCTTCTCTTCTGAGCATTGTAGTTCGCCCGTAGTGCACTTCAGGTCAAGTTATGGGGTACCTCCATACTCAGAAGAGATGGGGTTAAAAATTTTGTGGGGTATTTTCTGCTATTAACCCTTGCAAAAATGTGAAATTTGGGGGGGGGGGGAAACACACATATTAGTGAAAAAAAATATTTTTTTTTTACGTATGCAAAAGTCGTGAAACACCTGTGGGGTATTAAGGCTCACTTTGTTCCTTGTTACGTTCCTCAAGGGGTCTAGTTTCCAAAATGGTAGGCCATGTGGGTATTTTTTGCTGTCCTACTAGACGACCAGATAAACCAGACAGGATACAAATACTAACAGGGCAGAATATAAACAGGCAAAACATATCAAGAACATAGGACACTATTCTCCCTGGGACACAGAACAAACAAACAGGACACCCCACTCCACAAAAAGGAGCAGCCATTATAATACATCCAAATAGACTACTGGTCAGCGGGCACACTCCACTGTGTGAACAGGATGCTGACCCAGTAGGAAACAGAAATATAATACATTCATAAATGTATTATAAATGAAACTTCATAAAAACGGATACAAGAAAACCAAACTCTACAACGTAGAGGAAATATGGACAGGATACTAGACAGGATAAGATTCAAAACAGCATATATTACAAGATACAAGACAGGATAAATTCAAAACCAAACTCCACTAAGAGGAGGAATGCAGGACAGGATTCTCACAATGTGAACACAGACCAAACAAATAAGAACGGACAAACTAATCCAAAAACAGACTAATGTAACAAACTAAAAACTCAGATAATATCACAGAATAAATACAAGGTGCATGCTCAAGCAGACTTGGAAGTATATTGTACAAAGAGACATCATAATAACATATTGCACAAGCAGACAAAGTGTATTGCACCAACAGAAAAAGTGCATTGCACTCAATAACTAGCAACTAGAATGCAGACTGAGCTGGAGTTATATAGGCACACCAGCCTTGCAATTGAAGTGAAAAGCTTAACTCTTCCACGCCTGGAAGAAACGCATAGAAAACAGATACTGAATGAAAAACAAGGTCTGAACAGGGCCTAAAATGGAAAAATGCAAAAACAAATAAATGGACATTAAAGAAATGCTGGGAGAATATAGTGTGGTCAGATGAGAGCAAAATGTAACTGTTTGAAGCCATAATACACACCATGTTTAGAGGGAAAATGGCACTGCACATCACCCTAAAAACACCAGACCAAGAGTGAATTTTGGAGGTGGGAACATCATAGTGTGGGAATACTTTTTAACAAATGGTACTGGCAAACTTCACATAATTGAAGGATTATTGGACAAATTTACTGAGACATCCTTGACAAAAAACATCTACTATCTACCAGGATGATGAAGATGAAATGAGGGCAAGACAATGATCTCAAACACACAACCAAGAAAACACTCAATGGTTTCAAAGAAAGAAAATAAAGTTGCTAGAATGGCCCAGCCAATCATCTGGACCTAATTCCATTAACAATCTATGGAAAGAACGAAAGATCATCATTCATAGAAGAGGCCCACAGAACCTTCAAGATTTGAAGACTGTTTGTGTGGAAGAATAGACCAAAATCACACTAAAGCAATGCATGTGACTAATTTCTCCATACAGAAGGTGTCTTGAAGCTGTCATTATTACCAAAAAAGGCTTCTGTACAAAGCATTAAATAAATATCAGTGTGCAATACTTTTTTCCTGTCATTTTATATTAGTACATAAAACTTATTTCCTGAGCTTATTTGTTTTGGTTTCTCTGTTTGTATGGATAACTTGGGTTACCAACATCTGGTGAAAATTTCACGTCGATAGCACCTTTGGAGATCTATTTAGTGAGAAAAATGGTGATGTGTTCAATACTTATTTCACCTACTGTAGAATGTATTTCGATCTATCTATTTATGTGCTCGTGTAGATGTTAGGTCCTCTGTGAGTTCTTTGGGTCATTTTGTAAATCTATTATCATTATGTACCGTATTTTTCGCTGTATAAGACGCACTTTTTCTTCCCCAAAATTGGGGGGGAAAAGTTGGTTCGTCTTATACGGCGAATACACACCTCTCGCGGCGGTCCCTACGGCCATCAACGGCCGGGACCCGCGGCTAATACAGGACATCACCGATCGCGGTGATGCTCTGTATTAACCCTTCAGACATGGCGATCAAAACTGACCACCGCGTCTGAAGTGAAAGTGACACCAACCCGGCTGCACCGGGAGGGACCTTACCTGCTTCCTCGGTGTCTGCTCCATGCCGGGATCCCCTGCATGGCCGGCGCTCTCCTTCGTCGTCGCGCACGCCGCCCCGTCATCCAATAGGAGCAGCGTGCGCAGCAACGTGATGGCGGTGACGGAGAGCGAGGATACTGGGCAGCAGAGACGTTCTGGAGCGACGGGGACACCCCGGGGATGCGGCGACAGCGATGGAGGGCGACATCTAGGGCAGCGGTGATGAGCGGTGACGGGTCCGGAGCGGCGGGGACACGTGAGTATTGCCTCCTATACCAGTGGTTTTCAACCTGCGGACCTCCAGATGTTGCAAAACTACAACTTCTGGCATGCCCAGACAGCCAACGGCTGGAGGTCCGCTGGTTGAAGATCACTGTGACCTATACTTTATATTGTATTCTAGATTTTCCTCATTTAAAATTGGGTGCGTCTTATATGCCGGAGCATCCTATAGGGCGAAAAATACGGTATTTTGTGTCATTAAGATGATTTTTAGAATTATTTGCTATTCTTCTCATGTGTAGCAGTGAGAACGGTAGAAGACCTGCAACACATCATGGCACAGCTGTGTCCTTATCTGCCAAACCCCTTTCTTAAAATAAGAAAGAAAAAAACAAAACAATAAAACAAATCCTCGCACCAGTCATAGTCAGACTTAATAACGCCTTGAGGATTTTGGCTGCATGAACACAAAAGGACAAGTGGTTAAAACTCTGACTAGGCTTCTTTTATGATTAGGAGAATTAATGGAATCCTTTCAGGGGATTGAGGGACAAAATCTGACTTGTAAAGACAGCAGTCCACACAATCTCCTATAGGAAGAAGACAAAAACAATAATGAGCCTGCCAAGTTAATACAAGATCCCATCTACAGGATCCCGTCTACTAGAGGAAAGGGAGCTATCGCTCGGGACCTCCCATGTACGGGACATATTTTGTCCTCAGGCTGTCATGGGCTCAGATAATCCTTTCTTTGCTTGGGAGGCAGTCGGCAGGCACAACAATAAGGGAGTGCTTTACAAGAGATTTACTAGCTGGGAAACATTAGCATAATTTTATTTAGTTTCTGCCTAAACTAATACATATGTTTTCACAATCAAAGCCTCAGCTTGTGTTTTCATCTCTAATCTCTATTCAGGGGGATTGTCAGGGGCCATCATTATTATGTCTTCCTCCACTCTATTCGGGGAAATCTGATTTAATGGCGCTCTCACATATTGCGCACAATAAAGATATTAGATGAACTGAGCATCCTGATCCTGAGACTTATCACTGGTCTTTAACAATACAAGTCAAGGCTAATTTAATAATGATTCATACATTATTAATGGTATATAACATGCTTGGTGCAAAGCGAGACACTGACTGAGTGAAATTAGGAATTTATACTTTATAGCGTGAGAAAAAAAAAAGTTAAAAAAGAATAAAAAATCAAGGTGCAAAGAGCTTGTACTACTCCTTTAGTATGGAGCCGATATTCTCCATTAGAAACATAATGGTGAATGGAATATGTAATAATTTTCTTTTTTAGGATTTGCAGGGGATTTAACAAGAAAAAAAAAGGTAACTAGAAATTATGACTTTTATTGAAGTACTATGATGGCTCCTTTATACAACCATGAACTTCAGTCATTAAAGTATGGCTCCAGGGACCAACATGCTAGAGTATTGTTTTATAAATAACACGCCTCATCTGTAGAGGTATTAATATGATTCTGCAATAGCTCTACCATTGGCGGTCTTCTATCTTTATGGATATAATTGAAAATTTCTATTCATAACCCTTTGTGATATGTGAAAACATTAAAGGGGTACTCCGCTGCTCAGAGTTTGGAACAAACCGTTCCGAATGCTGGAGTCCCCCCCCCCTCTCTCATGACATCACGCTCTGCCCATTCAATGCAAGTCTATGGGAGGGGCGTGACAACTGTCAAGTCCCCTCCCATAGACTTGCATTGAGGCGGCGGGATGTGACGTCATGAGGGGGGGGGGGGGTTCCAGCATTCGGAGATAAGATGTCTTAGGGCCAGAGTACCCCTTTAAACATACAACCAGAGCTACAATGGAATGGTTTAGATCAAAGCATAGTAATGCCAATCAATGCCCAATGAAAGCCCAGATCTGAATCCAATTGAGAATTTATGGCAAGACTTAAAAATTGTTGCTCACATACAATCTCCATGCAATCTGACTTAGCTTCAGCTGGTAGAGACATACCCCAAAAGACTTGCACCTGTAATTGCAGCAAAAGGTGCCTCTACCAAACATTGACTCAGTGGGAGAACACTTATAAATCCAACATAGAAACATAGAATGTGTTGGCAGATAAGAACCATTTGGCCCATCTAGTCTGCCCAATAATCTGAATCCTATCAATAGTCCCTGGCCCTATCTTATATGAAGAATAGCCTTATGCCTATCCCATGTATGCTTAAACTCCTTCACTGTATTTGCAGTGACCACTTCTGCAGGAAGGCTATTCCATGCATCCACTACTCTCTCAGTAAAGTAATACTTCCTAATAATACTGCATAAACCTTTGCCCCTCTAATTTAAAACTATGTCCTCTAGTGGTAGTTTTTCTTCTTTGAAATCTACTCTCCTCCTTTACCATGTTGCTTCCCTTTATGTATATAAAAGTCTCTATCATATCCCCTCTGTCTCTTCTTTCTTCCAAGCTATACATGTTAAGGTCCTTTTTTGTTTATATTATTGTTTGTGTCACAAATGCATGTTGTGTTGATCAAATGGGAAAAGTTTATTTAAGTCTACTTGAATTCCAGTTTACAACAGTAACAAACCGGGCAAAGAATCGGAGGGAGTGAAATACTTATTCAAAGCACTGTATCTGAGACAGCAAAACTAGACGGGTGCCAGCAGGGTAAGGGAATTGATCTGTGTCCAAGTGTTAAAAACTGTATAAGCAAAATAAGAGCAGCATTCCAAAAAGTGTTTAATAGAAAAAATAATTATATATATATATATATATATATATATATATATACCGTATTTTTTGCCGTATAAGACGCACTTTTTCTTCCCCAAAACTGGGGGGAAAAAGTCGGTGCGTCTTATACGGCGAATACACCCCAATCGCGGCGATCCCTGTGGCCATCAACGGCCGGGTCCCGCGGCTAATACAGGACATCACCAATCGCGGTGATGCCCTGTATTAACCCTTCAGACGCGGCAATCAAAGCTGACCGCCGCGTCTGCAGGGAAAGTGACACTAACCCGGCTGTTCAGTCGGCTGTTCGGGACCGCCGCAATTTCACCGCGGCGGTCCCGAACAGCCCGACTGAATAGCCGGGTTAGTGCTTACAGGACACCGAGAGGTACCTTACCTGCCTCCTCGGTGTCTTCTCCGTTCAGGGATCCCCTGTATGGCCGGCGCTCTCCTTTCTCGTCATCACGCGTATGTGTGTCGGCGTGCGTAACGACGTGATGGCGGGGACGGGGAGCGAGGATACCTGGCCGGCAGCAGAGATGTTCCGGAGCGACGGGGACATGGCGACAGCGATGGAGCGACATCCAGGGCAGCGGTGACGGGTCCGGAGCGGCGGGGACATGTGAGTATTACCTCCTATGCAGTGGTCTTCAATCTGCGGACCTCCAGATGTTGCAAAACTATAACTCCCAGCATGCCCGGACAGCCAACGGCTGTCCGGGCATGCTGGGAGTTGTAGTTTTGCAACATCTGGAGGTCCGCAGGTTGAAGACCACTATTGGGTTCAAAATCTTTATTTTTTTAGATTTTGCACCTATAAATTGGGTGCTTCTTATACGCCGGTGCGTCCTATAGGGCGAAAAATACGGTGTATATATATCCATTCATCCAATTTATCCTATCTATTTATCACATTGCATTTCACATTTCAAACTATTTTATTATTTTGTTAAAGAACACTGAAAGCTTTATTCCAGAAATGACCCTGCTGTTTTCTGCATCGGTCTCTATACGTACGTCTTACTACAGTGACACTGGAAACATCTGTGAATGTTTTCTGAATATTAATTATTATGCTATGTATATGGGTATAAGACGTTCTCACTATATGGATAAATAGATATCCACACCAAAAAAGAAGGTACTGTAGCACTCCAATGTACGTGAAAGTGAAAAACTGTTTATTGTCCGACATAGTAGCAACGTTTCAGCTGCCTGCTTGTAGCCTTTCTCAAGCTCTGCAAGTGGGCAGCAGAAACGTTGCTACTATGTCGGATCAATAACCTTTTTTTCCCTTTGACGTACATTGGAGTGCTGCAGTACCTTCTTTTTTGGTGTGGATATCTACATGACCCCTGACCCAGGACCTTAAACTGCCAGCACCCGTTAATGTTTCACACCTGTGGTAGTGCTCCTCTGCTTTTTTTTGTTTAGAAAGATATGAGATAGATATGAGATAGATAGATATTAGATAGATATATAGATAGATAGATATGAGATACATAGATAGATATGAGATACATAGATAGATATGAGATAGATAGATAGATTGATATGAGATAGATATGAAATAGATAGATAGATAGATATGAGATTGATAGATAGATAGATATGAGATAAATAGATAGATAGATTTGAGATAAATATGAAATAGATAGATACATATGAGACAGATAGATAGATATGAGATAGATAGATACTATATATAGATATGAGATAGATAGATACTATAGATAGATATGAGATAGATAGATAGATGATACAGTAAAGAAAATCAGCAGCACTCAATAAGACCGTGGAAAAATGTGTGGCTTTTATTCACCAAACATCACAAACAGAAACGTTTCAGCCGTCTTGCACGGCCTTTGTCAAGCAGTGACTGGTACATAGTGTAGGGTATATATAGTATACAGGTGGTGCATCATTAGTGATACAAATCAGTCTCAGTTAACAAACATATTGGTACAGTGAAAATATGATCACATGTAGAGGGTCAAATATATCATACACTGCATACTCGTAGGAGACCCTAGTCATCTGAAACACACAGTGGAAAAAAAACTCACTCAAAAAGTCTGTATCAGCATAGTCCATTAATAGTGTACAGGTGACTGTGATTATATGGTGTACCTTTCATGACAGGAGGAGGGGTTTCGGCACACTTGTTGGTTGCTGGATCGTTCGGGACGTCAGAAAATATTCAGTAGTATTGTGTGTTAGGTCCTTCCGGTCCCGAAGGGAAATGACGTAGTAAAGCACAAAATCACTGTATCAACTTTGCGCATGTGCCCTCGTAGTGGTCTTCAGACGTGTGGCATCTTGGAGCCTGGCAATACCACTATGTCAGATGGGTACATTGTGTACAGCACTTAACAGTCATCAACTGGATATACCAGTGCATCGTGGGGGTGGAAGTGTGCCGTATTCGGGAGCGTATGTCACAAGGAACAGGACCATCGGGTCTCGTTCCCACTGACGACTCAGTCTGACTTCAGCCCAATTGGTATATCCAGACGGGTGGCGGTACTACGGTTTTACATGTAAATGAACAGGAGTTACACACTTCCAAAAAAAGTACTGAGAGCTCCCCTTGCATTGCCTTTGTGTGAACTTTCTCTGGAATATCAAGCAGGCTGTCAGGTGTCCTTAAGAGACACTTTAATTCTCCACCTATCATGGTATATCGTAGATCTGAGAACCTGAGAGACCATCTAGTGAGAGCTGATGTGTCTATATGGGCTCCTAGCCAGCAGTATCACAAGTGAAAATCTTGGATCTGACCCGTGCAGGTCTTGCGTGAATTGCCCCCTGATGCAGAAAGGCAACACGTTCTAACATCCTATGACAGGAGTTGAACCTAGGATCAGATATTACCTCACCTGTAATTCTACATTTGTAATTTATGTCCCGTGATGACCCTGCAGACTCCTATATGTAAGGGAAACCACATGGGATTTTAAGACCACCATTACACCATGCTAGAGACAAGACCTTCCGGTAGCTAAACATTTCAGTGATTATGGACAAACAGAAAGAGACCGCTTCATGCTGGTAGACCATGTCCCTCCACTGAAGAAGGGAGGTGATCGAATCAGCCACTTGAAGAAGAGGGAACTCAAGTGCATATACACCTTGAACTCCCTGAAACCTTCGGGTTTGAATGCAGAATTTAAGATTAATCACAAAATATGTAATTTATGACTAGGTTCGTGACTTCTGTGATTGTGATCTGTAATGCTTCTTGCCTACCCTAGGTGTATTATCTGGTTGTTTATATTTTTCTTATATATTTCCCTTTTTGTTTCAGGTAAGATCGTGATGACAGCATACATGAAGCAATACTGGACATCGGAACATATTACATTTATTTTTTATAATTATTCTTATTTTTATTCTTCTTGATCATATCATCATCAGAGTAAACCTGAGCATACCTGAGCATACCAAGTCACTTGCTTTATTAACCTACAGACCACTATGTACAGCTACAAGAAAAGATGGGTAAGTGTATGGCAAGATGTAGTCTTAAAGTGAGAGCAAACCAGAGAACCGCCACCCATCTGGATATGCCAATCAGGCTGACATCAGACCGGATCGTCAGTGGGAACGAGACCCGATGGTCCTGTTCCGTGTGACATACGCTCCTGAATACGGCATGTCTCCACCGCCACGATGCGCTGGTGTATCCAGTTCATGGCTGTTAATGGAGTGCATAGATTGCTGTACACAGTGTACCCATCTGACATAGTGGTATTGCCAGGCTCCAAGATGCCGCACGTCTGAAGACCACTACGAGGGCGCATGCACAAAGTTGATACAGTGGTTTTGTGCTTTACTACGTCACTTCCCTTCCGGGACCAGAAGGACCTAACATACAATACTACTGTGTGTTTTCTGGCATCCCGAACGATCCAGCAACCAACATGTGTGCCAAAACCCCTCCTCCTCCTGTCATGAAAGGAACACTTAATAATCACAGTCACCTGTACACTATTAATGGACTATGCTGATACAGACTTTTTGAGCATGTTTTTTTTCCCCACTGTGTGTATTCACATGACTAGGGTCTCCTACGAGTATGCAGTGTATGATATATTTGACCCTCTACATGTGATCATATTTTCACTGTACCAATATGTTTCTTAACTGAAACTGATTTGTATCACTAATGATGCACCACCTGTATATTATATGTACCCTCCACTATGTACCAGTCACTGCTTGACAAAGGCCTTGCAAGACGGCTGAAACGTCGCTGTTTGTGTTGTTTGGTAATTTAAAGCCACACATTTTTCTATGGACTTATCAATTGCTGCTGATTTTCTTTACTGGATTTATGGGACTTTGGACGAAGTTGTCTCAGTGAGCACCACTCTACATAATGCCAGTGCTGCCCATTTCTGCAAAGCAGACAGACAGACAGATAGATATATAGATAGATAGATAGATAGATAGATAGATAAAAAAAAAAATGGAAGAGCAGGAAATGTCCCAATAGTAGAAGGTGCACGCTGAAAAAAGACCTTGGTGAGGGGTCCTCACTTGTAGTAGAAAATCAGGAATTCAGCAGCACACAAAATTGTGAAAAAATAAGTGGATGTTTATTACATCACCAGAAAAACAGAAGCAACGTTTCCGTGGCCTCTCACCGCCGTTCTCAAGCTCAAGTGTTTGACCAAAGGTGCAACATTATATGTGCTTTACACAATTGAATAATTACATGATTGTTTGACAGTGGAGATTACGTCATATATAAACAAAACAGTGTACATACAAAAATAAACATTCTTTGTTGCGGTGATCGATGTCATTTCGTGCTGAACATATTCAATATTCATCATATAGTGAATCCCTGTGAATTCTCCGTGCTGGGTGTTTAGTGCTCTTAGACAGTATGCTTGAAAAATATTCATAAATACATAATAACGCACTTACCCAACAGAACTGCTTTGTCTCGTGTACCACTGTGCGGGGTTTGTGTTTTTCTTCAGTGCGTAGCTGTAGTGGACTACACCAATCGCGTTTGAGTCTCACTGGCTCAGGCAGGCCAATCCGAACTTGCGCTTCGTGTGACGGAATGCGCTTGCGCACAGAGGAACACATAGAGCTGTTGCCATCTTTACTGTGGGCAAATGTGCCCATATCTCTTGTAATATAGTAGCGATTCTTATGAATAATAGTTTTCAGTGGTCCCGTGTTCGGCTTGCAGCGATGTAGCAGATAGAGCTGGCATGGCTCAAGGAGGTAGCCATGGCAGAATAATGGTGCTCACTCTGATTCGTGTGATGAATTAACACCACTCGCTCGGAGCAGGGAATCACTGGGGCTATAGATGTCAAAAGGCAAACAGAGCTCCAGATATGCCAATCACCCACTGACGTGGTCCTCCACTCATTCTGCACCCTTGGAACAATTTAGACCCCCTGATATAAGAAAAAATGATAATAAAATGGCTTTTCACATTAAGTGTGTACACGGTTTCCAGGCAGTTCTGTTGGTGGCTGGTACAATGTAGATTCATGATTATCTGTAATTAAACAGAAAAAAACAGATGTTAGTTTGGTTTTAAATTAAGTATATTGAAAGCAACATATTACAGGCAGAGGCAACGTACTAGAGATTATCTTTTGCTCATTCCAGATGTAGTCTTGAACTCTGCGTTAAAACCGGCAGGTCTCATAGAATTCAGCCTAAAGATCCACAGGATCCACGGGAAATGATGTGGATCTTTAGGCTAAATTCTATGAGAATGGAAACGTTGCTTCTGTTTTTCTGGTGATGTAATAAACATCCACTTATTTTTTCACAATTTTGTGTGCTGCTGAATTCCGGATTTTCTAGAGAGATAGATAGATATGAGATAGATAGATAGATATGAGATAGATAGATATGAACTACTATAACAACAAAAAATAGTGAGCCCTGATATCTTAGATTTGTTTGATCGCTGGTTGGGACACTTTGCATAATTCCATCACAATTGTGTAAATAATCAAAGTCAGTACATATCACTTTGCATATATTTCAATGACAAGTTACACAGCATAAAATAAACATTGTATCCTGTGTAATATACAAATGCTCTGCGTCCAGGATATGTATAGAGCACAATGCAAAATCTTTCCATCCGATACATGATATGAGACACAGGTGGCTGATGTTTTCTTTATTTAGAGAATATTTATGAACTTTTTGGCATGTGCCTCGAATATTGGATGCTCAGATTTTAATAGAAGTTAATGTGCATTTATTCTCATTTTCAGACCACAAAAGTCCAGTGTACACCTGCAAAACCATTGGTAATAGAAGAAGGAGGTGGGGGTAGCTCTTAGTATAAACCATAGGTCCTGCCTAAATCTCCTTTTTATGACTCTGATACTATAGATTGGGTCTCCTAGAGGTGTGCACCATAGCATGTGTCAGCAGATAAAAACCATTTGACCCATCTAGTCTACCCTATATTTTAATACCATCAATAGTCCCTGACCACATCTTATATAAAGGATAGCCTCATGCCTATCCCATGCATGCTTAAAGGAGAACTCTGGCACAAGTAAACTTATCCGCTATCCACAGGGGATAGGGTCCGGCCACTGGGACCCCGCCAAACTCCGGGATGAGACCTTGGGTCGGTCAGTGAGGAGCGCGTATATGACACACCCTCCATTCATTTGTATGAGATGGTGCTCGAGTGCTGAGACCCTCCAAACCCCCCTCCGCGCTCTGCCATAGCGCTGTATTGAGGGGGCGTGTCAGCCGCCGCTTCGTGAAGTGGTCGACACATGCTTTCTGGCCAGCAAGCCAGGGCCCCATACAAGAGACCATGGGGGGCCCCAGTGGCTTAGGATAGGGGATAAGTTGTTCTACACTGGACTACTCCTGGTAAGTTTTATCCTGCAGGCCATGTACTAGTTTAGTAGCTCTTCTCTTAAATCTCTCTCCAAAATATCTATATCCATTTGGAGATACAGTCTCTAATACTGTGCACAATACTCCAAGTGAGGTCTCACCAGTGTTCTGTACTGTGGCATGAGCACTTCCCTCTCTACTACTAATACCTCTTCTTATACACCCAAGAGCACTTCCCTCAGCTTAGACTGGATACAACTGTAAAAAAAATCTCATCTGAAAGAAGTATTGAAAAGCTTTCCCATTAATAAAATATGCCATTACTCCATGATCATGAGGATAAAGTGGGTACAATTCTGATAAAGCCCTGGCAATCTGACTGTGCAGGGGAAAACAGTCAAGGGGATTCAATGCTGTGTCCCTTATGCTCAGAATGGACAGTTCCCTCACGGATCATAAAGTGATTGGTGCGAGGGGTGTGGCCTGCCTATTTGCGGAGTGAGGACGTGCCTCGTTTCACTCCGTTCCGCCACCTGACTTCTCCCCGCTATATTGCGGCCAGTAATCCCGCTCTGCTCTGATGCCCTGGTCCAGGAGATAGCGCAACACTGCTGATTCCTCCAGTGGTGATTCCGGCTCTATTCTGCAGTTTTTTCACAGCCAGCCTCTGATACCGGGACCCCCTCTCTCAAGATGGCCGCCGCTGTGTGATCCAGGTCTGCAGCCCGAGACAAGGAGCGTGCTGGGGCTGCCTCCCCACCGCTCTCACAGGGGCTCTGACTCAGATGTGGTGGCTCTGATCGTGACTGGGACCTGAAATAAAGGCTCTCCCCACAAAATCAGACTTTGAGAAGTGTGTCTCTAGGCTAGAGTCTGCTTACAAGCGGAAGATGGATTCTATAAAGGAGAAGCTGCGCCATCTTGGCCAGCACCTCACAGAGCTGGATCAACAACATGAGCTCTGGCACGACTGTATCGGGAGGGGGTTGAGGATGTTGGGTTCACTTTTCTGTAGGCTTTCACTTCCTCATGTAGGGATGATGCTCAGCGGGATGACGATCTTTGGGAATTCGCTGTCCTTTGGGCCTTTGGCCATGTTTGTTTCTTCTGTCTCTTTCTTTTCTCTAATTATGGCCTTTTACTTTTTTGTGTTTATTGTCTCTTCTTTCCTTTTGGGTTTTCCCTTCCCTTTCTGTTGTTTCCTTCCCTTCCCTGTCCTTCTGCCTACTCCCCCTATGGCTTCCCTAGCTGTATGCTCTTTTAATGTCAAGGGCTTTAATCACCCTAAAAAGAGACATCAAGTCCTCTACCACCTTCACAAAAAGAGAGTCTCTTATAGCTCTCGTACAAGAAACTCACTTCCAAACATCCTGTCCTGCCTTCACTGACCGACACTACCCTATTTGGTGCCAATCCACTAATGCGTCCTCCAAATCTAAAGGAGTGTCTATTTCATTCCATCGGTCATTTATTCCTTCGGTTTTGAAAGTACAGTCTGACCCGATGGGTAATTTTTTTGTTTTTACAGTTTTCTCATGCATCTCGCTTGTTTACTGTGGCTTCTGTTTACATCTCCAATCAGGGTCAAGTGGCATGTGTTCTGGACCTGCTCCGTCAACTGGATGCCTTTTCTGAATTCTCTCAAATTATTCTAGGAGGAGATTTCAATTGGGTCTGGGACCCCCTTCTTAACTTGTCGTCTGGTAAGTCCTCTCTTTCTTGGCATTCTGTAGACTACGCAAAGAACTGTACTCCCCCGCAGACTAGTTGACCTGTGGCGAGTCCTTCATCCTGATGTGAAGGACTTAACTTATTTTTCTCCTGCCCACAGATCCTACAGTAGATTAGATATGATCTTTGTCAGTCACGTTCTACTTTCTCTTTCCCCAAGATCTTCCATAGACTCTGTTGTGTGGTCGGACCATGCCCCGGTCCTTGCTAAATTTCATTTTGTCCCCCCTCCTCCTCGGTCCTTTTCTTGGACACTCAATGATAACTTTCTCCGAGATGTCCTATGTAAGGCCAAAGTACAACGGACTATTATAGAATTTATTGCCAATCATGATCTTGATAGCACTCCTGCCCCTACTAAGTGGGAAGCTCTTAAATGTACAGTCCAGGGAATATTTTGGCGCATGGAGGGTGTCTTAAGAAAGCTAATTCTGCCACCCTGAGCCGTCTTTTTTTCGGAATTGGCTGCTCTTCAGTCGCTTAATAAACGCTCTTTTTCTGCCCTTACTCAGTCTGAAATTTCCACCACTTACCAGAAATTGCTCAGTTGTCTTGATCAGAAATCCTTGTGTCTCTGAGAGAGGGCCCACAGCGGTTACTGTGAGTATGCTGATAAAAGTAGTGCGTGGCTCTCCACCCTAGACCTTGATCGTCCTACATTTTATCCCTTAATTCGGCCTCCCAGGGGCATGTCCACACCACACAGCAGATTCTTGATGAGTTCCGTTCCTAATATTAATCTCTATATCAAATTTGTGGACACTTCCCGGACCTCTCTCCCCCCCCCCCCCCCCCCCCCGACTACAATGGGGATCAAAAGTTTGGGCATCCCAGGTAAAAATTTGTATTAATGTGCATAAAGAAGCCAAGGAAAGAAAAATCTCCAAAAGGCATTAAATTGCAGATTAGACATCCTTATAATATGTCAACAAAAGTTAGATTTTGTTTCCATCATTTACACTTTCAAAATAACAGAAAACAAAAAAAATGGCGTCTGCAAAAGTTTGGGCACCCTGCAGAGTTAATATCTTGTACTACCCCCATTGGCAAGTATCACAGCTTGTAAATGCTTTTTGTAGCCAGCCAAGAGTCTTTCAATTCTTGTTTGACGTATCTTTGCCCATTCTTCTTTACAAAAGTCTTCCAGTTCTTTGAGATTTCTGGGCTGTCTGTCACGTACTGCTCTTTTAAGGTCTATCCATAGATTTTCAATTATGTTGAGGTCAGGAGATTGTGAAGGCCATGGCAAAACCTTCAGTTTATGCCTCTTGATGTAATCCCCCATGGATTTTGAGGTGTGTTTAGGATCATTATCCATTTGTAGAAGCCATCCTCTCTTTAACTTCAGCTTTTTCACAGATGGCATCAAGTTAGTATCCAAAATTTGCTGAAATTTTATTGAATCAATTTTTTCTTCTACTTGTGAGATGTTCCCTGTGCCGCTGGCTGCAATACAACCCCAAAGCATGATTGATTCACCCCCATGCTTAACAGTTGGACAGAGGTTCTTTTCATTAAATTCTGTTCCCCTTCTTCTCCAAACGTACCTTTGCTCATTTAGGCCAAAAAGTTCAATTTTAACCTTATCAGTCCACAGAACTTGTTTCCAAAATGCATCAGGCTTGTCTACATCTTAATTTGCAAAGTTCAAACGCTGATTTTTGTGGTGAGGACGTAGAAGAGATTTTCTTCTGATGACTCTTCCATGAAGACCATATTTGTACAAGTATCTTTATATAGTGGAATAGTGTAACACAACTCCAGTGTCTGCCAGATCTTTCCGGAGGGATTGTGCAGTGCAGTCAAACGTGGGTTTTGAATAGTTTTTCTCACAATCCTGCGAGCTGTTCTGTCTGATATTTTCTTGGTCTTCCAGATCTTGCTTTAACTTCCACTGTTCCTGATGAGTGCCATTTCTTAATTACATTCCGAACAGAGGATATTGATATTTTAAAACGTTTTGCTATCTTCTTATAGCCTTCTCCAGCTTTGTGAGCGTCAACTATTTTCAGTTTCAGATTTGATTGAGAACAATCCATGACACTGGCAGGTCTCAGCTTTGCAAAGGGGGCAGTGCATGTTATAAATTCTGCAGGCTGCCCAAACTTTTGCAGATGCCATTTTTTTGTTTTCTGTTATTTTGAAAGTGTAAATGATGGAAATAAAATCTATCTTTTGTTGACATATTATAAGAATGTCTAATCTGTAATTTGATGCCTTCCATCTTTACTTGGCTTCTTTATGCACATTAATACAAATTTTTACCTGGGGTGCCCAAACTTTTGATCCTCACTGTATGGTCTAAGATTGGAGATTACCTCCGTAAACATAGTTTAATTTCCCTGTCCGGAGAGATGGTTGGCCCTTGAAGCGCCCTTGAAGCCTGAGGAGTTGGAAGTTGTAGTGGCGGGTCTTAAGAATGGTAAAAACCCGGGCCCGGGTTTACTGCCCGTTTCTATAAATGCTTCCAAGAACTTCTTTCAACACCACTATTAGCTTCATATAATGCTATTGCTGGTGGCACATCCTCCCCCCCCCCCCCTCAGGCCTTAATAGCACATTTCGCTGTCATTCTCATGGCTCTAGAGGCTCTTGGTGTGGGCCCAACTTTTTTACAATATATTATGGCTCTGTATTCCAGGGCCTCTGCCCAGGTCAGGATAAATGGCATGTTGTCCTCGCACTTCTCTATCCATAACGGGACTAGACAGGGGTATCCTCTGTCCCCCCACCTTCATGTCATTGTTATGGAGTACCTGGCGGTGGTTTTCCGACAGAACAACTCAATTCTGGATGTAGTTTTGCAGGGCGTCACATATAAGTTATACCTCTCCTGTAACCTCTTCCCATACCTCCTTGCCCGCTATCTTAGCAGAGTTCTCTGAATTTGGGGCCCTCTCCAACTTGAAAGTGAACACTCAGAGTTGCTAAATATCTCTAAACCCCCGAGACCCATGCATGGTTCACCTCTCAATTCCCCTTCAAGCTCCAGATTCATTCCCTTAAATATTTAGGGGTAAACTTAGTGGCAGATCTTAAGGACCTCTTTCAGGTTAATTTCCCTCCCCTGCTCTCTACTATTGAACGGGACCTTAAGCAATGGGATCTCCTTACTCTATCATGGTTCGGCAGCCCTGAAGATGGATAGTCTTCCCCGAATCCTCTATCTGATGGAGACCTTGCCCATCTGTACATGCTTCCTTTCCTATCCAGACTTAAATCTCTATGATCTAGGTTTGTCTGGCATCCTGAAGGTCTGGGGTTAGCTCACCGCATATTGATTAGATGTAAGGAGAAGGGTGGAGCTGTTCTCCCCGACTTTCATCTTTATTATCTGGCCAGGGTCTGCACCAGATTGTTAGATTTTTTGCCACTGTCCCCTCTCTAAACAATGGGCAGCTCTCGAATGTAGTCTTTCCCCTGTTCACCCCACAGCCTTGCCATGGATCCCTCCTACCTCTCGCCCCTCAGTCTTGCTCTTCCGAATGTCCTGAGAATATTGCTCCCTATTTGGGATTCCATGATTGAGACTAGGGGTTTATCATCCAGCCCGGGTCCCCTAACTCAGTTGTTAAGTAACCCGTTGCTCCTCGATGATTCAGGTATTCGCTCCATGTTGGGGCTCCCTATAGGCACTAGACCACGCCTTTACCAGGCTCTCTCAGATGGTGCCTTGATGCCTCTTCCGACCCAATCCTACTCGACCCCAAGTACCTGGCTCTCATACCGTAGGCTTCGTCACTTTTATTCCTCTTTATTACCCTCTGGTCTCCTTCGCCGACAGCTTACCTCTTTTGAGCAGTTATGTGTCCTTTCTTCTCGAGATGTTTTCCTCCGCCTCTGTGCTCTGCTAGCACTGTGGCCAGGCGGTTGGCACTAACCTCCATATATGGTGGGATTGTCCCATAATTCGTCCGTTCTGGGCAGCTGTATTTGATCTCTATAATCGGGTTTGCTCAAACTCTATACCTGCTTCTCCTGAATGTTCACTTCTCTCTCATTATTCCTTCTCTATTTCTGCTGCTAAAAAGGGCCTACTGCAACATTTTCTTGGCGCTGCTCGGACCATAGTACCTCACCTTTGGAAATCCCAGGTGACGCCCTCTGGGTTGCAGTTTGCGGAAACCGTAAATCATATCTGGCTGATGTAGGAGTTACTTTCTCATGATAAGGATATGGTTGACGCATTTACTAGTGTTTGGTACCCATGGGATTCTTTCTGCAAGTCCTTCACGAAGGTTATCTAAATCTTCTACCCATCCTCCCTCTCCCCTTCTTTTTCTCCTATTGTCTCCCCTATTTGTCTTTCTTGGTCCTTGTCTTACCCCTTGTCTGTCTTACTCTGTCCTCGTCTTAGGTTCTGTTCCCTCTTCTTTTTCTTCTTCTTCCTTTTCTCTCTTTTCTTTCTTTCTTGCCTTACCTGCATTCGGTTACTTCCTTCTCTTGTATGTTACTGATTGCCTTTCTGTTTTTTGGGGTCCTGGGGTGGGCTCTTTGGTTCTTTATTGTTTATAATTATTAGTCCATATGGCCCTTCAGGGTATGGACCTTGTGCCTTATCTTATGTCCTACAGTTTTGTTGGTCATGCCAGCCATTATTATAATGAAATATGCTGTTTATTCTTGTATGTTTAAAATTCTTTAATAAACAAAGATTTACCATAAAGTGATTGGTGCTGCACATGGCAGACAGAACAAGAAACCTTGCCAAACCAGAATCAGATCAATTGAGAACCAGGCATGTCATAACTTAAGATTTTTTTACCTACGATCCTTGAGCAGCACCAAGGAACAATACGATTTTGCTTATTTGTTTCTGTTCTGTACATAAAAATTATTCTTTGCATTTATTGCAACAACTAAATGTCTGTTTTCTATCTAATTTCTTCCTTTTCATATTTAGAATGGTATAGACATCAACCTTATGGTCGTAACAATTAGAAAAACAAGGGATCACTAACTGGTGAGGTAAGAAATTTATAACACGTAAATGGGCTATAGGAAGACATGACATGGCTACAGCTCATTGTACAATAGAGCCAGGACTAGTATTCCAGGTCACTGGAAAAGGACTAGGGGCAGCCACAAATCCACACAGGACTGGAGGAGCTAATTATATCTTCTAGTGAAGTGTAACCTATTAAATAGATGGCATCTCTGGACTATTGATCGCTGTTCACAGGGAAATCTCTGCTTGTTGTGTCAAAAGGTTAATGTAATTACATGGTCGGGTAGAGGGCCTGGCTTCAGCTGGGGAGATGGGGTAGAGGAACACTTCATTCACAACATATAAAGTTGTCAGAATATGAATAATTCATCTTGGCTTTCCGTGACCGTCTCCCCTCACATTAAATCATCTCCATTTTGCAGCACTAGTTATGCGCCCTATTGATACTATTTTAAAGGCAGACTCCATAGCTATGGCTTTTGGCAAAATATTTTGAATGTAGCTTGTATTTTTGAGCATTTTTTGTGACATTTTTATTTCTTGCATTGTGTAATGGCATTTTGGCAGCAATCTCTAGTCAGATTTTTTTTTTTTACAATATAAAAAAAATGTCCACAAAAAAAAAAGGATTGGAAAAGTGACATTTTTTTTAAATGATTTTTATTGAAAAGCACAGCCAGATTTACTGATTATTCTTTTAATTTATTCAACATGCCAACATTTGGTGCATCTTGGTGCATTTTTATCTGTGTTAATTTTCATCATAATTTTTTGTGCTAAATACTAGGGAAAGGAGGCATGAGCTTACAGAAAGATTTAGGGCATCGTCACATGGGGCATATCCACAGCGTATTTCACATAGGGACTGCAGCGAGAGCTCCTGACTCCGGCTGGGTAGCTTTGTGTGTCCACTCGTAGTGGCAGATTTTCCGCTGTAGAAATTTGCCGCTAAAGCAGACACACAGAGCTACCCGGCCACAGCAAGGAGCTCACTCTGCAGTCCCTCTGTGACTGCTGTTGGTGCATCCGCAGTGTGAAATACGCTGCAGATGCGCCGCATGAGACCCTACCCTTAGGGTATATTCACAGACAGGATCAGCCATGGATTTTATGTTGCAAAATTTGAAGTTCCCCCTGCTGGACCCTCAACAATTAGCCATGATCTGTTAGGGAAACCTGCTGGGAAGACTAGGAAATGTTTGATATTCCTGTAGCCAAGCAAAAATGAAATGTTACACAGTGTCCATTCAAGTCAATGGGATGTCTATGTAGTGTTAGACAGGAGACTGCAAGAGAAGCTCTTTGTTATCATTCTCTACTCTAGTGAAGAGATGGAGATTCTGAACAGGGGACTCCCATCTAATAACTCAGAATTCCCTAAGAGGATGTATGAATATGAGATTTCTAAACCAGATAACAACTTTAATATATTCTATTCATTCAGTCTGAGATGACTGCATAAAAGATTTGTTGTTCCTCTGAACTAAATATCCATTGCACAAACATGACCAGGAGGGGAACAGCCCGCACACGATCTATTGCATTCATTTTATTCTTCAAGCTTCTTCGCTTATCAAAGTATTTAACCCTTCATACAAATTTCATTTAAAGCGCAGCAAGTTGCCAGTGGGGGGCCTGTCATGCTGTGCTTATGCTGAGGCTGAATTAGACAAATTGCATGATTATTTCTCTGTATTCTCTACAATTCAACACCAGAAATAATTCCCCTCTGCAAAAATATGATGGAGTCTCTTACAGGTTTCTTATTTATGTGACTGCTTATAGTGATGTTCCATGTAATTGACTTTAATGTACACCATGTTTACTGAATGTAGTGTTTGTATACTGTTAATATTACAAACTGCCGTGTAACAGATGGCGATCTATAAAATGCATATTTTATCACAAAATTTATTTTACTTGATTTTATCTTTAGAACTGCTACCTTATGCTTAAAAAAACTGTCAGATGATTTAAAATGCCCTATCTGAGAGCAGAATATGATAGAGGGGGCAGGGGTATGTAGTTTGGTGCATTATTTCTCAGTAAAAAGCAGAGTAAATCTTGACAAGACTCCTAGGGGAGACAGTGATCAACCTGTCAATTTTGCTTAATTAAGCATTGATATCTGAACAGGGCCAGATTATAGGGAGAACAAAACCCACAGCTCCCCTCCACCAAACAGCTACACCATCCAGGACCCTTCAGCTTTTCCCAAAAATAAGCATTTGTAAAGTATTGATGCATAACCTCAATATTACTGAAGGTGAGAGCTCTGGTCCTCTCTTTCATGGAGCTATGATACCACATCTATACTTTTATCTAAAGTAAATCCAGGGGCTGATGAAGGGGAGGAGGATGGGCCTGAGACATGAGGGGGCCCAAGAGCTCCTCTAGTTATTTAGTTACACAGTTTATAAGGTTGAAAAAAGACAAGAGTCCATCAAGTTCAACCCCTTTTGTTTTGATCTAGAGGAGGGCCAAAAAAAACCTTATGGGGCCGATGCCAATTGCCCCATTTCATGAGGAAAAATACCTTTCCGACTCTAAATATGGCAGAAAAAATCCCTGGATCAGTGTTCTATTGTTCTATCCCCATAAATCTAGTATCCATAATAATATATACTTTAAAGAGGAACTATATAGGGAGTTCCATAGTATAACTGCTCTTACAGTAAAGAATCTCTAACAAGCAGAAACCACAAAGCGCTTCGTAGTGTAATAAAGTCGGGGTGAGAAAAATATCACAAAGGTTGATATGAAAATTGCTCACCCCGTAGGTTGTGCTCCCTGTCAGACACAACACTGATGTAAACTTGTAAAGTATCATCACCATGCAGCCGATCCCTCCACCATAACTTGGTGTCCAATATTGCAATACTTCAGCCTCCAACCACACAGGGATTCCACAAGGTGCAATAGGTGAATAGCAGCACTAGCCACAAGGGCTCTCAGGCAAAAGCGAGATATAAGTAATATAATTTATTATAGAACAACGCGTTTCAACGCCAGAACCGGCGTCTTCCTCAGGTTCCTCAGTAAAGCATCTCTATCTGTGATGATGGTGAAACCTTGTTTCCTCCAGACGTAGAGGATGCCCCCTTGTCATGGTTACCGGCCTAGGTATGAAAAGATTACTAGAAAGATCTCTGTATTGTCCATTAAAATATTTTTACATTGTGATCATATCACCCCTAATAAGTCTTTTCTCTAAACTAAATAACCCCAAGCTAGATCACCTGTCTTGGTACTGTAGTCCTCCCATACTATCAATTATCTTCAATATTCTTGGCACCCTCTCCAGTTCTGCTGTGCCCTATATACAGGTGCCACAAATTTGGACACAAACGCCATATGTGGTCTAACTTATGATTTATACAGATGCAAAACTATATTCCTGTCACGAGCCATTATGTCTCTCTTGACACATCCCATGACCAGGACCGGCGCTATAATAAGGCAGGCCAAGCGGCTACCTTAGGGTGCAGAGATTACAGAGCCGAGGGGAGCGTAAAAAAAATTTTTTTGGGGAAATCACTTGCATTTCCACAATCCAGGCTGGGGTGCTGTGTGCTATGTGTGTGCCCTGTTGTGTGTGCCTTGTGAGTGTGGGGCTGGGTGACTGCCGGCATCACGGCGGTGGCAGCACTGCGCTCCATGCAGGCCCAGCACCACCTGTAACATGTCAAAGAGGAGCAACAAGAGAGAAGCTAACTGTAGACAGCACAAGGGAGAAAGGTAATTAGTAGATCAGATTGTTTGCTATGGACAACTGGTCAACTTTTCCTCTGCACAGGTTTTAAAAATTTTCCCCCTATGTGTACTACTAGGGGGTTGCACTGGGAGTCTACTTACTGGCAGTATCTATCTACCTACCAGGGAGCATTACCTACGCACCAGTGGGGATTATAATATATCTACCATTGGATTGGGATTACCTATCTACCTACCTACTGGGGGGATTATCTACCTACCTACTGGGGGCATCTACCTATTGGGAGAAAATTGCCTACCCACCATTACCCAATCCCCCCACCCTCCTCCCAACTTGTTATCCTACTAACTAATACTACTACTACTACTCACCAGGGGAGGCATTATTTGGTCACTCAGGATAGGAAAAAGATGGGAAATGTGCTGGAAATGTGCGGGGCCTAACATGCTTTCTGATTCTTTGGTGTTAAGTCATGGTTGGAAGAAGACGTCATGGGGTTCTGAGCAAGACATAGAAGAAAAGGAAAGAGAATGACTCCACAAAGTAAATACTCACTGTACCCCTTGTTACATTCCGTGAGGGGTATAGTTTCCAAAATGGGGTCACATGTGGGGGGGTCCACTGTTCTGGCACCACGGGGGGCTTTGTAAATGCACAAGGCCCCCGACTTCCATTCCAAACAAATTATCTCTCTAAAAGCTCAATGGCGCTCCTTCTCTTCTGAGCATTGTAGTTCGCTCGCAGTGCACTTGACGTCCAAACATGGGGTATTTCCATACTCAGAAGAAATGGGGTTATAAATTTTGGGGGGCATTTTCTCCTATTACCCCTTGTAAAAAAGTAAAATTTGGGGAAAAACCAGCATTTTAGTGATTTATTTTTTATTTTTCATTTACACATTCAACTTTAACAAAAAGTTGTCAAACACCTGTGGAGTGTTAAAGCTCACTGTACCCCTTGTTATGTTCCTTGAGGGGTGTAGTTTCCATAATAGTGTGCGATGTGGGGGGGGGGGGTTGCTGTCCTGGCACCATAGGGGCTTCCTAAATGGGACATGCCCCCCAAAAACCATTTCAGAAAAACTCACTCTCCAAAATCCCTCCTTCTCTTCTGAGCCATCTAGTGCACCCGCCGAACACTTTACATGGACATATGAGGTATTTTCTTAAAAACTGGGTCTACAAGAACATGCGAGTGTAAAAAATGAAGATTTTGAATTTTCTCCTTCACTTTCCTGCTATTTCTGTGAAACACCTAAAGGGTTAACACACTTCCTGAATGTCATTTTGAATACTTTGAGGAGTGCAGTTTTTATAATGGGGTCATTTATGGGGTATTTCTAATATGAAGACCCTTCAAATCCACTTCAAACCTGAACTGGTCCCTGAAAAAATCCGATTTAGAAAATTTTGCGAAAAATTTGAAAATTGCTGCTGAACTTTGAAGCCCTCTGATGTCTTCCAAAAGTAAAAATATGTCAACTTTATGATGTAAACATAAAGTAGACATATTGTATATGTGAATCAATATATAATTTATTTGGAATGCCTATTTTCCTTACAAGCAGAGAGTTTCATAGTTAGAAAAATGTAAAATTTTCACATTTTTCATCAAATTTTTGAATTTTTCACCAAGAAATGATGCAAGTATCGACAAAAATTTACCACTAACATAAAGAAGAATATGTCACAACAAAACAGTCTCGGAATCAAATTTATAAGTAAAAGCATCCCAGAGTTATTAATACTTAAAGTGACAGTGGTCAGATTTGCAAAAAATGCTCCCGTCCTTAGGGTCATAATGGGCTCCTTCCCCAAGAGGTTAAAAGCCAGAAAGTTAAACAAATTTGTAAATTACTTATATTAAAAAATCTTAATCTTTCCAGTACTTATTAGCTGCTGAATACTACAGAGAAAATTATTTTCTTTTTGGAACACAGAGCTCTCTGCTAAAATCACGAGCACAGTGCTCTCTGCTGACATCTCTGACCATTTTAAGAACTGTCCAGAGTAGGGAAAATCCCCATAGCAAACATATGCTGCTCTGGTCAGTTCCTAAAATGGACAGAGATGTCAGCAGAGAGCACTGTGCTTGTGATTCAGCAGAGAACACTGTGTTCCAAAAAAAAATGAATTTCCTCTGTAGTGTTCAGCAGCTAATAAATACTGGAAGGATTAAGATTTTTTAATAGAAGTAATTTACAAATCTGTTTAACTTTCAGGCACCAATTGATTTAAATAATTAAAAAAAAAATTTCCACTGGAGTACCCCTTTAACCTGTTCAGGACCCATGTCGTACCGGTACGTCATAGGACCCTGGTAGTTAATGACCCGTGACGTACATGTACGGCCGTGGGAAGCGGCAGCTCGCGCAAATGCCCCCATGTAGGCGATCACGGCAAATCACAGGTGAATTCACACCAGCGATTTCCTGCGATTCCGGTGATGCCGTCAGGGGAGGGGTTAATGTCCCCTTCTTGCTGCTCTGCCAGCTCTCTGAGTTCATTCAGCGGGCAGAGCTGCCAGGGCAGAGCTGCCAGGAGCCAGGGACTCCCCCTCTGCTGTGATCGGAGCCCCCTAAGGAAAGAAGAAGCCACATTAGAGCAGGGACAGATTACTCAACTGGGACAGGTAGGAGTAAAATAAAGAAAAAGTTATAAAAAGTTTTTTTTTTCAGTGACAGTTTTGTCAATCTGATGGTGGACAGACGAATCTGTACAACCCCAGCAGTTCATCGCCCACTACCCTGATTCTTTTTTGGCCATTGATGCAGCAGAAATGAGGACATTTTGGGGCCTCGTGCTGCATATGGGCCTGGTCAAAAAGCCAAGTGTCAGACAGTACTGGAGCGGGGACATCCTATACAAGACCCCGCTTTACAGTATGGTCATGACACGGAAGTGGTTCAAGGCCATTCGGAAATGCCCCCATTATGCAGATAATGAGGCATGTCCACCCCGAAGTGATCCCACCTATGACCGGCTTCACAAAGTGAGGCTGGTCATGGATCACTTTGGGGCCAAATTTTTGGAGGCCTACGTACCGCTTGGGGAGCTCTCAGTAGATGAGTCTCTTATTAGTTTTAAGGGGAGACTCATATTCCCTCAAAGCGGGTGCGGTATGGCGTGAAGCTCTATAAAGTTTGTGAGAGTACCTCCGGGAACACTTACAAATTTAGAGTGTATGAGGGATGAGATTCCAGTATTCAACCCCCAGATTGTTCCCCCACTCTGGGTGTTAGCGGGAAAATCGTTTGGGACCATGTGCACCCATTGCTGGATAAGGGTTACCACGTATACGTGGACAACTTTTATATCAGCATCCCTCTGTTCACATCCCTTGCCGCCAGATCCACGTCCGCTTGTGGGACCGTGCGAAAAAAACAGAGAGGCCTCCCTCTAAATTTGATCCAGACACCTATGCCCAAGGGTGAGTCCCGTGCCCTTACCTATGAAAACCTGTTGCTGGTCAGGTATAAGGATAAGAGGGGTGTCCTTATGCTGACCACAATTCATGGTAATGGCAGCTCACCTGTCCCTGTGCGAGGTACCACAACACCGGTCATCAAGCCAGATTGTATTCTGGACTACAATTGGTATATGGGGGAGTTGATCTTTCAGATCAAGTCCTCAAGCCATACATGGCCATGCAGAAAATACGGATATGGTACAGAAAAGTTGCAGTCTACTTGGTACAGGTTGCCATGTACAACTCTTTTGTGCTGTCCCAGTACGCTGGCAACACAGGGACATTCCTACTGTTCCAAGAAGAAGTCCTAAAGGTCCTGATCTTTGGCGACCGGGAAAGAGCAGGCCGGACTTCCCAAGGAACTGAAGTTATAGGTGCCAGAATCGTCCCAGGCCAACACTTTCCAGGTGAAGTCCCCCACACTGGAAAAAAGGGACGATCCCAGAAAAGATGCAGAGTGTGTCACAAGAGGGGGATACGGAAAGATACCACCACTCAATGTGACACTTGCCCCGATCATCCAGGCCTCTGCATTAAAAACTGCTTCAGGGAATATCACGGTACAAAATTTTCCCTCTTCATTTTAATTTCCCACAATTTGACTCCAATGTACCAAGTCCAGAGTACATTACAAGTTTTAACCCCATACAACCACTAAATTGCCCAAAAACTCTTTTATAAAAAAAAAATTAAAACCTGATAAGACCTCTGGGGGTATTTTTTTCCAAAAATGGGTCATGGGTCACTGAGTCACTATCATCGGGGACTTTTTATGTTGCCTCAAATGTTGCAGCGCTCTCTCCACCTGAGCGGGGTGCGCATTTGAGGCAACAGGTTAGGGACGGCCACACACATCACATTCCCAGAATGATGATTCAGAGCACAGGGTTTGGGGCTCTGGGTCATCATTCTGGGAACATAACCTTTCTATGATTTTGCATCCCACTGTACCCCATTTTAGTTATTTAAACTAAAGTTCTGGCTCCATAGGCAGAAAGCTCAAGGCCCCTGAATGAGCTCCTGCTCCTCTAAGACCAGTGTGCACGCTGTTTACGCCCAGATATGAGGTATGTCCTTACGCCAAAGAAATGTATTTACAAATTTACAATGACATTTTCTCCTGTTACCACTTGTGAAAATGAAATATTTGGGGCAACCCCAGCATTTTAGTGTGAAAAATCTAATTTTTCCTTTTCACATCCCTCTTCATGAACATTTATCAAACACCTGTGGAGTGTAAAGGCTCACTGTACCCCTTGTTACGTGCCTTGGGGGGTTTCGTTTTCAAAATAGTATTCCATGTGTTTTTTTTTTTTGCTGTTCTGGCATCATAGGGGCTTTCTAAATGCGACATGCCCCCCATTTCAGCAAAATTTACAAATGTGACTCCTTCTCTTTTGAGTATTGTAATGCGCCCGCAGTGCACTTAACATCCACACATGGGGAATTTCCATACTCAGAAAGATGGGGTTACACATTTTGGGGGGCATTTCTCCTATTACCCCTTATAAAAATGTAAAATTTGGGGAAAAACCTGCATTTTAGTGGAAAAAAATAAATAAAAATAATTTACACATCCAAAGTCGTCAAACACCTGGGGGGTGTTAAGGCTCACTGTACCCCTTGTTATGTTCCTTGAGGGGTGTCGTTTCCAAAATAGTATGCCATGTGTTTTTTTTTTTTTTTTTTTTTTTTGCTGTCCTGGCAGCATAGGGGCTTCCTAAATGGGACATGCCCCCCAAAAACCATTTCAGCAAAATTCGCTTTCCAAAAGTCAAATGTGACTCCTTCTCTTCTGAGCATTGTAGTACGCCAACAGAGCACTTGATGTCCACACATGGGGTGTTTCCATACTCAGAAGAGATGGGGTTACACATTTTGGGGGGCATTTCTCTTATTACCCCTTGTAAAAATTTAAAATTTGGGGGGAAAAACTGCATTTTAGTGAAAATAAAAATAAAAATAATTTACACATCCAAAGTCGTCAAACACCTGTGGGTTGTTAAGGCTCACTCTACCCCTTGTTACGTTCCATGAGGGGTGTAGTTTCCAAAATAGTATGCCATGTGTTTTTTTGTTTTTTTGCTGTCCTGGCACCATAGGGGCTTCCTAAATGGGACATGCCCCCCAAAAAAACCATTTCAGCAAAATCTGCTTTGCAAAAGCCAAATGTGACTTCTCTTCTGAGCATTGAAGTGCGCCTGCAGTGCACTTGACGTCCACATATGTGGTGTTTACATTCTCAGAAGAGATGGGGTTACAAATTTTGGGGGGCATTTTCTCATATTACCCCTTGTAAAAAAAAAATTGGGGGGAAAACCAGCCTTTCAGTGAAAGAAAAAAGTCATTTACACATCCAACGAAAAGTCGTCAAACACCTGTGAGGTGTTAAGACTCACTGTACCCCTTGTTACGTTCCTTGAGGGGTGTAGTTTCCAAAATAGTATGCCATGTGTTTTTTTTTTTTTTGCTGTTCTGGCACTGTTCCTTAATGCGACATGAAAACCCTTTCAGCAAAATTTGCTTTCCAAAAGCCAAATGTGACTCCTTCTCTTCTGAGCATTGTAGTGCGCCAGCAGAGCACTTGACGTCCACACATGGGGTGTATCCAAACTCAGAAGAGATGGAGTTACAAATTTTGGGTGGCATTTTCTCCTATTATCCATTGTAAAAATTTAAAATGTGGGGGGAAACTTGCATTTTAGTGAAAAAATAGTATGCCATGTGGGTTTTTTTTTTTTTTTTTTTTTTTTGCTATTCTGGAACCATAGGGGCTTCCTAAATGTGACATGCCCCTCAAAAACCATTTCAGAAAAACTCCCTCTCCAAAATCCCACTGACGTTCCTTCCCTTCTGAGCCCTCTAGTGCACCCGTCGAACACTTGACATACACATATGAGGTATTTCCTTACTCGAGAGAAATTGGGTTACACATTTTAGGAAGATTTCTCTCCTTTTACCCCTTGTAAAACTTCAAAAACTTGGTCTACAAGAACATGCCAGTGTAAAAAATGAAGATTTTGAATTTTCTCCTTCACTTTGCTGCTATTCCTGTGAAACACCTAAAGGGTTAACAAACCTTTTGAATGTCATTTTGAATACTTTGAGGGGTGCTGTTTTTATAATGGGGTCATTTATGGGGTATTTCTAATATGAAGGCCCTTCAAATCCACTTCAAAATAGAACTGGTCCCTGAAAATTTTCAATTTTGAAAATTTTGTGAAAAATTGGAAAATTGCTGCTATACTTTGAAGCCCTCGGATGGCTTCCAAAAGTAAAAACATGTCAACTTTGTGATGGAAACATAAAGTAGACATATTGTATATGTGAATCAATATATAATTTATTTGGAATATGCATTTTCCTTATAAGCAGAGAGCTTCAAATAAAAATGCTAAATTTTAATTTTTTTCATCAAATTTTGGAATTTTTCGCCAAGAAATGATGCAAGTATCGACAAAATGTTACCACTAACATAAAGTAGAATATTTCACGAAAAAACTATCTCGGAATCAGAATGAAAGGTAAAAGCATCCCAGAGTTATTAATGCTTAAAGTGACAGTGGTCAGATGTGCAAAATATGGCTGGGTCCTACAGTGAAAATTGGCTGGGTCCTTAAGAGGTTAATAAACATATTAAAAAGAAGTGGACCCAGTACTTTTAACAAAGCCACATCCCCTTGTCAAGAATGGTGCAAAACTCAAATTTGTCGGGTTTGTTCTAAAAACAACAACACTATGCCATAACAACACTGTGCCATTTTTTTTTTGGCCCAACCTGCATATCAAATTCTGCCACACACACTTTTGATTATTTCCCCCTAGTGTTCCTTTAAACATCTCTCTGATCAACAAAAATATATTCATTTTGTGCATTGTTGTACTTTTTTTTTGTAGTTGTTGCAGCCTAATACAACATTTACCATGAAAAGACACAGTATACACTCATGAATTCAGTAACTACTTTATTTTTTGTTTTATTTTGTCCAGAATGCAAACATTTGCATTAACTTTGCTATTTTACAATTTTACAAACTAGGTATAAAAAGACCATAAATAAAGAAGATAAGTTATGCGTACCTAAGTTCCAGGGAAGAGGAACCAGTTACTCTCCCCTTTGCCAAAACAAAGGCAAAAAAAATATTACAAATGAAACAAAATTGGAAAACATAACAAGTCTAAACGATGTGTGAACCAAGAAAAAATATGCTCTGTTAGAAGATTTTTTTTATTTCTTTTTTTAATTTTTTAGTAGAAGCTAAATTAATATTCCTCATTTGCAGTGAAAAATTTCCATTTTGCTCTTTTTTTTCTGGTTAACGTTTGGTGGGTTAAGTACAAGTGAAAAATACTGCTGTTAATAAACTGGATCGTTCCATAATATTCTCAGTTATTACTGGGCCTGAAGCTTCATAGGGCTCAATTGTGAAATCCCAATAGAAACTGGATATTGCTAGGTTCAAAATGACACAGTTTTTGGCAGTAACACAAAATACTGATTCTTATACATATCACTCCTCAATTGCAGCAATGCCACAAAGCACTCTGAACCATCCTAGGAGATGCGAGGGTCTATAACATTTATTGTATTTCTATTGAAATATTTTTTTTACTTCTAATGCCCTCTTATAATACTCCAAAGGGAGTTCTACAAGCACACAGTATACCTCACTGCTATAGACTTGACCACAATGTTGTCTTGCCAAAAATAGCAAGAACTGTTCTAGGTCGATGTTACAGAATGGAAGAAGCCGGATGTAACTTCATGTTCTGTTTGGTGCTCTCAATCTTCAAACTCCCTTATGGCTGTCAGTTCTTTCTCTATAAGCAACATTGCAAATAACGTTCTCAACATCATTGGTTTTAGGGGCTCACACATGGAGGAAGGGAACCTCTGTAGGGAATGCAATAGGATCTGGTGATAAAACTCACTAAAGTTATTCTGCAGGCCCCCGGACTGCCTGATATTCCTAGTTTTCCATTGTGGTCAGTCTGCACAGCACAGAGGTGAAAGAGGTTAGACAAAGACAAAGGGTTAAGTTTAAAAACGTAAGTTTATATATATATAAAATTGATCTTGGCCTATTATATATATTTATATATATATAAACTTCATTGGCAGCTCTGTCTGGTTGTAACTGGTACCAGTAAGATGCTGAAACAGATAAATTGCATATTTTTTATGTAGAAAGTAAAGTCATATTACATTACAGAGGCTGTTACAGATGAGGAGCAGGCCTTGACCAGAGTACGCCATCCCAGGATTACCCATAATGCAAAATTGTCTCATGGCCCACACCAAGCTGGGTCCCTTATGGTTGGTTTGGCTTATATTTAACTCCCTGGTGACCTGCCGTTTGTCCACATTGCTTTATTTCACAAAATGATCCGTCGTCTTTTGCTTTGCAGTATAAGAAAATGTCATCTGAAGTGCCTATATTCCCTTTTACTGAAGAAAAGAAAATGGATAATGCTGAGTGGCCTCAGTGATACCATTTACTAAGGCAAGTACAATATCCTGGCATGAAAACATGGCATCCTTAGTAAACATCGGCTGACTTCCATCGCCTGCCTGATAAGAGGCAGACCATAGCTGGGCATGGAGTGCACAGGAAGACCTGTCGGACGGTTTGGAAAACATAAAAAATAAATTTCTTGCTGGAGAAAAAGCAGCTGTGCCAATAAAATTGGAAATCCACGGACCCCTCGCTATAGCTTGTAGCAACATTCTGTCTTCAGTGGAATAGTGTCTTCAGACCTTGTGCTTGCTGTAGATATTTGAAGGAAGCCAAGTATAGTTCTCTAAAAAAGATGAATCAATATTTTTTTTTAGCTTTTATAGCAATCTGCATGGATTCCTGCACCTTAATCAACTATGAATATAATTGTTATCTATGATTCGATTTAAACTACAGCCGAATGAACTTTCAGTAATTTATATCCCCCTTCACCAATGTTCCCCAATGACTGTTCTAATAATATAACAGTCTTCCCTAAAGATTAAAAGCATCTGTCAAATCTAAGAAGAGAAGCAGAGGCACTCCATGTGGAGTATCGCTAGTAGTCAATGAATAGGGGGGGAGGGGTTAGGCAATCGCTTACCAATACATGTTGTGCATCCGCATCCACAACAATGGAGAGCGTTTGTAGAGGAAGCGCATTCCGGTCTGCAGCCTTCCTGAGATGTGCATGTAGCGGGGAATCATTTGGCAGGGGAGTAGATTTGACAGGGGAGTAGAGAAGGACTTCAAGAGGTTTAGGAATCATTTGGCACTGACAGGATAAAAACCGTAGGACACAGGAACATCCACTGAACACTTTAATGACAACAATGCAACGCGTTTCGCTGCGCATGCATCCTGGTCAGCGCTGAATGATTCTTAAACCTCTTGAAGTCCTTCTCTACTCTCCTGTCAAATCTAAGGGGAAACATAATACAGCTGGAGAAATTATTTGTCTCACTGTGCAAACTAAATCCTTGGAGCAAAATGGTGCTTTCAGCAGTTCATATAAGAAGTAGGGATCGAACTATTATCGGTTTGGACGATATTATCGTCCGATATTCACGATTTTGGACATTATTGGTATCGGAAATTACCATGCCGATAATGCCCCGCCCCCCGCCCAGAGACCGCCCCCGCTGCCCCATTGCCTCCACCATGCCCGGTTTTATAATTACCTGTTCCCGGGGCCCGGGGTCCGCGCTACTTCTGGTTCCTGCGGTGTCCTGCGCGGGGCGCAGCGTAATGACGAGTGACGTCCTCAACGCGACATCACCGTCAGTGCGCACAGTGACAGCTCAGGACGCCGCCGGAGCCAGAAGTAGCGCGGACCCCGGGCACGGGGAACAGGTAATTATAAAACCGGGGATGGGGGAGGCAATGGGGCCACAGCGGCGGTGGTGGTTGGACTTGAGAGGACCCCAGGAAAGGCTGGGGGAAAGAAGCAGGCAGCGGCGGCGGTCTCTGGCCCTGCAAAAGCCACTGCAGTTCATTGATTTAAAGTGCGCGTTTTAAATCATTGCTCTGCAGCGGCTTCTGCAGGGCCAGGTGGGGGGAAATAGCCGATAACTTATACCGGAATATCGGTATAAGTTATCGGCTATCGGCCTGAAAGGTCACAGATTATCGGTATCGGTCCTAAAAAAAATTGATATTGGTCGCTCCCTAATAAGAAGCCAAGGTACAGATGGTCTAGTAATCCTACACCATAGCCATTGAAAACATACCTTTATATGCGTCTCTACATTGCTGTCATTAGGTAGCAGACACACACTTCCAGCCTTAACAAGGTGTTGTAGGACAATCCTGATATATCCTTCGAATTAGCAGGTGACCAAATAACCACAGGATCCTTAAGGTTGCCAATGACACACAAGATGAAGCTTCCAGTAGACCGCAACAAGGGTCCGCATCTCCAGCAAAAGATCACGTAGTAATTCCGTTTGTCCATACAGACGAAAACAAAACAAAAATGCTTGCACCCATTCCAAAAAAGATGTCCATGTGACACGCAAAAAAAAAAACAATCCATGGAAATAAGTCTTGTATGATGTATGCATCAAGCAACATGAATGTGCCCAGTCCACTTTCAATGGTTGTCTGTAGCTTCCTGATGTATGGTCTACTGTAAGTGTGGCACAAATGACTAAATTGAGTTTTGTGTTTTCAATGGGTTTCACCTCACCCCTTTGAAAATTAAAGTCTCTGTCCAATGGGGTGAGGCTAATAAAAAAAAGTGCAGTTCTTCAATTAAAGTGCATGGATGAGGTAAACTAATTTTTTTCAAGAGTTCTGAGAGAGAATCTTTGCCCTGATGCACTCTTAATTCAGACAGGGACCATCCTGCCTTGCATTTGTTGCATCTGGGTCCTCATTCCTTGGACACTGCTCAATATCTTATTCTGGTGCGCGGGAGAAGTGATGCCGATCCGAGTTAGGTCACTAGACAACAAAAACAACAACAAAAGTTTATTACTAGTCTTCACTATGCTACATATCCCAGTAATACAAAACATTGCACCACATAAACCACATATCCCCAAAAATAACTTTAAAATACTTACTCTTGGTTTACATGGACAACTGATTCCAGGTTGTTGTACCCCGCCGCTGTAAAGTTATCCTTATATCTCTCCATTTTAATAGCCTGAAGCCAGTCCACCACAGAGACCACTTGGGACCATTCAGGCGAGCTGGGGTCCAGAAGAGCTGTGTTTGTTCTGTCAGTCAAAACAGAAGAGTATAAGTCAAATATGACAAACATATGCAAAGCACAATTTGTGGCTAAATTAACCAGTGGATCATAGGAAAAACATAGAAACAATGTTGTCTTATATTTATTACTGGGACAGACATCCTTCAACACTTCATTTGTTAAAGGGGTACTCCCCTGAAAATCATTTTTTTTTAAATCAACTAGTGTCAGAAAGTTAAACAGATTTGTAAATTACTTCTACTAAAAAATCTTAATCCTTCCTGTACTTATCAGCTGTTGCATGCTCCACAGGAAGTTCTTTTCTTTTTCAATCTGTCTGACCACAGTGCTCTCTGCTGACACCTCTGTCCATTTTAGCAACTGTCCAGAGCAGAATAGGTTTGCTATGGGGATTTGCTTCTACTCTGGACAGTTCCTAAAATGGACAGAGGTGTCAGCAGAGAGCACTGTGGTCAGACAGAAAGGAAATTCAAAAACAAAAGAACTTCCTGTGGAGCATACAACAGCCAAGTACAGGAACAATTAAGATTTTTTAATAGAAGGAATTTACAAATCTGTTTAACTTTCTGGCACCAGTTGATTTAAAAAAAAAAATGTTTTCCAGGGGAGTACCCCTTTAACAACCAAGGCTTCTACCAGTCTTTGGTTTTATATAGGACATTTTATTTATTTATTTAACACCAGCATTCTGCAGCCATGTAAGGATTAAAGAGCTTCTCCACTTTGGACAAGCCCTACTTGTTAGAAGAATCCCTTAACTAAAAGCAGATAACAAAGTGTCCCCCTGCCGAACCCCCCCCCCCCCCCCCCCCCCCAGTGATAAGCTGTGTGTGGAGAAAGCCCATTTAAATCAATGGGTTATCTATTTAACGCAGGACAGGTCCTCCAGAGCAAGAGATGCTCTTTGTATCTTGTGTTCAGCCAAAAGAGAAGGATCCTAAACAGCACACTTCTATTACCTAAGAATTCCATAATAGGACATATGATTTTCTCAACTGGACATTCCTTTAAGGATCATAATTCCGGCATAAGGAGCCAGTCATTTTTGAACACTATTAGACATAGAATTCTGTTTCTTATACAGGTGAGAGTGTTTTATAATCTATGAAGATAATATATGAAGGAAGTAGTAATGGTTTGTTTATGGTCATTTATTCCCTGCATCCCAGTGGTTTGCTGTCTATGGGTTGCTATTCTAATGGTCTCGTTGTCAGGATGGTGTGTGACTGGAGCCGTCTACGAATTCCCACTATGCGTTTCCTATCTATGAGTTATGTCCTCATCAGCCTTCCTGTACTTTGCTTATATTGAACTCTTTCGCAGGGAAACAGCCCAATCAACTAGATCCTCAACAAGTTCTCTAAGAGCAGACAAAGCCGAGCTTGCAGGGGAGATAATCCGCTCTTTAATCAAAATGTTCCTGAACAGGCCATATGATGGAATTGGCAAGAATAAGGGGGTCTTTGATGTTGGGTTTGAAGAATGTAATTCTCCTTGGTTCCCTCTGTGCTGGACCTTTGGGGTAATTGCTTTAGCAGATTCACTGCGTGATTAGTAACATATCCTGTAGTCGATGCGCAAAAAAAGGCCAGGCCACTGCTGTGGCTTTTTACCCATACCGAGAACGAAAATCAAGTTTTATTTTTTAGTTAGGACTAGCAATATGGAAAAAGCAGACCTCATCATATTCTGCAAAATGACAAGTCACACATGCAAAGCTCTCCTCGTTCTCAGTGGAAACACATCACTAGCATCGCGCAGAAACCCTCGCTGGCGAGGACAGAGGCCCCGCTGATCCTGAGGTAAGGCCTTCCTCTGCTCTGATTTGTGGATCAGATTTCGGAAATGCTTTTACCAAAAACACTTTTTCTTTTCCCCATCCCTGCACTTAACCCCTCCATGTAGTTCATCAAATCTGTACATAGCTGCAGGCACAAACACTAAAAGCAACAAGGAATTGCATTGTTATAACCAAGAGCTCCAATATATATATTTTTTTTTTGCCTGAGCTTCTCCTTTGCAGCCCAAGGGAGACATCCGATCAATATCCATAAACACAGATACTTAAAAGTTGGATCAATGCAGTTACAAATGTAAACTGATGGGAGACTGAATCAGGGTCAAGAGAAGGAGGATTCATTCCTGTTAATTGAAAATGTAACAGATTGCTGGGTATTTAATAATACCACCCCATGGGGACTTTTAACAATGTATCAGCATAGGGGCCATTAAAGGTCAATATATTTTAGGTATATATAAAGAGAGACAGAAATTTTGAATTAATTAAAGATTTTCTGCACACCAACCTTGAGCCTTCCAGTCCGGTCCTTTTTAAGCTATTTGGGTTTCGGATGAGTTTGTCAAGCATGCTAACAATCTGTCCAAACTTGGGTCGGTCACTTCGCTCCTTCTGCCAGCAGTCCAGCATGAGTTGATGAAGGGCAATGGGGCAGTCCATGGGAGGAGGGAGACGATATCCTTCTTCTATGGCTTTGATGACCTTCAACAAAAAATGTACATACATATAACAAATACATTAAAACATCATAATGGAATAACTGGCTTTTAAGACTCAAAGCCAGTGATTCAATTTATCATGCTATATTCTCAATCGATGGATACACTTTTTTCTTTTTTTTTTTGCTGTTGACATAGATTTTTATAGAGTAGAAAGTGAGCATCTCTTATGTTTATTATGGGGGGAAAATGAATAATTATCTATAACGAGGAAAAATGAATAATTATCTATAACGAGATATAAATATGATATATCTAGTAAGCAGATGACAATAAGTTGCCTAAGCACAAAATGAACTAATGCCTAGTAATAAGACTGGAATTATCTGGAATATCCCTTTCTGTATTATATTTCAGGAGGTGCTGACCAGATGACCCCCTGACTACATATCCTTGGCTACCCTCCCCTATTAGTAGATGTGAGGGCATCATATTTCCAGATGCACCTGGACACTGCCTATAGGGTCCACTGAGAAGACAATATCTTGGTATGAGTGAATGTGATAAAAATAACTCTTTCTTTTCAGAATAGAGGGAAATCATACACAATGCATATTCCAGATATATACTATGGGATTGCACACGGAATGCTATACTCAGGGAAATCAACGACAGCAAAAAACAATCTTCTTCCTTGTTATTGTGTGTGTAAATATACAATGCCGGCTATTTCCCCTGTCACTATTCTTAGGTTTCAGTGGGTCAACCAGAGACAGCTGTCTGAATATGATCCTTAGGAGACTATACAGATGGTACACTTAAAAAAGATATGCATAATTTAAGAAAGGCCATTAAAAGAATTATTTTTTCTAATGTCCCCCAGAGACAATCATTTAATTGGCTCAAGAGATTTTTACACTGAGCTCATTGAGTTTTACAAGGCCGGAGCTCCCAGCGGTGAGTTGGTTAATGACACATAGACCATAGCTGTTATATGGCTTATACTGTCTATATCAGGATTTATGTGCTGCTGATGTCATATCATTAAGTAATCCTGCTGTGACATCACCACTGGAAAGTCTAATTAAATCAGAAAGCTCCGAGTGGTGCGTCACGTCCGCATGACAGCTGACAGTTAATCTACTGCTTATTAAAAGTCAAAATGAATCAATATATAAAATAAAAAAAAAGATTTAGACTAATAGGCAAAATGCTGCTTACATCTTGGTTGGACATATCCCAATAAGGTCTCTCTCCATAGGACATCACCTCCCACATGACAATTCCGTAACTCCACACATCACTAGAAGATGTAAATTTCCTATATGCAATGGCTTCAGGTGCTGTCCATCGGATGGGGATCTTGCCTCCCTAAAAAAAAAAAAAAAAACAGATTAACAAATGAATCCACATTTAGATCATTTAAGGTAAAAACAATACATTTGGATGTGTGTGCAAAAGAAATGCACCCTATTACAGTAGCAGCAATACAGGAGGGAGATTTATTTTTTTTCACGCATGTGGACGGGATGTATACATCCCGTCCACATGCGTGAAAATAAATAATCCATGCCTAAATTGACCTGCAATGTGGACTTTAAATCCACAACATGTCAATTTAAAATGCAGATCTATTAAGGAATTTCTCCATCCGCTTCTAGGTGACAGTGACGCTTTGTAATAAATCTGCAGTTGTTGCTGATAATACCATGGAAATGCTGCGAATCAGTGGCAACATCTACAACTACAGATATCGATATACTGGGCGAAGTGTTTACTTAGGCTGGGTTCCCATTACGTTTTTCCCCATACGGGAGCGCATACGGCAGGGGGGAGCTAAAAACTTGCGCTCCGGTATGCCTTTCTATGCGCTCCCGTATGTAATTCATTTCAATGAGCCGACCGCAGTGAAACGTTCGGTCCGGTCGGCTCATTTTTGCCCCGTATTCGCTTTTTCCCCCCACTTAAAACCGTGGTCGACCATTGAAATGAATTACATAGGGGAGCGCATAGAAAGGCATACGGGAGCACAAGTTTTTAGCTCTCCCCTGCCGTATGCGCTCCCGTATGGGGGTACATAATAGGAACCCAGCCTTATTCGGCTCCAAATCTGCTGCAGTAAATCCGCTACAATATCCACACATGCCTAGGAAGCTATACATCAGTTCTGTCCTGTGGGAATGCACCCTAAGGATAGGGTCACATGTGCCGAATTTTGGTGCATATTTGCTACTGCATATTTTCCTACCCACTGGGAAGCAAAATCAGTTGCAGAAAATACGCAGCAAAATATGGCACTATGCTTATAATAATTGTCGAGCGTGCACTTATTGACCAGTCAATCATCATCCTATCCTATCCATGTAAGCTGTGTTCACACACAAGAAACAACAGACGTTCTTGCCGAATACGGAAGCAAATTCGTCTGTAAAATAAATTACGCGGTCTAGATTTCTGCTAATTTTACCAGTTCTCTGTCTATACGTTAGTATGTTACAGGACGGTTGACTATGCATATGGCTAAAATATGGGTATTATTTATCATATATAGCATCATTTCCCAACTAGGGTGCCTCCAGCTGTTGAAAACTACAACTACCAACATGCCCAGACAGCCGAAGGCTGTCTGGGCATGCTGGTAGTTGTAGTTTTGCAACAGCTGAAGGCACCCCGGTTGGGAAACACTGGCTTATAAAAATGTAATTTACCTCTATTTTACCTCCATTTACCTCTATTTTGGCATATGTGATGCTGTAATACATAGTATGTATTCAGTTGTTATAAGTCTCAATTAGTATGGCAAAACTATTACCTTCTGGTGGGAGTTGTAGTTTTGCAACAGCTGGAGTCACCCTGGTTGGAAAACACTGCTATATATGATACCCGTATTACTTTTGTCATAGTGAATACAGCCAGGATCTCAGAGCATACACTTATCGGAAAATCTACCTGAGCACTTAATGTCAATCCTGTTGATGTTCGCGGGCCGCTATCCCATTTTCCCTTCTTTTTAGAATGGACTAATGAAGATAGAAATGTCTCGTAATGTCTTTCTCACCTCAGCCCATGCTGTCAGCTCTGGACTTAATCAACAGCTCATTTTATGTGCCTTACAGCAAGGTGACTGTAAGTGACAGATATAGCCTGCGGTCATCAAGCTGTCACCAATGCCCATTCATTAACAGACTACATCGTATGGCTCCAGCCAGGTACCGCCGAGTTGTGATTTCGGGAGCGCTCCGGCAGTGAAGGTGTTACACATCATCTGCAACAAGATCCGCGCTGGTATGCCTTCAATTAATGGAAAAGCCAACAAGGGCTTGGCTTCCGCAGCAGGCCTCAGTGCTTGGTTAAGTTTGTAAAGAAACGTCTTGATTTTTATCTCTCCTAGATTCGCTTGGCCGAGATCCTGCCACTGATACACCTAATTGTTGTGGTAATGCACAAAGTGTGTTCCCGTCCCTTCACGGAGGACATTTTTTTTTGTTAAGCTTCAAGCTGTTTACGTTAACTCCAAGACTTAGAGACTGTGGAATGCCGAATAGAGGCAAGGCACTGCACACTGGGATATGTAAGGTTAGAAGCTTTGCCAGTAACTATACAGAGATCTGTTTTCTCCTGCTTTAGAGGCAAGGGAAAGTAATACATAAGACTCCGCTTCTTCTACTTCTGCCCACCGCCACCAACTGTGACCATATGCTATGTTCGTGCCAGATTGTACAGTGCAATACAATAAAGGTCTAATCTGCTTATAAGTTGCACGCGACTTTAAAAGGAGTAGTACAGTATCTAAAAACGTATCTCCTATCAGGCTGCTGCAACCCCCCGCGATCTGCCGCCTGGCACCCTGGCTCTATGCATGAATAGAGTGTGTCGACCCCTTTATGCATCTCTATGGCAGAGCCGGGGATAACTGAACGCTGTATCTCTGGCGCTCCTATAGAGATACATGAAGGGTGCATGTCGGCCACAGCTGGTTTACACGTTATCATTAATGAGTGGGGCACCGCCCAGTGGTCAGACCCCCACGATCTGACACTTATCCCCTATCCCATGAATAGGACATACGTTTTAAGATATTGGATAACGTCTTTAAATTCCTACTTACCCTGGTTGTATAGGCTGCCTCCGGATCATCCTCCAGAACACGGGACATACCAAAGTCGGAGACTTTACAGACTAGGTTGCTGTTGACGAGGATGTTGCGAGCAGCCAAGTCCCTGTGAACATAGCTCATATCTGAGAGATACTTCATGCCAGATCCGATACCACGGAGCATTCCCACCAGCTGGATCACAGTGAACCTGCCATCATTCTTCTGAAAGAAAAAAACCATGATTACTTATATGTTACCCACAAAGCACTGAAACCGTCGATTGTTACTTTACGCCCCTTATCATGGTCTAAGAAGCCAACAGCCTACATCTGCTAAGGAAGTTAACAACATCATTTTTTTTATCATTAATGCTTTGACTTTTATTATTTTTACATTTATAACGTGCCAGAAGGAAATGTAGTCTCAGCAGGTAATGGAGAGTCATTGCCAATTCCTGGTGTAAGGCCAGTGCACTAGGAGATGGTTTTCTCCTAATTAATGGGTTAAAAATTCACGGGGTGTAACCATCTGAAGTGCAGACTTTAATGGGAATTTAATCACATGCTTGTGGCTTTCCTGTCATTAATTCCGTGCTGACCTGGAACCAGGGCCTTGCCTCACTCAAGGTGTTTTTAGTCTAGGTCAGCTTGAGCCAAGATTTTGCAAGTAGTAACATGCAAAAAAAACAGGACTATAAAAAATAATGACTTTAACCAGAATGTGTCATAAAAATTGTCTGGTTTGTGTAGCACTAAATGTAGTTAAATAGAGTATGTGGTCTTCTTGGACTTTATTCACAAATACTACTAAATTGTGAAATACTGCCTTCATACAGTGTAATGTCATGGGTAAAGAACATAGGTGATAGAGTCAAACCCAGGAACTGGTATAAGCCAATACCACCCATGCCAGAAGGCAAAATAGATCATCTATGTAAGCCTTTTTTCAAAAGAAACGTATTACTATACAAATGCCCAAATCCTCAGTCTACTGGCACTATGCTGTAGAGAAAGAGGAGCTGAACAGACTGATATATAATGTTGCACAAAATAATTCAGAAAAACATTCAATTTATTTTTTTGAAATCCTGACTCGTTCTGGTCTTAGGAGTCCAGTGGGTGATCCTAATCAGTATTCAACAGCATTCCCTGTATGAATGTGATTAGGACCGCCCATTGGACTCCTAAACAGAAAGTTCACCTCCTCGTAATGTCACACCACGCCCTCTCAATGCAAGTCTATGGTAGGGGGCGTGGTAGCTGCCACGCCCCCTCCCATTGACTTGCATTGAGGAGGTGTGGCATGATGTCACGAGGGGCGTGACCATGGCATCACAACCCCCGCAGCCCACACACAGCGTTCGGAACAAAATGTTCCAAACGCTGGGGCAGTGGAGTACCCCTTTAAGATTTCCCAACTTACCCTAAGGAAAGCATCCAAGGAGCCATTCTCCATGTATTCTGTGATGATCATGACTGGTTTACCTAAGACATAAATGTAGTATAGTTATTCGCCATGTAATATAACCATCCTGCATACAAGTTCATTAAAATAGTTTATGTAAATGATTCTTCTTAAACTATTTTCTTCCTCCAGTACTTTACTAGAACTGTTATTTCATTGCATTTCTGACCCAGTCTATGAAACATGAATCTAGTGACAGGTTCATAGTGGGTGTCTGTTTCTTTGCATAATTACCATCTAAATGTGTATGGAAATGTAAGCACTTTTCTATCTTAGAACTATTTTTCACGCAGCATACTCATTTTTTCTCCTCTCTTGCAGCTATTAGAGCAGCAGCATATTTTAATGCTGTGCATGTGAGGGCTTTATTCAGATTTTATGGTTTCATAAGTCACAGAGATGATAATAAGACACTGCTGGAATCTAAAGCAGGAGCTTGGCACGTACACGAGCTAAGGCCAGCATCTCACGGCTCACAACATTCACACCTCACAATGAATAATACTAAAATTAGCCATCGAGTCTGTTATTTGTGCACCTAACTGCAACACACTGCCATCCCACCAGAGCCAAATCGCTGGGCATAAAGGATAGGGCAAGGTGGAAATAACAGATGGCAATCATAAAAAGTCCAAATAACCCATTAGATACTAGAAAGAATTAGGGGGGTTCTATCTGCATTAAACAGTTATTGGGCTGGAAATTAGGATGGCATTGGATGGCAGTGCTAAGCAATTCCAAAGATTTTACCCCAGCAGCTGACTGTAATGAGATTTAATGAAAGCTGCTTCCCTGAGATGTGCTATCCATTGTCACTGGTGGGCTCGATGTTACACACAGTGCCAATGAAGGTTAAGCGACAGACCATGTTTTCCTTCTTCTATCCAAAAATGAAAAGAGCTGAAGCCATCTGCTTCCTGCCTGTACTTTAGCAAGTGGCAGTCTTACACAACCCTACAATATGTCCTACACGTGACTCTCATAAACCTGCGGCACTCTCGTCTAGGGAAAGAGTATCGGTAAGAAGCCACTTTAATCTGACACCAAGATGAATTACTTGGTCCTTCTGCTATTGGTAATACTGAAGCATTGCCATCTGTCATTTCACTCCAAGATTTTATATCTATGGTGAAATGATTTATTACACTTCTAAACATACACGGGAAACTGAAGGAGGTTCTTCAGGACAACAATTCTTTATAAAGACCACATAATACTTACATTTGGTGACAACACCTTCAAGATGAATGATGTTGGGGTGATCAAACTGGCCCATTATACTGGCCTCACTGAGAAAGTCTCGCCTTTGCTTATCCGTGTATCCAGCTTTTAAAGTCTTGATGGCCACATAAATTTCCCTTTTACCAGGAACCTTAAGACGACCACTGCATACTTCACCAAACTCTCCTGTAGGCAAGAAAGTAGGTTATCTTTATGATATCAGAAACAAATTGTCTATATAAATATATATTTATACACATACAAACAAGTTTGACATGTGTACTCACCGACACCAATTACTTTCTCAATCTTGATACAAGAGGCATCAATCTCTTTTGCAAATTCCCGCACTGCCTGGTTAGGGTCCTCATAAGTAAATGGGTCAACATAAGTCTTTACTCCTAGAAAGGAACTTAAAGGGTTAGGATCATATTCCAAATAAAGAGAAGCAAAGATTTTTATGGAAATAGCTATGCCATTAATTCTATGTAATATATGGTAATGAGATTTGTCCTGTTTCACAACCACTACCTTGATTTAAATGCTTCTCCTCATCAGCCTCTTGTTTAGCTTTACTGTACTTGCTCCGCCTGAAGGAATAAAGGAGAAAAGCATTAGAATCATGGATAAAACAATGTTTCAATAAAATGTAGAGAGAGAGAGAGGAGAGAAAGAGAGAGAGAGGGAGGAGAGAAAGAGAGAGGGAGGAGAGGAAGAGAGAGGAAGAGAGAAAGGGGGGAGAGGGGGAGAGAGAGACAGAGAGAGAGAGGAGAAAGACAGAGAGAGCGACAGAGAGGTTTGGAAGAAAGATAGGGAAAAAGAGATAGAGATAGGAAGAGGGATGCAGAGTGTGAGAGAGAGACAGAGAGAGAGAGAAAGAGAGAGAGAAATAAAAAATAGAAGTGTCTGAGATAGAAAGAATAAGAGGGAGATCAGAAGGGAAATTACTACAAAGTGAGGAGTGAGAGAGATGGAGGGAGGGAGGGAATACGGGAGAGGAAAGAGAAGGAAAAAAAGAGTGAAGTGAGAAAGCTAGAAAAGAAGATTGGGGAAACCAAAAATTAGAGATTAAAGAAAAAAATATAAATCAACAGATATAAAGGGAAAATTAAAGAAAGAGAAGAAAAAGAAAGAAAGAAAGAAGAGAGAGAGAGAGAGAGAGAGAGAGAGAGAGAGAGAGAGAGAGAGAGAGAGAGAGAAAAGAAAGAAAATAAGAAGGGGAAAGAAAGATAAATAAAAAGAAAGAAGAAAAAAGACCGAGAAAGATAGGGGGGAAACGGAGAGAGAGAAGAAAGAGAAAGAAATGTGGGAGATAGAGAGAGAGAAAGAGAGAGAAATAAAGAGTGGGAGATAAGTAGACAGGGAGAAACAAGAGAAAAAAAAGAAAGAGGGAGAGAGAAAGAAAAAAAGAAAAAAAAACAAATAAATAGAGAAAAAGAACAACAAAGAGAACAAAAAATAGACTGATAATCAAACTACAATGAAAATCTTGATATATTATCTATGGATAGAAACAAATCGGAACAATTGTTGAAGAAAGATACAAATACAAATAGTTTACACATATACATGTATTAATCTATTACCGGTAGAATGCTCTATTATGTCTGCACTGTTTACTGATTCCAAAAAACATTTAGACAGAAATGTAACTAAAAACCGGATTACAATAATTAAAGAAAGGTAATTCTGACAATGAGCGGTTCCATTGTATCTACAGGGTCTTGTCTAGAGAACACAGGACTACTGATAAAACACTAAATGAAGGCTCTGAGCTTTTAATGATAGCTCTGCCGTAAACCCTTCCCCACGCATATCTTGTCACCTGTGTGACCTCCCATTGCCTGTGTACTATCGGGGACACAGCTGGTTATCATTGTCCCTTCTTGGCAAAGTCTAATATGGGTTTTCATCAGAATGGAAAAAAAAAGTGCAATCTATTAGAAATGCTCCCATTATGTGGGCGGTGTTCAATATCCAAAAGTGATTTGAGGAGCAGAAATGAACAAAAGTCGCAGCGAGCAGAGACACTAGGATTTCAGGCCATCCAACAATTGCTAAGTAAATGTTCCATTTCCCCTCCTCTTCATAGCGCTACAGGTGAGAGGGTCAAACAAGAGGTAACTTTTCCCACAGGATCCGTCTATGAACAAAAGGCTGGAAAGCATGAGTATTGTGGAATGGCGACCTAGTGTGAGAAGTCTTCCTCAAATATCAGATAGGTACACCGTGAAAAAAGGTGCACGTATCAGCCAGGTCAGCTTTGATCAGACCTTCAATGGCCAAGATTGATGACGTTGTATAAATGGAACAAAACAAGTGTACATGTGATACCCATCCAATTCTGTCTAAATACGGATAGAAAATATCTTTACCCCACTGTAATGTCATTCTAGACACTCTAGTGCAGTGATCTCCAAACTGTGGACCTCCAGATGTTGCAAAACTACAACTCTCAGCATGACCGGACAGCCGACGGCTGTCCGGTCATGCTGAGAGTTGTAGTTTTTCAACATCTAGAGGTCCACAGTTTGGAGATCACTGCTCGAGTGAAACAGGCTATGGACTGAATCTTACTTTATATCGTCAATATACCCTAACCCAGAATACAAAGGGTTAATGGTTAAAAAAATAAAAATAAAAAAAAGGATCAGAAAGGCATTTAACAGGCTGATTCACTTCTACCCTCGAAGGATGGAAGGCAAAACCGCCCTTTAAAAAGGATGGAGGCTTGGATTCAAAACCGTCCTTTAAAAAGCATTTTTTTGGGAAATGCAGAGATCGGAGCCACGTACAGGGGCGCCAAGCTGCTCTGAAACTACAGAGACACCATCTGTCTCCCTCTCTGTCAACGGCTTACATAACCTCATTAAAGCGCACAGGGATAGATGTTCGGAACTGTCCAACTTGGTACGGATGTAGAACTAGCAACTGCAGGCTTGTTTAAAGTCATGCTGAAAAGTTCCTTTAAAAAATAAATAAAAGTAAAATTATAGCAATAGCCACATATACCTATACAGGCCACCTGGATGCACACTTTCCCATCTATGCCAAGTCACATGACAGCTCAGCAGGACAGAAAGGATGCCATGAATAGTTTTTTTTTTTTTGTTCATCCACAGCTGCATTCCCAGCAGTTTTCTCCATGCATTTTACCATGAATGTCATTGGAATGCTTCTCGTGCATTCACTCGCACATTCCTGTCATTTCACTATGACATCTTCAACTGAGGCTTGGATTCAGGACAGTCCCTTTGTTTATATTCATACATTGATAGAGCTAAAAATGCATCCACGTATGGCTCCATGACTACGAAATGAAGATAGTTAGACATTTTCGACCAGTACCATTTGGCCCGATTCCCTATATGATCAATTGCAGTCGAAAAAGACTATTTGAATCCCCATTAGGTGAGTCTGTCAGACTCGAGCTTCCTTGGCTGCGTTCCCTAAGACAGCTTTATGGCTGACACTAAAGAAGAATCAATGAAAGTCCAAAGGGTCGATGCTTCATTTTTATATAAAGTAATCCATTGAGAGCCAATCACTGCTGGCCTTCTATCGACCTGAGCCCACCCTCTCCAATGCAGTTAATGGCGTTGCACTGACAGCTTCTTAGAATGATAAACTGCGAGAGACCTGATAGAGTACAACCTGGATAGAGGGTCTCGAAATGATTTTCTGATGATGTGGTCTCGGCAGCTATTTGTTTCCTCGCTTAGTGCAGACATGCCACCTACACATCCCTTTTAAATAAACAAACAACCATTTGCATAGAGTGGCGGCATACTGGTAGATGCTCAAATAACATAAAATTGAGATCTCGGGAATTAGTGGAATTAATTTTCCATTTGAAGCGGGTCTCCTGCTGCAGGCATCATGCTTAAACTGCAGGGGGCTTCTGCTGCTGCACTCGTGCTGGGGAGATCAAAGATCCTGGTAGGGGTTTGTACTGAGAATGCTATGTTTAGATGCTAATCACAGAATATGTCTTTGTTTCAGGTCTGAACTACACCCAGAAGAGGAAAGTACTGGCATAGGAGAGAGACAAAGGCAGAAAAAGGCATTCTAAGAATCCTAAAAATACCTAACATACTTTCTCAAAAACTTCTTAGCCCTTTGAATCAACGATATGACAACATTGTATATATGAAAGTAAAACGGGCATCCTTGTCCAACCGGTTAGGCTACTAGACTATAATACTATTGCGCTGCTATCTTTTGCTTTTGTTGAGACCGCAATTATCTTTTTTTTTTTTTTTTTTTCTAATTGTTGCTCTGACTCTTCTTACATCCGGCAGATCCCAACAGGGAAGAGGTGAGGCTCTGAAAAGTAATGCTGCATTCATTTCGCAAAGCAAACAGGCAAAATAGAATAAGGAATGAAGCCGAAGATGGTTTTGTTGTAGTTTTGTGACTTACTGTTTTCATCACAATCTCTAAAGATTTTCCCAACACAGCTGCCTATGAATAATTTAGCCGCGGTTTACAATGTTTTATTCTACTATTCATTTTAAAGGCTAAACTTGGCTAAGTCGACCCCATACCTTCTGCTGATGACAAAGGCAGCGATTAGAATGACCACGAGGACAATGCTACCGGCCACAGACACCAACAGCACAGTAGGACTGGTTCCTTCACCGATCATTGGAGATGGAACTATAAATAGCAAAAGAAACACAATGCATTAGAATGAAGTCAAAGCCACACAGCTGAGAGGTGCTAAAATCCATACTGAGGACACAGTTTAGCCTTCACTTTATGGAAGTTATTTATTTCCTTTTGTATGGGCTCTACGGCTATATATAGTAAGCTGGCAAATAGTCTACTCGGACAGAATGCGCCACCATTTGTGTGCCATGGCTGAGTAATAGAAACTTTAAAAACTATGGAGAGATTTATCAAATACTGTGCAGAGGAAGAGGGGTGCAGTTGCCTATGGCAACCAATCAGATTGCATCTTTCATTTTTAAAGACACCTGTGAAAAATGAAAGAAGCAATCTGATTGGTTGACATGGGCAACTGCACCACTCTTCCTCTGCACAAGTTTTGATAAACCTCCCCCTATATTCCGAAGGGAGCAAAGATGTTTCACCTGTATTTGTGGTGAATTCGAATGGTCCACTGAACTCGCCATAACCTGCTGCAGTCCGGGCCCGGACATGGAACACATATGCAGTGAGTGGGTTAAGGCCTTTAATATCTGCACTACGTGATCCAGTCTTTACGATGCGATAACTGCGATCATTTTGGTCCTGTTGGGTAAACAAAAAGACATTTTTGTATAGTCCACATACTCACAACTCAAACAAAGTAGCCATTGGCCACACAACAAGATGAAGACATCGGGAATGATAAGATTACCTTCTCATAGTACTTGACTTCATACTCTAAGATGACACCATTGGCGCGGTCCGGTTCTGGCCAGATTAGTGACACGCTATGTCTGGTGATCTCCTTAGGCTGAATCTGGGTCACAGTGGAGGGAGCTGAAAAGTGCAAAGGTCAGATTTTAGTTTGTATTTATTTATCTTTTTAAGATGATGTCAACTAAACTTCTTGCAATAGGAATCAAATAGAAGTAGAGGAGCACTAATGCAATACAATTATATGCCACCCTTTTACAGAACTACAACTCCTTTATACTTCCTAGTTTCTGAAAATAGCAATGCAGATAAATAGGCAGATTATATTTATTAGAAAAGCTGGTAACCTCCCGTGCTCACTGGGTGCCTCCCCGAGTGCTTGTGAAACGAAGTATGTGATTTACTCTACCTACATGAAATCTGCTGGAGGATCCGGGGAACACCCTTTATGTGCAAAATCTAGTTTTTCTAACTCATAATTTTTCAATAAATAGGCGAGATTGAGATTAGGTTCATGACACTAGTGCTGACTCATCAGTAATAAAGTCTCCAGAATCGACATCTAATTCCAACACCCAAGTGACATAAGCAACGTGAGGGCTAATAAATGGTAGGCTAAGAACTAGCATAAAAGAATGATTGGTTCTAGTGACAGAGCATTTTATTGTTATATTCCTCCTATGCTAAGCCTATAGCATGACAATAGGTCACAGCCCATGACAAATTAGCCCATTATTTGTGATGAGGCACAGGAAGTTGGAGTGAAGCTCAAAGACATCAAGACTGATAAATAAGACTTGGCCAATAAATCCATCAATCAATTTCATTAGAGAGATTTTATAATGTTACCTCCAATAGGTGGCAGAGGAGAGTTAGATTTTTTTCCCTTTGGAAAAAAGCTACTTTACATCATTTTTTTTCCCCAGTGGGCATTGCCTAGCCTATTGGACTCCCTACGCCAGAGTGTCCTAGTAGACACATAATCCCAGATTATTTCCAATGGATGTTAATAATACAATTTTCACCCAGAAAAAAAGCATATTCTTTATTTCAACAGCCTACATTACTCACAAAAGCCAATAAATATTTACATCAGAATTAAACAACTTGAGCATATTCCATTTCTTATGACATGACACACTTCTTCTCATATCTACCATCATCCAACACCTTTTGATGAGACTTTTCACGTCTGTCAAGTTTTAGGCACAATATAAATTGTATGCAATCTGCAGATAACACTTCTAAAGTGGATGATTTTGTGGAGTCTTTGAAGAGCTCAGAATAGTAGATTTGCTGCTTTTATTGGGGTAATTCAGCTGTTGTGCCACTTACCCTGCAATAAAGGTTCAGGGGCTGCAGAGATAACACCAAACATGTAGCATGGAGTTCAAAGCCAGGAGTTGTGTGTTTCACTGGGGTTGCATATACAGGTCTTACACTTCCGCAGATGGGGTTATTAACAGCTAACTATAGTTTCACTGGTAGCATCCAGGTGCGTGATGACAACCCTATGGGCAGTACAGATCTTGATACAAAAACTTCTACCCTCCTCCCAGGTGTCATAAAACGTCTCCAAGGATTGTGCAGAACAGGCCTGGGCCCAGGACTGAAGTCACAGATGAAGACAAGAAATGCAGAGAAGGAAGTAAACAGCTACAATAAACCCTCTAAAGCCTCAAGGCAAATACTAGAGAAACAACTTTACTGCCAGGACTGTGTAACCTAAGCTCGATTTGAAAAGCATGAAATGGACAGTGACTTTGAACTAAAGAACCTTCCACGTGTGCCATGTCTGATCATTGGTGCCAGATACTTCTTGATATTTAGTGATGTAAAATGATGACCTCCTTATCTGAACCTTAGAATTAAAATGTAGGACTGGACATACGATTGTTAAATTAATACAACATATTTATCTGATAATGGGACCTTATCACTATAGCTTTAGCAGAAACATTAAGGGGGAAATACTGTTTAAGGGTCTCCTTTTGTGCGTTTGATAATTCATTACTCATAGTTAACATACAAAAAAAGACAAAAAGACAAAAAAAAAAAAATACACATAAAAAACCTCCAACCTAAAGACCCCACAAGAGGTGGCTTCGGCTGTTTAGGTCCCATAATCGTAACTAAGAAACAGAAAACGTTATAACCACTGCCCCTTTCTACAGTGGAAATTCCTAGTGTTAATGGAGCATGCCTTTCATCCATTCAGGTGTATTCTAAGTTTGTCCAGACAAGGTTTTTCTCATTATTTTTTAATAAAAAGGACAAATCCATAACCAAACACACAAGCGCACATACCCGGTGCCACCTATGTTTATGCTGCTGCCTTTGCTAATGTGTATACATGTCTGTGCTGCATTATGTAATCCTTTCCTAAGCAGCTTCACTCTCCATTTCACCGGTAGATTTAGTTTGGTTTTTCAGCAACATTCCACAAAGTAAATGGGACTTAAAGAAGCAGGTATACAAAACAGCTTCAAATCATCAGCAAATCTTATAGTGCTTACCTCTCCAGGCGCTTGTTACATATTATTTTATTTATGCAGCCAGTGACTGCAATGTTTTTCATGGTTTCTAGAAGCACTTGTCTCCAGTGCCATAACCTTTTTTTTATCATCAATGTGCCAATTTAATTTAAAAGTCCCAACGTGTTTTATTACAAGTGGCTAGTGATTTCATCAGGGAATCATTAATGGTAGAGTGGTCTAATACAAAATCCTGGTTATGGAAACTCGTAAATTGGTATATTGATTTTTATTTCCCTTTTTTTTTTATTGGCGAATTGGGTACATACATGGTGAAATAGAGACTCATAGGGGCAGAACTACTGTGGGTTAGCCTTTTTGGGATGGGTGCTGCACATATGAGGTTTATGTTAGTCTTACAATAGGAATTGGACTGCATGACCACCTTCCCCCTCTCTCCTGCCTCTGGTCTGCAGCACAAGGAATATCTGTAGAAACCTGATAAAAAGGGTTACAACGATGAAGTGAAGTGGTTCAGAAAACTGTGAAAAATACTGCATTTACAGGCTGGGTCTAAAAAAGGATCAGTAATACCTAATTTACGACAGTTGTTTAAGGCTATGAGTGTGGTATAGATTCTGATACCGGCAAAAAGGAATTTTGATGTATAACACTGCCTTTTCATGGCAGGCCCATCCACTTTAATATACCGATCAAACTCTACTAGTGACTAGGTTTGTTCTTTTACTAAAACTATTTGAAACAAAAACTGTATTGTGGGTTTTTGGCTGGTATTCCAAGTACACCATGGGCTTAGCCCCAAAATATGATGTGAATGGGACCTTACGAATACCTGTAAACACTTGTGAAATGCATTTGAAATGCAAATTTTTACAGCGAATTTGGGTACTTTGTGATTTCGCAAATTTTTAGAATATAGCGCTATATATTCGTAGTGACGAATATACAATGATGTTTACTGTGTAAAAAAAAAAAAAGTGATCATCCCTCCCTGCTTCCAGCTTGTGGTCCAAAGAAGGCTCCAATATTATTTACTGTGTGAGTCGTGTGGAGCGCGAATATTTTGTATATGCGAATATGCAAATATTTGCGAATATCAGCACTTTCAGAGGACACTGATCCCTCCCTTTTTTTAGCTTAAGATAGGGTAGGTTAGTTAAGCAGATAGGTTCTAGTATAGGGTATAGTGTTAGTTAGTTGAAAGATATAATCGTGCACTATACGAATTTCATTACGATTTTCGCATGGACAAAAAAATTGTGAACAAACAAAGCGAATATGCGAATTTCGCAAACATATTCGCAAAATATTGCAAATTTGAATATGGCCCCTGCCGCTCATCACTAGTAAGCACTTGCATAGATTTAGTAGTCTTATATTGATAAATAAATGTCTAAATTCCCCTTAGCAACAAATCACAGCTCAGCCTTCATTTATCAAACTGTTCCAGTACAATATAAGCTGAGCTTTGATTGGCTGCTATGGGGAAATCCCTGACAGATTGATGAATCTTATGGCTTTCCACTTTATGTGCCTTTAACACTTAAATGCAGTTCTATTGTGTTTTGTACATAGTAACTTTACACTCAATGGTTCTGTTCACATGTATTGGGCACACATTAGAATGCTGAGCTTGGAAACATAAGGACTTAAACACAAGGCAGCTTAGGCCCACCCAGTTTTAGATTAAAGGGGTATTCCAGGTCAAAACTTTTTTTTACATATCAACTGGCTCCGGAAAGTTAAACAGATTTGTAAATTACTTCTATTGAAAAATATTAATCCTTCCAATAGTTATTAGCTTCTGAAGTTGAGTTGTTATTTTCTGTCTAACTGCTTTCTGATGACTCACGTCCCGGGAGCTGTGCAGTTCCTATGGGGATATTCTCCCATCATGCACAGCTCCCGGGACGTGACATCATCATTGAGCAGTTAGACAGAAAACTTCAGAAGCTAATAACTATTGGAAGGATTAAGATTATTTAATAGAAGTAATTTACAAATCTGTTTAACTTTCCGGAGCCAGTTGATATATATAAAAAAAAGTTTTTTACCTGGAATACCCCTTTAAGTATGTCTTAGTCCATGCTCTTTTACGTCACATTTTTCTCCCACTGTCTCTTTAAAGGGGTACTCCCGTGGAAAACTTTTTTTTTTTTTTTTTTTTAAATCGACTGGTGCCAGAAAGTTAAACAGATTTGTAAATCACTTCTATTAAAAAATCATAATCCTTCCAGTACTTTTTAGGGGCTGTATACTAAAGAGAAATCCAAAAAAGAAATGCATTTCCTCTGATGTCATGACCGCAGTGCTCTCTGCTGACCTCTGCTGTCCATTTTAGGAACTGTCCAGAGCAGCATATGTTTGCTATGGGGATTTTCTCCTACTCTGGACAGTTCCTAAAATGGACAGCAGAGGTCAGCAGAGAGCACTGTGGTCATGACATCAGATGAAATGCATTTCTTTTTTGGATTTCTCTTTAGTATACAGCCCCTAAAAATTACTGGAAGGATTAAGATTTTTTAATAGAAGTAATTTACAAATCTGTTTCTGGCACCAGTTGATTTAAAATAAAAAAGTTTTCCATGGGAGTAACCGTTTAAGACCGCAAAGTAGTCAGTGTTTTCCATTGAATCGGTGCTAAGAACTGGCTTTTTAGAAAAATGCTGATCTGGTCCTGCATTCTCTGCCTTCCTTCCCCCTACCACTTGTTCTTTGTCTCCAGTATCCTAAATTCTGTCATGACGATGACTTATCATGTGTCCCATTTCTTGTTATCTTTTCTAATGTAACTATATTCTTTTACATCATGTAATTTTTTATTATGCAATATTTTTAGACACTTTTTTCAACTTGAAGTTTTGAAAGTGACTGCTATGGGTGAATGGGATTTTATGCTTTTAGCCCATTTCTTTTTATCATTCCTAGATTACCGTAACTTATTTTTTAAATAATGCGGGAGGAAGCAATTCATTGATGGCAGGGGAATAGGTGCTCACTGCGGACAAGCCCTCGGAAAAAAAAAGTTATTAAAGTAAAGTAGATGTTGAGGAGCAGGACAGGAAAACACAGAAGTGCAATCCATCATCTTGTTAAAACACAAGCCCTGACTGTGTGTTTGATTAGGCTTGTGTCCTCCTGATTCCTTAACATTACTCAAACACCCGCTCTGTGCCCCCTCTGTTTCCCCCATCAATCATGTGGCATCGCAACAGCAGATTTGTCTCCAGGGAGGGAAAAAGAAAGTTTTTGGAGAGTGAAAAGAGGCAGAGCATACTGGGAAATAAGAGTTAAGTGCTGTGTTAAGCGCTGGTACATGGCTTGTTAAAGGGCTTAGTGACAAACATGTGAAGACATTCTGGCTGCTGGAGGAATACATCTACAGGGATGATCAAGTAAATTATCAACGCAAATAAAAGGAAAGTGACAAAAATCTAAATTTTATTGATTTAATAGTTAAAAGCCACCAGTAGTTGCATATATACTAATACCTGGCAATGATAAGCAGCATACCCAGATTTCATCAGTAACATTGGGAATCCCAGCATTAACCACAAAGCGGATATGCTGTTTTATTGTACGTAACTTGAGATCTGTATTGTTTTTACTCTTGTGGCAATTGTAGGTTCTGTCTCCCCTGAGGACACTTTCTAATTAGGCAGCAGAAATGTGTAGGGAGCGCTGGCTGTAATTACCAGTACCATTTGAGTGAATTGCCATATTTCTCCTTTTTACCCATACTACCTACTTGCTAGTGGATTTTAACTATGGAATAAAAAAAATATATATATATAAAAAATTTGATTTTAGACACTTCCATTTCATTTGCTGTGATAATTGATGTTGACCTGGAAGTTATACGAACATGTAGGCTGTGGATGAGCCAACATTATCCTACTTTTTCTTACTATAAGGTATTATCAGTCAGATTATACAATCAAGAACTTTACTAAGGCTATGTTCACAATGTCAATATGCTCTGTCCCGTTCTGGTCCATTCAGTTTTTTTTTTTGTTTTTTTTTGCTGAACCGACCCAAAACAGGTCAGAGCACAACTGACACCAACAGGTCCCAGCAAATTCCATTGACCTAATTGGGGTCTGACGGGTATCTGGTATTTTACCAAAGCCAAGTGGTATATTAAAAAATAAAATAAAATAAAAATAAGTTTTTTTCCCCACTCTCCATTTATTGGAGTACAACGGCAATGTGAACGAGCTCTTAGCAGGCCTCTTTCACATAGAACATACTTGTTGAGTATTTTTGGTGCTGACTCCATGACTCCTGAAATAACTCCAACAATCATGACGGTGTGAAATCGGTGGTTGTAGCCGAAAAGTAAAAGAAAAATGACATTAACTAGAAATTTCCGGAATGTAGACGTATACCATAATAACTGCTGAAAGGCTAAATTACTACTTTTAAGTCACACAGAAACGTTGTTCATTTTTTTTCAAACCTTCCTTCCCTGAAACTCCCAATTCTCCTCCTGTTACCAAGGACAAATGTAGGAGGACAGCTGCAATTTGCCACCTCCATGGCCAAAAATATTGAAATCCTAACTCCAGGGACACTGGAAACTGCAGGGGTCAGGGCTATTTGTCCTGCCTTACAAAACGCTCTCTTCCATCGCAGCGGAGCAGGTGATAGCATTTGCTTTGACAAGCCAACAATGGTGGTCTCGCTAATAACATCATTAATATCTTACCAGGAAGTGTCCCTCCGCTACTCATAGGCCCCTTACGAAGTCTGCAGCCATTAGCTGTAACATATGTCTTCATTACAGATTGTTTTTTTTTTTCAAATTTTTTTTTTCTTTTTTTGCAAATCCCTGACAAAACCAGTCCTAGATAATAGTAAACCAATGTAATTACTGAATAGCTCGGGGAATGTAGCTGTTTAACCCCATGCTTGCCAATGCACTGTAAATGCCATCAGTTAAAGCTTATTAGCTGCAAATCTAGGACACCGCAAAGAGCGGCATTATGTGTTGTGAAATATACGTCTCACTTCTTCAGAAGAAGCGATGAATTGTAATTCTGAAAAGAAAAAACCTCTTGGCAGCAGAAGAAAACTGGTGAGCTCCATCTATGTCACCAGATAGAGCTCTGTATATCTCACCAGATAGAGCTCTGTCTATGTCACCAGATAGAGCTCTGTCTATGTCACCAGATAGAGCTCCGTCTGTCACCAAATAGAGCTCCGTCTATGTCACCAGAGAGAGCTCCGTCTGTCACCAAATAGAGCTCCGTCTATGTCACCAGATAGAGCTCTGTCTATGTCACCAGATAGAGCTCGGTCTATGTCACCAGATAGAGCTCCGTCTATGTCACCAGATAGAGCTCCTTCTATGTCCCCAGATAGAGCTCCGTCCATGTCACCAGATAGAGCTCCGTCTATGTCACCAGATAGAGCTCGGTCTACGTCACCAGATAGAGCTCCGTCTACGTCACCAGATAGAGCTCCGTCTATGTCACCAGATAGAGCTCCGTCTATGTCACCAGATAGAGCTCCGTCTATGTCACCAGATAGAGCTCCTTCTATGTCCCCAGATAGAGCTCTGTCTATGTCACCAGATAGAGCTCCGTCTATGTCACCAGATAGAGCTCTATCTATGTCACCAGATAGAGCTCTGTCTATGTCACCAGATAGAGCTCCGTCTATGTCACCAGATAGAGCTCTGTCTATGTCACCAGATATAGCTCTGTCTATGTCACCAGATAGAGCTCCGTCTATGTCACCAGATAGAGCTCCTTCTATTTTACCAGATAGAGCTCCGTCTATGTCACCAGATAGAACGCCGTCTCTATCACCAGATAGAGGTCCGTCTATGTCACCAGATAGAGCTCCATTTTTATCACCACATAGAGTTCCATCTACATCACCAGATAGAGCTCAGTCTATGTCACCCGACAGTGTGGGGCAAAAATCCTATATTCCAGACCAGTGATCTCCCAACTGTGAGCCTCCAGATGTTGCAAAACTACAACTTTCAGTATGCCTTAGCATGCTGGAAGTTTTAGTTTTGCAACATCTGGAGGTTCACAGTTTGGAGTCCACTGTTCTGACCCCTTTATGATCATGTATTACATGTAGCCAGCCATTACCTCTTTAGAATTTAACCCACAACACCCCAATGTTGGTAAACCGTGAGCAAGCAGGGTAGACAGTTCAGCCCTTGGGGCAAATGCCTCCACCCAGTCTAAGGGAAGCATGTTATTGCACTTGTAGAAGTTACACATTGATATTAATGAGATAGATCTTCTAATTACACAGTGATTTTATTTTAGCTATAGCGATCATTATTTTATATTACTTTAAATGGTGATCATTTCAATAGATATATGCTGTAAGTCTTTACAGACATGCGTCATAGATATGGGTTAAATGCTCTATCACATGAAATGATCCCATAATGATACATTTTGTTTCTAGAGTAGAATAGCTCTATTAAAGGAGTTGTCCAGAATTTAGAATAACAGAGCTGCTTTCTTCCAGAAACACTTAGGCTAGGTTCAGACTACGGAATTTCCGCCTGCAATTTTGCTTTGAAATTGCGGGCAGAAATTCCGCTTTCTAAAATGTATAGTGTAGTGAATGATTTTCCGTTCACAAATTCACACTTCGGAATTTCTGAAGCGGAATTTGTGAATGGACAATCCGCTTGGAAATTTCCGCCTGAATAAAGGCGGGGCTCTTTCTTCAGGCGGAAATCCGCGCGGAACACATTGTAGTCTATTGGAGACTGCAGTGTCCGCGCAGTCCTAGCGCCGACTGATTCAGCCGGCGCCAGCCGCACTCGGAATCTCCGGGCAGAAATTTTCTGCCTGGAGATTCCGTAGTCTGAACCTAGCCTTATACTCCTTCCATGGGTTGGGTCCAGCATTGCAAATAGGCTTTACCAAAGTGACTGGGGATGAACCGTAATACAACACACAAGTGTGGACAAGTATGGAACTGTTTTTGGAAGAGAGCAGCCATGTTTTTGTAATCCTGTACAACCTTTTTAAAGAGAATACAAAAAACACCACAAACTGTCTGAAAAGAACACTACATTTAACCCCCCCCCCCCCCCCCCCCCAAAAAAAAAATGCACAGACGAATTAAAAAATAAATAAGTAAATTGCAGGTAGAACATTTAATATTTCCTTATTGACTTCCAGCTAACATTTGGATGCAGAATTTTGGGGCTAAAAAAAATGCTGGTAAAAATGCTAGAAAAACTGGCCTAAAATCAGCTTTCTATTGTCTATTAGGCTCCTGGTAAATGTCAAACAAAACACAAACCCCCCCCCCCCCCCCATGTAAATAACAGATCCAGGTTAATATCCTGGTAAATGTCTAAGCTTATAAATTTGCTGGATCACACATACCAGTGGATTGTTAGATATTGATATTATAAGATATTGGATAGTAAGGGGCCCCTATACTGTCTTTGCATGGGGGCCCTGACTTTTCTGCATCTGCCCTGTTATCATTAGGTATTTAACTATACTATCACTAACTATCACTATCATTATACTATCATTAACTATGAAAAAAACTAGTGCCCTATGTTGTAGGAAAAGGGATGATCCTCCATGCGTTCTAATATAAATGCCTTTCTCCAGATTTTGTTGATACTTATGGAAGATGCCACATCATTATGCAGAACACAGCAGCTGAACAGGGGCCTGGCACCAATGAAAACACACCCGTGGGTGCATCCAGGGACGCAGGAAAGTGCTCTGTAAGGGGCTGGCAATTAGATTGGTGATTGTCTGTGTCATTATACAGTTTTTGTCTTTCACAAGGCTCCATAGAACACAATGCTATGATGGTTGTGTTTGGCATATTTCTAAAGAGGTCTCGCATCGAGCAGCCAACAGCTGCTTAAAACTATCTGTCGCCTCTCGAAGGGAAAAGGCTTGTTCCATTTATTTACACACTTTCGGTGCTAATTGGTGTATCCTGTGTCCAGCAAGCTGTGATGTGACGGAGGGAAAGAGCAAGAGGTGACTGGTTTGGGTAACTGATCCCAAACGTGTTTTGTTTATGTCTGTTGGCAAAGCCAAGACTGCTGAGTCCTTAAAAGAAATAGTATTCAGCGGAGAGACCCCCCTCCCCCCTGTAAACTAAGGGGAGCATAAGGAACCAACAGAGAGTCTTTCTTTGCAGTCCTCATCTGGTTTACTTTCCAGCATTTCATGGGTGATGGATTGTGATCACAATCCACTAGTTCACACCACTATTTGTGCAGGCGGACTCCCCAACTCTATCCAAACACACAAATCATCTTTATGGAAACGCACAGTTTAACGTTGTAATTGTATTGTCATTAAACCTATTGTGGCTTTTTCTCCAGCATAACTAAAGTATCAACTATCATCATAATCAGGGACAGGATAACAGGGGGCTTGCAGAGGTTGTAGTCGCACCTGGGCCTTAGTGCAAGAGGGGTGGCCCAAATAGTGGTATGAATGGCCGGGGGTCCCATTTTACAATCACTGGCTTCATACAATCATTGGTAATCCAACTTAAGTGAAACCAATCTTGGAAAATGTATTCATGACAGCATTGTGGCCTCCCATCCTGTTTTTGAATGGGATTCTATTTTCCCCTGACATTGGCCTTCCCTGTGGAGTTCCTGTCAGAGAGCAGCACCATTCAGACATTTAAGCCCTGTCATAATTGGATCCAGAAAAATAACTCTCCTGATGGGTAAATGCACTGTCCATAGAAATAAACATTAATAAAATCACAATGAATTATGCAATTTGCATATTCAGATCAGCATGCTTTCTTTACATATGGAAATTAAAAGCGCCATCAGACTTTCACATGGTGCAAGCTGGTGACTGCTTAATGTTCCAACTTTTTCCATCTATTTGTGGTGACACTACAGCCAGACAATAAGACAATGAGAATATCTCAGCCACCTTATTTATTAAGAGGGTGGAGCGATGGTTAACATACACGGCCCATTAGTAGAGGGAACACTAAGCTCAGAACCACTCCATCATACTGTCAAGCTAAAAATCATTGTTTATTCTGTATACAAGTTTGTATCAACATAGTATACATATGACATGTCAATATTTCTATGAACCAAACATTGCATGTGTACTTACCAGCTTGGTTGGTCGTAACGGTAACTGAGACAGCCTGGTCCAAGCTAGGGTTCTGTTTCGACACTCCATTCACAGCCCAAATTTCAAAGGTGTAGTTAGTATGAGCCTGAAGATCAGTGATAGAGACTTTGGTTGTTTTCAAGCCATTTTGCTGGGGGCTGTAGTGAACTCCACTACCACAGGGCCGACAGCGAGTAAGGTCAGCTCCGCACCTCTTACAGACTACATTGAAGGAGACGTCATGCCTTCCACCTGTATTCTGGGGAACAGTCCACTCTAAATTTACAGAGGTCTCGTTGACATTGGAAATCAGGTTTTGAGGTGCTGATGGTGGTCCTGTTGAATAAAACAACATATGTCAAAGATCAAACATGGGATTAAACAAGATGAGTATATTGAATGGGAAAATTACCAATGAGCCTAAAACTATGCACAACTTAATAATTCTAAATAAAGGATCACCTTATTTAGGGTTAAAACCTGACATTTCTAACACCATTGCACTACTTTCCATTCTCAACACCACGATGCTTGAAAGGGCATCTTTCCAAATGGCTATGTCCACTTTCACGTGGGAAAATGTTCCACATTGAATCAAGATCCTCAGAAAGCAAAAAGTCAGTAATTGGTATGTGGGACGAGGCCCAGGCAGCTTCTGAACACAGGGGTAGCCAAGCGGAAAACTAGGCACGCAGATGCTGGCAGGTCTGAAGAGAGAGATGGGTCAGAAAGAGACCCCCACCCTCCCCTTCCAACATGAATGGAGATGGCCTATGAAGAGGAGGGGGTGACAGTGGAGCAGAACATCGAGGAGGAGACAGGCAAATGAAGAATAAAACCTTGACGTTATCCATGGAAATAAGTAAAAACAGAGGTGTCACTCCTGGCAGGTTGATTTCAGGCTACAAAGATTATATCTTATTCACACTCACATGTTTCGGAAAGAAAAAAAAATATCTGAGCTTCATATCTTTCCATCTACATGCAACGCAGTGGAGGATATTTTATCTACTAGAAGATTTGTTTAAAGTTATATATTTTTGTTACAAGAAAGACGGATGATCTCTTTTCTGCAGCCTTCTCTTTGTTGACAGATCAATTGTATCTATTCTCTTCTTCACAATAATCTTTTTCGTTATTGCATCGCACTAAATTAGTCGTCTTTTAAGCTACACAAGTGGGAATGAATCTGCTCAGTGGTAGAGACTGTGCAACGTATTGGCCTCGGAGAATTAAAACTCATTTCCTAGATCTGTGGATTTCCATTCCCCTTGGATTTCCATCCTCATTCTTATCACACCCAGATCGGGCTGACCTTTCCATTTCTCATCAAGTGACCTCTAAGACTTGCTTCATGGGCTTTCAATAAGAACAGCAGAATTGCTGATATTAAGTCTACTCCTCCCAAAATTATCTTTATCATTTAAGTTCTGTTTAGAGGCAATTCTTAAGTCGTATTTTGTTTTTGTTGAGCTCTGCTCTTTCCCCATAAAGGCTCTGACACAGGTCTGTAAATTGCAGTTTTTTGTTTCTCTGCGAGGCGAGTTTGGACTGGAGAGGGTGTGTGTCATGGGCTCGGATTAGGTATAAGAAAAGGCAATGACAAAGAGAAGCCTAATGCTGTGTATTTGTGTGTTATTTTTTTTTTCCTTTCTCTTGATGGCAATGGTTTGTTATTCCATATCCAAAAATGCCCTGAGCAAAGAGAATTAACTTGTTGCTGTAAATACTGTGTAAAGATCACCGCTGACTTTGAGACTGAGAAGATTAAAACAATTAGAAATACATTCCTAAAGGTGGGTTCACACAGTGCTTTTTTTATGTTTGTTTTTTAAACGCACTGCACTTTTGGTGGCAGTTCTACATTCAGTGTCAGAAGTGGATTCATAAGCAACAAGAAATGCATAGGAAGGACTTATACTTCCCCTTCCTTCCGTATCCACTTCTGGTTTTGGCTCAAGAAACTGCATCAAAAACTGCAGTGGCTTTTTTCCCCCCAGAAAACATGGTGGCCCTGATTTACTAAGAGTGGAGTGTAGTTTCTTTGTGGGTTTTATTCCCTACAACTTATTTTCCACCGTATTTACTAAGGTTTCCCTACATTTTCCACATTCCCTACACTTTGCTTTTTTTTTTACACATGCTCTGATCTGTCGGGTTTTCCTCAGCTGAAATCCACCACATTTTATGTGGAAACCTTAGTAAATATGTTGGGTTTTTGTGAAAATGTCGGGAACACGCCCCTTTTCGGATGCCACACACCCTTTTCCCAGCAGCCAAGCCCCTTTTTCGGGTTTTCTTAGCAAAATGGAGAGTTAGTTGGATTTTTTCAATTCTGGCACAAAATCTGGCGCAAAATCTGGCGCAGACAGAATTTCTGGCACAATGCAACAGAATCTGGCGCACAACCCGACAAAACATGTCGGGTTTGCAATAGTAAATGAGGGCCTGTGTGTGAATTCCCTCTTATCTAGGCAAAACTGTACATAAGTCAGCACCGGCTTATGAGCTTCACAAGAAAAAAGAACAAAATACAACTTTGCACTTATACAGTCATATACTTAGTGTTATGTAGTGGCGGAGGGCAGGAATCCCTCTAGCCCAGATACAGTCAATAGTAATGTGCATTAATGGAAATTGTTTACGAGTCTCAGGACAACCTGGGGTGTGTATAAAACACTTTAAATTATCCGAGTAAGATTTACAGGCTGGTAAATGAACATTTGGACATGGGTGATTGGGAAGGATTCATCTCTCTGAGCAGAAGGCAATAAGAAGACTCTCAGTCTTGGTTTCAAGAAGGCAGGAAAGTAGCCGCAGATTGATAAATAAAGTAGCAGCCTGTGACAGTTGTTAAACAAGATCCTGGCTTTTCTTCTTTAGATAATATAACCGAAGATGCAATGTCCCAAGCCTAGGAAGTGATTAATGACCCCAAATGGAGGAGTGTGGAACCAGTCTGGCTGTTTAAATACAGAAAAAACCAAGGTGGAACCTGCAGCTCATGTTATATAATACAATGTGATGTCAAGCTAAATTACCTGAAAACAAATGTTGTTTTTATCCCCATGATCAATCTCTCTGCTCTATGCTTCAGGTCCTAAAATAATCCCAGGATTAGTGCCTATAAGTTTACAACTGGCACCAACTTTTGGCCACTGTCCAGAGATGACAAGCTGATGATTAAATGTGTCTGTCTGGCTCCCAATACCTAGATAACATGTACTGTTACTGATCTGTCAGCTACAATGAGGCCTTATGCCAAAAAACACTATTTGGTAGCCATCGGACTATGTATCAACAAAAAGTACATTAAAGGCAGTGACCATTTAACGGATATTCCTTAAAGGGGTACTCTGCCCCTAGACATCTTATCCCCTGTCTGATCACGGGGGTCCCCGCGATCTCGGCTGTGACACCCCAAACATCTGGTGCATGGAGCGAACTTTGTTCCGTGCCGGATTACCAGTAATGCGGGGCAGAGGCTTGTGACGTCACGCCCCGCTCGTGACCTCATGGCCACGTCCCCTCAATGCAAGTCTATGGAAGGGGGCGTGACCGTGCATTGAGGGGATGTGACCATGATGTCACGAGTGAGGCGTGACCGTGGTGTCATGAGCCTCCGGCGCTGCACCCGATGCTCTGAACGAATGCCGGGTGCAGCAGGGAGATTGCGGGGGTCCCCAGCAGTTGGATCTCCGCGATCAGACATCCTATCCCCTATCCTTTGGATAGGGGATAAGATGTCTAGGGGCAGAGTACCCCTTTAAGTTTCCTTTACCTATAAAGGTCTATTAAACAACACTATTTCACAAAAATCTAAATCAAACTACTTTGAAATGCCTACATGAGTGTTAAAAAAGGAGCCTATTTCAGAAAACTCGAGAGACACTATACAAAGAATTTATGAAGAACTGGTATGTGTTTCAAGACATTACAACCTGCAATTAATCTGCTATTCCCTTGGGGTTCTCAAGAGCGCTGGAGTGGAGTTTTGAATACAATTGTTGGAGTCTAAACTATTACAAAGGAGATTCCTATTAAACCAATGACACCATAAACTCTCTTAAGGTCAATGTGGCTCACAATGAAGCAGCTGGTTCTCTCGCGTCTATATTGCGCTATGCTGCTTTAACTTTTAGGAACTTAAGACAGATGTGCCACCAGTAGTCAGCCAAGCTAATGAATTGTTTTCATCTATCCAAGTGTTGTACTCTGAGTGATGACAGATAAGGAACTACTGTGAGAATGTCTAATAATAACCAGACTAAGAAAGAAACAACTTATGTTCTTCATTGACCTCCTCATATTGCTACCTGTTCCTCAAAGACACCAACAGCATAGAGAGAAGAAGTGCAATCCAGTAGAAACTATCCAAATCATGCAAAAGAAAAAGAGTGAACCGGCACCGGTGACCACTCACGGATGGCTGTATTCAACTCAACCAGCCAACAAGCTTCAGAGTACCTGGACAGTATGATAGTGCTCAACGCTGTATATAGTATATCCACAGTAATCACATAGGCAAGAAGAAGGAAGAATGGAGCACATACCGTGAAGTTCCTTGCAGGTGCCACTTTATTCTTTAGACAGGGGAATGGTTACAGAGGGGCGGACAGGTGCTTTGGGGGAAACTTCGGGCTACAGTCCGTGTCACACTTGTCTGTGCTTCATCAGGCCCTCAGGGCCTGATGAAGCACAGACAAGCGTGACACGGACCATAGCCCGAAGTTTCCCTCAAAGCACCCATCCGCCCCTCTGTAATTGTTCCCCTGTCTGAAGAATAAAATTGCACCAGTAGAAACTATGTTCTTCATTGGTTTTCCCAATGGCAAATGATACATTTCTCTATTATATGCATGACACTACTGGCAAACATAGAATATGTCAGCAGATAAGAACCATTTGGCCCATCTGGTCTTCCCAAAAACATAACCTATATGTTCATGTACTTTATTATCTAGTCTCTTCCTTTGATAGAATGTACCACCTATATTTGTTTTTGTTTAGTTTTTTTATATTATTAAATAGAACTAGATACTGATACATACTTCTTTGCTAATCTATTTTTTATTGTAGATTTTTTTTTTATTCTACATGATTATAGGAGCAGCCATCTTTACAGCAGCCACATAGACCATAGGAATCTATATAGTCTGCAGATAAGTGATTGATTTTTACTGGAAATTGGTCCAGGCATGCTTTGTGACTTGTGCAGAGGTCACTGTGCAGGGAGGGGGAGGAGGATAGCTGTGACCTGACCTTCACCAATTGTGAATAGCCATCCCTGTGTTATTTATATATATTTATACTATACAAAAAAGATGGTTGCAGCAGCACTCTTGGTAAAAAAAATTAAGACTCTTTGCGTACTTTTTGCTAAAAAAAAATATATATATATATATATATATATTTGTGTGTGTTATCTCTATTACAGGCAGGATTGCAATAAGAGATAACGGTTGTGAAGTTCTCAACAGAATGGTAAGCGCAGCTAAATCATGAGACTGTGTGAAAATTGTGAAATTTCTGTATTTTTTTTCAATACAATTCCATAAAAACATGATATAAAAAATAGGTATTTTTTCTGTTGACATATATAGTTATGCACGTATACAAAACTTCACATACGGTTCCTCGTTGCTGTTCCTCCTACTCACCGAGCAGCACACCACTCAGTATTTCCATAAAGCTAACCATTACTCTTTGTAGAATTTTGCTGCAGCGCTCAGTGAATGCGTTCTGCCAGCACCCCTGCAGAATGTACCAGGCACTGCAGATTCCCTGATAATTGCCTTTGTGCAGTTCTGTACCAGCGTAAAGAGAAATTCAGATGAAGGTTAAAAACCAAAAAAGGAGAACAGCTTGTAGGGTGACAGCTTTAACTATTCTCTCGCTGGGGAATGATCCAAAACTCTGCACTGCAGTGGAAAAAAACATCCACTCTGTGTGAATAAACCCCGCTGAGAGATGTTCACCATACACAACCCAGTGAAGAAATGCTATGCTTTCATCCTTGACCTTGGGAGCGAGCGAAGGTTGGCTTGGCTTCTCATTCTGCCCATACATTTCAACAAGCCAGCTCCCGGCGGCAGCGGTGGAATTTACAGGCAGGTTCCACCAGTCATTTCATTAGGGTTCATTACGCGGATAACTGTCAAGATGCATTAGAGGAAGCGACCGAGATTAATAGGGCTGCAATGGCCATTTAAAAACAATATAGTTACTAGAGGAAATAACAGCCCGAGCAGCAAATCTGATTATTTAAAAGAAAAAAAAAATATGAATGAAAGACTGGGGAAGCGTGCTGGTAGAAACACAGAGGGCACGGATTTTATGATGGAGTCATGAGCTTCATTTCAGGCAAACAATCACTTGCATATGATTGTGTACCAGAAAAGATGGTTTACTATTATTAAACAGACTATATTCGGTTATAGTATTTTTATAGGACTGGCTTGGAATCATGTGATCAGGCTTAGTGTATCCCAGCATTAGCAGCTGAGTCTAACTTGACGGGATCATTTTCTCCATTCACTCAATTAGACTGGTTAATGCTATTAGGTACTGATAGCGCTATCAGAAAATGAGGGATAATAGGGCTACTTTTAGCAGTCTATAAAAAACTGAAAGGTTCAGCTTGTGTACACAAAACGATCACAACAAGATGAATAAATAGTGGGGACTTGATTTAAATATATATATATATATATATATATATATATATATATTTTTTTTTTTTTTTTTTTTTTTTTTTTATATATATATATTGGTTTTTTTTTATATCAGAGCTTGCTTTGAAGGCTATTTTAACTTCTTGTATTAGCTGTTGCCTGACTGTATTCACACAAAATATTTTTAATGCTATCTTTTATAAAAGACATTCTTAAAGGGGTTATCCAGGAAAAAAAACTTTTTTTTATATATATCAACTGGCTCCAGAAAATTAAACAGATTTGTAAATGAAATCTTAATCCTTTCAGTACTTTTGTGCTGCTGAAGTTGAGTTGTTCTTTTCTAAGCGCTCTCTAATGACACCTGTCCAAAGTAGAAGCAAATCCCCATAGCAAACCTCTTCTACTCTGTGCAGTTCCCGAGACAAGCAGAGATGTCAGCAGAGAGCACTGTGGCCAGACAGAAAAGAACAACTCAAGCTCAGCAGCTGATAATTATTGGAAGGATTAAAACTTTTTTTTATAATTTACAAATCTATTTAACTTTCTGGAGCCAGTTGAGATTAAAAAAAAAAAAAGTTTTTTTTTTCCTGGAATACCCCTTTAAGGTGCTTATACACTAAAGTCATGTGGATTTATTGATCCATAGTAGAAATCATTACATGAAGGACGCGTTTCGGCATATTTCCTTCCACAGCTTGCGGCAGCAAGCTGAGGAAGGCAATATGCCGAAACACGTCCTTCATGTAATGATTTCTACTATAGATCAAGAAATCCACATGACTTAGCATTACCGGTGAGTGCTGGGTTTCTTTTTCCATACATTGGTCTGCTCCCACCACCACCACAGACGGCAATGCCGACCTGATATAACCATATACACTAAAGTCGGCTGACAGAAGATTTTGGTGGACAGAAGGGTCAAACATATTGGATTTAATAACGCCCAACTTTATTGTTCTGGGAGGAATAAACCAGCGTCAGGACTCTCTGGCTGAAGCATATCCTTCCCGGTCTAAGGGTCATATTAGATGGAGCGAGCTGCCCTTTAATAGAGCATTCAGAGATAGGCACTTTAATAGAGCACTCATAAATCGCTGTGCAAGCAGGGCCCCTGAATGGTCACTGTATCATTCGGGGGACCCTTTGTGGCAATAAGCTATCAGCCGTAAATCCCCTTTTACACGAGGAGATGTGCAACCGACAGCCGATGATTTTTTGGGCAGATCAAATTGACCCAATCAAGGCAATGTTTGGCTTAGATTTAATCCGTTTAATAGGGCCCTAAGTTTAAGCTGTTTAGTTTTAGTTTACACCAACTATTAGTTGACTTATTTAAAGGGGGTACTCCAGTGGAAAAAAAAAAAATTTCAAATCAACTGGTTCCAGAAAGTTAAACAAATTTGTAAATGAATTCTATTTAAAAATCGTAATCCTTCCATTACTTATCAGCTGCTGTATGCTCCACAGGAAGTTAGGTAGTTCTTTCCAGTCTGATCACAGTGCTGACACCTCTGTCCATGTCAGGAGCTGACCAGAGCAGGAGCAAATCCCTATAGCAAACATATGCTGCTCTGGACAGTTCCTGACATGGAGGTGGCAGCAGAGAGCAATGTGGTCAGACTGGAAAGAACTACACAAAATCCTCTGGAGCATACAGCAGCTTAAAAGTACTGAAAGGCTTACAATTCTTAAATAGAAGTAATTTACAAATCTGTATAACTTTATGGCACCAGTTGAATTGAAAACATTTGTTTTCCACCAGAGCACCCCTTTAAGGCAGAGTCAACTTGTGGTGCATGGCATTTTAGGTCGTGCCCCCGTTCCAACCATGGCACACCTCTTTCCTGGTTCTTCCTGGCATAAGACATTATTACCATGTCTCATTTTCTGTGTGGCACATGTGGAACCAAGATTGGGTACATCAGGCATAGCCAATGTCACTATAGCCCATGCAACTCCAGCCTTATTCTCTATTCAGACGAGTGTATTATACCTATGGTGCTTTATGTTTGGTTCGGTAGCTACAAAGGGATTTTTGGGTGTTACATCCTTTATATCAAAACAAAAAGTCCAGTCCTTACACTACTTGTTGCTGTTTACGGACTATTGGAAGAACTTGGTAGAACAGCTGACATATCTGATGAATTTTTTAAATACAACATATGAAGAATTCTAAAAATGAGATATTTTCGGGGTATTTGTTAAGCAGCTGATATATGATCACAAATGATTCTGGATGACAATGAGCCTCTTTACAGTGAGCCCCGGCTGGGAGGTCAGCGAGGCTGTGGGAAACACCAATCTGAGCTTCTTTTAGAGCAACATAAACCCATCCTGCACAATGGGTGGCACCTTCAGAAATGCCCCTGTGTCTGGGACAGCTGCTGTCAAGTAACCGCTATACTGTATGGATTGTACAGTAAGAAATATATACAAGGCATATATCAAGATGACAGAGACTGCTGCTTAGAGAGTGACTGCATGCAGCGAGGCAAGGGGGGGGGGGGATTTAGCTTTCTCTAAAAGACTAAAGCATAGGGTAACTTACGGGTGCACGGCATGGAGGCAGGGTCACTGTCAGCCCGAAAATAGCCCCGATCACAGGTGCAGGAGGTAGAGCCTTCTCGGAGTGCAAAGCTATGCGGAGGACACTTGAAACAAGCTTTATCCGATAAGAGGGCCTTATAGTAGCCAACTTTGCAAGCTGAAAAAGAATAGACATGAGTGTTAATAAAACGAGGTATTCCACAATTAAATATTATAGATACTATAATCTACATCAGTCTTTCCCAACCAATGAACCTCCAGCTGTTGCAAAACCACAGCTCCCAGCATGCCCGGACAGCCGAAGGCTGTCCGGGCATGCTGGGAGTTGTGGTTTTGCAACAGCTGGAGGCACCCCGGTTGGGAAACACTGATCTATGTAAATAAACAATTTAGATTTATTGACTTAATACATGAGTCTTAACCCTTCTGCTCTCTGGGCATGCTGGGAGGTGTAGTTTTGGAAAAGCTGGAGGCACCCTGATTGGGAAACACTGATCTATGTTAATAAACAATTTAGATTTATTGAATTTATACTTGAGTCTTAACCCTTCTGCTCTCTGGTCATGATGGAAGGTGTAGTTTTGGAACAGCTGGAGGCACCCTGATTGGGAAACACTGATCTATGTAAATAAACAGTTTAGATTTATTGACTAAATACTTGAGTCTTAACCCTTCTGCTCTCTGGGCATGCTGGGAGTTATAGTTTCAGAACAGCTGGAGGCACCCTGATTGGGAAACTCTGATCTATGTTAATAAACAATTTAGATTTATTGACTTATTACTTAAGTCCTAAGCCATCGGCTGCCCAGGCCTGCTGGAAATTGTAGTTTTGCAACAGCTGGAGGCACAATGGTTGGAAAACACCGATCTATGTAAATAAACAATTTGGCTCTAGTAATGGTGGAGATGTATCTTAGTTATTATCTATTGGGTGCTACGTGAATGAGTTTTTTCTACAATACAACAGAAAACGACAATGGACGACGGTTTGTTGACAAATGACACCTTCAACTCTGCTACATCTACGTGCCCATGTTAGGTGGCTAGTCGCGATCGGTTAGCCACTATAATGAAGCAATGTTGCCGGTATGGATGGTTTATTTGCTCGGCGACAGACATGGTTCCCAGGGCACGTACTGAACTTTGCTCGGTGTATTACATCGCTCCGATGACTTTCTAGGTGTTTGATTAGTTTCACTCAAAACAGACCCATGGGAGAGATGGATAGGAATGGCAGCCCACAGCTTGGCAGACAGGTTCAGGTCAGGCCCCTATCCCCACATCAAACATGGCCTCATCCCCTGCACACAGAATCCGAACCCAGTGGAAACTGCCTGTCACTCAGCCGTCACACATAGACAAAGACAGCTTGTGTACAGCCAGCCACTGGATGCAAGGAGGCCTCACTTCTCTCCTTCGGACTTGACAACATCTTAAATACGGCTGAATGAACACAGTCAGCCTCTGTGTATTTACCGCTGCATTACATGTTCAGGAGGAACAAAATGCTCCCAGTGAAATGAATATGCTTTGTTTTATAAGATGGCGCTGCACAGCCCGCTCTATAAAATCCAGGCTTTGTGTCCGTAAAAGTAAAGGATGTGCTCTGCCGAAATAAAGTCCTTTTATAGCCATGACATCAATACTATTATAGGGATCATTTTCATCCATTAGTAGTGTTTAATAATAATATTACAGTACAATAAAGACTAATGGGTCAGAGGGTTATACAGGATTAAAAATGACAACAATAACAGCACCACACCTATTCACAGGTTAAATGTGGTACTGTAGCTCAGATCGATTCGCTTTTAGTGGAACTGAGCAGTAATACAAGATACGACCCCAAGGACTAGTGTGGCACAATTTCTGCAAGAAAGTTGCAATTGTCCTAAAGGGGGTACGCCAAGATTAAAATTACACATTAAAAAATCTTAATCCTTCTAGTACTTATCAGTTTCTATTTGCTCCACAGGAAGTTCATTTCTTTTTGAATTTCCTTTCTGTCTGACCACAGTGCTCTCTGCTGACATCTCTGTTTATTTTAGGAACTGTCCAGGGTTGGAGCAAATCCCCATAGCCCTCTCCTGCTCCAGACAGTTCCTAAAATAGACAGAGGTGTCAGCAGAGAGCACTGTGGTCAGACTGAAAAGGAAATTCAAAAAGAAAAGAACTTCCTGTGGAGCAAACAGAAGCTGATAGGTACTAGAAGGATTAGGATTCTGAAATAGAAGAAATTTCCAGGGGAGTACCCCTTTAACTACCACTTATGTTATTCAATGTAATGTATATAACTTGTCATATACCTTTAAATACTGTTGTCATGTGTTGTAACCAAGGAAGGTACCAGTGACCATGTGACCTATGGGACCCCTCCAGAGTCTCCCCCATATAAACCCTGGGTGGAGCTAGTTCAGTCTCTTCTCTACTGAGTGCAGCAAGGACAAGTCTGGAGAGAGTGTCTAGTGTCCTGAGGAGGCCTAAAGTCTACCACGCAGCCACGCATCCACAAATACACAACCCCACAGGTGAACGTCAAAACCTGGTAAGCTACAAACAGGGTGAAGTGTGTCTAGTCAGTCCTCGTCAAGTCAGTCAAGATTAATCTGTGTCAAGTCAGTGTGGGCCTGCAGCAAATTGTCCACGTCCACTACAAGTCCCAGCGAGCCCTTAGGTCTCTGAAGTCACTGGTCACCTCTGTGGGCCTGGCAAAGCTGTTAAGACTGTTATATCTGTCTAACTCAATAAAGCTGCCGTTGTTTCGTAACTTGGCGTTGGAGTCATTATTTGCCTCTGTGCCAAGCCCAGGATCCAACGGTATACCTTCGGGTGCTGTAGAGGTTAAACCACGCCCTGGCATCATGAACACAAGGGGTTAATGCCATCTGCCCCTAGGGTAATTCCATCTGCCCTCATCACACCCTCACCACACATTGATGAACTAAATGAGCCAAAATTAGTCACTTTTACTTTGCCTTTGGCACATTCAAGGGAGGCATGTTGTGGTATATGTCAGCATCCATCTTTTCCCATGTTGCCAACACATCCCACAAAATTGGATCATATTAAGTGCGCACTTGCCCTAAACCAAATCGAAGAGTGGTTACAAAGATCAACTCTTGCTCTTAGGGTAGGGTCACCCATACCATATTTTGCTGTGTATTTGCTTCTGGGAATTTTCCTACCCATTGCAGTCAATGGGTAGCGAAATATGCAGCTGATTTTGCTACCCATTGACTTCAATAGGTAGGAAAATATGAAGCAGCAAATACACAGCAAAATACGGCACGTGTGACCCTACTCGTAAGGACCTCTCATATCAAGGTATTTTACAAACAGTCCACTGACTGGTTCTACAGGGAAACTGGACACTTTCTACAGGAGATCACCCAGTATCCCATAAATCAGTATATTTTTAAGGAAGTCTTAGGATTGCTTAGAGTTGACTATGCCAATCTAGATAGAAGCCTGTATAAATCTGTTCTTGGCCTCCATTACAACTGCCACCAGCGTTGTCATCTTATGGACCTATGATCTACAGACGTATGATGCTTCCGTAGCCCGGATCTTCCGTTCTGAAGCTTAGCCTAGGATCCTGAATGTGCACGTTCAGTGGTAAAAGTTATTCCCTATCTTTGTACGTTAATAAAACTAATGGTGGATGCAACCTGCTTGCCAGAGACACTCATTAAGTGTGTATGGGCGGCTATTGTGGGCCTCATTGTGTCTTGTTAATACATTCTCACACCAAATCCCTATTCTCCTTGCCACAAATTAAAGTCTTTGGTGCGTGCTTAATTCTCTGTCCTCTGTTTTGTCCTTATGCTTTTCTGCTAAGGATTTGCTGGGTAAGATTGTGGGGGGAATAAGGAGGAGGAAGCGGGTTATTGCCAGAGCTTTAGGTCCATCCTCTTTGTCCCCAGCTTAGTTCACATGTTCAATACAAGCCACAAATTCAATATCTTTGGCATGGCTTTGATGAGTTTTCTTCCCTTCTTTTTCATTAGTCAACAAAAGCAGATCCACAACCCAGATGACACAGAAACGCCATCGGGTTAAGGTTTAGGATCAAGACTGGTGAGAAAAAAAGAATCCTAAATACAACAGAAGGATTGTGGAATACACAGGCCTGTCCTAATAGATCAGCCTAATCAGGATGCACATACACAGACAGTGACCCCTCAATCCCCCAGACCTGGGGTCCCTGACCCCATCCCACCATCCATCCATGTTATTATACATAACCAAAGCTGATCCAATAAGTCTAAGGTCAGGTTCACACTTCAAAACACAATTCTTAGTACAATGTACATAGGTAGACCTAAAAATGCAATATACTGTATGATTCATTCCTAAATCTCGTTCACACGGCTGAAATTTTGAGTAAAATGTGGCAGAAAAATTCAACTCCCATTGTTTTCAAAACCGCAGAATTTCCAGGTGCGGAAATTCAAATTCCGTCCTCCACGGAAAGAATTGATTGGTCAATTCTCTTTAGGGAATCTGCTTGGAAATGCATTGCCTTCTATGGAGATGGCACATTTCCGAGCGGACCTAGCGTGGGGTGGACATTCAAAAAAAATCCGCCGTGTGAACGTACTACAACGCAGTGTTTCCCAACCAGGGTGTCTCCAACGGCTGCAAGACTACAACTCCCAGCATGCCCAGATTGCCAAAAGCTGTCCGGGCATGCTGGGAGTTGTAGTTTTGCAACAGCTGGAGGCACCCACTGCCCTACATGATATATTGCAGAACTCTCCAACCCATGGCTGTCCAAAACTATGGCTCTCATCAATAAGTAAATGATGGGAGTTGTAATTCTGTAATAGCTGGGAGCCACTGCTATAGGAACATTATGGTAAGCTTTAACAAAATCCCCCAAATATATGGTTCCAGACCCACCATCGATCTATATACCTATATCTATCCCTAATTCATGTCTCTCCAGCTGTTGCAAATCTATAACTCCCATCAAGACTGTCAAAGCATGATGGAAGTTCTAGTTTAGCAACGTCTGGAGAACCTTGGGTTAGTGAACATTGCTATAATAGAAGATCCCCCAGACCTTACCTATCTATCTTCAATAACCTTAAACAAGGTTAACCTTCAATCTACAAAAGTTTTAAAGGGGTTATGCAGGAAAAAACTATTTTTTATACATCAACTGGCTCCAGAAAGTTAAACAGATTTGTAAATTACTTCTATTAAAAAATCTTAATCCTTTCAGTACTTCTGAGCTGCAGAAGTTGAGTTTTTCTTTTCTGTCTAAGTGCTCTCTGATGACACGTGTCTCGGTAACTGCCCAGTTTAGAAGCAAATCCCCATAGTAAACCTCTTCTACTCTGTACAGTTCCCGAGACAAGCAGAGATGTCAGCAGGGAGCAATGTTGCCGGACAGAAAACAACAACTCAACTTCAGCAGCTGATAATTATTGAAAGGATTAAGATTTTTTTTATACGAGTGATTTACAAATCTGTTTAACTTTCTGGAGCCAGTTTTTTTCTGGAATACCCCTTTAATGTAACATATGATATATTAGGCATATGGAAAAGCACAGGTGCCATGCATTATGCACACCACGATTCATAAAAATTATATAAATGTATTCACGAGTTAAAAAGCATATTGGGAAAAAAAAAAGTCATGTCAGTGACTTGTGACTATATTTTAGCATACTTTACGAATTCGGGAATATTTCGGACGCAAACAGGCTATCACCATGACGAAGAAAATGAAAATGACAAAGCGAATAACTCCTTTAAGAACGCAATGGGATTTATTTATTTATTTTTCTATAAGAAGCTTCAAAAGCTCAGCGAGAGGGGTGCCCTGCCTGCAGAGCGCAGAATCCAGTGCCAGTCGCCTGGTCGCCCATGCTCCCAGCTAATGAATTGGTTAACTGCTGAGTGACAAGTGCTAATCCTGTTATTTCGAGGCCTCTCTTCAGCGCTCTCACCCCTACAGAGAGGAGACGCTTCTTGGCCTGTCTTCTCTGTAAACAGTCTGCATTTATCCATTCATTTTCCCATAACCCCAGATCAGGCAGATGTATGACATGATATTATTAAGAAGCAAAGCATACCTGAGCAGTGAATGTATAATATGCCGTGAGCTTCTTAGGGCAGGGTTCTGCCTCCTACTCTGCCAGGTCGGCTAATATTAGAATTATGTAAGTGCCGTATTATACTGTATGGAATGATGAATGGATTAGTGCCACATTATATAATGGTTGCAGCATAAGCGCGCAGATATGGATCCTTTTTTTAGCTTACTTAGTTATAAAAAGTTGGTTGACAATCAATATGGTTGTATTGGCAGCTTTCATTTGGGTTGTCACCTAGCTTTCCCAGGTTCCTGAACAGCAAAATGTCCACTGGCTGACAGTTATCCTTTAAAAACAGTGAGTGGCCTTCCAGCTGTTGCAAAACTACAACTCCCAGCATGCCCGGACAGCCTTTGGCTGTCCGGGCATGCTGGGAGTTGTAGTTTTGCAACAGCTGGAGGGCCACACTTTGGAGACCACTGCTTTGAAACAACCTCTTTTCCAGAAAAGTCTTCTTAGAGCATTTTTTTTCCCAACCAGGGTGTCTCCATTTAATGCATAAACTTGCAGGCTAGGAGTTGTAGTATTGCAACAGCTGGAGGCACCCTGGTTAAACACATCTTGTACTCTTAAAATGTTGGGTGTCATACTATGTGAGAGCCATGACACCATCTCACACAAGCATACTGGTAATGTGTATCTAAAATACAGATGTATCTATATTTGAATCCGACCCCATGGTCTTAAAGGGGTACTCCGGTGGAAAACTTTTTTTTTTCTTAAATCAACTGGTGCCAGAAAGTTAAACAGATTTGTAAATAACTTCTATTAAAAAAAAATCTTAATCCCTCCAGTACTTATTAGCTGCTGAATACTACATAGGAAATTATTTTCTCTTCGGAACACACAGCTCTCTGCTGACATCATGATCACAGTGCTCTCTGCTGACATCTCTGTCCATTTTAGGAGCTGTCCAGAGCAGCATATGTTTTCTATTTGGATTTTCTCCTATTCTGGACAGTTCTTAAAATGGACAGAGATGTCAGCAGAGAGCACTGTGGTCATGATGTCAGCAGAGAGCTCTGTGTTCCAAAAAGAAAATAATTTCCTCTGTAGTATTCAGCAGCTAAAAAGTACTGGAAGGATTAAGATTTTTTAATAGAAGTCATTTACAAATCTGTTTAACTTTCTGGCACCATCCGCAGAATGGGTGAAAGTAGCGCATTCTACGCTCATGAACAAAAGCACGCATTTTTACACCCCCCATATGAATTGCTTCTTAGATTAACATTAGCACCATATGAAGGTGTGCATAAAAACAGATGAAATATGGATGCAAAGTACGTTTGTGTTAAAGCGGCATATGATGAACATTAAAAGGTTATATAGAATAAGAACAACTGAAAGCCTTGGCCTACATTTACAAATGATGCCTCTTAAACCAGACCGAGAGTAGGGAGTAGCTAGAATGATTTGTACAAAATTTATTATACAATTTTACCACATTTAGGGGGAGATTTCTCAAAACCTGTCCAGAGGAAAAGTTGCCCAGTTGCCCATAGCAACCAATCAGCTCTCTTCTTTCATTTTTAACACGGCCTCTGCAAAATGAAAGAAGCGATCTGACTGGTTGCTATGGGCAACTGGGCATCTTTTCCTCTGGACAGGTTTTGATAAATCTTCCCCTTAGTGCTTTTCAAGCTGACTAAAAGTCTAAAATTTAAAGGAGAAGTCCCATGCCAATAAGTAGAGGAAAAACCCTAACAGAGCGGCGTGTCACGACCCCAGCCCGAATCGGGGGCCGCCACCCCCTCTCAATATATCTCTATGGGAGAGCCAAAAATAGCCGAATGGCTCTCCCATAGAGAGATATGGAGGTGGCGTGGTGGCCCCCGCTTCAGGCGCTGTAGGAGAGCTGGGGCTCCATACAGGAGATCGCAAGCGGCCACAACGCTCGGATCCCCCGTGATCTAAAACCTATCCTGCGGATACCACACCCACTCCATGGAGACCACACCTACTTTTCTCAAAACTTTTTAAATTTCAAACTTTTCAATTATTTGCACACATTTGTGACTTTTTTTTTTGGCACAGTTTCCGCCAAAAACTGCTGTCAATCGCTTAGTCAGTGTGGCCCATTAGATTCTGCAAAACGCGTGTTCATTACATCGCAAGGACCTCGAGCAGCTTGCAATGCAGCTACGGCTCCGAAACCCTCCCGAACAGCCATCACTTAGCAATCTGTTCAGGAGAAGCAATCGTCAGAGATGGAGGTATCAGCTGTTGTTAGCAAAGCGTTGACAGAACAAAGTTTTCCAGTTCTGTAACTGGGGAAAATATTACGAAAAAAATATAGTCTCTTTCCAGGTTTGGCAGCACGGAATCTTCCATCTGTAATTCAAAGTTTGATGAATCAAGCTCCTATTGGGATGCAATGCTTCTTTATGCACTTGTTGTCTATAGTGGCCTATAGCTATAATGTTTACACTGGAAGATTAATAACATAAAATTCTCCTCTTCCCACCTCACTTGTAGGACAACGCATTGCGTGTGGGATGCATAATCAATTTCCCCTGGTTGTTCCCAGCATATCTATGAAAGAAATTAAATGGGGGCGGACACTTTTGTTCTAAGCATTGTGCGTATTATTTAGGAGAAGCAGTAAATGTTCCCTGTGGCCCACCTAAGTGTCTTGTGAACATATTATTAACACTGACCTCTCACTCCTTTTCTACTCATTGCAATTTTTTTTATTTGTATTACGCTATACATGGAGAGTCATGGTAGCCATGATGGATTAGAAGACTTCCTGCCCACCAAACGCAACGTCTGGCCCAAATGGGTGGTCTCCCACGAAAAGAAGAGACAAAGAAATGCCGGACATCTTCAAGGGGTTGTGACTCCTGCTGACATTTTTATGACGGGCAAAGAAATACCTCTGCCATTTGTTCTACCAAACCTTTTACTCGTAACCTCTTCACAGCTCTCTTCTGGCCTCAAAATGCTTGAGAATGTGTCTGCAATGGTTCGCTAGAAATCTGAGGGTTATCTAAAAATCGGCCCCCTAGTATTCGGATCCGACACATACAAAGCACAAAGCAGATGGACTTTCATGACTAAATAAAACCGTGAATGGAAAAATCCCATGATATTATAATGACAGGCACGCCATAAGTTTGCAAGCATGAGCTGAAGCAATTACTATGGAAAATAAGCCTTCACCGCGAGTCATGACTATGGGACTGACCCTCCATACTGCCTTATGGAATTACAAAGTGAATGGCTTTAGTGCAAAGAAAATTAATATCTCCCCTTCAGTAACCCTGCCGCCATTCAATAGAGGGAGGGGGTATCCTAATAGAAATATGTCTATCATGACCTGTAGAGCCATCCATGAAAAAAGCTTCATTTCACATACACAGATTAGAAATATGCAGATGACCTTTGGAAATAATTGAGGGTTTTCTCATAAGAAACATATCATTTCCCTGATTGACTTCCGTAATAGCATCATGTTTATGCATTAGACCCCACAATCACTTCCAGACATGCCAGATGACCAAATCCATCAGGTAGACATGTATGGGGCTTCATATTTTCTGCTTACATTTCACTAAATTCACAGGCCGGGGCACAGCTGTTTTGAGAATTTTAGTTTTTTTTTTTTGTTATCAGATTGATCTTAGGTACAAAATTCAGCATTCATCCTATTCCTAAGAAACAGAGCTGCACTGGAGATATGAACAAGCTGTAATTCGCCCGGCTCCGCTCACTATTGATTATACATCTCATCATATTAAGCGATCAGGAGCTCCCTCATCACTGTGAATTGGCTTTTTTTCATCAGCTCAATAAGTTTAGCTTTGAAAAGAACTTGGTAGGGATTTCCTTTTTTTTTCTCAAATTGGGCAAAATGCCAGGACAACACACAGGTGAATTCCGAAAACCTTGGAAGCTCATCTCTTATGCACAGAGGGCTGGTAGGAGATGCTATCCCTCAATTCCCGGAGTTATTGATGAGCGCCGGGTCTCCTTAGTGCTGCCCACTTTATAAATCAACCTTTGCACAGCCAGGCAGATAATGAAGCAGCAGTTTCTCAGGCATGTTACAAGGGGGCAGGGAACCCTGCGAGGATTTAATGCTGCAATTTCCCCAAGGACACCAGAGAACTGATACCAATCATAGGTGACAGATGCCATTTAGAACAGATATGAGGCCAGAAATTCTTCCTGGATGTAACTAAACATCTGACTATATTGAAGGCATCTCAGGGTCAAGAGCATTGTGTATTGGTCATCTGCATTGTGTACTGGTCATGTGCATTGTGTACTGGTCATCTGCATTGTGTACTGGTCATCTGCACTGAGTACTGGTCATCTGCATTGTGTATTAGTCATCTGCACTGAGTACTGGTCATCTACATTGTGTACTGGTCATCTGCATTGTGTACTGGTCATCTGCACTGAGTACTGGTCATCTACATTGAGTACAGGTCATGTGCATTGAGTACTGGTCATCTACATTGTGTATTGGTCATCTGCATTGTGTACTGGTCATCTGCACTGAGTACTGGTCATCTGCATTGAGTACTGGTCATCTACATTGAGTACTGGTCATCTACATTGTGTACTGGTCATCTGCATTGAGTACTGGTCATCTACATTGAGTACTGGCCATCTGCATTGTGTACTGGTCATCTGCATTGAGTACAGGTCATGTGCATTGAGTACTGGTCATCTACATTGTGTACTGGTCATCTGCATTGTGTACTGGTCATCTGCACTGAGTACGGGTCATCTGCATTGAGTACTGGTCATCTACATTGTGTACTGGTCATCTGCATTGTGTAATGGTCATCTGCATTGTGTACTGGTCATCTGCATTGTGTACTGATCATCTGCACTGTGTACTGGTCATCTGCATTGAGTACTGGTCATCTGCAATGAGTACTGGTCATCTGCAATGAGTACTGGTCATCTGCATTGTGTATTAGTCATATGCACTGAGTACTGGTCAACTGCATTGTGTACTGGTCATCTGCATTGTGTATTGGTCATCTGCATTGTGTACTGGTCATCTACATTGAGTACTGGTCATCTGCACTGTGTACTGGTCATCTGCATTGAGTACTGGTCATCTGTATTGTGTACTGGTCATCTGCATTGTGAGTACTGGTCATCTACATTGTGTACTGGTCATCTGCATTGAGAGTACTGGTCATTTGCAATGAGTACTGGTCAGCTGCATTGTGTATTAGTCATATGCACTGAGTACTGGTCAACTGCATTGTGTACTGGTCATCTACATTGTGTACTGGTCATCTGCATTGTGTACTGGTCATCTGCATTGTGTACTGGTCATCTGCATTGAGAGTACTGGTCATCTGCATTGTGTACTGGTCATCTGCATTGTGTACTGGTCATCTGCACTGAGTACTGGTCATCTGCATTGAGTACTGGTAATCTGCATTGTGTACTGGTCATCTGCACTGATTACTTGTCATCTGCGTTGAGTACTGGTCATCTGCATTGAGTACTGGTCATCTGCATTGTGTACTGGTCATCTGCATTGTGTACTGGTCATCTGCATTGTGTACTGGTCATCTGCACTGATTACTTGTCATCTGCATTGAGTACTGGTCATCTGCATTGAGTTCTGGTCATCTGCATTGTGAACTGGTCATCTGCATTGTGTACTGGTCATCTGCACTGAATACTGGTCATCTGCACTGAATACTGGTCATCTGCACTGAATACTGGTCATCTGCATTGAGTACTGGTCATCTACATTGAGTACTGGTCATCTGCATTGTGTACTGGTCATCTGCAATGTGTACTGGTCAACTGCACTGAGTACTGGATGTAACTAAACATCTGACTATATAGAAGGCATCTTTGGGTCAAGAGCATTTTGTACTGGTCATCTGCATTGTGTACTGGTCATCTGCACTGAGTACTGGTCATCCGCATTGTGTACTGGTCATTTGCATTGTGTTACAGGCCTGATGCTTAACCCACAAAAGGTATCCATTCTGGAGATCCAGATGTTGCAAAACTTCAACTCCCAGCTGTCCGGGCATGCTGGGAGTCGAAGTTTTGCAGCATCTGGAGGGTCACAGTTTGAGACAACTGAGCACATACACATATGAATATATTGACGATTACTCTTCCTATGTTCGTGAAATTTGCATATTCGCTATGTTCGTTCACTTTTTTTTCCATGGGAAAATTTGCATGTGAAAAAATAAATAAATAAAGCGAATATTAACATTAGGAGTATATAGCACTATATTCTAAATATTCGCGAAATTGCGAAGTGCCGATATTCACGGTAAAAATTTGCATTACGAATATTCATGCTCAACACTAGTCCTGGCATTCACAGTGCATGCTGGGAGATTTAGTTTGGCAACAGCTGAAGTGCTGCAGGTTTCGGATCACAAGATTAAAGGAGTAGTCCAGTGGTGAACAACTTATCCCCTATCCTAAGGATAGGGGATAAGTTGCAGATCGCGGGGGGTCCGACCGCTGGGGCCCACCGTGAACTCCTGTATGGGCCCCTACAGCCCGCGGGAAGGGGGTGTGTTGACCACCGCACGAAGCAGCGGCCAACACGCCCCCTCAATACAACTCTATGGCAGAGCCAGAGCGCTGCCTTCGGCAATCTCCGGCTCTGCAATAGAGATGTATTGAGGGGCGTGTCAGCTGTCACTTCGCGCGGTGGTCGACACCCGCTATCTGGCCGGAGAGCCTGGCCACCATACAGAGAGATCGCAGGGGACCCCAGCGGTCGGACCCCCCGCGATCTCAAACTTATCCCCTATACTTAGGATAGGGGATAAGTTTTTCACCACTGGACTACCCCTTTAAGGGATAGTCACCCATAGGAGGCACTATAGAGACAACTGTAGAAAGCTATTCAGATGCATCTCCACTTTGGTACAAGGCTACCAGTCCAAGCTTTCTTTCTTTGCATGGCCATCATTTTTCCTAACTATATGAAGATCTCAAGGTTGACAACCACAGCGGTCTGTATGACAAATGTGACAGACGAGTCTGGTGTTCAGATTTCTGGTGGCAAGATTTCATACATTGCATGACATAATCTGCTTCTTCTCTCTAGCAATATTTATTTTCTGGTTTGTTATTCTGTCCTAGCATCTGTTCTCCTTTCACAGCGATGACTAGTATGTTACCACCATGCTCACATTCCCATAGATGTGTACTGTGTGTCAGGGCTACAACACTTGGAGTTTCAACACAAACACGGCAGTTGTGTCAGTGTCGAACCTCACTCCTACTTCCTTCCTGGGTAAACAAATATATGGCGGCTATCCCAGGTGACAACTGGATGTGTATCCTCTGTCTTTAAGCTGTACTTGTGCCCATATTATGACGGTGTTACCTGCCTGTACTGAAATAACACATCACAGGGCTTCCTATTTAGGATAAATTTGTCTAGGTGTCACAAGTAACATCCATCCCGTATTGTACTAAAGGCCTAATGGCCCCCAACTGTGCATGGGAGGACAGTAGGGAATTGGGGCATGAAAACCTTATGAGCCTTTTTACAAGGCATAATAAACCACTACAAATGCAAATGGGGCTCTATTTACTGTATCTAGACCAGTGGTCTCAAATTGTGGCCCTCCAGATTTTGCAAAAGTTCTACTCACAGTATGCCGTGAGCCGTGTCGGGTGCTCAATCCTCCAAGACAAAGTCCATACAGAAAATAAATGTGCAGAGATATAGGATGCACTCACCAGCGGGGTAACGTGAAAACATTTTTGGCTTTATTTAGACATACAGGAGCAAAAGCGGACAAGTGTGGACTGCGTCCACACTTGTCCGCTTTTGCCCCTGTATGTCTAAATAAAGCCAAGAATTTTTTCACATTACCCCACTGGTGAGTGCCTCCTATATCTCTGCACATTTATTTTCTGCAAAACTAAAGATGCCCACACAAACAAGACTTTGATCGGTCATCTGTGGCTGATCCTCTGTCACATGGTGGACTAAAATAATCTATCTGGTAAAATATATAAAATAAAATAAAAACACATACAAAGTGGCAAATAATCAGTTAAAGAGTACCTGTCATGATCTTGTTGTTGTTGTTAAAATGTTATAATCCTCCCAGTTCACTGCCCCCCTCATGATAAACCACCCCCTGCTTTTATTTTTATTATTTGTTAGTTTTCTACCTTGATATTTTTCTGTATTTTCTGCTCAGTCTCAGTCAGATTCACAGACTGGGAAGGGGCGTTCCCCAGCAGGCGTGACATCATCTGAAGCCATACAGGGAAGAACTTCCTCCCTCACTCTGCTACACACAGACCAGAGCAGTTCAGTGTGAGATGAGCTATGATTGGCTAAGGCTGAACACACATACACACTCAGCACTCCAGACTGCCTTTCCTGATTTTGGACTTCTGCCAGGCCAGCAGGAATCCAAAGTCTTTGCAAGAGATAAGGCAAAATGTGCTTTGGACAAGTAAGGAGACACCTAGTGGCAGCTTTTTAGCTTTTTAAACACAAATAAAACATAGAAAACTCATTTTTTTAAACAAAGTACATTAGAAATATTTTTTATTTACTATAAGGAGTGCAATAGCAAAAATGAGTTTTAATCACAGTGCCCATTTAAATAAGGCGATCATGACAAATACACTTTAAAGATCAATCCTGACTGAATTTAGATGACTGTACTTTACTGCCCAACATCAAGGACATATATATCATTCTAGAAGGAGGGAGTGATGCTTGCAAAGGTTTTGTAGCATTATTCAAAATATATTTAAAATGTAGATAGATAGATTAGACAATAATATATATATATATATAATATATATATATATATATATACATACATACTTGTTTCTTTTCTTTACCTTCTATTAGCAAAACTTGCAAAAACAAGGGACAAGTACCCCCACAGGTTCTACATGACGGCAGATAGGAATGAATTGTTAAGACTCTCTTAGGGAGTGAAAGGTGAAATAGCAAAAGAGTTCTTATCAGCACGTAGCAGTAATAGGAAGAATCTCACAAATACAGAGGAAGGAAGTAGTTTTTGTTTTACTGCAAAACAAAACATGTACTTAGCGTGCGGCATGAGAACATTATGGGAACATGTAGATTCTACAAAACATTTAGAGCTCAGTCCAGCGTCAAAAGGTGGTTCAGCCCCTGACCCACCCTGCTGAGCGTGTTACACCCTCCACCCAGGATTCAGGGCTCTGAATCACCGGACACTTCATGTATTGTATGTGGACAAACAGAATGACAGCCTAGTTATTACCTATGGGACAGGGACAACAAGCCTGAAGTGAACAGTGTTAGTGTGTGTTCTGTGGTGCTGGGGGGGGTGGGGGGGGGGGGGGGGGGGGGGGGGGGGGGGGGGGGGGGGGGGGGGGGGTAGGGCGTCATGTCCTGGATGTGTTTTATTGCTTTTAGCCTTTACATTCTGGAGAAAAAAAAAGGCCTCAAGCTGCAGTTTTGCTGTGGAAGCTGGCACTAAACAAACTCACCTTTAAAAGAAGATTTACAGGCTAAGGCTGAGGGAAATTGCATCATTCATGGCTAGACAAATGTCTAAATGAAGATTTACGGAGAACCAAATTCTAGATAAAACATGAAATGCAATCTTTGTAAATGGGCTACCGGCACTTCATCAGCACGGTCCTCCAGTTATTACTAGTGTCTGGGCCCCCGGGTACTTAGGAAACATGTAGAATTATAATAATAATGACATCCTCTTTCCAAGCACAGACGGATCATCTGGGCTATTTCTTCCAATATCCATTGCCAGAAATCTGCACTGAGGGTGAAGGTGGCACAGTAGAGAAAGGAGAGCGCCAAAAACATAAAGCAGATGGGGGTGATTAAAAAAAAGAGGCATAGGAAAACAGAAAGAGTATTGATTCAAGGAAAGCATTGACATGCTAATTTATTTGCAATGGGCCCGCTCTTGTTTTGGTCCATTGCTGGCACACTCCAAAAAGGAGACGGATTTTCAATAGTAGATGAAGTCTGTTATTTTTTTTTTTTTTTACTCCTGAGCTGCTCAGGCACTGACTAAACTTGAACAGGAAACAAACAGCTCAGGGAGGGGTGGACTGGGCTCCGAGGGGTGACTGGGCTCCGAGGGGGACTGGGCCCGAGGGGTGGACTGGGCTCCGAGGGGTAGACTGGGCTCCGAGGGGTAGACTGGGCTCCGAGGGGTAGGACTGGGCTCCGAGGGGTAAACTGGGCTCCGAGGGGTGGACTGGGCTCCGAGGGGTAGACTGGGCTCCGAGGGGTGTCTTGCACCCATGAGACATTGGACATTGGAATATCTTTGAAAACAGTCAAAATGTAAAAACTGCTGAAAGCTAGGAATATCTCTAAACTCTAAATTCCTAGAGAGTAACACTTGTCTCAGTTTTTCCCTTGACAGGTAAATGTGTTGGAAAATTCATTATGTTAGCAGCGCCACCCAATAATACAATTTTTCTTTTGGCAAAAGCCTGAAGGGTTTCTTTAGGGACATATAGATGAGGGTCAATGCCATGGCAAAGTGCATTGATAAATAAAATAAAAAAGCAATACTTGCATTTGTAATTTGTTAATGGTTTCCACTTAAAGGGATATTTCCATTTCAAATAGGTACCCCGTATCTACAGGGTGGGGATAACATGCTGATCAGTGTGGATGGGATGGCTGGCACCCCTCTGGTCCTAAGAATGAAAGGAATTGCACCCGGGAAGAACACAGCATGTACTTGGCCAGTGCTCCACTCATTCGCTAACTATTGAGATAGTACTACTTTAACATTAGATAAATGTTGCTCAAACCCAATGGGACAAGCTGGCCATCTAATGTGTATGGTGGCCTCCCTAGTCTCCACCGATGGAAGAAGATAAGGATCAGGCAGTTTCATTTCAAATGCCAAATCCATTTGTTGTGGAGAGATAAGAGGAGTCTGGCAGTGGCTTTCCCCTTTAATGAAAACACATTCAGGAGTATGTATGTCTGTGGAATTTTTGGTTAGGATAATTGCTGGACAAACATTGTGTGTTCGTCCAACAGTTACTTAAAGTGTTTGTGTATCTTCATTAATGTATATTGGTTTCATTTGTATATATTATATATGTGAATACATAGTGACAGTGTCTTCCAGTGCTGGTAGCAATCCTGTGTCACTGTAGATGTTCACCATTGGACTTCACCATTATGTATGGTTGAAAAAAGACACATGTCCATCAAGTTCAACCAAGGGACAGGATAAGATGTTGAAATAACTTTAGACATTGATATTATCATAGTCTAATACTTAATGGATTTGGTTTGATGACACCATTTTACTATTATAAATTGCGACACTAGACTTTACTGACATATCAGGGTTAATTAAGCTATGAGTGAGGAATATATGCATCATGGTATATCTCCTCTATTACTTCATGTGTTGGCTCTAGCTGTTATATAGTACAATGATGAGTCTAGACTCCAGCTATGGCATCATGGGATTAACCCCTTTCTACTCAAGTTTTCGCCAACAAGCTGCTTTTGGAACGGACAAGCTAGGACTTCACGCTGATAGGAATAAAACCCATAGATCGGCTCAGCGAGTCCGTTTGGTGTCCTAATTACTGTTTATCCTGTGGTTCGCCCCTTATTAAAAAGAGAATAAATGCAAACCCCCACAAACCTCCCTCCTTCCTTCAGCAAAATCTTCTATACCCATGGCCTGCTGCTCTAAAAATGAAATAAAAAGAGAACACACTGAAAGAGACTATTGTAGACCCCCCCCCCCCCCCCCCCCCCCGCCCCAAAAAAAAAAAAAAAAAAAATCTCAGGAGGTGGGTGAGACGGATTTAAAAAGAGCAGGGACAAACTTTTGCTTCCAAACACTACCCCCTTTTGAACTGGTGAAAGGCGTCTATTTGCATTTGATCAGGCCACCTCTCAATAAGATGGAGCTTTAGGCCCCAATTCTTGCAAAAAAATATGTTGATTTCCATTGTGGCCAGATAGAGAAATGAGTAATATGGGCAACGAATCATATACATTATGTAAATGGAAAACCTGATCCTGCAATAGAAGAATGAGAGAAGCTCCACGACAGCTGACAATCTCCATTCAGTGGGACTAGGATACAATAGCAAGGAAGTAACACATAGAAATGGTTTCCTAGACAGTATTTGGTATGGGAGATGATTCTCCTGAATATTCATGATATCAACATGTAGTTAGGCAAATTATTGTTTGCAAAGTTGGATATTATTCACCTGCTGCTCCATTGAAATTGGATCAGTTTGTTACTAAGCAAAGCCCCTGCTACACATGAATAATGCTGAAGTCTTTAGAATGGGTATTTATTTGCTCATATATTTAAAGGGGTATTCCAGGCCAAAACTTTTTTTATATATATCAACTGGCTCCGGAAAGTTAAACAGATTTGTAAATTACTTCTATTAAAAAATCTTAATCCTTCCAATAGTTATTAGCTTCTGAAGTTGAGTTGTTGTTTTCTGTCTAACTGCTTTCTGATGACTCACGTCCCGGCAGCTGTCCAGCTCCTATGGGGATATTCTCCCATCATGCACAGCTCCCGGGACGTGACATCATCACTGAGCAGTTAGACAGAAAACTTCAGAAGCTAATAACTATTGGAAGGATTAAGATTTTTTAATAGAAGTAATTTATAAATCTGTTTAACTTTCCGGAGCCAGTTGATATATATATAAAAAAAGTTTTTGCCACGAATACCCCTTTAAATACAGATGGGGGAAAAAAAACTAATATCATATTATTGTAAAAATAAAATATGTACTATGAAAATGTAAAGGGCTCATGCATATAAAAGCAAAGTCGGCTAAACCTGAGGATTTTGAAAAGAAACATTTCATTTGTGTATACTCCCAGGGCCACAAATGTCATATGGTGATACTTCCTGTACCTCCATACACTGCCCTTCTTTATAGAATATACTGTTGAAATGTGTTGCTTCAATGAACTGATAAGATCACTTTTATTTTACAAGGTATCTAGACATTCAGGAGTCCGGGGTCACGGGAGCGTACATGCAGACGTTGAGGAGCGCTCAGAGGCAACGCCGGCCATTCCGCACGCCAGAGGCCAGAAGTAGTACACACTGGCGAGCGAAACGGCCGGCGTTGCCTCTGAGCGCTTCTCAACGTCTGCATGCACGATCCCGTAAACCCCAGACTCCTGAACATCTAGATACCTACTGAGCAGTGAATGCATGTATACATTTATTGTGGTGTTATTATTGAAAAATGTAAGTATGTGCACCACGCAGGTATCACTTTTGGTTGGATTCAGGATTTCTGCTGCTCTATGAGAAGTGGTTTACCCCGCTGTGGATTAGTGTGTCACTATATACAGCGTGCTCTCCCTTTTTGTATCTTTCCTTAATTTTATTTTACAAGGACTGAAGCATCTTTGCTCCTATAGGATATTAATATATTTCAATAGCTTGAGGTCAGCTGCAGAAGAAAAGTCTACGATTCTGATCAGGTATATGTAGACAAGAGAGCCTGTATTTGACTACTTGACCCAAGATCAATGTGTTGCCAGTTCCCCTAAACCAATGAAGTGACTTTCAAAGGCCTTCAGGTTGGAGATTCTCCAGCCCTGACCCCTGTCTGTAGAGAGCCAGCAGGCCTTTGTCTGACTGAAGATCTTAATCAATCTTTGGCTGTGACCAGAGAATGACAAGAGGAAGATAGATGAGGGATTGAATGACCTCAGGACCTCCTTCATGTGTTCAGTCTGCTTGTGTCCAACCTCCTACGGACATTGAAGGAACAACCTGCTGGCAGGGGTCACCACCTCTAGGCTGGTGTATCTTTCTTATCCTCTCACTGGGACAATTCATTTTTACCAAATTTACGCCCATAGCTTTCATCTGGTTAAGATCTATGACCAAAGTGGACATTGAAGTGGGAAATCCCAATAGGTCGAATGAATGCAGATAATTTAATATTAGGCACATCATGGAGTGAGCAAGCTAGTGAGGACATGATACAAAGCCAGGCAAATGGTGTCCGTCATGCCAGATGCTGCAACCATCAAACTCAATTTTTACCCAACAAAGCTCAGGTCATAAAGCCATACAAAATGAAATACATAAAGTGTAAAGTGGTAGGGAGAACAAAGCATGTATATATAATATACATCTGTGAGGGCACATCTCCTTATCCTTCACGATAGCGATGGTCTTTTAATCAAAGGTTTCCTCACAAAGGGCTCGAAGCCTGGATCAGTTTAAGACTGGAGCCATAAACGCTTTACAAGAGAACTGAACCCAAAGTAATTTGCTTAAGGACCTGTGCTGGGATTATGGCACTCTGGGCCACAAAAGGGTGGCAAGACTTAAAAGCTGTTCACAGTTCTTTCAATTAAATGGATCACGGGCAACCTGTTGCTTCTTAGAAAAACCCCATCCCACTGGCAGGTCAGTGTTTTCATGAAAGGAAAGAATTATTCCTTTCTTTATGTCAAATTTTATATATATATATATATATATATATATATATATATATATATATATCGTCAGATAACCTAATACCACACACTAGACGTTATGCAATGCCAACCAATGTCCCACACACAATCTAGCTGAGAGGAAAAAATATATATAAAAGACTATTTTACTGCAAAGTAGAAGACAAAGGGGAAACTGGTCAACTTTTCCTCTACACAGGTTTTGATAAATCTCCCCCTTTGGGGGAGATTTATCAAAACCTGTGTAGAGGAAAAGTTGACCAGTTTCCCATAGCAACCAATCGGATTGCTTCTTTCTTTTTTAATAGGGCCTCTGAAAAATGAAAGAAGCGATCTGATTGGTTGCTATGGGCAACTGGTCAGCTTTTCCTCTACACAGGTTTTGATGAATCTTCCCCAATGCCCTTCAGATGTGGCATGCACAGATAAGCTTTATGGGGGAGATTTATCAAAACCTGTCCAGAGGAAAAGTTGCCCAGTTGCCCATAGCAACCAATCAGCTCACTTCTTTAATTTTTAACAAGGCCTCTGAAAAATGAAAGAAGCCATCTGATTGGTTGCTATGGACAACTTGTCAACTTTTCCTTTGCACAGGTTTTGATAAATATCCCCCTATGTGGTTATAGCCAAAAAAACAACAGAATTTGCCTCTTTCCCCACTGGTATCATATACCCCATTGGGTCTTATATAAACTCTAATTCTCCACATGTAGGTTACATAATGCACCGCCTTAACCTGGGAATGCATTTCTACTCATTTCATGTAAACAACGGGGTGTCATTTTGTTACTTTTGATCTCTTTTACTTAAGAGTTTTCAGCATGACTAATTTGTTGACCTCACTGTTGTATACATTGTTGTCTCCCATAATGCACTTAGGTGTCAGAGGTTTCTCCTATGCTGTATTTCCACCTATGGGTCTATCACAGTCATTTGCTATGATTAAGATTCTAAGTACAGTCGGAAACCTATAAGTAGTCCGGTAATTTTCATATGTACACATCGTGCTTTTAATGGAGTAATAAAGTTTAATGCTTCATGGCTGCTGGAGAACTTTTTCCACCATATATGTTTCCTGGTCACTGGCCTAGTGTTTTTTCTCTAAGCACCCAGCTTCATATATTCCAGGCACACAGTTTTTCACAGTTCCTATAACACTGGCACCCAGCTTTCCACAAGGCTTACTGTATATTTTGGGCACCTAGCTTTGACTAGGACTAATGTTTCTGTTACAGGACCAGGAGCTGATTTTTTTGTGTTTTGTTTGCATACAATGTACATACAATTTTTATATAGAAGCATTTTGCTATGCAAACTTTATACTCAAGTAAAGTAAAAAAAAAAATATTTTTTATAGAAAACAGTCAAGAAAATATTGGGGTAATCGATCAGTTTCTGACTACTTAAGCACTTTTTAGATAAGACAATGGTTAATTGATAGTCATATGTCCTCCGCCAGTACTTGAGTATGTCTCCCTGCCTTCTGCCATGCCATGTGCTCACTCTACCTTCCGTGCCAGCCCTTGCCACCTGGACCTCTTGGCCTTGCGAGCACAACCCTTCTGTCTCAGCCATCCCGGGGGATTGGATAATTAATGGCTTGTTTCTATTCCTCTTCTGTCAGATTTAATTACACAGTTTAATACTAGATGGAAACATCCACTCTGGGTTCTTACCTTGACACCCTCCATTGCGCTCTTCATACCCAGCATTACATAGGCAGTTTCCAATGGGGACCAGCCACTCTCCATCAGCTCCACAATACATCTTAGGCACTTCTTTCTCTTCTGAGTTATTGACACAGGAGCCTCGAACTTCCACCAAAGAAGAGGTATCAGACCCTGTAATGGTATCAGGGAACTGGGCCAGGTTGCGCACAGTCAATGGACATTTCTTGTAGAAAACACGAACTGAGACAAGAGCAATGCATGCTCCGACATCCTGGAAAGCCAAGTAGAAGCCCTCCATGCTCAACGGGCCTACATCTCTGACCTCCGTGTTGAGTTTCATAATTCTGTCACCAATGTCCACCTGAGTGAAGCTCTCGTCAGCTGCTATCGTGTCAATTTTAACATATTGCGTTTCACGGATATAAGGCTCCTTATCGTTATTGGATTCATAATAGTACAAATTGAAGGTCTCTTTGCATGTGCCCATCACTCCAGGCAAGCTGTTACAGTCCCTTAAAGTGAACTTAATTTCAACATACACTCTTTGTGCCCCACTCCGTGGGATCCAGTCAGTCCTTAACCAGTTGTTCTGGCTTGATTCCATAACATTACAGACTTGATAGGTTCTTATAGGGGTGTTCTTCTCATCCATAATACTAACTTCTTCCCACTGCAATAAAATAAAAAGTTAGAATTTCTATTTTCAATTTTTTTTTTTTTAAATCATTAACAGAACAGATTGTAGATGAACACCATAGACTCATGTCTAGCGCCTCCTGTTGGGCACATAAGTGCACTGTTCAGTTCAAGAAATCAACCGCTGCTCAGTTCCATACTGAGCAATAAAAAATATTAAATCTTGTTACTAAAAAGGTGTTCGGCAGAAGATTCAATAAAAGACTCCACTGTCTCTACAGAAAGGAACCATGAACCCCATTGTTAGCCAAAATACATATTTTATTTTAGAAAACCTCGACCTCATCTGAAAATAACATTCATTTCTTCACTGGATAATCTGGGTGAATACAGTCTATGTACTATTAAATTTTTCACTAGCAGAATAAAAATAGCCTGCATACGTATGCAGGGTTTAGAGGAAATTGTCATCTCCACAGGGAGACAGGAGAGTGGCAACTGGAATCAGCATCACTTAACTATTACTGTAGCCCTGACAATCTCAATATTACCTATCACACAAGACATTCATATTACCGTATGTCAAGTTATAGGTTACTGTCAGGATTATATGTCTATTTATAATACACATCTGGAGCTGGGATATTTGGCTGCAGTAAAATCCCTAACTAGTGTATAGGTCTAAAAAAGAACATAAAGAGAAGCCAGTTTATTTCACGACATTGGAAAACATGGATTCTATCCCAGGTTTAGGATATGATCTAAGAACAATACAATCCTTCAGAACGTCTTTCTAAAAATTACGGTGCTAAGGAGCAATACTGGATAATCTAGCAGTCTGGTGCAATAAGAGTTAACCAATTTATCAATACATTTGCCATCTCTAGGCCACAGAACAAAACTGAGGTTTGATGCATTTGTTCTCTCTAAGGCATTTTCCTTTATATTGTTAGAAGACCTCAGAAATAAAGACTGATGTTCCTGAAGGTCATTGTGAACAACACTGAGTAAATGGGGAGCAATAGATCTGGAAATGTATCAGTCCGTCTCCCCAATCTTCTGTACCTTGTATGGCTCGTGTGGGAAAGGGACAGGCTGTTTTTGAACAAAAGCTACAGAAATACGAAAATGATACGCACAATGTCTACTGCAACAATCAAGAGGCAAATATGAGCTGGGTACTGTGCCAGATGCCTGTCAGTCATCCTGGATCCTGAGCTACTGACATCTGCTCCGAACATTATATCAACTGTTGGGACTGTACTTCTTTTTGTCTTATAAAATATATTACTTTCCCTTAATATGGACGTCTTTTATAAAAATAATCTATCATGCCATTACGATTCAATCTCCATCCAATGCCTATACAGAAACGTAAAACACGGATAAAGACATTTCTAACCCCTGATACTATATAAAGTTTCCTATTATTGGTAATTGATCCGATACGATATTAGTTTTCACAAAATAAAGAAAAAATATACCGGTACATTATTCGTCATTGATAGTTAACTATCCACTAAAATATAAAGTTTCAGGCCCAGAAAAGGTAACTGATATGGTAGAATGCAGAGGTAATAGGCCACTCCGTATAATCAGCCCAAAATGAGCCTCCGAAAATCACATACAAGGTCAATCATCCTATTACCGTCCCTTAATGGTAATAAATTAAGAACTTACCCCTCCTTCTAAAGGACTGGCTATCCAGCCAAGTTCTCCCTGTACAGACCTGGAATCCAAGAGGGTAACTGAAAAGAGAAGAGCGTGAAGATTTGTGAGTGACATGTACAGTGGAGACGGATTCACAATAGTCTAGGACAGTGGTCTCCAACCTGCGGACCTCCAGATGTTGCAAAACTACAACTCCCAGCATGCCCGGACAGCCAACGGCTGTCCGGGCATGCTGGGAATTGTAGTTTTGCAACATCTTGAGGTCCGCAGGTTGGAGACCACTGGTCTAAGAGCTCCATCTTGGGATACTGCACTGAACTGGATGAGTCTATGAAGGCCATCCTGGAATATCATGGCTAACAATAGTCTATCCACATTATCGTGGGATATAATAGAGAAATAAAATAGCATTTATTGCCTAAGATTCAATAATTCCTGTTTGACATACCAATATGCACTATGAACCTGCATGCACAAATATATACATTTATATATACTAGATTTGCTCTGCACATTCTAGCCTGTCTAACCAACAAAGTAAACCTAATTTCCTAGATAAACAAATTCCTTTGTAAAAAAAAAAAAACTCCATAGTGATAGGCCATGGTGGAATCTAGAACATACGGTATGTACCTGCCATGTATAACTGAGAATCTTGGACGTGAGCTGTAATACAATATCAGTACGATACACTTGTATATAAAGACTGGTAAATATTTACATATGATATTTATAATTACATACATATACTGTACTGGGCATGAGAGATGAAGTGGACAGATAGATAGATAGATAGATAGATAAATAGATAAATAGATAGATAGATAGATAGATAGATAGATAGATAGATAGACTGTTCATTCATCAGTTCTCATTATTAGTATTTATTAATAAAAGCATATATATATATATATATATATATATATATATATATATATATACATATACACACACACACATTACACAAACAAACATGAAGTCCTGTCTCCTCTCTGCCCTCCAGGCAGTAATGTGAATCACTTATTTTCCAGTATTCTTCCAAAATTGATACCAAATTTCATTGCCTTTATTTTCAGGAACACATCCCCAGATCCCGTACTCATTCTGCAACCCTGAAATCGACATCCATCTAGATTGTTATAAGGTAGAAGAATGATACAAAGGGAACAATGGGTCTCATTTTATACAAAAAGAGGGAATAAGGGGAAAGAGAAAGGCAGACGTGACCAGCATTCACACAGCCTCCAGTGCAACTTTATGGCTGCCAAGTTTACCATGGGCATAAAGCTTAGCAGCTTACAAAAGGCACACACCATATAATACCTGTACAGTATACACACACTATCCTTTACTATATCCAATACACTGCGGAGATGTAGTCAAGTATAGATAGATAGTCAGGTACATGAAGATTAGATTAGAGATAGATAGATAATATAAATATATAAAAAGTATATCCTAAAGCACACACTATGCCCACAGATGTCTTTGATAATCTCTGTATAAACAATGTATAATGTTATATATATATATATATATATATATATATATATATATATATATATATATACCCTTATATGTCCCTAAACATACCTGTACCATGCAGAAATGACATGAACCAGGACAGGATATCATCATATTTACATCTTTATATGTAATAGCATTTGTTCAAAGAAAGGTTCAGTGCACAGCTAAATGTGCTTAGATACCCTCAATACAATGCCACATGCGCTTAGATACACTGCAAGAGTAAACCATATGCCCTTAGCTATCACCCAGCACAAAGGTACATATATAACCTAATACAAAGATATCTAAGACTGATATAACCTAATACAAAGATATATAAGACTGATATAACCTAATACAAAGATATATAAGACTGATATACCCTAATACAAAGATATATAAGACTGATATACCCTAATACAAAGATATATAAGACTGATATAACCTAATACAAAGATATATAAGACTGATATACCCTAATACAAAGATATATAAGACTGATATAACCTAATACAAAGATATATAAGACTGATATAACCTAATACAAAGATATATGAGACTGATATAACCTAATACAAAGATATATAAGACTGATATACCCTAATACAAAGATATATAAGACTGATATACCCTAATACAAAGATATATAAGACTGATATACCCTAATACAAAGCTATATAAGACTGATATACCCTAATACAAAGCTATATAAGACTGATATACCATAATACAAAGCTATATAAGACTGATATACCCTAATACAAAGCTATATAAAACTGATATACCCTAATACAAAGCTATATAAGACTGATATACCATAATACAAAGCTATATAAGACTGATATACCCTAATACAAAGCTATATAAGACTGATATACCCTAATACAAAGATATATAAGACTGATATACCCTAATACAAAGCTATATAAGACTGATATACCATAATACAAAGCTATATAAGACTGATATACCCTAATACAAAGCTATATAAGACTGATATACCCTAATTAAAAGCTATATAAGACTTATATACCCTAATACAAAGATATATAAGACTGATATACCCTAATACAAAGCTATATACGACTGATATACCCTAATTAAAAGATATATAAGACTGATATACCCTAATACAAAGCTATATAAGACTGATATACCCTAATTAAAAGATATATAAGACTGATATACCCTAATACAAAGCTATATAAGACTGATATACCCTAAAACAAAGCTATATAAGATTGATACTAATACAAAGCTATATAAGACTGATATACCATAATACAAAGCTATATAAGACTGATATACCCTAATACAAAGCTATATAAGACTGATATACCCTAATACAAAGCTATATAAGACTGATATACCCTAAAACAAAGCTATATAAGATTGATACTAATACAAAGCTATATAAGACTGATATACCCTAATATAAAGCTAAATAAGATTGATACTAATACAAAGCTATATAAGATTTATATACCCTAATACAAAGCTATGTGCCCTCAGATATACCCCAGTACAAAGCTACATGCCCTCAGATACAATGCGGATCAGGCAGGGTGAGGAGTCTATGGCTGTCGTGCAGTACACACATCGCAGGCTGTGAATTCACATTTACTAACAGGTTACAATGAGCTGTAGACTGGGGAGCAGAACCGCACAGTGAGAACAGGGAGCTGGTGCCCCGCTGAGTGCACTCAGGTAAGAAGGTGAGTGCTGCCCGGGTATGTAGCCCCGCAGTGTGCGCACTATGGCAGTACCCAGCTCCTAACATCCTACACAGCCTAATATTCCTATACATCACTCCGATTTATAATCTAATAATCCATATATACATTATTTATATGGATCATACAGTAATACATACATGCATCAATCATATGTTTCTAGTAATCTATATTTTTCATGATTAACATCAATTCATCGATACCTAATCCACTCTAATAATCTAGTAATCCATATATTCATTATAGAAGTAACCTATAACCATCACACATCCTAGAATTCCACATAGGAACCATTCCTCCTAATAATCTAGTAATCCATATACTGTACACATCATTCATCCTAATAATCTAGTAATCCATATACTGTACACATCATTCCTCCTAATAATCTAGTAATCCATATACTGTACACATCATTCCTCCTAATAATCTAGTAATCCATATACTGTACACATCATTCCTCCTAATAATCTAGTAATCCATATACTGTACACATCATTCCTCCTAATAATCTAGTAATCCATATACGGTACACATCATTCCTCCTAATAATCTAGTAATCCATATACAGTACACATCATTCCTCCTAATAATCTAGTAATCCATATACTGTACACATCATTCCACCTAATAATCTAGTAATCCATATACTGTACCCATCATTCATCCTAGTAATCTAGCAATCATCCTATATACATCATACATCCTAGTATTCCAGATACACACCATCCATTGTAATAGTCCAGTCATCCATATACACATATTGCAACCACTTATACAGTAAGAAATCCCAACAATCCAGATGTACCCCCAGAATACTTGCATTCCAAATACTGAGTGCCTCCAATAATCCATTTATACATCTGTGAATACCAAGTATCATTCATCCCAGTAACACACATCATG